>NC_092872.1:694514717-695777217 GCF_028372415.1 Notamacropus eugenii | reverse complement strand
GCAATGTCTGCTGGTGTGGCAAAGTCAAGAGGGTTTCTTTTCTATTGAAATTATGAAATTTTACTACCAAAATTAACCTGACTTGATCTATGTAGGAAGATTTTCATATAGGAAGAAGATTTACAAAAAGGGCAAGAATAGCAGGCTGCTAGGTCTCTGACCTGGTCACAGGCATGCAATGGGGTCTAGGGTTTGACATTTTCATTAACTAGCCAGAACAAAGTCAAGAGTTTTATGGATCATTCAAGCTTACTGTAATTGGAGCAACTGAATCAAAGTGCAAAAGAAAGTGTGGTCAAAGATGGAAAAAAAAAAATGATGCTAAACACTGACAAGCTAATTGCTTCAACATAGTCCAAGAAAACCCCCAGGAAGCAAAGATTTTCAAAGGGATCTGGCAACTGGGGGGGGGGGGGGGGCGTGATTAATGATTCCTCTGCAGTGCAGTATAGGCTTAAGTTGATGGAGATGTGACCAGACCCATTAAAAAAAAACCCCAACAACTAACTTACGATAAAAAAAAATACTTATTATGGAGGTGGTGGTTGTTGTTCTTCGTCTTCAAAGACGACCAAAATGACATCCATGACAAGGTGAAATTTCAGTGTGTCCAACTGTGGCTGATCAGACCAATATGAGCTTGGTATGCTCTACCACAGGTTGGGCACAGATAGTACTGAAGATTGGAGAAAGGTAATTTTAAACTTTTTTTTCATTCAAGTTTTTTCATTCAGTATACTGAAACCACTCACAGAATTAGTCCAGGGCACCTATAAATCATCAAGCATTTATTAAGTGTCTATTATGTGAGAGGCTCTGTGCTAAGCACTAGGGGTATAAAGGCAAAAACAGTCCCTGCACTCAAGGAGCTCACAATTTAACTGTGGGGAGACAACATGCAAAATGTACAAACAAGATATAAGTACAAATATATGTATATATAGTAATAACATACATACATACATATGTATATATCCAGAAAACTGAACTGGATCTGAAGAGAGCTTTTGCAAAAATAAATCACATTTGGCAAATACTGATGAGTGCATATTGAAGGGATGTATGCAGAAGGTGGGAATTTTAGCTGAGGCTTTAAGGAAGGCAGGGAAGTAAGACTGTGAAACATCTACCCTCCAGATAACACATTTTTAAAAAAACTTTCAATAAGCCTAGAGGTCTTATCTTCATCGAGGGAATAATAAAACCTGATATGTTGTTATACTGAGAAGTATAATTGTTCTGGAATTACAGAAATTCCCAAATGAAGATGGAATACTGCTACATAGCTTTGTACCATGCTACCCATCATCAAACATCAAGAAATTTTTCCAAGAAGCTTCAATGTCTGGAAAATCCAATTGATTTAAGCTCCATTGAAAACCTATGATCAAGGCTAGACTCCCCCCCCCCCCAAAAGGACAAAAAGTCAAAAATATCATTCAAAGGTACACAATGTACAACATGGCAAATGTGGTTTCCTTATGAAGAATCAAAGAATACACATCAAAATCTTTTGAATTCAATGGCAAATAGTGTAAAACACATGACTGGAGCAAAAGGACATATTGCATATTCAGTTTGTTTTAAATGTAAAATTTGTAAGATTTATTATCGGCCATAAATTGAACAATTTTACTTTGTCCTAATTAACTCACCCACCAGTGTAGTACCTCCCTCCGTGTTATGAGGCTTCAATGAGAGAACTGACACGTTTTGGGAAGCCCTGTAAACTTTAGAGCACCATACACACACTCACCCATATCACTTCTCAGTTATGTTCCTTGAGGGTAGGACTATCTTTTTCTAAGAGCATTTCTGTCCGGTGAAGCTTAAACGTTTATGGGATTGAATTCCTAACCAACATCTCTGCGTCTCCTGTTTTTTCTGCTCACGCAGAGGTAAGATGGCTTCTTGCCATCTCCATAGACTGAAGCCCTTTCTCTCCTTTCTTCCACACCCCATTTAGATGCAATCTCTTCCAGACAATCAATCAAGAAACATTTATTAAGCACCTGCTAAGTGCCAGGCACAGTGCTAAGCACTAGGGATACAAAAAGAGGCACAAAGTCCCTGCCCACTAGGAGTTCACAATCTAAAGGGGGAGACAGTATGCAAACAAGTATGTACAAATAGACCATATACAGGATAAACAGGAAATCATTAGCAAAGGGAAGGCACTAGAATTAAGAGGGTTGGGAAAGGCTTCCTATAAAAGACAAGACTTTACAGTTGGGACTTAAAGGAAGCTAGAGAAGGCAGCAGGTGGACTGAAGGAGGGAGAACATTCCAGGCTTGGGGAAGACCTAGAGAAAACGCCCAGAGGTGGAGAGGTGGAGGTCTTGTTTGTGGAACTGCTAGGGGGTGGGTGTCCCTGGATCAAAGAGTGCATGACTGGTAGAAGGATGTCACCTGGAAAGGAAAGAGGGGGATAGGTTATGAAGAGCTTTGAATGTCAAACAACTTTTTGAATCTAATCCTGGATGTGACAGTAAGCCAGCAGAGTTTATTAGGTGGGAGGGAGAGGTCATAGTGACATGGTTGGACCTGCAGTTTAGGAAAATCACTTTTGCCGCTGAATGCAGCTGGACTGAATTGGGGAGAGACTTGGAGCAGTCACCAAAGCCACCACTGGCTTTGGCCATTACTCAGGCATGAGGTGATGAGGCCTGCACCACTGTGGTGGCAGGGTCAGAGAAGGGGGAGTATACAAGGAATGATGTGATGGTTGTGGCAACAGCTTGGATATGGTGGGGTGAGAGTGAAGAATCCAGAATTTCTTATCTACTGCCTCTCCTCCAACTGACATGACTTCATTATGCAGTGCCTGGATCTTGGCAGTTATTTCACTCTCTCAAACCAGTAGCTTATGGATAAGCATTCAAGTTCCTACTATGTGAAAAGTGCTGTGCTAACCACTAGATCAACAAAGAACTTACATTCCATGGGGGCAAAACAGCAAGTCCATATAAAGGCATAAACAATATATACGTGATACTTTTGAGTGGAAAGGCACTAAACTGGGGATAATTTGATAAGGATTCCTATAGGTAGTGGCATTAGAGCTGACCAGGGAAGAGGCCCAGGAATTCCAAGCCACAGAAGTGAGGAGTGCATTCTAAGTATGGGGAAATAGGACCATGGGACACATTCTATGAAGAGGGGGTGTATTTAGAGTCCAATTGTGAAGGACTTTAAATAAGTTTATATTTGATATCAGTAATGGAAGACTCAGGTATTTTGAGTGGGGCAGTGCTATGGCCTGTACTTCAAAGTGAATTGCAAATTCAGTGAGGAAAGTCCCAGAGTCTAGCACCAGCCCTTGCAGATAGGTGTGGGAGGCGAGGTTCACCTGTTTGTCCAAGGTGGCTAATCGCCCCCACTCCCCACAGAGCCAAAGCCTTTTGGCATCAAAAGCACTGTGATGGCCTCGGCCTTGGTCTGAAATGTTCAGTCTTTCAGAGCTCAGAATGATTAATCATTTACAGATAAGATTAGATAATCAATACCTGCTGGCTTGACCTTTTCGAGAAAAAACATACTTCAAACAAGAAGGGCACAACGCAAAGAACTGCCAGGTTATGTCAAGACTGATCTGAAGCTGCCAGGGCCAGGTGTAGGCAAAGGAAAGAGGATGATGCCTTTCTTTGGCACCCACTCCTCCCTTCCCATCACCTCCCGCTACTCTCAATCAGAACTTACCACAACTACGGCTTGGATATTCAGGGCCTTCCCTGTTCTAACAGGTAAGAATTGATTTGAGAGTAGGTCACAGAGTTGATGGATGAGTGTTTTAATGCCACCTTTGCTGAATTTCTCCAGTTTAACCAGAAATACCTTAACTGATTTCAAAACTCAGTGGGGGCAACATTTCTGGCAGAGAGCCTCAAAATGTACCAGTTGCTCTCATCATAGGATTGAGTCAGAAGGCACTCTGGTCTAACACCCTTCCTCATTTTATATATGAGGAAATTCAGGTCTTTCTGAGAAGCAAACAGTGTGTCCCGGGTCAGCTCACAAGATAATTAAATGGAAGTCTTGAGTTTTGAATGTGTTTTCGGATGATAAATCCGGTACTCTTTCCACCACACTACAGAGCTACATTTATGCCATTATGTGGATGGAAGACCAGCTTGCCAAGTGGCGAAGATCACTATAGGAAGAGATACCCAAGGAAGACTTAACCACGGCATTAGAAACACCTTGAAAAACTAGATGGACATAAAGAAGGACAATAGAGGACGAAGCAACAGCCTGGATGTACAAGAGTTGAGGTGAAAATGGCTGGATGATTTGAACAATAAGTGTGCAGAGTATATAGATCAGAGAGGGTTATGATGAGATTGAGCTTAGTGGCAAGAGGCATTGCTTTTTGAGCAAGGGAGTGAGAACAAAGAAAACTTTTAGGAGAAAATGGATACAGAGTAAGAGCAGATTAATGGAGGCATTGGGCTGTGGAAATCAGAAGACCTTGGTGCAGGCTCAGTGCTGCCTCTGGCTATCAGAAAATGGCCAGTTCAAGAAGGGGGTGGGAACAGATGACCTAAGGCAGGAGCAAAAATGGAAACATCTCCTAACGTGGTGAGAAAGACATGCATTCATAGATTCCAAAGTGCATCATAATTTGCATGATCAGAGACAAGTAAAAACCAAGCCTCAGTTTTTCTTCTCTGTAAAATGGTGATAACTCAGGTTGCGTTGTTCAGTTGTCTGACTCTTTATGATCCCATTTGGGGTTTTCTTGGCAAAGATCCTGGATAGGTTTGCCATTTCCTTCTCCAGCTCATTTTACAGATGAAGAAACTGAGGCAAACAGGGTGAAGTGACTTGGTCAGGGTCACGCAGCTAGGAAGTATCTGAGGTCAGATTTGAACTCAGGAAGATGAGTCTTTCCGACTCAAGGCCCAGATGTACTGTGCCACCTAGCTGCCCACAAATGATTGTGGAAAGAAAAATTTCATTAATTACTCAAATAGAGTAGTTAAAAGTTTATAAACAGGTATCATAAGCCCCCAAGGGAGGGTGTGAAATGAAGGGGATGAGGCAAAGAAAATGTTTTAGCAGAAGGGAACATTTTAGCCTCCATTTAAGAAGCTTGGAAATTAGGTGACATATCTACCAAGGCTGCTTAAGAACAGCTCCCACAAGGTAATAATGCTCAGAACTGTCTCTTGCTGATTATTTCTAGACTAATCTTTTCCCTACGTGTCCTGGTTCTTCACCTGCAAATAAATCATTTTTGCCCTAGCAACATCATAAGTAGCATAAGTAGTACTTTCCACTGCATTACACCATAGTGACAAGAAGGAGTCCTGGGTTCTGGTCCCATGACGGCCAAGTTAACAGCCACTTTGTGCCTTAACCTCCTCCTTGGTAGAATAAAGTGATCTGAAGTCTGGGGCAGTTTCACCATTCTACAGAGCACATGGAAACTGAGCCCAGAGAAGACGAGTTTACAGGATAGCCCAGGCTACAGTCATGCAAGGACATACTCCTTGTATATAGTTCTAAAGATCAAGGGGTACAAGTTACACAAAGAGGAGGAGCCATTACAACTTTCTAATGATCAGATGGGTCCAGCAGTGGCTGTCTTGCTCAATAGTGAATTCCTATTCACTGAAGATACTCAGCCTAAGGCTGGCTGACCATCTATCAGACACGATATAGAAGGACATTTTCTTCTATTTTTCCTCTTAAGTCTTAAAGCAGTAAAAAAAAAAAATGTGAAGGAACCATTTTTTGCTGAAAAAAAAAAAAAGGAATAAATTTAAAATGTTAATGGAACCAGCACTTGGTGATCCATTCCCTCCCACTGAGAAAACAGCAAAGGAGTGGAGGGGAGGGAGGAAGTAAGATAATACCAATTATTTTGTATCTTTTGCATGATTTTTCAAAGAATTCAGAGTTCACTTGGCACCTACAACCTCAAGAAGGGATGAAGGTGAGTTAGAAGAGATAATTAGCCCAGTGACCTATCACAGCTCAGTTTTACCTTCCCCTCCAGAACAGACATTGCTGGTAACCCCAGGAAGGAAGAAAAGTAGGAGTCAAAGTTTTTGTGAATGAAGACCAATTACCCCCCATGGCACAGCCTCTGAAGCAAGGCTCTCCATCACTATCATTTGACTATACTGAAGCACTGGTCATGGAAACATGGTTCTACATCAAGTGGATATGGGCGAAAGAGTCACAAAAATGGCATTTCTACAAAGCTGCTTAGGGAAGGGGGCTGGAGCAGAAGAAACTTCATGGCTGTAAGGAAAAATGTTAGTTGAAAAGGGGAGAGAGATTGTGGAAGACCAAGCTACTGAGCCAGAAGTGCTCTGAGAATTTTGTTTTTTGCTCTGGTCAAAGTGGGGATCTGTGAATCCAGGAGGTGCTGGAAATAAAAAAACGTATCTAGCTACAATTGTCAACCTTGTGGATCATATGGGAAGGAGCAAGTTGACTGTTACCTGGAGTAAGGTCAAAAGTACAGTATACACTGTCTTACAAAACGAAAGGAACTCAGCTAATGGGGCAGAGATATCTGGAAGACCATACAGACCCAAAAGTTCAATAAGCAAAGGAAGTACTTTAATTTGTTTAGTACTTAAGGTCAAGAAAGGGAGCTAAGTCATTTTCTACACAAGAAAAGTGACGATCATATGAAAAAGCTGGTGTAGTGGAAAGAATATTGGACTTGGAGTTGACCTAAGTTCCAGGCCTAGGTCTTCTGCCCTGCATGGACACGACCCTATTCAACTTGAGCCTCAGGCCACTCCTGCAAAATGGCTAATATGTAATATAGAGTGGGTCACTGACAGATATAAGATGGAAATGTCAATGAAGATCCCCAGTTTTTCAGAGAAAGAAAACTGTTGGGACCTAACCCATCAAGATTAATAAAATACTTCAAATCAGAAAGAAATCACCTCAACCATAAAACGCCAAGGTAAAGGAGTCTCACATTAAGTGCCTTTGTACTTAAGCTGAGAAAGTCACAGTCAAGAAAGATTTGAAGGGGAAAGCACCAATGTCAAGAGAGAACAAATGACCGACATGGAGTTGGTCTGACCGCCATGCAGGACAAAAAAGAAAATATACAAGGAACTTACTCTCATGACAACAAGGGACAGCAAAGAAAGGCTGATGAAGCATGAATGGGGCCAAGCATAGTCATGAGCAGAATCTTGAGTGAAGAAGCTTGGCTGTTGAATAAGAGGGTGTATTTGGACTGGAATCCTACAGCACAAACTCCTACTTCACCTCTTCAGGACTAGACTGTGGCTGTTTTTCAAGTTAAGCTTGACAGCAGGTCTCCTGACCCTTAAGGTGATATGAAAACCATAGGCAAGGAAGAAATAAAGCTAAGCAACGCATACCACTTGGCTCTTAGGGGACCTTTGCAGCACAGTTGAAGAACCACGTTTGTGGACTTGACAGATGATCCTAATTAGGATGACTGACATCAAGACTACCAAGGATCTCCAAGTTTGAAACATGGGATTAAACTTCTAAAAATGACAAGTACATCCAGGGAAAAATAAAGAGCCTCAGTGGGAGGAAGATGTGATGTGAGCTTTTTAAAAGCAGAGACTGTCTTTCCCCACGTTCTGTACAGATCAGGGTACATGGTGGGCGCTTGGGAAATGTTAACCACCACACAATACAGAAAACACAACAGAGTGACAACGAATCCCAAGCAGGGAACTGGAAGTGGTGCCCAAAGTTCTCATTTCCCTCCTCCTCAACCGCCTGATGCGTTAAAGAATAATAGACATTTCCCCCACTAGAGTGTGCTCAGATTATACCCATATTCCCTTCATTACCAGGCGTAAGACAATAGGATGAGTCAAAGAGAAATGTTTACGTAACACATATGTTATCTACAGCTAATGAGAATGGAGGTACTTGCTTGTGCTGCTTGGCCTGGCAATGACTTTCAAAGATTCTGAACAAGGCATTAATGAGCTCAGTCAAAGTTTGAAAAGCAGACACAAGGAAAAGAGGAATTCTCCCTTTGGCATTAGGCAGAGGTCTAACTCAGAAGAATGATAAAGGCAAAGGCATTAACCATCAAAAGTCCTCCCACAGAAGGGTGGCTGCTGCTGTCACTGGAGATGACCTTGACAAGAAGGTTGGTGCACAGTGCTCGAGTCAATGGCAGGACAACTTGTCACTCACTGATGGAACTATCCTCTGAGACTTCTCATTGACAGCAAGGGACTTTCTGATTAGTCTGCTCTACTTTCTCATCGATGTCAGACTATATGCTATGACCACCTCTACTTTCTGGGATCTTGTACATTTCTGATTCATGCTGGATTTTCAAGATTCCTGTAATCTGGTGGCTTGGATCTTTAACTACCTCCAGGGCCTCTTTCATCCCAAGGTTTGTGACTTCTCTGAAAGAGTGGGTGTTAGGAACAAAGAGAACAAGAGACAGAAATGCTTCTTGGGATTCAGCACTTTGGACCTGGAGGGAATTCATTAACATGAACACATTCTTCTCCCCCAGCAAACTTCACAGGAATTCAGTAATCGACATGTCCCTCAAAATCCAAGTCGTTTTGTGGGCTCTTTTCCATATGCTGGAGCAGGCCCTGACTTCCCAGGAACACAGCATGCCATCTGAGGGCAGAGAAGAAAACAAAAGCCTGGCAGCTTTGCCAGTGGCAGCTGGAGAACAGCTTGAAATAAGTCTGGGGATGACAAAACCCTATCAAGCCAGGAACTGAGTTCTTACACAGCTCAAACGAAACTAGCTGTCTAGAGCACATGTTAATCCATTATTATTTATTAGCTGTACAGCAGTATAATTCACCTTCCCAGCTTCCAAACCCCCATTACATATTTTATTACAGTTCTCATGTTGGCCTTCTAAAATAATGAAAAATATCACACAGTACAGCGAAGTACAAAAATGCATCAACCTAGAGTCTGATAGCTATACTTATAGCCTTTCTTAAAAGCGATACATAGAAGAAAAATTTGTTTGAAATCAGCAAGACTCTATAAAAAGCTTACATTTTTAACATGACAGTCCATATACAAGCATCATTTGTTTTGAAAGTTGTGTTTGTTTCACATTATTGTTTCTTTTTAAGATCCAAAATTTAAATTACTGACCTAGCGAAATTTCCTGGCCCAGGTTTTCCAAGGGCTACCATGACCCACTTAAAACCGCTGTTTTTGCCTTACAGAGGATTTGTAAAACACAAAAAGAGCAAAGAAAATGTAGATGTGAAATCATAACAGTTAATTATACAAGGTTCCAACGCCAGTTCCATGTGCTCGGAATAAAAAACGTTCCACGTGGACTCCCATTATTCAGCAAGCAATAGTCTGGGTACCTTCTTCTACGTGATTGTGATCCATTAATTTTTTTCCAACATTTACATACTATTGAGTCTGTTGTAACTTAATTTGTAAGTTAATTAAAATGCTGGGCTTCTTAAACTGCACTTCTTTCCAACCTCTTAATTAATGGAAAAGATTAAAATGTAAAAAAAAAAAAAAACAAACAAAAACCAGGTATTTACAAGCTCGACCATAACAGATGCTTTGCTAAGAAAGCAGCAAAGTGTTCAGGACAGAAATCAATCATTGCATGCCGTATTACTGGTGTGCAGCTAACTCCAAGCCATAGGGAGTCAGGGAAAAGCAAAAATAAAAATGGTTTAAAAGTCTAGGACCCTCCCAAGTCTGCATTTACAATTAAAAGCTCTTCTAGGAAGGGGCTGTAGAGCTTTGGGAAACCTTGGTGGCAATTCCGGAGTGGTTCACCATAAGGGCTTCAGGGAAGGGCTCCAATGTCTCCCTGGCCACATGTAAACGCGGTCCTTGGACCGTCACTGCCGTGTGGACCTCAGATTTCATCGTCAACCCCCTCAAGGACTCAGTGTGTGTTCTAACGTTCCATGATCTGCAGTGCTAACATCAACAGCAAGTTCTAGTTAAATCACATTTTCTACCATCATCTTTGAAGTTTAAGTTCCCAGTATGTTTGGTAAAATGGTCTAAAATGATGCATTTCCCAAAGCCAAAAAAACAAAAGAAAAAGAAAAAAGTAAGATTGAGCCGTTTAAACACAGCCCAGGCCAGTTTGGTGGCAGAGCCTTCCTCCATCACCGGTCCATCATGCTTAGAATCATCTCTGGAGTGAGATCTCCGTTGGGAGCTTCCACCACAGCAGACTGGGGTTCTTCTTCTTCACCTTCTGCTGCTTCAGCATCAGGTTCTTTTTTGACTTCCACTATAATGTTTTCAATTGCACCAGTGTTCTGGTCTTCAACCTGAATGATTGCTGTAGCTAATGAGGAGAATGGGGAGAAACACAAAAAACAAATGTCAAAATCCCCTAAAGAAAATATTCCGTTCCTTTCTCTTGTTAAATATAATCACAGAAGGGGAAGAGACTTTAAAGGTGATCTCTACTGGCCTCTTCTTGAACCAGTATCCCCTGAATAAAAGAACTCTAGTGAGTGGGCCCTCACTACTTCAGGAGGCAGCCCCTTATGCTTTAGGAGGTATCTGTTAGAAAGCTGTTTTTTACTTTACACTAAGTCTACACATGACCCTCACTAATTCTCCATTCTGTTCTGTGAGGCCAAACAGAACAGTCCCACATATAAGAGTCCTTCAAATAGCTCAAGAGGTCTTGTGCTCCCTCTCAAGCCTAGTCTTTTCCAGTCAAACAACCCCAGTTCTTTCAACTCCAATAGATTTTCATATGGCATCATTTTCAACCTCTTTATATTGAGGTTCCTAATTAGGATGCTTTAACAGTGGAATACAAATGTCCTGATAGCACAGTTCAGAAGAGACACAACAAAGGGTCACTATGAGTCTATAATGTCCAGAGTGGCTCTGTACAGTTAAAATCATGTCAACTCTAAATAAATGTGGCTGTAGAGAGAACACACAGAACATGCCCTAGTTAGTACAACATGAACTTCTTCCATTATTTGGCAAGTAGAGGCTGGGTACCTCGTTCTACTAAAATGTGACCCATTACTCTCTTTCTTTCTAATACTTATTACATACTAGTGACTATTAGTATCTCTGGAAACAAACTGTTATACCCCAGAAAGCAGCAAAAATAGGCTCCCTATTTCAATATCTGCTTAATTAAAATGCTTTTTAAAAAACACATCCCAGTTTAAATCAATCAACAAGTATTTATTAATATAAAGCAGATGCAAAGAGAATCAGGACAGGAACTGGAACTGTGGTTTCAGTGACAAAGGAAATTCTCAGGTGAGGAAAAGTCACTCTACCAATGCAGGCTGACACCTTCTTTGCAACTTAAGGGTCTTCAGAGACTTGTCCAAGGCCCTGAGAAATTGAGTGACTTGTGCCCAGGATTGCATAAAGTCAGCATATGTCAAAGGTGGGACCTAAAGCCATGGTTTCGGGATCTTAGGCCAGCTGCCCATTTAGGATGCCACAGCTGCCTAGATAAAGGAACAAATACAAAATATTTATGCACAAGATTATTTGGGAGAGAGGGCAGCAAGCAGTTGGGAGCACGTTGGGGGGGCAGGGAGGGCCCTTGGGAGAAGGAGGAGGATCAGGAAAAGCAAAATGCTGATAACCACCCACAAACACTTTTCCTGAATGTTAAAATTCTTAGTTTGTTTTGGCAACCAAGTCTGTTTCATAGCTGGCAATGGAGGTGAAGCCATTTGAAAGAAAATTCCACCTACTGAGGCAGGACTGAAAATCTGTTTTCCTGGCTTTCCATGTTATACAGAGCAGCTGCTACAGCATTCTTAGAACCCCCTAAAAGCCAGGCTTTTATTCATACTTTACAGGGAGAGATGGGGTAGTTCCATTTTACAATTAGCCACCTACTTCACCACTATCACATAAGAGACATGAAAAATTCCCTCACAATAAGGGTTCAAATATAGGCTAGACAATCACAATACAGAGATAGTCTGAGATGATAACAGGTCCAATGCAGAGTTTTACACAGGGTGCACAGAGAACATTCTTGTGTGGAAGGTCAGGGGGGGAAGTGGTAAAGGCAGTGATCTTAAGTACAAATCCTGCTGTTTCCCTGAAGAACTGATCCGTGTGGCTTAAAAGAGGTTTTCCAGAAGTTAAAAGAAGACTACACAAATGAAAATGATGGAAACCATTGCACATCTGCTCTGTGCTCTTCTATCATCCCGTACGCTGCAGACTTTCACAAGTGTGAAAAGCAGCCAGGGCTCTCACAACAATCAAGGTATTACCTCTGAAACCATTCAGAGCACAATTTGACATGGAAGAAGGCTCCCCTTAAGAAAATTTCAGAGACATCCTAAGAAAAAAAAAGGAGGGGGAGGACTGCTTATTCCCTGTGTCTTCAAAAGAATGAATGTAACAACTTATCTGGCTAATTTAAGGGGTTCTTAGGCCAATTTTGCATGCATCGTTATTCCCAAAGACTGTACGTATACACACATACACGGAAATGATCATCTAAATAGATGCACAGAATTACAACCTACACATCCTTCTTGCTTGAATCCTACATGTAAAGCCAAGACCACGCCTTCTCTTGCCCACCTTGCCAACATTTTACTATCAAACTCTTGTGACAGAGAAAGATCCTATGCAGAGTGGAAACATGATTTGACTTGTCTTGACTTAATTCCCATCCTATGTAATAGCACAAAATGTTCTTCAGAATAGGACGATGGGGTTAAAAGCTGTCTAGAGGTGGGGGCATCATTTTTATGGTAAATGAGTTTAAAAAAAAAAAAACAAAAACCAGCCCCCAAACAGCTGCTGCCACAGCAGGGTAATGGCCAGTCTGTGTGTCTAGGCTGGGAGCCCCCAGTTCCTGCTGCCTGAGTCAGGGGCAGTAACTCACGCTGAGCTTGCTTGGGCTGGCTGGCCTTGCCTGGTGGCCTCCCTCTTCGCTTTTTGGCCGGTGGTGGGGCTGGAGTCACAGGCTGCACTTCTGGTTCAGCTTCAATTTCAACGGCAGTTTCTTCCTCATCCTCATTGTCATCCAGGTCTGGTTCAGCATTTTCTTCTTGAAAAATTGTGGGGTGCAGAAGGGAGAAGGGATTGGAAGAGTGAGAAAGTGGAAAAATATTTATATGAACTATCTTTCTGCACCTTCGGAGTACGTGCATGTGTAACACTATTGTTGGGTTTTTGCTAATATCATCAAGGCAGACTCCTTTGTACCTGAACCTGGAAATTCATTTTAATTCTATGTTGCTAAAGTTTTTTTAAAGCCAGATGGGAGGGAGACAGAAGGTCCAGACACAGAAAAGCATACAATTAAAGTACCACTGGCTGCCAGACTTATCTGATCTCATAGAACTGGAGAGTGGAAAGGGACCTTAGAGAATATTCAGTCCTATACCTTCATGGTATGGATAACGGAGAACAGTAAGCTGGCTTTCTGAACAGCTTGAGGAGGTAAGATGGGTACCAGCAACTGAAGCCACTTTCCTGGATCAGAGGGCCATTGTTACTTGAATGTGACAATTCACATATACAGTCTGAATTTCCCCACACAATTTCTTTAAAAAGAAACCAAAAAAACCACTTAAAATGCCTAGATAACATACTTGTATGGCTCTCATACAGCATACCATTACATATGTAATTATTATGGTGCAGTGGACATTTTTGTACGCCAATCTGAAAACTTCATACATAGCCCTGGAGTAAAGCCACTCTTCTTAAGTATGGACATAATTGGTATTAGCAAGCACCATACTGCACTAAATATTTAATGTGGTAGAGAGGAATCTGGCCTAGGGGGAGCCAGGAGGCAAAGCTCTTACCACTGTCAGACGACTCCTCTTTTTTAGAGCGCATCTTTCTTTTCCTCCCACGCTTGCCTTTCTTGGTTTCACCTCCATTTTCTCCATCTATACCATCTAGACCAGTACAATTGTCGGCATGCCTTGCCATAGTGTTCTAAACAAAAGGAAGAAAACACAAGCATTTAACTAACGCAATAGTCCACAAAGCAAGATCTTCATTCTTTTCAAACAAAATGCAAAGAAGAGTCAGAATAGTCTCTTTACTTTCATAAAAAAAGGGGAAAACAACAGGCATGAAGGCACCCTGGATAAAGCCCTAACACTTGCTATGTCTAACCGCGGGTAAATCTCATCTGTAAAATGAAGATAACACTGGGACAGTTTACCTCACAGGGTGTTTTGAATAAAAAGAAAGTAGAGTGTAAACCTCAAGGTACTACAGAAATACTGGCTTAGATTATTTATAAAAAGAACCTCAGGTATTTTACATTAAGGATGTAGGCACATAAGTTCTAAATAAATCCAAATGATGCAAAAGGTAAAGTCTACTAATATGAAGTAGGGAAGAATTCACCATTACAGAAAATGTATTAGAAAAGGAAAATTCAGCACTTACCCGCCGTGTAAATGTTTTACCACACTTAGAACAGACAAAAGCAGCAGGGACAAAGTTGGGGTCATGATAGCGTTTGAAATGCATATCCAGGAGCTGTTTCTGGCGGAAGGTCTTGTCACAGTGACTGCAGGCATAGGGCTTCTCTCCAGTATGCGTTCGTTTGTGCATTATCATGTGCCGTTCCTGAGAATGTAAGAAAATGGTCTCAGAAAGCACTGCCTGCTACTGAAATAAAGTATCTGACAGACCTCCTAAAGTTAAGTTCTCAATATTACTGAGCATTCCTGGTTAACATTTAATGAGGAAATAAAGGAGGTTTCTTTTAAGTTATGTTCTTCAGTTTTCAAAACTGATTCATTCAAAAATTCCTGAAGACATATACAGGTCAAAGATTCCTCACGGCACTAGAGATCATTTGAATAATACGAAGTGCCAAGATGACTCAAGTTTTCCTCTGTCACATAACATTCCAATTTTCCATTTCCTTCCCCCCAAATTCCTATCCCTTTTCTAAACTTTTCTTCCAATTCTGCACTTGTTCCCACATAAATTGCTTAAGCAGTCCTTTATGTGGTCAAAGACTGTTTTGATACATCCTACCCCCTCCTGTGTCATACAAATAGGACCATTAAGTACACATGAGCAAGAGGAGGCAGTAAGTGCTTTCTCACCCTCCTGGAAAGCCCTCAAAGATTACCTGTCTGCATGCATAGTCACACTGGTCACACTTGAAACGCTTCTCATTTTTGTGGGATTTCTGATGCTGAATGAGGGCATACCGCTCGTGAAACACAGCATCACAGTAACGACATTTCTTGCCCTGCTCGATATAGGAATGCTGCTTTCGCAAATGGACACCTGAAAGAATGCCAATATATAGTTTGATGCATAAAATAAAAAGCAAATGAACTCTATTCTAGTGAATACTTTATCCCCACACTAAAGGCATATCTTTAGCTAGCTGACTTTAACTCACATTTATAAAATAGCAGCCCACATGTGCTGTGCTTTAAGATTCACAAGGCACATTCCTCACAACAAGTGAGTGAGCAAGCAATCCTTTCTACTTACAGGGTAAGGGCGCTGAGGCTCAGGTAGAAGAAGCTGTCTGAAGATAAATCCTCCGGAGGAACCAACTCATGTGAGAACCATTTCACTCAAACCTCATTTAACACTATTTTTTAATCTTTCTAAGGCATCCCTCACATAATTATGTATTATAACGGTGTTTGTTACTCCTTAACTGGAGCCCATACCTTACCTAAACTTTCCCTTTCCCTAATACCTCAGCGCTGCTGAAGTAATTCATCAAATAGAATTTGTTGGTGAATTGTACTCAGGGGTAAAACCTCTTAGATTGAGTGCTACTTTCCATGGTCTACAATAGCTGGAATTTTAGCCTAGCTCTCCCCTTTGCATAACACCATCTCTTGTGCTTTGTTTTCTGGTGGACTTTCTTCTTTGGGTGGTGCACTTTCAAGTAATTATTACAGAATGTAAGCAATTTGAGGGCAGGAAGGAATCAAAGTTTATACTTATTCTTTTCTACAGTGTCCAAACATGATGCCTCATAAATTATTCAATATCTGTTCTTTATGGTTTTTTTTAAAGATAACATTGAACTAAAATGCCATGTGGCACAATTCACAGCTTGGAGCTCTGAGTCAGTATTAGTTCCTGGGTTGACAGTCTCACCCTCTGCAGGCTTGTTCTTATCTGTAAATGGGACTAAACAGCACGTGTACTCTATAACCTCACAGGCCTGGGAGGATCAAGTGAGATAATACATGTAAATGTTATTTCTAGCTTGAAAGTTCTAGATTATTATTAAAGTTCCTTTCCAATATCACAATTTTATACAATCACATCACATTACTGCCTTTTCTTCAGCAGGGTATCAGTTTAGATTTCAGCTCCACTTTTCTAGTCTTCATTAGCAAGTTCATTTATTTTATGAGCAAAAAAAGAAGTCTCCACTCAAAAAAAAAGGCCTATGCTATGTCACGAGAAGACAGGTTTATCCTCTACCTCAATTAAAGGACATGTGAAAATACTAAATTGGACAGCGTCTAAGAAAGAGTTTTCAATTAATTCTATAAAAATGTATTTAACACAAACCCTAGTAAACAAATTGTCTAACTTTGCACAAGTACTTGTCTGAACAACACACATTAAGTATGAGCAACACTACCTCTCTTCAGACTCAGCAAATTTTCTACTGTGAAGAATAAATTGACATAATATGCCATGACAAGGCTCATAAGAAGGGCTGAATTCAGTTGTGACAAATATTTCACAGGACCTGACTCTTAACTGGGAAATGGTCTGAAAAAAATGTACTTTTTCTTCTTTTGCTATGCCCAGCTCTGGCCATGTCACTCTTCCGTACAGAAATCTTAAAGGGTTTCTTTACCTTCTGAGTCAGATTTAAATTTCTATCTGGCACTTAATGCTTTCCACAATCTGGCACTAACCTAGCTCTTTGAGTCTAACTTAATATTATTCCTGGACCTATACTCTTAAGTGTCAGTTTTCTCTCAGTTCCCAAGCATAACGTTTACACTGCTTCCGTGTTGTCTCCTATGCCCAGAATGCCTCGTTTCTTTGCTGGAATTTGTCCCCATCCTTTAAAACCTAACTCAAATAACAATTCCTCCAGAGGCACCAGCCTGTGTGAGAACCCTCAAATCTCAGTGAATACTTTGCTTTGTATCTTTCTAAGGCATCCCTCATACAACATATACAATAATTGCATGTTTGTTACTAACTGGATTATAAACTTGAGAGCCATTACCTTACCTAAACTTTGCATCTCCCTAGTACCTAACACATAGTGCTCTGCTAAAATAATTCCATCAAATGGTTTCTGTTGGTGAACTGTTTTCAGGGGTAAAAACCCTTTAGCCTGAATGCTACTGTTCTTGGAGAAATAACAGAAATGGCCACAAAGCCATTACTTTCTGTCAAACCCAGGCATGCGCACAAACACCAGTTTGTAGGTCTGCACCAGCTGGCTCATCCACTCTAATGACTCCATTCTAATGCTCATGTTTTCACACACCCTTCAAGGAGGACCTCTGATTAATAAGCAGCTAAACAACTTACCCAAATCACTTTTTCTGGCTATGACAGTGTCACAATGTGGACAGTGAAATTTGGCCACATTCTCCGTGTGCTTCTGTAAGATGTGCATTTTCATTGTGCCACTCTGGGTAAACCGTGCATGACAAATATAACATTCATACGGCTTTTCACCTTAAGAAGAAACACAGTTGAACACGTTTGTTATATAACTCTGACTTAAGATGGGTCTAAATAATCAAAGCTTCATAAACCACATAACAATTAAGAAAATCTATTTCAGCAAGCTATTGTCTAGATTTACATCAGCCTTCCCAAGACTCTGAAGAGTCTAGCAGAACTCTCAGATCAACTGTCAGTTACTAAGACTCTTTTTTTCTTTTTCTAGCAACTGTTAGAGAATTTAAAAGTTTAAAATTTTTTGTTTTCTGACCTTACAGAGATACTGGTGCTTATTAGAGGAGAAAAGGAACATGAGAAGCATAACAGCCTAGAAGTTTTCCATAAATTAGCAAATTGATTAAAAAACTCAACTTCAGATACACAAACCTCATCTTTCAAACAAGAATTCCACCTGGAGAGCTCAGCTATTCTCTACAAAGTCCTAGGAAGACAATCCACTGAAGGGTTATATAAGCAGAACAAAAAGTTTATCAGACTTTTCCATACTGGAAAGTCTTTGAGTATAACACCAGTGGAAGATTGCTTTCCAAGGACCAGATTCTTCACCGTTAGTAAGCTGGTCACCGGGGGATGAATCCTTTAGCCATGGCAGCACACAAATCAAAGAAAACACAAAATAGTTCTCAGTCCCAGGTGGCCAATTCTGCTTCCGCAGGTAAAGGTGTAGGAGAGTAGGAGAAAGGCAGAGTGGCAGAGATGTCAGTGTTAAGAATCAGATACAGCCATCTATAAACACTAACCTGGCCTGTTGGTAAAGCAGAGATTCTTGTTCAATGACCAAAGAGCAAATATAGTGTGGGGGGAACTCAAACACATCAGTCACTGTCTTCTTGCTCTAAAGGCATCAGAAAGGTACTGCTCAAGGGAAGAAAGTCCCAAGACCTCCTTGGAGGGACAAAGTAGCTGGCCAAGGGAAGGCAATGAGAAATATGATTTCATGGGATATCGGGTTGTCTGCTGCTGCAGTACTCATGGCAGTTATTTGCAAAAAGACTATTAAATGAATGCAGTGGCTAAGTCAGTATCAGCCACAGAAGATGAAGAGGAAAAGAAATGAGGAATTGCTAAGACTCTCCAAATTAAAGCATGTATTTGATACTTGCTGACTCTTAGTGCAAAGGTGGATATGGGCAAGGTGAAAATTATGTTAGAAAATGCATTTCTAGAATAAAGAATAAGAAAGGTCTAAGACTTATTGACCACACAGAAGCCTCACAGCCATATATCATAAATACTTTCAAGAACTGGAAGGCAGCAGACACGGTTGGCGCAGGATAGCATGCCCCTTTCCTTAATTCCCACAGAGCGACTATATTTTGAGGCAGAGACACTCATTACTAATGAGGGCATTGTTCCTGAACCCCCAGTATGTATACAATCGAAACAAAGAGCCAGAGTAATACAAAGCTAGAAGACTAAAAATAGTAAGATGCGGTGTATAATACATGACTATTTGAACAAGTTATTGAGGTTATAGAAATAGATACTGGAAGGATGTTGAACACAATGATGCACGGAGGGATTGTTGTTCCTGTATAGCTGGAGAAGCCAAAAGCCTTTCAAATGGTGATGGATCTTATCTAGGAGTCTGTTCTGAGGCTTGAGGCAAGGTAGCACAATGCCATCCCCAAAGAGGAGCATCTGGAAGAACTCAACACTCTATGAGGAATCTCTCCTTCAGCTTTGGATTCTGTGCTGGATCTCCTCTATGACAGTGGCAAATACCTGTGGGGGACCATACATCTCCCTGTTTGGCGCTCTGCCTGATATTAATGAGTAGAAAGTTATCAAGGCCCAACTTTTGAATACTAATATTTTAACAGTGTTGTTGAATGGTTAAAAGTCATGGAACGTTATGGTTTCCAAAGAAGTAAAAATAAGTACCATTCAGAAAAGCGTGGTGGATAAGAGGAGGTTTTAGCACTTAAACAATAAGGAACTAAAAAGGAAAACTGAAGTAAAAGATGTCTGAGAAAGGAATGAGTGAAAAAGATGATGAGTTGATCATTTGGCAAGCTTGAAGGATAACTGGTAGACAACCCACCATGTGTCCGCTGGGATCCTAGAAACGTCAGAAAGAAACAACTTCACAAACACATTCGGTGAACCTGCTATGGCTAACTGATGGGGAGGATCTGCAGCAGACTTACAGAGGATGGGTAGGCAATCTGAATGGGATGTGATCTGCCTTGTTGCTGAGTGACCCACATGACTGAGATTACAGATCAATCTGAATTTTAAAAATAATGAAACCAGACTTTGCCACACGTGTTCATTACATGCCAGTTAGTTGTCCATTCAGAAACAAGTGGGTCAAGAATTCCCAGATAGATGATCTACTAAAACAAAGCCAACATCTGAAAAAAAGCAGTTTGAGTCTAATCATAAAAAGCAGCATACCAGAATGAGTTCTCATGTGTCTTTTCAGCTTGTACGTGTCCCTGCTGGCGTAACTGCACAAGCTACACTGGAATGGGCGCTCTCCAGTGTGAGAGCGAATGTGACGTTTCAACTTGCTGACCTGCAGCAAAGAAGCATCAAGTTATCAGCCTTCTCAGATACAAATGGCAATTTTAGCAGAGCTTAAGCACAAAAGCTCAGTTTTAATGACATTAAAGACAAACTCCAAAGTTCTAAATGACCACCATCTACTGTTTCCCCATGTTCTGACTATCCCTTGTCTTGTGATGATGCCTCTTCTAACCTAGTGAGCATGGTCATGCCTAAAACTAGAGCCTACGTGTAGGTCTTGTGTCCTCTCCACTTTCTTCAGAATTCATTTATTTCCATGGTTGCAATGACCAAGTGTGTAGGGTTAACTCTCTACCTCTAATTCCTGTGGCCATCCTCTTGCCCACTCACTAACAGTCATTTTTATTTTTGCTCACATGACTGTCATCTATCTGCCCCACCTTCAACATTATTAGACAAACTTCAAAGCAGGCATTATGGAGGGTCTACTCCTTTAGTCACCCCAACTATGTGCACAACTTTACACGTGACAGCTGAACATTTATCAGTCAAGGAACTGCACCCTCCCCTACCCAACTGTCACTCCCCATTGCAGCTAAATTGTACACTGTGACAAAAACAACTGGGGTGGTGGGAAAGGTTCAGAATTTATTTTACAACCCTCTCTACCCCACTCCCACTAAATTCCAGTGATTACTCAGTGTTTATACATAATCAAGAATTGATTATTGGCAAATCTTAAATTAAGTGTTCAACATAAGAAACTGTGTTCAACGCTAGCATTGAAGAGATGTGTTCTATGGAAAAGATGACTGAAAAATGTAACCTTTACCTCAACACTAGCATAATCACACATGGAACACTTGAAGGGTTTCTCATGGGTGTGTTTATAGCGTCGATGCCGCACTAATTCTCCACTGGTTACAAAGGCCATGTCGCAATCTGGGCACTTATGAGGACGAGTACCTTAAAAGGAAAGAATGCAAACAAGTCAACCCTGTTTTCCTGTTTTCATTTACTAAGAACCTACCACCGTTAGAACACTGTGCTAGGCCCTGCAGGAGATCTAATGTTTACAAAAGACATGTCCCCTGTCCTTGAGAAATTCAGTCTAGTAGCTGTACAGAGATCATGCATATACAATGCATGATAAATATATGAAAAATATTACAAGGCAAGATTGCTATCATGAGGCCCGAGGTTGGGGAGGCCTTTGTGGAGGTGATGATGTGAGCCAGGATTTCACAGAAGGTAACTGATCTCGGGGAAACTGGGAGGGGAAAGGACTTGTCCAAGGTCATACAAGTCACGAGCATCTGTGCTCCAACCCTGGTATCACACTAACTCACTTCATCTTTAAAAGATGAAGACTCCAACAGGCTAGAGAAGATTGATGACACTCACCACTATCAGATCAAAGCCTTTGTAAAGTGCTTTGTAAACCTGAAAGTACTACATGATTCTGGACCAGTACTACTAAGAACCACTATGCTGGTGGGTCACACTAGGGAGCAAGCCAGCATCATCAGGTGAATGTGATGGCATCAAGACAGTTAACATCCAGTACTCCTGTTTCAACTCCTTAACAGCCTTGCCAGATGAACTGCTTGTTTTCTGGTGATCTGCCTCTTCTAACACAAAAACAACATGCAGCAGGTTTCTAGTTGATCACAGTTTGACTGTCCATTTTTGACCTATATCATAGGATTCTACATTTGGAAAGTAGCATAGACTTTTCATGGGCTAAAGGGAGAGGGTGGGAGCTACTGGTTATTCTCTTTTAAGATCCAGTCAACAGTTTCACACCCTCCTGAGGTTGCGGATAATTGTACATACTTGCTGCTACTTAGCCTATTTCTTCTAGATTCAAGAATACCAATTTTTAAATCTGCAATATTGTAGCTAGGTGGCTCAGTGGGGTCTGTAGTCAGGATCTGACTTCAGACAACTCCTAGCTGTGTGATCCTGAGCATACTTCAACTTGCACATCTGTAAAATGGGGTACTGTAATACCACCACCTCCTTCCCAGGGTTGCTGTGAGGTTCAAGGAAGATATCTGCATAAAACTACTTTAGCACAGTTGACCCTAGACAACTCCTTGATGTTCACTTTCCTACTCTATGAGAAGAGGGTTGTACTAAATGTCCTAGTGTCTTTTCCAGCTATAAATCCGATATCCAAAGATGGATGAGGCCATTACCTGGGCACAGAGGTGACCCTTGGTGCCAGAAAGGATAGCACCAATGGATGGCTTTCACGGGATGATGGCAATTTAGTTCAAAGCAGCCTCAGGGCACAGCTCATCCAGTCTAATCGGGGATGGCTGGTGAACTTCCCATGGTCACACAAATACATAAGTTCTAAGAGATCAGCGTCAGTGCCTCTAACCTAATGCTTTATTTATATCTTATAAAATCTATTGCACCCAATGTTCTGCTGATTTGTAGAAGCACGGTGGAGTTGAAGTCCCAAGACTGCTGAGGGAGTACACAGTTCACATTGACTACAAGGCTCTTTCCTGGTTCTTCATCTTAACATTAAGTTGAAGAGGGAGAATGCAAGGCTACACTTCTCCTGCCTCCAAGTCCAGGCTCTTCTCAATGCTGTGCCTGGCCTCCATCCACCAGAAAGACTATCCAAAACAGTCGTCCACAAGAAATTTCTTATAAAACATCATCTGTACACCCCATACTTTCTGTTCTAAAAAGGAGGCCCCTTGTAGCCCTCCCCCCATTCCATCCCTTTGCCCTATAGCACCTGTGTGAGTATTTAGGTGGTTCCTCAGCAAGGTGACTGTGCGGAAAGCTCTGCCACAGAGATGGCACTTATGTGGTCTTTCATCAGTATGACTTTTCATGTGTCGATCCAAATTTGAACGTCGTGGACATGTATAACTGCACAGCTCACACTGGAATGTCTTTTTTACACCTGTATACAAGGAAAGGATTTTAGCCAAAGCTTTAATGTCCCTGGATTGTTCCATGGATTTCTAGATTAACTTGCCTCTGGATCTCTAAATTTCATTGGCCTTTCTAGGTAAATCTTACCTGAATTTCTACCTTCAAGCTCACTGCTATTCTAGCCACACATTAAAACCCAAAGTATTTAATGTGAGGAAAAATAACCTAAGAATTTACTTTCAGCCTGATTAATAAGAGTTTTACCTACAACAAATCAAAACTAGATTCACTCATACACAATGTTGTTTAGGCTCTGTTCTACCTCTGTTGTGGGCAGTCTCACTTTACCTTTCTTCTTGATTTTGGTTGGCTTTGGAGGCTTCATGTTACCAACAACCTTCTCAGCATTGACTTCTGATAACAAGCCCTCTTGCTGCTCTTCCTCAAAGTCATACACAGAAACGTCCACGTCTTTGCCCTCCTCCGTGTAACGCAGTTTGCTCTTTTTGGTTTTTTTTGTCTTTTTGGCAGGTGGCTGATAGTCTGGGTCTTTCTGCCAATTGGGATCTTCCTGGGGCTGCAGCTCCCCCTGCTCTAATGTCTCAACCTCACCATTGGCACCTACTTTTACCACCTGGAAACCTTCAGGCAAAGGTAACGTGTGACAAATCATGGGCTCGCCTTCGGGCAGGCCTTCTTTAGAGACCTCATTCTCGTAAGCCCCCTGCAGTTCTTCTACAGAAGTGGTAGCCACAGGCACCGTTACTGGTACAGGGACCTGAACAAGCTGAAGCTCCCCAAGGTTTATAGGTTGTTCTTCCATATTAACAACTTGAAGTGTTATTATCTGTGTGTCATCCACAGTAGCATCAGCTTCCTGAGGTACTGCACCCTCCATGACTTCAGTCTTCATCTGAAGTAGGGTAGGGTCCAGCTGTTCCATCATAACCATCTGGACACTGCTGTTGACCTCCTGAACCACTTCACTCCCATCCGCCTGCGTCTGCGATATATGGCAAGCATCCTCATCCTGGCCCCCTTCCCGGCGTCTCTGATACGTTTTTCTCTCTTTTCCTTTGATGAAGGTTTCAGACTCCTCCATGACTGCTTCAACTGCCTCACCTTCCATCTTCCTTCCCTTTATAAAAAAAAAAAAAAAAAAAATATATATATATATATATATATATATATATAATGATTAAAAAAAATAGATTGCTTGCAGTCAGCTCAAGGACAAACGAGAAGCATAGCACAAATAAGAAAACTGAAGCAATGGGAAAAATTCTGTTCTGTTCTGCCCAATAAAAAGCACTTACATAAAAACTGTGTATTAGTAATTTTTAAAAGTTTTTAAAATTAGTGATCAAAAACATTTTACTGATGTCATTTATTTTTAACTAACAATTATTTCTAAAAAAATACCAGCCTCTCTACACTGGGAAGTGAACAATTATCACCGTCACCCAAAATGCCTATATATATAACATTCTGTTCTAGTGGTGGGGGAAAAAACAGTAACAAATGTAAAGCACAGTTCCAGGAATATTGTACTTTAGACTCCAATTGGTTGGTGGCACAAAGGGCATATTGAGTTAAATCCTCTATGGAGGATTTATAGAAAGGCACGGACAAAATTATTGCACTGGATGAGGTGGTATAGACAGGTAGCAATTAGAGCATATTTGGAGTAATCACGTATCCCCTGAAATATTATTACAGAATATCAATCTTTTTTTTAGCTCATTTATACCATTTCTTATTTATTAAGATCTATAGAAGGATTTCTTCTATTACTATAATTTTGTCCTTTCTACAATATATTTTCTAAAGATGTGATTATTTAAAATTAATGATCATTAAAATAACTTTACATATATTAAATTAGAAAAGAAATGAGTAGCCAGCCAGTCCACCAACACATTATGTACCAGGTAAAGGAATTTAAAAGATTTTGTGATTTGTGAATATGCTAAACAAACAAGGTAATATTTCTCTACTATGTCCACAAGAATCATAGACTTTTGAGGTGGAAGGGACCTTAGAGGTTATATCAAGTCTAACTTTCTTGTTTTACAGATGAGGAAACAGATCCAGAATAACTGACAGTCCAGAGTGACAGATACAGCCTTCCAAACAAGGTCTTCCTTCTAGTATCCCTTTAGTTTAAGATCTCTTCTCTCCTTTATTCAATCAAATAATTAGGCCAAAACCCTTCACCCAAAATGATGTTTTTAAGGATCTTTCTTCAGAGGAAAAAATGTTTCAGGTGTAATTTCAATTGCAACATTGTATTTCCACAAACTTTATATACAGATCAAAAGAACATTACTTAAACAAGCACTGAGAAGCTGTGGGGAGCACTGCATGCACAGCAGGTCTCAGAGGTAGAAAGATCCTTCCCTGCTCAAGTCCTACTTCTGATACATCCTAGGTGTGACTCAGGCAACTCTCCAGGACCACAAGCTGGAGAGCCAATGCCAACCTGATCCTAACCAGGTGCTCCTGACACCAATAAAATAGCATATAAGTCTAGTTGTTTTTTTTTTTTTTAAATACTGATTTGTGAAAACTATTATAAATAGTTAACTACCAAAAAAGTCACAATTGCAAAAATTAGTGGTTGGGTACACCTGCATGCAAAACAATTGTTTCATTTGTGGATATAACAAGCATATATAAAAAGCTGAGTAGAATTCCTATATATCTTCTTCTCTTGGGGATTTCAGATGGCTCTACCATTAGCAAAGCTGTTATTCCCTTGTTTGTGCTTTATTCTGTTTCCATCAAGAGGAAAAAGGAAGAATTTTTGTGCTGTTTTAAAAACTAGTCCAATGTGAAAAATTCCAACGTTTGCTCAGGCCTCAAATCCAGTCACATCTACAGAGCATTCAGAGCCCTCTCATTCCAATCTTACCCCGCACTATTTCTCCCACTTTATTTTCTATTGCTCCCTAAAAACCATTTCCTGTCCAGCCTACTTGGTTTTTCTCATGATGTTCTGTAGAAGCCAGGCCCAGCCGTGTTTCACGGATGCTGAAGTTTCTCCTCCTGCCTTCGTGTCTTTTGACTTTGCTGGTTTACGTCCTCCTGATCCTTCAGCTCAAGCCCATTATCTTACAGGAAGACTTTTTTTATCCCTCTTTCATCCCTCCTCCTTGTTAAACTTCTATTATATTTATCTTCTAAACCACTCGATTTAATGCATAATTATTTTCCAGTTGTCCCAAGTTATCCTCCCAGCTAGACTGCGCTTTTTTCCCAATTAAGAGAGAAAAATGAAAACAAAAGACAGATTAAAATGAGAGTATGGTCACCAAATAAGTTGAATTAAAGACAAACTTATGAAGAATGGATCTTTGAAAAGAACACTGAAGTAATACTGCTATATGAGTCTACAGAAAAACATTCTAGTTTCCTCTCAGGTACAATCAGGTAAAACTGACTTTCTGTTCCCATTTGCCCCCCCCCCCCCCCCCCCCCAATTTAATTTGTCCTTCCTGGTACTCCTCCCACCCCTTCATTCCTTTTGGCCAGTAGCCAGAAGCCTCCAAATACCACTGATTAGGTGACCCACCCATCCCCCCAGCTCTCCCTCCTTTTGGCAGAAAATGACATCTAAAAAAAAACTAACTCAAAGAGAAGAATCAACCCCAATTTTCCAAGACCTCAGGGAAAAGGATTTTACAAACCTTCCTCAGTAACCCGTTCCAATATTTAATTCATTGTTAGGAAAATTCTTCAAAAATATTCTGAGACTGCAATTTTACCCATTCCTTCTTATTCTGGCTTTATTGTAGATAGAGACAAAGCATATCTATCAAGAAAGAAAAACAGCCAAGAGTGAAATATTTGTATGGTGTTATTGTCGGACAAGTATACTTAAATACCCACCCTATCAGGAAAAAAAATTAGTTTTAGTTGAAATAAAGCAAAGCAAAGCCAACCTTGACAAATGACTTAAGACAAAACACTGTAGAACATCAAACTACAAATGAACAATATTCTGCAGTGTAGTCACAGACGTTGAAGGGGGCCTCTGAAGTTACCCAACCCAACCTCTTTAATTTCCAGATGAGGAAATGGAAGACAAAGTGAAGTATCTTGCCCAAAGTCACATAAGGAAAAAGAGCCAGAGGTGAATCTGAAGCCAGGTTTCTCCACTATACCTCGCTGAGAATCTATAGGAAGTGGTGAAGCTCCTTTTCTTCAAGAACAAAGATCTCACAAATACTCACATAGGCCATAATCGGTTCATTTACTAGTATTTTGTGAGGCATTGCGGGCTAGTGAGAAAACAACAGACCTATAGTCAGGTAGACTAGTTTGAATCCTGCCTTAGACACTTACACTACTCAGTCTGTTTCTTCATCTGTAAAATGGGAATAACATCTACTTCACAGGGTTGTTGTGATAATAAAATGAGATAATATATGAAGCATTCTTTAAGCCTTCAAATTATCATTAGTTCTTCAATTATATATGTTATATATTTAATAACACAAAAATTACTTAAAGGGATGATAAATCAGTAAGAAGTGATACAGATGCCCAAAAAACCAGAAGAAAACCAGTTTAGGAGACACAAAGATAATTTGTTACCTTTTAAATTTAATATTTTTAAAAAACAAAATGTACACAACAGAAGTTCAGTTTCATAAACAAGCCTCCTTTTTGTTCACTGTATATACTAGAATGCTTGGATTTTTACATAATTATTGAGTTCATAATAAAAAAGAAAAACATCGAGCAAAATTTCAAATCTACAGGAATCCATCCCTGGGCCTTGGTTTCCTGATACAATTCCAAGACCAAAGAATGAGAGCTAAGAAATCCCTCAGATCATTTAGTCCCAACACTTCATTTTACAGACAAAGAAACTGAAGACTAGGATTGACTGAGTTCCTTGCCTAAGGCCAACTAGATGCAACTAAAGCAGGATTTGAACCCAGGTCTTATGACCTGAAAGTCCATCTTTCCATGTTGCTTGCTGCCTTGTGACAGGATGCAAGAGCCTGCGATAGAAGGCAAAGGCCACTAGTTATAAGACTTGGGTTCAAATCCAGGAGCTGCTCTTTGCAACCCACATGACCAAGGCCCTCAGCTGTTCTAAAAGAAGAGGCTGTGCTGTCCAGCTGAGGCTCCCATGACTAGCTGTCCTTTTTAGCTTTAACATTCTTTGACTCAAATTTCAAACCACCAAGAAGGCACAGAGACTCCTTTGATAAAAGCAGCAACATTAACCTTCTGCCTAGAAACAGTTACAGCTAGTGATGTCGCTGACACACAGACACAACTAGTGGAGACACTTCAAGGTTAGTATGAGAGCTCATATTTGCTCTACCATCACCAACTAATTCCTAGGGTACCTTTCTCTATAGAACTAAGAATACTCTGACCTTCACTGAAAGAACCTCTCGCTGTCACATGCTTGGGGGAGGGCTACCAAAAACATCTCCTGGAGATGCATGCCCTGATTAATTCTGTATCATATAAAGTCCTTTAACATGTTTCCATTCAATTACTGGCAGCTGTGTAGCAATATAGGAGGCTCTGGGGACTATCTGAGGGTTCCTACTTAGAAAAAAAGCAACAACCAGATTTCTCTTTGGCACCTAATCTCTTTACTGTCATCCTAAGAATAAAGGAAAACACTTCTTTCAGTGCCCAAAACTAGTTCTTAAGGAAGATATGACTGTCTGACAATTCAGTTACAGAATAAGGTGGAAAAGTCCTACTCCCCTGGAGAAAACAGTAGACATACTCTGGGGGTGAGGGGGAATCTAACATTCATCAACTGCTTGTGTTCAATGTACTGTATTAGGCACTAAGGAGAATAAAATATGGAGCTAATCTCAAGGAGTTCTCTAACTACATAAAACCAGAATTCAGGTGTTGTAAATTCTAACCTTACTGTTCTTGCTAAACTTTCGACAGCATCTTAGACAACAAATGTTCCAGTTAAAGGTAGGAGAGATGAAAAAACTAAAATTCATAAATTTTAGAAAACACAAAACTTTGAAGAAAATTGAAAATTCTGTCTTTAAGCCACTATCAAAATACAACATTAAAAGTTGTGATAGTAGGATACCTGTTAGAGGTGTTATACACCACAAACTGAATCCCAAAGTAGCCACAGATTCCTAACCTACACTGAAAAAGAATCAGAATATACAAATTAGAACTGTATTATCTTGCCAAAACATAGCACCCTCTCACTGTGAAAACTATTTGGCATAAAAAGGTCTAAAATCAGCATTCTACTTGCAATTCAATTCTTTAGCCACAGAAACTTAGCAGGTGTGACCTGGGTTTAGTGGCTTTAAGCAGCAGCTTTAATTTTGTAATGAATGGGAAATGTGACACGTGCGACCATTCACGTGTCTTTTGCCCCTTTTCTCTTCCACTGAATACAACTCATACATTTCTTCTTTCCTGGACCTTCACTTGATCTTTTCTTTGAGGAATATTTGCCAAGACAGCAGGCAAACACCAGAATGAACACCTTTCTGGTTACAAGACCCAAGAATAAGGTCTAGCAGGTACCACCAAAACTGATTTTGGTGGTGGCAGGCCAAGTCAAAGGATTTGGCTCACCTCTGGATTTCAGCTTTAAAGTCTAATGCTATGAAGATGCTATGGAATAGGATACCACAGGATCACAAACTTAAAGCCAGAACAGATCTTAGAGATCAACTAGTCTACCTCCACCTTGTTTTAAAGATGAAGACATGGAAGTACCAGTAAGTTGTATAACTTCCCCAAGGTGAGAAGTAAGAGGTCTTTTGATCACCATATCCAGTGCCCTTTCCATTAAACACATGTGACTTTAAAAAGCTACATGAAACTGTTTTTCCTACCAATTCAGTATAGCTTTAAATCTTGAATACTTGGATGTCATCAAAAACCCCAAACTCATGACAACTAATATAAGATAGCCTTGACAAAAAGTTTTAAACCATGTCCAAAGAGAAAACAGAAATTAAAAGATTTCTATTTCTCTTTACAAAACTAAGGCAACTAGCTAATGATCTCTATGCCTGCCATGGGGGGATGGGTTTCCATGCCACACCTCTGCCTTTGTACAACCAAGGGCACTTGCTAAACAGTTAACTCCTTGCCTCAGGAGTGCCTCTGTTCTCCTTGTTGCTTATGTCTCCTGGTCACTACCTATAGAGAAGTTAACAATTTCCTGCCTGCCCTCCTCTAAAACGATGCCCAGTTCTGAGCCAAACTGTCAGACTTCTATTTGGCTTTCAAAAATCTTCAAAATCTTTTTTACATCTTGCTACACCCTCCATGAACTGTATGGCCTAATGACACCGATCTCTTTGCTCTTCCTCAGGATGAAACGCTCCATCTCCTGACTCTGCATTTTCATTGGCGGTCTCTTCCTAGGCCTTAAATGTCCCCCTTCATCTCCACACCTCACCTTTCCTGGTTTTTTTCAAGTCTTAACTAAATCCTGTCTTTTGCAAAACTCTTCCATTCCTCCTGGACGTTAGTGCCTTCTCTCTGAGATTACTGTCAATTTATCCTAATATCTGTATCCTGTTTGTCCATAGTTGTTTGCATGTTGTTTCCCAGTTAAGAGTTTGGGTCTCTCAGCCCTTAGCACAGTGTTTGGCACACAAGAAGTATTTAATAATATTTGTTGACTTTACCAAACTTTTTGACATTGCATATAAAACTATAATCTAATGACTGAGGCAAACAGAAAAACATTTACTTTAGCGTACTCAGTTCTGAAATTCTGATTGCCTTGCTGGTCAGGTAAAATTTCTTCCTAACAATGATGCTGCATTTAAATGACCAGCAAACATATTGTATTAACTTATATGGCAAGATACCATGTAATGTTCAGAAATATGTATATTTTCCCATCCACAAGGCATCACAAATATTTCAAAATGAAATTTTTCTATAGTCTGTTCAGTTCTATATTTCTCTTTTATCTGGTAGATTTACCTGGCTCTGGGAAAGGAATATGGAAGTCTCTTACATTTATTGTTACCATGTCCTTTTATAATTCAATCAGCTTTTCCTTCATATAAGCTTAAAGATCTTGTTTTATTGTCTTCTTTTTTTCATTGTGTACGTATGTAGTTTTTAGATGTTTTCTATATGCAGCAAACTATTGGACTTTGTTTTCTTATCCAGTCTTTATTCCCTATTTTAGTATATTTTTTTAATCTGGTCATGCTAATGCTAAGTTAGCATTTCCCCCCATTTTTTGGTATTTTTACCCCATTCTAAGCTTGTGCTTTACCCGTGGAATTAAAATGCTGTTTATAGTCCAACAGGTAAGCAAGTACCGAGTGATACCTAGGTCATTCAGCACTATTACAGGATGTGAGGGCACACTAAAAAAAAAAAAAAAAAAGGGAAAAGGGTGCCTGCTTTCAAGGAACTTATATTCTAATTGAAACCAATAAATACAATATAATAAGGTGAGAAAGACAGAGAGAAATCAAATAAAGCAAATACATCTGCCTCTATCTCACATGTACTCATTTTGGTGTGTGTTGGTTTTATATCCTCAATTATACCAAGTGCCTGCTTAGCAAGAATCATCTTATTTCTGTTTCTACAAAACTGAGCACTATGAGCCACACAAACAGCATTCAGGCAACATTAAGTCAATACTGACTCTGGTTCAGATATCATCCACAACACAGACATCTGGGTGCTGGGAGAGCAGCAGACAGAAAAGACAACTGAGATGAGTAACTTTTCCTCTTTGGGCCTCAGTTTCCTTGTCTACAGGAGAAGCTGCTGGTCTAGATGATCTCTAACATTATTTCTAGTGCTCCTAAGATCAACAAGTCTGGATTTAATCAATTTTTGTCTTTTGAAAATTTAATTATCTAATTTCACTAAATCAAAATGTTTATTCTAAAAGGTGTAACATTTTTGCCAAGTATTAAAATCGTCTTTAAAATTATGCATTCATAAGAATGCTAAACAAAGATTTAGTCATAAAGATATGGCCGGTAGCTAAGCTAGTTAATCAAAAACTGATGCATTTTGACAGGCAATTCTCAACAAACTCTCCTAAAAAAGTAACACCTCTCCCCAGTAAAAATTTATTGATTTTTTAAAAGAAGGATGTGCTACAGCTCTGAAGTACAGCTCTAACATTTAAGTTGTATTTGATTAGTGTTTTGTTCTCTTAATGGTGAATTGACATGGTCACCAGCTGCTGTTTATACGGTTTCTTTAACACTACCTTCTTGGCACAATTCCATTAAGTCTTCTCATTCTTCTCTGAATTGTTCTGATTTTAGACTTATTTAAACAGCAGGCTAACACCCAAAGAAAAAATACTATCTCTATTTCTTACTTTTTTGGGGGTGGGGGATGGGGTAAGCATGAGGAGGTGGCAGGTAAGGAAAGAGGGAAACAGACATGATGTATAAGATATTGGAAGGGCAAGAACTTTTAGAGATTTGCTTTATAAAGCAGCAAGTTATAGTCCTTTTATTTAACACATGATTTGTTCCTGTGAGGTCCAAATGACCTGCTAAAATTTCCCAGCTTATTTTCTAAAGAGGCTTATAAAAATATCATTTACTATAGAGTTTCTTTCTCTTTCTCCCCCTACCCTTCCAAAGAACAGAACCATTGAAAAAGCCTAATATGGATCCTAAAAGACCTCATAACATCACATCAAGCACCACCTTTTTGGCAGAGGAAGTGGAAGAAGAATCCATAATCCTAGGATTATAGAATTTAGTTTGGAAGAGACCTTAAGATCATTCTGTCCAACCCCCTCATTTTAAGGAGATGTTTAGTGGGCTAAGGATATTTAACTTCACAACAGAGTGAGAACTATGCAGTAGGCACTTCAATGCCTACTGGCTCTATTTCCCACTACAGAAAAAAGGACAAGCCAAAAAGCATCTATTCATCTCCTAAGAACCAAAAGCTCTTCCTTCTTGGACATAGTCTAATAGTCGGAATGTCCATGGAAGGATGGCACATAAAAGAATGGGAATGAGAAGTTTTCAACCTGCTAGAATGAAAGCGAAGTATGAAAAAAATATTTTTTCTTGTATTTAAAAAAAGAAATTATGATCTTAGCAGAAAACATAAATGCTCCTGCATTTTTAGTGTGCTATCACAGCATAGCCTTATAAGCACCAGAGAAGAGCTGGACAAAGGAAAGAACTGGCTCAAACTGGGAAGAGTACTAGTGACTGTGGTGATGGGTCCTCAGCAAGAACTGATCAGAAAACAGTATCATCTATTTATAGCCTCCTCTTCTCCCTTAAAAAAAAAGGGGTTGGGGGTGGGATAGGGGAAGAAAAACTAAAGTATTTTCATGACTAAAAGTAACATGACATTTTCATACAAAGGAATGGCACAGTCTAGAAGTGTCAAACACACAACCAGCACATGGTCAGAAGAGATTAAAATGTAATTGGGAACTACTTAACAAAATTAAAAAAAAAACAACACAATAGAACATAGAGAATAATTTATTCTAAAATTAAACATGTGGCCTGAAGGGCTTCTTATGTACAATTTAGTGGAACCTGTTTCTATTTGACACCATTGGTATAACCCATCACAATGGCTTGAGTTAATGGTCACTTTCCGCTACTACTTTAAAATGTTTAATATGGATACATTATATAATAGGGATAAAGAACCTGAGATTAGAATGAAAGGTACTAAACAAGATAATTTCTCTACACAAGAAAACTAGAAATAGAACATATTTAAGATGTTATGGATCTAAGAATGACAGGAATAAAATATTTAGAATGGCAACATTGCAAAACAATAGATTAAGGCAAAAGAGTTCATGCTATTAAAAATGATGATGAGTTGTGTCTGACTCTTTGTGACCCCATTTGGGTTTTTCTCAGCAAAGACACTGGAAGAGTTTGCCATTTCCTTCTCCAGCTTGTTTCACAGATGAGGAAAGTGAGGCAAACAAGGTTAAGTGACTTGCCAGGGTCACACAGTTACTAAGTGAGGCTGGATTGGAACTCAGGAAGATGAGTTCCGTTGGGCTCAGCAATCTATCCACTGTGCCACCTAGCCTAACAATAAACAATCACTAATCCAAGTGGCTAAGTGGCAAATGACAAATATTCTAGATGGATAAATGTATAACCAAGTGAGGATATAATTTATTACTGAGACTTGGATTTATGGATCTAGTCACAACCAATTCCTGAATGTTAAGAGGAAATACCCACTCATTCAACAATTATTTATTGTCCCCTGTGTATGTTCAAGCTCATCTGAAGGGCCTAAACTTTGGATGGAAATTCTGAATATTCCTAGAAATCCCCTTTGAATTTCATAATACAAATCAAAGTGCAACCCTAGTTCTCAATTCTTTTGAGGATTACGTGAAGAGAATACTGGCTTCTTCCTTACTTCTTTCTGGGCAGAGAGAACAAGAATTTCTTCCAAATCACAAATTCCTAGAACAGGGTGCTATGACTGAAAGCACCTGAAAACTCCATTTTCTTTGGAATCTAATGTATAGCCAATTTTTGATCATTTGGAATGATGGGGGAAGGCCATCACTTTAGAGTACCATCACCTAATCTGCATATGAATATACTCTATTATAGTTTGTTGTGAATAACTGTAGATAGTTTATAAGAGAAAAGGTAAAAATGCATCCCTTAACACTTGGGAAATATGTATTACCTTGAAGATTTTGCTTGTAGCCCTCCTGTCAAAAAATACTAACCAGTAAGTAAACATAAAAATTGAAGCTACCAGTGTGGTGACTTTACATGTCCCTGTTATCTGAAGAATTGAAAATCCCTCACAGTCAAACCAGACTTAGATTAAAATTTACACGTCTCTTAGAAAAGAGCATTCAGAAGGGCCAGGCACTCTTATGTTTGTTTTACATTACCAAGAAGTCCTCAAGTGGACATTCCAACCTTTTATTACACACCATCCAAGCCAAGCAAGACCTCTGAGAGTCACTGGAAAGCTCCAGGCATAACCTGAGAGAAGAAGCATTATTGTGTAGCCAGGACTTGAATACTGTGTTTGTGAGCAAGGCCTTTCTTCCCTCTTCTGCACAATAGGGGAAAATACTTCTATCTTTGACTTCAGGGTTGAAGAAAGGGCTTTGAGGAGCATGTAAATGTGAGTTATCTTTATCACAGAAAAAGAGAAAGAAAAGAATAAAGAGAAAAGAAAAAATATATAAGACAAAGTGGCACTAATAATTGTCCAAATTCCCACCCTTACGATGGATGGGAGTCCTTATTCAACTCAGAGGACCTGGGTTTTAATTTCACCTTTAAAACTTACTACCTGTGTGATTTTGGCCCAATCACGTCACCTTAACAGGCCGCAAGTTTTTACACTAGTCAGGTTGTCTCTGAGGTTCCTCCTACCTCTAAATACGTGGTCTTATATAGTAGGCTCATGACTTTTGTCCAAGAAGGTGTGATAATATGTACGTACATGTGTATGTATATGTCTATCTCCATATTATGAGTGAAGCTAATACTTGGTATCCAACAGCACAGACCTGCTCCAAGTATCATTAAAACAATGACAAATGTCCCTCTTTTGCCTTGATCCCGTTTTGCAAGGCTACCGTTCTAAACGGCACATGCTAGATGCTTAGAGCTTGCTGATTATTAGTGATTGATTTGGCGGGACTTCATTTTCTGTGACTAGAATAGAACAAGAAATAGCCGGCATTCTGAAGAATACCAGCAACGGTCAGCATGGCAGTGCGTCCCTGTAATCCCTGCTACCAGGGGAAGCTGAGCCTGCGGTGCAATAGGGCTGAAGTACAGACATGGTGGGCCCCGGACAGTGGCAGGCCAACAGGCTATCTAAGGAAGGAAACTGGTTATGTTTTCAATACTGAGATTGAGCCCATGAGTTGGAAGCTGCATTTCCAGACTGAGTGAAAAAGGGAGACCCAGTCTCAAAAAAACCAAACCAAAATAAAAACCCCAACGAAATAATGTCAGAACACAAATTAAATTGGACAACCAAATATAAGAATGGAAGGTAAGTCCAGAGAAAAGGTAGAATCCTAATAACTATAGAACAAATGAATCTAAAATCAAAGTGGCAATATAAGTATGATTTCAAGTAGAATCATTTCACTGAAATAATCAGATCACTCAAATGAATACCAAAAAATGGTGATCATTTAACAAATATGGTAGAAAAATACAGAATGTGGAATTTGTACACATATAAAAGTAAAGGTAGTCACCTACACCAAAGACCAAATTTATCCTGACAAATGTCAAAATTTGGACAAATCAATCTCAATACTTTATAGTTACAATGTTAGCTACAAATAAAAATCTGGGAATATTAAAAAAAACCAAACAACTTTCCCCTGGTTTTTCACTACCATCAATTTGCTTTAAATGCTTATCAGGTTTTCAGTCTAATTAATCCTAAGGAGTAAGAGAGCAGGTAAATCTCACTATTTCATGGTCAAAGAAAAAAAAGGCAGAAAAATTGGACTTGCTAGATTCCAAAGCTGAGATGTTCTGGGTGTTCTAAACTGTGATCCTGTTTTATTGAGAAAATGCTGTCAATTCTAATGAAAACTGAAACCTTAAAGCCAATTAAGGTTTTATAATCATTTTTGACAGAGCAGCTATGTAAGAAGACTTGAACACAAAGACACAAAATACAGTAACTGTAAAGTTGTCCAGATTACTTCTAACCTATGTTCTATCATATGTTGTATGTATTGGACACACATGATAATTTTGGTAGTCCAACAAAGTTAGTGAATATTGGTTACTAATCCATGATGTAAATCATTCTGGGAACAATTTAGAAACTACTAAATCCTAGGATAGGATAGGATACTCCATCTGTCTAAACTGGCACAAAGGTAGTCTGAAATTTGTCAATTTGTTGAATTGACAGCTCACAGACATTTTCACATGCTTCAGAAGGTGTCACCATGCAAAATGAGTACCATTAAATTCCAAATTTAGTGAATACAGGATCCAGGAACTTCATGTAATCTGAAAATAGCAAATGAACTTTCTTCCCCCCCAAAATAAGGAAAACTCATTACTTGTTCAAATCATCCATTCAACATGCATTTATTAAGCCCCTATTATATGGAGAGCAACTGTTTCATTTATAACTTTTTATTGTTCTTTTCTCTTACTATGTACAAGTCAAATCGATGAGTATTTACTAAGGACCAATCATATGCCAGATACTTTGCTAAGCTCTGGATACAGGTAAAAAAAATGTATAATGCCTATCTGGGGGAGAGATGAGAAAATCTTGGTGAGGCAAGAAATAACGTCCCCCCCCCCACTCCAAATATTAGAATTTTAAAGGAAAATTAATAAACATCTCATATATAGAATGAGGAGTTCTAAGAAACAATTACAAAAAGATTTACATGGACTGATGCAGAGGGAAATAAGCCGATCCAGAAGAATATATAGACTTTTAAAAAACTGTGTAAGTGAGAAGATAACTTTAAGGAAATCAAAACCAAAGGTCCCTGAGAAAAATTATTTCTGAAAATTTCTCTCCTTTTGGTAGAGAAGTAGGGGGCTTCTGACCATGAGGACAGAAGATTGTATACATTATCAAATGTGGTCCCTATTATCAGTTGTTTTTGCTTAACTCTTTTCCTGTTACGGGAGGGTTCAGTTTTTCTGGGTCAGGGAGGGGTAGTGTTGTATGTGAATATTTGGAAATGGCACAAAAAGAAATGAAGCATCCAAGTCAGGCCTTTCAGAGCTAAATTTTCAAACCCAATTTATATTAAGAGATAGCTAAGCATCCTCTTTTGAGATAAGCTTTATCTTACAAGTACAAAGACAACAGGGATCTAATTTTGGTGTGAAAATTAAGAGTTTAAATGCACAATTTAAGATAACCAATAGTATGATCTATTTAACCACTATTGATAAATATAGCTAAAATTATTAAATCTACCTACAGTTCATAGTCAAGCTGCTTAGGTTTACTCTTAGTTTATGCATAATTCTAAAAAAAAAATTTCAGTTTGTAGCAGACCTTGAACTCATTATGCCCAAACTTAACTCTTCATCTTCCCAAGTCTGCTCCTCCATCTTGACTTCTCTTTTTCTCTTAAATGGCATCAATCTTCTACCACTCACTCATGTACAAAACCCTGGCAAGTCACCTTTTCTGTCATACCCCTCCTGTCTAGTTATTAAATACAGCTGATTCTACCTCTACTGTGCTAATACTGCCAACACATCTACTCTCTCGTTCCTATCAACTTCCTAGTCCACGTCCTCATGTTCTTTCACCAAGAACAGTCTGCTCATTTTTAGGTACCACCTCCTTAAAACCCAAAAGTTGTAACTCCTTATTCAGAGGTAGTTAGATGGCACAATGGATAGAACACTGTGCCTGGAGTCAGGAAGACCTGAATTTAAATGCAGCCTCAGACACCATCTGTGTGAACCTGGGCAACTCAGTCTCCTCATCTTTAAAATAGGGATTAACCTACTTCCCAAGGTTGTTGTAAGACTCAAATAAGACAGTATTTGTACAAGTGTTTAGTGTATTTGCCTGGCACATAGTAGGCACTATATAAATGCTTTCCCCCACTCCCTCTTAACCACTAACTCTAACTTTTCCAGTTTCTTCCCACTACTGGTTCCCAACATTTCAATCCAACCAGTTAGGATTGTCACTGTGCCCCAAACACACCTCTGCATGCTCATGTCTTCATGTGTTCACCCACAAAGTACTTTACATTTGGAATGCCCCAACCCTCACCTCTGTTGAAAAGGGACTCATTTTTCAAGGTCCACCTCAAATGCTACATGAAGCCTTTCCCAGATACCCAAGGGATTGGTTTGAACTTCTGCAGAACTCTTTATTGATCATCAGGTTTTTTGACTCCTGTAATTCTATGAGGTAGGCATTACAAGTATTATCCCCATTTTACAGGTGAGGCTATAGGCTCTACCCCTTCTCCTTAACTGCCCCAACTCAGTAAGAGAAGGATAATCCTTTGTATTATAGCTGGGTAGTCTTTGAAGTAAAAGATGAAGTTCTTCTCACCAGCACAGCCATTCTAACTCAGAAAGTCAGTCAATAAGCATTTATTAAACACCTATGTGTACTAGGCACTGTGCTAAATGCTTGGGATAGAAAGAAAGGCAAAAGCAGTCTTTGTTCTCATAAAGCTCACAGTCTAATCGGGGCAAACATCTGGAAAACTATGTCCAAAAAGATACGAACAAGATAAATTGGAGATAATCAACAGCAGAAAGGCTTCTTGTAGAATTTACCAGGGATATGAAAGAAGCCAGAGGGGAAGAGAAAGAGAATTCCAGAACAGGTGATAAGTGTAAATGCATGGCAGCAGGAGATGGAATATTTTGCATAAAGAATAAATCTTGGGCATAATCTTATGTTCCACTTATTTTCCTCCCCCATCATTCCTAATTTTCCCCTTTCTTAAATGTTCCCAACTTCTTCAAAGAAAGAGGACTTGCTTAAGCAAATATTTTTGTGCTTTTTGTCAGTCACCTACAACTAGCCTGTTATTTGTTCAAAGCTCATATGCAAGACTCTCAAGGAAACTTTCACAACTCCACAAATGGTTGAAGCATGTGAAAAGGTGTCTGTTGCCTAGAGGTATCAGGAGTAGTAGTAGTGCTGCAGTAAAAGAAAGCAAGGAGATCACAGATACCCCAGTTTGAAAGAGCCATCAAGCTTCATTTAAAAAATGAGGAAACATGGCAAGAAGTTAAGAGTTCTTCAAGGTAACAAGTATAAAAAGGCAGTAATACTTATAAAAAATAAAACCCTCTTAATCCCTTTAAACAGCACTTGACGGTTTACAAGACTGTGCAGCATTATTATACTGTGGATCAGGAAGCTGAGGACCTGGGAAGTTAAATAGTTTGCTTGGATTACAAGGACTGATCTAGAAAAGGACTCAAGTCTCAGCCCTTGGTGGTCAGGCTTTGTGGGGGTGGGGCGAACCACCTAGTCCAAGTTCAATTTCTGGCTCTACCACCTCTATGATCTTGGGTAAATAACTTTTTGGAGCCTCAGTTTTCACATCTGTAAATGAGAGGGATGACCTCTGAATTACTCTTTCAATTCTAAATTTATAATCCTATATCTCGGAATCCAGTCACTTAAATAAACAACAACAGCCTTTGGCAGAACTGCCATTAGCCTCTGCTATTACCTAACTAACAGGGATGGGAACTGGACCTGTGATTCCCTCTGGGCTGAGCCAACTTCTACCAATGCAGGTTGGCACCCTTTCTGCAACTGGAGAGGTCTCAGAGAGCTTAGTGGATCTCAGGGTTACACACCTCTGAGTCAGGTGAAGCTCAAACCCAGTCTTCCTGGTCCAGCTACATGCCATGTTTGTTGCATTCTCAGTGACCTGAATAATATGTTCCTGAAGTCCAAGCCTCCACTCATGAGGCTGGCTCATTCAGTACAATTTCTCTTGAATAACTTATAAGCTTGCATTCTCTAGCCACATTTCCAATAAGACCTTCAGGGCACAAGTTAGAAATTATTTTTGGAGCTACCCATTTCTAGCCTATGTGGTTTTTCTTCAATCCAGCAAGGGACCAAAATTTTAGTATGGAAAGCAAATATCTGTAGAGAGAACTTCAGAACTATATTTCTTACCCTGCCCCCCAAGCCCTCCCCCATAATCACTGAGGAAATCAAGGAAAAATAAATCATAATTGTTTTACCATACAATTCTAACTCAAAAAATAGCAAATCTGTTAATATCTACTCTTATTTGGAAACAGTCGACCTTAAACACAATTTCTACCTACCTCTATTAATAATTTCTACCATATTTCTACTAAAGTTCTGGGCTCTAGATTCATCATGGGACCAGGGATTTCTTGAAGGCCATGTCAAAGAAGCCCAAATTCTAGCAAGCTCTACCAAACTGGAAATGGTAACGGGGAATGACAGATTGTCATTTGAGGATAAAAGGCACAATCAACTGCAGGCCTCGATTCCTAAGTATGTGACCTTGGGCACATCTCTGTCTTTTGCTTGGCTCAAGGGAGAAAGATTTGTTTAAATCCTTGATGAATTTTTTGGTCACTTTAAGTCACTGAATTTCAGAGTTGGAAGCCACCCAGACCAAAAGAGAATGCCTCTCACAACACACCCAACACACAGCTTTTGCCTGGAGATTTCCAGCAAGGCTGGGGGATTCATTATTTCCTCTTTGTAACTTTCATCCATTATACCTGCCAAATAGAAAAGGTTTGGTACTCTTCCCCAATGACAGCAGTTTAAGTTTGAAGACAGCTATTAATCTCCACTAAACATGTAGAAAGGCTGTATAACTGAGATCTTAGAAATAAGACACAAACCCATGAATTCAAAGAACATTTGAAGTATTGAAGTATCAAGTGACATTAATACTCCTTTCAATAACTCCTAAGGAAAAGAAAGTTCCAATAACTAGGAAAAAAATTTCACAAGTGGGTCATCATCATGAATTCAAGAGTTAAAGTTACAATACATCCAAATCTGGGAAAAAACAAAAAGGAAACAACCTGTATTACATCCATCTCTGAGGTCAAGAAATAAAAACACTTACCTTTTTGTGCCTGCAAAGTCAGCTTGTGGAAAGGGAATAGTTTCCAAGTTTTTTGACTCCAAGTCCTCAAAGATTGGTTCACTACAACATCCTGACTCTCTGCTGAAGATCAACATTCATTCTAAAAGAATAAAGTGAAAATTATTGTTCAACATAAAAAAAATGTAGATATTGTTTTATCAATGGTAATGTAGGTCTTTCATGGTTATTTGCCAACAACATATTTAATCCTAGCCACAAAATCAAATAGCTAAAACCTTAACCTTATATATACTGTGCTATTTATAAAAATCTTTAGCAAAAAATTTGAAATGTCATGTGCTGACTATTCCTGAGTTACACATTAATGTAGCCAGGATAAGTTTCAGCCCAAATATTATTAAAAGCTATATCTCTGAATTTACATTAGAAAAAAAAAGTATCTAAAGAAACTGTCATGTAAATTCCCAAAGATTCATGATGGAAGACAACACTATCCCTATCCAGAGAAAGAACTATGTCTGAATACAGAGAGAAGCACATTATTTGCACTTTTTTTGTTTTTTTTCTTTCAAATTTTCTCCCTTTTGTCCTGATTTTTCTTTCATAATATGTCTAATGTGGAAATATGTTTAACATGACTGTACATGTAGAGCCTATATCAGATTGCTTGCCATCTTGGGGAGGGAGGGAAAAATTTGGAATTCAAAATCTTATAAAAGTGAAAGTTGAAATCTAGCTTTACATGTAATTGGAAAAAATAAATACTATGTGTGTGGGGGTAAAGAAACTATTATATAAATATACATACATACTAAATATACTCCACAAATGACCAAAGCCCCACAAAACTAAACTGACGTAGTACTAATTAAGACAGAAAAGCTCAGTGGACAATAGATTTAACAATATAGGTTTCCAAAGGATAGTGTAGCCAGAATAAGGAGGATCATTTTCCAATTTCTTGATGCCTTACCAGCCTCCCACCTTGGATCCCTGTCCCTGGGAGCTGAGCTTGGAGAAATGAGTTTCCCTCCCACTGTGACCCCCTGCACCGCTCTGCCTTTCTAGCTCCCTTGCGTGTGGTGTCTTTCTTCATTGGAAGTTAAGTTTGAAGGCAGGGGACTGTCTCCCTTGCTTGTTATGTGCATCTCCATACTTAGCTCAGTGCTGGCACATAATTATTTAATAAATGCTTTTATTATTTTTTTTTAAAATATTTTTATTTGATGAAAGTCATCAAGAACAGATTCTTACAAATGTCTGTACAAAAACCAAAAGACCTTCAAGTGGTAGGTGACCAAAGAAAAGCCTATCTCGGAGTTTTGCACTTTGGCCTTCTACGAGATATTTGCTGAAATCATCCAGTTAGAAAGTCATCCAGCCAGGTTATGAAGAAGGCATCATTATCAAGTAGTGATTTTAAAAAATCAAATGTAATACTTTATGGAGTTACTGTAGCAATCAAAATCAAGTACTGCGAAAGCGCTACATAACTTAAAAGTTATACAAATTTGAAAGTCACAATGGGAAGCAATACACTGATGCCAAGAAAACTGTCATCACTCAGAACAATCTTTAAGTCTTCCAAAGCCCATAGTAGATTCTTTTGAATAGCGTCAACTGCTACAAAATGTTTTTCCTTTGAGGCCAAATTTAACTTTTAGAAATGACCAAAAAGTTTAGCAACATCAAGCACGGGAATATTCTGGTCAACACTGGTTTTGGTTCAAAACAAACAAAAACCAACTAAATGAATAAAAAAACACCCGACAAGACCACAACTATAAAATAAGACTTTTTTTAATAGCCTGTAAACAATTACAATGGCATTCCAAACATGTTTGGGGCAACAATGGCCTCATGGGAACACTGAATAAGCATCCAGTCTCCTCCATCTAACAGGTCAACATTTATCTGAATGGATGAGCTCTGGTCTGGTCTAGTCTTGCTGTTTTTTAAAAGTCTTATGACTTTCCATTATCTCCATAGATCCAATTTCTTAATAAAAATAGAGAATGATTACTGGCATCTTGCCTAGCACAGTGAAAGCTCTTGGAGAGGAAGACAAGGATAATAGTCACAGATAAGAGGACCAGAGAACTAAATGGTCTCAAGATTAAAACAACACTGTACTAGAAGTAACAGTTCTTTTCCTGCCTCAGCCACAGAATTTAACTTCATTCTTTTAAATTTAACTTTTAATTTACTTTTTTCCATTAACAAGCACCAATTTTCTCTTTCCATCTCCCCCAATTAAAACAAACTCTTGTTGTAATTACTTCATGTTAAACAAAACAAATTCTTGCATTGATCTTGTCCAAAAATCTGTCTTACTCTGCACCTTGAGTTTATCAGGTAGATAGTAAGCACAGCTCACTTCATCAGTCCTCTGGAATTCTGGATCAATCCCAATTACGTCTTTCGAAGTCGTTTGTCTTGACAATGTTCTTGTTATCATATAAAATGTCCTCCTGTTTTGTTTTGTTTTTTTTACTTCACTGAATTCATTCATAACAAAATTTCTCAGGTTTCTCTGAAACTACATTTTATCACTCCTAGGGCACAATCATATTGTAATACATTTATAATACCATAACTTGTTCATCTATTACCCAAATGATGGAAATTCCCTTAGTTTCCAGCTCTTTGCCTTTCCAAAAAGGGCTATTGTAAGTATATGTATATATGAAGGTTTTAGAGGTGTCTTTAGAGGTGTCAATCTGTCTAACAGAGGTACTGCTAGGCCAAAGGATACTTACAATTTAGTGACCTTTGGGGCAAAGTTCCAAATTGGTTTCCAGAATGGCTTAACCAATTCAAAGCTCTAGGCAAGTCAGTCAATAAACATGTATTAAGCACCTACTGGGTTAAGTACAAGGGATACAAAGTGGCAAAAAAGACAGTTCTGAAACACACAAGTCAATGGGGGAGACAAGCAAATTTGTATAAACAATGTATATACAAGAAAAATAGGATATTATTAAAAGAGGGAACTAGAATTAAGAAGGATTGGAAAAAGCTTCCTGAAAATGACTTGAAGGAAGCTAGGGAAGTTAGTAGGTAGAGATAAGAAAGGAGAACATTCCAGGGAGGGAGGAACAGCCAGAAGGACAGCTTCACAGGACTGAAGAGTACCCAGTGGGAACTAAGGCATAGTAAGACTGGGAAGATGTGTGTGTGGAGGGAGAGAGAGAGAGGGAGAGAGGGAGGGAGAGAGAGAGAGAGAGAAAGAGAGAGAGAGAGAGAGAGAGAGAGAGAGTGTGTGTGTGTGTGTGTGTATTCTCTAGGTTATAAAGGCCTTTGAATGCCAAATAGAGGAGTTTGGAGGAGTTTGTTTTTGATGAGATAGTTGTAAAGCAGCCAGACACACAGTAAGTGTTATATAAATTTTACCTATTATTATTATTATCGTGCAGGCAAGGAGCTATTAGAGTTTACTGAGTAGAGAGGTAATGTAGCCAGACCTGCACTTTAGGAAAATCACTTTGGTGGCTGAATGGAAGATAGATCGAAGTGGGGAGAGACTTAAGGCAGGCAGATTCACCAGCAGGCTATTGCAATAATTCAGGTGTGAGGTGCTGAGGGTCTGCATCAGGGTGGGGATAGTGTCAAGAGGAGATAAAGGGGTATACTCGACAGATGGTTGCAGAATTAAAATGGTCAGCTCTTGTTAACAGCTTGGATATGGGGGTGAAGGTTGAGAGATAGGGAGGAGTCCAGCATATGGACCTGAGGTATGGGCCTGCGAGACTGGGAGCATGGTGTTGCCCTCGGATGAAATCCAATGAAAATGGATTGATGTGCAATTTCTATTGCCACCTCCCTCAATATTTATTGAATTCATTTTCTGTGATCTCTGCCAAACTGAGGGGTGTGAGATAGAACCTCAGTGCTGATTAATTTGTACTTCTCTAATTACTGATTTACAGAATTTTGAAAATATGCTTTATAGCTTGGATTTTTTTCCTCTAAGAATATCTATTTGTTTTTGACCATTTATCAATTGGGGGATGGCTCTTATTCTTCTAAGTCTGAAATGATTCTCTATGGGGGAGGGGGAATGTATGTCATATAATTAAGAACTTTATTGAAAAAATCTGAAGAAAAGTTTCTCTTCAAATTTCAACTGCACTAATATCGTTTGTGCAAAAGCTTTTAAAAATTTTATTTAATAAAATTTCTACTTTCTCTTCTAAGTCCCTCTATCCTTTGTCCAGTCATGAACTCTTCACTTGTCCACAGATCTGAAAGGAATTTCCTAGCTGCTATTCACATCTTCTTCCTTATTAATCTCATGTGTTTATGTTACCTTCTATATTTATCCATATACATATCCATTAGTATATGATATGAGGTATGAGTCTAACCTTAATTTCATTCTTTAATCTGTCTGTTCCTTTACTTAATAATATTTGCTGCCAAAAGCTCCTCCAAGAGGATACTGGGGTTAAAGAAAAATGTTGCAATAAATGGAAAAATGCAAAGCATATGAAGCAAGAAAAGGATATCAGACTGAAGCAGGCTTCATTATTATTTCCAACACTAAAACTGTACCAGTGACTGACATGTAGTTGTCAGTTTGTCTATATTTACAAAGTGAAATGGGAGTGCTAAAGAGTTTAAGTACATGTAAGTCCAGAGGGAAGTGCTGCAAGAGAAGTCTGTGATCCTAATAGGGCATCAGAAAGAATGAGAGAACTGCAAGGTTCAGTCCTTCTGCACTTGGACTAAGTTCTGGGCACAGCACTTTTATCATTAATCTTCATTAGATGAAGAACACATTTTTCCTTCCAAGGATGTCTCAGATTTCATCCTTCCTGCCCTCTCTGCAGCATGTGACCCTGCCTTTCAGGTTCCCTCTGGATATGCTCTCCCAGCTGAGCTTCTTCTATACTCCTCTCTCCTACCCTTCCCATCACCTGTCTGACAGCTCAGTCTCCTTTGCTAATGCTTCATCCATGTCTCACCCACTAACTGTGGGTGTCTCCCAAGGCATTGTCCTGGGTATCTCTTTTCTCTCTACACTAGTTCACTTGAGTTCAGACCCAGATCTACAAGTATTTTCAGCTCCAATGTCTTTGCTGAACTGCAGTCATGCATATATACAACTGTGACTTGAAATTCTCAAACTTAAGATGTCCACAGAACTCATCTCTTCTCGGAAACCTTCTCTTCCTAATTTTCCTATTCCTATAAAAGGCATTCCCTACTCTTAATCTCACAATCATCCATCCTCAGTGTCATGTTCAACTACTTTCTATTTTCATACCTCAAAGTACTTTTCTTTGCACTCACATAGTTCGGGCCCTTGTCACCTCTCACTTGGACCCCAGCAATAGTCTCCTGGCTCATTTCTCCCTACTCTACATTATCATCCAATCAGTGGTCATGGTAATTTTTATAAAGTACTGGTCTGACCATCTCATTCCCTGCTTTAATGAGCTCCAGCTCGTCCCCATTACTTCCAACATTAAATATAAAGCCCTGTTCAGCACTTAAAACTCTTTATAAACTCTTGCCTGTATGCAGGCCTACTTGCACTTCCTCTGACAAGGCAACTTTTCTCCTGCCTTTGTCCACCAATCACCCCCCAGGCCTGGAATGCTTCCCTTGCCACCCATTTCAGCCTCTTGGCTTCCCTGGCTTTCTTCAGAACATAGCAGCAAGTATCCCCATCAGTAGAAGGTCCTTCTGGTGCCCTGCTAGTGCCTGTGCCTCCCCACTCAGGTTACCTTCCATTTATTCATATATGTCTCATTTCAGATGTAATGAGTTATCTACATGTTGTCTAACACCCTAGAACAAATGCTTCTTGAGGGCAGGGTCTGTTTTGTTTTCCTTCGAACCCCTAGAACTTCATACAGTGCCTGGCACACAGTAAATGCTTAATAAATGCTTGCTGACTGATTGAACTGAGGTCCATTTTCTTCAAAAATTTCTAACTCTACATAAAGTTTTTATTTTCTACTAATTAAAAATTGGATAACACTACAATATGTTGCTAGGTCAATTTAAAAAAAAAAAGATGTCAAAAAGGAGAAAACAGAAATAAAAAACCCCCCCCAAACCCAGGGCTTGAATGAGAGGGTCCAGAGGACACAATCCTTAACCTTAGCCAAGTAGGAGGTTCACATGAGTGCCGGGCCTGGAGTCAGGAAGATCCGATTCAAATACAGTCTCAGACATACTAGCTAACCTTGGGCAAGTCACCTAACCTGTCTGCCTCAGGTTTCCTCAACTGTAGAATAAGGATAACATCTACACGGCAAGGTTGTTGGGAGGTTCAAATGGTATAACATTTGCTAAGTGTTTGGCACAGTGCCTGGCACATACTTAAGTACCATATAAATGCTTATTCTTTTCCCCTAAATGGCCAGCACTGACATATTAAAATTAGGATTGGAGATTTATACCAAGACGAGGAATCTCTTCTCATACCCCTAATCAAGGGCAGGTGACAGTAAGGGAAAAGTGGACCATATAGAAATTTAAAAAATAATAATTAACAAGTCTATAAGTGTTTTGAATTTACAACTCATTCACACAGAAGCTTTATAACTAATGTATTTCATCACTATAACATACAGTATTATTGATATGTTGGTCATTCTTACCCTTTGAGTACATTACAAGCTTTCATAAGACTGAGGTGACATCCTTATCTAAACTTAGTATCTCCTAATACAATATTCTACACCCCCTAAATGCCTGTCCCCTAGTATCAAAGCAAGTATTATTTTCATTCTAATGATGGAAAGGAGAGGGGAGAAAGGTGAAGAGACCCGTTCAACATCAAACTGAAGAGCTAGTAAACAGAAATGTTTAGAACACAGACACTTGTAACTCCCTGTCCAGCATGGGGTTTTTTGTTTGTTTTTGCACTGCTGAACTCATTGAGTCTTTAAATTATGAACAGAGAATATAAAACTTATTTTAGAAACATAGTATATGCTTTAATTTCATACTATATACTTAGTCAAAAGACAGAGGGGATAACAGAAAAGGGGAAGAAGAAGTTAAGTAAACAGTAATAGAAGGAAAAATACACACACACAGTGGATGGAAGGACTGAGTTTAACTAGAAGAAAACTGAAGCTATCACTTCAGCAATGTCTCCTGAAATCGCATTTAGTAGATGAAATGTGAACTATTAACTGCTCATTATTCATTCAGAAACTGCACTGAAAGGGACACAGTAGCTTAAGTGAGAAATTCTCTGGAAGAGTGTCAAAAGCAGTTCATTACCTTGAAGAATGGATGAAATCAAACTGAGAATCAGGGAGAGATTCTTGCACTTCTGATGCAAGATATAAGAATGCTGGGAAAAGGGCCAAGGAAAAAGTGAAGGATGAAATCCTCCACTTTGTATTTGCCATAGCAGGGTTTCCATTAAATAGAATGCAAAGGGAGAGTAAAAGAACTCTATATTCCCTTTGAGGTAAGTAGTAGTTCTGAAAAACACAGAACCAATCTAAATTCTTTCAAGCTAATTTAGAGATCAAACAGTAGTTAAGATTTAAGGTGACAGCCATAGTGAACACCATAAATCATTACTTGCTATGAAACTGTGGTTGGCCACAATCATCACTTTGCAAAGTAAAATTATTCTATAAAATGATTAAGTATGGGAACAGAAAAATCATTGAAGATATGGTGACTAGTCTCTCATAGACTGACTCACATTGGCTGTATAATCTAGGGGAAGTTGCTTAACCTTTCTCTATGAAGCTTAATTTCCTGATTGTACGGAAGAATACTCCCCATCAATTTCATAGGATAGTTGTACGGCAAAGATCATAAACCTAACAACTCCCACTTTAGTTACTTTAGTTTCTCTTACTCTCTTCGTTCCCTCCAATCAAATTAACGGCCTGACTGTGCAAATGTTTATAAATTAGATACACATGCTCAAAAATTACATGAAATTATTTTAAAATTCACTTCAAGTTGGAAGAATATGAATTTTTCCAGTTAGTCATAATTAACTAAGTTTTAAATACTAAGTTTTAAAACTAAGTTCTTTGAGTTAATAAAAACTATAAAAAGGTGTTTTTATCTTTAAGATGAGTTAATTTGTCTTGACTGATCTAGGTTCCAAACACATATATCACTTATTTACTGTTCTGCCTAGTCTTCACTTCCTCTGAAGTTGAAGGAAAGTGAAAATGAAAAAATGAAACTTTTTCTAAAGATAACGTTCCTTTGAAATGGTGAAAAAAGCAACAGAAAAAATAACTTCACATGGAAGAGAAAACTTAGTTGTTTTGGCAGGATAGAAAAGGGTGAAGATCTGAGTTTGAATTTCACCTGTGATATTTAACTAGCTGCGTGATCTCTAATCAATGGAGGCTCAGAGAAATATCTATACAAAGGGATAATAGTGGCTTTACTTCAGAAAACTGTCAGGAAAGCTCGACGTACTTGTGAGTTCTTATTAACTAGAATAGGGCTAGTAATTTGGAACTGAGCGATCCCAGTTTTAGTCATCAAGATCCAATATTTTAAAATACACATAGGAATAAACACATACAGACACTAGAAGTCTACATGCCAAGGAAAGGAGACCAGTTAAAACGTCTTCTGGCACCAAGTGCCTCTAATTCCTTTCACACACTTAAGAACTCAAAATTCCAACCCCTTCCAACATATGTCGATCACCCCCAAAGGGTGAATTCCCCAAGGGAGCCGAGCTTGCCCGGTGACAGCAGTCGTCAGGAGCGCACCGGACACGCAGGAAGAGGCTTCCGTGCAAGGCTCGCAGGACAAGCACCGTGCAGACTCCTTCCACAAGAGGACTTCCTGGAGAGAAGTACGTGAAAGCCCGGGTCCGCAGGACCGGCTCCGGGGCGGCCCTCCCCGCACTCCGCGGCCCCCTGGGGGGCTGGGGGAGGGTGCACGGGGGACGCACCGACGTGTCATTGGTGTAGGGCGCAGCTCCGGCCGCCGCCGGCGGGGTCGGGGCTCGGGGCGGGCCCGGGGCCAGGCGGCCGCACATGGCGCGGGGGGCGCGCGGCTGTGCGGGGCGTGAGTGCGAGTGTGCGCGTGGGCGCCTCGCTCAGCCGGAGTGCAGAGGGAGCTCTCTCCAGCTCTCGGGGTCTCTTCTCGCAGCTGCAGCAGCGCCGCCTCCGCCACTCTGGACCACACACAGACGTCGGCGGGCGGCGAGGCGGCGGCGGCGGCGGAGGCTGCGGGGACGCAGCCGGCCCAGGCCCCCGGGGGCTGCCCGCCCGCCGCCCGCCGGGGCTCCGGGATCCCGCGCTGCCTGCCCCGAGCGAGCGGCGGAGCCAGGAAGCGGCGCGGAGAGGGACGGCGGCGGCGGGGCTCGGGCGCCCAGGAGGTTCCGGGGACGCGGGGGCGGCGGGGCCGGCGCCGGGGAAAGGAGGGAGCGAGACAAGGCCAGGGGCGCGCGCGGGCGGACGGGCGGGGAGAGCGGCCGGGGCCGGCCCGGGGCCGCCGGGCGGGCCGAGACAAAGGAAGGAAAATGGAGTCGGGGCCTTCGGGGCTCGGCCCCGCCCGGCCCTGGCTCTGGGCCTCGGGCCCCGCCGCGGCGGGCGATGGCGGCGGCGGCGGCGGCAGGGAAATGGCGGCGGCCGGCGCCGCAGCAGGGACGATAGAGGGAGACAAACACCCCCCGGCGGCGGCGGCTGGTGCCGGGGCTGCAGCCAGCGCCAACCGGAGCGGCCCCATCGTGACACCTAGAGGCGGCCCGCGAAACCTCCCTGCAAACCCCGCGTTTCCCCCCTTACCTCCGCGCCGCGCCGCGCCACACCCCCCCGCGGCGCCCGCTCCTTCGCCTGCCCGGCCCGCTCCGGCCGTCCCGGCCGCCGTCCGGCCCGCTCCGGCCTCCCAGCCGCCAGCCGCCGCCGTCGCCGCTCGGAAACAGGCAGCTCCGCGCACGGTTTAATCGCTCCACAGCCTTGGACACAAAATGGCGGCGGCGCGGCGCAGTGCGCCTGCGTCGGGGCTGCCGGTACTGCTGGAGCTGATAAGGGAAGCGGGGAGGGGAGGAGGGGGGGGAAGAGAGGAGAGCAGGCCGGGCGGCGGAGGGAGAAGGAGGGAGGGTGACGGGCAGGGAAGGGAGGAGGGGGGAGTAAAGGTGAGAAGAGGGAGGAGTGGCGCGGGGTATCATGGGAGGCGGCCTTAGGGCGCCAAGTTTCAAATGCCGGCGCGATGGCGTCACGGGGCACGCCGTGCGTCACGCGCCCGCCGGGCTCTGGGCCTCAGACCCCGGCGTGGTACGCGGGTTTCCGCGAGCGTAGAGTCATCCGGGTCATCGCGTCCCGGCTCCCTACCGCTCCTTTCCCCGCCCGATGACTGGGCGGGGCGGAGCGGGAACGCTGGCTGGGGGCTTTAGGCCCCTAGTGCCCCCAGGCGGGCCCGGCGCGGGAGGGAGCGGCGCGTCTGACCCTGCTGGCGGTCCCTGCTTCCCATTCCTTGGGGGACCCCGGACTGATCCTAGTCAGAGAGCCCACCCCCTCCCCCACTGACCGGGCTGGCCCCGGGTGGTTCCTAAGCCCCCTCCCCCACCCCTACTCAGCAGGTGAGTAAGCGCACCCCTGCGAAGTGAAGACCCTCCCCACGGAGGGCCCTGGCCCAAGGGAAGCCCGGCCCCGCCAGTGTCCCCCACCCCATGCTCCGTACCCCCAGACTGGCCCCTCCCTCCCTTTCTGGCGGTTCTAGGCTCACCTTCCACCTGCTCAGCCAGCCAGCGGCCCTGGCCTGATCTTTTTCCACCTCCCAGCTCCCTGCCTCCGCCCAGCCCTCCCTGGGTCCTCGGGTGCGGCCTTTTGACCGAGTCCAAGTTTGACAGAACGAATCCTTTTATGAAGGAGGCTTCAGAGGCCTCGTGGCTGCACGTTCCCTGGACTGGCCGCATCCCGGTCCCACCTCACCGGCTCCTTCGAGACCCAGCCCAGAGCCCACCCTCCAAGAGAAGTCTTCGCTTGTCCCTCGATCCATCCTCCCCCTCAGCTGATGCCTCTTCTGAGATTAATTTCGTTTTGTATTGTATATGATCAGATGTTCGTAGTATATTGACTCCTCCCTGTGGGAATGTAAATTCCTTGAGGACAGGGACCTTAGCTCGGTCCTTTGCCCTTAAATGCTTGTTGTCTGGCTGACTAACCAAAACTCAGGGCAGAAAAAAGCTGTATTTCTCTCTACCTATGTCTTTTTCTGTCTCTTCATGCACCTTGTGAGGGAAGGTAGAAAGTTCAGAAAAGGCCAGGTGCCTGGTCTCAAGGCATTTGCAGACCAGTAGACAGAGGAGACACTCAAGACCGGTAGCTATCACTTGTTTTAAGTAAACATTTATTAAGCACCAACCAGGCACTGTGCAAAGTGTTGGGGATACAGATGCAAAGAAACAGAGGTAGCTTTCCAGGAGCTTAGGGGCTGTGGAAGGGAACATACAAAAGGGGCATTAGCAGTCAAAGGTGCTGATACAGGGACATGATGGGAAAAATCCAAGAGGCCTCTGAGTAGTTCATCCCCCTAAGAAAGATGTTCTAAGTCCTTAAATGGAGGTTCTGGCGTTCTGGGCTCTACCCTCCAATCAGAGGGACAGAGCTTGGTGATGAGGTGAGTCCCAAGGCTATTGGGATCTTTCAGGATGATGAGATTTTTCTGAATAATGAACTTTTTGGGGCATGGTACAGAAGTCCCAGCTAGGTGAGAAAAATGACATTTGAACTGGCATTTGAAGGACTGGAGCTGTAGGTAGGAATTCAACTAATGAATAGGGAGGGCCGATAGTCCAGGCAAAGCCCAGTAGGCAGGAAAGCACAATGCAGTTCAAGCAGCCCCTACAATATATTAGAAAGAAAGAGGATTGGGACTTCACTCCAGGATGTGCACCTCAGTGGGTGAGGGATCAGAAAGGCTGGACTGTGGGCTTACCTTTTACATAATTCCTTCTGAAATGATTACATCAGTGCCATATCTCATCTCTATTAGTATTTATTTCCTTTACCTTCATTGACTGAAGCTCCTTAATATACAACCTAACCTGTGTGACCCTGGTCCAGGATTTCACATACATTCTCCTTTGAGAATCAACTAACACATTGGAGGTTTTTCTTTTGTCTCTTTTCATATTTTGAAAGTATCTGGGTGGCCAGGGGTCTCAGTGGATAGAACGCTAGCCCTGGAATCAGGAGGACCTGGGTTCAGATGTGCCCTCAAACACTTAGTAGCTCTGTGACCATGGGCAAATCACTTAACCCTGATTGTCTCACGCACAAAAAAGTAGCAGTTCAGCACTTGGGTCATTACTGTTACTCATGGCTGGCTCACCTTTTCTCCCTGACTGTGTCTTTCAAATAGTAATTGTTTCTCTTTCACCCAGGAACCCTGAGGGTCTTCCCCTCCCAGTTTGATTTTTTTTTTTTTTGATTAAAGGGGCCATCCCTTGAGTAACTTAAAGAAGCCTGTTCATTGAATGGGTGTATCTCTCTCCAATTAAGATTGTGCTAAGACCTCAGCCTGAAAGGGCCAGGGTCTCCCATTGCATCCTGGGTCATCTCCAGTTGTCCTGATGAATATCATGCCACTGGACCCAGATGGCTCAGGAGAAGAAGGTGAGGTTGGTGACCTTGCACAGCCCTCCCTCAGTCAAATCAAAGTCATTTGCAAGTCACATCATCATCCTGATGTCATGGTCATCTTTGAGAATGAAGGACAAACACAACAAGTCTTTCATGTAAGTCATAGCTTGTATTTTAGAATTTTACCAAAAGTGACTTTGTGCCTCTCACAGCAGCATATATGTATGCATTGGGTACTTTTATGAACATTTCCTGTCTCCTTTAATTGCAGGTTGAGTGCAGAGTTCATGTAGGCCCCTTGGGCCTAGTAGGGGATGCACCTGCACACTGTGGGCTCCAAACGGGCTGTAAATAACAGCTGACTTATAACTGACTAAAAGTCACTCTGTCTAGAGATGCCACAGTTAAAGGCCTATTTGGTTCCCTTTAGCAGGACAGGGATAGAGTCTTCCTCATTATTGTAAGCTGTTACCACCGGTTGGACTTAGGTACTTAATGGAGCTCACTCAGCTAAATTTAGTTCATCAAATATTTATTAGGAGCTTACTATATGCAAGACCATGCTGTGTGCAAATCACCGGTTTTAAAGAAGTACAGTCATAAGGCTAATGAGGGGGTACCATTCCACATTTCCATTAATTCCCTTATATAGGTCCCAGCCATAATGATCAAAAATGCTTCTACAAAGGGACTGACAAAAACATGCCAAGGAGACTTGTGACATGAAGCTTTCAAAATACTATCTTCTGTGCAGATGTTAGAAATCTTTGTCAAAAGATTTAAAAGTTGCAAATGAACCTTAGAGATCTAATCCAATTCGCTCATTCCACAAATGAAAAAAACAGGCTCAGGGAAATGAAGGGACTTGCTGAAAGTCATACAGCTACTAAGTAGCGGAATGGGATACATACCCGGGATCTCTTGAATCCAAATCTGGCATTCTTCCCAACAGAAGGACATACCTCTAGACCAGAAACTAGTCAGCCCTGAATCATTTGGTTTGTTTTTTCCCTCCACCTGAAGAGCCAAGCTACCTTTTCATTTCCAAAAGTTGCTTTCAGAACAGCTCAAATGCAAATTAACTCACTCCCAAGATTTCTTTTTCCTCAAATTGCATTTTGTTTCTTGAATTTCTCTTTGCAGGTAAACCACAGTAAAACTTTGTAAAGCTGTTTTGAGTGGGCAGAAAAATGACAATTGAGCAACTGTGTAGTTGGGGAGAAAATGATTAAAACTGCTTACAGGATAAAAAGTTCTGACCTTTGTCCAGAACTTATCCAGAAGCCTGTCAAAATGCTGAATGTTATTAGGGAGAGCCCCTTTGATCAAATACCTGGAATACCTTAGATGCCCATTGAGAAAGACCACTAAGACCGGATCAGAGAAGACAGACTACAAAATTTGGAATGCTTTGGTATGGAAAGAAGACCTTGGAAAGGAAAACTTCCAAACAATCTTAGTTTAGCTTAGAATCAATTTTAGGGAGCACTTCTATTCCTCCTTAAGCACCCTCTAATATAGGTTTGGTTCTTTTTCCTTTACCACAGTGAGGCTCATTTGTCTCTTCTCTGTCCATCCAAAACAACCTTACTGATTGCATTGAATTCACTTATCTGTGTGAGTGGAATAAGGTTTTAAATTCTAGGATATTCTGAATTACAATCTGGGGGCTCTTTTGAAGTCTGAGGAAGTAGTTGGGCAATCTGTATATAAAAGAAAACATTTACATAGTAAGTAATTACATTGTTGTTACAAAACTTCTTATCCCTTGTAGGTGATACAAGCTGGAAATATAAATAACATTTACCCTGTTTTGGGCCTGTTTTGTGGTTTCTTTGACATTGATCTACAATTCATTTGTAACTTAGAGATTGAGAAGCCTGGAGGCAGCAGGACGTCTGGTGACCTGCCCTTCGTGTGTTTCCTAAGCACAGCTTCTAACTCCAAGGCTGGCCTATCCTTTAGACTGTATGAGGTAAAGAGATTACAGTAAATTCATGAATAAGAGATGCCTAATGAGTTACTAAAGGAAGGTTGAAACTTTCCCTGTAAGTTACAGGTCCCCAAACCCTTAAGGTGGATATTAGGAAAAGGAACTCTTAAACCCCTCCCTCTGTCTGCTTTCAGAAGCAGTACTAGCCTGCCCGAACCACAAGTCTTTACCATTTGTACTTTGTATCTTTTGACCATAGCTGCATGTCAGTAGCTACTTTGTGTCTTCTGACAAACATAAGAGGGAGTTCTATTTTAGATCTTAGAAATGTTTCCTTCATGATGAATAAAGAAAAGACTTTTCTTTTTCCTGGTAAGCAAGCAGGGCCCAGCTATTGCTGCATCGTTGCTTTAATCTCCCTTTCTCTACTTCCTTTGAATATAAGGAAGAACTCTTAATGAGGCCTGAAGGAACTGGCAGAGTCCAATATGAGAAACGGTGTGATAGAATGGACAGAGTACTGGACTTGGAGATAGAAAGACTTGGGTTCGAATCTTACTTTAGATACTTACTAGCTGTGTGGTCTTGGGCAGGTACCTTTACCTTTTTCACCCTCGCTTCCTCTTTGCCAACCATTTGCCTCCCACAGCATAGACAAGTTGCCCTGGGAAAAGGCAGAAGGCAGAATGTTCTAGGTAAGTAAAGTCGCTACTGCATGACCACCATCTCCCTTCAGGCCATAATGGAGACACTCCAGAGCCCTGATCCCCAAAACCTTGGAAATAGGCCAATAGCCTTAGCCATCATCCTGGGAGGCCACTCTTGTGGAGAGGATTTGTAGGGGCTGCAACCATAGCTCCAGAAGACCCAGAAGTGAAGCTTCTTGCTACCAAAGTCCTTGACTCTCTCAAATCATTCAGCATCAGAAATAGATGCTATTTTATCAGTGGAAATTACATCAAAGAAGACGAATTAACATCTGCTTTTCTCCTTTACCTTAAGTACCATGGGATTCCACCTGATTTAGATCTGAAACCTTCCATATGTTGTAATAATATAATAGGTAACAATAATTTATGTGGGCATCTAGATGGTGCAGTGGATAGAGTGCTAGGCCTGGAGTTAGGAAATCCTGAGTTCAAATCTGGCCTCAGACACTTGACTGGCTGTGTGACCCTGGGCAAGTCACTTTACCCTGTTTGCCTCAGTTTCCTCATCTGTAAAATGAGCCTGAGAAGGAAATGGCAAATTACTCCATTGTCTTTCTCAAGAAAACCCTAAATGGGGTCATGAAAAGTTGGATACAACCACAAAACATTTGTTCGGTGCTGGCCTATTATGTGTCAGGCATGTGCTAAGCACTTTACAAATATTACTTAATCCTCACAACAGCTCTGGGAGGGTGGTGCTCCTGTTATCCCCTTTGCAATTGAGTAAACTGAGGCAAACAGGTTAAGTGAGTTGTCCAAAGTCATATATTTTGAACTGGATCTTTACTCCAGGGCCAGCACTCTAACCACTTAGTTCCTGCCATTAGAATGAGCTCCTTGAAAGCAGGAACTGTCTCATCTTTCTGTTTGTCTCCTGACTTGTACATATAAAGTGATTCATTCAAACATTGCTTTGTAAAGTGAAGGGGATGGGCTGGATGATGGCTAAGGGCCCTTCCTACTTTACAGCTATGATCCTCTGAGTTCAGTCAGTGCTCTGGTCCTCAGAGATCCTGCTTTGATATCTCATTAAGGCATGAAGATAACCCTGGATCCTCAGAAAGTCTGTAGTTGATTGTAAACTCTGGCAAATCCTAGGGAGCTGAAATGACAATTGAGTAAGTCCATGGCCTTGAATGGTTTTGAAGAATAACCCAGTTCAGTTGAGAGAGGCTCATTACTGAATGAAGGTTGGCCCCTAGATGATTACTATTTTTTGACCATAGCCTCTGATGAAAACAATCTATCAAGGTATTGCATTGTAGTGATGCTGGGGGTGTGGTGTGGTAGGGTGTGGTAACCAATCGGTAAGCTTTTAGTAAAGCTTTTCTATGTGCCAAGTACTGTACTAAGGACCAGAGCTACTCAGATGGATAAAATAGTTCCTGCAGTTAAAAAGCTTGTGTTGTACCACAGGAGAGAGCTGCCTGTTGGAAGAATTGAAGAAACCAAGACTTGATAATCTAAGCCTTATAAATCAGTTAGAAAACTAGCAACAGCTGCCAAATTCAGTCTTTTTTTTTTTTTCCAGAATATTTTGAAAGCCCTGTTGGGACCACTGGTATTCTCTATTTAATTTACTTCTTTCCTCTTCTCAGGCTAAAATAACTCTTCCTCTTTATTTTATTTGATCCTTACACAGCCAGGTAAGGTGAGAAGAACAGATTAATCTCATTTTACAAGGGAGTAAACTGAGAATACAGGCCTTTAATATTGACTAAACTTTATGGGGGGGAGTGCTCTGCATACAGTAGGCACTTAATAAATGTTGGATGAAAGACCTAAGATCACACTGTGTAGTCTAACTTAGTACTGTAAGTATATACTGCAGTGAGTGTTAGGAGAGACCTGTCATCAGTACAGAGTGACACAGACAAGTCACACCAGTCCTCAGGTAAAAGTTAAAGATGGTAATCCCCATGATACTTACCTCATAGGGTTGTGGTGAGTTCAGATGGTATCACTCCTCATTTCTCACCACACAACTCTGGGATTTCTCGGACTTTCTGCTATGCCTTAGGAAGCTCATTATTGGGAAGACATCATCATCCTGCAAGATCAGGCAGCCTTGGGACTCTACCTCATTGCCACCCTCTGACTGTAGGGTGGAGCCATCAACTCTAAAACCTCTGTTTAAGGAGGGAGCTCAGCTCAGAATGTCTTTCTTAGGGGGCTGAACTGCTCTGAGATGTCTCTTAACTATCCTTCCTGCCTTTCACTCCCTCCTTTTCAGTTTCCTTTTGTTGTTTTCTCCCATTGAATTAAAAGCTCTTTGAGAGCAGAGATCTTCATCTGTAACTCCCAGCATTTAGCACAGTGCCTGGCTGGCATATGATTGATAGGCACTTCATGAATGTTGGTTGACTTTACACTGCCAGTCATGGAGACTGGAGATAGAGTGTTAGGGGTAAGCATGAAAATTTGAGTATCATGTAGAGTATACATGAGGAAGAGGAATATGTCATCAATCACCTACGATATGCTGGAGCTTAATACAATGGGCTGTAAGTGCCAAACCGAGGAGTTTTTATTTTAACCTAAAGGCAATAGGGAGCCATGGAAACTTCTTGAGCAGATAATGATGTGGTCTAATCTGAATTTTTGAGGTAGCTGTATGAATAAAGGTGGGTTGGAGAGGGGAAGAACAGAATACAGGGAGACCAGTTGGGAGGCTGTTATAGGAGTTTGGGTGAGAGCCTGAATGGTTATGGTTTGTGTAGAGAAGAAGGGATGGATGTGAGAGGTGTTTCTAATCAAGATCTATCTCTCTGTTCACACAGCCACCATCATCACCACCATTACCACCACTGTTATGGTATAGACCCTCATCTCTTCTTTGGACCATTCCAAATAGTCTGTTAACTGGTCCCCCTTTTCAAGTCTCTTCCTACTCCATCCTATCCTTCACTCAAAACCAAAGTGATTTTCCTAAAGCTTAGGTCTAATCATGTTATCTCCTATACTAATTTAGCTCTATTGACTTCCTGTTTCCTGCAGGACTAAATGTAAAATCTCTGATATTTAAAACTCTTTACAACCTAGACCCTTTCAACTTTTCAATCTTTCTGCATTGACTTCCTTCCATGAATTCTTTAACAGCTATATTCATTCTTCTAATCGCTTTTCCTCACATGCAATTTGCCTGGAAGACTTTCCTTCCTCATCTCCTGATTCCTAACTTTTCTGGTTTCTTTCAAGGTCTAGTTCAGATCTCACCTGTACCTTTGCTGGTTCCCCTTCAGCCTTTGCTCTGATATTACATTTGATTTACACTGTTTATGTTGTCTCCTCTGCATGTGAGCTCCTTGAGGACAGGGACAGTGTCTTTGCCTTTCTTAGTATTCCCGGAACTTAGCATAGTGTCTGGCACATAGTAGATACTTAATACATGTTGTGTTAACTGACCAAAGAGTTGTGATTGACAAAGATTAGGCAACTGTTGTGTATGGGAGGCGAGGGAAAGTGGAGTTGAGTATACCTCCTTCCTGAGTTGTAGACCTGTGTGACTAGTAGAATGGTGGTATCCCCGTTAGAAATGGAGAAGTTAGGAAGAAAGATGGTTTTGGGGGAAAGATAATTCTATTTTGGACATGATGATTTTGGTAAATCTCTGGGGCATCCAGGTGGAGGTGTCAGAAAAAAACAACAACAGGCATTTACTGAGCACCTTCTGTGTGCTAGGGCTGTGATAATTGCTTTACAAGTATCTCATTTGATCTTTACAACAACTCAAGGAGGTGCTATTATTATCCCTGTTTTCCAGTTAAAGAAATTGAGGTTGATGAAGGTTAAGTGACTTGCCCAGGGTCACAGAGCTAGTAAGTAAAAGGATTGAATTCAGGTCTTTCTGACCTCAGAGATTCAGGACTTGATTTCAGCAGAGGGATAAAGACTAGTTTTGTATATTTAGAGGTTATTTACCTAGAGAATCCATGGGAGCTATTGAGGTTACCGAAAGAATATAAAGAGAGGAGAGGATGATGAATCTACTAAAGGAGACTGACAAGACTCATACTGACTGAAACATGAAGTAATTCCACAAATACCCAAGTGAGAGAATTTTGAAGATGGGAATGGTTAACAGCTTCAAGTGCTGCCGAGAGGTTGAGAAAAATAGAGACTGAGAAAAAGCCATTGAATTTGTCAATAAAAAGATCATTGGTGACCTTGCAAGAAGTTTCCCTTGAGTGTTGGGGATAGAAACTATATGGCAAAGGATTAAGAAGAATGGTGGGTAAGAAAATATTTACAAAAATGGAAATTGACCAGGTATACAGCAGGAAATAAAATATTTAAGTAACGCTATCTCAGAAAAAGAAATTGGACAAGTCAAAATTGAACTCACAGAGAGGGAAAAAGAAGCCCAACCCCAGGACTAGTTGGACCAACCAGCAAATTCTACCAAACACTTAAAGGTGTAAATTGAAAAAATAAGAAGAGGTCCTATGATACAAATGCAACCTTGATAACAAAACTAGGAAGAATCAAAATAGATTGAAAACAATAGACCAATATTCCTAATGAATATTGATACAAAAATTTCAAAATATTACGAAGGAGATTCCGGCAGCATATCACAAAATTATACACTATGACCAGGCTAGATCTATACTAGGAATGCAGGATTCGTTCAGTATTAAGAAAATTACAAACAATTGACTATATTAATAGCAAAAATCATACAATTAAATACAGGAAAAGCTTTCTCATCTCTATTAACTTTAGAAAGCATAGGAATAAGCAGAACTTTCCTTGAAAAGATACGTATTTATCTAAAATCAAGAGTCAGTATTATTGTAATGGGAATAAGCTTAGAAGCCTTTCCAATAAAATTGGGGGTAAAGTAAGGCTATCAATTCTCACCATTACTAATCAGTATATTGCTAGAAATACTTGCTATCACAATAAGACAAGAAAAAGATTGAAGGAATAAGCATAGGTAAGGAAAAAAAATCATTTTTTGCAGATCATAGGATGGTTTACTTAGAAAACAGGGTCAACTGAAAAACTAATTGAAACAAGCAACTTTTAAAAATTAAAATTTCAGGATATAAAATAAACATGCTAATTATCATTTCTGACTATTACCAGTGAAATCCAGCAAGAAGAAATAGAAAGCTTCTATTTAAGAGAACTACAGATAGACTAACAACTCAGCAGGCCAAGATGTGCTTGGGAACTATATGAACACAGTTACAAAACAAAATTAGTTGCTCATGGTTGACTGACCCAATAAGATAAAAAAGACAATGCTACCTAAATTAATTTACTTGTTGAGTGCAATACCAATCAAGCTGCTAAAAGATTATAGAGCTGGGGGAAAATAGTAAAATTCATTTGGAGGAATAAAAGATAAAGATTGTCAAGGGGATTAAACTTTTTTTTAAAGTGACAGTAAAGGGACCTAAGCAGTACCAGATCTTAAACTATACTACAAAGCTATACTCATTAAAGCAATTTGATACTGAGTAAGAAATAGAAATGTTGATCTTTGGAACAGATTGGAGGTACTATACAGATGCAAATAAACATGGTAGGCTGGTATTTGATGTGGGGGCAAGAATTCTCTATTCAATAAAAACTGGGAAAGCTAGAAAGCAGTTTGACAGAAAGTAGGTATAAACCAGCATCACACCATATACCAAAATAAACACCAAATGTATATGATTTAGACATAATGACATCAAATTAGAGGACCATAGAAGAAACTATCTGTTGGATCTATTAATAGGGGTAAAGTTCATGACCAATTAAGTGCTAGAGAGGTACACAGGAAGTAAGATGGACAATTCTGATTAATAAACTTTGAAACGTTTTGTTTAAATAAAGCCAAAGCAACTAAACTTAGAGGAGAAGTATTGGTGGTGGTGGGACCACCACCACCAAGTATTTCTGATAAAAGTCTTGATTCTAAGATATATAGAGTATAGACTGATAAGAATAAGAGCCATTCCCCATATCAAAGGATATGAACAGTTAGTTTTCAGAAGAACTCCAAACCTCCCCACCACCCATGGACCTGTGATTCCTTTAGAAATGAATTCATTTTTAGAAATTGAAATCTGAATTCTCTCCATCCTGCCCTTTCCCCACCATTGAGACAGTAAGCAACATATCAGTTATGCATGTGAAGTTATGCAAAACATTTCCGTGTTGTCCATGTATATATACATATATATATATTTATCCATACATACACATATGCATAAAAAAGTGAAAAGGGTATGTTTCAATCTGCATTCAGTTCATCAGTTATTTTGCTGGAGGTGGATAGCATTTTTCATCATGGATCCTTTGGAATTGCCCCGTGGAATTAGAGTAAGTCTTTCACAGCCATCCTTACTGCTGTTACTGTGTACAATCTTCTCCTGGTTCTGCTCCATTCTACATCAGTAAATATGAGTCTTCCCAGGTTTTTCTGAAACCATCCTACTTGCCATTTCATCACAAAAGAATTCCATCACAATCCTATACCACAACTTGTTTAATCATTCCCCAATTGATGGGCACCCCCTTAATTTCCAATTCTTTGTCACCACAGATGTATCCTTTCCCTTTTCTTTGATCTCTCTTTAGAACACAGACCTAGCAGTAGTATTGTTGGTCAAAGGTATTCACAGTTTTATAGCCTTTGGGGCATAGTTCCAGATTTTTCTTCAGAATGGTCAGACCAGTTCACAACTCCACCAGCAATGCTTTAGAGTCCTTATGTTTCCACCTTCCCCTCTAGCACTGATTATTTTCCTATTCTGTCATGTTGACAATCTGATAGGTACAGGGTGGTACCTCAGAGTTGTTCTAATTTACGTTTCTCTTGTAGTGATTTGAGCATTTTTCCATGTCACTATTGATAGCCTATATTTCTTCTGAAAACTGCTTGTTCATATCCTTTGGCTATTTATTAATTGAAAAAATGGCTCTTATTTTTATAAATTTGGCTCTGTTCCATATGTAGTTGGGAAATGAGGCCTTATCAAAGAAACTACCTATTAAAAAATCCCCCTTCTTCAGTTTCTTGGTTTCCTTCTAATTTTGGCTGCATTAGTTTTGTTTATACAAAACCTTTTCTAATTTTATCTAATTAAAATTATCCCTTTTACTTCCTGTGATCCTCTCTATCTCTTGCTTGGTCTTAAACTCTTCCTTTACCCATAGAAAAAATACAAACTTTCAATAGCATATTTTAAAAAATGTTCTAAATCACTAATTGGGAAAAGCAAATTAAAACAACTCTGAAATACCATCTTACATCCATCAGATTGGTAAAGTTGACCAAAATAAGTGGAAATGACAAATGCTGATGAGACTATGGGAAAACAGGCATATTGATGCACTATTAATGGATCAGTGAACTGTTCTAGCCACTCTGAAAAGGCATTTGGAATTATACCCCCCCAAACTTTTGAATGGTACATGTCCTTTCCCTCCGCAATACCACTAGTATGTCTATAACCCAAAGAGATCAAAGAAGTTAGATCTGAAAATAAAATAATTTAATTTAAAAATTTAAGCAGAGGTAAGTGTAGACAAAATATATACAGAAATATTCATAGTAGCTCTTTTTGTGGTAGCAAAAAATTGGAAATTGTGAGAGTGCTCATCAGTTGGGGAATGACCAAACAAGTTAAGGTATGTAAATACCATGGAATATATTGTGCTATAAGAAATGATAAGCAGTATGATTTCAGAAAGACCTGGAAAGACTTATATGAACTCATGCAAAGTGAAGTGAGCAGAACCAGGAGAGCATTGTACACATTGACAGCAGTATTGTAAGGATGATTAGCTGTGACAGACTTAGCCACTTTATTTAAGGTGATGATGCAAGATGATTCCAGAGGACTCATGATGAAAAATGTTATCCACCTCCAGAGAAAGAACTGAGAGACTGAGTGCAGATTGAACATACTCCTTTTTACTTTATTTTTCATCTCTTTTACAACATGGAGATGTTTTGCATATCTTCACAGGTATAACTTGTCAAATTGCTTGCCATCTCAAGGAGGGGGAGAGGTAGGAAGGAAGGAAGAAATTGCAACTTAATTTTTGAAAATGAATGTTAAAAAATTTACATGTAATTGGGGAATATTTAAAGGAATTAAAATATATTAAAAAAATGATGAAGGAGATGGTTTCAGAAAAACCTGAGAAGATTCATATAAACTGATTCAAAGTGAAGTAAGTAGAATCAGGGGAAGGATGTATACATTAACAACATTAGAAAGATAAGCAACTTTGAAAGACTTCAGAACTCTGTTCAACATGATGAGCACCCACAATCCTAGAGAATTCTTGTTGGAACATGCTATTCACTTCCAGATAGGTGGTGAACTCAATTCAAATTGCATTAAAAAAAAATGGCTAATGCAGATATTTGTTTTGCTTGACTATACATGTGGATTTGGTTTTTCTTGCCTTTTCCATGGGGGAAGGAGGGAAGTCAGATATGAAAATAAAATAATTGAATTAAATTTTTTTAAAATAGAGGCAAGAAATTTTGGTAACTAGTTGTTTAATGGGGGAAAGGAAGAGATATAGAATGGTAACTTGATAGCCCATTTTGGGGAAAAGATAATTAGGGAAGTTTTGAAAACATCAAAAATAAGAGGATATTAGAGTAGTTTGAAAAGCAGAATGGAAGGGCTGGAAATATAGGATTGTAAACCCATTGAAAAATGGCATAAGAAGTAAAGAGAGTTGATAAAATTTTTTGGAAATGAATGGAGAGAACTTACTGCTATTATTACTAATATTGAGGATTTAAGAGTATCCAGTGAATGAGCATAAAGCTACAAAGGTAATAATGATAATATTAGATTGAGCTATCAAGTTTACAAAGCTCTTTCCTTACAACCTTTCAGGGTAGTTACATGTAATTGACTTTGTTCTATAGATGAGGAAATGGAGGACTTGAACTGGTCTTCTGATGTTAGACCAGCATTCTTCCAGGGAGTTGGGAGGTAGGATGAGGGCCAGGATGGTGCAGTGTCATAGAAACCAAGGGAGGACAGTTTCAAGAAGTAGGTCACCTCTAGGATGTTGCAAAAAGGATAAATGGGGCAAGGACTGAAATAAAGCTTTTGGATTTGCTTTATCTGCAGAATGAGGGGATCGCACTAGATCTTCAAGGTCAATTCTAGCTGTCAATCTTCTAGTCTGACTAGGGAGGAGGTCATGGTGATCTTATGACTGACTCTGGTTGCTCCCTGTTGGCCAGTCCCATATTAATAATAAATCATAGAAGTTAAGATTAAATAAAATGTAAGAAAGGATGTTGGAAATCATCTAGCCCCATGCCTTTCTTTTACAGGAGAGGAAATCTTGAGACCTCAAGAGATTTGGTGACTTGTCTGGCCGCATGGTAAGTGACAGAGCTAGAAATTGAATGCCAGACTTGTGGTGCCCATTCCCTCTTCTCTGCCTGTAACAGTGCTTCTCCCAGGGGTGGCCCCCACATTTTCATTTTCCTCATTCCTGTATCCCATGCACTGACTGACTCACTGAGGTTTTCACTCATCCTCCTTTAGGCATTATCACTCCTTAGGCAGACATTCTCCTCCTGAAATGACCCAATCTCCATATCCTTCTCTGGCAATGGCTTTTTCCTGGAAATAACCCTGTTTTCTTGAGAGGATCCATGACCTCCTGGCAGAAGGTCCCCTGAGCTACAAGATTCTTTCACCTTTCACAGGCCTGGGTCTTTGCTTTACTCATTTCTTTTCCTCTCTCAGATGGACCCAGGCTTGTTTCTGGGTTAATGTCACAAATCATTTATCTTTTTTGGCCATGGATCTTGCAAAGTGCAACCTTCATTCCTAGGCCATTGAGAGGTCAGCTTGCATTCCTAATGGCTGACATTTATAGAGTTTTGTCATTTACAAGACACTTTGCATACCCAGTGTATAGAGCTGGGCTGGGGGTCAGAAAGACCTGAGTTCATCTGTAAAATGGGGATAATAATATGGCAAAGCATGAAAAGACCTCTCTGTCACACCCCAGAGTGCCTAGTATGGTGCTGTGCATTCTAGGCTTTAAGAAACATACCTGGTGACTGATCTGAAAGCAGAAACTGGAAAAGAAAAAAAGTAGGTGATCCATATCTATGTATTCTCCCTTTAGTTCCTCCTCCTCCGGAGGTAAGACTACATCCTGGAAGAACAGCTCCTCCGATTGTGAGGATGAAGTGAGAGAGTAATTGTAAAGCACTTAGCACAGTGCCTGGCACGTATGTTAGGTGCTATTGTTGTCATTATCTGATTCCTAAAAGGCATACACTGTCCATTTTGGGTCTTGAAATGATTTACCTGTTTATTCAAATGTCACAGGTAGTTAGAGCCCTTCCTGATCCCACCCTCTGTCCTAGGAGGGTCAACTGCTGTTTGTTGTATTTTTTGAGTGACCCCATTTAGGGTCGTCCTGGCCACGATCCTGGAGTGGTTTGCCTATCTCCTTCTCCAGCTTGTTACAGATGAGGAAACTGAGGCAACAGGGTAAAGTATCTTGCTCAGAGTCACAGCCTAGTAAGTGTTTTGAGGCCAATCTTGAATTCAGTTCTGCCTTCCTGACTTCAGGTCCAGCACTCTTCACTGTACTTCCAGGGTCTAGAGCTGCTGTTCCAGGACCTTGTCTCTCCCTCCTCACCTGCACCTCCTGGCTTCTCTCAAAGGAAGCCTTTCTGGTTCTGGTTCTCTCAGCTGCTCAGTCCCTTTCCTCTGAGATCACCCTCCTTGTACTCTGCATCTTACGTGTATGTAGATATTGTTACCATTAGACTGTGAGCTCCTTTAGAGAGCAGAGACTATTTTTTTGCATTCTTTGTATCCTCAGTGCATAGCACAGTGTGTTTGGCATATAATAAGCACTTAATAAATGCCTATTGATTGATTGATATAGCAGGGTGTGAAAATTGCAGACTCATTGGACCAGTGGCCAAGTCTTTCATTCACTCTGCTGACATCAGGCACCATAAGAACTGCCCACGAGATTCCTCTTTTCGAGTTTTGTTGGGAGAAAAGGAAGGACATTTTGTATCTTCCCTTTCTGGGCCCAAATTAGCATTCCTCTCAAGAGATTCTGGGTAGAATTGGAGGACTATCCCTTTGATTTGTCTACTATGGTAGGGACACATTAAAACAGGTTACACTTTTCATCCAGGTTCTTTTGGCTTAAATGTCACCAGTCTTATTAGCTGATGACTGGAACTTGGTTTGATACCTGATTTCAGGTGCTGGGGTGGAGGTGAGGGTGAGAGGATGAACGGATGAGCAGGAATTCTTTGGTGGGCCTCCCACAGGGCAGCACAGGAAAGGCAGGCGGGAGACTGGAAAGAACATTTGATTAGCCTTCAGAACTCTGGCCGGTGGCCAATTGTGACCTCACAGTCCTGATGGGGAGGCGTGCCTGTGGCCTCCCAGCATAGAAGTGATGAACCACATGTGCTGAATGAAGCTGACATTTTTAGAGGTGGGCAACGTCTTGATTTATTTTACTTGACTGTACTTATTTGTTACAAGGGAGGATCTGTTGGGATCTTTGGAAAATTGTAGTAATAAAAAATACAGAAAACTTTTAAAAAAGAAAAAATGTTCACTTAACAACCACCACCACCAATCATAGCTAACGTTTATATAGCACTTGTGTACCAGGCCCTGCTTAGCCCTTCACTCTGAGTATCTCATTTGACCCTCATAAAAACCTTATTGATACCAAACTTTATTGAGCTGCTGTTATAGGGATATAGACTCTATTTCTAGGGTTTCCTGGGCTGAGGCAGAACAAATTCCCACAAGCCTAGGAGTACAGGAAGGTGAGTCTGTAGTCCAGAGCTTTTAGTGACCATGTTTTTGTCAAATTGCCCCTTACCCTAAGGCTCACTGTCCTCAGAGCAGCCCAACTCCTGTGGGGAATGAGACATTTTATATGCTTTGGGATTATTCTGTCAGTTCGCGTTTTAGCACAAATTATTGAATTCACTGCACTACTGAGTTTATTTTTCTCTCATGCCTCATTACCAGTGCTCATTTACATATACCCCTGCTGTGCTTCTTCCTCCCACATATACATAAATAAAGTCTTTCTCTTGTTCCCAGCTACCCTTGCTTCTAACTGCTCAGACCTACTTCTAACCCTCTTTGCCCCAACTCCATCCTAGTTCCTCCATGGGGCAGCTAGGTGGTGCAGTGGATAGAGCACCAGTGTAGGAGTCAGGAGGACCTGAGTTCAAAATCTTACTTCAGACACTTGACACTCAGTAGCTGGGTGACCTTGGGCAAGTCACTTAACCCCAATTGCCTCATCCTGGGTCATCTCCAGTCATCCTGATGAATATCTGGTCACTGGATTCAGATGGCTCTGGAGGAGAAGTGAGGCTGGTGACTTGCACAGCCCTCCCTCACTCAAAACAGTCAAGTGCAAGTCATGTCACCATTTCTCTGATGGCATGGTCTTCTTTAGCAATGAAGGACAAACACACACAATTCCTCCACAGCATTTATGGGCAGCTAAGGAGGTGCAACAGGTAGGTAGGTGGACTTGGAATCAGGGAGATCTGAGTTCAAATCCAGCTTAAGACACTTATAAGCTGTGTGACCCTGGGAAAGTCACTTAACTTCTGCCTGTCTCAGTTTCCTCATCTGTAAAATGGGGATGATAATAGCACTTTCCTCCCAGAGTTGTGAGAATCAAATACTATAATGTTTATATTTTGCAGACCTTAAATCTCTATAAATGCTGGTTATTATTACCATGAATTTTGAACTGGAAGAAACCTCAGAAATTGTCTAGTCCAGCACCTACTTCACCTCCACCATTTTATACATTAGGAAAGTGACTTGCCCAAAGTCACAAGGTGGCAATCAGCAGGGGCAAGATTTGAGTCCAGGTCCCCTGACTTCAAATCCAGTGTTCTTAACTTTTAGCCTCTTCCCTAACCCCATCCCTCATGCCACTTCAGTGACTGCCTTTCCCATGTGTGCTGTGCTTTGCCAAGACCCCCTGGTGAGGGGGAGGATTGAGTAGTTTTGCCCTACCCCAGGTATTTCTCTTTGGAGATGTTGGGAGCTGGAATTCCCAGGAAAAGAGTTCTGGCTTATACCAGGCCTGATGCCTTAGGTTTGACTTGATATGCTCGAACAGCCAGAAATGGTCCCTTCTCCCTCCTGTTTCCTAGCCCCTCCCCCTTAATGTTCCTCATTACTTGATTTCAACTCTATCCAATACCCCAAGATGGCAGGTTTTTTCCCCCTGATACTTCCACTGATCCCAGACTCACTGGTCCCCTTGCTAGGAGCTTCTGGACTGAGATACAACCCCCAATCTGGGGCAAAGACATCCAATCTGGTGGTCCCTCAGTATTTGGTCTCTGTGCTGAGGAATCTCTGGGGAGGCTCTACTTCACACCATCATGGTTTTAAATGCTCTTTATTCTTTTGAATTGCCATTGCCCAATGCACTTTCCGTACCTCCCCCTGCCCCTTCCCCAGTCCATCATGACTAACCTGCTCAGTTACACACACACACACACACACACACACACACACACACACACACACACATCCCTTCCATGCCATGGGCACTGAGGGTCCTAATGAGAGAAGACTCACATGAGCTAAAAACCTGAATGTCCCACCCATCACAGACTTCATGTTGGTTCCCCCATATGCCCTCATTTCCCTGCCTCAGCTAGACTCGTTGAGCCCAGGGACCACTCTTGCATCCTGACAACAGGTGCTTCCTGTGAAGGTTCCTGTTGCCATATCACTCTATTCAACTTCCCCAGCAGGTGGTTAGGGCCAAAGCCACCCTCCCCTTCACTCCCTCCAGTTTATCCACCACAATTCTTTTTGGGGGTGGAGAGGATCAGGATGTATTGGAGGGGTCCCCATGAGGAACATTATCACCACACATGATGAGTCTGGAGTAGAAAGGGCGTTAACTCTGGAAACAAGTCATTTGCAGTGTACACACAGACCTAGAAACAGAGTATGTATGTGTATATTTGCTGTTAGTACATACATATTTTTCAGTTGCTCTCCTTCATTGTAAAGGCAGGGGAGGTGATGCCTTGTAAAATTAGAGAGAATGGAATGCACTGGGTAGAGTATGTAAGGGAACCCCTACTCCCCAAATGTCTTCCTTCTTTCCACATTACAGATGGGGTAGACCTAAGACAGACACAGGAATGAATAAAATATGAAATGGTTTGGGAAAAGCTATGAGGAGGAAGAATTGTGTGGTCTGAAGGCTCATCGGGGTGCTATTTCTCAGGCCTTCACAAATGCTGCTGGATCTTTGATATGAACTGGTACGTTCCCCTTCTACTTGGTTTCTGTAGCCCAGTTCCTGTAATTCCAGGTCTCTATGGAGCTCTCACCTCCCCACTCCCATTATGAGGCCATCTTTCCCCCAGACTTCCCTTTGTAATCCTGTCAGGGCCTCCACTGGACCTGGAGCTGGCAGCTCAAGATAAAGGAACACTGGGGCTGCTGCTTCACCGAGTACTTAGATGGAGCTTTGGTAACATAAAGAGAGTTGACTTGCAGAGACACTGTAGCCGGAGGTTCTTCATAAGTACTGAAAGGTAACAGTTCCATCCCTCCCTGCCCCTGTGAGAATCTAGTTTGAAGCCCCTTGCCATTAAGAATCTTTTTGAGGTTGGCTCTCCCTACCTTGCCCCAGCCTGAAGTGCTGTGATCACTCATGAGCCCGACTAGACTCCAGTACTAATTGATACAGAAGCTGGACAGTCTGCTTTTCCCTAGCAGCCTGGTGGCCTTCTGCCCTTGGAGTAGGGAATTTTATTGGTGGGCCGCCATATCTGGCCTTTGGTTCCCTACTATCCCCCTTCTCTCACACATCTCTGACACTCTCAGGTCTTTGGTACTCTCATGTGATGGAAACTGGAGCTGGAACACATCAGCTTGTCCAGCCTCAATATTTTGCAGCAGAAACTAAGACCCAGAAGAATAAAAGCAGTTACCTAAGGTCACAGAGTAACTAGCAAAGGCAGAATTGAAACCCAGGTCCTATGACCTGAAATAAAGCAGTTTCCACTATACAGCCTTCTCTTATCTCCATCTCCCCATAGTTCTGACCTTTGGCATCCCCCACTTTCCCTATTAGCCCCTCATTTGCACAGCTCCTCTTAGTGAGAAGGGCAATCCTAATGAGACTCTTATGCTCAGGCCCTTCTCATGTGATTGTCTTGTCGCTGCCAGGCCCTTCACTTGTACTTAGGTTCTCCCTTCTCATCTCTGCCTGGCTCAGATACAGACTTTGGCGCCCTCTGGAGGAGGTCCAGCTGTTCGAACCAAACCAGTACAGTCTGTCCTCACTTGCTTCAGTACCCAGACCCACTTCACCTTTTTTCCCCCCAAGAATTTGGTTTCTTGAGGCTCTCATTTTTCCTTTATTCTCTACCTTGCCTCTTTTCTCCCACCCCAACCACTTCCAGTATTTTCCCCATCCTCTCAGGAGTCCTCCAGCTTTCTGAGATCCAGCCCTGTCCAGGGTCCTGAGCTCCTAGTGCTGTACACACTAAGGGATCGGGAAGCTCAGACCTGGTCTCCAAACAAGTTCAAAACAAATTACAAACAAAATTGAAGACCCATAGTCTATGACCCCTCTTTCCACTAGCTTGCTGGGTTGGGGGAAGGAGAAGAACTCAGATCTCCATGACTATTTGTACAATTATTTCATGAGTGCTTTGTAGTAAATATGTTATACTTCTGGAGGCATCAGGTTCTAGAGGAAGCAGCCCTGGGTGTGGAGTCAAAGGATTCCTGGTCAGACAAGATGGCTGGACAAGGTTAGACATGATAATCTTTGCTGGCTTACATGATCTGGGTTCAGGTGCCTTCTCTGACACTTATTAGCTGTGTGATCTTGGGCAAATTAGTCTCTGAGTCTCAGTTCTCCCATTTGCAAAATGTGGATACAATACCTACCTTAAAAAGGTGTGTGTATGTGTGTTTTGCTTTCTGTGAAATGCTTTGTAAATGTTACTGTGAGCTTTTATCAGGTATACACCCTTCTGCCTGTATCAACACACTTTTGGTGCATGGGCAGAAATGCATGCCAGGATCCCCAGTGAAACAGTGACAATAGTATGGCTGAAGTAAAAGGAACAGATTCTCCAAGTCTCCTCTCTCCCTTGATGAATTTAGAGTTGGAGTGTGGGAGCTGCACAATGATGGTGACAAGGCTGATCAGCATAGGAAAGAGATTTTGCCTTTTATTTTCTGCAAAACTCTGTAAATAAAATACAAAATCACACATGAAGGGGAGAGGCAGGGTGACCAGGGATTAAAAGGGGATCCCAGACACCAGTGCGGTGAGGGAAGCCTGTGGAGGCTGGGGAGGCACTTGGCTGCAGGTGGCGGTCTCTGCTGGGGGGAGCAGAAGAATATATTAAAGAGATTTATATTTATAGGAATCTGTAGGATGGGAGGGAACCCTGGAACCTGGGTCCTGACACCCAGCCTACTCCTGCCAATGTCAGTTGGGCCCAACGGGTTGGGGGCTCCCAGGGCAGGGCCAGCCCTGAAAGGTGGTGGGAGGGGAGGGGCTTGAGGGAATAGGCAGTGACTCCCGAGTCCCCTGTGTTCCTGGAGCTCAGAATGCAGTGCTGGCCATGCTTCCTGGCCCGAAGATCCGGGGCAGAGCCTCCAGAGACTCTTCCAGCCGTCGGTGAGCTGACTGCCCATCCTCCCCTGGAGAGAGGCACAGTGGGGCAGGGTCAAACAGTGGCCTCTTGCCCAGAAGTTCTACTCCTTCCACTTGCCTTTCCTTCCCACTTGTCTCATGTAACCATCTCCCTTCTCCCCATCTCTGCCTCCTGGACTTGGTCAAGAAGAACAGCTGAGAACCATAGCACACTCACTCACCGCACTGCAGGAGGCTCTGTCGGGCAGCTTCCCTCACAGCCTCCTTGTCTGTTTGGCACAGATACACCAGTGGTTCAATGCCCTCTGGAGCCTGGATGGAGAAAGGACAAGGCATGAAAAATGAAAAGAGCTGAAACATTCATGGGAATGGGACCACTAGGTAGGTGGAAGCACTGAAGACAGAGACGGTCAGTGGTAAGCATTCCAGAACAGATGGGATCAAAGCAATGGGGAAAGGACAAGGAGTGGGGGAGTGGAAACCCAGAAAGGGGGCAGTGGAATGGTCACAGAGGACTGGGGTGGTCAGTACAGTACAGGGACTTTGGAGGGGCATAGCAGGAAGTCTGGAGGGACATTACCTTGAGACAGCCCAGAGCCACACACCCTGCCACCCGTGTCTGTATATCCTCATCCTCGAGTTGTTCCAAAAAACAAAGCAGGGCCTGGGGTAGAGGGAGAGAGGGCAGAATGAGTCACTATGCACACTGTGTTAAACCCAGGCCCTTGGTCTGTCCCTGACCTTCTTCCGGAAGTCCGAGCTCAGGGCTAAACTTCGAAGCTGGGTGGTGACAGCAGCCATCACTTTGCTGTTACCATGGATGAGAAGGGAGCTAAGGGCCCGGAGCCCATCCCGGTGGAGTCGCCCCTCGGGGGCCAGTCTCAGTGCCCGGAGCACCACGGCCTGGTCGTCTGAATTCAAGTTCTTCACAAGCAACACTGAGAGAAAGGTGAGAAGGACAGGGAAGGAAGGGAGAGGTAGGCTAGAATGATATCGACAAAAGAGGGTCTGTTCCCTGTTCCTATCCCATCACAGCTATGAAAGGCAGAGAGGAACCTACCAATCATTCTAGTGATACAACAGGGACACTCTTTTAATCTGTGGGTCCAAGGAAGAGCAACTACTCACCCTCTTCAGCTGTCTCTGTGACATAAGCCTCCATAGAGGGACTATTCAAGGCCTCGATGTGGCTCCAGAACTGGAAGATTGTGAGCTGTTCCCCAGGCCCTGATCGAGGCCTCCTGGGCAGCCTCTGTCCCATGGCATCCTCTAGGAGCTTAACACACACTGGGAAAGGAAATAAGAGTGGTGGGTGTACTCATGAGAAACGTCATGGAAGACCCTGGATGGGACTCTCCAAACCCCCTGAGTGCCCGGGTGAAAGTGTGCCTCACGTGCCCACTCCACATTGCAGATTCCACCTCCTTCAGCAAATCTTTCCTGATCAGACCTACTCTAGAGTGCTTGATCCCTTCCTTCTCTGAACTCTGAAAGTGCTTACTCTCTCTACCTCTCATCTGAATATGTAAGCTGCCCAGTAACAGAGCAAGAATACGGAGATTTGTAGTCAGGAGACTTGGGCTCGAGTCCCAGATTTGTCACCCACGATCTGGGTGAACTTGGCAAGCCACAAGGCTGAGTTTGATCCTCTAATAAAACAGGAAAGCTGGGAAAGGTGGCCTCTTTTGTTCCTTCCAGCTCCAAGTCTTTTCACCTGACATGCTATGCCGTCTCCACCTGCCCCCTTTGAGGTTGGGCAGTATGCCACACATTTTGTGGGTCTCAGCTCATTCTTCACCTTGAACACAGTATGCACTAAGTAAATATTTATGAGCTGGGTGTGACAGGGCTTGACCGGACCTTGGGGGAGACAGGGATTCTCACTCACCAGCCTCAGCCAGGCCTGGCTGGCGCAGTGAGAGGCGGGCTCCATACTGGCTGCAGAAGGTGAAGAGGATGCGCTCCACGGGACAGACCAAGAGATCGCCCCCCTCAGTGCACAGGTTCCAGAAAGGCAGGAAGCCCGGCCGGGGAACAGAGAACTGCAGCACTGGGAGGGCAGGGGGTTTGGAGGGAAGCAGTGGGATGAGGAGGGTCAGTGGAGGGCTTGTTGGACTGGAGGGAGAGTGCTTGCAGGTCTTGGGGGAGGGGGAGAGGAGGGAAGGGCAGAATTCTGGAGAAAGAGGATGGAGGCAGATTTCCCAGTTTTGCTCCAGGGTATAAGGGTGTGGGTGCCTTTACCTTCCTGAGCAGAGGTGGCCTTGCCCACTTGCTCCCCACAAAGTTGGCACACCACCTCCAACACCAGGGCCTCCCGAAGCAGCCGCTCCAATGCTGATGCTTCCTGGCATCGTAGGGGCCCAAAGGTGCCTAGTTTCTGAAGAGCAGAGACCAGCCAGGGCCATCTCAGACACAGGGAGTAGGAGGGTTTCTACTCAGCCCCTGTTCAGAGTTGGGGATGGTGGGTAGCACAGGGGGACTAGAAATATGGTGTCGAGCCCAGGGATTTCAATTCCCAGCATGCAGAGGGCAGGTGTGTTCATGTGAGATTATAAGCATGCAGTGGGGCAATGGAGACTAAAGGTTCTAGTATGCTAGACTCTTGGGGTCACTAATGGGTTAATTTATTGGGGGGAGGGCTGCTGGCCTCACCAGCAAGAGGTGGCCACAGTGCTGTAGGTGCAACACCAGGGCTGTGTCCAGGGCAGGCCAACCTGTGCTGAGGGGGCCAGGCGTAGAGGAGTCCAGGGCATCCTCAGACACACTGCTAACCCCAGCCTCAGCCCCAGGCCCTGGGCTGCTCAGCCTCCTGCAGAAGAGACCTGAGTAGTGAGCACCTGCTGTCCACACCATCAGAGGCAAGAGTATTACCATCATTATGGCCAGTGTACCTTTATTGAGACATATACCCATTCTCAGCCCCCTCCTCCCACCTCTAGATACAGACAGGATGGATAGATGGATGGATGGATGGATGGATGGATGGACGGATGGATGGATGGATGGATGGGAGAGAGCAACAAATGGATGGACAGATGGAGGATGACTTCATATACACATGCATGGCTCTGATAAGTGGATTTCCTGGATGTGGGGAGCTTTTGAGCAAGGGCCAAGTAGTGATGGGAACATATTTGAGCGGGGTGAGATGGGTCTCAGGGAGGGCAGAGAGGAAATGTAGTCAGAGGGGCAGAAGACTTGTGCTGGCATTTTGAGTAATGGGAAGACAGGTCACCAGGTTGGAGATGGGAAGGCCATCGATGAAGTGACTGGACAGAGCACCAAAGGAAGGGATAGGGACTCTGGCTGGAGGACAGAGGTGCTGAGGCCTTGAACTGGAGCAGTGGTGAGGGGAGGAGGGACAAAGCTTGGGCAGTGAGGCGGACAGTACGAAAGCTGCTTCGAGGGAGTTCATCAAGGGACCAAAGTCTCCGCCTCTGCTGGGCAGAGGGTGTGAGGGCCAAAGGGGAGAGACGAAGATGATGAGGCCAGTGTCCAGCCATGGGTGAGTGAGGAGGTGATGGTGGGGCATGTCCAGAGAGCAGGTCCGCAATGAGACTGAGGGAGAGAGGCAGAGCTAGAGGGAGACAGATTGGGGGTGCTGGGAGGGGGTGTTCTAAAGACTCTTAAGGAAGAAAGACATTGAAGGAGGGATAGGAGCTGGGTGGACACATGGAGAGTGACCCTAAGAGCCCCAAGAAGGGGGCCATGGGGCAGATAAAGAGAGGAGAGTGCCGGAGATGAAGGTTAGATACAGGGCCCCTTCCTAGTAAATCCTAACTATCCTCCTGTCAGCTTTCCCTCCACTTTTACTCTTCTGTTTTCTAGCTCTCTCTCAATGGTCCCTCCCTCACCTGTACCCCAGCCCTTTCCTCACCTATCCATAGGCCCATCATCCTCATCTTCATCATCATTGAGGAAGCTAAAACTCTCCAGTGCATGCTCCACAGTGAGGCTGAGGCTGGATGCCCTACTTCGGGACATGCCTTGTCTCTGCTGCAGAAATGGTAGAGAAGGGGGTGGCAAATCTTTCCTTCCTCCTTCCCCCCTCCCTCATCTCCCCATGTCCATTCCCCCTCACCATAAGTAGACTCTCAAGTCGAGTCACCTCCTGCTCCAGTCCTTGCAGCTCTGGAAACTGGCCCCGATAGTCATCCAGGGCAGAGCTCAAGGCCCCCAGGGCTTCTTCCAGTCCTGTGTCCCTTGGCCCTGCTCCCTGCTCCGGCAGCCCCTTCTGGGGAGGAACTTTGGCCTCCATTAGGGGAATACCAGCTGCCTCCTGGACTGGAACCTGGGGCACCACAGGGGGACTAGGGGCATGGTCTATGAGGGGTGACTGTGTGGGTGTGGGATCTGTGTGTGAAAAAGCAGGGTATGAATGGGGGTAAGGTGAGTCTGAATGTGGGGGTACAGGGTCTGAGTGCAACAGGGTTGGGACTGGGGAAGAAGAAACATGGTTTATGAGTTCGGGGCTGGTGACTGGGCACATAGGGGCAAGGTCTTGGGTACAGCCATGGTCAGAGTGCAAGGGGTCACGCTCTGGATCAGAGGGGATTGAGTCTGGGCAAGGAGAGACGGGATCTAGGTGGGACGGGATGGAGTCTAGATGAGGAAAATCAGACTCAGATGGTCTTGGATGTGAGGGAAAGGAGTTCAGATTTAAAGTGACTGATTCTGAGGGTGAGGGGGTAAGGCTTTCATGCAGAGTGGTTGGGTCTGAACAAGAAAGGGTGGGGCTTGGCATTAAGGGGTCTGGATGTGCCTCTGGGCCAGGAAGTGGGGTAGTGTCAGTAGAGTCTGGGTATACAGAGGAGGGGAGGCCTGGGGCATGGCTTTCCAAGGCCACAGATTCATTGGTAGCCTCTGCCAACGCGGCATCCACACTTGCCTCGCTAATATGGCTCAGAGTTCGGCTGTAGGGGATATGCCCGTTGGCCAAGACTGGGGGTTTGGCCCCCTCCTCCTCCAGGGCCTCCCCTGAGGTATGGGGAATCTCTGACTGAGAGAAGGCAATGTGGATGGGAGGAGCCTCGGGTTGTTGCACGAGGGGCCGAGAGGGTGGGGTGAGGCGGGCTGCCCCTGAGAGCTGGGGGCTGGAAGAGTCATCTGAAGACTCTGAGGACAGGGACCAAGCCGTTCCATTCTCTAGTTCCTCCTGACGACGGAGCATATTCTGGCAGGGAGAAGCAAGGGAGAGAGGCATGTAAGGAAGAGATGAGACATGGCCCAATCAGAGCCCCTCAATTCATCCATTCATCCCCTTCCAATCAGACTCTATTGCCTAAGGCTGGGTCAGAGGAGAAAAGAGGGAAAGACTCTTCGGGTCTTGAGGTGATACCCCCACTGAAGACAGTTACATGGACAGCTTGCCTTGAGGGGCTGAGTGATCTTGCACAATGGGCCATTCCTTGGGGCAGAGTTGGTGAAGTGACCCTCTGAATCCCTCAAGGAGGGGAGGTTAGGGAATACTCACATAGAAAGCCTGTTCCCGCAGTGAAGGGGTGTCTGGAGGACTCTGACTATAGGTGGAAAAGCGTTTGCTGACAGTGGAGGTCTTGGTGACTGTGGAAGCTGCTGAAGGTTGGTCATCCTTGTCAAAAGGGCTAAAAGGAAAGTCAGGGTATTGCTTGAGACAGGAACAACTGCCCTCTCCCCGATCTGATGAGAGGCCACTTCTCTTCCTTTGTTATATGGCAGCCCCCTCTCAGGCACTAACCTCCAAGTGACCTCAAGGCTGAGCTTGATGGTGCCCAGGTCATTAATATCCACAGCCACAACTTGAGGGAGAGCAGCAAACAGGTCTTTGGTCTCACAAGAGACACTTCCCACGACCACGTGGTTAGCCAAGCTCTTTAGCTCTGTGACCTGTGGGGCAGGCCAGGGGGACAGTGAGCCAGCAGCAGTGGGGAGAGCTTGTGTCTACCCAGGACTGTGGTTGGGGATGGAGAGGGCTGAGGCCATGGGGAGAAGGGAAATGTAGTTACCTTGATGGAGAGGAATTCTGTGAGCAGCGGCAGGAAGACCATGTCCTCGCTGTCCCAAACCTGTTTCCCACTGCTTTCAATTCGTCCGCGTAGCTTCCAGCGCTGACGCCCATATTTCATGTAGATCTGAGGAGGAGGGAAAGTGAGCAACCTCAACCCACTGCCTGACAGAGAAGTGATAGCAACTACCAGACATAAGGATGGCAACTGTGAATCACTCCCCCTGAGAGACAGAGATGATCCACAGGTTAGAAACAACTTCTTCCCCAATACCTTCCTCCCCAATCACTATTTCCACAGTACCTCATACTGGTCTCCAACACACAGCCGGGCAAAACCTGCTAGCCCTGAAAATAGAATGAGAGAGAATCTGAGAGCTTTCAAGTCTCCTTCCCTCTTTTTGGGTTCCCTATGTCCCCCTATATCTTTTCCCTAAGCTAGGATATAACCTTTCCCACCAGTTATACACACCTTTCATTTTGAGATGGAATTCACCTAATTGTCCTTCAAGTTCACTTTCCAGCAAACACATGCTCTGGGGGCAGGAAAGGAGAGAGAATCAGGAAGCACTATCCCCTCTCAGGCTACCCCAAAAGTTTTACAAAGGAGCCTCGCCCCACTCTCCTCCTTTGTTCTTGAGATGCCAATCAACCTTCTCACCTCAGTGTATTCTCGGTGCCCACGAGTAGCCTCAGCCAGGCTGTCCCTGGCCTCACGACTCCCAGGAGTCCCTGAAGTATAAGCCTTAACCATGTTGTGTGCTCCATCTCGTAAGCGCCGTTGGATGCAATATCCATCATATAGCTCATCAATCTGGAGAAGAGGACCAAGAAGGGATCAAAGGAGGGTGGAGATGAGTGAGAAGCATCCAAACAGGCAGCCCCAGAGGACCAAGCAACCTCATCACCATTGGTTCTGTAATCTGGGAACCCCCAAAAGTCGCCCCTTCCACCCAAAGAGAAAAGCACCAGCCCTGGCATCTTAACTCAGTATCTCAATCTTTCCCTTGCTTCCCTCTACCAATCTCCATCAAGGTTCTATGTCTCTCTCCCACCACTTTTACCTTACTGACATGGAACTCCAGGCGCCGGAGGAAACGCTCAATAGATTTCACTTGCTGAGGAAATGAAGGTTTTGATGAGAAAAGGACTGGTTGGAGTGTGGGGGAAGGGAGAAAGGGGCTACCTCCTCCTGCACCCTTTCCCCAACCCTCTGACCTCTCACACCCTGACTTACTTATCCTCTTGGTCAGCCTCCAGCTTCTGTCTCAGATTCACTTACCTTGTCCAACTCGTAGAGAAAGCCCTGTATGAGGAAAAAAAAAATTAAAACAAGATGAGAAGCCTAAAAGATGGGGGTGCTGGATAGCATGGGGATGTAACACTGAGAATGAAGGATCTATTGCCCTATTGTTGTGTGGATAAGGTGAGAGAAATTTTGAAAGGGAATGGAGGAGGGAGATAGAAGCCTATTGGACTTAGCTGGTTGTGTGAAGGACTCTCACCAGTTCCTGTCCCTGAAAATGGTTGTGAGAACAGGAAGGGCAAAGGGAAAAGGTGGGGATGTGCTGGAGCCAGCTCCAATCCCCTGGCTAGAACTGGTTGTTAAGTGTTCAGTGTGAGCATTTATTCCTCAAAAATATGAGCATGTGACACATCAGGGTATGATATATTGCTTTGTTGATTGTATAGACTTGAGGAAGTCATGGATGGAAAAAATCTTAATAATGTAGATTCAATTTAAAAGTGTGTCTGCTTATATTATCGCACCCTGCCCCTAGTCCCCCAGCCAGCTGCTAAACATTTACCTGAACACTGCTGGCTAAGCCCGTCCTTATCCTATCATTCTTTATTCCCTAACCCATATTCAAGATTGTGAAGGGTTCTGAGAGTTGGAGGATGTTGTGAAATGACCCTTTGTGCACTGAGTTTTTAACTTAAATTAGATTCTGTTCTGTGTCATTAATGCCAGAGAGGACCCTTTGACAGCTCTGTAAGACCTGGGATCAATGGGCACAGGGGTGGGGTTGGGGAGATGGGGAATGGCACAGCTTAGGAACACCTGGCTACTTCCTGAGTCAAGAAGTGCCCCAGGTATGAAACTGAGAGAAGGCCAAGAAGAGAGCCAGGGGTGGGCCAAAATAAAAATTTAAAAAAGACACTGAAAAGGAAGAGCCACTCCTGAGGCTGGAAGGTGGAACTCTGCTAAGAGCACAAGTTTGATCTGCTCTATGGGACAAGAGTAACACTGGTCACTTGGGATGGGCTTGCAAAGCCAATCACTGGATTCAAACCACATCAGCAAAGGGGACCTGAGAACCCGTGAGTCCCTTATCTTACAGAGGAGCAAACAGAACCACAAAGAAGTATCTTCCAAGAATTGCCACAGTCAGTGGCAAAGCCAAGCTCAGAATCTAGGTCTCCTGATTCTTAGTCCAAGACCCTATCCACTATTGCAAACTCTTTGTTACAACTTTGAGTCCTTTGTACCTTTTAGTTTTCCTTGATTAAAATCACTTCCTTTAATCTATAGCAATAGTAGGAGAACTTTTGGGTACCTCAGTGAAGAAAAGGGGGGAAAAAACCAAATAGATTAGATGAGGGAATAAGTCCTAGAGGAATTCAATTAAATTTCATCAGTTTTGATTAAGCAATGGATAGAGTGCTGGACCTGGAGTCAGGAAGACTCATCTTCCTGAGCTCAAATCTGGCTTCAGACACTTACTGGCTGTGTGGTCCTGGGCAAGTCACTAACCCTGTTTGCCTCAGTTTTCTCATCTGTCAAATGATCTGGAGAAGGAAATGGTAAACCACTCCAGTGTCTTTGCCAAGAAAACCCTCAGTGGGGTTACATGAGTAGAATATGACTGAATGATGGTGTTTAGTGCTAGGATGTTGGGGATATGAAACCAAAAATTACACAACCCCAACCCTCCAGGAGCATACACAAAATTAGGGGGTTACAATATGTATAGAAATAAACATGTCAATGGTTGTTTAGGGAAAGAAAGATACTAATAACTGGGGGAGAAGAAAGCTTGGTTCACAGAGAAGTTGGTAGCTGTACCTGAGTAAGGTTCTGAAGGGATACAAAGGTTATGACAAGGGATGTGGAGGAGGGGACTGTACCTTCCAGGTATGGGAGAAGGTCTGGATGTATGAATGCATAGACATGGAATGTTGAATTTAGGGGAGAGTTAGTGGTCCTGCTTGGCTGGATGCAAAGGGTGTGAACTGGATTAATATGAAATAAAACTCGACCTGATTGGAATTTGATTGGGGAGGGCCTTGAAGCTAGTTTGAGAGTCTGTATTTGATATGACAGTAGGAAGCCACTGGAGGAAGTCCAGGGTCACTCCTGGGTTTTGGGAAGACTGTTTTGGCAGAAATGTGGAAGGTGGAAGAGGAAAGTATCTGGATGCAGAGAGACTGTTTAGAAGGCTATTACTGATAGTTCAAACTTCTGGAATCAGAAAAGAATCCAAAAATGTCCTAGGTGCATTATGAATCCCATGAGTGGCCTCTCTTAAGCTTGAGCCATCTTAAGCAATTGCAGGGAGAGACCCCTCCCAAGAGACAGTAACTAGGAATCAGCCCAACCACATTCCAATACAGAGAGATTGTTTTGTCTCCCCCATCTCCCCTTAAGGGCCTAGGTCTCCTCCCAACTCATGCAAGTGGTTTAAAGGAAAGGAAGGGTCCCAAATCACTCACCAGCCTAGAGTTTCTCTTGGATTCTCTGATTTGAACTTGGAGTTTCTCCTGTTCTAACTGATGCACCTCCAGGTATGCCCTGGGGAGGAGTGTGAAAATGTTTAGGATGGTGGTCCCACCAATTCTTCCCAGGCAGATTCACATATAACCCTCAAGGAGGAAACCAAGACACAGCTTGGTCTTGTATTGTATTGTCTATATTTGGCCTTCAGTCTTGGGGAGGGGGCAACTGGGCTGGGGGTATGTGGTGGAGGTGGGGGCAGGATTCCAGGTCATGGGTGGGGAAGAGAGGGGGTTAGGTAGAATTCTTGGTATAAGAGTATATGTGTGGTATAGCCTATATCAAATTACTTACTGTCTGAGGGGGAAGAAAGAGGGAGAAAAATCTGAAATTCAGTCTTATAAAAAAATGAATGTTAAAAATTGTCTTTACATGTAATTGGAAAAAAATATGATGAAAAAAGTATATGTGTGGGAAAAGAGGTTGGGGACTAGTAGGGGGTTGGATCTAAGATTTCTGAGGATGAGGGGTTCCTATGAGGAGGTTCCCCAGGATTATAAGGGAGTGAGAGGGTCCCATAGGTCATTTGGGGACTGGCCTAGAAAGGAAGAGCATCCTTACGTTAGGCCCCTCTTCAGGGCTTCATACACCTGGTCCAGCCGCTCTGGCTGAGGCACCTTTGGAGGTGGGTGTGCCATGGAGAACATTCTGGAGACTCGGACAATGGCAGGTGTTTTTCGGGGGGCCACAGGGGGGCTGAAGGCTACTAGGCTCCTGAAAAGAGGAGGCAGCAGTTCAGAATGATGACCCACAAATTCACTGGTACCTATTACATCCCCTCTCCACATATCCCATCCTTATCAGCTGCCCAATCTCGACCTTCCCCACCCTCTGCCTTCCCCTCCATACCTGCCCCCCCGGTCCTGGCCACTGAGGACACCTGCAAAGGACTGGCTCCTATTGATTCTGGCACTGAGAATTCGACGTTGGGGCCGAACAGACAGCGACATCATCGAATGAGTCCGAGAGGGGCTCCCTGATGGGAAGAGGAAGGAAGTAAAGGGAGGAATAGATGGGCAAATTCCCCAACCCTTAGGGAGCAAAGGGCCAAATGTGGAGATCAGCAAGGACACCCTCCCAGGAGTGGGAATCCCAGAGTTGCCTCCAACTCTTTCCTGGGGTCAGGGCAGAGACACAAAAGAAATGGAGCAGAGGGGTCTAGAACTGAACCCAGGGGTCCAGACTCCCAACCCTTGACCATCACATCTTGTTCCAGTTGGCTAAGCTTTGAAGGATCGAGTGAGAAGGGGGTCCTGCCCCCCTTCCATCCAATCCTTCTGTCTCTGTGACAACAGCTTTCCATTCTCTCCCTCTTCACTGTAGGATTACAGATGTAATCCGATCAGGGAAGATGAGGAGAGGAGGAGGGAGCGGTCCTCTGCTGGACCCCTAAATCCCAATCCTAGTGCGCCTTTCTTGCTCGCTGCCCTGGGGCCAACTATTTCCAACAGGGCAATCCCTGGGGTAGGAAAAGGGAGAGAAGACAGCCTCTCTGAGACACCATCTCTCAGCAGGGATATTCCCAGTAAAAACAAGAGGTAATGAGGGAAGCTCAGGCCAGAGGTAATCACAGGGCCTGCAAGACAGGTGGAGTGGGGACTCTGCTTGGCAGCTACCGGGCTCCCCTTCCTGTGGCCCTGACAACTTCCCAAACAATAATCCCACCCCTCATAACTTCTACCTTTTGCATTTTCTGTCCTCACCCAACTCCAGTGAAACCCAGAAGGGGGAAGGGATTAGGAAGGATGGCTGGGATAGGTGAAGACCCTGGGGGGTCAATGTAGTGGAGGGGAGGAGATGGAGAAAATCCTTGGCAAAAATGCATGGCAGAATCACAGCTGGTGGGAACTGGGACTGACTCAGCTCCAGAGTTGGCCCTCCCTCCATTATCTCTGGGAGATTCCCTCCCTAAACCACCCCTGTCCCCAACCCCAACAGAGACACACAGACACACGTAGACACACACAGACACACAGACACACACACACACACACCCCAAGCCTGGCCCTGGGAGGGGGCAGGAAAGGGAAAGAACAGATTCTAAAGAATGGAAGGAAGCGAGTGTTTACCCCAGAGACACGAGTGGGCGGGGCTGCCCCTTCTGGCCTCCCAGTCCTCCATTTCCAGCCCCCCCTCTTCTCACTTAAACTATTTCCCCTTCCCTAACATCCCAAGGCATGGAAGGGGAGGGAAAAGTGAAGGGTCCGGGAATGTGGGTGCTGTGCCTCGGAGGACATCTTTGCACTCAAGGCCCCTGGGGGCTGGACAGGCGGACAGGAGGAGCTTCTCTGTCCCTCCCCACTAGAGATGGGGGAAGGGAGGAGAGGCCCTGGAGGTCAGTCCCTAAAACCTTAAAGCGCCACAGAAATGTGAGCTATTAATTATTATCAGTAATAATAGTGATGCCAGCCACGAGTTGGGACCAGGATGGGGCACAGGACAAAACACAAGGACAGGGCAGGAGGTAGGAGGTAGCCAGACCCAAGAGGAGCTGAACCTGCTTCCCCGAAACCAGCCTGACCTCTGCCTGATCCCGGGCCACGGGCAGCAGGACGGGTCTACACAATCTGTCATTCTGCGCCTGCCCCCAAAACAGAGCCTGTAAGCTTGGGTTCTGGGAGACTCTGGAGCAGCCTGGGAGCTGCCGGCAGGATCGATAAATAAATGTGGCCACCCAAGTGGGGCAAGGACGTTCCTCGGCTACCTCTGTCCCCCTCCTGGGCTCTGCCCGATCCCCCAGGTCAGTCCAGAGGAGTCCCGGGGTTTAAAGCCCAGAGCTCAGCAGGGGATTCCCGGATGGGGCGGGGGGAGGGGGAAACGTTGGAAGGAGGGGTCTCGGGCTCTGGGGGTTATGACGGGAAAAGCCCCGCCCCTACCGGTCTTCCCGAGTTCCAGGAAGGGAAACCGAGTCACGGCTAGACTACTGCCCTCTTCATATCCCTATTCTGTCCACCCAAGGTCTTCCAGCTGTAGAAACCCTGAGCTGACCACTTCTCATCCCTGCCAGTCCTCTCCTAGAGGCGAGGGGAGGTTGAAGGGGGGAGGTTACCTCTCTTTCTCGAGTTCATGGCGGGTGGGGAGCGACTCCACTGCACCGGCCCTTGACCCAGCCCAGTGGAGCCGACCTGCTCGGCCCGATCAGCCGCGGTGCCCCGGTCCCGCCTGGTTGGGCTCTGCTCGGGCTCCCGCAGCAGCTGGGGCTCAGGCTCACTCTCCAGCTCCTCCCCTTGGCCCTGGCCCGGTTCCCCCGCCCAGTTCCTGCTGTTTAGCGCCTGACTCAGAGTCCCTCCGGCAGGCAGGCGGAGGGGCACTGGGCGTGACTGGGGTGGGCTCCGAGGACCCCAGTCTTCAATACTGACCTGGGGTGAGGGTGGGCCTCCTAAACTTCCCCCTACCCCCTTGGTCTGGGCGAACCTGCTAATGTAACAAAAGGGAGTGGACACACACTTATCCCTGCCCCTAAAATCTTTCCCAGGGAACCAGGCCCAGTTTAGGGGTATGCAAGATTGGCGGCCACCTACTATGTAACAAATCGGAGGCTCTAAGGGGGATACATTTACTATTCTATGCTGCACAAAGGGGCATCCTGCCATAGGGGATCGTGATCTGGCCACACAGGCAGGAACACCTTGGGTTCCGGTCCCACCTCTGACCATAGATACAGGCTATCTGTCTTAGGCTAACCTCTCAGGCTCCAGGCAATTCTCTTAAGACAAACTTGCTGAGAACTGGATGATTTGACTGTAGAGGAAGTTTTCTCACAGGGCACTCTTTACACCAATGAATTAAGAAATTGGGGCAGGGGGGCCCGGATTGCTTGTATATATATCTAATACTAGAAAATCTTTCCTAAACTGTTAATCTGACTGACTAAACCTCAGTTTCCTCATCTTTAAATTGAAGGGATTGATCACTAGATGAGCTCTACAGTTCCTTTCAGCTTTAATACAATCTACATTTTGTTCCTCATTTATACTAAGTTGTTACAGGTAGTCAGCGAAGGCTCAAAGCCTCCAGGTGGACAGTTACACCTTTCCCAGACTGAAGATGCCTTGTTCAGGTCTGGCTGGGAATCCCCCACTCCCACCCTCAGCCTGGGATGGGACCACTTAGGGTTCCAAATAGGTGAGAAATGGGAGGCCAGGGGAGATTAAATGAACAGGTCAGCATTTATCAGTAGCAAGCTTCAGAGGTGGGATGTGAAACTGAGTCTTTCCCATGGGATTCTGACCCTCCCCAGTCTGTTTCTCCTTCTGGGAGAATGAGGCTGAAAACACTCTTTTCTGTCTGCTTCCCTCCCACCAGGCACATCTCCAGTAGGGGCTCACTCTTTGCCCCTTTCCCTTTTCTGTTATCCAGGGGAAATCAGGTTAAAATGAACAGCCACAGTGGTATGGAAAGAAGGGTGCACAGAAAGTCAGGATTCCTGGGCTCTGTTCCCAGCTCTAACATTAACCAGCTGAGTGACTTTGAGTCTGTCACTTCCCTTCCCTAGATAAGATGATCTCTAAGGTTCCTTTCAGCCCTCACTTTCTATGATAAAGAGAAGTCTTGATGGGGGAGGGACCTTGCCTTGGACATTAGGGAGGATGTGGGCTTTAATACTCCTGGTACATTTTTTGAGCCCCTCCCTGGGCTAGCTTCCTCTTAGTCACTGGAGGAGCACTTTTTGAAGTAATTTCAGGAAGCCAGCATTTCTTAAAGGGCATACCCCCGGTACAGAAGAAGAAACTGAGGCACTGAAGATTGAAAACTAAGGCCAGACCCATAGAAGTAGATGGGGTGGAGGGATGTGACTGGGGTGGGAGCGTGTAGAAAGGCTCAAGTAAATCCTAAGCTTACGAAAGGGCAGCTAAGGTCAAAAACCTTGATTACATGGTCTCCTTGGGATGGGGTGGGCTGCTAGAACTATGAGACTGGGGGAGGTTGAACCCTGGAGACACTGGCAGTGGTATCAGCAGTGTGTGTGTGTGTGTGTGTGTGTGTGTGTGTGTGTGTGTGTGTGAGAGAGAGAGAGAGAGAGAGAGAGAGAGAGAGAGAGAGAGAGAGAGAGAGAGAGAGAGAGATTGTCCAGTTTATGGAGTTCTTTCTCCATAAGTGAAATGGGTATAATTGGTGGTATTCCCCTCATAAAGAAGAAGTACTTGACAGTCAGAAGGGCCAAGTGATTGGGAAAGCTTTTAGGGGACATGGGATGATAGCTGTCTTCATATACTTCAAGAACAAGCAAATAGAAAGAGGGATTAGTCCTGTGCTGCTCGGTCCCAGTGGGCAGAATTAGGAGAAGTGGGTAAAAATTTAAATTAATTTAAACAGTGGGATTAGCTGCTTCTGGAGTGGGTTCTTCCTCACTGGTGAGCTACTAAAAGAAGTTGGATAGTCATGTGTCAGATAGGATACAGAAAATATTCTTACTCAGGGAGGAGGTGGACTATTGGTCAGTTGGGGCTCAGCACAGTGCCTGGAGGCATATAGTCAGCGCTTAATAAATGTTTATTGATTGGCCAAAGTACCTGCCCTGTGCCAGGCACTGAGCTCAGTACTAAGTAAGAGATATAAAGGAAGGCAAAGGGCAGTCTTTGATCTCAAGTAGCTCACAAGGTTCCTTCCAATTCTGGCAAAATTCTTTGCCCTTGACACTGATCACACAGCTAGAAAGTCTGGAACTGGGATATGACCTCTAGTCTCATAGAGAAGGGGAAGGGAATAAGCATTTATATATAGTCCCCACTACCTGCCACATACAACATCCCTTCGAAGTAGATAATATTATCCCCATTTTACAGTTGAGGAAACTGAGGTAACTGAAGTTAAGTGACTTGCCCAGGGTCACACAGCTAGGAAATGTCTGAGGCCAGATTTGAACTCACCTTTCTGATTGGACTGTACACCAATGCCATAGATGAGTGGCTATAGACTGTTAGATTTGGCAGCGACTTTAAAGATAATCTAGGTTGGTGGAAGGAATCTTCTGATGGAATACTGTAATCCAGGGGTGGGAACCCATAGCCTCGAAGCCACTTGTGGCCCTCTAGGTCTTCAGGTGCTGTCCTCTGACTGAATCCAAGTAGCCTAGAGGCCCCAGATTCCCCACCCCTGCTAATCTATTACTGTCACTATAAAACAGATGAACAACAACCACAATAAAAACCAGACAAAAGCAAGTCTCTTAGCCTCTCTGGACCTCAACTTATCTATCTGTAAAATGGGGGGACTGGACTAAGTGACCTCTGATGTACCATTCTAATTTAAATACCCTGGTTCATATTTGCAGAGGATCAGAGATATGAAGTGATTTGTCAGAGGTAACACCTAGAACCCAGGCCTCTTATTGCCATTAATTGACCCTGACTCCTGTTCCATGGCCAAGGTCTTCAGCCTCAGGCCCTATTTCTATCTGTCCTTCAGAGCCAAAGCCAAATTAAGTGCCTGAGTCTGAGGCTGGAAGGGGATGGTGAGGGGCCAAGTTGGAGGAATGGGAGACTGGGTAAAAGTGAGGCGGGCTAGAGATAGGGACTAGACCTCTATTGGTTATTCTCAGATGAGAAAACTGGTGACACAAAGTGCTGTTCCCTGGAGTCAGGAAGGCTGGAGTTCAAATCTGGCCTCGGATACTTCCTAGCTGAGGGACCCTGGGCAAGTCATTTAACCTCTGTCTTCAGATTTCCTCGAATTTCAGTATTCCTCAACTGTAAAATGGGGCCAATAATCTCGCCTACCTTCCAGGGTTGTGAGGATCAAAGGAGAGATTAACTGTGAAACTCTCAGCGGCTTCTGGGAAGTACTTAGTAAATACTTGTTCCTTTCCCTTTCACCAGTCTAGATAAGATACCCCTTCTTTGCAGCCCACAGAGTCTTCAACCTAGAGTCACAGAAAGTTGCTTGGGGACATAGTGATTTGGTCAATCACCCAGCCATTATGTAGGTGTCAGAGGTTGGATTTGAACCCATGACAGGCTGGCTGGCTGGCTCAGAGACAGGCTCCCAATCCATCACCACTTCTTAATGCCATAGGAACCAGATTAAAATGTAACTGGGAAATAGTTAATAAAATCACTAAAAAAACAATAAAACACAAATAGCATCACATTTTTAAAACTAAGGCAGTGTGAGGTGGCAGGAATCTGATTCTGTCTGAGATTGACATCCCTGCCTGACACCAGGTGACCTCTCAAAGGAAAGGCAGTAGTAGTAAAATAGCAGTGACAGCTCATATTTCTGTATTTCAAATATTTCATTTGATCAAGACAATCCCTTCTTCTTTGGGATGGGCAGTTAGGGCAGTATTGTCCTCATTTTACAGAAGAGAAAACTGAGGCCCAGAGAAATGACACAGCGAGTCAGGGGGCAGGCCCAGGATTTCTGATCCAGATTTCCTGACTTCTGAGTCCATCATTCTTTCATTTGCCCTTTCTACCATACCACCTCTAAGGGGACCTGGGCTAAAAAAAAAAAAAAAAGAACCGGTGGATGAACCCCAGAGTTTGTAGAAAGCCCTGAGGTCCACAAATCTATTAACTATCAGGCTTCCCTGGCTGCCTTTAAGTCAGTCCCAAACAAAATTCCATCTTGTAGAGGAAGTCTTTTCTAATCCCTCCTAATTCCAGTGCCTTCCCTCGGTTAATTATTTCCTATTTAACCTGTTTGTAGTTTGCTTTGGATAAATCATTTCCTATTTAACCTGTATAAAGCTTGCTTTGAATAAATTGGTTTGCATATAGTCTCCCCTATTAAATTTTAAGTTCCTGGAGGTCAAGAGATCTTTTGCCTCCTTTTGTCCCAAGAGCTTAGCTCATTTTGTTGTGGTTCAGCTGGTTCATTCCTGTGGGACTCTTCATGACCCCATTTTGGTTTTTCTTGACAAAGTGGTTTGTCATTTCCTTCTCCAGCTCGTTTTACAGGGGAGGAAACTGAGACAAACAGGATTAAGTGAATTGACCAGGTTCACACAGCTAATAAGTGTCTGAGGCCAGATTTGAACTCAGAAAGATGAGTACCTAGTTGGTACTTAATAAATGTTTATTGACTGACTCTAAATTACAGTCCAGGCAAAGTAGCAGCACTCTTTCCTTTCTAATCTCATGGTATTCTTTTTCTTTAAAAAAAAACATTTTACTCCTGGTCCCCAAAAGGGGAACCATGTGTGTCCCTCTCAAAGAAGGAATAAAAAATGTCTCTTCTCCGAAGCTCTTGTCCCAATTCTGCCTTTCATACAGTCTAGGTTAATAGTATCACCAAAAAAAAAAAAAATTTTTTTTTACTCCAATTCATCTGGGGAGCCCACAGCGTGATTCCTCCAGCACCACTTCTCACAAGCTCTAGCTGTGTGACCAAAGTCACTTAAATTCTGAGTCTCCGTTTCCTAATCTGTAAAGAGGCAGTAACAACATTCCCTACTTGAACTATATTGTGATAGCCTCTTAGTTGGCCTCCCTGCCTCAAACCTTTTTCTCTTCGGACCCATCCTCCAGCCAGCTGTCAAAGCTATATTCTTAATGCACAGGTCTAATCACGCCACTTCTCTACTCAATAAACTCCACTGGCTCCCTCTATCACCTAAGAATCCTTCACACCCTGGCCACAACCTCTTTTTTCAGGCTTCATTACACATCACTGTCTTTCATATACTCTGAGGTCCAATCAGACTGAACTTTCTGTTCCTCACATAAGACATTCCATCCTCTCTCTTTTTGCATTTGCCCAGGCTGTCTCCCACTCCTGGCACCCACTTCTTCCTCACCTCTGCATCTTAAATTCCCTAGTCTCCTTTAAAGGTCACCTTAAGTGACAGATGCTATGAATCTTCTGCTGATTCCCCCAGATGCAAATGCCTTCACCCAAGTAATAACCATGTATTTATTTTGTATATATCTTCTATATACTTACATGTATACATCAGTTAGTCAGTCAACAAACATTTAAGTCATTATTGTATGCCAGACACTGTGCTAAGCACTAGAGACACAAAGAAAGTCCTGGCACATGTTTGTTGATATAATATAAATAAATGCTAACTATGGTTGTTGTTGTTATAAAAGCCTATAGACATGTGCAAATAGTTTTACACCTGGCAGGAGGGGGCAGGAGCCCAGGCTAGGTTGCCAACTAGCATGTTGGAAAAAGCACTTATCTTTCATCCAGACCACCTGCAGTCCAGCCACAATCCTGTATCCCTGACCTCTCAGCCTCTTCCCAACCTGAGGGTTTTCTCAGTTTTTCTCATCTATAAATTCCAGTTGATTCTACCTACCTATAGAGGTAGGCGCGACATACTTTACAAGGTTTGATTTTTTTTTTTAACTTTGACTGATGATTTCACTGGAGTAGCAGGGAGCTCCCAATGGGGAAACTCCCGGTTCTAAAGCAGATCTGCGGGCAATTATTATACAACCTAAAGTTTTATAGAGTTGCCTGGGATGGGGGTGGAAGGACTCTGAGAAATTAAATGACTTGCCCAGGGTCTCTCAGCCAGTGTGTGTCAAAGGCAGACTTGAACCTCGACGTTCCACACAGAGGCCAGACCTTTAGCCCACTGCCTGTCCTTGTGAGGAAACCTTAACTTTTTTTTTTTTTTAATGTTTGCTATTCTTATTAAAAGTAGCCTGGACAACAATGTCACTCCGTGGGCACAAGCTGAAAGAGAGAGCCCAAACTCCTGGGTCCTGTTCACAGCTCATTCCTAGCCTCTTTCTCCAGAAGCCTCTCTCGGACCCACTCCCTCACTACCTTTCTGCCTCGGCGCTGAGGAGGTGACAGTGTCAGGAACTCAAGTCCGAGGGCCTCCCTCCCTTGCCTTCCCAGGCTGGCAAAGGGCCCACGCTGCGGCCACCGCACGCGCTGAGCCAGAAGTCTGCCACCTGCCGCCCGTCCCCTTCGCTGGGACCGAGCAGCCAGCTAGCAAAGCCACCCGCCCACACCGGCAACCCTGATCCCCTCTCCAGAGAGCCCCCAGCCTCAGGGCGGGCCTGGAGTGAGCCCCTCCCTGGGAGGGGCGGGGGAACAGGATGTAAACAGTGGCCAGGAGGACGGGGCGTGTAGGTGGAGGGGGATGCCAGACGGCGCAGCAGGACCAGATTTTGGATGTCCGAGTGCCTCCTAGATCAGAGCTGCAATCCCCCAGGGTGGGGCCCCCTGGATCCGCACGGGTTAAACCTCCTCCCCTCTTCCCAGGGCCTTGCCAACCCCTTTGTCCCAGAGCCACGCCCCCAGCCCCCTCCCCCTCCTTCCCCATGACAACCGCCCCAAACCCTTCAGCTGACGCACAGCCCGAATTGGCGACTCCGACTCCTCCCCAGCACCCCCCGCTTCCCCTCAAGCAGGGCGCTCAGGCTGAGGGTCTGCTAGCCTACGGGCGGAGAGCCTCCTCACTTCCTTCTCCTCCCTGTCCAAGGAGGTGCCATGTAGGCGAACAGTGCTGACCCGGGAGAGGCCGGAGGTCCGGGAGAGAGTCGGCCCAGTCAGGCTCACAAGTATTAATTTCCACCAGACCAGCAGCACCTTCAACCTTAACAAACAGAACCAGAGTCGTCTTCGGTTGCTTTGGTGCCTTGGCATGGGTAGAATGGGGTACGCGGGAGGAGGCAGGCAGGCTGAAAGTGGCTTTGCTCTCGCCATATGGGCCTCTTTTTTTTTGAACTGTCACCCTCTCCAGCCATCACCCCAGGCACCGGGTCAGTTGCACATCCTGGTCAGGCCCCTCCCTCCCAAGGGTCAGCTGGTCACATTCCCAAGGCTGTAGGCTCACAGAGTACTTGGGGGCGGAGGCGGAGGGACCCTGTGGCTCACCCCATTACGAAGCAGGGAGGGAGTGTGGGAGGGACTTTGTCTCCCCTCCTTAGGGGCCGGCCTAGAGGAACTATATGAGCCCCCCCCAGCCAACAAGAGGAGGGGTGCCTGCAAAGGAGTGACTCAGCCTGGGACCCCTCCTGTTTTCCGTCAGCTTTTCCATCTGGCCAGAGAGCCACCTCTCCCAGGGCTGGGCTTGGGTGCTGGAGCCTCCAGGATTAGGCGCAAAAGCTATGTATAACTACCTCACTGAGCCCAAAGAATTTTGGGGGCTGCATCCCCCCTCAGCAGCTGCTTTAGTTCCTTTGAGCCCTCTAGCTCCAGACCTCTTAACCTAGTCCCTTATACCCGGAGCAGAGATACTGAGCAGATGGATAGACTCCCATAGGAGCAGGGTGGGGGCTGGGGCACAGCAAATAGAGGGGGAATATCTCCTCACTTTCATCTCCAGCTCCGGCTTGGGTCTGAACTAGCAGAGGGCGTCAGACTGGTAGTACTGGCCCTTCCTTCATCCCCAAGGATCAAGGGAAGGAGCCCTGCTACTTTCTGAAGTTAAGAACAAAACAATCTTATAAACAAAAAACTTAGGGGGCCCAGTGGGAGCTATTGTCTTAGGAAGAGAGACTCTAAGAGAGGAGGGCTGACTGATGATATTGGTTGTCCTTGATCAGCCCCCCTCTCCCATAAACTTAAACCACATTTGTTTTGTCCTCAGGATAGACTGAAATAACTATATACACGCAAGTAACTGAAAGCACTACGACCTGCAGACCGACCAAGTCACCAAAATGTAAATTCACACAGACACATGAGGAGTAAGGGGGAAGGGAATCTTCCAAAAGCGCGCAGAGCGGCCATGTAACATCCTTTGCTAATGCAGACACTATGGCTAGGGGTGGGGGCAAAAACTGAATGGGGGGGCAGGTTCTAGAACAACGTCCAACTCTTCTCCAAAGCCTTATCCCCTGCTAAAGAGCTCTGGTTTGGATTACTAGTTCTACTTTGGCTTCCTGGTCGAGGGCCCCTCAATTTGCTTAAAACCTGAGTGGGAGTGATGTCAGAGTCAAGTAATCAGGAAAAGTCTCTAAGACCCCAAACTTTTTACCCCCATTCCAAGTGTCCTCCCCCAGAGAAACACTAGCTGCAATAAGAGTGGGGAGATATAAAAGTGAGTGCCTTCCTCAGTTTCCCCATCATTGTCTCTCCTAGACCCCCCATCTTGCTTCTACCAGAACCCACCTATCTCCCCCCAGAAGCAATTTTCTCTGCCTCTACTCTCTCTTTCTTCATCAGGTCCCTTTCTGGTCTTTGCTTTCTTTAGTTCCTCTTCCCTTTCCAAATTGCTTCCTGTGGCTCAGCCTTCCCCACCCCCTGTCTCTGCCTCCCTCACTCCCTTGTATCTCCCTCCCTCCCCCCAATCTCCAGGTCTCTGCCTCCCACATGCCCAGAAGCAGCTGCTTCGACAAGCGGCAGCGGGTGGGGGCGGCTGCGGAGACAGAGTAGGGGCCACCAGCACTAGACTCCTCTCTAGATTTCCTCTCATCAAGGCAGAGCCTTTGTAGGGCTCAGCCCCCCCCCCCCATTCCTGCTCCCCCCGCGCCAGGGCAGGGGGAGAAGGCCGGGCCCAGAAACAACCGGCTGGCCTGAGATCTGGGGCACTCAAAAATGGGTCCCCCACCCCCACTCCGGCTGCCCGGCCGGCGTGGCGGGGCAGGGAGTTGTGCTTATGGTTGGGGTGGAGGAGATGGACCGGGCCCAAAGGTTCTAGGTTTCGTAGGGTGCCAGAGGAGTCCCGTTAGCTGCCTGCCTCGGATGCCCAGGAACGCCAAGGGAAGGGATTCTGGGGTGTCTGGGGCCCAGGCAGCAGGCCCAGGGTGGGGTGGGGGAGGCCAGAACCAGGCTGCAGACCCAGGTCCCAGGCTTCCCTGCACAGATTTCTCGGGTACTGGGACTGATGGCTGATGATGGCGCGGATCGCAGGCCCTGGCGCTGGAGACCCCGGTGGCAGGGCCCGGGTGGGAACAGAGTGACGTGGGGAGAAGGACCGACAGACAGGAGGGTTTGGGGTTTAGATAACACTACCCAGATTCACGTTAACCCCTGTGGCGCCGGAGGGGGGGGGGTGGAGGCGGCGGAGGGACCTGCCGGACCTGCAGGACTGGACCCCACCTTCTTCCCAGGCCCAGCCAGTAACCCTCCGCAACGCCTCGCAACCCTCGGCCCCAGACCCCCGATCCGGGCAGGGCCCGGGCGTCTTCACTCACATGGTTCCGCCGCACTGGGCTGCGCTGGGCCCGGCCGGCCCTGCCGCTCAGATCTGCCCGCCCGGCCCAGGCCTCCTGCTCCGCCGCCGTCGCTGCTGCTGAAGCCGGCGCCGGCCCCTCCCTCTTCCCCCTTCAGCTTCCCCCTCCCCGTTTCTCCCTCCCCCTATCCCCCGCTCCTCCCCTAGCCCTGCTCGGCCCAGCCCCTCGCGGCGGCACCGCCCCCCGGGCCAGTTCCTCAGATCACGCTGCTTCCCCCCACCCAACACCCCCTCCCATCCATAATGAGAAGAGCGGCAGCCCTCGGAGTTCCCCCCCGCCCCCCATCCACCCATTCCTTGGTCAGGGACAGAGGCCTAATCCACCCTTCTCATTCAGGGTCAGGCCCTTCTAGACCCCAGATTAGCGGAAAGTCAGCCCCCTCCCACACCCTGAAATCAGAGAAAGAGAATCAGCTCTTTCCAGACCCTGGAATGGGGGCAAGACTAGTCTCTTCCCCAAGACCTTGGTATTTATGAGACCTCCCAACTGGGGGTGGTGTCTGCAAGACCCACCAGCTGTGCACCAGAGACATCCCGCTGCCTCCAGGTCTACCCAAACAGCCGACCCCTCTGAGATCTTCTAGGGGCATGTGCTTTTTTTTCTGATCCCAGCTGGATTTGTGGACTTGAGGGAACTCTCCCTACCCTGGATTCCCAGGAATGAGGGAACAAGGGAGGGATTCTCCTTAGGACCCAGCCTGACAGTAGGGTGGGGTTGACACACAACTCAAGGATTTGGCCACCTCATCGGAGGCACAGTCTAGTGCTGGACTATTGCCACTTACTAAGCAGGGAGATCTTGAGGAAATAACCTAACTCTCAGGGCCTCAGTTGCCTCGTCTGTAAAATTAAGGGTTTGGACTAGGTAACCCATCAGGTCCTTTCAAATTCTAAATCCAAATTCTAAATTGAATTCTGCCACATACACTTGGGGGGGGAGGTGGGGATGGGGAGGTGACTTCCTCCCAATTTGACTCAGTCATCTGTTATCTTAAGACTTCTCCATCTCTCTTCCAGTTTTCCTTCCTTCCTTCTTTCCTTTCTTTCTCTTTACCTCTTTCTTTTTCTTTTTTTCTCTCTTTCTTTCTCTCTCTCTCTCCCTCCCCCTCTTCCTCCCTCCTTCCCTTCCTCCCTCTCTCTTTCTCCTTCCTTCTTTCCTTTCTTTCTCTCTCTCTTTCTTTCTCTTTCTGTCTTTCCTTCTTTCTTCTCTCTGCCCCATTCTGGTTTGTATTCTCTGTCCTCCAGTACCTCTCCCTCTTTACTCCTATCCAACTACTTTATCACAATAAACTCCACTTCAGGCCTCAGGAAGAGGAAAGACAGAGCCCTAGGATCAGAGCCTTGACTGGTCCAGGATGGGGTCAGGTGCAGAATTCTGGAGTTGGGTGAGCTTCCTTCCTGGCCCCCAGGGCAGTTTTGCTCTGGACTCAGCTAGGGGCCCAAATGGTTGGAACTCCCTTAAGATCCAGATGTGCCCTGATCTCCAGAATGTCCTTTGCTTAACCTCAGTTTCCTCATCTGTAGAAGCAGAGAATGAGAAGAGATAGTTTGGGTTGTACAAGCAGATTCCTGCCTAGGGGCGGAGACGGGGGCTTCAGTAACTGAAGTGTGGCCCTAGCACCTCTGTTATTCCACTCCCCCCTCCCCAAATGTGGCCTCAGACCAAACTTAACTCGTGATGGCTGGAAGGGGGTGGGGGCACGTGAGTTATAAAGATATCCCTCCCTCTCGTCCTATTTATAGAGAGCTTTCCCCCAGAGAGCCTTAGCGGAGCCTGCTCTCACTCCCGCCCCAACCCCGCTCTGCGCAGGCGCATAGGCAGGCAGGCAGGCAGGCAGGCAGGCGGGCAGTTCATGTGCTGAGCCCGTCAAAAAGCCAAGTGTGTAATACTGTCATGGAACAGGCGATCATTAGGGCTAGAAGGGGCTAACATCCATTTAGTAGAAGCCCTTCATTTTAGAGACAGAGAAACGGAGTCCCAGTTAGGTTGTCATTTGCACGCAGTCACACTGGTAAGAAGGTGGATGTTGGGTGATTCTGGGGTGTGAATACAAAGTCTGCTGACAGCTAGTGCTCAGGTTCCAGTGTTTTTGCCACTGAACCATGCCTATGTATTTTGTTTTAGAATTTAAAAACGGTATTCTGCAAGGCACATAGAAAAGTTCCAGTGTCCTTAGGGTGCCCCGACAAAGCAGATGTTAATGCCTCTTCCGTAATGTCATTACCACTGATAGAGAAGATATCAGTTTCTGATGTTGAACCGTTTGACAGAACCAAGGCAAGAACCCTTCTTTCTGGATCTTTAGGATTTGGGGCTGCAGCCCGCAAAGGAGCAGCTAGTAGGCTGCATCTCTACAGGGGTTGCTTCCAGGATTATCGTTGTGGCCACTGGGCTGGATGCATTGCTCTTCCAAAGGCTCTTGGGTCCAGGCTCCTGAGCTGTCTGTCTCCATCAGGATCTGAGGGAACATGGTGGGCTAGGTAGTGAGGATGATTTGACTTGCCTGACCTGGCACATGCTTCCTCCTGTTTCTCCCTCGGGTGACTCATTGCTTCAGTTCCACTGACTTGCCTTCCCTGAGAGTGGCAGTTGGCTGGCATTTGACTGGCAGTTGGGAATGGCTGGCCCCTTCTCCAGAGGAGTTGCTTCCCTGGATGATGTTTGTGAGGGCTGGGCTTGGCTGGAAGCCTAAAGGGTCCTTGACATAAAGAAGATTAAGAATGCCTAACTTAATCCAATGTTTTAAAGTTTTTTAATTTTAATTTTTAAAATTCTGAACTTAAACATCTGTAAAATAAGGGAGTTGGATCTGATGACCTCTGACGATACCTCAAGCCCTGACTCTATGACCCATGACGAATTAAAATTTAGGACTTCCACATTCACTCAAATAGAACAGGACCAAATGAATTTTTGAGAATTTGAGAACATGAATCGCTATGACATATAGCTTGCTTTTTCAAGTATATAACTTGAAAATACATAATGTAACTTTCAAGGCTGTCCTGCTTACGTGTAATTCTTTCTGGCCTTCCTTCTCTCTTCTGCATACAACTCTTCATTTTATAGATGGGGAAAGTAAGGCCCAGGAAGGGGAAGGGACTTGCTTAAAGACAAGCCTGGTTAACATCAGTCAGAACTAAAATAGTCAACAAGCCCTTACACTGTACCAGGTACCATGTTAAGGGCTGGAGATTTGAAGAAAGACAAAACAGATGCTGTTCTCAAAGCACTCCGAGTCTAATGGAGGAGACAACGTGCAAACAATGATGTCCAAACCAGATATGTACAAGATATGCTGGAGATAATCAAATAGCGAAGGCACTGGAATGAAAGTGGACTGAGAAAGCTTTCTTGAAGGTGTGATTTCAGGTGCATCTTGAAGGAAGTCAGGGAAGTGCCAGGAGACTGAGATGATAATGGAAAGAATTCCAGGGATGGAGGCAGCCAAGGAAAATAGAGTTGGGAGATGGAGCTTTGTGTGAGGAGACCAGTAGCCCTGGATCACAGAGTAAGTTGAAAGAAGTAAAGTAAAAGAAAGTTGGAAAAGTAGAAATGATCCAGGTTATGAGATACTTTGAAAGCCAAACAGAGGATTTTATATTTGATCCTAGAAGTGATAGGGAATCACTGGAACTGATTTGAATGGGGGGGGGGGAACATTATGTGTGACACAGTCAGACCTTTACTTTTAAGAAGATCAATTTGATAGCTAGGGGAAGGACAGATTGGAGTGGGGAGAGACTTGAGGCCGGCAGACCCATCACCAGGCTACTGCAATTATCAAGCCAGGAGGTGATGACGAACATGGAAACGGTGGTGGTGTCAGAGTAAAGAAGTGTGAAGGACAGATGTTATGGATATAGGAGAAACTGGATTTAGCAACTGATGGGGAGGGGATGAGAATAAGGAGGTAAAGATGATACCGAGGTTGTGATCCCAGGTGGCTGAGAGAATCCATGTCGTCTGACTTCTAAGTCTTCTTCTTCATAGCTCCAAACAATGGAAACATCCAAACACATTCCCGAACAGCCAGTGTTAAGTTCAGACATAGGTGTAGCTCCCCACTGAGGGCTCAGGGGAGAGATCTCCCCCCTGGGAGATGGGGGATGGGAGAGGCTGGCCAACATCTTGATGTCCTCTCTCCTTGTCTCCATCTCTTCAAATCCCTAGCTTTTTAAAAAATTCAGCTCAAGGACCATCTCCCACCTTAGGCCTTACTTGATCTCCCTTGAGCTGTGCCTTTCCCCTGGAATTACTTCATTTTATTATAACATTTATAATATTATGTTTTACTTAACGGAATACATGTTGTTTCTCCCAATAGAATGGAAACTCCTTAAGGGTAGGGATTATTTCAACTTTTGTCTTTGTATCCTCAGCGCTGATGTGAATAGAGAGCCATCCTCGAAGCCAGGAAGCTGTTGGTTGCTGTTCAGTGGTGTCTGACTCTTCACGGCCCCATGGACTATCCCGCACTATCTCCTAAAGTCTGTCCGTTTGTTGTTTCCATGTAGTGTCATGTTTGTTGTTTCCATGACACTATCTATCCATCTCATCCTCTGCTGTCTCTTTCTCCATTTGCTTTCAATCTTTCTCAGTATCAGGGTCTTTTCCAGTGAGTCCTGTCTTCTCATTATATGACCAAAGTATTTAAGCATCAGCTTCAGCCGTTATCCTTCCAATGAATAGTCTAAATTATTTTCTTTAAGTATTGACTGATTTGATCTCCTTTCTGTCCAAGGGACTCCCAAAAGTCTTCTCCAGGACCACAATTTGAAAACATGGAGTCTGCAGTGCTCAGCTTTTCTTATAGTCCAACTCTCACAGCCATTCATTGCTACTGGAAAAACCATAGCTTTGACTATACAAACCTTTGTAAGCAAGATACCTTTAGTATGTTGTCTAGATTTGCCATAAGTTTCTTTCCAAGGAGCAAGGATCTTTTAAATTTCATAACTGTAGTCACCATCTGCCCAAGAATATAAAATCTGACATTGCTCTGGGCTCCAAATCTATTCATGGCACATACAGACTGCAAGACCCGTAACCTCTCTGTGCTCTAGGTAACTGTAAAATTTTAAATCTTAAAGAAGGAACAAACCTCCACTTGGAGTATGCCAGTAAAACCACTATTTCCTATTCCCTATCCCTATTGCCAGTACCTAACACAGTAGCTGGCACACAGTAAAGGCAGGTTGGAATTGATGTGAAAGCATCATTGCTTATCACCCAGAGACTGTTGGCATAGCTTCCCAAACCTTGTTAATGACACTAACCTTTATCCCATTGGAGTCATAGAGACCTAGTACCCCCTGATCTCACGAACATCCTAAGCTGAGGAGTCCTACCCACTGTACAGAATATGGTGAAAATCAGTCAGGGCAGGAAGTCAGGAGCTCTGGGTTCTAGTTCCAGGGCCGCTGGGTGACTTTGGGGATTTCTTTTTCCTTCTCAACATCAATTTCTTCCTCTTTAAAGGTGGATTAGATAAGCCCCAAGATTTCTTCCAGTTCTAATATTCCGTGTTCTATGAAACCCACTGATGAGCTGGTTGGGCCCCACCCCCATTGCCAGCCTAGATATCATAGATTGAAATTTAGAAGAGGTCTTATAGATCACCTTGCCCAATCTCTTCATTTAACAGATGAAAAGATAAGCTCAGAGAGGTTAAATTAATTGTTCAAGGGAGTATCGCTCAGAAGCAGCAGACTCAAGATTTGAAACTAGTTCCCCTGAGTTTAAAGATGTTTTTTTTCATTAGAACTGGAACAGCTGAGGGGCTTAGTCAGCTTCATCCAATCACTTACATATATGAAGAACAAATTGGTTCCCTTTCTTTCCACAATTGGGCTCTGGGGGAATTTTTTCCCTTCTCTGCCTCCTCCCTTCCTTCTGGAATAGAGGATGTTATTGCCCACCCTCTCCTTGAATATTTAATCCTGGAGTCCCACTCCCCACCCAGAATCCTTTGCAGGCACCTCTCAAAAGTCCCTCTCTTCCCTAGGGGTAGAGCTTCCTTCTCTTGCTACTCCGGCTGCTTTTGCAGTGGGGGTTCGCCCTCCATGTAAATTAGTCAGATGACCCGGGTGTGATTTGGCCCCACAGGGTCCCCAAAGCATATATCTCCCAAAACAAAGCATGGAAAGCACACCATTAGAATTGTCCACAGGCTTGACAATAGTGGGGGCATTGTCTCCAGAAGACACACCAACTTCTGGATCTAGTCAAATAAACATGGAGCTCCTCTGGTCCTCTTTTATTAGCCCAGATTCACTTCTCTGATTATCAGGCTATCAAGTCAGAACTAAATAATCCCGCTAAAAACAAGTATTAATACGTAATACCATGTACAAAATACCATGCTGGCCAGTGAGGCCCATAAATCCTGACCTGGAGGGAGGGATAGGACACACAGGAAGTATGAGTAAGGAGCTCAGAGGAGCCTGGGGTCACTGTGAGAGTAACCAAGCCACAGGAGAAGGAACATGTGACAGGACATCCAAAGATGGGGGATGAGGGGAGGGAGGGAGGAAGAGGAAGGGCTGCACACCAATGACCAGTACTTGTTCTTTGTGTGAAAGAGTTATCATATAAGGGTAGGAGTATGGCACTTGGAGTCAGAGAACTAGAGTTTGCTGTATTACAACTTACTAATTGTGTGACCTTGAGCAAGTTATTTCCACTTTCCAGGTCTTAGTTTCCCCATCTTTAAAATGAAGGCGTTGAACTGAACTTGAAGATAGCTAAGACCTTCCAGCTCCAAATGGTATGATCCTATGTGAATTTGTATATTTCTCTAACTTTGTGTTTACATATGTACATTTGTGTGCTCCATGCAGTCTTTCTATATATCATATTTAGCCATTAAGAGATGGTTGGTACTTTTGAAGACTGAAGTTTCTTCAGGAAACAGGAATGTTTCCATATGTGTATCAATGTGTGTGTCACAGCACAGTGCCCAGAGATGAATCCCTGATGGGTTCATTGGAGGAGGTGATTGAGTGAGGAGGTGTATGTGTGTGTGTGTGTGTGTGTGTGTGTGTGTGTCTGTATCTGTGTCTGTGTCTGTATGTGTTGGGACTCCCCCATCCCAAGTTGGGAGGTGGGAGAAGAAAGCATCCTGAGTGTATGCTAGATCTCTATCCCCCATCCTATGACTTCTAGTGAATGAATGAACAATGTGGTGTGGTGGAAAGAGGTTTGGATTGGAAATGGGTTCTAATCATGTCTTGGAAGTTAGCTGTAACAACTTGGGTAAGTCAGTTCAACTGCTTTGATCCTCCTACTCTTGAGCCAAGAAACATGGCTGGAAGAGATGTCACAACTTTATGACTGGGTGCATTATAAATTCATATTATCCAACCTCAATTGGGCCCTTACTGCAGCAAGACAGCCTGTTTATTCTTTCCTAATTGATCCTCAGTCTCTCTCTTCTCTCTTTCTTTCTCTCTCTCATTTCATCTCTCTCTCCTTCTTCCTCTCTCTTCCTCTCTTTCTCTCTCTCTCTTCTTCCCTCTGTCTCTTTTCCCCCCTCCCTCCATCTGTCTGCCTTCCTCTCTCTCTCATCCTTTCTCTTCCTCTTTCTTTCTCACTCTCTCTCTATGTCCTCCCCCTCAAAGTGATTCCAAATCTTCTCCTCTTTCTCTCACCTATAGACCTCACCTTTTACTTTACTGGAAAAAATTAGGCCATTCAATGTGAACCTCATCTTCTCCCATTCTCATCTAAAAACCCCTTGACATTCTCCCCCATTCTCTCCTCCTGCCCTCCTTAACGATAAAGCCTTAGTCCTTCTTCTCACTAAGGCCGGTCCCTCTACATGTGCACCTGATCCCACCCCTTTCCACCTTCTCCTTTAGGTTTCATCTCTAATCATTCCCCTCTCTCTCTTCCAACCTCTCCCTATCAAGTGGTTCTTCCTTCTTGCTTTTTGTCTGTGTCCCCAAAACTTAAAAGCTCTCACCAGACCCTACCAGCTCCTCAAGTTACCATCATTTCCTTTCTCAGCCAAACTCCTTTAAAAAAAGTTTTCTATACTTATTGTGTTTCCTTATTCTCTTCTCTCCTCAACCTTTTGTAGTCTGGCTTCTTACCTATCACTCAACTGAATCTGGTTCCTTCAAAGGTGCCGATGATTTCTTAATGTCTAATTATGGGTTTTTTCTCAGTCCTAATCCTTTTCATCCTTTCTGCTACATTTGACCCCATTGGTCACCCTCTCCTTGGGTTTCTGTGAAATTACCCTCTTACCTACCATTCTGACAGTTCCTCCTTGTCTCTTTTTGGGGGCTCATCATTTACACCACACTCACCCCTAATTGTGGGTGATTCCAAAGGTTCTGTCCTGGGTCCACTTCTCTTCCTCTTCTATAGTGTCTCCCTGATATTCACCTCATCAGATACTATAGGTTTAGGTACCATCTCTAGGCAGATAATTTCTAGATTTATATACAACCAAAGGTGTGCTGAAGCCAGCTCATACTGGCTTTTGAAAGTCAAATGTTAAATTTTCAGAGTGAGCATTTACACCTCAGAAATTACAATTTAGAGCTTGATTTGTTGTTTTGTTGATGGTCTAGACTTAAGAAAGTGATAGAGAAAGTGTTAATAGTGTAGTTAAATTTAAAAGGGCGTCATGTATACATTTTTTTTCCACCAGAGAGCTGGTTATTAAACATTTACCAAAATATTGCTATATATATCCGCTCCAAGTCTCTCTTCCGGTCTTCAGTCCCCATTACCAATTGACAATTGAATGTTTCAAGCTGGGTGTCCTGAAGACATCTTTAATTCAATATGTCAAAAACTGAACTCATTTTCTTTCACCCTAAACTCTTCCTCTTCCAAATCTCCTTATTTAGGCTGAAGGCATCACCATCCTTTGGTCTTGGCATTAACCTGTATTCCACCTTCTCCCTCAGCTCATATACCCAATCAGTTGACACACTTTTCTGTTTTTATCTCAACGTCTTGTATCTAACCCCATCTGTCCTTACACACACACAACTACCACCATGGTTCAGGTCCTTGTCAGTTTCTCAATAGGATTATTGTAAGGTCTTCTCATTGGTGTCCCTACTTTCCTCATTCTAGTCTATGCTACATTCTGCTCCCAAAGTAATTTTCCTTAAATCTAAATCTGACCATGTGACTCTGATACTCAACCAACTCCAATAGCTTTCTATAGCCCCTGGGATAAAAATATAGACTCTGCTTAGCTTTCAAAGCCCTTCTCCACCCAGCCTCAGTCCTTCTTTCTTGTCTCATTGGCTATATTCTCCCTTCCATATTTTTCTGGATAAAGCCAAATCATTCTTCTCTCTGTTCTTCACCCATGATATTTCTTTCACCTTGGATCTTCATGCCTTTGCCTTGACTGTTCATGCCTGGAATTCAGGGCCTCTTTCCCTCCTAATGTCTCTTTCTTCCTTTAAGACCTAGTGAAAATGCTATATTTTGCAGGAATCTTTTTCTGAGCCTTCCACCTACTGGTACTACCTTTTATTTAATTACAGTACTTTGTGTATGTTTGTATTTTTTAACTTTATTTATGCCAGCTACATTTTGATATGTCATTGTGGTCTGTCTTCATTGGAACATAAGCTCATTGAAGGTAGGGATTGTTTTATTCTTGACATTTGTACATCTAACACCTAGCCAGTGCCTGGCACATAGTAGACACTTACAAAATACTTGTTCATTGATTGATTTCTGATCCTCAGTTTCTTTGTCATCAATTGATAAACACTTATTCAAACTTCTACCATGTTCTCGGTGCTGGGATAGGCTCTAGAAATAAAAAGAGAGAGGCCAGCATCTCTGCCCTCATGGTATTGGGGAAAAGAACAGGCACACTCATAAAATGGATGGGAAGGGAAGGAGATAAGCATTTACACAGTGTGTATGATATACCAGGCACTGTGCTAAGCACTTTACAGATATACAATATACACAAAATAAATAAGAGGTAATTTTTAGGGGGAGTCAGGAGCAACTGGAGGGATCATAAAAGCCTTATATAGGAGGTCATGTTTAAGCTGAGTATCCAGGGATATTAAAGTAGAGATGAAGAGAGCCTACATTCCAAGCATGGGGGGAAAGGGAGGAGAACAGCCTGTTAAAGGAGGCAGAGATGCAAGATGGAATGTTTGTATGTGAAGGGCAAAAGGGCCCTTCATGGGAAGGTAAGTATGTGTAATCAGCCTGGAAAGGTGAACTGGAGTCAGACTGTGAATCTGTAAAGCAGATCAGTAAAAATCCTTGTACCTCCTACTGAAAAGTGTTTGTAAACTTTAGATTGTTATTAAAATGTGAGTGATTCTTACTGGGGCGGGGGAGCAGAGGGAAGACTAACCCCAGAATTCTTGGATTCCTCCTAACTCTGGCTCCTACAACACCATCTTCCCACCCCACCCCCCCCCAACCCCAGGGCTCTTCCCACCTCTAAGGATTAAGGAGAAGGCTCAGGAGAGGTTCAGATGCTCCATATCCCCTTAAGTCTCAGGGCTAGGGCTGGTCAGTTTCCTCATCATAAAATCAGGGTGCTACATTAGATGGAGCACCAGTCCTGAAGTGCAGAAGAAGAGTCTTCCTGGGTTCAAACTTGGCCTCAGACACTTACTACCTGTGTGACCCTGGGCAAGTTATTTAACCCTGTTTCCTCATTCGTAAAATGATCTGGAGAAGGAAATGGCAAACCATTCCAATATCTTTGCCAAGAAAACCCCAAATGAGGTCATGAAGAATTGACACGATTGAAACGACTGAATGACAAAAACAAGGTTAGATGACCCCTCTTTCTAGCTCTAAGTCTATGAACCTCTAATTCCGCAACACCTTAAGACCTCCTCTCAGATGATGACCACTTGATATTGTCAAAAGTCTGGAGGTTTAGGGATCTGGAGTTTGGAGCTTTGAAGAAACGGAAGCTGGATATTCCTTAATGTGGGGATCAGCTGGGAGAGCTATACCTGACAAAATTGGCATCCTCTTTGAAGGGAGGCAAGGGCAGAGGGAGCAATGTTATGTTTCAAGGTTCAGCTTGGCAAAGCAATATTCTGGACTTGGTGTCAGACCTGAATTCTAGCTGTGTTACTTACTATCTTTGCGACCCTTGGAAAGCCTCTCTGGGCCTCAATTCCCTCATCTGTAAAATGAAGGGGTCAGATTAAATAATCTCACTTCTCGCTCTAAATCTTGTGACCCTGCAGCTTCCAGCTTTGGTCAGCAATGGAGGGAGGGCAGGTTTCCAGTCATTCCTGGAATGTGCATTTCTGGGCCTTTGAGCTCAGTAGTGTTTACCTAGGGCCTCAGGCCTTGGCACCTTGCCTGTACCTCTTCACAACCCTCCTCCCCACCAGGGATCTGCCCACTGGGGCTGGGGCAAGGACAGGGCCCCCGAAGGCTCTCTTCTAACTCTGTGTCCTGGCCCTCTGGAAGAGTGATCCTCATGTTATGTGGGGGGTATCTTGTTCTGATACCTAAGTTCTGATGCCCTGGCGCATTGGGAACCAGAGGGAAGTGGAGCTGGGGATCAGAAGCTGAAGGGTTGGCCTGGGCCAAGACTAGGGGTGGAGCTGACTTTGGAGTCATCAGTCATTGTAGCTTGGGTGTGGTGAACCCCTTGTCCAGTCTGTCCTTCCTTCCTGGACCCTTCCACCCCCACAATGTGAAAAGGGTGGAGGCATATGGAGCTGTGACCCTGAGAAGGGACGGACTTCTATTTTTAAATTCCAAGGCAATTATTGGTACCATGTAGTCCAGTCCAGTCATTCCTGCCCAGAGTGAATTATTGGAGCTTTTCAGACCCAGCTCCTTCCTTCTATACAAAGGGAGTGACTTTGTAGACCTAATGACTCCCTCACAAAAGGAGTTATTGGTGCTATATAGACAGCCCCCCTTCCTCCTGAAGATGAATTATTGGTATTTTGCAGAGCTAGCTCTTTTACTTGCTTGTAAAATAAAGTTTTGGTGCAACTGTGCAAACTTCAACTTTGTTTCCCTGGCAAAATGATCTATTAGCTCTTGTCCTCCAAAAGTGAGTTACTGGTAACCTGTAGATCTAGTCCTCTTCCAAAGCAAATGTAGCCAACGTAAGCCCAAGAACCCAAGTGTCTGGGGTACTTTGTCCATTCCTTTAACCAATGAAAGGTCCCTCTGCTTAGACCCTTGCACATCTGTTCTAGCAGAACTGGGCCTCTAAAGAGGTTGTTTTTTTCTCCTACTCTTTAATTCATTAAGACTTCACCCTTGAGCCCTGGGGACAAATTACTTATTGTTAGGTGTTGACTCACATTTGGGACCCCCCAAAAGTGGAAGTAAAAAAGGTATTTTTTTACAATGCAAATCAGGTATGAGACAGGAATTTATTTCCTACACATAAAAGAAATGCTAACAGACACAAGACCTCATAAAGCACAATGATAAAGTAAGAGAACTCAGTAGTTTAACTTTACTACTCAGACTTTCTTAGGAGACTAATATTTAAATCCCTTCAGTACATAAAGAGGTTCACAAGACTACTCATTAGAGGACTGACATTTCATTTTGACTCTATACTATCCAAACAACTTCCTGCATGTATATTCTCCTAAAGTGGCTCAGGTTTGGGCCAATGTTCTTGTACTGGTCATCATTTCCAAGAGGTACTCCTCCCCCTAATCAACAGTCAGCTCTCACCAAAAAGACCCAGAACTTCTTGAACTCACAAGATCACCTTAATGTCTGGATACCTTCATTTCAGGATAGATACCTCATCATCTGAGATCAGAAAAAAAAAACAAACCCCAACACAAAATCCAAAATGGCAACCAGGGACCCAGTTCTTTTGTACTACATGAATAAGCCATGGTGTTGGAGGTGAAAAATGACCAGTGTACTGAAAGACTTGGAATTATAAGATCTCACGTGGAGAGTTAAAGGAAAAGATTGAGCTAGAAGCTGTCTCTCTTTTTTTACTGATATGGGGTTATCCACCTAAACCTTCCCCTTCCCCCACAATGTACCACTCTTGATCTGCCCACCATTTGTATTGTGCCTTCTGGAATGCCTGCTTCATAATTTAACAAACTTCTTTTCAAATTAAATCTCTTTCTTTCACACTCCTTTTGTCTTCTAGCCCTCAGTGAGTCACAGCTCTCTCTTGAATACATTTCCTCCCTGAATATCATTTCTGGTACTAGTTATTCTTTCTCTTATATCCCCTGACTCATTGGTCCTTGTAGAGGGGTCTGAATGCTCCTTGTTCTACAATGCCACTTCCAGACCCTTCTACCATCTTCATTAAAGAACCTCTCCTTCTTTGAGATTTATGCTATCCAAATTTATCATCCAATCCAAAGCCTGGCAGTTGCTACCTAGTGATCCCTGGGCATTTTCCTTTCTTCCTCAATAAGTTCAGTGTTTGGTTCACAATCTTTTTCTTCTACCCAGGTTCTGCCCTTAAAAATACTAGGGGATTTCAACATGTATATTGATACCCTCTCAAATATCCTTATCTCCCAGGTCCTCAATAAATTCAATTTTCATGGCTTACTCCTCCACTCTACTTCAGTCACTCAGAAATGGTCATACCTTTGGCTTTGCCATCACTCACAAGTGTTCTGAGGAAGCATCCCTCAGCACATACCTTTGATCCTATTCCCCCCAGGCTTGTTAGCAAATTACCCCCACTAACAGACTCACAATTTCTTTTCTTTATGATCTCTTTATAATCTTTATATATTATAAACTCTTTTCCTGTTGCCTACAAACATACTCAAGTTTTCCCTGTCCTTAAAAATACTTATACTAGATCCCATCATCCTTGAAACTTAGTAGGCTATATCTCTCCTTCTCTTTGTGGTCACACTCCTTCAGAAAGCCATTTACATTAAGTGTCTCTACTTTCTTTCTTCTCATTGTCTCATAGGATCTCTAAACTCTGACTTTTGATCTCATTGTTCAATTAGAATTGCCCTCTCTAAAGTTATCAGTGATCTAGTATCTAGTGAATTTTTTAAAACTATGATCCTCTTTGAACTTTTTGCAGTATTCGACACTGTTGATTGCCTTCTGTATACTCTCCTCTCTAGATTTTTGTGATATGTCTGTCTCCTGTTCTCCAATTTTTATTAAAAGATATCTTCTTTCTCAGTATCCTTTGCTAGTTTCTCATCAATGTCATGCCCTCCAACCACAGATTCTCTCCTGGGTCCACTTCTCTTTTTTACTCTATACTTTCACTTTTACTCTATACTATCTCACTTTTTTACTGTATACTTTTTATACTCTATACTCACTTTCATCAGCTCCCATATAATCAAGTATCATTTTTTCACACATGATTCTCAGAGCCATATATTCAGCCCTCGTCTATCTCCAGAGTCATGCATCTCCAGCTGCCTCTAGGACATCTTAAACTGGATGTTCCATAGGCATTTTCAACTCAGTATGTCTCTTATCTTTGTCCCCAAACTCTCTCTTTTCTGAATTTCCCTATCACTGCTGAGGGCCCCTTGTCATTCAGGTTCACAACCTTGGTGGCATCCTCACCTCTTCCCTCTCACTCACCCCACATAGCCAATCCTGGCTGACTCAGAACATCTGACCATGGGCAGATGAAGCTCAATTGAAATGGTTCCCTATCTTTGGTTAGTTCTCTGTGTTGGATTTGGTACCATTCATGTATTTCATTGCTTTATTTTGTTTTGTTTTTAATTCTATGGTTTTAGAGAATAGATGTTGCAATAGGAGAACATGAAAAAATTGTAAGTCTTAAAGACCAAACTTCAGTCAATGATTGTTAAAGATATTGTAGCTGATTTTGGTGTGGGGAAATTAAAGCTTCAAGGATCATTCAAGCCCATAATGACTGAATCAGCAAGCACAAAGGAAAGTATGATCAAAGATGAAAAACAATGCACCAGATTCACAAACTTTGATATAACCTAATTAACAATCAGGAAATAAACAAATGTCTTCAGAGTGACCTGTTTCCTTTGTCACGGGGCATAGGTTTTTGGAAACTGGAAGAATACTGAGAATACCAGATTGTCTTATTTTGTCTTTATATCTCCAGGGCTTAGCACAGTACCTGGCACATAGGGGCTTAGTAAATGTTTACTGACTGAGGGATTGATGAGCAAAAAACAGATACTAAACATGACTCTGAAGAAAAAAAAAAGCAGTTGTCATGAGTAGGACCAGAAGGCTGAAGATGGGGGAAAGGTAATTTTTATTGATGAAGCTTTTATCATTCAAAGATGTGCTTAAACTGTTGTCAGAAGTCCAGGTTCTGGGTCTCTTTGTTAGACTGTAAAATATCTACCCTAAAACAAGTTGGAGGATTTTTTACTTTTAGCGGATCTCAAGATCCTATCCCTATTCAGGTAGTGATGAACTCTGAAAAAAATACCTTGATATACTGAGAAGCAGAGTTGTTTTGGAATTACAGACATTCCCAAGTAGAAACAGAATGCCACAACATGACCTGACCTCATCCCATACTTCACAAAGGGTGATGAAGAAAAATGCACTTCAGTAGCCTAGGTATTTGCCTGATTTAAACATCATTGAAAACCTGCGGGCTAGACTTAGGAGTCAAGACAGCAGATTAGAAGAAGGCAATTCAAGGAACTCCTCTTTTCTATAGAATCCTAACAGATTTAGAAAATGAACCAGACTGAATTCTGATATGGAAACTCAGAAGAAGTCACAATGAGTCCTTTGTCCAGTCCATCTTGGTCTAGTGAGAAAGACAGAGAGATCTGAAGACACTAGGGATGGATTGAGTTAGGAGCACTTACCATGTGGAATGCTCCAACACCCAGGGAAAGGCAAGGCTCTGCACCACGCAGGAGGATGTCTTAGATCCTAATAGGGGCACCATTAGGGGGTGCCACACTGGGGCCAGTTGGCAGTTTTGTTGCCCATTACCTAGTCTTAGGTCACAAATTTCTGGCTGGAATGAGTAGGGAATCTATGTAGAGCAGTGATGTTCCCTTGCAGGGAAGCCATGGGAAAAGTACAGAGAAAGGAAGAGGTTAAAAAAAATCATCAGTAGTAGTTTCATGGCTCAAGTTCTGGGTCCAAAGCAGGATCTCACATTCAAAAACTAGCCCAGCCTTCAGAGAAATAATTAGGGTAGAAATCCCAGATCAATGTGGAGTTTGCAGTTCTGATGCTCTGAGCCAATAGAGCTTTCCAGTGGGCTGATAGGAGTGGAAGTCAACAGCAGTCAGTTCTCTCTCAGTCTCAAACCCAGGTTAGGAACTTGCAGAGGTCAGACCAGAGGGGCAGCAATTGCATTTGTCCTGAATCAGACCAATCTGAGAACACCAAGAGCTTACTGGTACCCAGCCTGTCCCTGAGATCCTGGGATAACACAACACACAATACTCCAAGAAACTAGTCCAGACTTTCCCTCCAGAAGTGCCACAGAGCCCATCCCTGACATCAAGTCTGAAGCCAAGAAATAGGCTGGAAAAATGGGCAAACAAACAAAAAAAGGCCTCCAACATAATGAGCTATTTATTATGGTACCAGGGGCACTCAGGACAGAAACACAGGAGAGGACAACTCACAAACATCTACAAGCTTTGCCTCAGAGGAAAACACAGCTTGGGCACAAACTCAACTACAATTCCTAGAACAGATGAAAGAAGAATTAAAAAAAAAGATTTTTTAATATAAATGTTATTCCATTGAGGAAAAAATTGGAAGAGAAATGAGAGTTATAGAAGAAAGAATTAGGAAGGGCATTAACCGCTTATCATAAGAGATATAAATCCTTGCCAAAGCAACAAACTCCCTGAAAATTTGGGTAGATAAAGTAGAGGCCCACAAACTGGTGTGCTAGTGCTCCTTCTCACTCTAGGACTATCACCCAGATCTGTGACCTGGGTCTAAGTATGGGCAATGCAACAGAGTCCTGCACCCAGTGCCAGCAAAGGGACCTCTGTAATCTCCCTCTGACCAGCTGTTTGACCGCCTTACTGTTTGTGGGCTGAGAGCTCCAGAAGTAGCTCCCAAGTCCTGCTGCTGGTTTGCTGGATCCTGGCCTTTGCTGAGGCAGCCTGAGCTGGACAACATTCCACTCTCACCTTGGTGGGACAGACCTTTCTTGCTGGTCTTCTAAGTTGTCTTGGACTGGAAAATCGTTTCACCCTGACTCTTTGTGTGTTCTGTTGCTCCAGAATTCATTTTGAGGCATTATTAAAAGTTGTTTGGAGGGGAAATCTTGGAGAGCTCAAGCGTGTTTCAACCTTTTCTCCGCCATCTTGGTTCTTCCCCCTAAGACTGAAGTGACTTGAAGAGACTCTCTAGCCCAAAGAAGACTGAGAGCTCACTTTTCTCCTGCTCTCATGACTTTTGCTCCACCCCTCATGCAGACTCCAGTTATTGATCTTCACCAGTGAGGAGAATGTCCCATACCAATAGACTTTGAGACTTGGGTTATGTTCAACTATACATGTTTGTAACAGGGTTTTTGTTTTTCCTGAGGGGAGAGGAAGGGAAATGGGAAGGAAAAAAGGCTAATTTTTGAAAATAAAATAAAAATTAATTTAAAAAAACTGTGGGCTGTAATCAAAGCTAGACTTGGAAAAATGGATTGTTAAACACAACTAATATGGAAATATGTTTTGCATGGCTATACATGTATAATCTATTTCAAATTGCTTGCTTCTCAGTGAGGGGGATGGGGAGGGAGGGAAAGAATTCAGAACGCCAAAATTTTAAAACAAATGTTAAAATATTATATTTACATGTAATTGGGAAAAAAACTAAACTTTTTTTATAAATGGATTTTTTATAAATGGATTTTATAAATGGATATCTATTGTGATACATATAATTTCATGATGAAGAATTAAAAGTGCCAAAATCTTATGCATTCAATGCCAAATAATGTAAAACAAGTGATTGCAGCAAAAGGGGGATACATCGCATATTAAAAGTTTCTTTTAAAAGTATGCAAAAAATTCAACATGTCATTGTGGAAATGAATAAAGTTGTTCATCTTCCTTCATCCCAGTTAATTTGCATGCCACCATAGGATCCTAGGTCTGGAGCTCCCATATTACAGATGAGAAAACTGAGGCTGAGAGAGGTCAACAAGAATTAAGTGTTTACTAAAGTCAGTCACATGCCAGAGAAGTTAAGAACCTGCACTCACACAGGTGGTAAGTACCGAAGCAGGAACCGAACCCAGGTCTCAGTGATAGAAGTATTGCTTTGTCAAGACTCAGAGCCCAGGCTCCTGTCTTATAACTTCCCCATCCTGTTCCTCACCCTGAGGGGACACAATGACCAATCCCCTGCTTAATCCTGTTGGGACTTTTTCCTCACTTTGAGGACAGTTTCTCCCCCACCTCTACCACTTACAGTCATGCAATAACTCTTTGTGATTAGTTTCTGGGGGCAATAGAGGTGCTGATGTGTTCAGTGAGCCTGAATCCTAGATTTAGAGCTGAAAAAGGACAGAGGGGTCATTTCAATTCAATTCAATTTGATAGCATTTACTAAACACTTAGGTGCTAGGGTAGGTTACTTTAGTCAGTCCTCAGGCACAATATCTCCAGCCCCCCAAACCCTCATTTTACAGATGGAAAAACAGAGGCTTAGAAAGATTAAATGACTTGTCCTAGATGATACAACTGGTAAGTAACAGAACCAGGATTCAAAGTTCAGTGCTCTGACTCCAAATCCAGTGTATCGGATTCCTCAATGTGCTACACAGCCTTCCTACATGGGTTATGAAGGGTGTTTGTTAGTTAATATACCCGGATCAGTGCGCATATCAAAGTTAGCAGTAGGTTCTATTTGTATACATGTACAAGTTTTGAGAACAATATCTCTATGAGGTATACAATAAATTAATAGTAATATCTAGCATAGATGTAGCCTTCCAGGAGCTTAGGGGCTGTGGAAGGGAACATACAAAAGGGGCATTAGCAGTCAAAGGTGCTGATACAGGGACATGATGGGAAAAATCCAAGAGGCCTCTGAGTAGTTCATCCCCCTAAGAAAGATGTTCTAAGTCCTTAAATGGAGGTTCTGGCGTTCTGGGCTCTACCCTCCAATCAGAGGGACAGAGCTTGGTGATGAGGTGAGTCCCAAGGCTATTGGAATCTTTCAGGATGATGAGATTTTTCCGAATAATGAACTTCTTGGGGCATGGTACAGAAGTCCCAGCTAGGTGAGAAAAATGACATTTGAACTGGCATTTGAAGGACTGGAGCTGTAGGTAGGAATTCAACTAATGAATAGGGAGGGCCGATAGTCCAGGCAAAGCCCAGTAGGCAGGAAAGCACAATGCAGTTCAAGCAGCCCCTACAATATATTAGAAAGAAAGAGGATTGGGACTTCACTCCAGGATGTGCACCTCAGTGGGTGAGGGATCAGAAAGGCTGGACTGTGGGCTTACCTTTTACATAATTCCTTCTGAAATGATTACATCAGTGCCATATCTCATCTCTATTAGTATTTATTTCCTTTACCTTCATTGACTGAAGCTCCTTAATATACAACCTAACCTGTGTGACCCTGGTCCAGGATTTCACATACATTCTCCTTTGAGAATCAACTAACACATTGGAGGTTTTTCTTTTGTCTCTTTTCATATTTTGAAAGTATCTGGGTGGCCAGGGGTCTCAGTGGATAGAACGCTAGCCCTGGAATCAGGAGGACCTGGGTTCAGATGTGCCCTCAGACACTTAGTAGCTCTGTGACCATGGGCAAATCACTTAACCCTGATTGTCTCACGCACAAAAAAGTAGCAGTTCAGCACTTGGGTCATTACTGTTACTCATGGCTGGCTCACCTTTTCTCCCTGACTGTGTCTTTCAAATAGTAATTGTTTCTCTTTCACCCAGGAACCCTGAGGGTCTTCCCCTCCCAGTTTGATTTTTTTTTTTTTTGATTAAAGGGGCCATCCCTTGAGTAACTTAAAGAAGCCTGTTCATTGAATGGGTGTATCTCTCTCCAATTAAGATTGTGCTAAGACCTCAGCCTGAAAGGGCCAGGGTCTCCCATTGCATCCTGGGTCATCTCCAGTTGTCCTGATGAATATCATGCCACTGGACCCAGATGGCTCAGGAGAAGAAGGTGAGGTTGGTGACCTTGCACAGCCCTCCCTCACTCAAATCAAAGTCAACTTCAAGTCATGTCACTATGAAATACAACATCTAGCATTTATATAGTGCCTTAAGATTTGCAAAATGCTTGTCTTGTTTTATCTTTACAAATGCCCCGGGAAGCAGGTATTATTTTTTTCCTATTTTATAGTTGAATAAACTGAGACAGACAATGGCTAAATGACTTGTCCAGGTTCACACAGCTACTAAGTACCTAAGACTGGATTTGAACTCAGGCTTTCCTGACTCCCATCTAGGACTCTATGCACTGAACCACTTAATTATTTCTATAATCCTCAGAGGTCATGGGTAGAAGAATTTTTCTAGTTTTCAAGTCATTTGCATTATTCATAGGACAAAATGTCCCTTCTTTCATCCTCCTTCATAAATGTGTGTTATGGAGGTCTGTCTACTCTAGCTCCTCCTGGAAGGAGGTGTCTTGGATTTGAGTGTGTCAGCATGTATGTGTGTGTGTCATCGCATACATGGGTATTTCAGCATATACATGTGTGTGTATAGGTTGGTATGTGAAGAGTTTGTTTCACCACACAATTTGGTGTTATGGCTGTATGGAACAGATGCCCCTCAAAGAGGCTGGGAAAGGGGAACCTTTCATTCTATGGCTGATCTTTTTCACCTTTATCTGATTCCGGATCTACCTCTCTCCAGTTCCCCAGAAGCATATGGAGGTCCTCAGGCCTAGGAGGCTGTAACATTTTGGGCAATAAAGACTTGAGGCCATGAAAACAGAGATGGGTAGGATCATAGGATTTAGAGCTAGAGAGGACCTAGCAAACCTATCAATCAACAAGCATTTATTGAGGACCTACTATGTGCCAGGCACTCAGAATACAAAGATGAAAATGGAAGTCCTTGCCCTCTACATTCTACAAGGGTCATGGTGAGGATCAAGTGAAATCATATTTGTAAAGGGCTTTGCCAATCTTGAGGTGCCATAATAAATGCTAGCAATTGTTATTAATAAATGTGAGGCCATATCAGATGAAAGGCACTTGCTAGTTGGAGGACAGGAAGGAGGATAGCTGGATTCAGAGGAAAGATAATGAGTTCCACTTTGGACCTGTTGAGTTTGAGATGTCTATGTGGCATCCTGTTCGAGATGTCCAAGAGGCAGGTGGTGATGGGAATTGTAAAGGGAATAAGTCTGATTTATAGAGCAGGGAGTCATCTGCATATGGGTGATAATTAAACCAATGGGAGCTGATAAGTTCTCCAAAAGAGATTATCCCTAAGACTAGGTCTCTGGTCCAGCAGTTTCATTTTATAAAGGAGGAACCTGGCAGGGAAGGGCCAGGAAGGGATTTGCTTAAATCAGGCAGCTAGGAAGTGTCAACCCAGGCCATTTGGATAGCAACTGTCTACAAATACAATTCCCTCAGGAGAGAGTCTCTCACTGATCTGGTCTTTGTAGAGACGAGCCCTTCCAGGCAAAAGGGTGGAAAACTGGGTGGAGTGGGGAAGGCAGCAAAAACATTACCCAGATTGACTCCCCAATGACACCATCACTCAATAATAACGTTTCCCAACAAAACCTTGGAATTTATATTGGCCTGTGGCGCCATCATGTGGTCATTATTCTGTATGACACTTGAGAGCTTCAGAAGAGAGGATTTTTTTTGGAGAGGAAGGAAGGCTGTCATGATTTAAAGGGAACTAGTGAGTACCATTTACTACTATGCCAGCCACTTCACAAGTATGATCACATCTGACCCTCACAACAACCCTGGGAGGTACGTGCTATAATTATTTCCATTTTGCAGTTGAGGAAACTGAGGCAGATAGAGGTTAAGTGGCATGCCTATGGTCACACAACTGTTAAGTGTCTGAATTTAGGTCTTCCTGACTCCAGTCCCAGTGCTGTATCAGCTGAGTCCCCTGGCTGCCTCTGGCTGGAAGGAACCTTGAGAACATAGAATATCAGAGCTGGACAGGACTTGAGAATTTTGAACGTTAGGGTGGGAAGAAACTTAAGAACACAGATCATTAGAAGTAAGAGGACCTTAGAGCATAGAATATTAGAGAGCTGTAATGGACATAAGAGCATAGAACCTAGAACCTAGAACATCAGAGCTGGTCCCTACCTTTGAGATCCCCTGGCCCTCATTTTATACATGAACAAACTTAGAGGGTAAATTATTTGCCCAAGATCACAATGGCAGTAAAGTGAGTGAAGGATTTAAACCTGGGTCCTCTAATTCTGAATCTAGTGATACTGCCTCTATGACAAGCTGGACCACAGCTCGGTTAAGTGCTCATCTGTGAATGGTGACTCAAAGTTACCAATTGCTGAAGCTAGCAGTTCTATTTCCTTGGCATGGGGAAAGTGTTCTTTCTCTCACTTAATTAAAAAATTTTTAAAAAAAATTAACAAGAATCTATCCTCTCTCCCTCACATTTCCACCTCCCCGCTAGGAAAGGAAAATAAAAACAAAACCTCTGCAGCAAATATGCATAGTCAAGCAAAACAAATCCCCATATTAGCCATGTCCAAAATAGCTTGTCTCTCTTTGTGTATTTAATCTATCATCCCTATGTTAGGAGGTGGGCAGAACTCTAAGTCATCAGTACTCTGGAATCATGGTTTATCATTACATTGGTCAGAATTCTTAAGTCTTTCAAAATAATTTGTCTTCACAAAGATTTGGTTATAGTACAGATAGTTTGGGGCAGCTAGGTGGCACAATGAATAAACTACTGGGCCTGGAGTCAGGAAGACTCAACTTCCCTGGCTCAAATCTGACCTCCGATACTTACTAGCTGTGTGATCCTGGACAAGTCACTTAACCTTGTTTGCCTCAGTTTCCTCATCTGTAAAATGAGCTGGAGAAGGAAATGGCAAACCATTTTAGCATCTTTGCCAAGAAAACCCCAAATGGGGTCATGAAGAGTCAGACACGACTGAACACACAACTGGTTCTCCTGGTTCTGCTCTCTTCATTCTGTATCAGTTCGAAGGGAAGTTCCTGTACTCCTCCTACTCTTTCCTCATTTATATAGACTTCTACTTGCATCCTCTCCCTACTATGCCAGAACGATCCCCCTTTCATTCCTTCCCTATTCTTTCCTAGTATATACTCTCCCACCTGTACCCCTTCCTTTCCTTTTTCCTTTTAAAATCATAAAAACAGAACAAAAATCATTCCCAGGTTCTCCATCTTGTTCATCCCCTCTATGACCCTGACTGACATTTTCGTTTTCAGGGGATGCTTGTATCCCTGCTCATTCTCCACTCCCCCGCCATTAGAATGCAAACATTTCATCTTACTGGTCTTTTCTGATTGCTAATTTATATTTACTCCAGAGGTCTTTGAAGTAGTTCTGATTTGTATGCTGGTCCTTGAGTAGAGATATGGGATTCACCACCAGTGAACGTTGGTGTTGGATTAATTCTGATTCCCCAGAACATCTAGTCTCTACTCTTGATCCTGATCTTGGAGGAAGGAAGAATTGTGACCTGAAGGTAAGAAGGCAGGCTTTTCTTGTGCTCCAATCATAGTCTCAGAGTGGGGAGATTTGGGACTCAAAACTGGAGAGATCTGGGACTCAGCCCTAGTGAGATCTGATACTGCTAGGTCTCCTTCCTTGTCCACTTTTTTTTTTATTAGGGTTTCCCTTGAGACTTGACTTTCTGTTCCTCAAGATAAATTCTATATTTTTTCTAGTTTTATAAAAGAATTTTTTTTTTTGTGGTTTAATCGGTATGGCACTGAATAAATAAACTAATTTTACCCTTGGAGGATGAGAACAATTTGCTCCAATAACCATGAAGGATTATCGGTTGTCTCCTTTGTCTTGCCACTGGTCCAGTTGACTCTGGAAGAGAGGCTGATGACTTTGGGCAACTCTGCCTCGATTAAATTCAATTCACACATAAGTCAAGACATCACCCGTACCCCAACATCATGATGTCATTGGTCCTCTTTGAAAATGAAAGACAAACAATAATGAGTTACAAGTTGAATCTCCTCTGGGACCATTCCCAGCACTTGCTCCTCATCTAGGAGTCAAGTCCCAGACTTCCTGCCCTCCAGAGACACATGTCAGAGTGACTCTGGTGGGCTCTGCTCCTTGCCTTTAGTGAGTTACTCATGTTCTCTCCTCTGGAAATCATAATTAGAACTGAGGCCACTGACTTAAAGATTGAATCCCAAATCTCACTAGGGCTGAGTCCCAGATCTCTCCAGTTTTGAGTCCCAAGTCTCCTCTCCCTGAGACTATGACTGGAGCATTAGAAAAGCCTGCCTTCGTACTTTCAGTATCAGACCTCAAACTATACAACAAAGCCATAATGATCAAATTTGACTCTGGTTAAAAACGTAGATGGATCAGTGTAACAGATTAGATACACAGTATGCAGAAGCAAATAACTCAAGTAGCTTAATGTTCCACAAACCCAAAGACCCTGCCTACTAATGTTAGGACTCACTCTCTGAAAACAAATACTGGAAAAACTGGATATCAGTCTGATAGAAATTAGGTTTAGACCAGTACCTTACGCAACATACCAAAGTAAACTCTAAATGACAGAAATAAAAGGTCACATTATATATGAATTAGAGAAAGGGGGGAGGGGGAAGTTACCTTTCAGATTTATGAATGGGGAAAGAATTCATGACTAAACAAGAGATACAGAGAATCACAGAAGCTAAAATGTGCAATTTTGATTATATAAAATTAAAATATTTGTTGCACAAATCCAATAAAGCTAAAATTGGAAGGAAAACAGTTAATTGGGAAAACATCTTTGTATCATTTCTCTGAGAAGGTTCTCATTTTCGAGATATAAGAAGAACTGATCCAAAATTTTAAGAGTAATAGCCATTCTCCAACAGATAAATGATCAAAGAATATGAACAGGCAGCTTTCAAGGGAAGAAATCCAAACTATCAGTAGAATTATGAAAAAATGATCCAAATCACTAATAATTAGAGAAATACATTTTTTAAAAATAAGTTTTTACTGATACCTTCTGTTTTTTATATTGTCATACTCTCTCCCTCAGAGAGCCATCCCATATAACATTACATTTTTAAAGGAAGAAAACAATCAGCATAACTGGTTGATACATTGAAAAAGTCTGAAACCATACGTAATGTGTATCATCTGTGGACCTTCCACCTCCATGGAGAGTTGACTTGGGATTGTCCTTTTGTATCTCTTCATTTGAGTTCTGATTGATCTTTATAATTTTGTTAATTCACTTTTGATTTTCCATTGTGTAGTCATCCTTTCCATTTGAGTTAGAGTACTGTGCATAATGTTTTCTTGACTCTACTTACCTCACTCTATATCAGTTTGTGTAGATCTTTCCATGTTTCTCTGTATTCACTACACGCATCATTTCTTAGACCATAGTATTATTCCATTACATTTATAAACCTCATTTTGTTTAATCATTCCTCAATTAATGTTTCCAATTCTTAGTTATCACAAAAGTTGTTGCTATAAATACTTTGAAGATGGTGACTTCTTATCATCTTATTGTCTCTCTTTTGGGTATAAGCCTAGTAATGGAGTCTTTGGTTCAAAGGATATGGACATTTTAGTTACTTTATTTGCATAATTCCAAATTGCTTTCCAAAATGGTTGTACCATTTCATAGCTTTACCAACATTTTATGTGTGCTTATCATTCCACACCTCTTCCAACACTAACTATTGACATTTTTTAGTCATTTATTTTTGCCAATTTGTAGGGTGTGAGGTAAAACCTCAGGATTGTTTTGATGTGCATTTCTCTTATAAATATTTTGGAGAATTCTTTCGTGGGGTTGTGAATACTTTGCAGTTCTTTTTTTGACAACTCTTTGTATATTTTGGCCATTTATCTACTGAGGAATTACTATTAATCTTGCATATTTATTGTTTTTTAAAAAGTTTTGATATTTTATTTTTTCCAATTACATATAAAAGGTTTTTAACTTTTGTTTTTTAAACAACTTTAAATTTCAAATTCTTTCCCACACTTACTCCTTTTCCTTCCTCTCTATTCCCCCACTGCCTAGGGGGAACCTCATTGAGAAGGCAAATAACTTGATTTGATAAAGGTTATACATGTGTAGTCATGCAAAATATTTCCATATTAGTATGTGGAGGAAAAGACAGGGACCAGAAAAAACCCTAAGAAAAATTAAAAATCTTAAAAAAAAAAACCCCAACAACAATATCCTTCAATCTGAATTCAGAGTCCATTCTTTCTTTCTCTGAGGTGGATAGCATTTTTCATCACAAGTTCTTCAGAACTGTCTTGGATCTTTGTGTTGTTGATAATAGCTAAGTCATTCACAATTGATCATTGTGCAATATTGCTGTTACTGGTTCTGTTCACTTCACTTTATATCAGTTCATGTTAGTCTTTCCATGATTTTCCAAAAGCATCCTGCTCATTGTTTCTTACAGCACAATAGTATCTCATCACAATAATATACGACAACTTGTTCAGTCATTCCCCAACTGGTGGGCATCCCCTCAGTTTCCAGTTCTTTACCACCACAAAATGAACTGCTAGAAATACTTTTGTATATATAGGTCCTTTTTAAAAATCTCTTTGGGATACATAGTATTGATGGGTCAAAAGAGGATATGTTGTTTTATATCCCTCTGGGCATAGTTCCAAATTGTTCTTCAGAATAGTTAGATGAGTTCACATCTCCACCAACAGTGCTTTACTGTCCCAATTTTCTCTCATCCTCTCTAACATCTAAAAATTTCCTTTTTTGTTATATTAGCCACTCTGATGGATGTGAGTTGGTACTTCAAAGTTATTTTAATTTGTACTTCTCTAATCAATAGTGATTTAGAAATTTTTATATGACTATAGATAGCTTTGATTTCTTCACCTGAAAACTGCCTTTTCATATTCTTTGCCCATTTATCAATTGGGGAATGATGACTCAGTTCTTTACATATTTGAAAGAATAGACCTTTAATAGAGAAACTTGCTGTAAACACCACCCCCACAGTCCCAGTTTTCTGTTTTCCTTCTAATCTTGGCTATATTGGTTTTGTTTGAATGAAACCTTTTTAATTTAATGTAATCAAAACTATCTCTTTTATATTCCTTAATGCTTTTTGTCTCTTGCTTGGTCCTAAATTCTTCTCTTAACCATAGATTTGACGGGTAAACTATTCCTTGCTCTCCTAATTTTCTTATCTTAACACTCCTTATGTCTGAATCACGTACCTGTTTTGACCCTATCTTGGTTTACAATGTGAGGTGTTGAACTATACCTAGTATATGTCTTATTGTTTTCCAATTTTCCCAGCAGTTTTTTTCAAATAGTGAGTTCATATCTCAAAAATTTGGATCTTTGTGTTTCTCAAATACAAGATTACTATGGTTGTTTTCTACTGTGTATTGTGTTCCTAATCTATTATAGTGACCCACCACCCTATTTTTTAGTCAGAATCAGCTTGTTTTGATGATTGCCACTTTGTAATACAGTTCGAGATCTGGTATGGCTAGGCCAACTTCCTTCACTTTTTGTCCTCCATTAATTCCCTTGATATTCTTGACTTTTTGTTCTTCCAGATGGATTGTTATTATTTCTTCTAGTTCTATAAAATAATTTTTTGGTAGTTTGGTATGACACTAAATAAGTATATTAATTTAGGCAGAAATGTCATTTTTGTTATATTGGCTCAACCTACTCATGAACAATTAATATTTTTCCAGTTGTTTAGATCTGACTTTATTTGTGTGGAAAATGTTTTGTAATTTTGTTCATATCATTCCTGGATTGGCCTTGGCAGGAAATCTTCAAAATATTTTATATTATCTACAGTTATTTTAAATGGAATTATTCTTTTTATCTCTTTATGCAGGACTTTGTTGGTAATATATAGAAATGCTGATGACTTACGTGAGTTTATTTTATATTTTGTGATTTTGCTGAAGTTGTTAATTATTTTGATTAGTTTTTAGATGATTTTCTGAGATTTTTCAAGTATATTACCATATCATCTTCAAAGAGTGATAGTTTAGTTTCCTCATTGCCTATTCTAATTCCTTCAATTTTTTTCTTTCTTTATTGCTATAACTAGCATTTTTAGTACAATGTTGAATAATAGCGATGACAATGGGCATCCTTGCTTCATCCTCTATCTTATTGGGAAGGCTTCTAACTTATTTCCATTACAGATAACGCTTTCTCTTGGTTTTAGATAAACACTACTTATCATTTTAAGGAAAGCTCCATTTATTCCTATGCTTTTTAGAGTTTTTGGTAGGAATGAGTCTCATATTTTGTCAAATGCTTTTTCCGAAGTTATTGAGATAATTATATGATATTTGTTGATCTTGCCAATTATGTTGATACTTTACTTAATATTGAATCAACTCTAAGTTCCTGATATAAATCCCATGTGCTCATAGTGATCTTTGTGATATATTGCTGTAATTTCTTTGCTAGTATTTTATTTACATTTTTTTGAGGGAAAATTGGCCTATAGTTTTCTTTCTCTGTTTTTGCTCTTCCTAATTTAGGTATCAGCACTATTTTTGTGTCATAAAAGGAATTTGGTAGGACTCCTTATTTGCTTATTTTCCCAACTAGTTTATATAGTATTGAAATTAATTGTTCTTTAAATGTTTGATAGAATTCACTTGTGATTCCATTAGGTCCTGGGGATTTTTTTCTGCTCATTGATGGTTTGTTCAATTTCTTTCCCCCCCCCCAAAATAGTGTTATTTAAGTATTTTACCCCTTCTTCTGTTAATCTAGGCAACTTATATTTTTAAAAAATATTCACTTATTTCACTTAGATCCTAATATTTATTGGCATATAATTGGGCAAAATAGCTCCTAATAATTGCTATTCTTTGTATTTAGCAAGTCCTCTTCGTGGGTGGTGGAATCATTCTTTTCATTTTTGATGCAGGTAATTTGATTTTCTTCTTTTTTAAAATCAAATTAACCAGTGGTTTATCTATTTTATTTTTTCATAAAACCAGCTCCTAGTTTTATTTATTAGTTCAATTATTTTCTTACTTTCAATTTTCTTAATCTCTTTTTTGGTTTTAGGATTTCCAAGGTGGTTTTTAATTGGGGATTTTAAATTTGTTCTTCTTCTAGCTTTTAAAAAAAAACTGCACACCCAATTAATTGATCTGTTGTTTTTCAGTTTTATTGCTGTAAATGTTTAGAGATATAAAATTGCCCCTAAGTACTCCTTTGGCTACATTTAATAAATTTTGGAATGTTGTCTCATTGTTGTCATTCTCTTTGATGAAGTTATTTATTATTTCTATAATTTGTTCTTTTACCCAATCACTTTAGGGTTAGATTATTCAGTTTCCATTAATTTTGATTTATGTGTTTATGGCCCTTTATTGAATATTATTTTTATTGCATTATGATCTGAAACAGATGCATTTTTTCATTTGGTTGTGAGGTTTTTGTTGATTTTTGTAAAGGTGCCATATTCCTCTGAGAAAAAAAGTATATTCCTTTTTATTCCCATTCAGTTTTCTCCAGAGGTCTACTGTACTTAACTTTTCTAAAATTCTATTCATCTCCTTAATCTCTTTCTTGTTTATTTTTTGGTTAGATTTATGTAATTCTGAGAGAGGAAAGTTGAGGTCTCCCACTAGTATAGTTTTACTGTCTATTTCCTCCTATAACTCATTTAACCTCCCCTTTAGGAATTTGGATGCTGTACATATATGTTTTTACATATGTGTTTAGTATTGATATTTCTTCATTGTCTATTTTATCAAGATGTAGTTTTCTTCTTTGTTTTTTTTTAGTTAGATCTTTTTTTTTTGCTTTTATTTTGTCTGAGATCATGATTGCTCCCCCTGCTTTTTTTTTAACTTTAGTTGAAGCATATTAGAGTCTGTTCCAGTTGCCTTACTTTTACTGTGTGTTTCTCTTTGCTTCAAGTGTGTTTCTTGTAACAGTATATTAGAGGATTTTGTTTTTTAATCCACTCTGCTATCTGCTTCCATTTTATGGGTGAGTTCATCACATTCACATTCGCAATTATGATTACTAACTGTATTTCCCTCCATCCTATTTTCTCCCTATTTATCCTTCTCTCTTTCTCCTTTATCCTGTCCCTCCTCAAAAGTGTTGCTTTTGAATACTGCCTCCCCTGATCTGCCCTCCTTTCTATCAATCCCCCATCTTTTCTCTTATCCCCTTCCCTGTAGGGTAAGATAGATTTCTATATCCAACTGACTGTGAATGTTATTTCCTTTTTGAGCCAAATCCAATGAGCATAACATTCAAACACTTCTCCCCACCTCCACCATCTTCCCCTCCAGTGTAAAAACTCTTTTACACCTCTTTTATGTGAAATAATTTACTCTATTGTGCCTTTCCCTTTCCCCTTCTTCCAGTGAATTCCTCTTTCTCAGCCTTTAATTTAATTTAATTTTTTTAGATATTATCTCATCATATTTAACTCACACCCATGCCCTTTGTCTATGTGTGCTCCTTCTACTTGCCTTAATAGTAACAAAGTTCTTAGGACTTACAAGTACCATCTTCCCATGTAGGAATATAAACAATTCAACCATATTGAATTCCTTGTGGTTTCTCTTTCCTGTTTACCTTTTTGTGCTTCTCTTGAGTCTTGTATTTGAAAGTTAAATTTTCTATTTCAGCTCTTGTTTTTCAAGAATGCTTGAAAGTCCTCAATTTCATTAAATATTCATTCTTTTTCCCTTGAAAAATTATATTCATGTTTTCTGGTTAGGTGAATCTTGGTTGTAATCCAAGCTCCTTTGCCCTTAGGAATATCATGTTCTAAACTCTCCAGTCCTTTAATGTAGAAACTACTAAATCTTTTGTTATCTGGGCTGTGGCTCCATAATAACTTCAATTGTTTCTTTCTGACTGCTTTGCAATATTTTCCTCTTGACTTGGGAGCTCTGAGATTTGGCAATAATAGTCTTGGACATTTTCATTTTGGAATCTCTTTCAGGAGGTGACCTTTCAAAGTCTATTTTACCCTCTGATTCTAGAATATCAGAGTAGTTTTCCTTAATAATTTATTGCAATATTATATCTAGGCTCTTTTTTTTTTGGCCATTGCTTTCAGGTAATTTTCAATAATTTTAAAATTATCTCTCTTCAATTTATTTTTCAGGTCAGTTGTTTTTCTGATGAGATAGTTCACATTTTCTTCTTTTGATTTCATTTTATTTTTTCTTGATGCCTCATGGTTAGCATTCATTCACTCAATTCTAATTTTTAAGGAATTACTTTTTTTCAGTGAGCTTTTGTACCTCCTTTTCCACTTGACCAATTCTACTTTTTAAGGTATTCTTTTCATCAGTGAAATTTTGTACCTCTTTTTTGATTTGGCTAATTCCACTTTTTAAGAAGTTGTTTTCACAGTGAATTTTTATACATCTTTTTCAATTTTTTGTGTTTCCTTTACTAAGTTGTTGACTCTTTTTCATCATGATTCTCTTCCATCACTCTTATTTCTTTTCTCAATTTTTCCTTTGCCTCTCTTATTTGATTTTTCACATCCTTTTGAACTCATTCAATAAATATTTTTGGGCCTAAGATCAATTCACTTTTTTCCTTGAGACTTTGCATATAGCCATTTTGACACTGTTATCCTCTTTTGAGATTGTGTTTTGATCTTCTCCATCACCATAGCGGCTTTCTATGGTCAGGTTATTTATTTATTTTTTTGTTGCTTGCTCATTTTTCCAGACTGTTTCTTGATTTATAACTTATAAGTTGAGCTCTGCTCCCGGAGTGGAGAAGGCACCACCTGAAGCTTCAAGTTTTTTGTTATGTTATTTTCAGAGCTAGATCTGGGGGGTCCAATGTACTATGCTCCTTCTTTCCCTGGGACTGTGATTCTCCACATGGACAATCCCACAGAGTCCTGCACCTAGGATCAACTAAAGGTCCTCTATAATCTCCTTCCTACCAGTTGTTCAACACCCTTACTATCTTGGACTGGGAGCTTAAGAAGTCACTGCTGTACATTCGATTGTCTCCAAGGCCTGCTGGCTTGTCCTGGGTGTGGCTGCTGCTGTCTGTGTTACATAGGATGGGGTTAAGGGAGAGAGCCTTGGTCTTGCTGCTGGCTTGCACCAAATTGAGGGGCCTTGATGCTAACTTGCTAGGAATGATGTGCACTGGACTGCACTCTCTTCTTACCCCAGTGAGACAGATCTTTTCTGCCAACCTTCTAAGTAGTCTTGGGCTGCAATATTGTTTCACCCAGTCTTTTTGATGGTCTTGCTGCTCCAGAATTAATTTTGAGGTGTTATTTTAAAGTTGTTTGGAGTGGAATTTGGGAGAGGCTGGGTGAGTCCCTGTCTTTACTTTGGCATCTTGGCTTTATATGTTTATTGTTTATATATCTGGGATACCAAATCTCTGTCAGAGAATTTTAATATGAATATTTTTCCCATTTGACCACTTTCTTTATCCTAGATGCATTAATTTTGTGTACACATTAATTTCGTCTATGTCAAGTAATTAAAGTTATCTATTTTATCTTTGGCAATTGTCTCTACTTCTTGTTTGGTTAGGAATACATTTCCTATCCATAGTTGTTAAAAAATATAATTTGCTTCTCTTCTAATATTTTTATAGTCTGTTCTATTGATCTATCTATTTTTTAACCAACATAAATGGTCTTGATGTTTTATAATATAGTTTGAGATCTGGAAGTACTATTCCCTGTTCATCTCTATTTCTTTTCTTCATTTCCTTTGATATTCTAGAATCTAGATCTTTTGTTTTTTCAAATGAATTTTGTAATTTTATCAAGTTCTAAAAATTGTCTACTTGGTAATTTTATCTATAAAGATTTAAATGTGTAAATTAACTTTGATAGCATTGTCATTTTCATTGTATTGACATGGGTTAGCCCTAAGCACCAAATAAATCTCCAGTTATTTAAGTCATACTTTTATTTCTTTTTTTAAAAAAAAATATTTATTTATTTGTAGTTTTCAACTTTCATTTCCACAAGATTTTGAGTCTTAAATTTTCTCCCTCTCCCTTTCCTCTTCCTCCCTAAAATAGGCTATACATTTACATTCATAGTAAGCATATTTTTACATTGGTCATGTTGTAAAGAATTAGAACCAATGGGAGAAACCAGGAGAAAGAAGAAACAACAACAGCCACAAAAAGAGAGCAAAGAGTATGTTTCAATCTTCATTCAGACTCCATAGCTCTTTCCTGGATGTGAACAACATTTTCCATCATGAGTCTTTTGGAGTTGTCTTAGATCCTTGCATTTCCTAGAAGAGCTAAATCTATCAAAGTTATTTATTGAATTATATTGTGATTACTGCATACATTGTTTTCCTGGTTCTGTTCCCTTCACTCAGCATCAGTTCATGTAAGTCTTTCCAGGTTTTTCTGAAGTCTGCCTGCTTATCATTTCTTATGGAACAATAATAGTGTTGTTAATATACTACATTCAAATACCACAACTTGTTCATCCATTTCCCAATTGATGGGCATCTCCTTAACTTCCAATTCTTGGCCACCACAAAAAGAGCTGCTATAAATATTTTTATGCATGTGGGCCCTTTTCCCATTTTTATGATTTCTTTGGGATACAGACCTAGAAGTGGTATTGCTGGGTCAAAGGGTATAATTTATTTCTTTAAAGAGCATTTTGCAATTCATGTCTTTTGTATGTGTTGTTATCTCATCCCAGATGTTTTATGCATTTTGTAGTTATCTAGAAGGGGATTTCTCCTTCTATTATTGGGTTTTGTTGTAGTTATATAGAAAAGTAGTTGATTTTCAAGTCAGTTCTGAGTTTCCATCTCTCACCACCCACCTCCCCCACCCCCAGATGGACAGAGTTGACAAAAATGGGAAATGACAAATATTGGAACAGCTGTGGGAAAAAAGCATATTGATGCACTGTTGATGAAGCTCTGAATTGATCTAACCATTCTGGAAAGCAATTTGGAAAGATGTTCAAAAAGTCATTACATTGCATGTTCTTTGAATTGTCAATATCTCTACTAGTCTTATATGTCAAAGATATCAGAGACAGAAGAAAAAGACATACACACAAAAGGACACATACTTCTTCATTTCCCATCAGGCTGTATTCTTCTGGATTTCTCCACCATACTCCAGAAACTCTTTATCCTGGAAGATCACTTCCGCCCTGGAACTTACACTTTATGTTTATTACAAAGGTTTTATATGTCTTTCTTTGCCACTCCTCCACCTTCATTGGGACAGGGGATGGAAGGAAATTTTTAAAAACACTTGGAAAATTGAAAATATAAAAATATGACCTTCAAAAATATTGGAATTCATCATATTGCTGCACTAACATTCAGCAACTGTGACTTGGAAATGGTTAAGGGGAGGGAGAAGGTGAAATTCTGGAGCAGTACGGGGGAGGGAGTCATGGCTGTACTGGGGAGCTCCCACTGAAGGGAAAGACAGGAGAACACTTAGCCCCTTGTGGTCAAAGAAGGGAAAACCAGGAGGTAGAAGGCACTGGAAACTATAATTCATATTTTTCTAGCACTTTAAGATGTATAAAAGACAATAACTCTGTGAGGCAAAGAGTACAATATTCTCCCATTTTACAGATAAGTAGAGTGAGACAGACAGAGGCAAATCATTTACTCAAGGTCAGACCCAATTCATATGATAAAGATAGAACAAGACCTCTGGTCTCTTGATTCTAAATTTCCTGTCTTCCTTCCTTCCTTCTTTCCCTTTTTCCTTCCTTCCTTCTTTCCCTTTTTCCTTCCTTCCTTTCTCTTTCCTTCTCTCTCTCAAGAATAAAAAAATAAACATTTTTGATAGTTCTCTTATCATAAAGTAGGTATGACAGAGTAAAGGTAGCCTTTTGACTTTTCCACTTGCAGAAGAATGACTGTCTATAATCAGGGGTATCTTGGATCCAGGTCCAACTGGATGGAGAACAGATTGTTAAATTTCCAGTGTCAGCATTTACACTTCAGAAATCACCAATTCTATCAATCAAGGTTTGATTTATTGTTTTGTTGGTTGTCTAGACCAGAGATGTCAAATACACAGCCAGAAGGCTGCCTATGGCCTGCAATATTCTCAAATGAGGTCAGAGCCAGATCGCAATGTAATTGGAAATATTTAATAAATAAAAATATAATAAAACACAGATAACATATTTTCAAACTAAGTTAATATGTGGCCCATAGGATCCTCAGATCCTTAGTGAATTTGGTTTCCAAATTTGATGCCACTGCTCTAGACCCAAGAAGGTTATAGAGAAAACATCAATCATGCACATGAAACTTACAAGTGGTCCTGCTTTTTTGGAGAGCTAGTTGGTAAACATTTACCAGCATGCCCTTGTGTGTAAGGGAAGGAAGATGTTTAGTTAGTACATGAAGTGAGTACGGGGGAAGGATAATTCATATTCTTCCCATAATACAATGGAGCAGAAAGTGTTGGACCATCTTTCCTTTTTACCACCCAACTCCTGACAAAAGCTCTTTGTTCTCATGGATCATGTGCCCTTAACTCTCACTTCTCACCTCATCTCTCGGCTAAAACTATTTTCTCCCAAAGTTGCCAATGCTGTATTTATTTTGTTGTAATTGTTGTCAGTCTATTAGATTTCTCCTCTCTTGCTATTGTTTTTTACATGCCTGGAGAAGTCACTGTGAATCTATTCTTTCTACTCTGAGAAATTGTTAACACAAATCAATAATTCTGCCTTGATAGTGAGTTCTCATTAAAAAATCTCTCTCTGTCTCTGTCTCTCTGTCTCTGTCTCTCTCTCTGTGTCTCTCTCTCTCCCTTCCAGGGCATGCTTAATTTTCATCCTTCTTCCACTCTTAGTCGCCAACCCTCCATCACCATGTTGTATTGTGTTTTTAATAGCATAGAGATTAAAAACAAACTTAGATAAGTGAAACTTTCAATGACTCGGGGGACTTTCCCCATTTCTAACAGACAACAAGGCTACTTTCTCTTTCTAAAAGCAACAGAAAAACAGAAATGGATGGAAAGTGTGCTTTGCACTTGAATGAATCACTCACCACCAGGCATATGTTGATTCAATGGACTGTTGGTGGTACAATGGATAAAAGGCTGGGCCTGAAAAACTTGTGTTCAAATCCCACCTAATACTCACTGTGTGACCCTGGGCATGTCACTTAGCCTCTGCCTGACTCAGTTTTCTCACCTACAAAATGAGCACAAGGAAAGCACCTACCTCCCAGCGTTGTTATGAAGAACAAATGAGATTATATCTGTGAAGCACTTAGCACAGTGCCGTCTACACAGTAGGTGCTTAATAAATCTTAGCTATTATTATTATTAATTTTTTTAACATTTGCAAAGCACTTAACACTATCTGACACATAGTAAGTACTATTTACATGTTAGTTATTATTATTAATTATATTTGTGAAGTACAATGCTTGGCATGTAATAAGCAATATATAAATAGTAGCTATTAGAATGTGGCCTTCCTCTGTGACTGATTGTTCTCAGAACACACCTGGAGGTTCCTGCTCCTTAGTCTCTTGCCTCTTGAATAATCTGTGCTCTGTTCCTCCCACTATGGTTCCCCAGAATCTCCATCTCTTGCTGCTGTCCTCCCTCTAGCTGTGTGCTTTGATCAAAGCTATTTCCTCCCCTTTTGGGTTATGTGTATGTATATATGTTTGTGAGGTTCTGCCACTTTTCCAAAAATCACCCTGTTCCAGGAATATTGTCAGAACAAAGTTCCTGGACCTTAATGGTTTTATCTCCTAGGGCTTGTCTGCTTCTGGAAAGAGCATTCATACTCTTCTAAATATTTAATGCCAGTCAAGTTGTTAAAATGTAAAAGGAACACCCCTGTGTTGTGAAGACAGAAAGGAAATGACTGCCTTTTGGATTTGCAGTGACCTTGAGTTGCTGCTTTCTGACAGGGCTGATTTAAAATAGAGAGGGTTCTATACCTAAAAGAAGGAGAATATGGGAAACTTTCAAGGTGCTACTCTCTTGCCTTTGTCTTGGCTTTCTGAAAGGTCCTTTTATTTATTTATTTTTTATTTTGATGGATTTGATAAGATCTACTCTGGCCATTCCCAGAGGAGAGACAGAGGAGTAGATGTATAGTGAGAAAAGAATTGGATTTGGAGTCACCAGATTTGTGTTTGAATCCTGGTTATACTCTGCACATTGCATGCTGTCCAGGATAAGGGAATCTGATATATCTCTTGTATTCTTGCCCGGACAGATTACATATGGAGGACTAGCTTTCCTTCTGGGGCCACATTTTATGAGGAGCATGGATAAATTCCCTTTGTCAATGTGTAATTTGGTTTCTTCTAGGAGGACCAAGCTATAAGAAATTGTAGGGATGTCATGAACTGGAAGGTACATACAGGTATACATTTCCCAGAGTTCTCTTCTTTTCTCCTTAGAACCACATTTAAAAGGAATGCTTTTTTTTCCTTCTCATAGATTGAAATGGAGAATAAAGGAGAAGAGTCCACTGAGGAGTCCAGGCTCTTCCTCATGCATAGCTGGGAATGGAATAGGGTGGCTCCTTGTCTTTGAACATGGGAAAGCAAAGCACGAATGGAAATTTCTTTGCTAAGTTGTCCAAGGAGGGAGGGCAGACAAGAATGGATGCTTACTACACATCACATCAGAACTGACTGGAGACAGTCTGAGGAAACAAAGAGCAGCCCAACTCAGTATGTATGGGCTGTAGTATGTATGTACTGTATGTATGTAGCATGACTTGGATTAGGATGAGACCAGCAGCTGCCATCGGGTGAGAGTAAGCAGGATACCAATGTCCAATGTTCCTCCTTCTGCTTCCTCAGATGGTAAGGAAGCCATTGCTACTTTTAAGCCCATCCAGTTCTTTTCCTTTTCATTCCCCTCAAACTGTCTGGGAGGAAGGGTGAGAAAGGAAAGGGGAAAAAAATCAACCTAAGCTTGAAGACTGTAGCCTGCTGTTTGGAACATCGTTTTATTATTTATTTGAGTGTTCTTATATTGTCTGATTGTGTTAATAAATCAGATAACTATTAAAAGTGAATTGATGTAGTTTGGTCTCAAAGAAGAAAAATATGGAGAGCTCTCCTTCTGCTCCTTTACAGAGGAACATTGCATTAGATTTTTAAAAATATGTTGATTGGTTTGGCTTAATTTTTTTGTTTTACTTATTAAATAAAAGTCTTTGTTATAAGGAATGGTTCTAATGGAAGAGAAAGGATATAGGAGGAAATTGAGGTGACAAAAGATCTCAATAAAAACTTACTGAAGAAGAGTGAATTTCTGAAACTTATGAGTTGGGAGCTGAGATTGAGGAAATGAAGCCAGATCATTGGAAATGGGAGCTCATGTGAGAGAGAGGTTTTCATTTTTTTTTGTAATTTTGAGTATATTCCACAGTATGCTTTCTCAATCTCCAATGAACCTGGGGAGCAGACCAATCACTGACTGGCCAAGAAAGTTTGAAAAATGAGGGATGGGAAGGAGTGAACTATTTAGGGAGAGCTGGCATGCCATTGGGTAGTCAAACAATATACTATGGATCTTTTTGTGATCCCATAGGTTCTAGGGGTCCCAAATATACTCCTTTTATTGCCCCCATCTCTCAGCTCTCATAGACATCAACTCCCTCTACTACTTTGGATCCCCATTCCTTTTCCTCCATGGAACCCTAATCTGAAAAGTCAATCTCCAAAGTCCTTTATAAAGCAAGACTGACACTTATATACTATCTATTGCCATATAAAGATAGGAAATGGAGATTGTAGGATTATAGAGTCTAGACTGAGAGTAGGGTTTAGGCATTACATAGTCCAAACATTTTACAAATCGATGGAATTGAGTCTCAGTAAGTTTTCTGAAAGGTAACAACTCTTTGATCTATGGAAAGCTACAAAGTGTAGTGAAAACAATGCTAGTCATAGGATTTAGAGCTAGAAGGGGTCTTGGAGATAGTCATCCAAGGTCATGATGACTCCAGGCAGTAGACTGACCTGCTTTTGCCTCATTCCTTCCTCCCACTGATCAAAGAAGAAATCAACAATGAAATAGCCAGATGAGTAACGTGTTGTGTTCCAGGGAGGTAAAGGGAAGACATCTTATGGGTTGAATTTTAACAGACCAGTCAACTTTGGTCCCATTTAATTGCATCTTTTCGTGCCTTCCCACCCACTCCAACACACCATGAAGTTATAGCATTGTTTGCTTTCTCTTCTTTCTGTCACCAGGGCAATGTCCCAACTCCTTGATGGCTTGGCAGGAGAATCAGGGGAAGTGGGTTGACTCTAAGACCTCCTTCTCTTCCATCTTGGTTGCATGATTTCTCTGTATCTCGGTTATGTATCTTGGGGGAAAGGAAATTTCTTCCAAAATCAAAAGTCCTGGAAAGTGGGAAATGGGATAATGCATAATCCTTTGGCTCCACCAAATCTCGTGACAACATCACTGGGGATTAAAAGGGAAGAAGGCTGAAAGAAGGGAGGGAAGACTGAGGGAGGCAGTGGTCAAAAATTAAAACTCTACAGTGGAGGGGAAGGGAGAACTAAAAGCATAAACAGGGGGAAAGAAGATCTGGAGGGAAAGACACAGATAGTAATCATAACTATGAATGTGAATAGGATGAATTATCCCATAAAACAGAGGTGGATAGCAGAATGGATTAAAAACCATAATGCAACAGTATGTTGTTTATAAGAAACACACTTGATATGGGAGGATACACATAAGGTAAAGGTAAATGGTTGGAGCAGAATATATTGTGCTTCAGCTGAGGTAAAAAAAGCAGGGGTGGCAATCCTAATCTCAGATAAAGCAAAAGCAGAAATAGATCTAATCAAAAGAGATAAGGAAGGAAACTATATCTTGCTAAAAGGCACCTTAGACAATGAAGAAATGTCATTATTAAACATATATCCTCCAAGTGGTATAGCATTCAAATTCTCAGAGGACAAATTAAGGGAGTTAAAGAAGAAATAGATAGCAAAACTATACTAGTGGGAGACCTCAACCTCCCCCTTTCTGAACTTGATAAATCTAACTTCAACATAAACCAGAAAGAATTTAAGGAAGTGAATAAAACTCTGTGTAAGGTAGATATGATAGCTCTCTGGAGAAAATTGAATGGGGATAGAAAGGAATATACTTTTTTTTCAGCTGTACATGGCACATATACAAAAATTGACCATGTTCTAGGGCATAAAAACCTCACAATTCAGTGCAGAAAGGCAGAGATAGTCAGTGCATCCTTCTCAGATCATAATACAATATGTATTATAATAATGTATAATAATAAGCAATGGAAAGATAAACCAAAAATTAATTGGAAACTAAATAATCTAATCCTAAAGAATGAGTAGGTTAAACAACAAATCATAGAAACAATCAACAACTTCATTCAAGAGAATGACAATAATGAGGCAACCTACCAAAACTTATGGGATACTGCAAAAGCAGTTCTTAGGGGAAGTTTTATATCATTGAATGCCTACATGAATAAAATAGAGAAAGAGGAGATCAATGAATTGGGCATGCAGCTGAAAAAGCTAGAAAAAGAACAAATTGAAAATCCCCAAGTAAATACCAAATTAGAAATACTGAAAATCATAGGAGACATTAATAAAATTGAAATTAAGAAAACTATTGAACTAATAAATAAAACTGAGTTGGTTTTATGAAAAAAACAATAAAATTGATAAATCTTTGATCTATTTGATTACAAAAAGAGAAGAAAACCAAATTACCAATATCAAAAATGAAAAGGGTGAACTCACCTCCAACAAGGAGAAAATTAAAACAATATTACTTTGCCCAGTTGTATGCCCATAAATTTGACAATCTAAATGAGGTGGATGAATATTTAGAAAATGACCTGTTTATATCCTTTGATCTTTTATCTATTAGACAATGGCTCTTAGTTTTATAAATTTGAGTAAGTTTCTTATATATCTTGGATATGAGACTGAAAGAGACTGGAACAAATCACAAAACTAAGTTGATTGGGTCCACTACAAGTTTATGTTACAAATCTCAACAGGCCCCCTCACTGAATTGATTCACTATTCCACTCATCATAGCAGTTTTTCTAAATATTTTTAGCCCTCCTCAGACTTTCACAGCTCCCCTTCCCTCATACCTCTCAGCAAAAACTTTGCTTCATATTTCACTGAAAAATTAAAATTTCATATTCATTAACAGCTATCTTTTCTTTCCTGTTCCTCTCTTCATGACAATGAGATATCTTTTTCCATTATCTCCTCATTTGCCCATTTCACATGAAGAGGTAGCCCTTCTTGCCAAGGCAATTCCCTTTACATGTGCAAATGAGGCTATTCTATCTCCTTGTCTCTGGATTTCTCACTCTAATATTCCTCCTAGTTTTCCTTTATGTCTTGTCTATCAGCTCCTTTCTACTACCTACCTACAAACATGGCCATGTCTCTCCTAGTCTCAACAAACCCTCAGTTATTCTGTCTGTTTCGCTAGTGACTGATTCTTTTTTCCTTTTGGTCATCTAAGATCCTTGAGAAAACTATCATATGATGCCCCCATTCCTTTCCTCTCTTCCTAACTCTTTGCAGTCTGGTTTCTTATTTTATCATTCAACCAAAATTATTCTTTACAAGGTTACCAATGATCTCTTAATTGTCAAATCCAATAGCTTGTTCTCCTTAATTCTTATGCTTCTTCACAACCTGTAACCATTGACACTGTCAATAACTCTCTTCTCCTTGATATTTTTTTCTCTCTAGCACTTGGCACTTCTCTAATCCTGGTCTTACTTCTACCAGTCTAACTGCTCCTTCTCTGCTTCCTTTGCTAAATTTTCATTCAGATCATGAATGCATTCTCTATCTATAGATTTGAAAGATAATTTCTTCCTACTTCTCTAATTTATATGTGATGTGGCCTTTCATATCCAGGTCATGCATCTATTTGAAGTTTATTTTGATATAAGGAGTGAAGTGTTAGTCTAAATCTAATTTTTTTCTTTTTTCATATTTCATATTTTATTTTTCTCCAATCACATGTAAAAACAATTTTTAACATTTGTTTTTAAAAGTTTGATATCCAAATTCTCTCCCTTACTCCCTCCCCACCACTCCTCATTGAGAAAGAAAGCAATTTGTATAGGTCATACATATGTAGTCATGCAAATTAAGTTATGTGAAAGAAAATGTGAACAAAAAACTCAAGAAAAATAAAAAAAGTTAAAAAAATATACTTCAGTCTGTATCTAGATACCCTCAGTTCTTTCTCTGGGGATGGATAGCATTTTTCAATATAAGTCCTTCAGATTTTTCTTGTATCATTGTATTGCTAAGAATAGCTAAGTTATTCACATGTAAGTTACAATATCGCTGTTACTTTGTACACAGTATGTTTTACTTTGCATTAGCCTGTTCAAATCTTTTCAGGGTTTTCTGAGAGCATTTTGCTTATGATTTCTTATAGTAAAATAGTATTCCATCATAATCACATATCACAACTTGTTCAGCCATTGCCCAATTGATAGGCATTCCCTTAATTTCTAATTCTTTACCCCCAGAAAAGAGCTGCTATAAATATTTTTGTACATATAAGCCCTTTTCCTTTTTGTTTTTTATCTCTTTTGGGATACAGACCTAATAGTGGTATTACTAGGTGAAAGGGTATGCTTGGTTTTATAGCCCTTTGGGCATAGTTCCAAATTGCTCTCCAGAATGGTTGAATCAGTTCACAAGTCCACCAACAGTGCATTAATGTCTCATTTTTTCCACATCCCTTCCAACATTTGTTATTTGCCTTTTCTGTCATATTAACCAATCTAATAGGTATGAGGTAGCACCACAGAATTATTTTAATTTGCATTTCTCCAATCTATAGTGAGTTAGAGTATTTTTCATATGGCTATAGCTAGCTTTGATTATTTCATCTGAAAACTGATTCCATCTTTTGATCATTTATCAATTGGTGAATGGCTTTTATTTTCATAAATTTGACTCAATTCTCTATATGTTTGAGAAATGAGGCCTTTATCAGAGAAACTTGCTTCAAAACTTTTTTTTTCACAGTTATTATTGCTAACTGTATTTCCCTCCACCCTATTTTCTCCACCCCCATTTATTCTATCCTCTCTCTCCTTTCACTCTATTCCTCCTCAAAAGTATTTTCTGTCTGACTAACCCCTCCCCCTAATCTGTCCTACCTTCTATCACCCACCCCCCTTCTCTTATTCCTTTCTCCTCCTACTTTCCTGTAGGGTAAGATAGATTTCTATACCCAATTGCATGTGTAAGTTATTCACTCTTTGAGCCAATTCTCATGAGAGTAAGGTTCACTCACTTCCCTTCACTCACTCCTCTTCTCTTCTCCTGTAAAAGCTTTTTTTGGCCTCCTTTAGGTGAGATAATTTGCCCCATTCTACTTCTCCATTTCTCCTCCCAGTACATTCCTCTCTCATCCCTTAATTTTATTTTTTAGATATCACTCCTTCATATTCAACTCACACTTGTGCCATCTGTCTATATATACTCCTTCTAACTACCCTAATAATGAGAAAGGTCTTATGAGTTACAAATATGATCTTCCCATATAGGAATGTAAACAGTTTAACCTTATTAAGTCCCTTATGATTTACGCGTCATGTTTTTTTATGCTTCTCTTGAGTTTTCATCAAATGCTTGAAAGTTCTCTATGTCATTGAAGTCCATTTTCCCCCAAAGGATTGTACTCAGTTTTGCTAAGTAGGTGACAGTGGCTCAGTGAACAGAGTGTTGGGTTTAGAGTCAGGAATATTCATCTTCCTATTTTTAAATCTGGCCTCAGATACTTACCATCTGTGTGAACCTGGACAAGTCACTTCATCCTCTTTGCCTTAGTTTCCTCTTCTGTAAAGTGGGCTGGAGAAGTAAATGGCAAATCACTCCAGTATATCTGCCACAAAAATCCTTACTGGGATCAAAGAGAGTCAGACATAACTGAAAATGACTGAAAAACAACAAAACCCCAATATTTGGGCACTTTGGATTTATGAAATATTATGTGACTGTGTTTGCTTTTGTATGCCTAATCTGCTCCTTGGATAGATTTCTCCTATGATTACTGCTTTGTACTATAGACTGAGATCTGTTACTTAGAGACCTTCTCCCTTCCCATTTTTTTCATTATTACCCTTTAGATTCTTATTCCCATTATCTTTGTTCCTCTAGATGAATTTCATTATTTTTCTAGTTCTATATAATATTCCTTTTGTAGTTCGATTGTTATAACACTGAATAAGTAAATTAATCTAGGTGTCATTATGCTGTTCTCTTATATTAGCTTTACCTACTTTTGAGCAATTAATGTTCCTCTCATTGAGGACTTGTGTAAACTGATGAAGAATAAAATAAGCAGAACCAGAGAAACAATTTATAGCTTAACAACAGTGATGTAAAGACAAACAGCTTTGAAAGCTAAAAGAGCTATGATCACTACAATGACTCTCCATGGTCCTATTTAGGTGGGTTCTGCTGCTCCAGAATTCATTCTGAGGTGCTGTTTAAAGCTGTTTGGAGGGGAATTTGGGAAAACTCAGGTAAGTCTCTGCCTTTTCTTCCTCATATTGACTCCATTTCCTCCTGTCCCCCAAAAGCAATTCTCCAATAGACAATTGATCAAAAGCTATGAATAAGAAATTTACAAAGGAGGAAAAATAACCTATTAAGTATTTAAGATGTTTCAAATGATTAATAATTAATATCATCAGTCTTATAGTCATCTCTTCTGACTGGTGAGTCTCTCCTTAGAATATCCATTTGAGAAAGCAGACTAATGAGCCATCCTCACTTCAAAACCTGCTTATTCCATGATTCCCTGGATAACTTCTTCACTTTCCCCCATCTTCCACATTTCAGCCCTTTTATGTCTTGTCTTCCTTCATCATAATGTAAGCTTCTTGAGGGCAGAGAATGTATTTGTATTTCTAATGTTCAACATAGTACATGAAACACACTTAATGGTTAATAAATGTTCTATCTATTAAAGAAATGCAAATTAAAGTAGCTCTGAGTTTCCACCTCACACTTATGAAAGATGACAGACAAATACAATGACAAACACTGGAAGGACTGTTGTTAAAAGGTACACATTTGTCCTCTTAGAAGAGATTGGGATTGCTACAGCCAATGTGGAAAGCCCTTTGAACATATGTGTAAGCCCTTTGACTCCATGATGTTACTACTAAAGCTATCTCCCAAACGGATGAAAGGAAAAGAAAAGGGACCTAATAATACACACACACACACACACACACACACACACACACACACACACACTGTCATATATATGTATAATGCTTTTTTGTAGTGTTGAAAATTGGAATCCAAGAGAGAGCCTACCTATTGGGGAATGGCTAAAAATATTGTGGCATGTGAATGCAATGGAATATTATTGTGCCATAAGAAATGATGATTTGAACAGTTTCAAAGGAAATTCAGAAGGCTGCTCTAAAGCGATGCATAGTGAAGTGAGCAGATATAGTAGAGCAATTTATATAATGACAACAACATTATGGAGAAAATCTGCTCAGAAAGCAATGATAAACCGTGAGACTAGAGATCTGGAGAAGAAATATGCCACCTATCTCCTGCTAGAGAGCTGGTGAACTTCTAATGCAGAAAGAGAAATGTACTTTTGTACATGGTCCCTGTGAGAGCTTGTTTTGCTGTACTATGTACATTTTTTATGATGGTTTTTACTTTTTCCTTTTTAAAAGTTGTTCTGTTAAGGGGGCAGTAGTGGGAGAGACAAAATAAGTACTTTTCTGAAGGGTACAGGGTATAACTTTTTCCTTATTTCCTTTTAAATCACTCAAAAATTAAATCTATTTATTTTATTTTTCTTAAACTATTCTATTGTAATGTATGATTTGGTAGAGATCCTAAAACACTGTGATTTGTTTTTATGACCTTACAAGCTCCTGACTGAAAATTTGTTTTATATTGTAGGTTTCCTTATTTCATCTTAGAAAAGATTTATTTGTCCTGAAATAATTTGCAAGTTCTGCCTTTTCCTCTCAAAGTTTTGGTATTTTATACTTTTATAAACCATATACTCATTTTAATTTGATCTTTTGTAATCTGAGCATCCTCTATTAGGTGTGTATGCATTTAATTTATTCCTATGTCTATCTTTTTATACCTTCAGTAATTCTTTGTCTAACTTAATATAGCCTTAGTTATACAATTTGAACTTATTTTCACTAAATGATTTATTTCAATGCAAGTTTTACCTTGTCTTAATTTACTTAAACAATTGATTTAAACTGCTATAGTATCATTAAATTTCACTTACCTTTTGATTTCAAAACAAGTTTTCCTTTTTCTGGGAGTACTTTAGGATTTACCTTCAGTCTGGGAGCCCTAATCAGGACTTGCTTGTTGCCCTTAGGTTGTTTAAAAGCAGAAAACAACAGAAGAGTAAATAAACTCCAATTCTACCCACTTTTCTTCTTTTCTGAAGATGGTCCTTATTCTGCTTTCTAATAAAAAAAATTCCTTCCTATGATAAATTTATCCCAACTTTAAGTACAGTTTTTAAGTACACCTTTATTCTACAATAAAATTAAAATAAATTTCACAGATGGATACCCCAAAACTTCAGATTCAGAGACTGGCTAACTTAAACTTCTTTAGGCTGACCAAATATGTTTCTTTTTTAAATTCTGAGTTGTGGAATTATTTCTTCTCCACCATTTCCTAAGCTTTTCTTATTTTAACACTTCACTGAGATCCTATTTCAAGGAATCTCTCCTAAATATATCTCATGTGACTAATAAGACAGTTCTTAAAATTCAAACTACAGCTTTAAATCAGTTCTTAGTCATTTTAAAAGTCTCTTTTAAGAAATAACTGATCTGGAGAACAGAGACAAAATGGCAGAGTAGAAGCAGGGACCAGCTGGAACTCTCCCCTCAAACTCCTCAAAAAAACCCTATGAAAATGACTCTAAACAAATTCTAGAACAGCAGAAGCCACAAAATGAGAGACTGAAGCAAATTTCTAGCCCAAGACAATCTGAAAGGTTGATGGGAAGGATCTATTGCACTGGGCTAGGATCAGGGTGCAGTTTGGGTCATGCCAACAGGGACAGAGTGGGAGCAGGTCTTAGAGGACTGAATCTTGGGTGGCTGTTGCGGATTATAGACTTCTCAATCCACAAACGCTAAAGACAGGTTCAAAGATCAGTGGGAAGGTTCTCTCACCTAGTTGAGAGTGGAACATGGTCTGGCCCCAGCCCCAGGATTGCCCCTGCCCCAACCCCAGCCCTGGCCCCAGCCCCAGGGCAGTTGCAGCCACTGCTGAAATAAGTGGAGGCTGCTTCTAGAGCCCCACACTTAACATAGCTCAAAAGTTAAGTAATTGGCTGGGAAAATAAGCAAATAGGAAGAAAGAAAGACTATAGATGCTTACTTTCTTGATAAAGAGGTATTTGCTTACATTATTGGTGATGAGAAAAACCAAAACATATAGCCAGAAGAAGACAACAAAGCCAAAGTTCCTGCATCCAAAACCTCTAAGAAAAATATGAATTGACCTTAGGCTATGGAAGACCTCAAAAAGGATTTTGAAAATCAAACAAGAGAAGTAGAGGAAAAATTAGAAAGAGAAATGAAAGTGATGCAAGAAAATCATGAAAAATGAGTCAGCAGCTTGCTAAAGGAAACTCCCCCCAAAAAATGTTGAAGAAAATAACACTTTTAAGATTAGACTAACACAAATGGCTTGCCTAAAAAGCAGAATGGGCCAAATGGAAAAAGAGGTCCAAAAGCTCACTGAAGAAAATAATTTCTTAAAGATGAGCAATTATAACCCAGGATATCTGTGTTTCTTTTATAATTAAAATGAGATAACATAGTATATGTCCATAAAATATTAAGATAAGAAAAGTCCCATTATTCAAAGCAGTGTTTGGTCAAAGTACCTTGTCCCTGGTAGTCATTAACAGAAGAATGCTCTGGTCAGCTTTACCTGGCCTTGTAGTGTTGACACAGGAAAGGGCATTCTGAGTTCACTCAGAAAGCAAGACATGTCTATTATGCCGGAGAATTACAAAGCATTATTATGGATTAAGCTTAAAGTGGGCCACAACGCCTCTCCTGATTGAATGGAACAGACGGAAGCTAATGACTTTATGAAAAATCAAGAAATGATAAAACAAAACCAAAGGAATGAAAAAATAGCAGACAATGTGAAATATCTCATTGGAAAAACAACTGATCTAGAAAATGGATCCAGGAGAGGTCATTTAAAAATTATTGGACTACCCGAAAGCCATGATCAAAAAATATCTTAGACATCATCTCTCAAGAAATTATCAAGGAAAACTGCCCTGACATTCTAGACCCAGAGGGTAAAATATAGATGGGAAAAATCCACCGATTACCTCCTAAAAGAGATCCCCAAAGGAAAACTCTTAGGAATATTGTAGCCAAATTCCAGAGTTCCCAGGTCAGAGAGAAAATATTACAAGCAGCCAGAAAGAAAAAATTCAAGTACTATGGAAACACAATCAAGATAATATAGAATTTAACAGCTTGTACACTAAGGAATTGAAGGGCTTGAAATATGATATTCCAGAGGTCAGAGGAGATAGGATTAAAACCAAGACTTACCTACCCAGTAGAACTGAGTATAATACTTCAGGGAAAAAACTGAAACTCCAATGACATAGAGGACTTCCAAGCATTCTTATTGAAAAGACCAGAGCTGAATAGAAAATTTGACTTTCAAATACAAGAATCAAGAGTAGCATGAAAAGGTAAACAGGAAAGAGAAATCATAAGGGACTTATTAAAGTTGAACTGTTTACATTCCTACATGGAAAGATATTTATAAGTGATCTGGGAATTTTTGTCATTGTTTTAATTGAACTCTATAGAGTTTGCTAGTATTCCATAAGTTCATCAAAATACTTTATAAAGAAAACAGAGGAAAAGAAAAAAACCAGCAGCCTATGTTTAAAAAGTTAAAATTATGATTATGGCCATATAATTCTTATAAATATAGAGATTCTTTTAAGTGCTCTGGAGCTTATACATTGTAGATCTCTCCCTAAATCATTTTGAACCCCTAAGACCTGAGAAAAGCCTAAAACCTGGATTGGTCAATCATGAGAGGCATTGTGGTCTACTCTGAGCTTAATCTATCATAATGCTTTGTAATTCTCTGGCATAATAGACATGCCTTACTCTCTGAGTGAACTCAAAACTCCCCTTCCTGTGTCAACACTACAAGGCGAGGTAAAGCTGGCCAGAGCATTCTTCTGTTAATGACTACCAGGGGCAAGGTACTTTGACCAAACACTGCTTTGAATAATGGGACTTTTCTTAATATTTTATGGACATATACTATGCTGTCATGTTAATGGTAAAAGAAACACAGATATCCTGGGTTTTAATTTCAATTGATACATTTTCAACTTTCTTAACTTGTATTTACAACCTATTCAATTAAGATAATTCCTGTCTCATACTATGGCTACACACATGGAGATCACAAATTTGAGTAACACAAACATCCTAAGTTGGTATTGTTTTAAAATGTATTTAAGGCTTCTCATTCTTTTATGAGATAGTCAAAATTCAAGCTTTGACTCCATGTATACATGTATCAGTTGGCTTTAAGGGAATAAAACAATATGAACTTATATATCACCTAGCCTGTTTGCCTCTTTTAATCAAACTTTCAGGTCAACAACATTTAGACATATTAGTCACAAATTCAAACAGTCACTCTTAACACAATCAGGGACCTTTCTTAAATAAAAAGAATTTAGGATAAATCAAGGCAGACACACCAATCTTCAACTTGTAGAGACTTATTTCAGGCTCCAAGAATTTGGGTACAGACAGCAAGAGGAGTCCAACTTCCTAGGGACTGTCTCCTAGGGAGGAATCTTCAGCAAAAATTCATCCTGGTACTTCTTTTTTGGGTCCCTCACAGGAGCTGGCCTAAAGAGGTTGAGGTCAACACATCACTATCCTGTCTGGGTTGCCAATAATGTGGAGTTTAAAACTGTCCAACCTACAAAAAGAGAGACTGAAGCAGAGCTCTGAGCCAATGACACTTTACTAAAGGGTCTGTGGTCCCCTCTAATGAAGTGGACTTCAGATCTTCCTCATATGAGATGCTCCCTTCCTCCAGGGCCTTATTTTTATAAGGTTTTATACTAGGTTTGATACCTGTACACTCTAGAGGGGCTATACAAGATACAGAATCCCATTGGTTGATAGACCTTACTTCAAGGGCCAAAAATGATACATCAACTAGAAATGTTATGTCAGCAGGAGGGTCACAGATTGGGTGAAGCAGAGAATACCTCCACTGACTAATTGGTTATAAGATGGATGGGTTCCTTCTCATATTATTAAAGAGAAGATGGCACAAGTTGTATATAGATACCAAAAACAAATTGGGAAAATTTGTGTACCATGTCATACAAGGTTAACTTGGTTATAGAATTTGAACAAAACAGGATGCATATATCTGTGTCAGTATTCTTATGGTCATTCAAGTAAATTAGTAAACAAGTGATAAATATGAGGCCTATTATAGGTGTCCTTCTATAAGAACCTATTTTATCTAATTATTTCTATATAATTTGTGTAAAATGTCAAATTGATTAATCCTGATTGGAATAGAATATGGGTCCTAATAGATTACATCTCACAGTTTATATCCCCAGAGTTTATAGTACAGTGCCTGGCACATAGTAGTCACTTAATAAACATTTATCAATTCTGCCTTTGAAAGACCTAGAGATCCTAAAAGTTCAGTGGCTGAACAGATTTCAAGGCACAAGAGTCCTTGGGGTGCACTGAAGGGAAAGAAGTGTAGAGTTAAGTAGTTAACCTCCACTGAGAAGAGATCAGTTAGGCAATTAACATTTTAAGAACCTACAAGGTGTCAGGCACTGTGCTAAGCTTTGGGGATACAAATACAAGAAAAGAAAGATAGCCCTTGGCCTCAAGGAGTTTATAATCTAAAGGGAAAACAACATGTGGGAGATGGCCTATAGTGTAGCTTCCTCAGTTGAAGACTAGGACTTTCCCCTTTTGTTAAGTTTCTACATGTCTTCTTAGGTCTCAGTAGCCCCTGGTAAGTTTCCATTTCCCAAAATCCATGTCAACCTGGGTGGTGACCTTCCCTGCTTTCTGGTTTTTCCCTGCTAAATATGGGCATAATTGTTTCTATTGGAAGGTAGCTGTTGTGGTAAGATTGTACCGTCCTCAAGTACTCAGCCAATGAGGAAATGGATAAGGAGGGGAGAGGGGATGGGACTTGCCTAGGCCTATAAAAATCTGCTTCTAGGGGGGCCCAGCGAGTGCACTTCCCTGACTACTGCTACTTGAGCACCTGGAAACTGTGCCCTTTTTCCAGAAAAAGAATAAAAAGCCTTTCCTGTACTTGAACTCTGATAATGTTTAATATAAAATTTTGGAATAATCGCTTTGTTCTCTCTGAAGCAAACTCAGAGAATGCCTCTTCCTATGTCAGCAAAAGCCAGCCAAGGCCGACTCTACACTCCTTAAGGAGACCTTTAACCTAAGACACTATATCTTGAATAATGAGACTTTCCTTTGTATCTTATTATCTGTAGACATATACTATGTTATGGCATATTAATGGTGAAGAAAAATAGACATCTTAGGTTGTAATTTCTATTGAACTTTGTTTAGCCTTTTCCTATGTCAGTTATCTGTTTAGGGCAGGAAGCCTGCCACTCACTAGTGGTGGGATTTCCTTTCTCATCACCAAGACATATGTTTACCCAGCTGGAATCCCAAGGCCTGACCAACATTACTTTGTTAATTGTCTTGTCTTTCTAAATTTATGATTTGTTCAACTAGGAGAGTTCCTTTCTCACGGCAAAATGTATATAAGCCAGAAGATTTCTGCATTGGGTAGCCAGAACATTTCTGGCTCCATAATGCATTATGTTACTGTTGTCTTTAATAGGGAATTGATTAATTAATTAAATCATAAAATGTATGCATTAGCCGTTGCCTTTTCTTAATGAAGTTTTCAGGTCAACAACTCTGACTTGGGCATTATTTGAGGTGATTATCTGTCCCATACAAACACATAAAAAGAAGCTGAAAAGGGGGAAGAGGGGAAAAGTAACTGTGATAAGTGATAACATTTAATATCATTTTTGGACTTTTAATAAGGGCCAAAGCCTGAACTAATCTATCAAGCTGCTTTGTTTTACTCTAAAAATGCCCTTTACTGTGTCAGCAACTTCAAAGACCAGTTTATGATGGGATGGTCTGCAAACAGAGTGGAGGGATTCTTCTTATCTTGATATGCAGTGAAAGAGAAAAATAGACACCCAGGGATTGTAATTTCCAACTGACTCTACCTTGTCAGTTGTCTTATCTCACTGAGTTTACAATTTATACAACTAAAAAATTTCCTTTCTCATGGTAACATGTATTTAAATCTTGTCATTCTTGTATCAGACAGTCAGAAGTTTCCTTCTGGCTCAATGATCATGTATCTGTGAATTTAGCCTGTTTGTCTCTTTTAAGCAAACTTTCAGGTTGACACAAAGTACAGGGACATAATGGAGCCCAGTCCAAAGGAGTGCTGCTGGTGGGAAGTGAAGAGATGGTGGGACTGGGAACCTTTTAAAAATGGTGGCTTTGGAAGGAGTTCTTGCTCTGTCCTCCAGCCCTAGAATGGGGGATAGGAGTGGACTAAGGGTTGGAGTAGACTGTAGGTGTGTGTTCGTCCTTTGTTGCTGAAGAAGACCATGCCACCAGAGAACTGATGACATGACTTGCACTTGACTTTGTTTTGAGTGAGGAAGGGCTGTGCAGGTCACCAGCCTCACTTCTCCAGAGCCATCTGAATCCAGTGACCAGAAATTCATCAGGATGTCTGGAGATGACCCAGGATGAGGCAGCAACTGGGGTTAAGTGACTTGCCCAAGGTCACACAGCTAGTGAGTGTCAAGTGTCTGAGGTGAGATTTGAACTCAGGTCCTCCTGACTCCTACACCGGTGCTCTATCCACTGCACCACCTAGCTGCCCCCTGGTATAGGGGGACTTGTCCTCCTGGAAATTCAGTGAAAGCAGGGAAGTCTGGAGGGGTTAAAAGATAGAGATAAAATACAAAATAGAGATAAAAAAGAAAGCATTTAGATGCGCAATAGAACCCATACAAACACATCCTCAAGAAAGGACCTGAGGCTTTAATAGCTCAATTGCATATGAAGAGGTCAGGAAAACAATGAAATTGCTTAAAGGGCATAGATTATACTCTTACCTTTGTCCCTAGCTATTCATCTGCATCAAATTTCATTTCATGGTTGTAAGGTGTGATTACATTTTGTTTCCACAAAAATTATATAAAATTATAATATATACTGATGGCTAATGTCAGAGATAAAAGAAACCCGCTCAAAGAAGCAATGAGAAGGAAATGCTGCTTCCTTGAAATGAGCATATCTGCGACTTCTCTTTGTTCTGAAAAGTCTTCTTCCTTGTTGACCTGAAAACTTGATTAAAGAAAAGGCAACAGGCTAAATGCATACATTTTATGATTTAATTAATTAATTAATCAATTCCCTATTAAAGAAAACGGTAACATAATGCATTATGGAGCCAGAAATATTCTGGCTACTGATACAAAGAATTGGGCAGCCTTAAATATGTTTTAGGACAAAGAAGTGTTCTGTGTCCTTCAGATTTATGATCTCCATAAGTGACTAACTAGACCATTAGTAAAGGAATTTCTTAATTGCATAGGTTGTAAATACAATAAGATAACAGAGTTCGACAAAATTTCACATAGAAATTACGACCCAAGATGTCTGTGTTTTCTTTACCATTAACATGCCATAACATAGTATATGTCTACAAATATTAAGATATGGAAAATGTCCCATTATTCAAGATAGTGTCTTAGGTTAAAGATCTCTTAAGGAATGTTAAGTCAGCCTTGGCAAGCTTTTGTTGACATAGGAAGAGGCATTCTCTGAGTTTGCTTCAGAGAGAACAAAGAGATTATTCCAAAATTTTATATTAAATATTATCATCCTGTATGTCAGGGGCAGTTGCCAGGCCAGATCTAATTCACAAAGGATGGGGATAAGGACCAGAAACCTACCTTTGTCACTGAAATATCTTCAAACTCACAACTTTTGTCAATTCCCTTAGCAATTGAAGATTCTTCTCTATTTGTCTGCTATCTGATGCAGGCAAACAGACTAAAAATATAAAGAATAAAGATGTAATCCAGGGGTAAGGTTTGGTGAACCCTGGAGTGCTGACCAATGGGGTTAAAGACTTGAAATTCAAATCTAGAGGAATTATAAAAGACCCATGTAACTAGCATTACCAGAGCTTGGGCCACCCTGCTTGGAAGCCAAGTTTCCTGTCTTCTCAGTTGTAAAATAAATTTTTTTTTTCTAAATTCACTCACAGCCAGATAGAATTCTTGGCTATTTCTAACAATTTGGGGGCTAGTTGCAAGATTTTACTTCACATATGAAGTGAAAAGTGCTGGAGGATGACAAAGATGCATCTCATTAATTTTAAATGGTACTCATGCCTCAGGACTCCTGTTTGCAGACTGTTAAGAACCTTAGGACCAAGGGGCAGAGCCAAGATGACAGAGTAGAAGCAGAGACTTGCTACAGCTCTCCTCCCAAGCCCAGCCAAATACCTTTAAAAATGACTCTAAACAAATTCTGTAGCTGCGGAACCCACAGAATAATGGAGTGAAACAAATCTCCAGCCGAAGACAGCCTGAAAGGGCAACAGGAAGCATCTATCGTGCCATGCTGGGAACAGAGCACAGATCAGTGTGGAACTGGCAGAGATTGGACCTGAGCAGGCTTTGGGGAGATGGAATCTCTGGCACCTGTGGGGGTTTCGAGACTTTACAACCCCAAAACACCAAGGACAAATTGGAAGGTCAATGGAAAAAAAACTGTTGGACCTGTGTGAGGGAGTAGAGTGGTCCAGCCCCAGCCACAGGGTGACTGAGCCCACAGAAGCAGCAGCAGGGGCAGAGGCAGCAGATGCTTCTGGAGCTCCAGGTCTGCAGATTGTGGTGGGATTGAGGAGTTGATAGTACACACCTTCACCCCCACAGGAAGCAGAGAACTATCTTGACAAAGAGCTCAAAAGTCAAATAAATGGCTGGGAAAATAAACAAAAACCAGAAAAAGAATCAGACTACAGAATCTTATTTTGGTGACAAGGAAGACCAAAATACACAAACAGAAGATAACAACAAAGTCAAAGCTACTACATCCAAAGACTGCAAGAAAAATGTGAGTTGGTCTCACACAATGGAAGAGCTCAAAAAGGATTTTGAAAATCAAGTAAAAGAAGTAGAGGAAAAATTGGGAAGAGAAATGAGAGTGATGCAAGAAAACCATGAAAACCAAGTCAACTGTTTGCTAAAGGGGACCCAAAAAATGCTGACAAAAATAACACCTTAAAAAAAATAGCCTAACCCAAAAGGCAAAAGAGATAGATGCAAAAAGCCAATGAGGAGAAGAATGCCTTTTAAAAAGCTGAATTGGCCAGATGGAAAAGCAGGTCCAAAAGCTCACTGAAGAAAATAATTCTTTAAAGATTAGAATGGAGCAGATGGAAGCTAATGACTTTATGAAAAATCAAGAAATGATAAAACAAAACCGAAGGAATGAAAAAATAGCAGACAATGTGAAATATCTCATTGGAAAAGCAACTGACCTGGAAAATAGATCCAGGGGAGACAATTTTAAAAAATTATTAGACTGTCAGAATCTCATGGCCATAAGAATTAAAAGAGGCTGCTGTGAAGAAAAGGAAAAAAAGTAAGGGAGAAAGAAAGTAGGTACCAGGGACAGGAAGAAAAAGGGAAAAAGGTAAGTAAATGGGTACCTGGGGTGGTCAGGCAAATTAAACAGTACTGTAGGAACAAGGGCACAGGTGCCAGGATTAGTGACTGAGGAATTCTGCTGAGACACAAGACTACGAGGAGTCTTGGACAAATTAGCAGGATGGAGAGTAAAGGAAGTAAGGTGTCAGAAGGGGTGAATTCTCCTGCAAAGGAAAAAAGAGAAGAAATCCCCAAGGAAAAGGGAAGGGATTCTCTTGTGGTCATAACTCCCGAGAAACCCTTAGGAAATATGTTAAAATATTGGAAGACTACACCAGAGACCAAAGCACAGAACTGAGCTCTAAGGCCTTTGAGGTAGAGCAGACTAAGGAGGAAACACCCTCAGCCTGTCTACAGAGGCTGAGGGACCAAATGACTAAATACTCGGGAATGGATCCTGAGTCCCCAGTGGCAGAAGAACTCCTAAAAGTACACTTTGTGACTAAGGCATGGCCCGATATAATAAAGAAAGTGCTAAAGATAGAGAAGTGGAGTGATAAGTGGTGAAGGAAGCACAGAGAGTGTATGTGAAGATGGAGGAAGTAATGCAAAGACAGAAGGCGAGGATTGTGGTGGCAACTATGAATGAGTTTATGAGGAAAAAACCTGAACAGGGAAGATAAAAGTATAAAGATGCTGAAAAACAAAGGAGTTTTGGAAAAGGAAGAGGCCACGAAGGGGCTGTTCACCCTATCTGACACACTAGATGTTTCCATTGTAGAAAACAGGAGTGTTTCAAAAGAGAGTGTGCCGAGCTGAAGAGGGAAGGAAAGGATTATTTCCCTGAGGAATTTTGAGGCTTACATTAGGTCTCATTTGGAACCTCAAGTGAACATTAAAGGGTAGGACCTAGGAAGGGAGATGTGGAAATATCTCAGAATGTCAGAGGTGCTGGGGGAGGGACAGAGATCTGGAAGGAGTCTCTGAGAAGGATCCTTTGGAAATTGGCTAAAAATCAGAGTGAAATTATAACTCTGAGATCCTGACTGGTCTGAATTCTAATTCTAAATTGGTTTCTAAATTGGTTTTTCATGCGCTGTCCTGTCTTATCTGTCAAATGTCTGTGTGTTTGAGAAATGCTTTATGTTTTGTGGTGATAAATTTCTAAGGTCTGTAATTAGAGAAAGAGAACATTTGGAAAGATCTCCCTCTTTAGGCTTTCAAGGGGAGATCAAAATTCTTTTCTTTTGGGGGTTTGTTTAAAATGCAGTTAAATTGTTAGGCATTTAACTACATCTAATTTCTAAAATGTGAAGCAAAGTAGGACAGAATTGAATTGGGTAAGTATGATTCTTTTATCTTATTTGAAATGTAAGTGAAAATTGGGAAGACAAAATAGAAAAAAAGTTCAAGGAAATTTTGATATTTTTATGTATCAGGGGCTGAAAATTAAAATGTGTAGCTTGATTGGAAAACAAATAGATCAAGTTATGGAAGGTTATTGAACTTAAAATGGGTACTGACTATGATAAAGATGTTGATTACCGTGATTTGTAACTACTACTGTTCAATTAATTATTAAACCCCAGAGGTGCTTTGGTTGCAATTTTTTAGATCTCTTTTGCCTGGACCAAAGGCAATAGTTAGAATATTAATTTAGCACATTTTAAGGTAACATAATTTCAAATTTTTAAACTTCTTAGGAGGTAGGAGAAAGGTTACTAAAGTACTTAATATATAGAAAGGACTTAAAATATATAAATTATACAATATACATATGTAATTAAAGTGTTTACATATTGTTATTTGGCATTTATGATTGTAAAGTGCTGAACACAAGGATTAGCATATGTTAGACACAAAAGGAATTGTTCCATACCTGATAACTTTGAAATAGGTTTTAAATGCCAAAAGTAATAACATCAATAATTTCTGGAAATGCATTTGATACTATCTGAAGTTATTGTTTGTGTTATTACTGTATTTCTAAATTGTATTGTATTTCTAAAGTTCTCTTTGAGGTAGAAATGATGTTAAAGCAATTTTTAAATTTGGACTTTATTGTATATGGATTGGCTTTTTAAAAGGATGTGATATAACTTTATAATTTTTTTTATTTTTAGTTTTCAACATTCATTTCCACAAGAGTTTGAGTTCCAAATTTTCCCCCCATCTTTCTCCTACCCCCACCCAAGACACTGTGCATTCTGATTACCCCTTCTCCCAATCTGCCTTCCCTTCTTTTATCCCCATCTTCTTTCTTTTCTTGTAGGGCAAGATAGATTTCTATACCCCAGTTGCATGCAAAAAACAATTCTCAACATTCATTCTTAAAACTTTGAGTTCCAACTTTTCTCTCTCCTTTCCTCCCCACTCCTCCTCACTGAGAAAGTATGACATTCAATATAGGCTATACATGTGTAGTTATGCAAAAGACTTTCATAATAGTCATGTTGTAATAGACTAACTATATTTCACTCCATCCTATCCTACCCCCTATTTATTCTATTCTCTCTTTTGACCTTGTCCCTCCCCAAAAGTGCTTATTTCTAATTACTCCCTCCTCCCATTTAGCCTCTCTTCTATCATCCTCCCTACACCCCACTTATCCCCTTCTCCCCTACTTTCCTATAGTGTAAGATAGATTTTCATACCAAATTGAGTGTGCGTGTTGTTCCCTCCTTGAGCCAAATGTGATGAGAGTAAGCTTCACTTTTCTGCTCTAACCTCCCTCCTTTTCCCCTCCATTGAAAAAGCTTTTTCTTGCCTCTTTTATGAAAGATAATTTGCCCCATTCCATTTCTCCCTTTCTCCTCCCAATATATTCCTCTCTCACCCCTTAATTTTATTTTTTTAGATATCATCCCTTCCTATTCAACTCATCCTGTGCCTTCTGTCTATATGTATAAAATCTCTCCAACTACCCAAATATTGAGAAAAGTTTCAAGAGTTACAAATATTACCTTTCCATGTAGGAATGTAAACAGTTCAGCTTTAGTAAATCCCTTCTGATTTCTCTTTCCTGTTTACCTTTTCATGCTTCTCTTGATTCTTGTGTTTGAAAGTCAAATTTTCTATTCAGCTGTGATCTTTTCATCAAAAATGCTTGAAAGTCCTCTATTTCATTGAATGACTATTTTTTTCCGCTGAAGTATTATACTCAATTTTGCTGGGTAGGTGATTCTTGATTTTAATCCTAGTTCCTTTGACTTCTGGAATATCATATTCCAAGCCCTTCTATCCCTGAATATAGAAGCTGCCAGATCCTGTGTTATCCTGATTGTATTTCCACAATACTTGATTTCTTTTTTTCTAGCTGCTTGCAATATTTTCTCCTTGACCTGGGAACTCTGGAATTTGACTAATATTCCTAGGAGTTTTTCTTTTGGGATCTCTTTGAGAACGTGATCAGTGGATTCTTTTATTATTTATTTTACCTTCTGGTTCTAGAATATCAGGGCAGTTTTCCTTGATAATTTCATGAAAGATGATGTCTAGGCTCTTTTTTTTTTTTTAACATGGCTTTCAGGTAGCCCCATAATTTTTAAATTGTCTCTCCTGGATCTATTTTCCAGGTCAGTTTTTTTCCAGTGAGATATTTCATATTGTCTTCATTTTTTTCATTCTTTTGGTTTTATTTTGTAATTTTCTTGATTTCTCATAAAGTCATTAGCTTTCATCTGTTCCATTCTAATTTTTAAAGCACTATTTTGTTCAGTGAGCTTTGGAACCTCCTTTTCCATTTGACTAATTCTTCTTTTTAAAGCATTCTTCTCCTCATTGGTTTTTTTGGACTTCTTTTGCCAATTGAATTAGTCTATTTTTAAAGGTGTAATTTTCTTCAGCATTTTTTTGGGTCTCCTTTAGCAAGCTGTTGACTTGCTTTTCATGATTTTCTTGCATTGCTTTCATTTCTCTTCCCAATTTTTCCTCCACCTCTTTTACTTGATATTCAAAATCATTTTTGAGCTCTTCCATGTCCTGAGACCATTTCATATTTATTTTGGAGGTTTTGGATGTAGAAGCTGTGACTTTGACGTCTTCCCTGATGGTATGCTTTGTTCTTCCTCATCCAAAAGGATGGAAGAAAATATCTGTTCACTAAGAAAGTAACCTTCTATAGTCTTATTTTTCCCCCCTTTTTGGATATTTTCCCAGCCAATTACTTGATTTTTGAGTCTTCTGTCAGGTGGATAGCTCTAGGGACCTATAAATTCTCAGTTCCTCCAAGGTGGCACAATTAACAGAGGGGAGTTCACTCCTCTCCTGGCCTGTGCTCTAGTCTGGGAGCAACCACAAACTTTTCTGCCCCAGATCTGTGAGTATAATTCCCTCTCCCAAGCCTTCACCAGTTCCACCAGGCCTGAGCTCCTCCTCACCCCAGAACTGCCACTCAGGGCTGAGATCCATATTAGCCCCACGATTCCCTCAGGGTCTTTAGGCTGAGGGCTCCTACAATGGGCACTGTACAGCAGTGATGGCTGCCACTCTGGAGCCTCCAGAGCCAGACCTCATTCCCTTCTCACCCAGGTGAAAGCACTTTCTCAATGACCTTTGAAGCTGCCTTTGACATTTGTGGGTCAACTAATCTGGAAACAGCAGCTGCTACCTGGGATTCTGTGCCCTGAGACCTGCTCCAATCCTGTCCATGCCACGTGGCCAAAGCTGGGCTGTACTCTGTGGGCTGTGCTCTGCTCTGAGCCAGGTATTTTATGGGTTATAGGGAGAGAGCTTGAGTAGGTGAATCTTTGCACTCCACAATCTTGGCTCCACTCAGCCCCCCCAAAAAACCCCCCAAAAGTTTGTGGTTGCTCCCAGACTAGATGTAACTTTGATAATTTGGAACTGTTATGTTTGGTTATAACATAATAATGTTATTGATGTTTGCTATGATGGCAAATTTTCCATTTGAAATCATGGCTATCATGAATGTGGTTACAGTAGTTTAGGGTGACAGTGTCCACATATGGGTGATGAGATGAATGATTCTCTATGCAAGGTGATTTAGAATGCATTCACCTAAATTGGTAATGAGTTGTTTAAAAGGTGGCTTCTCTTATCTAAATGTTGTTAAGAATTATACTATTCAAGAAAAATGATGGATGGATTAAGAAGCTGTTAAGTCATTCTGTTCTGAAGTACTGTAATTTAAGAAACTATAAACTTCCAAGTTTTATCTTTATTTAAAAGGAAGTTTTAGTTAAAATTGCTTTTGCTACAAATCAAGCATTTACAAAAGTATGTTTGTGAAAGGCAACTTGGTAAAGGCCTTGTTTTAGATCTTTTCTCGTAATTTTTTCAATTAGATTCAAGAGGGTTTTGTGATAAATTGTAAATTGTTTTTAAGAAAGGGAAATTTTTTTGAAGAAATGTTTTGTAAAATCCCTTGTCTAATTTTTACAAGGCCTATTAAATTTCTATTTGTAAGGAAATTTGTTGTAATAACTTGATACTGAAGTTTATATTCAAACCTACTGTGAGTTTTCTGAGTTTTGGGAGGTGAAACCTTGATATCTGGAGAGTTCATGTAGATTGCAAACAGTCACGGGTGTTTCTATTTATTCCAGATCTGATTATGAAGAGTGAATTTTACCCTTCCCCACCTGACAAAAGGGAAGGAGAAGAGTGGCAACTGGTACAGGAAAGGCCTGGCAGGTAATGACCTTTGATCTCCAAGACTGGAAAAGCTTGGAAGCATCACTGTAGAGGCAGGAGGTTAAAAAGCAGCATGTCTCAGTCTTGGGTAAATTTTCTCTGTAAAGTGTATCCAACAAAATTGAAGTGTATCAAATTAGTACTCTTGTATAATCTTGTGAAAGATAAAATCCCTAGAATAGAATATTCTTTCTAAATGTTATGGGAATCATTAGATGAAGGAAAAGAAGTCTGTGCAAATGCGATGTCAAATCATTGTCCCATAAGATTAAGACTGGGATTTGGAGTTAGCTGTGGTAGATATGTATCTCTATGGAATAAGGTCCTTGCATGTTTCAAAGTGATGTAAGAGCAATTAGGTATTAATACAACTGATTGAATTAATTACTGAGACTAAATCAGAGACATCTTCAGTTTGGGGAAAAGAATTTCAGTATAAATTTCTTAGAGAGGGGAAATACTTTTGCACTGACAGAAAAGTTAAATGTTTTGTTTTGATTTGAATTCATTCCATGACCTAAACATAAATTGAAGTTAGTGTTGAACTTATCATATGTTTATCTCATTCTTGCAGACTGAGCATGGTTAGAAAAGGATAGAGAAGCTTGGGAAACAGATGCAAATCTATTAGAGCAATAACATAATCTTAATGGTAAATTGGATTTTATGTTGTTATTTAATCAAGAACTAGAACAAGTGCACAAAGGCATGCAGGTTACTTAAGGCTCACTTTAAAGATGTGCCTCAATCATCGTGACATTATAGTCATATCTGAAACTGATTATGGGAGCTTGCTGTTTTAAGATTTTTATGGGACTGTTAACTGACTGTTTTTCTGAGTCTAACTCCAGGTGTGGATACCAAGAAATGCTTTCTGAACCACTGAGCCATGATGCTAGCAACCCTGTGCAGGCATGAACTGCAAAGATCTCATGGGAAGAACGACTTTTCCACTTGAACTGAGGTAGGCTTCTCCTGATTCAATTTCCCCACTATGACACCTGGTGGACTTTAAGCCTGGCTCAACAGACTCTACACAACTTCTACTTGGAATTGACATGAAGTTAGGGAAATCTTGTTCCCTTGCTTTAGTTATGTCCCTACTCTCTTAAGGACAAACTCCTATAATCCAAAGTTTTATAAGCATAATACCAGATTTATTATTGGTGCATTGGTGCTAGAACATCTAAAGTTACTATAAGATTGAGCTATTAGGCCTAAAATTTTAGCACAAACAACAACTATTTAGCCTTGATATCTGTTACTGGTATATATTCCCGTATAAGTTAGCGTCTTTTAATTCTTTGTAATAGTATGGAGACAATTAAGTTAAGGGCTTGGGAAATCAGGATACCATTCTGTTACTTAGCTAATATCATATTTGTTAGAATTAGTTGATGTTAAAAAAAGAATGATTTGTGGTCTATCCTGTAAATGCTTTAAAGAAGCATAACGTGACCAGAAGTTGAAATTGTTTTATGACTTGATATGTACTATGTTAAAATTGACTACTCAATGTATTTGTGTAGGTTTTGGGGACTGTTATTGATTCTTTGGGGAAATCTCATCCTCCTGTTGGGGAAAAGAATGATAGACAATTGGCCAATGTTTCAATTTTGGTTTTATAAGGATAGCAGTTTTGTAGGAGAATGGACATCTGGGTTTCTATGGGAAGGAGACAGGAAGATGCTGAGAAGTCATGCAGGAGAAGACTTGAAGCAGCATCCAGACCAGAACATTGCATCAGATTATGTCCCAGAATGCTGTATGACATGAAACTTCTAAATGGACAATTCATTGATTTACCTTTTTCTTTTGGGTTTCTGTATCTGTACCTATAAAAGGGGACTGCCCCCCTTGTAATTTGTCAGTACATTGATCAGCTTTGCTCCCTTCCCATATTTACTTAAAGGGGAGATAGATGAGAGAAAGAATTCATATGGGAATGAAAATGAGAAAATATTGATTAGATTTGAGAAAGATGTGGAATTTTAAAAACTGTGATACAGAAAGGGGAGGGATTGTAAGGTATGATTGAATTTTGTTTCCACAAAAATTATATAAAATTATAATATATACTGATGGCTAATGTCAGAGACAAAAACAAAACTGCTTGTATAAGGCAATGGGAGGGAAATGCTGGTTGGAAATAAGCATAACTACTACTTCTCTTTGTTCTAAAAAGGCCTCTTCCTATATGTCAGGGGCAGTTGCCAGGCCAGACCCAATTCACAAAGGATGGAGATAAGGGTCAGAAACCCATCTTTGTCACTGATATATTTTCAAACTCACAGCTTTTGTCAATTTCCTTAGCAATTGAAGATTCCTCTCTGTCTGCTATCTGATTCAGACAAATAGACTAAAAATATAAAGAATAAACATGTAATCAAAGGGTAAGGTTTAGAGAACCCTGGAGTGCTGATCAATGGGATCAAAGGCTTGAAATTCAAATCTGTATGGATTATAAAAGATTCCTGTAACTAGCAATATGGGGGCTTGGAAGCCAACTTCTCTGTCTTCTTAGATGTAAAATAACTTTTTTTTCTAAATTCACTCATGGCCAGATAGAATTTTTAGTTATTTCTAACATGGTTGGCCATATGGAGACTATAATTCTGGGTGACATAGGCATCCTGGAAAGGAAGGAAGGGTGAGAGGGAATTGCTCTGAAAATATAAGGTCTCCTTTGTCTATCCATCCTTGAGTTCCATGTCTAATGATGAGTTCTCATGCTTATCTCTATATACACATTCTGCAAGCTTTGAGAGAAAGAAATACTAATATCCAGCCTCATTTTGTTTGTCTTTCTAAGAATGAACTTACTAATGGTTGACATCCTTATATCCTTTCACTCCTGTCTATAAAAGCAGAGTGCAATTTGAATTTCAGGCAAGCCAAGACTCCAACAGCTTGATGCCTTGGTAGGTTAATAAACTCCTTTTGTCTTATTTGATAAGTTTGCTTTAATTGACCAGGGCAAGGCCCAAATCAAGATTTCTTTTAACAATCACTGTAGTGAAGGGACCCTACACTTCCATACCTATCACTAGATGAACCCATCACAGTGAGAACTTAGACTTAGACTTTTTTCCAGTTGTGCTTAGGAACAGATTCTCTGTGGTTAGTCAGCTATGAAGTGGGTGGAGAATTTAACTCCCCAAATGCAGGAAGGATAAGGAAAAACAGATCTGAACCCCAAACTGATTGTTTCTCATGTGTGCATGTAGAAAATGAGTAGCACACAGAAAATGTGTGGCCCACAGAAAAAGGGCAGTAGTAGGTCTATGGTCTTGCCCAACATTAAGTTGCCACAAGGCAAGGGGATATTGGTATGGACAAGAGATTGGCACAGAATAAACTCTCTCCCACTCCTACTTAGGTAAGCTTGTGATAAGGGAAAACTGTTTATTCAAGCAAGAATCAATATGAGTTGGTAAACAACTGAGTGATAGAGCTTAGTTTGATGGGACTCAATACTTACTTAATTGTGGGAAACAAAGTTGACTGGATAAATATGGGACTTTTGATTATTGTCTGTGGCACATGCATAAAATACCAGATTTGAACCACTAGAGCCTAGTTGGATTATTGGTGCTATGTGGTGGGAATGTCAAACTGAAACTGAGTCTCATTACCACATCCATTTAATACAGAATTTTCCCCCCTCAGAAACAAAGACCATACTTCTTAAGAACCACTTTGTAGGGCATAATCAGTGAAGAGGAAACTATTAAAAAGAGGAGGAAGCGAAGATTTTTGTGGGGCCCCAGAAAGGGGGGGCTATTCGGAAAGATAGAGGGAGGGAAAATTGAAAAAAAAAACTTTATCCACCATCCTGAAATACTATTAGAACTTTTGTTAATGGCTGCCTAACTCCCCCACATCATTGGATGGATGGGTGGGGGGGAGAACCTATTATGTAAACTGAGGCCATTATTCACTGTGATCTGGGAGGTGTGATGTTGGAACTCAAAGAAATTGATTTGGCTCTTTGGGTGATTTTAAAGTAACACAAAATGTTTATGAGACCCCTAGTATCTGATTTGCCTCTCATATTACAAAACCTATCCCCCACTTTGTGGGGATGAAACCTTGCAGAAGTGGGGCTCATGAAGTCAGCTAAGTCTGAGTTAGAGAGGGAAACTAGTATTTGGAAGGCACTGAAGTGGACTTTCATGGGGGCTTCCATTTTAGAAGTTCATACCCTGTAAAGTTAAGCATAAGCTTGAGTGGAAAAAAAAATGACATTCAATGAATTATCAGACTTTCAGGATTTTGTTGCAAAAAGACTTAAAATCAGCAGAAAATTTAACACACAAGATCCAAGAGAAATATAAGATAAATATCAAAGACTAATTACAAGGGATTTAATAAGTATAGATAGTTCACTTTTTATATGAGGAAATATAAATCATATGCCTAAGACTGTTATTAATAATTGGATTGAAAAGAAAGATTGTGGTAGAGTTGAATATGCTGCAATACTAAAAAGTTAATTGTCTAGGAAAAAATAAGAAGAGTATCATATAAATGAGGTGAGAGAGGAAGAACTGATACAGAGGAATTAGATGGGGAAAGAAGGCTGGTAGTTCTGGAACCCTACTCTCATCAGGAAAGAATGAAAGAGGAAACAATACATATCTCTCTAGAAGGGCACAAAAGACTTCTAAATTCATAAAGAAATAAAAGACTTAGAGGATAGGGAAGGGGGAGAGGATAAGGGAGGGATTTTAGGGAGAGGATAAGGAGGGCAAGGTAGCAGGTAGAGGTAAAGTAGAGGAGTCAGGAAGGATAAGAAACAGTAGACACAAATAAACATAAAATAAAGATCAGGAGTAGAATTTTTTTGGGGAAAAAAAGTAGGGGTAGTAATCATGATCTCGGACAAAGTTAAGGCTAAAATAGATTTAATCGGGAGAGAAAAATAGGGAAACCACTATATGTCAGCCATATTAATCAATATTGTTCTAGATTATTTAAAATAACTAGACAGTATAAGGTCAGAATATTGCTGTGGTATAAGAAATGATGAATTAGTTGACCTAGAAAAATAGGGAAGACTTGGACCTATAAAAGGAGATGTTATTCACCCTCAGAGACGCAGAGGACAAACAAGGATAGTACAGACATATAAATGCATATAAATGTTTATATTTATATATGAGTATTGTTATAGATATCTAAATATATGTATATGTGTGTGTATGTGCATTTATGTGTATGTATTATGTGCATGTATATATAAATGTATATGTGTATGTATGTGCATACACAGCATATATATGAATACACACAAACATATCTGTGTATAATTGTAACCTTCTTGGGGGAGGGGGAGAGAAAGGAGGGAAAAAGAGAACAAAGTAAAGAGTGTACAACAAAGAACAAAAGGAAACTTACCAGAAAGCAAAGACAAACAGTTTGGAACACAACATGTAGTATTTACTATTCGTTTTGTGTTCATCCTTCATTGCTGAAGAAGATCATGCCATAAGAGAAATGATGACATGACTTGCACTTGACTTTGTTTTGAGTGAGGGAGGGCTGTGCAAGGTCACCAGCCTCACTTCTCCTTTAGAACCATCTGAATCCAATGACCAGATATTCATCAGGATGACTGGAGATGACCCAGGATACACTGGGAGGCCTTGGGCCTTTTAGGCCAAGGTCTTGCAGGCACTCACTTATTCAAATGTCTTGTTTTGGGAAATTATGTTGCTAAATGACCATAGCCACCTACTTTCCTTCTTGAGTTCAAGAGAGAAAGAAATTATTTATTTGATCATAGAGTGCAAATAAAAGGAAATTTTCAAGTAATGATTTAACTGTTATATTTGAAGTAATGTTGTAGGACTTCAGTTTTGAAAAAAAAAATAGTGAGTTTTGTGAAGATCACAGTTGTAAGAATAATTAGTAGCCTGATTCAGTGTATTCGGTTTCCATAAAAATGGCCTTGATAACCCTTTTGTTTGTTTCAGTGAAGGAGTGATGGAAAACCTGGAAATAGGGGAATGATCAAATACTTGAAATCCTTGGCTCAAGATTAAATCTGGGTAGTTCCGGTCCAAGTCAAAGACATTAGAACAGGAGCAAGGACTCTGGTGTAGCGTCTGTAGCCACTAATTTCCTTAAGCGTCAGGGTGAAGCAAGAGAGAGGCCGGGTGAAGGCACTCTCCACATTGTTATTGCTCGGGGAATAAAGGTGAGACTAGAAGACCGGGCAAAACTGGGGAGCAGTTAACAGGTCTGCAGACAGACTCCAGAAAGGTTATGGAAAGCCGGGATCTCTCAAAGGCTGTTCTAAGCCCTTCCAGCGTTCTGGTGACTGGTGCCAACCGCGGGCTAGGGTTGGAGTTTGTCAGGCAACTACTTCAAGTGCCCAAGCCTCCCCAGATGTTGTTTGCGACCTGCAGGAATCCCTCTGACGCCCAGGTGAGATGAATGAAGTCCTCCCTCTCTCCCGAGTTCACCTCCCTCTCCACCCTATCTCACCCCTGAGTTGTCCCGAAAGCGAAGTGCCTTCCATTGAGACCGACAATTTAGATATGCACCCCAATGGGATGTTGGGGGTGTCAAAGGAGAGGCATAGGGCTTTGAGTTTTGGCAGGATGTCTCCAGGGAACCCAGGCTTCTCCCCAGGGCCATCAACTCCAGATCTGGGTGTTAACTGATGGCTTAGTAGATCCCCAGCGCTGGGTCTGAGGATGAACTTTTGCGAACGGGCAGAGTCAGACCAGGGTCCAGGTCTGGGGTGGGGGAAAGGTGAGGGGGATGTCATCTCTCGGAGGCTTTAGTTGGGGGGAGTGTCTCTGGGCCCTTGGGCTTTAAACTCTAGTCTTGCGTGCGCTCCCGGGAGGGAGCGAGGAGGCGAGGCGAGGACTCCTCAGTGTCGGCATCCCGGTATCGGGGCCGAACAGCTCCGACTGGTGGGACAGCTCCGACTGGTGGGACATCTTCGCTCTCTTGCTGCTACAGGAACTTCAAGAGCTCGCGGCTCAGCACTCCAATGTTCGGATCCTCAGCTTGGGTGAGCACCCGTATAGACTCAATCTTTCTCCCTCCCCACCCCACTCCTTTCCCCAGCTCCACACTTGTTCCCACCGGCACATCTTGGGATCCTACTTGTTGGCACAGGCATTCACCCCCAAATTCCCCAAGGGGAAGACATAGGAGGATCTTTATAGGAGAGGGGGTCTGGGCATACTTAGGACAATAGGGTTTAGGGCTGAGGAAAATGAACGTCGGAGAAAAGTGACTTGCTGAAGGTCACACAGCTAGGAAATACCAAAATCAAACTCTAACTTAGGTCCTCTTGTGTAAAATCAGACTTGTAGCTTATACCACATCTTAGTAGCAGAAGGACCAAAGTTAACAAAAGTGAGAGTGTGTAGCACAAAGGCAGGTCCTCTGGACTTGTCTACCTTGTTTTGTGTCTTAGGGAGATTTACACCCTCTCTGAGTCTCCCCACTTTGCTTAGTTATGATTTAAGTCTGTCTACAGCTCCTTGTCTCTAGAACACATGAGAGATGTTAGACATTAGACTCTGTCTTTTGTGTAAAGGAGATGTTGGTGCTGTCAGAAATAGTGTCATTTGCAAAGTAGGCTTACCCATGGGACTGATCTCAGGGGCATAGAACAGGGTTTCCTGCCCCCCAACAGCTCCCCTGACAGGTTGCCATGGTATCTACAATTTAGTCACAAATGATTTGTTTCTTTGGATTTGGAAGGCATTTTAGTCTGGATAGAGTCATATCTACAGGTGAAAATGCTCCTGGGAGACTTTAAGCTCTTATCAGGTGACATCATTTCTTCCGTGTCTCCTGGATCTCTTTCCCTATCATCACTTCTGGCAGAAGAATGGACCCTTAGAAGCTTTTGTATTGAGTCACTGTACTTGGTGCTGGGGACATATCAGGCTGACAGATGATAATCGCTGGAGTCATAGGCATGCTAATACACAGAATGTGGTAGGGAAACACTTGGATAATGGGAAAAGGTAAAACAGGAACAAAGATTTTGCCAACTTCCTACCTTGGTGGACCACTCACTCAGGTCAGCTCTCTCCTCTCTTTTCTTCTTCCCCTTTCCCTAATGTAGCTGAGAGCCTTCTCAGTCCTCATCCTTCTCAATCTAGCTGCTGTGTTTGATACTGGTGACCATCTGCTCTGGTTTCTCTCTCTCCATTCCTGTTTCTCTCTGTGGTTCTCCTCCTATCTGTCTCACCAATCTTTCTCAGATTCTGCTGGTTCATCACAAATAAATTTCCCAAGGCTCTGTCCTGGCCCTCTTCTCTAGGTGACACTTCTGATTGTTTTGGTCCTTTGTCCTCTAAGAGGATCAACATGACATCAGTATGTCAGGATTGTCCAGTATTGCATACAATGCAACACAAGAGTCTACCACAGGTCAGGTAGATAGTTCACATGAACATTTGGTGTGGAGATATCTCTAAATTTGCACGATTATCATCTGTTATGAAGATAACTTGCAGATCTCTAAATTCAGCATCCATCTCCCTTCTGAGATTCAGTCTCTCATCACCAGACATTTCAAACTGGGTGTCTTGGTAACATCTCAAACTCAGCATGTCCAAAACAACTCATTATCTTTCCCTAAACTCACTCTTCTTCCGTACTTCCTCATTTCTGTTGAAAGCACCATTACTCTTCCATTCTTTAAGGTTCATAGATGATTTCAGTACTCTCCTTGACTTCCTGACTCTCCTTTACCTTACATTTGCAATCAGTTGCCAAATCTTGATGTTTTTACTCTCACAACATTTCTTATATCCAGTTCTTTATCTCTGTTCACACAGCTATTTTCTAAATCTAGGTCCTCATCATCTCATGCCTGGATTATCACAACTTCTTGTTCCAGTCCATTCTCCACACATTTGTCAAAATAATTTTTCTTAAGTGGATATTTGACTGTGTCATTCCCCTGCTCAATAAACTGCACTGGCTTCCTATTACCTCCAGAAGGAATCACAAATGCCTCTGTTCCCCCTCATCTTATATCACTCTCCTTCCTTCATTCTTTGATCCAGCCCAATTGACTTTTTCTTTGTTTGTCATAATCCCACACCTGCTCTCACTTCCATACTTATACACTTGCAGTTTCCCCATGCCTGGAATCCATTACCTCTTCACCTTCACCTAATAGAATCCTTGTCCTCTTTTGCACTTGGTCAGCTCTGTGTTCTACATGAAGTCTTTCTTGACCCCTCTTAGCTGTTTTCCTTTTTATTTTATTTTTTTTCAGCATTTTAATGTATTATTTTATTTATTAACTTTTAACATTCATTTCCACAAAATTTTGGGTTCCAAATTTTCTCCCCATTTCTCCCCTCCCCCCCCAAAACACCAAGCATTCTAATTGCCACTATCACCAATCTGCCCTCTCTTCTAACATCCCTCCCTTCCCTTATCCCCATCTTCTCTTTTGTCCTGTAGGGCAAGATAACTTTCTATACCCCATTACCTGTATTTCTTATTTCCTAGTAGCAAGAACAATACTCAACAGTTGTTCCTAAAACTTTGAGTTCCAACTTCTCTTCATCCCTCCCTCCCCACCCCTTCCCTTTGGGAAGACAAGCAATTCAATATAGGCCATATCTGTGTAATTTTGCAAATGACTTCCATGATAGTCATGTTGTGTAAGACTAACTATATTTCCCTCCATCCCATCCTGCCCCCCATTGCTTCTATTCTCTCTTTGGATCCTGTCCCTCCCCAAGAGTGTTGACTTCAAATTGCTCCCTCCTCCCATTGCCCCCCCTTCCATCATCCCCCCCAACTGTTTTCCTTTTTATTTGACAACTTTGCTATAAATACATTTTCTACTTCTCTTTATATTCATTCTGTTTATACTTACACACATATGCACAGATATATTTATATATGGAATTACATATACATGCACAAAAATATAATATATGTACCTGCACAAAAACATATACTACACACACACACACCATTTTTGTACCTATACAAAAATACATGACACATACATACATACATGTATACATGTGACATATGGAAGTACATATACCTATACAAATACTCTATCTATACACACACACACACACTCACACACACACACACACATATATCTCTCTGGTGTTGCCAGGTGGTGCAGTGGATAGAGTACTGGGCCTAGAATCAGGAGGACCTGAGTTCAAATCTAGCCTCAGATACTTACTAGCTGTGTGACCTTGAGCAAGTCACTTAACCTTGTTTACCTCAGTTTACTCATCTGTAAAATGAGCTGGAGAAGGAAATGGCAAACCACTACAGTACCTTTGTCAAGAAAACCCCAAATGGGGTTACAATAAGTCAGACATGACTAAACAACAACAATGTGTCTATATGTCTATCTCTCCCATTACAATGTTAATTCCTTAATAATACAAATTGTTTCATTCTTTATTTTGTAACCCCAGTGCCTAGTGTAATGTCTGCCATAAATACTTTTTTGATGGATTGAATGTTCTACCTTGACAGATGTGGAGAACATTGCTTCTATCCAAGAGGCTTCAGTCTCTGTGAAGGAGCAAGTGAAGGACTTGGGACTGAACTTACTCATCAACAATGCTGGAAGAGTCACTAAACATACAATCCACTCAGAGTCAGAAGAAAGCATGCACCTGCTGTACCAGATTCATGTCATTGGGAGCCTAAAGATGGGTCAGGTGAGACTCTTCTCATTAGTGCCCCCAAAGAGAGCCCCAACTCCCCACCTAGGCATGTATGACTATCTCCACTCACTATCACAGAGATGGGGGAATTTGGCATTAGCCTCCTCTTATACTCCCTGCCTCCCTTTCAAAGCATTTCTCAATCTGGCTGCTTCCCACTTTTCCAAATTAGTGGATTTTGCACTTCATTTAAAGTAAGTGATCTCATATGTTTAAAGAGTAGTCAAATGGGAGAGAGGGGTCATAACAGTAAACACCCCAACATACACAGTGGGGCCTGCTATCACAGGTTCTTAGATCTGCATTCATAAAAAGAAAGGCAACTTTTGAGGGGTGAACAATCACTTTAATCAAGCGCATGTATCATTTCTTTAACCAAGCACATGTATCATTCACCTGGTTCAGAGGAATCAGTACCCTGAACTTCAAAGAAAGTACAGAGAAATCAAAAGTCAACAGACAGGGCTTACTCTGCCTGACCATCAACAGAGGGGTCCAACTGTCTGACCATAGTTACCAGACAGGGAAGCACTGACATGTGGATTTTCCAAGCCTGCGGGCTCCTTAGTGGCTTCCCAGAGTCCTGATCTGGTCAAACAAACACTGCCACTCAGTAAGCCTCAAAGTAAAACCTCATTTCAGAGTTTTTATAGCTTTTTTTAGAGCCAGAGGGCATCCCAATCCTTGAGAACCAGTACCTCATTAACAAAAGACATGGGCCTTCCCGAAAATCTTCCCTAATCAAGCTCCCCTTAATGGGCAGACCCATTAATGGATGGGGAAAGATCTTTAATCACATTAAAATACTTAACAATACAAATACACATACTGTTTCTACTTAAAGAAACTCTTGTTCCTGTACTTTACTCCTAGTAAAGACTTGATTGATACAGGCAAGATTCAATCAGGCACTTGATTGTACTAAAAGAAAAACAGGAAAAGATACTATCTTGCTTATCATCACAGGGGTGAGCTTTGTTTTGCTTGACTCCAGGTCAAATAATGTTTAGAAATTACAGGGAGGCAGATTTCAGCTCATTATAGGGAAGACTTCTCTAAGAATTAGATCTTGGGAAAAGTTAACCTTTCTTACCCTTGGTTTCCTCATTCACTTCAATTTAAATGTGGGTGACAGCAATGTTGTGTGAATAGTTGTATCTAGGTATCTAGGTGGTAGAGTGGATAGAGTGCCCAGCCTGGTGTCAGGAAATCTCATCTTCTTGAGTTTAAATCTGGCCTCAAATACTTACTAAGGGTGTGGCCCTGGGTAAGTCACTTAACCCCATTTACCTCATTTTTCTCATCTGTTAAATGAGTTGGAGAAGGAAGTGGCAAATCACTCTAGTGAAGTATCTCTGCCAAGAAAACCCCAAAAGGAGTCACAGAGTATTGGATGCCACTGAAAAACTAAAAAAGAACAGCAATAAATAGTTGTAAAAGCAGCCCCCACCTAGCTGGTCTCTGCTTTTTTCAACCTATAGAAAATGAAGCTATTGATTAATCATTAGTTAACTAATCAGCAAGACAATATTTACATATTAGGGAATGTTAACCTACAGTTATGGAGCAAATGGCTTGGTTAGAGGGTATTCTGTATTCTATCTTTCCCCAAAGCCATGATATGCCCTCCACTCTCATCAGACCTTACAAAGTCTTAACTTTTAGACTATTCTCATTACTATACCTCTACCCAAACCTCCAGTCGACAGAGAATGATGCTGCTGTTCTCAATTTGATATTCACCTAGGGACATGGCAAAATGGAAAATTGCTATAAAATATTAAAATTATGGAAATCTCAATTTGTTTCTCCCTTACTCTACATTTGGAAAATTTCCTGCTCTTGGATGATGAACCTCATCCACATGATTCAGACAATGAACTTTTTAGTGACCATATGGTTTCTTAAAGTGACTAACTATAAAGAAACTGCTTTGCTTGATTGTCTCCTTCTGGTTCAGTAGACTACCATCTCTGTTCTGGAGGAATGGGGCAAAGGAGTTATATAGCAGATAAACACCAGAATTGCTTCTACAAAAAACTGGCAGAAGCAAGGGAGAGAGCTAGGGGTTGATATCTATCTTCTAGGCTGACCTATGTAGCAGCTGAAGCTTCAGAGCAGCTGCCAATCTGGGATCTCCTAGAGCACTGGTGTAATTTCATCATTTGTCATACCACAATAATATTTCATCACATTCATATAACACAACTTGTTCACCCACTCATTTCCAATTCCATCAAAAAGAGTTGCTATGAATTTTTTTGTACATATAAGTCATTTTCCTTTCTTTGTTCTCTTTGGGATATAGACCCAGTAGTGGTATTGCTGGGTCAAAGAAATCCACAGTTTAAAAGTTTTTGGGACATAGTTTCAAATTGTTTTCCATAATAATTAGACCAATTTGCCGCTCCAACAACAGTATATTAATGTAGTTGTTTTCTTACAGTCCCTCCAGTATTGGTCCTTTTCCTTTTTAGTCAAATTTGCAAACCTGATGGGTGTGAGGTAGAGTCTTAGAATTTTTTTTTGTCTTTAACTTCTGAAATTGTTAGAGATTTGGAGCATATTTTCCCCATACTGGTGTCTTGGATTTCTGCTTCTGAATAATTCCTGTTCATATCCTTCAACCATTTATCAATTGAGAAATGATTGTTATATTTATAAATTTGAAGTAATTCCCTATATATCTCTATCTGAGAAATTAGACCTTTATCAGAGAAACTTGCTGCAGAAATTCCCTCCTGCAATTAAACTATTATTTTCTAAATTTACTTCCATTACTTTTGTTTGTGCAAAGACTTTTAAATTTTATGTAATAAAAATTGTTTATTTTACTTTCTGTCATCTTCTCTGTAATTTGGTTGTGATTCTCCTATCCATAAATCTGAAAGGTAATTTCTTCCTTGTTCCTCTTAATTTGTTTATGATATTATCCTTTCTGTCTCAGTCATGTGTCCATTTAGAACTCATCTTGGTATGCAATATGAATTACTATTCCATACCTAGTTTCTGCCAGATTGCTTTTCAGTTTTCCCAGGAGTTTTTGTCAAATAGTGAGTTTTTACCCAATACCTCAGATCTCTGGACTTATCAAATATTAGACCACTGGGAACATTTATTTTTGTATATTTTGTACCTAATCTATTCCACTGATCAACTTCTCTATTACATTAAATCAGTACCAAATTGTTCTGATAATTATGAATTGGAGATTTTTGACCTTCCATTCTTTTAAGTGAATTTTGTTATTATTTTTAAATTTAGCTTTATAATGTAATTCTTTTGTAGTTTGTGATGGCACCAAATAAGTAAATTAATTTAGGTAGTATTGCCATTTTTCTTATATAGGCTCAGCATACCCATGAGCAATTAATATTTCTCCAACTATTTAGATTTGTCTTTATTTGTATGAAGAATGTTTTTTAATTGTGTTCATATAGTTCTTCTGTATATCTTGGAGGTAGACTCCCAAGTGTTTCATACTGTCTGTAGTTATTTTACATGGAATTTCTCTTTCTATCTTTACTTGCTGGGTTTTGTTAGTAACATACAGAAATAGTCATGATTTATGTGGTTTTATTTTATGTCCAGCAACTTTGTTGAAGTTGTTCATTGTTCCAGTGAGCTTTTTAGTTGTCTTTCTAGGGTCCTTTAAGGAGGCCATCATATGATTTTCAAAAAGCAATAATTTTGTTTTCTCTTTGTCTATGCTTATTCTCTTAATTTCTTTTTCTTTTTATATTGTTGGATTTTGATTTTTAATCAGTCTTGCTACCCACTTCCATTTTGTGGGCTAGTTTATTCCATTCACATTTACACTTACGATAAAATGAATTGTGGATTTCCTGAAATTCTATTCTCATATTTTCCTTCTTTTTGTTTAAAACCAAAAAAGGTTGCAGATAAAGGATTATGCCTAGCACTAGAGTTCTAGATTTGAAACAATTTGCTTCTGCCTTCCTTTGCCTTTTCTCTTTTTCTGACCAAGAGTCCAATTACAGTTTCTTTACTTTTTTCTTTTCCTTTCAAGCCCCTCTTTGAGATCCACTCTCCTTGGTCACAGTTTGCTTTGCTTAGGGTTGATCTCTCCTTTAATCTATCCTTCCTCTTTATTCTCCTCTCCCCTTTCCCCTTTTCCTTCCTGTTTGTTGAATGATAAGTATTCTTGTAAGCTCCATGAGGGTATGGATCTTAATATCTAAACCTCATATCTTCTCCAGGGCCATTTACAATTCTGTGCACATTCTGAATTTCACAAAAAAAGCTGTTACATTGAATTCACGTGGAAAGAAAACTGAGGCCATGCAGAACCTCTATGCTTTTAGATTTCTGATGATAATAAATGTCTCTACTCTCATGTCTTTCCCCAACCCTGCCAGACATTCCTGCCCTTGTTGAAAAAGGCTGCCCAAACAGGCCCCCAGGATAGTCTCAGTTGTAACCGGGCTGCTATCATCAACATTTCTAGTGCTGCAGGCTCCATAACAGAAGTTCATGGCTGGGAATATGGTCATGCTTTGGCCTATCGTTGCAGTAAGGTATGGAAGTTGGGTATTGAGTGGGAGGAAAGAAGGGTGGGGGTGGGTGGTGATAAGGAGCATGGTGCTACAGGGCTTCATTAGTATGGATCAACTGTGGCCTCTTTCCTCTCTCTGCTCCACCCCCTTCCACCAGGCTGCCCTGAACATGCTGACCCGGTGCCAAGCCCTGGCCCTTAAAGAAGAAGGCATCCTGTGTGCTGGTATTCACCCTGGCTGGGTTCAGACAGATATGGGCTGTTTGTCAGTTTTTGTGGTAAGTCTGCCTCCTGCCTGCACCTCCCTCACCTTGTGCCCAAGCTTGGGACAGAAAACAGGTACTCTTAGCCAATTTTTGTAGGGAGGATACCACAGGTTAAGAAAGCTGGGGAGGCAGTTCCTTGGAAGGAAGGCATGGACAATCAGTTAGCATAGGCGTGATCTCCATGAGCTGGAAGAGGAAAGTAAATCTAAGTTGCATTAAGATCTTCATGGATATTTCTACTAAGTGTATCTTAATTGGAGCTATTTCCTCCTCCTTGCCCTTTCCTTTCAATGCTATCCATACAGGATATGACTCATGTCAGGTCCCAGGGTTCCTGATTCACTAGGTTCCTACCTGACTGGCAACCCTAACACTGTCCCTCAGTTTCTGGGAACTTAGCCCCTTCTTTCTGAGTCAGTTACTTCCTGTTATGTCCTTATGCATCCAGGTGCTATTCTAATATGTTCACTCTTCTCCTGATCCCTCTTAATCTGCTTTGTGCTCTGCAGCCTCCTTTGAAGAAAGAGGAATCTGTGGAAGGCATGCTGAAGGTCTTATCTACACTTTCAGATGAGAATTCAGGGGGTTTCTATAGCTGGGAGGGAAAGGCATTGCCTTGGTGAAGTTACAACCAGCTGGGAGGCAGTGACAGAGATCTAACTGCCGTTATCTTTCCTGCCTTTCCATCCGTAGCCAAGGATTGACCAACTCATCTTGATTGACTACTTCCCTGAGCTCTCAATGCCAATAAACTTATTTAACTGCTTCCCTAAATTGTTCTCATTCTTCCTAGTTGTACCCAGGGATAGTGATGATGGTCTAGACTTAAGAAAGTGATGGAAAAGACAATAAAAATTTAGATCCACACTTAAGAGTGTGTCATGTGTACATTTTTGCTGCTGTAAAACCAGTTGTTTAACATTTACTGGAGCTGAAAGCTATGAAGAGAAACTAATTTTGATACTTTGAGGGAATCATGGTCATTCTTGACTCTTCTGTGTTTTTTGCAAAGTTACTATAACTTGTGACTACCAGGGACCCATAATCTCTGGCATGGGCATAGGGTCATAGATTTATAGTCAGAAGAACTGGAATCAACCAATAAACATTTATTAAGTGTCTATGTTGGGCCAGACACTGTGATAAGTGCTAGGGATACAAAAAGGAGCAAACCACAGCCCCTGTTCTCAAGGAGTTTACAATCTAATGAGTTCAGAAACTATTTACTTCAAAATCCTCATTTTATACATAACACTCCCTTAGGACATTGACTTTGTTCTATTTCCCTCAATTTATCCTTGCATTGGTGGGTTTGGTCCCCAGAAGGATAAATACCCTTAAGTTTTAGGCGTGATACTATGGGATTGCTTCTGTAACACTAGAGTCTCTCTGTGTAGGACTCATTGTTATGTCTAACTTCAGAATACATTGCAATCCTCAGCTGGGTTACTGTTGTGCTCTTTCAGATACAGCTGAGATCCTTACCTTTAAATAAGCAGGAGCCTTTCCAATACTGGTTCCTCAAGGCCTAGACCTCAAAGTTTTCCATAGCCTAGATAGAACATGAGAGAACACAGTTCATGCCTTTCCTTCTGATCATTCTTCCTGGGGATCTCCTCAAAGAGAGATCTCACTTTAACTTGAGATGACTATCCACTTTAATCTGTAACTAGACAATAACCTCTTACTTAATAATCACCAAACAGTTCTGAGGTTCAGAGCTTCCTGGATTTTTTTTCATCTTTAAGGATCTCTCCTGTCCCATATATCTTCTGTCCTTTGTAACGAAACTCTCTGACAAAGCCTTCTGCTATAAGTACCTTCACTTTCTCTCCTCTTATTCTCTTCTTAATCCTTTATAATCTGGCTTCTGACCTTATCATTCCGACAAAACTGCTGTTTTCTAAAGTTACTAATGATCTTTTAGTTACCAAGTCCTAAGACCTTTTCTCAATCCTTATTCTCTTTGACCTCTCTATAGCTTTTGACATTATTGAGCACTCTCTCCTCCTTGATAATCTCTTCTGTCTAGGTTTTTAGGACACTACTCTCTCCTCTTCCTCTCTGACCAGTGTCCTTTGCTTCTTCCTGATGGTATGCTCTAACCATAGTTATCCCTCAAGATTCTGTCCTTGGCCCCCTTTTTTTTCCCCTCTGTGTTATTTCACTTCCTGTTCTTATCAGCTCCCATGGATTTAATTACCATCTTTACACTGGTAGTTCTCAAATCTACCTATTTTGTCACAAACTATATGTTGTCATCTAATGTTGCATCTCCAACAGCCTTTTGGACACATCGAACTGAATATTCAGTAACATCTTAAACTCAACATGTCTACAACAACTTGTTATCTTTTCCCCAAACCCACCCTACCTTCTACATTCCTTATTACTATAGAGAGAGACACCATGTTCCTAGTCCCTCAGACTTACAAATTAGGATTCATCCTGGATTTCTCAGTATCTCTCGCCTCATCCCCCCCCAACCAATTTGTTCACAAGGTCCATGTCAATTTCACTACTGCAACATTTCTTAAATGTATGCCCCACCTGTACCCCCCTTCTGTCTCCTGACACAGCCACCACTTTGGTATAGGTCTTTATCACCTCATCCCTGGACTATATTTGTAGCTGCTGGCAGTCTGCCTGCTTTAAGTCTCTCCCCACTGTAGTCCATCCTCCATTCATCCACCAAAGTGATTTTCCTAAATCGCAGGTGTGATCCTGTCATGGCCCTCCCTATGGTGGGACCAAACCCACCAATGCAAGTATAAGTTAAGGGAAATAGACTCAAGGGGATATTCTAAGGGAGTTTAGAGTCAAGTCATTATAAAACACTGTAGCACATCTTCTTATTCTTGGGAAGAAATTTTCATTTCTTTCCAAACCTCTAGCTCCAAAGCGACCCTACTAGTCTTTCTGAATTATCCTAGTTTTTATTAATAGGGAACTACATTCAGGTAGATAACATTCTAGAGCCTGTAGCTTTGAATCATAATTAAAATAGGCTTAGAGCTGGAGCAAAACTGAGTTTAGCCAAGTAACTTGGGTCAATCATTCCTAAATTCAGTCTTAGAAAGACAAACAAAATTAGGCTGAAGTAGGCTCTCAAAGCTTGTGGAATAAGAATATAGAATTCCTAGATATTGCAAAGTTCCTTCATCAAAAAGTTGTTTGTAATAGAGAGGAAGGGAATTTCTATATGCCAAGAAGTACATATTCAACTAAATTAGCCTTATCACAATAACAAATATTACTAGACCTTTAAAATTTACTCAGTATCTTTCCTTTCCTTTGTCTTTAAATAGATCACTAGAAATTAGGAAAATGCATTCTAAAAATTCACGTAGATAGTGAATGTGGTAGTCCATAAGCTTCCAAATTAACATATATAAATACGTAACCTTAGGCAAAGCAGGTTTGAAAAGCAGACCCCTATTTTTTCTTTTTTCAAGGATTCTCATTTACTCAATAGAAATTCCACAACACAGAAACTCTTGCACAGAATTTATAAGTACCTTAGGTGAAACTTCCTCCTAAATATAGACAAAACTTGGAAGTTTATTCTAGCCCATTCATTCTTTCTTATATTTTTCTTTTGATACAATTCTTTTTAAAATTTAATTTTAGTCCCACCTCCCCAAGACAGTGTGCAATATGATATAGCCTCTCTCTATATATTCTTATTAAACATATTTTCACATTTGTCATGTTGTAAAGAAATATTAAAATGAATAGGAGGAACCATAAGAAAGAAGAAAACAAAACAAAACAACAAAAAAAAGAGAGCAAATAGCATGCCTTGATCTGCATTCAGACTCCATGATTCTTTCGCTGCATGTGGGCAGTATTTTCCATCATGAGTCTTTTGGAGTTGTCTTAGATCCTTGCATTGCTGAGAAGAGCAAAGTCCATCAAAGATAGTCACTGTACAATGTGGCTGTTACTGTGTACAGTGTTCTCTTGTTCCTGCTCATTTCTCTCAGTATCAATTCATTTAAGTCTTCCCAGGTTTTTCTGAGGTCTGCCTGCTCATCATTTCTTATAGCACAATAGTATTCAATTACATTCATATACTACAGTTTGTTCAGCCATTCCCCAATTGATAGGCATCCCCTCAATTTCCAATTCTTGGACACTACAAAAAGAGCCGCTATAAATATTTTTTGTACATGTGAGTCCTTTTCCCATTTTTATGATCTCTTTGGGACACAGCCCTAGAAGCGGTATTGCTGGGTGAAAGGGTAAGCACATTTTCATTGGGCATAGTTTTTTGGTACAATTCTTAATCTAACATCTAGACTATAACAGAAATTTTGCTTTTTCAGCAACATAACTGATAAAATTATTTACCAAATTACACAATTTAGAAATGTAACAATATCCAAAACATCATTATATATTTAAAAACTTGAAACAACCCATTATCAGTTTAGGTGAATCACTTCCAAATCACTTTGCACAGAGAATCATTCATCTCACCATTAATATGTTGTAACTATAACTTTAAACCACCTTATACATTTTCACAATAGCCAAGATTTCATATGAAAAATCTGCAATCATATTAAATGTAAGTATTATTATATTACCTGTTTATAACCAAATATACCTCATTAAATATTAAGTTTTCAAATTAGCAAATTTTTATCACATCGTTTTAAAAGGCCCAATTCATATGCAATAAAACCTAGATTAAAAATTTACTTTAATACCATTTGGACTCACAATGGTCTCTCAAATTTTACCATCTAAGAAAGTTTTGAGAAATATAATACAATTTAGAAATACTGTATTAACACAAAGAATAAATTTCAGATGACATCATTTTTTCAGATGATCACATATAGAAATTATTGATCTTATTACTTCTAGTATTTCAAAACTACTTCAAAAACTACTTTATCAGGTATGGAACAATTACATTAAATTAAAGAGATCATAATAATGTTGCATCTAACATATGCTGATCATTGTGTTAAGCCCTTTACAATTCTTATAACATTTTTTCTTTTTTGTTTATTTATTTTTAGTTTTCAGCATTCATTTCCACAAAATTTTGAGTTCCATATTTTCTTCCCATCTCTTTCCTCCCCCACCCCAAAACACCATGCATTCTGATTATCCCTTCCCCCAATCTGCCCTCCCTTCTATCACACCCTTCCCTTCCCTTATCCCCATCTTCTCTCTTGTAGGGCGAGATAGATTTCTATATCCCATTACCTGTATTTCTTATTTCCCAATTGCATGCAAAAATAATTCTCAACATTTGTTTCTAAAACTTTGAGTTCCAACTTCTCTCCCTCCCTCCCTCCCCAGCCATCTCCACTGAGAAGGCAAGCAATTCAATATAGGCTATATATGTGTAGCTTTGCAAAAGACTTCCATAATAGTCATGTTGCATAAGACTGACTATATTTCCCTCCATCCTATCCTGCCCCCATTTATTCTACTCTCTCTTTTGACATTAGCTCTCCCCCAAAGTGCTTACTTCTAATTACTCCCTCCTCCCATTAGCCCTCCCTTCTATCATCTCCCTTCTATTATTCCCTTCTCCCCTACTTTCCTGTAGTGTAAGATTGATTTTCATACTAAATTGAGTGTGCATGTTATTTCCTCCTTAAACCAAATGTGATGAGAGTAAGCTTCACTTTTTCTCTCTCACCTTCCTCCTTTTTCTCTCCATTGGAAAAGCTTTTTCTTGCTTTTTTCATATGCCTCATTCCATTTCTCTCTTTCTCCTCCCAATATATTCCTCTCTCCCCTCTTAATTTTATATTTTTAGATGTCATGCCTTCCTATGCAACCCACCCAGTACTCTCTGTCTATGCGTGTGTGTGTGAGTGTGTGTGTGTGTGTGTGTGTGTGTAATCCTTCCAACTACCCAAATACTGAGAAAAGTTTCAAGAGTTACAAATATTATCTTTCTATGTAGGAATGTAAACAGTTCACCTTTAGTAAGTCCCTTATGATTTCTCTTTTCTGTTTACCTTTGCATGTTTCTCTTGATTCTTGTGTTTGAAAGCCAAGTTTTCTATTCAGCTCTGGTCTTTTCATTAAGAATGCTTGAAAGTCCCCTATATCATTGAATGACCATTTTTCCCCTGGAAGTATTATACTCAGTTTTGCTGGGTAGGTGATTCTTGGTTTTAATCCTATTTCCTTTGACTTCTGGAATATCATATTCCAAGCTCTTTTATCCCTGAATGTAGAAGCTGCCAGATCCTGTGTTATCCTGATTGTATTTCCACAATACTTGATTTCTTTCTTTCTGGCTGCTTGCAATATTTTCTCCTTGACCCGGGAACTCTGGAATTTGACTGTAATATTCCTAGGAGTTTTTCTTTTGGGATCTCTTTGAGGAGGTGGTCAGTGGATTCTTTTAATATTTATTTTACCCTCTGGTTCTAGAATATCAGGGCAGTTTTCCTTGATAATTTCATGAAAGATGATGTTTAGGCTCTTTTTTTGATCATGGCTTTCAGGTAGCCCCATAATTTTTAAATTGTCTCTCCTGAACCTATTTTCCAGTTCAGTTGTTTTTCTAATGAGATATTTCACATTATCTTCCATTTTTTCATTCTTTTGGTTTTGTTTTGTAATTTCTTGGTTTCTCATTAGCTTCCATCTGCTCCATTCTAAATTTTAAAGCACTATTTTGTTCAGTGAGCCTTTGAACCTCCTTTTCCATTTGACTAATTTTGCTTTTTAAAGCATTCTTCTTCTCATTGGCTTTTTGGGCCTCTTTTGCCAATTGAGTTAGGCTATTTTTAAAGGGGTTATTTTCTTCAGCATTTTTTGGGTCTCCTTTAGCATGCTGTTGACTCGTTTTTCATTATTTTCTTGCATTGCTCTCATTTCTCTTCCCAATTTTTCCTCTACTTCTCTTACTTGATTTTCAAAATCCTTTTTGAGCTCTTCCATGGCTTGAGACCATTGTATATTTATTTTGGAGGTTTTGGATGGAGAAGCCTTGATTTTTATGTCTTCCTCTGATGGTATACATTGTTCTTCCTCATCTGAAAGGATGGAAGAAAATACCTGTTCACCAAGAAAGTGGCCTTCTATAGTCTTATTTTTCTCCCTTTTTGGGGCATTTTTCTCAGCCAGTTACTTGACTTTTGAGTCCTTTGTCAAGAGGAGGATACATTCTGGTAACCTGTAAGTTCTCAGTTCCTCCAAGGTGGCACAATCAAGGGAGAGGAGTTTATTTCTCTCCTGGCCTGCCCTCTGTTGTGGGAGCAACCACAAGCACTCTTCTGCCCAGGATCTGTGAGTAGCATTCTCTCTCCAGAGCCTCCACCAGCTCCACAACACCAGTGCTCCTGCTCACCCCAGCACTGCCACTCAGGGCTGAGACCCAGATCAGCTGCTCAATTCCCCCAGGGTTTTTAAGCCTAGGGCTTCAAAAATGGATGCTGCTGCTGCAGTAGCTACTGTTGCCAGGGCCAGACTGTGTTCCCTTCTCAGCCAGATGAAAGAGCTTTCTCCCTGACCTTTGAAGCTGTCCTTGGCATTTGTGAGTTGAACAATCTGGGAACTACTGCTGCTGCATGGTGGCACTCTGAAGCCTGCTCTGGTCCTGTCCCTGCCCTGCTGTGCAGCCCAGGCTGGGCTGTGCAACCTTCCACACTGTGTTGGGCTGAAAATCTCTTTCACTCTGTTGTTTTATGGCTTCTGCTGCTCTAGAATTTGTTTAGAGTCATTTTTTACAGGTATTTTATGGGGGGAGCTACAGCAGGTCCAACCTTCTACTCCGCCATCTTGGCTCTGCCCCCTTCTTATATCATTTTGATCCCATAACAATAATCATTATTATTTTTCCCTTTTCAAGTCAGGAAATGGGGCAAACAGAAATAAAATACATTATTGCAACAGGAACAGAGAAACGTGGGCTTACCAAGAGCAGAGGCTGGCTGGCTTTTCATTTCACTAGGCATTGCCAGATATTTGGCAGAGGGCATTGCCTAGGGAGTTGGGTGGCTGATGCCAGAGCCTTCCCAGTAGTAATAATTCTTGGTGGCAGGGCTCAAGGAATATTCACTATAGGCCTGACCCCTCCATCTCTCCCAATAGCTGCAAAATTTACTGAACCTGGGGTAGTTTGCAGCTGCTGGGGCAGGGTGTGCAGGATGTATTGAACCTGGGATGCAAGGTGCACGTGGGCACAGGGTTGTTAGGGCCACTGCCAATCTGTGATTGCTGCCTCTCCCCTCCTTTTGCCAGGTGGGGAAATGTGATTTAAGTTTTCCCTACAATTCTCCAGCATTCTCTTCTCTTAACCTGATTGGGGATAAGAGGGATTAACAAGAGTGCCTTGGTTTTTTACTGAGATACCATTTTAACTCTGGGAGGGAATGGGGAATGCTGGGCGATCAGGATTGTGTGGAGGTATTTTAGCAGAAGGTGAGCTCCTGGAATTATTCCAAAAGTCTCAGGAGTTTTCTCTTGCAATTTTAAAATGATCAGTTTCCAGACTTCTTAATGATTGATATCAAAACCTCCAGAATGTGCTAAAGATGTTTTTTGTTGCATCTAACTTTTAATTGTGCTCCAGGCTGGCCAGACTAGGAAACACTCAGAAAACAACCTTACAGGTTTGTCTTCTTAGCTGCAGTCCTTAGAAGTCTATGTCTACCTGCCTTTTAAATCTTACAAGGTAATAGATTTGCTCCTCTCACACATGATATGGACACAGAGACACACACTGACAGAAAAATGGATAGGACAAATTCAAATACAAAGAGTGAGAAATTAATGACAAAGACAGGGGGAGTTAGAAGCTTGTTAACATCCTCACCCCCCATCACAAATTGGCTATTATTACTCTGAAGAAGAGGGGCTGGGCAATTTACAAGGATCTAAAACCTGACAGTATCATTGGATCTTGTGAGCCTTCTTCAAAGTGCCCCTGAGGTTTTGAATTTAAAGGGGCAAGTCCAGTTAAATGAAGTTAAATTTGGGAATATGGGTTCCCATCAGGAGCGTAGCCTCTTTTTTTTTTTCCTCTTAAGGGAAAGGGAGTGGAGAAGGCAATTGTATGGTGCCTGGGAAATGATGCTGAAGCTGGAATGGCTTTGGGAGCTTTAAAGGAAGAAACTTGCACCTTATTCTTGTTTGTCATTTAAGCAAACTTTCCCACTAGAGTCTAGACATAATTGCAGAGGATATCTGAATTGCAGAGAAGACCCAGTCATGTGGCCTTCATCCTGAGAGCAAGATTAGAGAGAAAAATGCAGACTGAAACGAAGGAGTGGAATTGGTTAGGATCAGGAGTAGAAAAGGGACTTACCTCCTGCCCCCATCCAGGACAGGCACTTTTCAGGTGAATAAGTCCTGCAGATGCCCAGTCCCAGTGCTGTCCAGGGAAAGAGTCCAATTTCTAGCACTGTCCCATCCAAGCAAAGGCACTATTTCTGTCAAACTTTGCTAAGTTTATTCTTGGAAAAACAAAATTAGGCTGAATAGGAGTGTTTATTTCTCTTAAAGCTTGCAGAACATGCATCTAGAGATGTGCATGGGAGCTCACTGTGAGACAATGAACCCAAGGATGGATGGATGAAAGAGACCTGATATCTCCAGAGCAATTCTTTCTCATCCCTCCCTCCCTTCCTGGCTCAGGATGCCAATGTCAACCAGAATTATAGTCTCCATGTGGTTAGCCATAATATGAGAAAGGAATTTCTTAAGTGAATAGGTTGTAAAAACAATAAGATAGGAGAATGTCAAAGTGTTGACTGAAATTACAATCCCAGGATCTCTGTTTCCTCTACATAACATATATCTATAAAATACCAAGATAACAAAAGTCTCATTATTCAGGATAGTGCCTAGTCAAAGTACCTTATTTTATAAACAGAAGAATGCTCCTGGGCCGACTTCTTCTGGTCTTGGAGTGTAGACACAGGAAGGGGCATTTTGAGTTCACTCAGAGAGCAAGGCATGTCTATTATGCCAGAACATTGCAAAGCATTATGGTAGATTAAGCTCAGAGTAGACCACAATGCCTCTCCTGATTGACCAATCTGGGTTTTAAACATTTCTCAGGTCTTGGGGGTTCAAATTAGCTTGGAGAAGGGTCTACACTTAGAAGTAAAGGACTGACCATGCTCTAGATGCCCTCAACAAAATAGATGGAGCACTTCTTGGTCTATTATTGATTGGCATTGGAGGAAATGATCAGATAAGCACAAATTTAAGTCAACCATCTATAAGGTAATGAATGATTTCCTTTTGATCAAAGGTAGCATAGACAAAAAAGTTTTATCATGTGTCTGGAGGTAATTGCTGACTTAAGTAGATTATGTTTTTGACATTTTCACAGCATAGTTCTTTTGATGACAACACCAAAGAATCAGATAGTACATACCTGCATAGTTGTTGTTACTTCATTTTAGCCCAAAGGTTGGTTGTGATTAAAAAAGATTAACTATGGTATCCTAATAAGAGCTACTTATTGAAAACAAAATAAAACAATGAAGGCTGATTCTTAAATCCATTGTAACATGGTTCAATTGTTTGGGTTATTGGGGAAAATATAAATATATTTTATAAAAAGAAGACCAAGAACCTTATGATGGATGAGTTTTGTTTGCAAATGAAGGATTTGGTGCTGCTTTCAGATGTTTAGACTTTGTGGGTGGTTTTTTTTTACATTTTCTTGAGCTTTACTCTTTGTCATCGTCTTAAAGTCAGCTAGTGTTTCTTGTTCACTGACTGGTACAATATAATATAATATATATGATGTGATATAATATATAATTATGTATAATATATAATATGATATAATATAATGACTGACATCGGGTCAGCCCCTATCTACCTGTTCAGTATTATACATACACACACACACATATGCACACACATACACACAAAACACCCTTTTTTATTTGTAAACTGTTTAAAAACAGATACCTTATATAAATTTCCTTTTGAATTATTACAATAAGCTGAGTTGTAACAAATGAAATGTTGATCTTTATAATAAAACAGAATGAAAAAATATTTGCTTGAAGGAAGAAAATTTTTTAAAAAAGGAAGATGAGTATCTGCTGTGAGAGCTTTCTGAGCCCTGTTCAAGGCTGTTCATTCACCTTTAGTGTCCACCTTCACCCAACTTTCACCGGTGGCTCTAAGAAGTTGTAGGTGCACAGTGTCCATTCCCTTCCCAAACCATTTTGGCAGATGGCTAATCCAAGTTGAGGGAAACTGAGAGGCCTTGAGCATTTGGTGAGTTAGAGGGGTGTCTACTCTAAGCATGTGAAGACTTTCCCTGGTGAAATGGGCACATGGGGACAGTTTGTTCCAATAGCAGTGAAAGTGGCAGAAGTAGGTTCAGTAGAAGACTTAGAACTTGATTGGACATTGAAGATGCCAAGGTCATCCACTGCATACCTGGTCATTTCCAGTTGTCTTGACTTTTGTCTTACCACTGGACTTTGAAGCCTTTGGAAAAGAGAATGAGGCTAATGACTTTGTGCAATTCTGCCTCACTTAAATCCAATTTATGTGCAAGTCAAAAATATACCACTCAAATCATTTTATCATTTTTACCTGCTTTAAATTCGTGGGGTAATGGGCAAGTGACAAAGCAGCAGGTGAGGATAAACTGGGAGCTGTAGTCACAACCCTAAACACAGGTGATCCAAGACACAGGATCATCTCCCTGAACTGATGTAGCAATGGTATCTGGTAGCCCCCTGGGTGTCTGAGCAGCCTTTTTGAAGGACCACACTGCTCACCTTCTGGCACGATGAAGAGGCTTGAAAAGGTGTCCTAAAAATTGTCTCTTTCACCTAGCCTAACCCCGGTCTGCTTATTGTGACAGGTGGGGATCCCAATCTGTGGTTAAAACACAAAAAAATGTACAAAAACTTTTGCAAAGATGATTCTACTCACTATTGATCCATGGAATGTGCACATGCCTATGGACAATACAAAATTCAGGAAACCTGAAATATGATCAGCACTTGTTGGGGGAGAACTCAGTGGGCATTGCATCCAAATAGCAGCCCTGAGTGAAATAAGACTGACAAATGAAGATCAGGTTGCTAGAGTCAGAGCTGGATATATGTTTTTGTTTCTGGAGAAACCACAATGGTGGGGAGTGCTGTGAAGCTGTCATAGGTTTCACAATCAAAACTAACCTAGTCAACAAACTTACATGCCTCCTAGAAGGAGTGAATGACAATGGAATTGCCACTTGCAGGAAAGGCCATACCACTATCATCATTGCCTACATTCCCACCATGATGAACCCTGATGAGGTCAAAGAAAAATTTTATGAAGACCTAGAGGCTCTTACCATCAATGTGCCAAAAGAAGACAAACTTGTAGTTCTTGGTGACTTTAATACCAGAGCAGGCACAGGCTATCAGACATGGCAGGTTGTCCTTGGGAGGACTGGAATTGGATACAGCAAAGGCAATGGTCACTAACTACTGAAAATTGTTCGTCTTATGACCTCATCACCAGTACTGTCTTCCAATTACTAAAATGCGATAAAATTTCATGGATGCACCCTCACAAGAAACATTGCCATTTATAGACTATATCATTATAAGGAGAAGAGACAGACAGGATGTGAGAGTGATGAAGGCAATGTGTGGTACAGAGTGCTGGATGGATCACAGACTTATCCTCTCCAAGCTAAGCATTCATATTCAACAAAAGCTGAGGGCCCAAGAAGACTACCAGAAGTCTTAATGTCAACAGATTAGAGTGTTTCTCCCAGCATGAATAGTTTGTTGTTAACTTGGAGGGAAAGTTGAGGTAACACATGGTTGGCAGCAGTGGAGCAGAAAAGGAGTGGCCAGCTTTCAGAGATCTGATGTACAGCATTGCCAAACCGCTTCATTATCTTTGCCAAGAAAATTCCAAGGACAATATTGGTGTGCTGTGCTCAGCTGGTTCACAAAGAATGGAACACAACTGAACAACAACATATAAGGGTATGCTCCTTTAAAACTTGCTGTGACCAGCACAGTCCGGCAGGTCCGGGGCAGTTATGGGGCTCACAGATCGAGGATGAAAAGACAGGCAGGACACAGCAGTCTGAAGCTGAGTTTATTCTAGACATACTGAGCCAACAAATCGGGGAGTCGGGGTGCTTAAATAGTAAAAAACCATAAGGATAGCGATTGAAGCATGAAAGAGAACAGATCATGATAAGTAGAAAGGGAGGCCTCAAGGCCTCTTTATTGGAATGTTATCCTGTATAGCAGGGGCCCTGATTCCTGAAACTTCAACACCCGAATTTAAGGATGTACACCTGAGAACAATATATCACTTAACTTCTCAAGTCAGCTACTCTCCCTTGGAGGAGGGGAACTCTTGATAAGGGGCTCTTTCAAACCCCTCAAGGTTCTCTACATCTCCCCCTTTTTGTTTCGCAATGACTCTTTCCTAATCATCCAAATGTTGAATGCCAGGAACAAGGACAACAGGGTAGGAGTACAGATACAAATACAAAATACTCCTACAAGGCCTATGACCAACATCCTGAGGTCTTGTGCAAGGCCACTAAAAAACCCCTGTGCTCTATTTATCATGTCTGCAATCTGTTGTGCAGCCTCGGGTGACTTCTGGCATCATCAATAATCTGAACAATTTTTCTCCAAATCATCCATATCCATAGTTACATTATTAACATTCCATAATCCTCTTAAGTGATTGGCAATTTTGATAAAATTATAACAGGTATCACTATAATTCACATTTAACAAACAAAAATGGGTAAACCTATAATCACATTTCAATCTACTATATAAAGTGAGTATCTCAACTTGTTCATTCATTTCTGTTACATACTGTCACAGTTCATCAACGGCTTGATAAAAATCCTTATTAATTTTTTCTTGTACTTGAAATGCCCTTGTAATATTTATGGATAATTGATCTAAATATTTGGCTTTTTAAATTTCTGTTTGTATACTTATAATACCTTCTGTTAAAGCTACACTACTAGCAATAATGGCTACTAAAGCAATAATTCCAAAAAAATACAGGAAATACACCTTTTTTTACGAGAAAGCAATTTTCTGTGAAGCAAATCGATAGTCTGATCTCCTGGAGCTTGATACCATTGAGTCTCCTCCACCAGAAGGAGAGCGAATGGACTCCGTCTAATAACAACACATTTTGGCTTCCTACGTTTTCATTTATGCACGCATTCACAGAGCAATTCAAACAAGTGACATTGAAAGTGTTGTCCCCTCGTACTGTCACAGTCCCATTACCCCACAGAAATGCATACTCTCCTCCCAAGCAAGCAACAAGCGTTGTATTATATGCTAATGTTCTAGGTCCTGCTTTATAATTGGCATTGACCGGACCTAGAGCTGTTGCTATTTTCCACAACTGCTTATTTTGCCATCCCTTAGGCCCTATCCAATTAGGCTTGGGGTATCCCCCATTAGAACATGCCTTCTGTATACCCATGTGAGTACATGCAAAGTCATTATGCCAAGATACATAAGTTGCATTCCAGTATTGTATACATTGGGGTGTATTACCCCTACAGTCCAACAATGGTGGATCAGTGATGCCCTCAGGCCAAAATTCTGTCTGTGCAAGACATCTGAAACGCTCCTTGGGTCGTGTTACATGCACCCCCTTGGAGTCCTAGGAAGGTGGTGGTCAAGTTCCAGAACTGTTGGGGTCAATCATTGGTGTTGCTACTGCCGAATCGCTTGAGAGATAGTTGACTGCCAATTTCATTAAAATGAAAGTAAGCATCCATAACATACCTATAAGTAATGTTCTGCAGGTAAAAACAGTCTGTGCTGTTACTCCTCTGGCTGCTGAAGCAAACTGGAGGAGTCTCTAGAAGACCACTAAAATTGAAGGAGATGGACTTATTTAGGACCGGGAAGCCCCCTTCATCAGAGGCTACAAACTCCTGATTAAGATAAAAGGAACCGTTACCCTTACCATGTGGTATGACCTCTGGTATAAATTGATCCATGCCCACCACCTCCACCCAGGGGGGATTAAAAAAACAAGGACCAAAAAGGAGTAAGAATAAAATAACTAGAAGTGAGGTGGGTGTGAGAATACTGTCAGACTTTCTCACAGTCTCTTGACATACTTGGTAACTATCTGGGGATAAGAGGGGCTTAGATGATTCCCATTTGTCCCCACTGTCCTTATCTGCTTTCTATATTTTTTGATCAAGCAGATCTCTGGAACTGATCATTCAGACTGCTTCAGTTTCCTTTATATTTCTACCATAGACAAGATAGTGCATAAGTTATTACTGTTCACTAGCATAGCTCTATTGTCTTAAACAAAAGAGATTTCTAAGTTGAATCTCACGACTGAATAGATGTTCATCATTGTTTCACCGGCTTGTTTATCTTTTTCTGATTATATTCACTCTGGAAGAAAACACTTTAGAAATTAAGTTGTTAATAAGTTCACACATTAATTTTAGCTTCGGCTTATTAAAACAGCAAGATCTTTTCTGCTTTATAGATCATTACATATTAAGTAGCAATACATTATCTTGAAAATAAAAATTTTAGTAGACTTTAGCCTTATTTTGAAAAACATTTCTTCTAAAGATATTTCTTGTTCTTTTTTTTTAAACAGATGGCATTTTATCATGAAGTTAAGAGAGTTACTAAACTTTTATAAAGAAAATTAGGTGAAACCTTTTAAAATGATAGTTGTCTTTTCACTTTGAAACAAAATAAACCTTTTAAAATTCAAATTTGTTAAAACTTAGTTGGTATAGAAATGTCCTTAAGTAATATGAATTCCCAAAGTATTATAACAAACCAAATTCTTAGGTATTACAGAATTCCAAGATATCACAAAATGCTTTAGTAAAAGTGCATAATAGAATCTCACATTGGTAACAGTAAGAGACTGATGACAGGAAAAAACATTACTGCTTTTAAAATCCTTTAAACAATAAGGACATCTTAAGGTGAATCTTAAGTCATTTACATAAATTTCTGAACATGTTCCAATTTCAGATAAAAATAATATTAAGTTTTCCAGTAAGATTACACAAAAGGGCTCACCTGTTGTACTGACTACTTGTAAATGATCTTAGAAGTCTGCTATAGAAGGAAAAAGTAGGGACATGTGATATAGCAAATACGACAGGATAAAACATCTTTGACTCTGAATTCAGATAGGAGTGAAATTTTCCAATCATGCAGTATCTGTATTATAGCCAGATTCAGGAATAGTCAGGTGGAAAACATTCCTTTATAAAAGGACACAGTGGGGAAACTGACCAGGAGGATCCCATCCTAGATTGAGTCTAGAATTGTCCCTTCGGTGTTTCCTCTCCAGATACAACTTTCACCTGATAACAGTACAGGATGCAGGATCACAGTCCCTCTGAGTAACTTGTGGCATATTTTCTCAGATACTGATTTAATGCAGACAACTATATCCAAATTCAAACTTAAAAATATTTATGGTCCCAAATGCTTTTACCTTGAACATCAAATTTCACTAATCACAACTTAAAGCCAAATACAGTTATTTGTATTCCCATGGAGTTGCAATAAACAATGAAGATTAACAGGACTCACATACATAAGAGATTCCATTTAAGATCCTTCCTTCTCAAATTTAAAACTTGTCCTGATATAAAATCCAATTGTTAAAAATCTTTTCTATCTATTACAACTTTTGAGCAAGTCACATTCATCGTTTATGAATTACATAAGCCAAACAAATTTCTTTCTTAGGACTGATGACCTTGTCCACATGAAAGGGGCCTTGGTGGTTTTACAAAATAAAAGGAATTGGCATGGATCTCATGCCTGCCAATCCCCAAACATACATGAGGACTGTTCTGAATGGGCAGAACCAGTCTACATAAAATTTTTACTCCATTCATTTCTTTCCACACATAGTAATCAATTAACAATTTTAGGTTTTGCATTAAAACAGCAACTTCAAAAACTTAGTTAACAATCTTACAACTTTTATAAATAATAACCAAATTATTTTAGCTGTAACTTGTTTAACACGCAAAGGTGAAAATGCCTGGTTTTCTAAATGGCAATTACAAAACATTATAAGATAAGGTTAGTAGGACTGATAAAATTTTAAATAACATAACTGGCTTTACACAATTTTTTAGTTTCATCTTTTAGTTTCAACAAAATTCAGATTACAAATTGCTTTCTCTAACACCATTTCTGGATTATAGACTAAAATAAAAATCTTAATGGTTCTAATTTTTACTCAAGAAAATTTCACATCTGTGTCCACTCCTTAAAAATGTTTTTGAAAGAAAAAGTTGTGAAACTGCAAGTGGAAGTGAGGGAGACTCTGGAACAAAGTCCAGGGGCTCCTAGTCCCCTCCTTTCCACTTGGAAGTTCAAAGCTTTATCTCTGAGGTATCTTTTTTCATTTTCAGATTTATGCATTTTCTCAATTTGCCTTAGTGCCAAATAATACAACAAATTCTGACCTGTCTTAAACATTCAATTAGGAGTGACATGTTTCACTTAAGATATGACCAGAATAACTACCTTTTGGTTGTATCCCATATACAAAAACTTTTCTCTTTTAGGTGAGGCATGAGATAATTAAAATGCTAGTCAATCAGCCTCGCTAATATGAGGGGAAAAATTTCCCCAATTTCTTCTTGTCTTTCTCTCCACCTTCACAACCTGGCCAGGGTTAGAAGGTAGAAAGAGAGAGAGAATTTTACCAACAACTTTCCAATAAGTTCCAAAACTTTTATGCTTTCCTTAAACTTCATACCCATGTTGTTCTCCTAGTGGGCTTTGATTAAAGCCCCGTTAAAACTGCACATATTATTTCCTTGCATTTCTTATTTAAAACTGCATTTAGCAGTCATATAAACTAAATAATATAAGATTAGTTTCTCTCTTTCTCTCTCCCATTCTCCTCCCTGATGCTGCAGCCATCAGAGAGAAGGGAGGAGGGGGAGGGAAAGAGATAACATTCTAAATTCCAGCTACAATGGAGCCGGGTGTAATGACTCACAAACACACACACACAGAACATGTAAAGAGAGAACACATATACAGACAATAAAAAAAAGAATCCAAAAACTGAGAAAAAATTGTCGGAAATTCTCTGCACAAATTATAACTTTGGCTTACTTTCTATCACTGTGTTCCAAACATCTTTCATACAATTCAGATTTCCAACTAAGTAATCTGGTCCTTCAAGAGTGGTTTAGCTATATTGCACCAGTCAGTGGGGTATAGGGCTGTCTGAGAAATGCTGTCTAGAAGATACTGAATGTAAAGACTATCTGGTCCATAATTGAGTAATTTCTTTGAGAATTTAAAATCCAGAGGGGTATGTTCTCTTACAGCCACTCTTGGGTTATACGGATGTGGGGTTTCTATTAATACCAATGTTAGCCTTATTTCCAAAAGTATTCCTACTCCTCCTTCTGTGGCTTGCTGAAGGACTTTTTGTACAATCCCTTCAGGGTCCTGGATTTTTTCACAAATTTGTGATCTAGACTTGTAGAATGGAGGAGCAGTGGGAGGAGGAGACTCTATTTTAAATTTTTGTGTGACACACCCCATTGGGTGTTCCTTCTCTTTTGTACTAGAGGCTGCATCTACCTTTATTGTTTTTGAGGCTAACAGTACTTGTTTGGGTTTCTGAAGATATATTTTAAGTACATTCCAAATTGAAAATATTGTAACAGGAGAAGCACTTGGTCTGACCTCTCTATAATACTCACTCATTAGATTGCCTATTGTTTCCCACTTTTTAAGATTTTTAAGATTCCCACTTCCTCCAGCTCCTTCATGCCTTTCACCACATGAATTACTTCATGACCCTATGATTACTTCACCTGTCTCTTTTAAACTCCTGGGCTCTAGCCTATTGCTAAAGTAAAACTAATTTCGCCGAGCTCAAAACAAAAGTGACCATGCTGAAGAAGCAGCCCCTTCCCCTCACTTTTTTCCTGCTTGCTATTTTCCCCTTTGGCTCCGGGGGTCCTCCTCTGTTCTTGTGAAGCAAACCAGATTCTCCTGTCTAGAATGGGCAGGGCCCCTCATGAGGCACCAGGTGCTGTGGCCAGCGCAGTCCAGCAGGTCTGGGGTGGTTACGGGGCTCACAGAGTGAGGATGAAAAGACAGGCAGGACACAACAGCCTGACTGGACATACTGAGCCAATAAATCAGGGGATCGGGATGCTTAAATAGTAAAAAAACCCATAAGGGTAGCGATTGAGGCATGACAGAACAGATCATGATAAGCAGAAAGGGAGGCCTCAAGGCCTCTTCATTGGAATGTTATCTGGTATAGCAGGGGCCCTGATTCCTGGAACTTCAGCACCTGAAGGATGTGCACCTGAGAACTATATATCACTTAACTTCTCAAGTCAGCTACTCTCCCTTGGAGGAGGGGAACTCTTGATAAGGGGCTCTTTCAAACCCCTCAAGGCTCTCTACAAAAACTTTCACAAACGTGGAGGTCATTGAAAGAACAGAGGCAATAAGACTTAAGGATAAGTCTCTTCCAGCCTTTAAGTCTGTTTGATTTTGTTTTCCGTGCTCAAAAAGTACCATCACTATGTTTGGTCAAGGTACAGTGTGTCCCACTGTGGTTAATCGGATCAATATCAGCCTGGAAGGCTCTACTGAAGGTCAGGTACAAGTAGCCTGGCAAAGATGCAAGAGTGGTTTGCCATTTCCTTCTCCAGTGGATTAAGGCAAACAGAGGTTAAGTGACCTGTTAAGTGTCACGCAGATAGCAAGTGTCTGAGGCTGAATTTGAACTCAGGCTTTCCTGATTGCAGGCCCAGCCCTGTATCACTGAGCTGTCTAGCTTCTTCATATCATACCCTGATATACATATGAGTAAACTGAGATGCAAAGAAGTGGTGACTAACCTAAGGCCACACAGGTACTCAGTATCAGAGGTGGGATTATAACCAGAGTTCTTTGAATCCAGAAGGCTAGGTTTCTCTTCCCTTTCCTCTTAAGTAAATTAAGCTAGATCATTTCCTAAAGGTCCTTGAATGATTCAGGAGGCCAAGGTTCCAACTGCACAGTTATTTGTCTTCGTGGCGGTTTCAGGTCATATTGACATGGCTCCTTGTTTGCTAATGTCAGAGAAAAGCTGACTGACAGGTTAAGCAATGTTCTTAGAAACCTCTTGTGTCAACATCATTTGACTTCTCATCCTGATGCAACTAGCCAATCTGAATGTTAAATGTCTTTTTTGTACTATGGCAAAGGAGAAACTGCCTTTTGTTACCTGTTGAACCACCTATGAGTTAGACTTAAAATGCAAAGGGATTTCCTCGGTCAGGTCCAGTTTGACACACTGCTGTACCTCATTGCCTCCCTAGGGAAGGTATTGCCAGTGATGAAGTTGTGATGGGCCTCCTGATGTTACTGGTTCACCCTCTGCAGTATGTGTCTTAAGATCTCTAGCAATTCATAAATCAGATTAGTAATTGATAGTATTAGAAATTTCTCCAAGAAACTGAAGGTAGTAAAATAATGGGAAGGTAGTTTGTGTATGTTGGATCGAGCAGTTCTATGTGGATGAGGAGGGGAGCATGTCTCATATTCCTTTTCTGAATCTAAGCTATGTGGAAGCTTTATAAGGGAGAATTAGATGTTGGAGTGTTAGAGGGTAGGGTGGACTACAAGTTTGACATGAGGCAACAGCGTCATGGTGAAATGAAGAAAACAGAAGAGACGTAGTGTTCAGAAGTCCAGGGAAGCAATGGTCCCACTATATTTGGCTCTGGCCTCCATTTTAGGAAGGACAATGTGAACCGGACAGTGTCCAGAGGAGGATAACCAGGATGATAAAGAGCCTGTACTTTGTGCCATATGAAGATTGTTTCAAGGAACTAGGGGTGAAAAAGAAAACGTGAGAGGTTGGGGAGGAGAATGAGCCATTTTAAAATATTTGAAGGGCTACTATGTAGAAGAACTAGCTTGGCCCCATAAAAAGAAAAGTAGGAGAAATGGGTAGAAGCTGCAAAGAGTTATTTAAGTTTGGATATAAAGGCAGGTAAAATGGAAAAGTGTTGGGGGTGTAAGCTCAGTTTCATGTGGACAGTCTCAGGCAGGTAAAGGTGAGGACTTCTAAACCTTAGAGTTCTCATAAGGCCCCCCAGGGAACAGCTGGGAATTGAGGCGTGAGACACGGGCTATCTCGTGCATTTCCGCCTCTTTTCCGTGGGAAACTTGCTGGGGAGAGCATCCCACCCTTGAGATTAACCCATGGTCTGAGCACACCTGTTGTTGACTAGCTAAAGGCTGAGAGCAGGCACGGTATTCAGGAGCAAACTGTGCGGCGGGAGAGCTTAAGTAGGGTCAGGAAAGCCTGAAGGTGCTCTTCGAGCTGAGGGGCCCTTAGAGGGCAGAAGGTCCCTCCCCTCTCCCACTCCCATTCTCTTGCTGTACGATCTTTGCCTTCTTGGGAGGAGGAGGATTCCTCTCTCCTGAGGAAGAATTCACCCTGCACATGTAACTAAGATCCTGAATAAAGCCTAACCCTTGTTCGACTCTGGAAAGTCTCTTTTTTATCCGGTTTGGCCACCGAAGACCTGCGACAGGTGAAAGGTAAGACTCGGGTAGCCCTTTGGCCTCAAGGCCGAACAGAAAAGGATTTGTAACTCATCTACTATAAAATGTAGTCATTGGGATCTCTAAGGCAAGCCCTCTATTCATGATCAATTAATCAATTAATCAACTGACTAGTATTTATTAAATACCTATTATATGTACAAGGCTCTGTGCTAAGCTATTGGGAGACACATATAACAATGATAATAGCTCACATTTACTGGGCAGCTTGTTGGCACTACAGTGGATAGAGTGCCAGACATGGAATCAGGAAGACTCACTCATCTTCCTGAGTTAAAATCTGTCCTCAGAAACTTACTTGCTATGTGATCCTGGGCAAGTTAATCCTGATTGCCTCAGTTTCCTCATCTGTCAGATGAGCTGGAGAAGGAAATGACAAACCACTCCAGTATCTTTCCCAAGAAAACTCTGTCATGAGGAAAATTCAGCAAAGGTAAACTAAGGCAAGTTTCTCTGAGCAAAATAACATTTTATAAGTAGGGCAGGAACCTACCAACAGAATGGGTCTTTGACTGCTTCAGTTTCTAGGTCAAAGACCCAGAGATGAAGACTTATTTTTATAAAGTTAGAATAAAGAATAGAACGGAGTAGATGACATCATGGGGTTGAGAGCAACATATAGAAAATCATTTTATCAACTGTATTATTTTGCACAAATCACATTTAAAACCCAATGTAGTTATCAGTATAGAATAATTACATTCGATCAAAGACAATAAAAGCAAGTACACAGTGTTTACCATTATATCATTTTTGATCTCCCCATCAAACCTAGGAAAGAGGTGGCATTTTTTTCTCTGTAGAGATTAATAAACTAAGGGAAACCGAGAAGTTACTTGCTTAAAATTACAGCTACCAACTTTACAGAAAACAGGGTTTTAAAATTCATATGTTTCAGAGCTATGATCTTTCAACATTTTGCCTTAGTGCCAAACAGCAGGATAATTTTAGGTTTAAGACAAAACTTTACCCCCCAAAATATAGATTTACAATCACAAAATCAAAATCCTAATTTTCACAAGGGTCATATACCACCAGTACTTCATATCTCAGGTACTCTACTGCCAAAGAGTTAAAGCTGCATTCTTATATTCTCATTTACCTCTGCAGGGTCCAAGAGAACTGTGTATTCTTTATACAATAATGAAGGTACACTTTTCTAATGTTTTTCATTTTCTAAGTTGAAGAAAGTAAAATAATGAGAAGGTAGTTTGTGCAATTTAGATTATGCAATTCTGTGGGTGAGGAGGTGACCATGTATCATATGCCTTATCTGGATCCAAGCCATATGGAAACTTTAGAAGGAGGAGTTAGACGTTGGGGTGGACTACAAGTTTGATGTGAGGCAACAATGTGACGGTAAAATGAAGAAAGCAAATATGTTAAGAGAGAAATAGAAATTCATAAGTCCAGGGAAACAATAGCCCCACTGTACTCAGCTCTGGCCACTGTATTTTAGGAAGGGCATTCTGAACAGGAGAGTGTTGGGGGATGAGAAAGAATTTCCAGTTCTGCCATATAAAGGTTATTTGAAGGAACTAGGGAACAAGGACAGAAGTTATAGTCCCCATATCATAAAGAACAACACAAAGTTTCTCATTATCCTTCATATTTCAATGAAGCCAAAAGCCCCTCTCAAATCTTTCTTTTCTTTTTTTTTTTTTTCATTATTAAATTTATTTATTTAACTTTTAACATTCATTTTCACAAAATTTTGGGTTACAAATTTTCTCCCCTTTTATCCCCTCCCCCCCCCAAACACCAAGCATTCTAATTGCCCCTATGATCAATCTGCTCTCTCTTCTATCATCCCTCTCTGCCCTTGTCTCCATCTTCTCTTTTGTCCTGTAGGGGCAGATAGCTTTCTATACCCCTTTACCTGTTTTTCTTATTTCCTAGTGGCAAGAACATTACTCGACAGTTGATCCTAGCACTTTGAGTTCCAACTTCTCTTCCTCCCTCCCTCCCCACCCCTTCCCTTTGGAAGGCAAGCAATTCAATATAGGCCATATCTGTGTAGTTTTGCAAATGACTTCCATAATAGTTGTGTTGTATAGGACTAACTATATTTCCCTCCATCCTATCCTGTCCCCCATTACTTCTATTCTCTTTTGATCCTATCCCTCCCCATGAGTGTCGACCTCGAATTGCACTCTCCTCCTCATGCCCTCCCTTCTATCATCCCCCCCACCCTGCTTGTCCCCTTATCCCCCACTTTCCTGTATTGTAAGATAGGTTTTCCTACCAAAATGAGTGTGCACTTTATTCTTTTCTTTAGTGGAATGTGATGAGAGTAGACTTCATGTTTTTCTCTCACCTCCCCTCTTTATCCCTCCACTAATGAGTCTTTTGATTGCCTCTTTTATGAGAGATAATTTGCCCCATTCAATTTCTCCCTTTCTCTTCCCAATATATTTCTCTCTCACTGCTTGATTTCATTTTGTTTTAAAGATATGATCCCATCCTATTCAATTCACTCTGTGCACTCTGTCTCTATGTATGTGAGCGTGTGTGCATGTGTAATCCCACCCAGTACCCAGATACTGAAATGTTTCAAGAGTTACAAATATTGTCTTTCCATGTAGGAATGTAAACAGTTCAGCTTTAGTAAGTCCCTTATGACTTCACTTTGCTGTTCACCTTTTCATGGTTCTCTTCATTCTTGTGTTTGAAAGTCAAATTTTCTTTTCAGCTCTGGTCTTTTCATCAAGAATACTTGAAAATCCTCTATTTCATTGAAAGACCATTTTTTCCCCTGAAGTATTATAGTCAGTTTTGCTGGGTAGGTGATTCTTGGTTTTAGTCCTAGTTCCTTTGACTTCTGGAATATACTGTTCCATGCCCTTCGATCCCTTAATGTAGAGGCTGCTAGATCTTGCGTTATCCTGATTGTATTTCCACAATACTTGAATTGTTTCTTTCTAGCTGCCTGCAGTATTTTCTCCTTGACCTGGGAACTCTGGAATTTGGCCACAATGTTCCTAGGAGTTTCTCTTTTTGGATCTCTTTCAGGCGGTGTTCTGTGGATTCCTTGAATATTTATTTTGCCCTCTGGTTCCAGAATCTCAGGGCAATTTTCCTTGATAATTTCATGAAAGATGATATCTAGGCTCTTCTTTTGATCATGGCTTTCAGGTAGTCCCATAATTTTTAAATTGTCTCTCCTGGATCTATTTTCCAGGTCTGTTGTTTTTCCAATGAGATATTTCACATTATCTTCCATTTTTCCATTCTTCTCTCTTTGTTCTGTGATTTCTTGGTTTTGCATAAAGTCATTAGCCTCCATCTGTGCCATTCTAATTTTGAAAGAACTATTTTCTTCAGTGAGCTTTTGAATCTCCTTTTCCATTTGGCTAATTCTGCTTTTGAAAGCATTCTTCTCCTCATTGGCTTTTTGAACCTCTTTTGCCAAATGAGTTAGGCTAGTTTTCAAGGTGTTAATTTCTTCAACATTTTTTTGGGTCTCCCTTAGCAGGGAGCTGATCTGCTGTTCATGCTTTGACTTCATGTCTCTCATTTCTCTTCCCAGCTTTTCCTCCACCTCTCTAACTTGATTTTCAAAATTCTTTTTGAGCTCTTCCATGGCCTGAGCCCATTGGGTGGGCTGGGACACAGAAGCCTTGATTTCTGTGTCTTTGCCTGATGGTAAGCATTGTTCTTCCTCATCAGAAAGGAAGGGAGGAAATGCCTGTTCGCCAAGAAAGTAACCTTCTATAGTCTTATTTTTTTTCCCTTTTCTGGGCATTTTCCCAGCCAGTGACTTGACCTCTGAATATTTTCCTCACACCCACCTCACCTCCTGATCCTCCCAGCCCGTGTTTGTGGTCTGAGATTCAAATGCTGCTTCCAGCCTCAGGGCTTTTGGCGGGGGCAGGGCTGCTATTCAGTATGAGATTATGTTCTGGTGCTGAGGTCGGGGCAGGGCCACCTCTCAGGCTCAGTTCCCTCAGGGGGTTTATGCACAGACCTTCCGCAATGGATTCAGGCTCCCGCCCGCTTGGGGAGCCCCTGTCTGCAGCTGCCTCTCAGCTTCTACCTCCCGGGGGGGTCTGAATTATGGGGGCACCCCACTCCCCTCTTGACCCGCCAAAGAGACTCTCTCACCCACCCCTGTCACCTGTGGGTGGAGGGACTTGTGCGGCCGCTGGAGATCCCGTCCCTGAAGCCTGCTCGGATCTGTTTCTCTCGGTGCCGCAGCCGTGGCCGCAGCAGGTCTGGGCTGGGCTTTGTGTCTGCAGCGCGACGGACCTTTTGCGAGAGGTTTGCAGATCCCTCTGTGGGTGGAGGGACCCGCGTGGCCGCTGGAGATCCTGTCTGTGAAGCCTGCTCGGATCTTTTCCTCTCGGTGCCGCGGCAGCGGCAGGGCTGCACTCAGCTCCCAGTCCCGGCGCCCAGTCCGCAGTGCGAAGGACCCCCCCGCGAGAGGTTTGCAGGTCTCTCCGGAACAGAAATCTCCCTCGCTCCAATGTTCCGTGGCTTCTGGGTGCGGAATTCGCCGTGAGTTACTTCCCTGTAGCCATTCTATGGGTTGTGGGTTCAGAGCTATGTGTATGTGCGTCTTTCTACTCCGCCATCTTGGCTCCGCCCCCTCAAATCTTTCTTTTCAACACACTTAAATTGTTTTCTAAAATCTCTCTATCTCTGCCTCTGTTTCTCTCTCTCTGTGTCTCTCTCTGTGTCTCTGTCTCTGTCTCTCTGTCTCTCTCTGTGTGTCTCTGTGTCTCTGTTTCTTTGTCTCTGTCCCTTTTTTCTTATCTGTCTCTCTGTACTCCCAAAACTTGGCCATAGTTCCAGAATGTAAAGAGAGTCTTTCTGAAGACTTAGAGAACTGAAAAAAAAAGAGAAAGAAAAATTAGATTACAAAACTTGGTGAGAGTGATTTTTCTTTGCACACTCTATATACATAATTTTCTAAAAACAATCTTGAAGAAATGTCATAAAATTCTGCAAATATATGGAAAGCTCTAGCGCCTCTTGTCTATGTCTTACACACATACACAGATACACACAAAGAAAAATGAACAAACACAGGCAACTAAATACACAAACTGTGAGATAGTGGCTATATTGTCTCCTTATTAATGATAATGTAAGGTTTCAGCTAATAACCACCTGTCTAAACCTGTTGAAGAGATGATGATACCTAAACAGCCAAAGGCTGACCAAAACCCTAAGAGTACTGCTATTCTCAGTTTGGTCACTAGATGTCAGAAGAGACCATACTATTTCACAATCCCCAGCTGATTAGACTATTGGGAGAGAAAGGAAAAAACTGATTCAGGAATCCATCAGAAAACAATTTAATCTAGATATTTTTTCATATTTCTCTAGGACCCTGACAAGGGAACCAGGTTCCTTAATCTCTTCAGCAAGAAAAGCCCACAGCCTCAAGGCAACTTAGTGTTTACTTTATGATAGGACAATAGGACATCATCTTCCTTTTAAGCTGGAAGAATTTGATTTTTTGGAAGCTTTCTTTGAGGGCAAAGCCAAATAACAATTAAGTTTGAAGTATACTATTCATTTACCTTACAAAAGGGCTGTTTATTCCAAGCATTTCATATCATGAGGCCCACAATCTTCTTTGCCAAAGATTAAAGAGTGGCCATCTTGTTTTAGGTTCTCATCACATACACACACATGCACGCACACACACACACAGACACACACACATGCATACACAGACAGACAGACAGACACACACACACACACACACACGCACACACACACACTCCTTCAAGGGACATATCCTAATCCTATTTGGAGAGATCTTTTTTAAGGATAAATTCCCTTTCAAGGTCAGTTCTGTAAATACAAATGAGTTTTAAGTATTGCCACTTCTTTTGTCAGATTAATAAATTGCAACTATTAATACAAATAAGACATTCAACATAAACGCAAAGCAAAAATACACAAACTTTTTCCCAGATGATCATACTTGAACACAAACTAGCCCTCCAATCAGACACAGACAAAAGCTACAGCTTTGTCCGGCAATGAGGACTTACCTCAGACTTAGAGTGAAAATGACGGAATTTGAGAGTGAGGAGAAGAGAGCCAGATCTCTGCTTTTGGTCTTCCAGGAGAAGCTTTCTTCCAGGTGAAAAAATCTCACCAGGGAGCACTCAAGAAGGGGGAGGAGGAGGCTCTGCAGGGAACCTAAGCAGGACCAACCTCTCTCCCCCAACCCCACCACTACCACCAAACTATCTCAAGTAAAATTCAACAAAGGTAGATAAGGCAAGTTTCACTGAGTAAGATAACATTTTATTAGTAGGGCACACATATGCCAATAAGAATAGGTCTTGACTGCTTTAGTTTCTAAGGCCAAAGACCCTGAGATGAAGACTTAATTGCTTTTTATAAGGTTGGAACAAAGAACAGAGCAAAGCAGGAGACATTATGGGGTTGATGATACATGACTGGTTACATAACTGAGGTATGGGGAATAATATGATTAGTTGGGGACTAGTGACAACCCTCTCCTTCCTGACTGTAACTAGGAAGTGTTCAGTGTTTGAGTCCACCTGAAAGGTCGGAAGATATTTGGACCAGACTTCTTTGGATAGCACACTAGACATTCTTGAAGGACAGTTTGATGGTATAAAAGTACTAGATTGGACTCCCTGGACACCCATATTTCCCAAGGATAATAGATTTCCTTGAGTCAAGAGTAGAACAAGAGAGCAAGAGAGCTGGATTTCTAAAATTAACTCACTGCCAGCCAGCTAAGTCTATGAACTAAGTTCAGACACAAAGAACCATGACTTTCTCCTGCTAGGTAAGTAAAAGCTGGCAGATCTGTCAAATGAGGCATTTCTGAGCTATGGTAGTTAATATGATAAATGTCCCGTGTGTGTGTGCGCGCGCGTGCACGTGTGTGTGAACACCAGGTTGTCTATTGAAGGGCAGACTTACCCAGGTCAGAAACAGAACAGAACAGATCAAAACTCTGCTGCCAATTAACATGAGATAGGACCAGTAAAAGACCCCTGCACTTCCAGCTAGGAAAAGATAGGAAGTCTCAGTCTGTAAAAAACAAAAAACAACAAAAAACAATACAAACCCCAAAATAAAAACCTAGGATCTCTTAGAACTGGAGGACAAAGTGAAAATAGAATGAATATACTGGTCATCCTGAAAGAAATCTCAAAATGAAAACTCCTAGGAACACCATAGCCAAAGTCTAGAGCTTCTAGGTCAAGGATAAAAATAACTTCAAGCAGTGAGAAAGAAAGAGTTTAAGTAGCAAGGAAGTATGGTCAGTATCACACAAGATTTAGCAGGTATAGAGAAGTGGAGAACATGGAATATGATTTGCCAAAATGTAAAATGCAAAGAATAACTTATCCTTTCCTCTACGGAGAAAAAAATAGCTCTTTCATGAAATTGAAAACTTCCAACCATTCCTGATAAAAACATCGGACCTAGGTAGAGACTTTGAAATACAAACATGAAAATAAGGAGGAAAATACAAAGGCAAATCCAAGTGAGCAACCAGAGAAATCTTTATATGGGTGAAGTGTTTTCATTCTAATGTAGAAGTGGGTGGATAACAGGAGTATAATGGGGGTTTGACTTTAGTCGGTCTCCCTGCCTCAAGTTTCTCTTTTCTATAGTTCATCCTTTACTTGGCTGTCAAATGGATCCTCCTAAAGCACGTATGCCCATGTCACCCTGACCCCATTAAATCAACTGTAGGGGCTCCCTATCACATCTAGGCTCAAATATAAAATTCTTTCTTTGACTTTTAAATACCTTCATAATCTGTCCCTGTTCTACCTTTCCAGTTTTGTTATATCTTATTCCTTTTCAAGTACTGTGTAAGTCAGTGACACTAGCTTCCTTACTGTTTCTCATACATGATACTCCTTCTCCAAACTCTGGGCATTTTCACTGACTAGCCTTACTTGTAACTCTCTCTCTCCCTCCCTCCCTCCCTCCCTCTCTCTCTCCCTCTCTCTCTCTCCTTCCCTCCCCCCTCTCCTTATCTCTGTCTTCTAGTTTCCTTTTCAGCTAAAATCCCACCTTCTGCAAGAAGCCGTTCCTACTTCTCCTTAATTTTAGTGCCTTCCCTCTGAGAATATCTCCCAATTTTTCCTGTATATATCTTGATTGTACGTAGTTGTTTTCGTATTATTTCCCATCTCTCTCTCTCTCTCTCTCTCTCTCTCTCTCTCTCTCTCTCTCTCTCCCTGTCATCTATCTATCTTTTATCTATATCATCCATCTATCTATCCATCGATGTATATATCTATCTGTCTGCCTCTATCCTTCTATCTCTTTCTCTCTCTACCATAATGCAAATAAAACCAAAGTTTAAGGGTAGCCAAATTCCAAGTAGTTGAAAAAACCCAGTAATAGCCCTTGACAACAGAAAATGAAATTTACCGCCTTCCTCTTGGCAGAGAAGCAGGAAAGCACCAGGGCAAAATGTTGTGTACATGATCAGACTACAATCATTGCAGTAGGTGTGTTTCCTTTGTTGTTTTCTTTTTGTTAACACCTGTTTCACAAGAATTAAGAGTTTTAACTACTATTGCTTAAAGAGTCAATCTGGAGAAAGTCTATTAAGAGTGATGACTTGAGAGAAGCTGGGAAAAAGAAGAAAAAAAGATAGAGGGATCTTCTTTCCTGATGAAATTATTATGATGTTTTTCTTACAGACAATGAAGATTTTTGAGAAGAGACTGCATGTGTGGTAGCACCTTAAGTGAACTGAATGGCTGAACTGTTTCTAGTCGTATGTTTTTATTGTGATGATTAGAGAGGACTCAGTGATCATTCTCATGCCTAAAACATTCTCAATAATTATTTGTCTGTGATATTATTGATTTTCCAATTCTTAATTATAATGCATTCTCTCTAAGATGATCTCCAATTTACTATGCATATACCTTGTTTGCCTGTTGTCTCCTCCGTTAGTCTGTGAGGTCCTTGAGAGCAGAGACTATTTTCATATATATATTTTTTTGGTATCTCCAGCCCTTAGCACATAGTATATGTTTAATAAATGACAGTTGAAAGTTGTGGTATATGAATGTAATGGAATATCATTTTGCTATATATAAGAAATGATGAGCAGGCAGATTTCAGAAAAACTTGGAAAGACTTACATGAACTGATACTGAGTGAAGTGGGCAGAACCAGGAGAACACTGTACACAGTAACAGCAACATTGTAACAGTAACAGCAACATTGTAACAGTAACAGCAACATTGTGTGATGACCAACTTTGATAGACTTAGCCTTTCTCAGGAATACAATGATCTAAGCCAACTCCGAAAGATTCACAATGGAAAATGCTATCCACATCCAGAGAAAGAACTATGGAGTCTGAATGCAGATCGAAGCACACTGTTTTCTCTCTTTTTTTCCTTCTCATGGTTTTTCCCTTTTGTTCTGATTCTTCTTTCACAACACGACCAATGTGGAAATATATTTAACATGAAAAGTGCAAATATAGTCTATCTCAGATTGCTTGCAGTCATGGGGAAGGGAGGAAGGGAGGGAAAAAGAATCTGGAATTCAAAATCTTATGAAAGTGAATATTGAAAACAAAAATAAATAAGTTAAAATTTTTTTAAAGAAATAAATGGTAGTTGACTACTAATAAATTGTATAGTTAGTCATCATTGTAGTTGAGTGTGTGTGTGTGTGTGTGTGTGTGTGCGTGCATATTTGTACTTAAAAGTCCTTTCCCTCTTTTTTTATCTCTTTGATGTTTAGGTCTGACAGTGATATTGTGAGTCAAAGGATAAATGAAGTTTAGTAATTGAGGGCATATTTCCAAATTGCTTTCCAGAATTGTTAGACTAATTCATAGGTCTACTAACAGTGCATTAACATTCTTTCCCCTGCCCCAATCCCCTCAAAAAATTGTCATTTTCTTTTTTTTGTCATCTTTGACAATCTGATGGATGTGAGGTGGAAACTATTTTAATTTAAATTTCTCTAGTTATTAAGGATTTGGAGCATTTTTATATGGCTATAAATACATTGGATTTTTTTCCTTTGAAAATTTCCCATTCATATCCTTTGATCATGTAGCAATTGGGAAATGAATCTTATTCTCAAAAATTTGAATCAATTCCTTATATATCTTAGAAATAATGCTTTTATTAAAGGAACTTGTCTCAGAGATACCTCCCATCCCACTAATTGGTTCCTTTCTAATCTTAGCTGTATTTAACCTACATACTCTTTTTTAAACTAAATTTTATTTTTTTCAGTGAATGAAAATCCACCTCTCTCCCTTCTACCACTCCCCTACATGTCCAACATTGAAAAAGAAAGAAAAATAAAACCCTGGTGACAAATATTCATAGTTAAGCAAAACAAATCCCTACATTGACCATGTCTCCATCTACGCCCTCAGTCTATCACTTCTCTGTGACGAGGTGGGCAGAATCCTGGTTGATTCTTTCATTGATTACAGTCTCCTACCTCCTCTTTATAAAGAAGAGGGTGGTGAGAGAGAGAAAATGTACTCAGAATTACTGCCTTAGCTTTGTTGTTAGCTTATCTGTTTCTGCATCCCTTCTTCTCTTTCCCTGGTCCAGAACCCAATCACAGGTCCTAAACCTTTCTTTTCTTTTAAACTCCTCTTCAAGAACTCTCTATGATTAGTTTGTTTTGCTTAGGACTAATTCCTCTCTTATTTGCCTTCTTCCTTCTCCCCTTTCTCTCCTGTTTCCTTGTTGAATGAAATTTATATTTGCACACAACTCTGTATTTGTGTGTATTCTTCTCTCCTTTGACCAGTTCAGATGAAAATGATGTTCAAGTGTAGCCTACGGCTCTGACCTCTTCCCCCTTCTTTGTGTAGCTTTCTACCTGATACACTGATCATGTAAGATAATTTTCCTCCCCCCATTTTTCATCTCACTTTCTTCTTAATGTATTCCCCCATTTCATTTTTTTAAAGATTAAAAAAAGCCCTGTGTCTTATTAGACTTTCTCTATGACAATGACAATTGATTATGACAGAATTCTGAGGGGAAACACATCTCATTTCCCCATATCAGGATGTATGCAGTTCATCCTTGGTTGGTAGCTAATGATTGCTTACTCATATTTAACTTTTTATGTTTCTCTTGAGTCCTGTGTTTCTATTTAAAAGTTTCTAAACAACTTGGCCTCTCATTATGAATGCTTAGATGTCATCTATTTGATAAAAGGTCTGTTTTCTCTGCTTTTTTCTGAGTATGCTATTTTTGCTTATAAGCCTATATCTTTTGCCTTGTGAAATATCATATTCCAAGCTTTTGGATTCTTCATAGTTGTATCTTGTACTTGACTATGGTTTCTTGATATTTGAATTCTTTTTTTCTGGGATATTTGTAGTATTTTTTTTCTTTGACCTGGGATCTCTTAGATTTTGGCTATAATGGCTCTGGAAGTTTTAATTTTAGGATTTCTTTCCAGAGGTGACTAGTAGATTTTTTATTATGCCTTTGGACTCTAGTTTTAAGAAATCTGGGCATCAGCACCAATTTTTTTTAATGATTTCATTAAGTATGATCATGGCTTTTGAGTAGTCCAATGAATCTTAACTTATCTCTCCTTGATCTATTTTCCAGTTCAGTTGTTTTTCATATGAGATAATTTACATTTTCTTCTATTTTTTAAATCCTTTGACTTTGTTTTAATATTTCATGTTGTCTCATGTAATCATTAACTTCTATTTTATCCTTTCTACCATCCAGGGCAGCGCAGTGGCACAGTGGATAGATAGAGTGCTGGTCCTGGAGTCAGGAAGGCTTAGCTTCACAACTTCAAATCTGGTCTCAGATACTTACTAGGTGTGTGACCCTGGGCAAGTCACTTAACCCTGTTTGCCTCAGTTTCCTCATCTGTCAAATGAGCTAGAAAAGAAAATGGCAAACCAGTGTCTTTTGTTAGGATCAGGGTCTGTAGATGTCTAAATGACTGCCATGCCTGGTCCTATTTTATGTTCTTCTGGGTCCTGCTGCTCCTTTCTTGAGGTACATATTCCATTAAATGCATTCCACTGAGTCATACAAAGTTTGAGGATCTCAGGGACAGCTCAAGCAAGTACTTACAAGTTTTCAATGTCAACAGATTAGAGCACTTCTCTGAGCAGCAAAAGTGTTGCTAACTTGAAGAGAGAGTTGAGTCAACACATGGTTGGCAACAGTGGAGCCGAAAAGGAGTGGAGAGATTTGGTGTATAGCACTACAATGGTTTATCTCAGAGCATTTGCAAACATCAAGACTGGTTTGATGAAAATTATGGTGAAATTCAGAAGCTGCTAAATGAAAAATGAGAACTCCACAGCAGTTACCAGCAGGATAGTTCATCCATCTCTAGATGGCAGCATTTAACTCTATCAAAAGTAAAGTACAAGCAAAGCTTAGAGAGATGCAGGATTCTTGGCTCAGTGAGAAGGCAGATCAAATTCAGTTTTATGCTGATAGTAACAGTCCAAAGCACTTTTATGATGCCCTGAAAGCTATTTACTGGTCAAAGATATATGGTGCATCTCAATTACTCAATGCTAATGGAGCCACACTGATTTATGATAAGGGCATGATCTTGGAGAGATAGACTGAACACCTCCACAGGATGCTCAACAGACCATCATCAACCAACGCTGAAGTCACTGACTGTTTATCTCATGTTGAAGTCAATCTGTCTCTAGACAAATTTCCAACTGAAGAAGAGGGTTTGAGTGCCATTTGCCTGCTCTCCTTTTGCAAAGCACCTGATGTTGATTTAATTCCAGCTGATATTTACAAGGTGGTGGTGGAGTCCATTGCTCATAAAAAAGCTAACTGAAATTTTCTGGGCTATATGGCAAGAGAAGAACCCCCAGGAGTTCAAGGATGCCTCCATCATCCATCTCTATAAAGGTAAAGGAAATAGATTATTCTGTGACAATCATGGGTGGGTGGGGGGTATCTTTGTTTTTGTCACTACTGGCAAGATTCTTGCTAGAGTTCTCCTTAATAGGCTCATCCTTCACCTGGAAGATGGTCATCTACCTGAGAGCCAGTGTGGCTTCAGAAAGGGCTGAGGAGCAATTGATATAGTGTTTGCTGCCTGACAAGTCCAGGAGAAACGTCAGGAAGAGAACAGAAGTTTGTACACAAGGTTTGTTGATCTGATCAAAGCCTTTGATACTGTCAGTCATGAGAGCTTATGGAAAACTATGTTAAAATTTGGTTGCTCAGAGAAGTTCATTGGTAATGTGTGTCAGTTTCATGACAGCAAGCTTGGGTTCTGGATAATGGATGATGCTCTCCTGCCTTCCCAGTCACCAGTGGAGTGAAACATGGCTGTGTGCTTGCTCCCATGCTTTTTTAGCATGGTGTTTTCAGGCATGTGATCAAACACCTTCAATAAGAATGAACTTAACATTAAGGTCAGCTACCACACTGATTCTTCAACTTGAAAAGGCTGCAAACCAAGACCAATGTGAGGGAGTGTTGGTGAATGATTTTCTGTTTGCAGATGACTGTGCACTCAATGAGGCCTCTGAAACTGAGACGCAGCAAAGTGTGGATCAATTCTCTGTTGCTTGTGCTAAGTTTGGCCTAACAACTAACATCAAGAAAACACAGGTGCTCCATCAGCCAGCTACCACAGCATCTACATATGGAACCATCAGTTACAACAAATGGAGAAGTTTTCAGTGCTATGGATAAGTTCATTTGCCTTGGCATTATAATTTCCAAGGATGTACACATTGATAATGAGATTGATACATGCCTTGCCAGAGATAGCACAGTGTTTGGGAGACTCTGAAGGAAAGTGTGGGAGAGAAGAAGTATTTGACTACCAAACTGAAGGTGTACACAACTGGTGTACTGACCTCATTGTTGTATGCCTGTGAAACCTGGACAGCAAACCAGCACCATGCCAGGAAACTGAATCACTTCCATTTGAATTGTCTTAGGAAGATTCTGAAGCTCTGGTAGGTTAAAATACCAGACACTGATTTCCTTTCTTGAACTAAACTGCCAAGCATTCAAACTCTACTCCAAGAGCGCAACTCTGATGGGCTGGTCATGCTGTTTGAATGCCAAATGGATGCTTGCCTAAAAGACTATTTTATGGAGAACTCACCCATGGCAAACATTCACATGATGGTCAGAAAAAAACATAGTGACGCTAACCTTGACTCTAACGTAGTGATGTCATTTTGGTCCTCTTTGAGAATGAAGGACAGCCACCAACCACCACAACTACTTCCAAGTTTTCAATAATCTCAGAGTGGTATGATCCAGAATAAACTCTGACCTCCACCTTCCTGATTTGAGTTCTGTAATTCCTGATCTGAATGTTGGTCTGAGCAAGACAAGTAGATAGAACAAAATGGTTAAATAGTCCAGTGACAGAGCACCAAGCCTCAAGTCAGGAAGACTCACTTACCTGAGTTCAAATCTGGCCTCAGATTTAACTTCTTTCTTGTTTATTTTTTGGTTATATTTATGTACTTCTGAAAGAAATACGTCAAGGTTTCCCCACTGTTCTAGGCTGACTGTATATTTCTGCCCATATTTATATTTATATATATTTAACTTTCTGCAAATATTGAGATGGCATGCCATTCAGTGAAGATATGTTAAGCATTGAAATTAATTCATTGCCTGTGGTATCTTTACAGCAAAATGTAGTTTCCCTGTTTATGTTCTCCTTGCATCTATTTTGCAACTATGATTGCTACACCTGTTGTTGCGAGTTCAGCTGAAGCATCAGAGATTTGGCTCCAACATAGCATCAAATACCAGAGTAAGAGTTTTTAACCAATATCCCAGAAAATCACCTCAGAACACTATTCATAGCAAAAACTCCAGCAATAATACATGCGGAGATATAACACCATGTGAAGCAACCTTTGGCAGTTGGCTTCTATGACTTCCATTACACATCACAATGACACACACATGTTCACCAAATAAAAGCAAATAAGCATAGAAATAAGGATAGACCTCCTAAACATCAGGATGAGCCATAGCAAACTTAACAAGGTTAACAAGCAAATGGAGTTATAAAATGTGCACTGTGCAGATACAAAGCAAAAGTCATGGAATGGAAATCTAAGCATGTTTAAAAAACCGTGCATTTGTGAGTGTATGCAATCGTGTTCGAGGCACATGGTACAAGATTTGGTAACGTTTTCTTCCTGGACTATTGTAATAGCCTATTATTTGGCCTGCCTGCCTCAAGAGTCTCTCACTCTGCTCCACCTTCCATTCTGCTATCAAATTGATCTTCCTAAAGGGCAGATATGATGATGTTACCTCCCCTTACTCCAAACACCACTCAGTCAATCCTGTCGCCTGAGTCTAGTGGGCACTTCCTCCACCACTCAGAAACTTTACCATCTTACAAGGCTCAACTTACAACCTTCTCCTCTTTCATGAAGATTTTCTCTTTACCTCTTTTCCATGGGCATACTGGAGGCAGCTCCAACCAGCTCATGAGAGCTAATTGTAAAATGTTCAGTGTGAGTACTGGAAATCCGCAAGTACTACAAAACTGAACTTGAATCATTGGGGTATTGATTGTCCAGACTTGCCAAAGGGATGGAAAAATGACTAATAATAGAGATGAACTTTCACAGTATGTCCTAGATATTTTTTTTCCTGGAAAAGTTGTTATACATTTATCAGGATATCCCTAGCTCTCTCCCTTCTCAAATTATCTTGCATTTACTCATCTGCCATCTCCTTCTCTTGCTTCCTCCTATCCCCCCTTGATGACTCCAGGAAGATATTGCTTCTGATTTTGTATTTTTAGCACCTAGCACAGTGATTTGCATTATTAAACATTTGTGGAATTGAACTAAATGAAAGAAGCAGTGTAGTCCAATGGAAAAAGCACTGAATTTTGGAGTCAGAGGACCTGAATTCAAATTCTGCCCATGCCACTCAATCTGTGTGACCTCTGGCAAGTCACTTAACCTCTCTATACCTGTTTCGATATCTGTAAAATAAGGAGGTTGAACTAGAGACAATGTTTTATCTATATCTGCGTCTATGATTCTATAAGAAATGGAGAACCAGAGAATTTAATGATTTGTCCAAAGATCACCTTGGACAAGGTAATAAACAGAGGAACTAAGAGTAGAACTCAGGTCTTCTACAGAACAGGTCAATGCTCTGAAGAATAATAAAAGCTAACATTTATCTAGCACTTACTACTTGCTAAGCACCTTATAATTACTACATCATTTGATCCTCACAGCAACCCTAGGAGATATGTCCCAGTATTATCGCCATTTTACAGATGAGGAAACTGAGGCAAGCAGAAGTTAAGTCATCTGCCTAGGGATCACCCAGCTAGTAAGTTTCTGAGGCTGGATACTCTCCACTATTCACATAGCCACCTTTCCCTTCCCTCAGCCTCCAGGCAAGGCTGAATCCCAAGGCAGAGGGGACCGAGATAATAATTATGATGACAGATTAGAGATGTCCTGGAAAAAGGCCAAAAGTACTCACTGTTGATTTTTAACTCTGTGATACAAGTCCACCCCAACCATCTCCCAAAATTCTGAGGAAGATGATGTGAACAGGAAGGAATGTTTCTGGCTCTGCTAGAATAAGATGCATCCCAACCCATTCTCAAAGGCCAGTGATTCCCCTGAACTCGATGAAGGCATCTGGCATTAGCTCAGAGTTCCTTGGGGCCAGGATCTGGGAGGATTCTAAGAAGCAATGCTTCCTACTTTCCCAGAAATACAACAAACACAATAAACGTTTATTACTAGTCCCTTCCTGTGGGGCAAAACTCTAAATTCCAGGAATCTAAGAAAGTTAGAACTGGAAGGGACCTCAACCCTCTAATTTTATAGATGAGGAAACTGAGCCCTAGAGAATGGAGTTGATTTGTCCCAAGAAAGTTAGAGGCAAAGTTAAGACTAGAACCCACATCTTTTGTCTTTTGTCCAATTATTGTTTCTACTCACACACTGTAATGAGAGGAGTACTGCAGAAATGAGCTCTCCTTCAAGGAGGTGGTCTAAATACTATGAAGTGTCAGGAATTACTGACTCAGTCATCTCTTCTCTTCCCAGTTGGGGTTTATGGCAGGGCTATTTGAGGCTATGCCTGGAAGATGCCTTCACCCCCACGGCTTGATGACTATTCCTACGTAGGTCCTTCATTAGGGAGACTCAACTAACGGAATTTAAGCCTGGACCTCTGGCTACTTATTTTGCTTCATTTGTAGTAATATTGGGTGAGAGAGATCCTAAGATAAGATGGACACGTCCAACTTGGAAGTGACCTTCTGAGTCTGAGGAGTTAGAGGTCACAGGTTCATCTGTTGGAGGTGATTGGCAGCAAGGAGAGTTCCTACATTGGAGAAAATAGCCACCAAGATGGGAAAGAGCTCAATTCCTGGCTTAGTTGGCCCAAAGACATGGACTTTGAAGGGAGATGGTGCAGTGTTCCCATGTTTAAGTGACAACCTCATGGGAGGGTATAGCAGTAGTTATTATGTATTGCTTTTTGTAGCATTTAAAAAGTTTGAGACATAATTTCTGGGTAATTAGTCATTTTATTAATAATGTCAGCATTTTCATAAAAGAGGTCAGTGGCTCTTTTGAATGCCAAACATGGAGGCGGGCTCATGGCTTACATACCTTTGGAAGAGGAGTATTCCTGAGGGTGGCAATAACTCTGATTGGTTAACAATTAATGAGAGAATAAATATTGCAGTGAGGGGCTATATCTGGTCTAATGAACTTTGTTCATATCCTTTACTTCTAAATTACCCAGCCCTGGCCAATCTATTCAAATAATTTTTCCTTGACCAAGATTTGAGGAGAGTTTATTTAGTCTCATTATTAGTAATGTCCTTCAAGAGACTTAACTTTTGAAATGAGGACTTTAGAAAAAGAGGGAACTCCGGATCTCTCCAAATTATTGGTTATTAATAATCATTTCCCTTTTTAAATTTTCTGTCAATGCCTGTTTGGGAAAACCTTTTGTATTTGGCATTGTATAGGAAAAACAAATACCTGCCTCAGACTTTATTTACACTGTATTTAGGTCATGTCCAGTTGGGACAAAATTAAGAATCTTTTAAAATTATTATTATTAAATTTATTTATTTTTAGTTTTCAACATTTACTTCCTTAAGATTTTGAGTTCCAAATTTTCTCCCTTCTCTCCCCTCCCCCACTCCAAAAACAACATGGAATTTGATATAGGCTTTACTATACATTCACATTAAATCTATTTTCATGTTAGTCATGTTGTAAAGAAGAATTAGAACCAATGGTTAGAAACCACCAGAAAGAACCCCCTCCTGCCCCTGCCAAAAACAACAACAAAGAAGAGAGAGAGCCAATAACAAGCTTTGATCTGCATTCAGACTCCACAGTTCTTTTTCTAGATATGGGCAGCATTTTCCATCATAAGTCTTGAAGTTGTCTTAGATCATTGCATTGCTAAGAAGAGATAAGCCTATCAGAGTTAGTCACTGCACAATGTGGCTATTCCTATATACAATGTTCTCCTGGTTCTGCTCACTTCACTCAGCATAGTTCATATAAATCTTCCCAAGATTTTCTGAAGTTGGTCTGCTCATCATTTCTTATAGCACAATAGTAGTATTCCATTACATTCACATACCACACCTTGTTCAGCCATTCCCCAATTGATGGGCATCCCCTCAATTTCCAATTCTTTGCCACCACAGAAAGAACTGTTACAAATATTTTTAAGTATATCTTCAGAACTATTTATATTTTTTGAGAGACAAAGAATATACATTTTAGCAAATGATAACAATAACAACTTATTTGCATCTCTTTCAATGTTCTGCGTCTCTGAATTTGTCTCATTTTTATTGATTTATTTTTCCCCAAATTTATTAATTGATTTGTTTTCAACAATCACTTCCATAAGTTACAAATTTTCTCCCCCTTCTTCCCCAAAACGTCATGCAATCTTATATATGTTCTACACATGCATTCCTATTGAACACATTTTCACAATAGTCATGTTGCATAGAAGAATTAAAACAAATGGGAGAAACCACCAGAAAAACAAAACATAACAAAGGAGAAAATAGTCTGCTTCATTCTGTGTTCTGACTCCATAGTTCTTCTCTGGATGTAGATGACATTTTGCATCGTGAGTCTTTTGGAAATATTTTAGGTCCTTGCATTGTTATGAAGGGCTAAGTCTATCAAAAACAGTCCTCACACACTGTAGCTGTTACTGTGTATAATGTTCTCCTGGATCTGCTTACTTCACTCAGCATTAGTTCATATAAGTCTTTGAAGGTTTTCCTGAAGTCCACCTGTTCATCATTTCTTATAGCACAATAGTATTCCATTACATTCATATATCACAACTTGTTCAACCATTCCCCATTTGATGGGCTATAAATATTTTTGTACATATGGGTCCTCTTCCCATTTGTATGATCTCTTTGGGATACAGACCTAGAAGTTATATTGCTGGGTCATGGATATGCACATTTTTATAGTCCTTTGGGGGTAGTTTCAAATTGCTCTCCAGAATGGTTGGATCAGCTCACAACTCCACCAACAATGCATTAGTGTTTCAACTTTCCCACATCTTCTCCAACATTTATTATTTTCCTATTTTGTCATGTTAGCCAGTCTGATAGATTTGATGTGGCACCTCAGAGTTGTTTTGATTTGCATTTCTCTAATAAGTAGTGAATTAGAGCATTTTTTCATATGACTGTAGATAACTTTAATTTCTTCATCTGAAAACTGTCTGCAGAACTAAGAATCTTAATGGGAAAGGAAATATGTATTTGGAGGTTTTCCTGGAGTTCCAGGTGAGGGGCCAAATAAAAGATAGCTTGAGATAAATTTATGAAATGTAGTATGCAAATGATTCTTACATTTTAAGCCCTAGATTGAGCTGAGAATTTAGACTAAAGTATGAGAATAGATGCTTCTGAATTTAGGAAAACTTCCTGCCATCAATCTCTTATATGTGAAAGGTACCTAGCCATTCTCTATGTATTACAAATAGACCACTCTTGTGAGTCATGAGGTATAGTTTAGATTACAGTATCTAAGTTTTCATTCAATTTTTTTTGCTTTCATATCATCATTGATTAATAGCAAATTGTAATCCCCAAATCACTTTCTTTCTTAAATTAACTTTTTTTTAGTTAACAAGTATTTATTCTCTCTCATTTCACTTCTCTCCTAAAGAAAGGAAAACAAAACATTTGCAATAAATATGCATAGTTAAGCAAAATAAATTCTTATACTGACCACGTCAAAAATGTATGTCTCATTCTGCACATTAGTACATTTACCTCTCTGCCAGGAGGTGGATAGTGACTGTTTGGCTATCTGAAATTGTCACTATGTCTTAACAACTTTAAGTCTTTCAAAGTGATTTGCCTTTACAACGTTGTTATTGTATAAATTTTTCTCCTGGTTCTTCTTACTTCACTCTGTCAGTTCATATAATTCTTCCCAGGTTTCTCTAAAACTATCCCTTTCATAATTTCTTACAGTATGATAAAATTCCTTTACATTCATATAACATAATTTATTTAACCATTCCCCTAACTGATTGGCACTTCCTTAGGTTCCAGTTATTTGCTGCTATTAAAAGAACAGCTATAAGTAATTTTGTACATATAATGCTTTTTCCTCTTTCTTTGATCTTTTTAAGGGATAAACAAAGTAGCAGGGTTGCTGGGGGAAAGAGTATTGACTGTTTAGCAACTTTTTAAGCATATTTCCAAATTGTTCTCCAGAAAAGTTGAGGTAATTCATAGTTCCACCAACAATGTGTCAGTGCTACTGAAAGCTCTTCCAGTATTTATGATTTTCCCTTTTTGTCAACTTTATCAGTCTGGTAGGTATGAGGTAGAACTTCAGAGTTTCTTTAGTTAGTATTTCTCTAATTATTAGTGATTTGGGAACTTTTTTTGTATGGTTAGAGAGAGCTTGGACTTCTTCCCTTGAGAACTGTTGATTCATATCCTTTGATCACTAATCAATTGAGAAAGAGCTCTTACTCTTATAAATGTGAATCAGTTTCCCATGTCCAGAAAGAGACATTTATCAAAGGAACTGAATGCAAAGATTCCCCCCCTTCCATTTACCCATTTCTCTTCTAAATCTTAGCTGCACTGAATTTTTTTGTGCAAAAACTTTTTAATTTTATGTAATCCAAATTATCCATATTATCATCTGTAATCCTCTGAAAATTAGAAAGGTCCAAAATGAAAGCAATTACTCAATAAGCCAAAAATAAATATGAAAACCAGATTTTTTTTTTTTTTTTTTTTACAAAAAAGCCACAGATGATCTAAGACAGGGGTGGGGATCCTGCAGCCTTGAGGCCACATGTGACCTTCTAGGTCCTTGGGTACAGTCTTTTGACTGAGTCCAAGTTTTACAGAACAAATCCTTTTATGGAGGGCATTTGTTTTGTGAAGTTTGGATTCAGTCAAAGGGCCACACTTGAGGACTTATAGGGCCACATGTGGTCTTTAGGCTGTAGGTTCCCTACCCCTGATTTAAGAGATTCATCAAAAACAACTGACCTGGGAAACAGGTCAAGGAGAGACTATCTTGGAATTCATGGGCCATATGTAAATTAGGAACAGAAAAAAGTTTGGATACCATATATTAGGATGTTATAAATAAAACTTCCTAGAACTGTTAGACCCATAGAGCAAAGTGAAAATAGAAAGAACAGTACACTGTTTCCCTTTGGGAAGAAACCTCAAAATGAAAATGACCAACAATGTCATACTCCAAATCTAGAGCTCCCAGTCAAAGGAAAAAGAGTACAAATGTCCCAAAAGGAGTTCAAATTACCAAGGAGTGACAACAAGGATCACACAAGACTTAGAAGTTGATCCCATAAAAGAAAGGAGAGCTTAAAATATGATATTCCAAAAGGCAAGAGATGAAGGTTTACAACTAAAGATAATCTATCCAGTAAAACTAAATATAACCCTTAAAGGAAAAAAAAATGAGTCTTTAATGAGATAAAGGACTTAATTCATATATACATAATAACATGTGCTTAAATATTTAAAGGAAAAGTTAAGTGAAGTCAACAAGCATTTATTAATTACCTGCCATATTCTAGTCGCTGTACTAAATGCTAAGGATACAAGGAAAGGTAAAAACAGTTCCATTCACCAGCAGATGCCAGTCTAATGAGAGAGACATGCCAACAGTCATATAAATACACGTACACACATATAAAACATATCTTCACATATATACGTCTATATAGATATATGTGTACACACACAGGGGATAAATTGGAGATTATCTCAAGAAAAAGGTACTAGCATTAAGAGAGATCAAGAAAGATTTCTTGCAGCAAATGAGATTTTAACTGAGAATGAAGTAAGAGATAGTAAAATGTTAATAGTGGTGGACCTTGAGGCATGCCTTTCAGATCTACATAAATCCAAACAAAAGATGAAAAAGAAAGAAGGTAAGGACATGAACAGAACTTTAGAAAAATTAGACATGGTGGTGATTTTAAATCCTAGCTATAGATGACATTTTCATAAAAATTGGCCATGTGTGGAAACATAAACAACTGATTTTAAAATAGAGAAAAGTTGAAATATTAAAAGCATTGTTTACTGACCATAATGCAATAAAATTAGATTCAATAAAGGGTCTTTAAAGAAAGAATTAAAAATAATTGGAAACTCAATAACATAATTCTAAAGAAAGAGTGGGTCAAAAAACCAGTTATAGAAACAATAGAAAAATGCATCAGTCAGAATGACAATAATGCGACAACATTCCTAAAGTTTTATAGCTAAAACCATTCTGAGAGGAAAATTTATATTTCTAAACATTTACATCAATCAAAGAGAGAAGGAAAAATAAATGAATTGGGCATGCAATAAAAAAATAATTCAACAACAAATCAAAATTCTCCAACTAGAGAACAAAGTAGGAATTATGAAAATAAAAGAAGAAATTAATAAAATTAAAAGCAGGAACACCATTGAAATTAAAACCAGGAGCTGCTTTGTTGGGAAAAAAACTAATAAGATTTACAATTAGCTAAACCATTTTTTTTAAAGAGGGAGGAAAACCAAATTGTTCATATAAAAAAAATTTAAAAGGAGAACTCACACCAGTTGAAGAAAAAATAAAGGAAATGATAAGAAACTATTTTGTCCAACTATATTCAAAGAAAACAGACAATTTAGAAGAGACAGATGAATATTACAAAAATATAAAATATTCCACTTAACAAAAGAAGAAATAGGCTATTTAAATAATCCAACATCAGAATAAGAAATTGAAGAAGTCACAAAATTGTAGTAAAAAAGCTATAGATACAGATGGATTCAATAGTGAATTCTATCAAACATTCAAGCAATGGTGAATTCCAACACTACATAAATTGACTATAAAAATAAAATTAAGGCACCCTTCTAATCTTTTTATAATTCAACTCTGACCTTGATACCTAAAGATAAAGCAGAGAAAGAAAACTGTAGAACAAAATCCCTAATGAACAGTGATACAAAAATTTTAAGTAAAAACCTATCAAGTATAAGAACATATTAGAAAGATGATACACTATGACCAGGTTGGGTTTATATGAGGAATGCAAGGTTGGTTCAGCATAAGAAAGACTATAAATTTAATAAGCTGTGTTAATAATGCAAATAATAAAACCACATCAACAGATGATGAAAAAGCTTTAGACAAAATTTAACGCCCTTTCCTATTAAAAAACTCTAAATGTCATAGAAATGAATAGCGTTTCCTTTAATACAGTAAATAATATCTAACTAAATCCAAGAACAAACATTATATGTAATGGGGAAAAGTTAGAGGTGTTTAATAATAAGATCAAGGGTCAAGTAAAGATGTCCATTATCATCACTACTATTTAATAGAGTTCTATAAATGCTAGCTCCAACAATAAGATAAGAAAAAAATTGAGGGAATAAACATAGACCAAGAGGAAATTGAATTTTGCTCCTTACAGTTAATATGATGTGTACTTAGAGAACTCTCTAGAGTCAACTAAAAATAGATTGAACTGATTAAAAAATTCAGCAAAATTGAAGGGTAGTAGATAAATCCATGTAAATCAGTATCCTGATTTCTGCTCATGTCCTAATATCTCAGCAGAAAGAGATAGAAATATAAATTCCTTTCAAAATGACTACAGAAGCTATCAAATAATTGGGAGCATTTTTCAGTTGACAGCTCGGTGGCATAGTGGATAGAGTGTTGGGCCTTGAGTCAGGAAGTTTCATCTTCCTGAGTTCAAATCTGGCCTCAGACACTCACCAGTAGTGTGACCCGAGGCAAGTCACTTAACCCTGTTTCCCTCAGTTTTCTCATCCAGCAAATGAACTAGAGAAGGAAACGGCAGACTACTGCAGTATCTCTGCCAAGAAAACTCCAAAGGGGATCATGAAAAGTTGTACCCTAATGAAAATGACTGAATAATGTCAGTATCACATCTTAAAATATATAATAGTAATCATTACATTAATTAATTGCAATTAATTACATGATTGACTACTAGTAAAGATAGACAGAGGAGATCAGTGAAGCAGATTAGGTACATAATATGAGGGAGCAGACAAACTCAAAGATCCCACTTGCTACAGTAAGGACTCACTACTTTGCAAAAACTGTTGGGAAAACTTAACAGCAGCCTGGTAGAAATTAGCTTTAGCTCAATACTTCACATCATATGCCAAGCTCCAAATGGACTCATGACAAAGACAGTCAGTCAACGGGACATCACCAATCTGGTGACAGTGAATAGATCTAAAAAGTAATTCCTACCCTCCTCCTTGAATTTGTTTCTACCATGACTGCTATCTTTTAGTTTTCCTTCTTCCAGTCTGACTGATCCTTCCTAGTGACTTTTGCATCCACTAACTTTGGGTATTTCCTAAGGACTTGTCTTAGATCTTCTTCTCTTTTCTCTCTGTGCTACTTCTCTTGGTGATCTCTTGTACGTGACTAAACATATTAAATAATTATACATGGTCAATTGGATAATTTTGATTTTTAAAAAGTTTAAGGTTTTTTTGCACAAAGCTAACATTACAATTTTTTGAGGAAGTGAGCAATTGAGAAAGAAGTCTTTACAGCAAATTTCTTTGATTAAGGTTTCATCTACAAGATATATAAGGAACTGATGCAAATTTATAAGACTTTAAGAGTCTTTCTCCGACAGATAAATGGTAAGAGGATATAAATAGGTAGTTTTCAATGGAAGAAATCTAAGCTATCAACAATTATTTGAAAAACATTCTTCATCATTAATAGAGAAATGCAAATTAAAACAACTTTTGATTCCACCTCCCACTTTTCAGACTGGCAAAGATGACAGAAGGAAAGGGTAAATGTTGGAGGGGCTAGCTGTGAATTGGTCTAACCACTCTGGAAATCAATTTGAAACACTGCCTGGAAAGTTGCTAAATTTTGCAAACCCGTTGTCCCAAGTAGACCATGGCTAGATCTATATCCCTAAAGAAATTAAAGAGGAAAAGACCCTCTATATATAAAAAATATTTAAGACAAATGTCCTCTATTGGGGAATGACTAAAAAAACTGTGGTATATTACTGCAATAGAATATTATTGTACCACAAGAAATGATGAAAACAGACAACTTCAGAAGAAACCAAGAGAACTTTGTGCACTGATGCAAAGCAAATTAAGCTGAAGTAGTAGAATAACTTGTATGTATTACTGTCTACTTTGGCTGCCATTCACTAAAGGCCAAGTAGGTTAGATTTCACCATTCTCTCAGGGTTCTCCAGAACCTTCAAGGGGATCTGGGCAGTGTCTAGGGCCTAGGCTCTCTGCAAATGGTTCCAACCTCCACTAATTTCCCTCAAGTGCGTTTTGGAGGCCATGTTCCCTGCCCCCCAGTTCCATTTGGCCACTAACAGTCAGATTGACTTTCACCAAGGAATCTTCAAAAATTTTCAAAATCTTCAAAAAGTATAACAAATATACAAACTTACTCCCCCAATATATGGAAAGCCCAGTCCCTCTCCCCTTGCATCGCTTCATATTCTTGGGAAGAAGAAGAATATTAGTTTCAGGCAGTTCCAAGTTTATCCCACCCTGACTCCCTGGGCTCAAGTCTCAGACACTTCGGCTGCTCAGGCCTTCCCTGTAGAACTGGCTGACTGTACCATCTGACCTGGAGTTTCGGCTCCAACGTGTCCATGCTGAGTGAACGATCATTGCAGGTACCTAAAAGTGAGAAGGACCAACGACCCAGAGAAGAAATGCGCACCTGGAGATCCATTTTTAGGAGCTGGGATTAAAGAGGCCTCGTTTGAGCTCAGGTCTTCCTCAGGCCCAGCCCACCATCCATTTTGCCACATGGCTGCTTTGAATTAATCAATGGTGTTCAACTAAGGCACACCCTATTATACTTTCTGGGTCTTTTATAAAACACTAAGTCAGTTCTGAACCAAACATTTGAATGTAGGACAACCTAAATGAGAGAGAGAAAACAGTTTTAGCCAACTCCCTGGGGGAAGAGGGCAAGATTGTCTCAACCTCTACCTTATCCTTCCACCTTGACTAAAGAAGGACCTTAGGAACTTCAGAAAACTGAAGCATTTGTTCTTTGGTGTCTTAGAAGCATCCCCAGAACACTTATGATAGTCTTTGTGTGCATGTGTGTGCACGTGTGTGTGTATGTGTGTGTGTATATGTAATATTGAAAGAAATGAAATTAATCTAGCACAAAATTAATTTTCAGGAGTCAGATTTCAACAGTTTGAAATGTCAAAAGGTTAAAAAGATAAGTCTAAATGAATAATCTGACAAGTGAGCCACAAGGAGATGACTTCCATTTCAAACCCTGGTGGTTGATGCGCTAACAATTATTAGTGTTCAATTCAAAAATAAACTGCTCAATGCAGGAGGGAACTGGGCTTCACTTCACTAACAGGAAGACCCAAGCAGAGTCTCCAAAGAAACCATCCTTTCATTTGCTCCTGATGTCAGGCCTAAAGGAATCTTCATTGTTCTTTCTAAAACTTTTGTGAGCTTGGGAAACTGGCAGGTTGTTCTCAGGCCCAGCAGGGTGCTGGAGGGGGCTTATTGTTTCAGTGGGCACAGCTGGACAAACAGCTTTTATGAAAGGAAATGCTGCTTGTTCCCTGATATAACAGGGAAGGAAACAATGAAAAACATACCTTCTCAGGTTCCACCCAGAGCAGATACCTGAAGGTTCAGGACGAACAAGATGTTGGATTCTTGCCCAGGAAAAGGTGACCTGAAAGCTAGCTATTTTGTTGGGGTGAAAACAAAGGCATGCAAAGAAATTCACCAAAATCTTCAAGCTTTCAATATTCTCAGAGACTCTTTCTGGGTGGGATACTGCCACTGGACCCAGATGGCTCCAGAGGAGAAAGTGAGGCTGGTGACTTTGCACGTCCCTGCCTCACTTAAATCCAATTGACTTGCAAGTCATGGCAACATCTTTTTGATGTCCTCATCCTCTTTGAGAATGAAGGACAAACCACACCACAACACACAACCTAAGGAGTTATTACCATTCCCTGCCCTCTAGGAAATATTAGCTCTTATGGTGAGTCTGCGTTTTTTGCTGTTTACTGAAAGCTCCCACATGAAACAGATAAAGGTCAGTAGCTGGAGGCATTGATGCCCAGCATTGAAAAGAGGAGCTGAGTATTAAAGGAAGCCAGTTACATTTCCTTTCTCACATTCAATTTATTCGTGCAAAAAACTTTAATTTTATTTAATCAAAATGTTTCCATTTCGCTCATATGAGCCTCTCTATTCTCTTGTTTAGTCATGTACTTTCCCCCAGTTCTTAGATCCTAAAGGTAATTTTTTCCTTGCTCCTCCAATTTGTGGATGAAGTGACCTTTTATATCTAGTTTATGTATTTATTGGGAATTTATCTTGATATGTGGTTTGAAAAATTGATCTAAGCCTAATCTGCACTCTGCACAATTGTCCATTTTTCCCAGAATTTCGTCAAATAGTGATTTCCTTCTGTCACTAATTAGGGTCTTTGGGTTTATCAAACACTGTTACCATGTTTGTTTGCTTCTGCATGTTGCCTACCTAGCTGGTCCTCCTAATAAATTTCTCTCTCTCTTTAAAGCTCTGTCTCTATCTCTTTCTCTCTCTCCGTCCCTCCCCAAATAGCTTTAATGCTTACTACTTGTTTGAGACTTAGCACTTCCAGGATAAGCTCTTCATTTCTAAACTCACCACTTTGCTGCCAACTCGATGGCTACCACCTCCCTCAGCCTCTTCTCTCTCATTGGAGGGATGGATGGTGAAGTCCTCACTCCTCCCAATGCCTTACTTGATAGAGGATGGGAACTGGACTCTCAGTTCTTTACACTTTGCATCTGCCACCCTGCCTAATTTTAACTTGATGAAGGTAAAAGAGGAGAGTGTGAAAACTGACTTGAAAGCCTAACACCAAAAAGAAAAAGATCTTGGCAACTGGTCCCATCACTTCCTGACAAATAGAGGGAGAAGAAATGGAAGCAGCATCAGATTTTATATTCTTGGATTCCAAGATCACTGCAGACAGTGACTGCCACCATGAAATTAAAAGACGTTTGCTCCTTGGAAGTAAAGCTACGGCAAATCTGAACAGCCTACTAAAAAGCAGAGATATCACTTTGCCAACAGGGGTCCACATGGTCAAAGCTGTGGTTTTTCCAGTAGCAATGTATGGCTGTGAGAGTTGGACTATAAGAAAAACTGAGCATTGCAGAACTGATGCTTTCAAACTGTGGAGCTGGAGAAGACTTTTGAGAGTCCCTTGGACAGCAAGGAAATCAGATCAGTCAATACTTAAAGAAATTAGTTTGGACTATTCATTGGAAGGATAATGGCTTAAGCTGAAGCTTAAATACTTTGGCCACAAAATGACAAGACAGGATTCGTTTAAAAAGACCCTGATGCTGGGAATGATTGAAGGCAAAAGGAAAAGGGGATGGCACAGGATGAGATGGGTAGATAGTGTCATGGAGGCTGGATGGGAGAAAGTACAAGATAAAAGGACCTGGAAAGTTATGGTCCATGAGATCACAAAGAGTCACATGACTGAACAACAGCTAGTTTCAACTCCACAGAACAAGATATTGCCAGGACTGGGTATCCCATATCTGCTCCCACCCTTTAACTGTCTAGTTTTGTGTGTTGTCTCCTCCATCAGATTGGTAGCTAGCACCTTGAATAGACCTGTTTAAGAAGTAGCCAGGGCACGGCTCCTTTAATGAGTCATCCTGATGATTATCTGGTCACTGGATTCAGATGGCTCTGGAGAAGTGAGGCTAGTGACCTGCACAGCCCTCCTTCACTCAGAATCAAGTCCAGTGCAAGTCATGTCATCATTTCTCTGATGGCATGGTCTTCTATGGCAATGAAGGATGAACATGAGGATGAGCTAGCACCTTGAAGGCAAATACTGTCTTTTTTTTTTTTTTAATATTAATTGCATTCCCAGCACTTGACACAAGACCTGGCATTTTGTAGAGCTTAATAAATGTTTATTGGATACTACTGGATAGTATTGATCTTATTTGTTTTCAGAAAGGTGTATTCTAAGCTGCACCAGGGTATTTGGGAGGTGGTTGAGGAAGATCTAATCTAGGCTTGTCTCTCTTTCCACAAGCCCTTCTAAGGCCAGCAGAAGAAATGGAAAGAAGCTCTTGGGTTTTCTCAAATGAGTTCTGACTCAAAGCATTTGCTACAAAGCACCCACCAAGTTCGCTTTCTTTCCTTGTTTTTTTTTTTTTAAGGCAATTAGCACTAAGTGACTTCCCAGGGTCACACAACTAACGTCTAAAGCTAGATTTGAACTCAGGTCCTCCTGATTTCAGGACTGGTGCTCTATCCATCGCATCAACTAGCTGCCTCAAGTTCACTTTCAGATGTGGCATGGTCAATGGATGAATTCACTTTGGAAAGTAGTGTCTTGGCTTCCATGTACAGTTCCCTGCTGGGCTTGCCCTGGTGACAAAAACTGGCATGAATTTTGGCTTTCCTGACATTTTGAAACTCACAGACTTTATCTGCCTTGTACATTCTGTCTCTGATAATCCTTCACCTAAGGCAGGAAGGATTATATACAACACAGACAGAAGCAGCAGCAAATAATAAACATATGGCCTCATGTCACCTGAAATGGATAGGCTGTTGACACTCTCCCCACCTGAAGGCTCAAAGTAATTATTCCCTTCTTACTAAAAATGAGGACAACTAGGTGGTGCAGTAGACAGAGTGCTCAGCCTGGAGTCAGGAAGACTGAGTTCAAATCTGATCTCAAACACTTACTAGCTGTATGACCCTGGGCAAGTCACTTCACTCTCTTTGCCTCGGTTTCTTCATCTGTAAAATGAAATGGAGAAGGAAAGGGTGAATTCCTCCAGTGTCTCTGCCAAGAAAACCTCAGATGAGATCATGACAAATTGGATATGACTGAAAATGAATGAACACTAATAACAGCTGAAATACTAAAAATGCGTCTAGGAAACAGAGAGAAAACAAAGCTGCGTCATTGTGGCCTTTAGTATACTCATTTCTAACTCAGAGGTTAGCAGAAAAGCCTTTATCATAGTCTAATCCAACAGAAAATGTCATAGAATACTGGTGCATTCTTCAAGTGTCCTGGCCTCATCACTTGCGTCCCAAACACACATGCTCTGGGTACTGAACCCTGCACCGTTCAGGTCCCTGTTCCATTGTGATATCAAGTGGGACCATAGGAGAAGTGAATGATATGTCCCTTCTAGGAGCAGCAGCAGAGTTGATTCAACCATGGTTCCAGAACTGGAGAACTGGGGAAATGGGGAAGGTTCCACACACAGAAGTGATGGCTGGTGAGAAACCAGCCAAGGGACAGAGCAGGATGAGGAGTTTTGCTGGGCTAAGTGGGACACAGTTCCTCTGATTCCAAATCTAGTCATCTTTCCCCAGCACCACTATCCTTTGACAAGACATTTATTTACTAAGAGGTCAGAGCTAGCTTTTCTGATTTTAATTAGTGAAAATGCAGAGAGCTGCCTTCTAGCCATATATGAGTCATCATCTAGGGTCTCACAAGGGGAGATAATAAAGAGTTCCTTAATTTGTTGCTGAGCTGGAGGAATTGATGACTCAGTGGATGTACAAGAGAATGGCCCACCCCCTCAACCATTCTCTTTCCTTTCCAGCTATGACCAGAAAGTTGAGTAGGGGCATTTTGTCCCATTTCCCTAATCTAGCATCTATGCAGATATGGGCACATGTCCTCCCCAGGTAAGCCTGAACCTGAGTTTGGCCATACTCACTTGTGTTTCCTTTCCTGAGGAGAGGACTGAGAAGCAGACTTGAGATGGACATGTCTAGGAGGTGACTGTGAATCTGGAAGGTTGGAGTTCAGGAACTGTAGTGGCAATGACGTCTTTTCAAGCAGCGGGTTGTAGCATCTGCAGATGTCTAAGTGGCTGACTATGGAAAAGGCTAAGCACAAAGTTTAGAGGCAGCCAGGTAGTGCAGTGGATAGAGCCTGGAGTCCAGAAGACCTGAATTCAAATCCATCCGGTATGACTCTGGTCAAGTCTCTTAACCTCTCTTTATCTCAGTTTCCCCATCTGTAAAGTGGGGATCATAATACCATCTACCTCCCAGAGTTGTTGTAAGGATAGAATTAGATAATATTTGTAAAGTATTTGGCACACAGTAGGAACTATATAAATGCTCGTTCTTGTTGCTATAACTCTTACTGGAGTGAAACGATAATGTGGAGCCAAGATGAAATGTTAATTGCCTCATCAGCAATCCCCAAACTGCCTTATGTTAATGAATTCAGTAGTTCTCTTATTACTAAATCCTCTTCCATGAATGACTCTTGTGAATTCTTTAGATTCAGCTTTTGTTGTGTGTGTAGAAACAAGTTACCTATACCACATCCAATTCCTATGGTACACTGCATACCTTTGGGGATGCTCTACATGTGGGCCATAAGTAAAGTTTCCTAGGGTGCTGGAGTAGGGAACTTCATGAAAAAGGGAGAAAAAGTGAACCCAGAGGCTAGAACGCCCAGGTTGGGACCATGTCCTAAGCACCTGTTGGGAGGAGCAAATGCCCCAGCTCCTATGGGCCTGGTCGTGCTACCTCAATAATAGATCTAAGAACAAAGACAATATCAGAACTCTGCTGCTGCTTACCTACCAGAAGATGGTGCCTGAGGACTTATTATCTTCTAATAAAACCAATCTTTTTAGAATCCTATGTGTGAAATGGGTTTGTGTTTGCTTCACTCAAAAAGAATCTGTATCCCCTAGGATTTGAAAGAGCTGGCAGCCAAACCCACAGGGGATGAAATCCTAGAGTCTAATGAGGGAAAGGCACTAGGATCATTTCTTTGTTTCATAAACAGGAAACTGAGCTGAGCTGACCCCCCAAAAAAGCCCAGCTGATCTCCTTGTGCTAACTCTGTACCCCTAGATATCACAATCTGTACTCTAGATTTGGGGTCAGCAAGAGACAGGAGTTCAGGAAAAGAGTTTGGGTCAGAGAGCTTAAAAGTGGAACAGTTAATTCAACTCAAAGTTCAATTCAACAAATATTTATATATTGTCTGTTTGACTCTGGGGAAAATCATTTAACCTCAGAGTGTCCTGAGCACCTCTTAAAGACTCTAAGTTGCAAACCAGTTGACAACTTGAAATGGTAGAGGGACTTTCTTCAATGGGAGCTCCCTACAGTGATCTATGAAGTAGGGTCTGGGGTCTTCCAGGGAACCATGGAATGACTCAAAGGGATATGTAATTGATAAATCTAAAGACTATATAATTGAAAAATCCAAGGGTAGGAAGATAGATGGCATTCTAGTATCCCCACAAAAGACACTCATGTGGCTTGATTCTAGCAAAATTATGCCTATCCTTTACCCATTATAGCCCAACATCCTCCATTCCTTCCCCCTACCATTGCTGTGCAGGATCTCAATATTCCCTCTTTTGAGGATAGAATCAACACGAAAGGTAGCCATAACTTAACCCCAACCTGGGCACCCACAGGAGCTGCTCAGGTGCCATTGGGAAAAGCCCCTCCTCATATCCAACATAACCACCAAGGAAAAATAATTCCAGATGAGACGCATAATCAAAAAAGTTTGAGGATCGTTATCCTATACAGATGAAATCATAGGTCAGGACTAAAATTAAAATGATAGTTGGTATGTAAAGCCAGGGATGAGGCAGGTCTTTCTCTGAAGGAATTTAATAGATATTTTTTTTGCTACTTTCAAGTCACTTCCAGTTCCCATTGATACCATGAATGGACAGGGCATGTGGACATACTGATTGTAATCAAGGATAAGAGGAGAATGAGAGATGATGATCATGATGAATAACGTAGCTAGGTGGTACAAGAGATAAAGAACTGGACTTGGAGTCAAGAAGCCCGGAATTCAAGTCTAGCTTCAGATTCTTACTAGTTACATGACCCTGGGAAAGTCACAACCTCTGTTTGCCTCAGCTTCCTCAGTGTCAAATAGCACTTATCTCCCAGGGTTGTTGTGAGGGTCAGATGAGAGAATCTTTGCACATAGTGGGCGTTATACAAGTGCTTGCTCCCTTCGCCCTTCCTTGGTAATAGCTGGCATTTATACAGTGCTTTAAGGCTGGCAAGACACTTTACCCGTAGATGCTACTTTTTTAGTCCCCGTAACAGCTCTCTGAGGTAGGTGCGATGATTATTCCCATTTAACAGATAAAACTCAGGTTAAGCAGGTTGAATGACTTGCCCAGGGTCATACAGCTAGTAAGGGTCTGAGGTAGGATTCAAACTCAATGCTTCCTGACTCCACATTCAGCACTCTATATCACTTACGTCCCAAAGGAGGGTAATGCAATGGTCCTAGGACTCAGAGAAGCCACTTTGGAGATGATCTAGCCCAACATCCTAATTCTACAGATAGAAAATTGAGGCTTGGCCAAGGTCCCTGGCAGGCTGAAGAAGAATGAGAAGAAAAGGCATTGCAGTGGGCTCCTTAGGGTTAAAGAAGGATCAGGAGAGGGTGGTTTGAATAGGATGACCTTTCTGTGATTTCTCTCCCTCATCATTCCTTCAGGAAGGATTAAGGAAAATCACTAAAGTGGGGAATGGGGCAAAAGGACAAGGAAAGCACAGCGAATGGAGAGGATTGTGTTTTCTGGGTAGTGAAATGACAAAGTGTCCTAATGTCATTCTTTCATCAGCTAATCAAGCGTGACCCAGAGAGCATCCAGGCTGAGTTGAGCTGTAACCAAACTGTTCATGTCAACCTCTACTCCCTAGTTTGGTCCTATCCAGCAATTCCTTCAACAAGAAGTTACATGCCTGCTATGTGAGAGACTGTATGGTGGTGTATTCACATACCATAATTCATCGAACCATTGCCCAAACGATGTGCATATATTTTGTTTCCAGTTCTACCACAAAAAAGTGTTGTCTTAAAAATCTTGGTGTACATGGGGATTTTCTTTTTATCAATGACCAAAATTCTACTGGTATACACTGATAAATAAATACTAAGTAATTTCAGGAGGGAGATGGTACTAAGAGCCGGAAGAATCAGGAATGGTCTCAAATAAGAGAAGCCTGGGCTTCTTCCTGGAACCTTCTCTGACTCATGCTATGCAATCTGCTTATATCAAGTTTTCTGACAAAGTAACCTCTGCTTGAATGCTTCCAGTGATGGGGAGCTAACTACTTTACAAGGCAGCCTGGTCTATTCTGTGTTGCCCACTCTCACTTCTTCCTTTCCCTCAGCCTGCTGTGTGCTTCAATAACCTCCCAGCCATGTCCCAGGGTCTCTGTTTGATAGCTCATTCTCTGATGATACACTTTATGTTCTATTCATGTAACAGCCAATCTCTGGCTCCATCAATTACACATACACTAGCAGCCTTCCTACTTCCTGGCAGCCCTAAAAACCCTCATTTGAAATGCTAGCGCAGTGCATTACTCTTCTTCCCTGTTGATTCTTGAAGCAGGAGAGCTATGGAAGGAGCTTTTCCCCATCACTTGTGGGCTTCTGGTGACCCGATTGTTCCCTGACCTCCTGGCATACTCTTCTCTACTTATCCACCTGTTTCAAAAACCCAGTTCCTCTAGGTAGCCTTTTTTGGCTGCTCCAGTCCCCACTCATTGTCCTCTCCTTCAAATGACATAGCTTTATGTAGTTTGGAAGTGGAGACTGTCATATTTTTTTCATCTTGGTTTCATATGCCTTAGTTTTTTCTCTCAAATCTAGCCTCAGACACTTACTTGCTGTATGACCCTAGGCAAGTCACTTAATCCTGTTTCCCTCAGTTTCCTCATCTGTAAAGTGAAAAGGAAATGGCAAACCACTCTAGTATCTTTGCCAAGAAAACCCCAAATGGGGTGAAAAAGAGTCAGACATGACTGAAACAATTACAAAGTTTTGTCTCATCCATTAGAAGACAAGCTACTTCTGGTACATAAGTAGCATGTCCTATTTATCTCTGAACAAAGGAACAGTGTAGAGTACTGGGAAAAGCTTTGTATTGAGAGCAAAAGACCCTGGGTTCAAATCCTGTATCCGCCACTTTCTTTATGACTTTGGGTCAAAGAATTTAAAGCTAGGAAGAACCCTCTGTTGATGGAATCAGAGCTTCAGTTCTGGAAGCTGTCATAGGGGTCTATCTAGTCTAGCCACCTCTATTTTACAGATGAAGCAACTGAGGCATAGAGAGGTGAATTGACTTGCCTGAAATCATAATGGTAGGAAATGGTAGAGTTGAGATTGATTCAAACCATTTGACATTCTATCCCTTACTTTTCCCACTATCCCTTCTCTAGTCATTTCATTTCCCTGGACCTTACCTTCTTATCATCTATAAATTGAAGGGCCTGCAACTAACAGCCTTTTCAGTTCTAAATTCAATGATGCTGTGAGCTCTACCACACAAAGCCTTGCATACAGCAGACACAGACTAGAGTTTACTGATTATCTCTCTCTCAAGTCATAAGTGAAAGATACAGAGTGTAGAAGCTTCTTTTTTGGGGTATTCTTTCCAGACTTTTATCCAGATATAGACCAAGAATTCCCAGCTTTATCTTAGTTTAACCATTAAGTGGTATGGCTAGCCACTGATGTGGTTTTATTTACCAAAAAAGATCACGCCTTGGGAAGTCCCATGCCCACCTGGCAGTTAGGCATTCCGCCCCATTGAAAAGCAGCGCTGAGGAAATGCTATGTTTTTTATGGTTCTTATAGAGCAGTTGACCTGTCACATTGTTGTAGTTATCTCTGGGTCCTATCTTGTTGTTTAAGATGTGTTTTTAGTGTTGATTTACCCAATCGATATTAGCTCTGACCCTCCACCTTCCAAAATCTCCATATCCTCCCTGATCCTAAGCTATTTTGTTCATGCCTAATCATGTGATCTCAGCATGATAGACTCATTCCCCCCTTCAAAACCCTTATAGAAACAAACAGTCATGCTTGGATACTGCATTCAGTGTTTTATTTTTTTCTGTAGACTTAAGAAAAAGAATAAACAATATACAACTAAATTCCTGCACCATAGCTATGAGTTCATAGCTATGAACTCTGCCAATAAAGTAGACACAGATAACTCTCCCATAGCCCAGACAAGTAAATAACAAAAGCTTAGCTCAGCTAGAATTTTGTAAGGAAATGCAAGACTCCTGAGTCATTCTGGATATGCAAATCCAACTAAGCTACAGCCAGAAGGCAATGCAAGTCCTGGGCTTGAGATCAAGAGTCTTGGGTCTGAGTCCCATAGATAGAACATGGTGTGAATTTGGGCAAGATGAATCCCCTCTTGGGGTCATTTCCTAAGTGGATAGTGGGAAGGTTGAACTGTAAGGTGTCTTCTAGTTCTGACTCTATGTCCTAATCCTAGTGGAATATGTTGATGAAAGACCTGAGTCTCCCATGAAAAAGAATCAAAATTGATTCCCCTAGGGATAAGATTTTGAAGGAATGAATGAAGGACATTTCAAAAGAAGAAATGAAAGCTATCAACAACCATATGAAAAAAAATGCTCCACATCACTAATAATAAGAAACATAAATTTAAACTACATACCCCTTGGATTAGAAAAGATGATGAAAGAGCAAATATAGGAGTACAAATACACAAGAGCACTGGTGGAAGGGTTGGTTCATGTTGACATTCTCTGTTCTAAGGGCCCTCCTAACTCTGACATTATGTGTGTTCAGTGTCCTCTCAGCTCCAGCATTCTGTCTTCTCAGGACCCTCCCAGCTCCAGCATTCTATACACCTACCTCACAGTGTTATAGTGAAACCTTATTGAGGTTATTTAAGGTACTCTTCCAGTCTTAAAGCTTCATATATGTATTAAACATGATCAAAGAAGAGATTCAGAGCTAAAAAAGAGACTACCAGGCTTCTTAACCTGGGGTTTGTGAATTTTGCTTTTTAAGAAATTTTGATTACTGTGTTTTAGTAAGATTTTTTTCATGTGTAATCCTTTGTATCTTATTTTATGCATTGCACCCTGGGCCATCTCCAGTCACCCTGATGAATATCTGGTCACTGGACCCAGATGGCTCAGGAGGAGAAAGTGAGGCTGGTGACCTTGCACAGCCTTCCCTCACTCAAAACAAAGTCAAGTGCAAGTCATGCCATCATTTCTCTGATGTCATGGTCCCTTTCGAAAACAAAGGATGAGCACATGCATATAAAAGCAGTGTTCTGAGAAAGAGTCTTCAGGCCAAAAGGGTCCAGGACAAAGGATAAGTTTAGAGCTTCCTCCTGGAGAACAGATTCTGGCCCTGAGAGACATAACTTGTCTCTCTGTACAGCTCTCTGGGGGAACCCTCAGCCTCAGAGCTGGCAACCATGAGCTGGCTGTAGTTAGTACCTGCTGGCCACAGTGGAGCAGCAAACATTCCTGGACTGAGTCTTGAAAGGCAGCATGGTGAAACAGAAAATTTGGACCTACAGGATCTGGTTTCAAATCCTAGCTTTGGCACTTAACTACTTGGGTGACCCTGGGCCAGTCACTGATTTTTTCCACTCCCTTCTAGTTAGAAATCTGTGATATTATGACTCTAAGCCTAGATGAGGAGGGAATCTCTCATCTGCCACCTTGTGGCTAGAGTTGTCTCTATCAGAAGAGCTGAATCCCCTGGGCAGATCAGGAAGGGGGCCTCTAGCTCTCTACTGATAATATCTAAGGTGTTCAGGGCAGTTGGAGAGGCCTGAGATGACTGGGAGAAGACATCAGTTAGGAGACCTCAGCAGAGTATAGTGGGACTGCCCAGGGACGTGGGAAGGTATCTCTCCAGATAATGGTGAAAACATTTCATTCCACTGAGGAAGTGCAAGTTGAAACAGGAACTGGTAGAGGAGGAGGAAAAGGAGGAAGAGGCATCAGCTCCAGCACCTACCCCAGAGAGAAGATTCTCTTCCACTTCCAGGACCCCAGAGATGTCCACAGGCTACTCTCCTCCAAGGAACCCTCTCTTCTTGCCATGGAACCACTTAGGGTGGTGCTTTACTTTACAGATCATTTGGCCAGCTCCATGGGCAATGGGGCCAACTTCACAGATATTTGGCAACAGTAGATGTTGGCTGGGTTGAGCAAGTTCTGGTGACTGTATTTTTTGTGGGACCGTGTTTCCTGGTTTGGATGCTCAGAAATGGACTGGTAATATGGACCATCTTGATGAAGATCCACCCTTCCTCTCATCTTGAATCAGTGATGGCTACCTTCCTAGCCATGTTCGCCTTTTTCTTCCTCATCCATTCAGTAGCTGACACATGGTGCTATCTGCAAGGTCATCTATTTCACCATCTATCTATGTCATCTATTTCACCATCAATTTCATCACATTGACCAGCCAACACCACTGTCTGACTGTGCGCTACCCCTTTCCTTCCCACTGGTGGTAGTAGAAAAGGGTTGTCTATGGGATCATGGGCATTCTTTGGCTGTTGACTCTACTATGTACCACATCCGTTCTCCTGTTCACATCTGTCAGAGAAATGAATGGGTGTTTGGTCTACCCCAACTTTGTGTATGACTTTGACTCTGAGAAACCATCCCAGAGAATCTGATGGAGATCCTGCATCGGTTGGAGGAAAGCTGATTGCCAATGTGACCACTTTCTTCTATGTCTGCTAGTTCCCAATGCATATCCTCAATATTCTGAAGTCTCTGCTCTGCTATTCAAGTTCTCAAACAATGACCACTACCAGGCTCTATGGAGAGCAATTGATTCTGCTGGACCCACACCCATTTGCCCTGGCTTTCCTCTGTGGCTGTCTCAACCCTATCCTGTGATGTGTCTTTGCTGCTCACAGCTTCCAAGGAAGAATCCAGGGGACCAGCTTTGCCAAGCTCTTTGTGCAGATGGATGATGACACAAAGGAGAAGTTGCAAGAAGGGTCTGTTCCACTTGGGAGCCAGAGTCCTTGTTTGTGTCCAGTGTGAATTCTGTAAGCTGATGCTGGATTTTTTTTCAGGGGATGTATATTCTCCATAAACCCATAGATGATTAGAGCTGGAAGTGAGCTTAGGACATAAAATGTTAAAGTTCTAAGTGACCTTAGAAGGGAAGGATGATACATCAGAAATTAGAGATGGACAGTGTCCAGCATAGTAGGTTCTTAACAAATACTTATTAATTAATTGATAAAACATAAAATGTTGGAGCTGGAAGGAACCTTAGAGGTCATCTAGTCCAACTCCTGTATTTTACAGATTGAGAAACTGAGACCCAGAGAAGGATAGTGTCTTGCCCAGAGTTACATAGGCAATAAGTAGGAGATCTGTCATTGTTCCCTAATCCTCCTCTGTACTTCTAGCTTTCCATTAACAAATGAAAGAGAGGAAGTAAAATTGATTCAGTTTTGAGAATTTGGCTGGGCAGTGGGGAGTGAAATCCAAATGGGTTGAATGTTTGCCCTGACTCACTGGACTAGTTAGGGCCTTCTATGCCCCTCCTAACTCTAAGTTCAGGGTTCATTTTGGCAACATCACCATAGCCTCCTATCCTATTACATTTGATCTTGTATTATGGTCTTTTCTTTCCTGACTGCTGAGTGATGCAGATAGTACCAGCTGCTGTATCTTCTCTGGGATCTTTGTTTTGGTGGATAGGAATCAAGAAAGTACCTCTTTGGTGCCCTCTGCCATCCACCAGAGGAACTTGCAGAAATAAGTGTCAGATGGGGGAAACTGGTGAAGCAGAGCCAATCTGCCCTCAGAAGGAACATCGATTTGTAGCTAGAGGGGTCCTTAGAGTCAGGAGATGGAGCACTTTGTGCAATCATCAGCAAGAAGACCAGTGTCACCAAAATGTACGGTACATACAGGGGGGCAAGGTATAAGAAAACTGGAAAGGGAGGAAGGGGCCAGGTGAGGGAGACCTTTAAAAGTCAAAATAGAGAGTTTTATAGTTGATCCTGGAGGTAATAGAAAGCCATTGGAGTTGATGGAAGAGAGGGTAACATGCTCAGACCTGCATTTTAGGAAGATTGCTGAGGGGAGGATGGACTAGGAGACCAGCCCCCAGCCTCTGGCAATAGTCCAGGGGTAAGAGAATGAGGGCCTGCACCAAGATGGTGACAATGCCAGAGGTGGAAAGTGAGGGAAGACAAGAGACATTCAGAAGGTAGAATTGACAGGACTTGACAACAGACTGGATATGAGGGGTGGGAGAGAGAATGAGGAGTTGAGGATGAGACTGAGGTTGCAATCCTGGGTGAATGGGAGGATGGTAGTGCCTTCAACAGTAATAGGGAACTTGTAGAGGTAGTTGTTCACCTTCCTTCTCGAAGAGGACCAAAATGACATCACTGCTAGAGTCAGGTTACAACGTGTCTGACTGTGACTGATCAGACCAATGAGAGCTTGGAATGCTGTAACCACAGGTTGGGCACAAACAGTCCATGTGAACATTTGGGGTGGAGTCTCTAAATTTGCCTATTTCACATTTCTTTTGAGTTACTTTAATTCTGCTTTGCTCATAGAGTGCAGCACCTTCTCTGATAGCACACGATGCTGTATGGTTCTGTTCCAGTGTCTCCCATGTCACATAATCAATTAAGAGAGACCTTGTGAGAGGGTCCTTGCATCTCTTTTTCTGACCACCATGTGAGCATGTGCCCTATGTGAAACATATTAAATATGTTTATAAAATATCTATAAAATATATTTCTAAAATATTTACAAAATAGTCTTTTAGGCAAGAGCATATTTGGCATTCAATATAGGAAAATTAGGAAGAGGAAAAGGACTGGGAGAAAGATATGAGATCAGTTTTGGAAGTGTTGAGTTTAAGATATCTATGTACAGTAGCCCAACTTGGTAGGTGCTGTTATTATCTCCCTTTGAGGAAACTGAGGCAAATGGATATTAAGTGACTCACCCAGAGTCACATAACTAGTAAGTGTCTGAGGCTGTGTTTGAACTCACGTCATCCTGACTGCAAAGCTTACCCTCTTATCCACTGTGCTGCCTAGCTGAAAGTAATGCTTCTAGTAAAAGAGACTGAACATTATTGCAGAGCAGGAGAATTGAACCCGGAAGCAGATCTTTGCCTGCCCCAAACCACTACAAAGACTCCAAGGTACAGATTCAACTTATACAACTTGAACATACCTGCCATCACTGCAAGCCCAGGTATAGACACACAAGTCTATAATGATCCTAATGGTCGCTCAGGTGTAGGAGCTGAAAGATCAGTCAATGACAGGCGAACCAGTGCAGTCACTAGGCTAAATTAGTTGTTACAAGTAGGCCACAGTACTAGAGATTGCCCATGTGAAACGTTCTGTGCATGTAATCACTTAGGTTTATTATTATATGTGTGAATTATTGCGTGTTTGAGTATCCAGCTGGGGCCACTAGGTGGCATCATAGAGTCAACAGAACTCCCTGAATTCCAATCTGGTGTCAGACCCTAGCTGTGTGACATAGGCACGTCACTTAACCCTGCTTGTCTCAATTTCCCCATATGTAAAATGAGCTAGAGAAAGAAATGGCAAATCATTCCAGTATCTTTGCCAAGAAAACCCCAAATCGAGTCACAAAGAGTGGAACACGATTAAAAAATGACTGAACTATGACTTATTTCTTATTTCCGTTACGTTCATGTTTTGTGTCATGATCATGCTACAGTAATGTCTATTAATTTGTTTTATGTCTTTACTAATGTTTATAATTAAGCCATATTTTATATACAGTCCTGTTGATGTGACTATTACTACAGTTCTCAAGTTTTGCTTTTCTAGGAACGTTTATAGCTTTTGATTAATGGCTGGGGACTAAGGATGTGCATGTACTCCCAAAATGGTCATGTGCTCTGTATCCTGTGTTCAGTTAGACACACTGTTATGGCAGCATCCTCCCCGGTGATTCTCTCCATAATGCCACATCTTTTATGCAGGTACCATTAATGTGCATTTTGTTTTACTTCCATGTCAACTATACCCAAGATTGATTTCCTGCAATGCCAGGAAAGCCATATTGTAGCTGATGCTTGTGTTTATACTGTATCTTTTTGAATTTGAATTTGCACGCATTGATCTTTGCAAGGGATCTCAAAGATTTTTGGCTCAGGAAGAGAATGTTACCTGAGTCCTGTACTTTGCTTTGGGCTTTTAACTTTGGGAGAGAAGATGGAAGAAGCTAACCCCACAACCTAAAGAAAAATACTCTGGGAAGATATGGGGAGAGTGGGCAGTCTCCATCATGTCTGTGTCCCAAATTTGCTACACTAAAGATTTAGGAAAACTTCTTTTTGGATGAGATCTCAGACTCTCTGTCTCTGTCTCTGTCTGTCTGTCTGTCTGTCTGTCTGTCTCTCTCTCTCTACTGAACTGAGTTACCTCAGTCCCAACAAGAAAGCTCCTTCCCCCTTCATGTTATTGTCTGGTATCTATTTTCCTATGTAAACCTTCTCTGATTTGCTATTGACTTGGTTAAACGAATTTCTTTACTGTCTATTATGTACATTCATTGTGGAATTGGTATTTAATGGGAAAGGAGTTAAGCTTTGCATATAAAGTTTGGGCTCCTGCTGCTTCTCCCAATAAAAATCAGAGATCAAAAGTTAGCTTGATCCTGAAAATCACGTCCCCTAGATTAATAATATTTAAGGAGTAGATATATGTAATTCTAACTCAGTACTCTTTCTCTTCCTCTCTCTCTCCTTCTTTCTCTCCCCCATCTCTCTCTTTCTCTCCTCTTTCTTTTCTCTATTTCTCTCTCCTCTCTCTTCTCCATCCCTCCTCTCTCTTCTCCCCTCTTTATTTCTCTCTCCCCCCTTTCCCCGTTTCTCTCCCTCTCCTCACTTTTGCCTTCCTTCAAGTCCCACCCAAGACCTTATCTTCTACAGGAAGTCTTTCCCAATTCTAACTTAATTCTAGTGCCTTCCTTCTGTCTTTTCCTATCTTTTATGTTGCAGCTTGGTGGCACAGTGGATAGGGCACCTTGCCGGGAGTCAGGGAGACCTGAGTTCAAATGCAACCTCAGACCTTATTAGCTGTATGACCCTAAGCAAGTCACTTCACTCTGTTTGCCTCCATTTCCTCATCTGTCAAAATGAGTTGGAAAAGGAAATGGCAAAGCATCACCAAGAAAACCCCAGATGGGGTCACAAAAAGTTGGACATGACTGAAACAACTGAACAACACATAACTGCATGCATATTGTCTCCACAATTAAACTATGAATTCTTGAGTACAAGGACTATAATTTGCCATTCTTCATGTCCCTGGCACTTAGCACACAGTAGGTGCTTAAATAATGTTTATTGATTTATTGATTCCTGGGAAGCCTATGCTTGTAATGCCTGCTTTTGCAGAGGCTGAGGCTGGTGGGTCAATTGGGCCCCCACTGTCTGACAATAATGGGGTGAGCAAAGGGATGGGGAGAGGGGAGATATCTAGATGCTAAAGGAGGAGCTGAGTGATTCAGGTCAGACATGGAACCAATCAAAACTCCCAAGCAGAGCTGTGATGAAGCCCACGGGCCACTGACCTAGTCTGGGTGAGATATGCAGTCCTAGTCTCAAAAAAAAATGCTCTAGGAAAATTTGAGGATAGAAAGTAAATGCTGTCATGGAATGGGGAGATGGAGAGCTTGGGGCACTTTACAGACAAGGCAACATCTGAGCTGAGCCCAGAAGAAAATTGGCGATTTTTAGATATAGAATTGAGGATGGAGTATGTTCTAGGAATGGGGAGTGCCTTAGGGGAGTGCACAGGAGAGGGATCTGTCACGTCAATTTGGAGAGTAGCTAAAAGGCCGATTTAGCTAGTACAGATAATGTATGAGTAACTGGAAAAAAAAAAGAAAGCTGGAAAGGCAGCCTGGAGACAAAATGTTGGGGCTAAGGACTGAATATCTTATCCTAAAAGTGATGAAGATCTTTGAGTCAAGGTTTAGGAAGTGCCTTCTTCAATAGCAATCATAGGAAGCAAATAAGGCAAGCCTTATTATCTCCATCTTACAGATGAGGAAACTGAGGCTCAGAGAGACAAAGGGAGTTGACCAAAGTCACTCAGCTCAAAAAGAGCAGAGTCAGGATCTAACTCCAAACCTGGTGCTCCTCTGACATGGGGCTATGGAGAAGGAACCGATTGTGAGGGGATATTGTGACTCTGACATCCCCTAGACCACTGTCAGAGATGGAAGGTTAGACATTATAGACACAAGCTGAATGTCAGGACCAGAAAGTAATTTTTTTTAAAGTGCTTAATATTTATTTTGGTACTAATTCTTTAAACAATTTTTTCAAAAGTAATTCTAAGCAATATGCATTATTGGTTGTTGTCCATCTTCAGAGAGGACCACAATGACATCACCATGATAAAGTGAAATTTCAAGTGTGTCCGACTGTGGCTGATCAGACCAATATGAGCTCGGAGTGCTCTACCACAGGTTGGGCACAGACAGTCCATGTGAATATTTGGGGTAGATATCCCAAATTTGCACATCCTGTATTTACTTTGTGCTGTCTCAATTCTGCTTTGCTCAAAGAGCACAGCACCTTTTCTTATGTGGGCACGCCATGCTGAGCAGTCCTGTGTGCCAGTGTCTCCCATGTTGCACAGTCAAATCCAAAGTTCTTGAGAGAGACCCTGAGAGTGTCCTTGTGTCATTTCTTCTGGCCACCTTGTGATCACCTGCTCCATGTGAGTTCTCCATAAAATAGTCTTTTTGGCCAGTGTACAATTTGCATTTGAACAACTGTGGTCAGCTCATCCAAGTTGCGCTCTCTGAAGCATAGTTTGAATACTTGGCAGTTCAGCTCAAGCAAGGAGTTCAGTGTCTGATACCTTATCCTGCCAGGTGATCCTCAGAATCTTCCTAAGACAGTTCAAATGGAAGCGATTCAGTTTCTTAGCATGGCACTGGTAGACTGTCCATGTTTCATAGGTACACAAAAATGAGGTCAGCACAACAGCTCTGTAGACCCTCAGTTTGGTAGTCATTCTAATACCTCTTTTCTCTCAAACTTTTCTTTGGAACCTCAGGTTCCATAGTTATCACATCTGCTTTACACTCAGAAGGTCCTGGGTTCGAGCCCCAGTGGAACCAGAATGCATTATTGACATTCAATGGAAAGGAATGGATGACACTGAATTGGAGATTAAAAACTTAATTTTCTGAAGGAATACTGAGCAAAAGTTTAGGGAAATCATCACAGATACTCAATTGAAAGTTTAACTTTGAAATAAGGTTTTTAGGATTGTCATCTAAATACTTTAACCTAATACAGTGACTTTCAAGCTTCTGTTAAGTAAAAGTAGAGTCATAAAGCAATAGTAGGGTTTATTAAGAACAAGTTAGTTTCTACATTCCCCAAGAGTTGTTTCTAACAAATTATTTCAGAAAATGCCCAGAAAGACCTGGACTTCAGTCTTCAGTATTTGTGTGTAACAAGACAAATTAGACCACATCTGAAATTGAAGTGATCTGGTCTTAGGTCACTAGCTTCTGGATATGGTGTACAATCAGACTCCTTTTCTTCCTTTTTTTTAAACTTTTTTTTTTTTGGAGAGGGGAAGGCAAGGCAGTTGGGGTTAGGTGCCTTGTCCAAGGTCACACAGCCAGTAAATGTCAAGTGTCTGAGGCTGGATTTGAACTCAGGTCCTTCTGACTCCAGGGTCAATGATCTATTCACTGAGCCATCTAGCTGCCCCCAGAAAGTCATTCTTGATCAAGCAAGAGGAGTCAACTGCCCAACACGGAGCAAGATTGGGGACTCAGAGATAGTAACGTGGTAGTGATGAGCCTCCCAGGCCAAGGGTCACACCAGAGAGATGAACTGAAGCCTTAACACCAACAGAGAGTGGAAGTGAAGCTGGTTGGAGAGGTAACCATGTGGCTCAGTCGATAGAACACTGAGCTTAGAGTTAAGAAGACTAGGGTTTATGTTGAAAACTATACATAAATAAATAAGTTTTTTAAAAAAGACAAGAGTTTAGACCCTGCCTCAGACACTAACCATGGACCAGTCCCATAACCTCTCTTAACCCTAGTTTCTTCATCTGTAAAATGAAGGGGTTGGACTTAATGACCTCAAAGATTCCTTCCAGTTCTAAATCTATGATCCTATGTGTGGGTAGCTGGGAGGAGCCTAGCACTAAAAACATGCCATCAGGTTGAGCCGAGGGATCAGGAAACACAAGGAAAATTAAATCAAGCTGTGAGCAAAGCTACTAACTACTGAGGGACAATTTATCTCTTTCGGGGCATGTTCCATCTTGTTGCAATGGAAAACTGCTGAGTCCAGTCAGGGTGGTTCAAATCTGGTGTCTGGAAGCCTTTCCCAACCCCTAATTCCAGTGCTTTCCCTCTGTTCATTATTTCCTTGTTGTTCAGTCAGTTCTGTCGTGTGTGACTCTTCGTGACCCTGTTTGGGGTTTTCTTGGCAAAGATACAGGAGTGGTTTGCTCTTTTCTTCTCCAGATCATTTCACAGATGAGGAAGCTGAGGCAAACAGGGTTAAATGAATTATCTCCTACTTATACAACTTGCTGTATCTGTTTGTTTGCATGTTGTCTTCCCATTAGATTTTAAGCTTTTGGGGGGCAGGGATTGTCTTTTTCCTTTTTCCTCCTCATTTTTATTTTTTATTCCTTTATTTTTAGTTTTCAACATTCTTTTGTCCTTTTCCCTCTCATTTTTATTTTTTTATTAGTTTATTTATTTTTAGTTTGCAACATTCTTTTGCCTTTTTTTCCCTTGTATGTCTAGTACTTAGCACAGTGCCTGGCACATAGTAGGTGCTTAATAAATATTGATTGATTGGTGGATTGTTCCTTAGTCTCTGATTCCAAGCAAATTGCTTTAACTTTACTGGGCCTCAGATCCATCATCTGTAAAATAAAGGGGCTCAGCTAGATAAGCTCTAAGTTATCTTCCAGCTTGGAGTCTCTGATTCATTTATTAAAAGTTGCCCTGTTCTACTCCATAAAGGGACAGCAGGCAGAAACCAGGGAATATCTCTCTGTGCACTTGGAGGTCTACGAGGGCTGCCTTGCTCCTTTGCCAAGTATAGGGATCCTTGCTTGGGCCTGTGCCACCCATGTGCCCACAGCTAATTTGGACCCCAAATTGCAGCCATAGAGGCTTGAAGAAATGCTTTTGGGGAGCTGAAACTATTTCTAAAAGCAAATCACAAAACAGGCTCACCCCTTTCTGTTTAATTGACGAAAGAGGGGAAAACAAACAGCCCTCACCTAGCCCTTTCCTGATTATTTTTTCATTATACTACACCCTCCTTTGTGCCTTTCTACTTGGTGCAGCCCTACTATTCCAGAACTCCTGGGATACTTCTTTCCTCATCCCTGACTAGTTCAAATATCTGTCCTCTCCCTTTGCTCTCCTAGATGCCCCTCTGCTCCTGCTTGGAGATCTCCTCTTTCTGAACCTGCCTGTTACTGGTTTATGTAACTACCCTGGCTCCAATGCCTTTCTCCACTGAGGCATGAAGGCTGTTCTGAGTCATCCTCCTGGAAGGGACCTTGGTCCGGTAACATTATTATATCTCAATGTGACAGCCCAGCAGAGAGTTCTACCTGTCTGGCCACTCTAGAGCTGGCACATATCCTCCCTTGTTACTGAACTGCTGATAGATCTCTATTTCCTGTTGAAAGTCCTTAGAAATGCACTGGTGAACTGGACCATCTCGATGCAGTGAAATCTTACTTTCCCTCTATTTATATACATATAAATATGGAAACAGAGATAGAGATGAAGATAGGTATAGTTACATAGCTGTAGCATATACATACACATATAGACATATATCAATATATCTTATTTTTACATAGTTTTTGCATATTGTCTCTACCATTAGTTAGACTTATCTTTCTTGATATTCTCATCACTTAACACAGAACCTGGCACATAGTAGGTATTTAGTAAATGTCTGTGGACTTTAACTCTCATTCAGTTCTTAACTGTCTCTTTCTGCACCTGGCCATGACTGATAATTTAGACTTGCTTAAATAAGGATGGGCTCCCATGCTTTGGACTGGGCACTTGGGGTGCCTCTGTGCCAGGTCCTCACCCATCTGATCTGCCTCATCATGAAAGTGTGCCATTATATTCTTCACCACCTGCACCATTTTCTACATGTTGTGTTCTTGTATTCCTCAACATTAGATAGCAAGTAAATGGAAGAGATGATGGTGCCAGGACATGGCATGGAGTACTGGGAGCTGTTGAGCCTCGAGGGACATTTTTGTCTCCTCTTGATTCGTTTTCCTGTCCTCTGTAGATCAGTATGGCTGCCCGTGTTCAACGTTTCACTCAGGTATATACAGAATGATGGTTGACTGTCAATGTGGTAGAGGTGCTGCTTGGCTTCACCATCCCACTTAATATACTGCTCATTTGCTGCCGTTGGGTGGCCCACAGAGTCCACTGACTGAGAATTATGATGAAAACATGCCTGTTGAAGGTGGTGCCCATGATTATTCCTTCTTTTTTCCATCTGCTGGTTCCTTTACCACATCTTCAGCCTCTTGGTCATCTCTCTGCTGCTACAGCCCTCAGCGCTCAGGCTGGCCCTGGTTCTTCAGAAAAGGGTGGCTCTCCACAAGCCCTGGCCATGGCTCTCACCTTCCTCAGCAGCTGTCTGAGCTCCCTCCTCTTTGCCTGATGCTTCCAAAGGCCTGAGTGTGGCATAGTTGCCCAAACTCATGACAGGGGAGGAGAAGAGTCCCTTGAAAATTCCAGATGCTCAGGACCAGCTTTCCACCCTAAATGCTTGACCTCTTCTAGAACCTGGAAGGGTCTTACTTGGACACTGGGTACAGAAGATTGGAACAAGTAGTCCATGAGAGTGGAGGAGTATGGTCAGGTCTCTAATGCAAATTCTATCTCCATGAAGTCCCACCTATCCTTCTACCTTCTCACTGACCCTGATTGAAGTATGAGGCTGAAGACAACCCTATTTCTACAGGGTCAAGGAAGCTGTGAGTTTATAATGTAGAAAGAGTTGGAAAGAGCTCACTAGGAGGTAGGAATCTTAGTTCTGCTACAAACTATATGACTTTGCATAACCTCCACGAGACTCAGTTATCCCCATCCATAAAATAGGGGTGAATCATCACTGTCCTTCAAAGAAGTGTAGAACAGATGAATTAGTGCACTTAGTTTTCACCTTCAAACCTAAACCATTGCTAAAAATAGGTTTCCCTAGACAGAAGGCATGAAAGGACAAAAGTATGCCCCCTTTCCAAGTCCTCCTGGCCATTTGAGTTTATATCTAGGTATGTGAGCAAATACCTTCTTCCTGAGTGCTAGGTTTGTTCCAGCCTGGTGGGTTTCTCTCTTATCTGAACCTCCCCTTCCTCTTGCTGGGCTCTGAGTCTCAATTACCTCCCTTCACAGGGTCACTGAGGAAAATGCTTTGGAAGCCTCAAAGTACAATATCAATGTGAGTTGTTTGTATTCATCTTCTGTGGTTGTCTCCTCCCTTCCCATTTGTCTTTCCCCTCTGCTCTCACTGCAATTTCTCTTCCCACTCCCCAAGCCTCCGCTGGCACAGGGACTGACTCTATCTGACTTGGCTGCTTTCTCAAGAGTGTGAATTACAAAGTAAGACACTGGACGAATAAACACAGCATCTGGCAGACTGCCTCAGAACAATAAGGACAGCTTACATTTTTATGTCTGCTTTAAGGCTGTCAAAGACTTTTCCTCACAAGAACCCTCTGTGAGCAAGGAGCACCAAAATCGCCATTCCCCTTGATAGACGAGGGGCAGAGAGGAGAAATAACTCCCCCGAGAACAAGCAGCTGGTCAGAGGCAGCACCAGGACTTAAACCTAGGATTTCAAAAGCAAGTCAAATAACATTGTTTTTTTATCATACGAATCACTTCTCAAAGGTAGTCTGTGGTTGGATGACCATCCCTTTGTATCACCTCAGGGCTTATACCCTCTTCTTTGTGACTAGTGTTCCAGGCCCCAGGAGCAGTTTGGTTAGACAGGAATAATCTCTTAGTGGACAGGGAGAGAAGGGATCTTCCTTTCTTTTCAGAGCCTGATTCCTGAGGTCTTCCTAAGAAGGGTGAAATACTCTGCTGGCCCTCAGGTAGCCATCGGATTCTGGTGCACTTCCCTCCCACGCCTTCAGGGAACCTCAGGATTCTCTCAATAGGAATCAAATAACTTATAAAATATTCTTTCTTTTCCTCCCAAAAAGTCATACGATCTTAGAGTTTGCACTGGGGACTGTGGAGGTGGAACATGGTCAGATTCAGTTGGTATGTCAATTAGTTTGCTGAACTGTTCTTTCTTCCCCTGCTTCCTCTCTCCTTCCTTTCTGTCCCTTTATCCATATTCCCTCATCCTTCTTTCTCTCTTCCTCTCTCCCCTCTTCTTTCCTCTCTCTTTCCCTTCTGTTCTGTCTCTCTCTCCCTCCACCTTTTCATTAAAATGCTTTGGGGAAGTTAAAAGGAAGAGGGAGAAATATATTTTGAAGTGAAAAGGATATCAATAAAATTTAAAAAGGAAGATAGAATATTAAACTCAGAAAGAAAAATAGTGCATGGGCTGTTAGGGCTGAAAAGGTTTTAGAGATCATCTGGTCCAACTCTTTCATTTTTCAGAAGAGGAAACTGAGGTCCAGAAAAAAGTTAGAATGCCCTATAACTTAAAATTGATTATAGGCTTCCTCCTAAAGAATTTCCCTATCATAGACCAAGACCCTTGAACTTCTCTGATCTCCAGGTCAAGCCTTGGGAGGGGCTTCCATAATATTTAAACCATCTTAACCTCTTAGAAAGAATCTCTCAGAAACCCAGCTGTAGCCTGGCCCTTTAGAGTCACAAATTAGGAACCAGCAGAGGGAGTGGAAAAGATGATCCGTAATTTTATCTATTAGGATCCTATGACCTTAACAAGGTTATAATTTCCTCCTCAGTCCCCAACAAAAGTTTTCTCCATCCTTGCCCCAGAGTTCAGGAGACTACTTAGAACCCCTGAGTGAATGGCCTTCACAAATTCTAGCTCCCTCTTCAGAGAGAGGGTGCCTGAAGCCTAGCCCTGAACACTCTGGCTTCCCAGATAACACATTCCCTATGCACCTGGGTATACTAGCAAAAGTCAGACACTGGAGATCTTGCCTAAGGTAAAGCAGCATATACCTTATAAAAAGAATAATAGTACTGAGAGGCAGCCCTGTTATCCTGGATAGATAGCTGATCTCAGAGTCAGGAATCCCTCCTCTGATATGTATTTATACTGGACATCTCACCCTGAAAAGTCACATCATCTCTCAGTTTCCATCAACTCTAAAGCTATAAATTGCAGAAGTAGATAGAGAGATAGATGAAAGATAGATTAATAGATAGGTAATAGATAAAAGATTGATCAATACAAAGATAGGTAGAAGATAAAATAATAGATAGATAAGAACATTTATTATATATTTACTATGTACCAGGCACTGTGCTAAGCATTGGGACAACAAATATGAGCGAGACAATCCCTTTCCTTAAGGAGCTTATGTTTTAATGGAGGAAGACAATATATATGCGAACATAGACAGAGAGAGAGCTGAAAAGCTGGGGAAGGGAAGGGAGTCATGAACTTACCAATCAGAGGAATGAGTCAGTAAACTGGCAAATAATGGGAGGCAATTGTAGAGTTAGAGGCATTACTGACCTTCTGACAGAGCAAGTGTCAACTGCATCATGGATGAAAACACAAGTGTTTTGGATTTTTTAAAATACTGTTATGATATTACATGCCTCCATCCCTCTCTTCTACTACTCTCCACAACATACTCTATTTTCTAGCTTACTATAAAATTTTCTCCCCACCCACCTTCCTGTCCTCTTCAGTGTTGATGCCCTTGCTCCCATAATCTCCCTTGCTTGGCATCGACTGATGCTGCCTCCCCATCTCCAAACCTTGAAGTCTTCAAGACCTCACTTAGGTGCCATCTTCTCCATCTCCTTCACTCCAGAACAACAACTAGCCTGAATTGGGAAAGTACCTTGACTCAGGTTGCTGACGTATGGGTGGCCCCACTTTTTCTCTAAGATGATATCATCCTTGCACCTTACCTCAGGGACTCTGGAGTTATGGAGCACAACCATTGCAGTTAGAATCTTTTGGAAATGGATATCACCCCTTCCCGTCTTCTAAAGGGACTGCCATCTTCGCACTTGGCCCTGGCTTCCTTGTCCAACTGTTTGCTTCTCCTGTCCCCCTCCATGTTTTCTCCATTCCCATAGGACTATTTTCTGTACCACTGTACCCCTTCTCAGATGAATTTATCTAGTTAGCTCTGCCTGATCTCCAACATCAGGCCACCACTCCTGCCATTATTCCCCCAGCTAAAAATTATCTCTTTTCCCTTAAATTTCTCCTAACACTTTATTGGACATCTCCTTTGCAATTATCTCATTTTCCCTTATATGAAAATTTTTTGCAACTTGTTATGTTTGGCTTTTTTTTTGTATCCCCAGTACCTAATAACTATGTATTGAATAAATTAATGACGATAAATAATAATTTCATCTGGCATTTACTTGGTGTTTTAAGATTTATAGAGAATTTTAGATACAGTGTCTCATCTGTTCCTCATGATAATACTATGAAATAAGTATGGCAATGCAAGAATGATTATCCTCATTTTACAGATGAAGAAACAGAGCTAGGAGAAGTGATGTGGATTGCTCAACGTTACACAGCTGGGAAGTGACAAAGTTAGTATCTGAACTTGAGTCTCCAGGATTTTAATCCAAGGCTCTCTCCAGGAACTGCAGCAGGATATTTCCAGACCTGCTTAGGCAATTGACCAAGATCTTTGGCTGTTTTTTTAGGCTCTTTCATCCAGATCATCTTTTATTGCTTTGCTATTTATTCACTTTTATTGCTTTCCTAAGGTCAGTTCAGTCTTAGATTTGGGTCAGGATGACTTATTGTCTTTCTTCCAAAAATCTGTTTCTCTTTTGTTGATTAATTTTGTCCGTCTTCCTCTTAAGTCCTCACTTACTCCCAACAATGCCCAATTTAGGAAAGAATTATGTTTCAAAGTCCATTTTTATCATTTGTACTTTCAAACACAATTGTTTAGACTTTGGCTGGCACTTGCTTGGAAAAAGAGAGAAGGAGAAGGGGGAGCAGAGACAGAGACAAAGAGGAGAGTGAGAGAGATAGATACTGAGAGAAGAGGGGAGAATGGGAGAAACAGAGAGAAGACAGTGCGGAGAGAGAGAAGAGAGGGAGAATAGGGAGTAGGGGAGGAGAGAGGAAGGAAGGGGGATAGAGACACAGAGAGACAGAAAAACAGAGAGAGAAGCAAGAGGGGCAGAATGAGAAGTGGGGAGGAGAGAGGGGGGGAGGGAGGGAAGAAGGGAGGGAGAGAGGGAGGAAGTGAATTTGATAAGCACTTACTATGTGCCAGGCATTGTGCTTAGCCCTGGGGATACAAATACAAATAGCTTAAATTCTAATAGAGCTTACAACACATAAAAGGGAGCTGAGGATGGCTGTGAGAAGGTGGGGAAATTTGGACCTGAACAGAGGGATAGAGAGAGAGGAGTGAACATGGAAACCTTGGGCACTTTCTCAAATGTAGTGTCCAGGGAGTTCACCAACATATCATAGGTGGTTGCAGAGGTATTTTCCTGAGTGAGAAGGCTGGGATGTGAATTCTGGAGAGTTAGAGCTGAGAGAGGAGAAACAAAGCTATGACTGGTGGAATACAACAGTACAGCTATATTATCACTCTATTTTGAGGAAGGTCTTAGACCTGCCTTCCTTCTTCTCTGAACTTTGTTACTGTGCCCCCCAAAGGGGACCTTGCCCCTCCTTCTGATCTCTGGCCTCTTTCATGTGCTCTCTTCTCCTGTTAGAATGAAAGCTAGAAGGTCTTTGTATTTGTATCCCCAAGGCTTAGCACAATGCCTGGCACAGAGTCAGTGATAAATGCTTATTGACTAGACTAGTTGACTTGGGAAAGTGAGACCTGGTCAATCATTGTAACTTAGTCCTCATGTACACCAAAATATTTATGGCTGCACTATTTGTGGCAACAAATAGAATCAAAGTAGATGCGCATCAAGGAATGGCTAAACCAATTATGGCGCGTGAATATAAAGGAATATTCCTGTGCTCACTATAAGAAATAATAATTATTATGACTGCACAGAAGCATGGAAAGAATTACATGAACTGATACAGAATGAAGTAAGTAGAGTTAACGAAAAACTATATACAATGCAAATGGAAAAGAAATGTTACAAAATTACACAGAACAAACAGCCCCAAACAAGCAAAATGAGAAGATACCTCCCTGTGCTCCAAGGGTGTGGAATACTACATATGTTTTTAATATATTGATCAGTTTTTGCTGATTGTTTTTCCTCCTTAAAAAAAAGATTATTTGTTATATGGGATGGATGGGGGCAGGGTCGGGGCAGTGGGGAGAAATACAGAGAGAAATTTAAGTAAGGTAAATATAAAAGAGAGAAATAAAATTTATTTTTCAAAAATCGCTAGTGTAGCTGAATTAGATATAGGAACGTAGGGAGACTCTCAAGTACTTTTCCCAGCTCCTGTCCAAATCCTACCCATCCTCCACACACCTGTTCATACCCTATCTCCTCTGGGAAGCCTCTCCTAACTACTGCAGGCTAGAGGGAAATCTCTCCCTGAACTCCTATAGTATTTCACCATTAATTTGATACCTAATAATAACAGTTGCAATGTTAAACTGTTTACCTTCTTACATGGGAAAATGATACTTGTAACTCCTAAAAACTTTCTCATTATTAGGCAGTTAGGAGTATATACAGACAGAAGGCACAGGTGTAAATTGAGTATGAAGGGATGATTACCTAAAAAAATAAAACTGAGGGCTGAGAAAGAAGAATGCACTGGGAGAAGGGGAAAGGGAGACGTAGAGCAGGGTAAATTATCTGACATAAAAGAGGCCTGAAAGAGATTTTACAGTGGAAAGGAAGCTAGAAAAAGGGGACTGAAGTCTGATCTTGTGAACCTTACTCTCACGGGAATTGATTCGAAGAGGGATATATACACTCAACTGGGTATAGAAATCTATCTTACCATTCAGGGAATTAGGAGGGGAAGGCGATAAGAGAAGGGGGTGGGGTGCTGATAAAAGAGACTAGATGGGAAGAGGTAAAAGTCAGAAGCCAATCACTTGAAAATTTTTATAATTCATTTTTTATTTAGTATTTTATTTTCCCTGTTCCATGTAAAAATAATTTTTAACATTCATTTTTAAAACTTTGAGTTCCAAATTCTCTCCCTCCCCATGGCACGCCCCATTGAGAAGGCAAGGAATTTGATACAGGTTATATATGTGTAGTCATGCAAAACACTTCCATAATAGTCATGTTGTAAAAGAAAACATAGACAAAAAAAATCCCTCAAGAAAAATAAAGTTTAAAAAAGTATGCTTCAACCTGCATTCTGACCCTTCTCTGGGGATGGATAGTATTTTTCATCATAAGTCCTTCAGAGCTGTCTTGGATCATTGAATTGCTAATGGCTAAGTCATTCATAGCTGACCATCATCCAATATAGCTGTGACCTTGTACACAGTACGTTTCATTTTGTATCATCAGCTTATGTAAGTCTTTTCAGGTTTCTCTGAGATTCTGCTCATCACTTCCTGTAGTATAATAGTATTCCATCATAATCACATATCACAATTTGTTAAGCCGTTTCCCAATTGATGGGCATCCCTTCAATTTCTAATTCTTTACCCTCAGAAAAAAGCTTCTATAAATATTTCTGTACATATAGGTCCCTTTCCTTTTTGTTTTGTTTTAAATATATTTTGGGATACAGACCTAGTAGTGGTATTGTTAGCTCAAAGGTTGTGCATAGTTTTATAGCCCTTTGGGCATAGTTCCAAATTGCTCTATAAAATGGTTGAATCAGTTCACAACTCTACCTGCAATGCATTTATGTCTCATTTTTCCCTCATCCCCTCCAAACATTTGTCATTTACCTTTTCTGTTCTATTAGCCAATATGATAGGTATGAGGTAGTACCTATTGTTTTAATTTGCATTTCTTTAATCAACAGTGAGTTATTGATTACTTTGATAGCTTTGATTACTTCAGTAACTGATAATATCTTTTGCTCATTTATCAATTGGGGAATGGCTCTGATTTTTATAAATTTGAATTTTGTGAATGGACAGGGTGAAAGGACAGAGTAGGAGAAACAGGGAGGAAATAGGATGGTGGGAAATAGTTGGTAATCATTACTATGAAAAAAATTTTTATAGCAAGTTTCTCTGATAAAAATCTCATTTCTTGTATATATAGAATAAATGTTTGTATTTATAGAAATGAGAGCTATCCCTTAATTGATAAATGGCTAAAGGATATGAAAAGGCAGTTTTCAGATAAAGTAATCAAAGCTATTTATTGTTATAAGAAAAAAAGTGCTCTAAATCAATAGTGATTTGCAAAATGCAAATAAAACAACTGACCAACCTCTACACCTATCAGATTGGCTAATATGACAGAAAAGGAAAATGACAAATGATGGAAGGGATGTGGGAAAATTAAAACATTAATGCATGGTTGATGAAGTTGTATACTGATCCAACCAGTCTGTATAACAATTTGGAACTATGCCCAAAGGGCTATAAAACCCTGTGTACTCTTTGACCAAGCAATGCCACTCTTAGGTCTGTATCTTGAAGAGATAAAAAACGAAAAGGAGAAGTACCTATATGTACAAAAATATCTAGAGCAGCTCTTTTAGTCGTGGCAAAGAATTGGAAACTGAGGGGATGTCTATTAATTGGGGAATGACTGAACAAGTTATTATGTATGATTGTTATGGAATACTATTATGCTATAAGAAATGATAAGCAGGATGCTCTCAGAAAAACCTGGAAAGACTTATATGAACTGATGCAAAGTGAAATGAGTTGAACCAGGAGAACTTTGTACACAGTAACAGAAACATTGTGTGATGATCTACTGGGAATAATTTAGCTATTCTCAACAATATAATGATTGGAGACAATTCTGAAGGACTTATGATGAAAGGTGCTGTTCAGAATGTTAGCAGATAGAACCTGGAACTGGGTAGCTGGCTAGCACAGTAGGCAGAGCACCAGGCCCAGAGTCAGGAACACTCATCTTCCTGAGTTCAAATCTGGCCTTAGACACTTGCTGGCTGTGACCCTGGGCAAGTCACTTAACCTTGTTTGCCTTAGTTTCCTCAACTGTCAAATGAACTAGAGAAGGAAATAGCAAACCACTCCAGTATCTTTGCCAAGAAAACGCCAAATGGGGTCATGAAGAGTCAGACGTGACTGAAAATGACTGAAAAACAACAACAAAAGAACATAAACTGTCAGAGGCAGAAGGAACCTCAGAATGTAAAATGTAGAATGACAGAGCTAGAAGGGACCTTAGAATTTAAAATATTAGAACTAGAAAGAACCTAAGGAAGGAACAGAAATATTAGGAACTTGAAGAACCTGTGACTTAATTGGACCAAATCAAACTGTTGCTCTGATGATGGGTTCAAGTGTGATTTTGCCACGACAATTTATCAAGACCAGACAAACTTTCGAAGCTGTCCTGCTATAGCTATAGCCTGGGTCAGGGGTGGGGCACCTGTGGCTTGAGGCCACATGTGGCCTTCTAGGTCCTCAAGTACAACTCTTTGTCTGAATCCAAACTTCACAGGACAGATCCGTTTATTTTTATTTTATTTAAAAAAAAATTATTATTAAGGAGATTCGTTTTGTGAAGTTTGGATTTAGTCAAAAGGTTGCACTTGAGGACCCAGAGACTCAAGTCACAGTGCCCCACTCCTGGCCTAGGCCTATCCCTTACTCCAAGCCCCATAGAATGTCAGGGCTGGAAGGGCCCTACAAACCATACTGTTCCCTTCTAGCAGGGAAGTCAAAAACCATTTCAGGCTAACTCTTCCATTTTATAAATGAGGAACCCCTGTTGTTCATCCTTCATTTTCAAAGAGGACCAGTGACATCACAAGGTGATGTCCTGGCTTGCGAGCAAATTGCATTTAAGAGAGGCAGAGTTGCGTAAAGTCATCAGCCTCACTCTCTTCTCCTGAGTCACTGAGAAGTCCAGCAGCAGGACAAAAGTCAAGTTGACTGGCGATGGCCTGGGATGCCATGGATGACTTTGGATCTTTGATGTCTGACCAGGCTCTAAGTTCACAACACTTCCTTCAGCTGCCTTCATGACTATTGGAACAAATTGTTCCCATCAGCCCATTCCACAGGTGAAAGTCTTCATGTGCTTGGGGAAGATACCCCCCCAAATCAACAACAAGTGTGAGGTCTGTCAGTTACCCTCAACCTGGTTTAGCCCCTCTGCTGAGGCAGTTTTTCCAGGGTGCGGCCAGGGGGCATGTTATACCTTCTTGGAGCTGCAGGTAAGAGTTGAGTGAATTAAGTGGACACCAAAGGTGAATGAGCAGCCCTCACACGAGAGGTACTAATCCTCCCTTAACACCTCTACACCCAAAGGATGTAAGAGTTCTATTTGTCTGTGCCCCTGAGTCTCAGGAAACTGAAACCAAGGGGAAGGAAATTATTTTTACCAAGGTCCTAGATGTCACATGCAGAAGACCCAGGATCTAAAGCAGTTTATATTGCCTTGAATTGTTATTTACCTTTTCATACTTGTGTGTCTAGGCTTCCAAACTAGACTGTGAGAAACCTGAAGGGAGTGTGTACTTGCATTGCTTGGATATAAATAGTAACTAATGTAGAACTTGGCTAGTGGGAGCTAAGAAGTCACCTCTTTGAAGGAGACATGGAAGAGCCTGATCAATGAGGCCCAAGAAGGCAGGCCCTGGATATTTTGTCAGTAGAGGACCTTAACGTCTTTTTGGTAAAACAGTGAGAGATTTGGGAAATGAGAAGCTGAAAGTCTAAGCAGGATTTCCTCAATGAAAGTCTGTGGGAGAATGTGTTAACCATGATGGGGATAGAGGAGACAGGGGAGATAGGCTTTTTTCAGAGGCACAGAGCATAGATAGCGGTGGGAAAAGGGAAGGAAGAAGGAATGCTCTTCCTAAACCAGTGGAATGAGGGTGTTGAGATTAGAGGCCAGGCAAAGTCTGGATGCAGTGGTCAGGGCAGAAGGAGCCACCCCCACTCCCAACAGCTTTAGAGTATGGTTTTATAAGAGTCTTTGTGGCATTCTAGAAAAAACACTGAATTTGGAGTCAGAGGACCTGCGTTTGAGTTCGAGTTGGCAGGAACCTCAGAAGCCATTCACTCCATATTGTTCACTTGCTCGATGGGTCTGCCTAAGGTCTGCCCAGGAGCATGTGATCTCTTCTTGCTTGTCAGAATGTCAGGAATAACACTTTTCTATGTGTAAAAAAAATCTCCAAAGCCCCATTGGGAGATGTTTTATACCAAATGTTCTTATTATATGAACCCAGTAAACATACCTTTCTAAAAGCTATTTAAATATCGATAGATAATTGTTGAGGAAAAAGCACCTGAGTAGGGGCTTGTGAACTATTGCATTAGAAAAGTCCCTCCACTGGGTTACCCCTTAGACCCAGGACAGGGAGATGGACTGTGGGAATTGTTGACCTGAAAACTTGGTTAAAGAAAAGACACAGGCTAAGTGCACACATTTTATGATTTAACTAATTAAACAAATCCCCATAAAGGTAACAGTTACATAGTGCTTCAGAGCCAGGATCAAATCTGGCTGGCTGGTACAGAAATCTTCTGGCTTATATACATTTTACCATGAGAAAGGAACTCTCTTAGTTGGATACATTGTAAATTTAGTAAGACAAAACAATTAACAAAGCAATGTCAGTTGAGTTTTATGATCCCAAGCTGTGTAAATTTCCTCTCTGTAGCATATGTCTCTGTGACATAAGATAAGGAGAAAATCCCATTCCTCTGGTGACAGACATCCTGTCCTAAACAGGCCCTTGAAGTTGTGGACACCAGAAAGGGTATCTTAACAGAGTTGACAAAGTTGAAATTACAACCCAGGACATCTGTGTTTTTCCTTATCACTAAGAAGCCAGGAGAAGGGTCTCCTAAGGAAGTTACTAAATCAGTCCTATCTGCTTTGCTGACAAAAGGCATTTTCTGAGTTTACTTAAGACAATAATGGATACTATTAGGCCCAGACCCTTCTTAATTCAATCTTTGGCCCTTATTAAAGTCCAAAATTTATATGAAATATTATCAGAATCCACCCTGCTAGTAAAGAGAGTGGTTGGGAGAGTATCTCCAGAGCACGTTACAGAAAGAATAAGTAAAGAAAGGAGAAAGAACCATTGAAATTTTTTTTAATGCAAAGAAGAGAACAGAAGAAATCACAAAGAAGCAGAACAATTTTGAAAGTTCATTGCATGTTGAATTTATTATATACTTAAAAAGAAAAACCAGTTTTACCTAACTGTCATTCACAGTTTCATGTACAATGCTTTTTTTCTATTCTACTATGTATAGGGAAATGTTCATTGTATTTGATGTTTGTTAAGTTTAGGATAAAAAGAAAATTCATACACATAGAAAGGAAAGTTGAATTTCGAGTAATGGAGATGTTTCAGTCCCAGCCTCCACTCTGGGTCACTAGGGGATTTTCTGACTTCCAGTCTTGTTCTCCTGTTCCACAGCCTACACTCAACTATAGAGATTTCACTTCTGCCCAGAATGTCCTGACCATACAGTTTTCATTTCTAGGAAAGAGACTGCTTTCCCTCTACCCCTTTCTGTTCTCCTAGACACAAGGTGAGTATCCCTTGGAGACCTAGAAAATTCAGCACAGGACTCCTGTCTTTCGTCATTCTTTTCTCTTGGATAACTCCTATTAGTCACTCTCTTCCACAGGACCCTCCCCTTCCTTTGATTACTCCCCATCCACTGATCACTCTTCTCATAGGGCATGCCTGCTTACAACAGCCACTTCCCTATTAGTCATTCTCCTCTGTGGTAATACTCTTTTCCCACTGATCATTCCTCTCCCTTTGGTTACTCTCCTCATAGGATCTCTCCACCCCTACCATGAGTCACATACCTTTCCAGTGAAAGAAGAGCTAGAGGTGGGGCTATATTTCAGTCCCCCAAAGTTCAGTCATCTAACAAGGTTTTGGTGACCTTTTTTTAAAAATACTTGAAGAGTTATCATTCTTAACCCTTCAACAAGAAGAAAACATTTTCTTGGGGCAACCTTAGGCAGACTCATTCAGAGAGTTATCAATGTTGGCATGGGTAACTTATGAGGAGAGATACTGAGTAATTCATGGGCAGGGGGAAATGGAGATGCCCAAACATCTTGGCAACACTGACTTATCTGTTCAGGAACTCAAGCTTGGCCCCTTCTTTTGATCTCCTGAGTTCTAGTCCCACCCAATTAGAGTCCCCTAACTGTTTAAGAATAGTCAGCTCTATTTCTCTACCTTCTTTACCTGGAGAGTAGAGTGCTGGTGTGTCAGTCAGCCAGTCGATAAACATTTATGAAGTGTTTGCTATTTGCCAGGCACCGTGCTAAGCACTAATGATACAAAGAAAGGCAAAAGGTAAGTCTTGCTCTCAAGGAGCTCAGTTTAGCGTGGGAGATAACTATGTACAAACAAGCTACATACAAGATAAATTAGAGAGAATCTATAGAGGGGAAGTGCTAGGAGTAAGGCAAATTGGGAAAAACTTCCTGCAGAAGGTCATATATTATCTAGGTCTTGAAGGAAGTCGGGGCAGTAGGAGGCAGAGACGAAGAGGGAATTTCAGAGTTGAAACATGGAGTGTCCTGTGTGAGGAATGGCAAGGAGGTCAGTGTCACTGGATTGAAGAGTCTGGAGATGTAGAAGAGGAGATGGTGTAAGGTATACAAAGACTGGTATGGAGCACAGCATCTACTATCAGACAGATTCATCAATCACGATACTGGTTTTTACTGAGCTGCTTCCTTCTTTTGTTCATATTTTTTATAATAAGTACCAGCAAGCATTTGGGGCTGTTGTAGAAGCTCATCATCTCTAGAAGGAAACAGAAAAAAAATGTAGTAGGACAGACCATCTCATTGAGAATGTCCACATTTATTATGTGTTCAGCAAGGAATCAGAAAGTTTGAACCAACACCAATGTAACATGTCTTTGTTGTTACTGCATCATTTCAGTTGTGTCTGACTCTTCATGACCTCATTTACGATTTTCTCGACAAAGATACTGGAATGGCTTGCTAGGCATACGTAGCAGCTAAGTAGGTACTTAATCAGTGCTCGTTGGCTTGAAACACAGGTCTATCATCCAGCTTCATGACTAATCATCTTATTTTCCTTTTTTTTCTAACTTACCAAACCACAGCACCATCTTGAGAAGCAGTGTCATATTTTGGGATAAGCATTGGATTTGGAATCAGGAAACCTGTGCTCAAATTCCCACTCTAACACTTAAATTGACTATGTGACTTTTTGAAAGTCATTTTACTTACTTGCCAATTTTGTGATAATGGGGATAATAATAGTTCTACTCCTGACAAGATTGTTAGAAGGAAATTGTTTTATAAACCTTAAACAATTATATAGGAATAATGATTATCATTATTGTTATACAACTCTCATCTACTCTTTGAAGGGTGGCTACTACCTCAAGATCCAAGTGCTACCAGTGGATAGGTACCTGCAAACTACATATAGCTCATAAGCCCCCACTGATGTGCTTCCCATTAACAGCAGCCAATCAACATAATTAGCTCTTAGCACAGTGAGACCAATAGCTCCCATTCCCCACTTCCCCACCATAAATTTGGGTGCACTCTCCTAGAAATGCATACAGCATCCCTAGGTACAATAGAATTGAGTCTTAAGTAGGAAACATGTGAAGCAGAGTCAAGATGGTGGAATAGAAGCAACCCAGATGAACTCTCTCAATATACCCATTCAAACAACTTTAAAAATAACACTCTAAATCAAATTTTGGAGCAGCAGAGCCAACAAAATGTCAGGTGAGACTTTGTTTAGCCTAAGAAGGCTTAGAGTGTCAACAGAAAAAGTTCATTGTAGTGGGGTGGAGGCCTGTTCAGAGTCCATACATGCAGTGGCAGCAACAGTAGCCACAGCAGCTTCAGGAGCTCTCAGCTCAGAGACTGTAAGGGCATTGGACAAGTGATCAGAAAGAGACTACAGGGTACCTTTTGCTGACACTGAGTTCAACTGACATCGATTGACAACTCTATTGCATACACACAGTTCTAGGTCACTGTTCCAGGGAGGTGAAGAACGCTGGGCGTTGGTCACAAGGGACTAAGGACCCTGGTCACCATCTCAAAGCAAAGAGAGTGCTAATGCTTATAGCTGCAGGGGACCAGGAGCCCTTCTTGGTTAAAGACCAGAGTGCAGACCAGGCAAGCAGTGATCACACCTTTCCCAGCATCATACCACCTTGGAAGCAACAAAAACTTGTAGATCCCCAGAACTAGCTCTGAAAACAGTAGCATGAAAATATCTGAAGCTTAAAACAGTGCCTTCCTACCCCCAAGTGAGCAGAGCTCAACTTTAACATAAAGTTGAAAGTCAAGAAATAGGTTTGGAAAATGAGCAAAAAACAAACAAAAAAAGAATTTGACCATATAAAGCTACTATGGTGGCAGGGAATAACAAGACAAACTCAGAAGATATCAAATGAAAACAGCTACAAGCAAACCCATAAAGAAAAATGTTAATTGGATGTAATCTCAACAAGAATTCCTGGAAGAGTTAATGAAAGAGATAGAAGTAATAGAGGAAAAATTGAGGAAAAAGTGAGAGGGATGTAAGAAAACTATGAAAAGAGAATTAACAGCTTAGTAAAAGAGGCACAAAAAGTACTGAAAAAAATAACACCTTAAAAAACAGAATTGGCCTAATGGTTAAAGAGGCACAAAAATTTACTGAAGAAAAGAACTCCTTTAAAAGCAGAATTGTTCAAATGGAAAAAGAGGTACAAAATCTCACTGAAGAAAATAATTCCTTAAAAGTTAGAATTGGGCAAATGGAAGCTAATGACTCCATGAGAGATCAAGAAATAATAAAACAAGGTCAAAAGAATGAAAAAATAGAAGAAAATATGAAATATCTCATCAGAAAAACAACTGACCTTGAAAATAGATAAAGGAGAGATAATTTAAGAATTTTTGCTAGAGAAGACTTGGGTTCATCTTCAGAGGAGGATATTACAGTAAAGAAATGCCCCTCTACCCAAAGAATAACGCTAAATGGTGACCTGTCCCAAAAGAATTCATAGAAGATCTTTGAAAAATACTTTAAAAATCAAATGAAGAGATGGAGGAAAAGCTAAAAAAAAAAATTTCAGCAAAATCAAGAAAATTAACCAATTAGAAAGGAAAGTTAACCAATTAGAAAAGAAGACCCAGAATCTTCTATGGTCTTATTTTTTCCCCCTTTTTTGGGCATTTTCCCAACCAGTTATTTGACTTTTGGTTCCTTTGTCAAGAGGGGTATACTCTGGGGACCTGTAAGATATCAGTTCCTCTAAGGTGGCACAATCAAGGGTGTACTGGTCTGGGCCCAGGGAAAGATTTTTGTGGCCAGAATCTTAGTAGAGTTTCCTCTCCACATGCACCTAATCCCAGTTCCACCAAGCTAGCACTGGGGAGGTGGAATTCAGTCAAGCTGTGGGGGCAGGGCCACCATTCAGTTCGAGACAAAGACCAGCTCCCTCAGTGCCCCCAGGGGTTTTTACGATCTAGCAATGATCTCGGGCTGCTGTAGGGGCTGCTGTGAGAACTGCTGCTGCCTACCAGATGTGGCTTCTGCGGGCTGCTGCCTGAGGCTGGAGCTATGGGAAGGCCCTTCTCCCTTCCCAGATACCTGAAAAAACCCCATCACTGATCTTTGGCACCTGTGGGTTGAGGGATCTGCGAATCCACTGCTATTGGGACTGGGGATTCCGCGACTGGAGATTCTACCCCCAGGGCTGTTCGGGGAACCTGCTACACCCAGCTGGGCTGGGCTCCGTGCTCCACTCTGCATCTGGTGCAACAGACGTTTCCTGTGGGCCTTTCAGGTCACCCTGGGCTGGAAATCTCCTCCACTCTGTTGTTCTCCACTTCTGCTGCTCCAAAATTTGTTGAGAGTTCCTCTCTACAGGCATTTTATGGGCTGTGTGGGGAGAGCCTGCGTATGTGTGTCTTTCTACTCCACCATCTTGGCTCCACCCAGAAGACCCAGAATCTTAAGGAAGAAAATGACAGCTAGAAAATTAGTACTGGGCAAGATAAAGCCAGTGAAATTATAAGAGATCAAGAAATAATTTTTTAAAAATATGAATAATTAAAAAATAGAAGAGAAAGTGAAACATTTTATAAGAAAAATGAAACGTCTGGAGAATAATAGATCAAGAAGAGAAAACATAAAAATAATGGGACTAATTTAAAGCTATGATCAAAAAAAATAATCTTGATACAATAATACAAGAAATAATTAAAGAAAATTGTCCTGAAGCACTGAAACAGGGAGGGAAAGTAGGAATAGAAAGAAATCTATCAATCATCACTTAAAAGAAATCCTATTAGGAAAACTCATAGGAATATTAATAGTCAAATTACAAAACCCCAAGGACAAAATATTAAAAACAACAATAAAACAATTTAAATATGATGGTGTCACAATTAGAATTACAGAAGATCTAGCAGCAGACACATTAAGTGACCAGAGGTCTTGGAACACTATATACTGAAAAGCGAAAGAATTGGGGCTCCAGCCAAAAATATCATATCCAACAAAGTTAAACATAATCTTGAAAGAAAAAAAATGGACATTTGATTAACTGTCAGACTTTCAAGATTTTGTTAAAAAAAAAAAAACCTGAACATAATAGAGGATTTGACATACAAGAGCCAAGAGAGACATACAGTACATATCAAAAACTGATTACAAAGTGTTCATTAAGGACAGACCATTTACTTTTTATATATGTAAATGCAAAGCATATCTAAGATCTTATTAATAATTGGGTAGCTCATAAGAAAGACTGGGGCAAACCTGAGTATGACATGAATTTAAAAAGTAAAACCATCTAGAAACAGCTAAAAAGAGTAATTATTTTATACGTTTGAGATGCAAGAGGAAGCATTGATATAGAGGAATTAGATGAGGGAAGAGGGCTGGTAACATACTTTCAATGGGAATGGATTTAAAAGGGAACAATATACATATATTTAGAAGAGTATAAAAGTCTTCTAAATTCAGAAGAAATAAAATGGGGATAGGCAGGGGGAGAGGACAAGGGAGGAATCTTTAGAGGGGAGGATGAGGGAATAGGTTATAGGGAGCTATAGAAGGGTACTTAGAGTTATGGGAATGAGAGAATAGGGGAGGGATCATTGGAAAGAGGTATACAAGTAATAGGAGAGCAGGTAGAAGTAAAGTAGAGAAGGCAGGAGGGATAAGGAACAAGAGATGCACAAATACAAACAAATATCAGGAGTAGAATTTGTTTGGGAAAGTATATGTCTATATATATATATGTAAATATCTATAACTATAGAGAAATATATCTGCACTTAGTTGTAGCTGTTTTTTGGGGGAGAAATTATTGGACTACCTGAAAAGTTGTGATCAAAGAAAGAGCCTAAATATCATATTTCAAGAAATTATCAAGGAAAACTGCTCTAATATCTTAGATCCTGAAAGAATCCACTGATCACTTCCTGAAAGAGATCCCATGTCCCGGCCGAATTGCTGTGGGCTGCCCAAGTCTTCTTACCTTAGTCCAGGTCTTCAGTGGCCAGCCGGATAAACGTATGGAGAGAAGAGACTTTCCAGAGTCAAACAAGGGTTAGGCTTTATTCAGGGTCTTGGTTACATGTCCATATACAGGTGAGTTCTTCCCCAGGAGAAAGGGACCCTCCTCCTCCTTAAGGAGCAAGGATCACACGCCGAGAGGACAGGGGTGGAAGAGGGGGGGACCCCTGGAGGGAACTCCCCTCAGGCTTTCCTTCCCCTACTTAAGCTCTCCCAGCTGTTCTCACGTGGATACCATGCATGCTCTCAGCCCCTTAGCTAATCAACAAAAAGGTGTGCTCAGACCACGGACCAATCTCAAGGGTGGGATGTTCTCCCCAGCAAGTTTCCACTGAGAAGAGGTGGAGAAACAAGAAAGCTCAAGTCTCACTCCTCAATTCCCAGCTGTTCCCTGGGGGGCCTCATGAGAGCTCATAATCAAGAAGCCCTCATTTTTACTGCCCAAAACCATTCACGTGAGAACGGAGCTTACACCCCAACAATCCCAAAATGAAAACTCCCAGAAATATTACAGCCAAATTCCAGAGCTCCCAAGTCAAAGAGAAAATACTTGAAATAATCAGAAAGAAACAATTTACGTATTGTGAAGTCACAGTCAGGATCACACAAGAGTTAGCAGGTTCCATATTAAAGGAGTGGAGGGCTTGGAATATGATATTTTGTAAGGCAAAGGATCTAGGATTACAACCAAGAATCACCTACAGTGAAACTAAGGATAATCCTTCAAGGGGAAAAAATGAATATTTAATTAAATAAAGGTGTTTCAAGTATTCCTGATGAAAAGACCAGAGCTGACTAGAAAATTTGATATGCAAACAGAAGACTCAAGAGAAGCATGAAAAGGAAATAGCAAAGAGAAATCATAAGAGATTCCATAAAGTTAAACTGTTTACATTCCTACCTAGGAAAATAATACATGGAGCTCCGAAGAACTTTCTTATTATTAGGACAGTTAGGAGTATGCATAGACAGAGGCATGGGTGTGAGTTGAGTATGATGGGATGATATCTAAAAAAAATAAAATTAAGTGGTGAGAAAGAGGGATTCACTGGGAAAAGGGGTAAGGGAGAGGCAGGACAGGTTAACTTATCTCATGTAAAAGAGACACAAAAGAGCTTTTACATTTGAGGGGAAATTGGTGGGCAGGAGGTGGGGGTGGGGAACAGACAATGCTTTAACCTTATTCTCATTTCAATTGCCTCAAAAATGGAATAACACACACTCAATTGGATATAGAAATCTATCTTACACTCCAGGGAAGTATGAAGGCAAGAGGATAAGAGAAAGAGGGTGGTGCTGATAGAAGGGAGGGAAGATTTTAGGAAGTTGGTGGTGAGAAAGAAAACATTTTGGAGGAGGGATAGGGTGAAAGGAGAAAGAGAGAGAAAGATAAATGGGGGAAATAGGATAGACTAAAACACACAGTAATAGTAAATGTGGAAAAATGCTTACAGTAAGTTTCTCTGATAAAGGCCTCATTTCTCAGATATAAAGAGAACTGAGTCAAATTTATAAAATTAAATCATTTTCCAATTGACAAATGATTAAAGAATATGAAAAGACAGTTTTCAAAGGAAGAAATCAAAGCTTTCTATAGTCATATGAAAAAATGCTTTAAATCACTACTGATGAGAGAAATGCAAATTAGAACAATCTGAGGTACCCCCTCACACCTCTCAGGTTGGCTAATATAATAAAGGGAAAATGACAAATGTTAGAGGGGATGAGAAAAAATTGGGACACTAAAGCATTGTTGATGGAGTTGTAAAGTGATTCAACCATTCTGGAGAACAATTTGAAACTATGCCCAAAGGGCTATAAAACTGCATATATCCTTTGATCCAGCAATACCACTATTAGCTCTATACCTCAAATAATTTTCTTTAAAAGGGAAAAGGACCTTTATGCACAAAAATGTTTATAGCAACTCTTTTTGTGGTGGCAAAGAATTGGAAATTGAGGTGATGCCCATTAATTAGGGAATAGCTAAACAAGTTGTGATATACGATTGTGATGGGACACTATTGTGCTATAAGAAATGACAAGTAGGATGAAGAAAAACCTAGAAGCACTTACATGAACTGATGCACAGTGAAGAAAGCAGAACCAGAAGAAGAGTGTACACAGTAAGAGCAGTATTGTACAAAGATCAACTGTGAGTGACTTAGCTATTCTCAACAATAAAGTGAGCCAAGACAATTAGTTCCAAAGGATTCATGCTGAAAAATCCTCTCCATCTCCAGAGAAAAAAATGATGGACACCCTCCTGTTTAGGCTGGTATCCCTTGGTCAGACCCCACATTCTTCATTTTGGAGTCTCTTTTCCAGTTCTTAACTGAAAGACAATTTTGCATTTGTAGAGCATTTCATACTTTGCTATGCACTTTGCCTAGCATACACTCAAGGCTTTTGCTCCTGGACTTATTGTGACTGCCCACGTTAGACCCCATCTGTACAGCATCTTTCCTAAAACATGATGTCCACTTCACACTCGCAGCCATGCCAATCCTGCCAGCGCGAAGGCGATGCCAGCTGCCCTTACAACACCTGGGTCTCCCGTCCCAGCCAGAGCCATTTACCTCCCCAAACTCTTACTTTAATTTCCAAAGTCTGGAAAAGCTCCAGCCAAACACAGAAATTTCTCCTGCTTCTTCTTCATCCATGGATATGTTTATTCAAGATACTCCTGACTCTGCCACTATCCTGACTTCAAATAACCTTTCCTCCCAGAACAAGTCTAAGATCCATCAGGGGAAAGAAGATCAGAGCCTGGTCAAAAAACCTAAGATGAGGACAGTGTTCTCTCAGGCTCAACTAAATGTACTGAACAATAGATTTGTGAAGCAAAAATACCTCAGTCCACAACAGATCTGAAACGTGGCTGAGAATTTGAAACTTACTTACAAACAGGTCAAGACCTGGTTTCAGAACCAGAGAATAAAGTCAAAAAGATGGCAGAAAGACACCATGTAGTCAAAGAATGGCAACAGTATGAGAGTGGTTCAGAATGGATCAGCTTTTGGGGAGTACATTAGCTTCTACTCTCCATTTCACCAGGACTATATGATGAATTCTTCTGGAAACCTTCCGGTATGGAGCAACCAGACTTGGAATAACCAGTTCTAGAATGGTGGAGAGGGTGCCTATCAACACCAGATGTTTCAGCACCCCTACCCTGCCAGTGACTTGGGGGCTACCTTTGGAAATAATGCTAGTGAGGTCTATTCTATGAAACCACAGACTGTGAGTCTTAATGCCTCCCACACTGTGAAATATCTCCCAAACAACTCCATGAACATGCAGCTGACCCACAGCAAGCCACAAGAGGACTGTGATTACCAGCCAGCCAGTGATGCTCAAACACAATTCTTAGATCCCAGTGGGCTACCTATATTCCATTTGTAATCTAGGCAGTTAATTTCCTCCTCCCCCTGCCCCCTGAAAAAGTACTCTTTCCAGGACTCTTTACCACTGGTTTCTTTTTCTGCTTTTTTAGTATCTTTGTTATATGACTGTTGTGATTGGTTGGTTTATATGATTGAAGGCATATCTTACATGCAGAAGGTCACTATCCTCTTTAGATTTTGCTGCCTGGCTCCAGGTTTAGACACTATTAGACTATATACAGAAAGAAGACTAAGGTTTAGAATCCTGATCAAACAGTATCAGGTGAAGAAAAAGGGATGAAAAAGCATGTAATGAGAAAGGCAGATCAGTGGGATTTGATGCCTTTCTGTTTTAAAATTAAGGTTTTGGTTAAAACTGTGATGTAGAATAGTTAAAGCTAATTGTCTTTCTGGATTTTTATTATTAATATGTTCTTTTAATAGAAATAGATATAAGTTCACATTTGTGCCTTCCCTCTGAGATTATCCCCTCCCCCATTTATCCCTGTATATGTTTTATTTGTACGTAGTTGTTTGCATGTTCTCCCATTAGATTGTGAGCTCATCTGAAGACAGAAACCATCCTTTACCTTTTTTTGTATCCAAAGTGCTTAGCACAGTACCAGGTACATAGGAAGCTCCTTAACAAATACTTGTTCATTTGGAAAAAAAAAATTGATGGAGTCTGAAAGCACAGCAAAGCAAACTTTTTGAAAACTTCATTTTTCTTGTTGTTGTTGTTTGGGGTTGTGTTTTCTTTCACAGCATCACCAATATGGAAATATACTTCGCATGACTCCACACCTATAACCTATATCAAATAGTTTGTCTTCTCGATGAGGGGGGTAAGAGAGAGAAAGAGGGAGAGAATTTGGAACTCACAATTTTAAAAAATGAATGCTAAAAGTTATTTTTACATGCAATTGGGAAAAATAAAACATTTAAAGACATTTTAAATGTTTTCTTTAAAATTTTAAATATTTAAAAAATAAAAAAAACTTGACAGTGCAGTCACCACAAACTACATTAGGCTACAGAAAAACTTCACTTCAATTGATACCTTTGTTGAAGCAATCTAAGGTGATATTGAAGAAGCTAAGAGACAATTAAATTTATTAGAACGTCATAGACCACCCAGTATTTACAATGTATACGTTACGTCTCCATGTCTAGTAGCACTAACTAGAAGTCAGAAGAATAACCCAAATCCCATACTCACTAGATTGTTATCTATTCTTATCTCAAGCAAATTTTGACTTAACGTCCTAAGCCAATCCATCTATATTTATATGATACGTTTCTCTCAAATCTCTTTCTGAAATCACTTCCAATTTATATTGTCTATATCTTATCTATACATCATTGTTTGTCTAGGGTCTAGTTCATTAGAATGTGGACAGGGACTATTGGCGCCCTTCTTTGTATCTCCAGTACACAGTATTTCGTGAGTGCCTAATAAATGCTTGTTAATATATTTAGGATAATGGTCTATTACCTTCTGTTACTATGAAGAAGCTGTACAGTTTAACATTTATTTAAGTGTTGATTTTTAAATTAACTTTTCTGGTACTCCATTAGTATAATGCAACATTAAATTTTATATGTCTTATTGATGCTTTTTTATTTTTCTTATATTACCATAGCTCCCCCTGTGCTCCTTCCCTAAACCTTCTCTTCTCATGGGTCACATGAGAACCATCTCATATAACAAAAAGTATTTTTAAGACAACAAAGGAAAAAATCAGCATACCTGGTTGATATGTCAAAAGAAGTCTGTAAATATGAGTAATGTACAACACTTGTGCCTTCCTTCTGAGACTCTTGTATTTATGTATGTTTCTCTTGTATATTCATGATTACTTGTGTGTTCTAATGCCCATTAGATTGCGAGATCCTTGAGAACAAGGACTGTGTTTTTATCTCTTTGTCTCCCCAGTGCTTGTCATAGTATCTGAAATATGGTAAATTTTTAGTAAGAGCTAGTTGATGATCATAATCTTAAAGTGAACATATGTAATATATAAGCATATCCTTGCTTATTGTGGAACAAACTTTATTTTTATTTTAGATTTTCTTTAAAAATTGTTTTTTTGAGAATTTATTACCTGTTGCACCAGATCTCAAACTGTATTATAAAGTGGTAATTATCAAAACTAAGAAATTAGTTCGGCTAAGAAATACAGTGGTGAATCAGTGGAATAGAATAAGTTCACAATACATTGTAGTAAATGACCGTAGTAATCCAGTGTTTGATAAATCCAAAGATCCAAACTTTTGGGACCAAAACTCATTATTTGACAAAAATTTCTGGGAAAACTGGAAAACAGTATGGCGGAAACCAAGTATAGACCTTCCTTCCTTCCTTTTCTTTCTTTCTTTTTCTTCCTTCCTTCCTTCCTTCCTTTTCTTTCTTTCTTTTTCTTCCTTCCTTCCATCCTTCCTTTTCTTTCTTTCTTTTTCTTCCTTCCTTCCTTCCTTTTCTTTCTTTCTTTTTCTTTCTTTCTTCCCTCCTTCCTTCCTTTCTTTCCTTCCTTCCTTCCTTTCTCCCTTTTCTTTTTTTGTTGGAGTCTTCTTGCAAAAAATGATGAATACAGAAATGTTTTACATGATTACACATGTATACCTATGTCACATTGCTTACCATCTCAGAAGGGAAGAGAGGGAGGGATAGAATTTGGAACTCAAAACCTAAGAAAAGAGAATGTTAAAACTGCTTATATATTTAATTGGGGGGAAATGAAATATTAAAAAAGAATGTGTTTGTCCTAACGCACCTTCTCTCAGTTGAATGAGAAACAAGAAAAACAAAAACACAACCTTCATAACAAATATATATAGTCTGGCAAAACAAATTTCCACATTAGCCATCTCTGAGAATATGTCTCATTCTGCATTTTTAAGCCCATCAGCTCTCTGGCAGGAAGTGGATGTTATGATTCATCTTCAGTCCTCTACTCCTGGTTTATTATTGCATTATTCAGAGTTCTAGTACCTTTCAAATTGTTTTTCTCTATAATGTTGCTGTCATTATATACTGTCCTAGTTTTGTTCACTGTTTTATCAGCTTCTTGAGAGCATGGAATATCATTTGCCTTTCTTTGTATCCTCAGAGCTTAACTGTTCAGTTATTTCATATTCAGTTATTTCAAAACCCGTTTAGGGTTTTCTTAGCAAAGATACTGGAGTGGTTTGCCACTTCCTTCTCCAGCTCATTTTACAGATGAAAAAACTGAGGCAAACAAGGTTAAGTAATTTGCCCAGGGTCACACAACTAGTAAGTATGTGAAGCTGGATTTGAACTCGTATCTTCCTGACTCCTGGTCTGGCACTCTATTCACTGTACCATCTAGCTACACAGTACTTGGCACATAGTAGGTATTTAATAAATGCTTGTTGACTTAATTCCTTCCCCCCACCCAATTTGGTTTCCATTTTGGGGTTATGACAAAAAAGAGCTGCTCTAAATATTTTTGTACATATGGGTCTTTTTTTTCTTTCTTTGATCCTTTTAGGGTATAGGTCAAGTAGAGGTGTAGCTGGGTCAAAGGGAATGCACAGTTTCAGCACTTTGGGAACACTGCTACAAATTGTTTTCCAAAATGGTTTACAATTCATATCTCCTTTAATAGAATATAAGCCTTTTGAGGGAAGGACCTGTTTCTTTTTTGTCTTTGCAACTATCCACACACCTAGCAAAATGCCTGCACAGAATATGTACTTCATGCATTCTTGTTTCATCATTGCTTCTACTTCTTTAGAGTCAAGCCATCTCACCTCCCCCAATAAAGAGCAATAGGTGGAGACTTGCAACAGATGCACATGCCAGAGGCAAATATGCTTTTCCTTGTGTAGCCTTAGTGAAGAGCTCCTGAGAGAAGATTACATGGCTGGAATAATAATTAATAATAATTATAACTAACACTTACATAATACCTACTACATGCCAGGCACTGTGCTAAGTGCTTTACAATTACTATCCCATTTGATCCTCACAACAACTCTGGGAGGTGGGTGCTATTATTATTCTCATTTTAAAGATGAGAACACTGAGGCAGACAGAGAGGTTAAGTGATTTGATCAGTGTCACACAGCAAGTAAGTGTCTGAGGTCATATTTGAACTCAGGTCTGCCTAACTCCAGGGACACATTAGAGAAGGAAATGGCAAACTACTCCAGAAAAATGTGCCCAAAAAACCTCATGGACAAAGTCCCAGGGGTCACATAGAGTGGGACATGAGTGAATGACCAAACAGCAGCAGGTTCAGCTTTCCATCCATGACCCCACCTAGCTTCTTCTATATACGCTTGCTCACTCAATCTAAGAGGGGAGTTCCTAGACAATGTTATTTTTCTCTTTAATTTTTTCATATTTATTATTTATTTCAAACATTCTTTTATTTTTAAATTTGAGTTCCAAATTCTCTCCCTCATATTTCCCTCCAAAAGCAAGAAAAATAAAGAAAGTGAGAAAATTGTACTTCGGTATGCACTCAGAGTTCATCAATTCTCTCTCTGGAGGTGGATAGCATTTTTTAAAATCATGAGTCCTTGAGAATTGTCTTGGATCATTGTGTTGATCAGAATAGCCAAGTCTTTCACAGTTGATGATCATCACAACATTACTGTTACTATGCATAACGATTTCTAGGTTCTTCTCTCTTTACTTTGCATCAATTCACATATGTCTGCCGACGTTTTTCTAAGACCCATCCCCTCATCATTTCGCACATCACAGTAATACTCCATCATAATCATTTGCTACAACTTGCTAAGCCATTTCCCAATTGATGATCATACCCTTGATTTCCAATTCTTTGTCACCACAAAAAGAGCTGCTACATATATTTTTGTACATATAGATCCTTTTCCTTTTTCTTTGATCTCTTTGGGATACAGATCTAGTAGTGGTATTGCTGGATCAAAGGGTGTGCATAGTTTTATAGCTCTTTTTGCATAGTTCCAAACTGCTCTCCAAAACTGTTGGATGAGTTCACAATTCCATCAGTTCATTAGTGTACCTATTTTCCCCTCATTCTCTTCAGCATTTGTCATTTCTGATAGGTTTGAGGTGGTACTTTAGAGTTGTTTATTTTGAATTTCTCTAATCAGTAGTGATTTAGAGCATTTACCCCCTAAATATCTATAGAAAGATTTTATTCCTTTTTCTGAAAACTGGCTTTTCATATAATTTGAGCATTTATCATTTGGGGAATGGCTTTCATATTTATAAACTTTACTCAGTTCCATACTCAGTATATATTTGAGAAATGAGGTCTTTATTAGAAAAATTTGCTGTCAAAATATTTTATATTCATTATAACTGAATGTGTATATATCCTTCCTTTTTTGAACCAATTCTGATGAGAATGAGGTTCAAGTTTTGCCTGCTACCACCTCCTCCTTATTTCCCCTTCCATTGTAAAAGTTCTTCTTTATATGTCTCTTTTATATGAGAAAATTTTCCCTATTCTACCTCTCCCTTCCCCCTTCCCAGTCAAACAGTGGTGGGGAACTTTCAGCTTCAAGGTCACATATGGCCCTCTAGGTCCTCAAGTGAGACCCTTTGATCGATTCCAAACTTCACAAAACAAATCCCCCTAATGAAAGGATTTATTCTATATAACTTGGACTCAGACAAAAGGCCTCACCCAAGGACCTAGAGGGCCACATGTGGCCTCAAGGCCAAAGGTTCTCCATCCCTGCCCAAGGAGATCCCTCTTTCTGCCCCCTACATTTTTTTTTTTTTTTGGAGAGCATTCCAACATAATCAATACAAGAAAAGTCAAAAAGCAATTCCTGTTCTCAAGGAGCTCACAGTCTCATTCGGGAGACAACATACATATAAGAAGTCCTCTTTGAAAGTGTGTATGATGTTTAATTTTATTTTAGTATGAATTCTAACTTATGCTTAAAACCATCATATGGACACCTCTATTTATTTACAACACAGGCCCTACCACAGTAAATGCCAGTAGATAAATCATTTGGAAAATTATTCACAACTTGCTAATAGAAGAGGCCCAGTTTTTTAGAACTCCTGCTGAAGTCCCTTACCACCTTTTCCTGACAGAAATAAGGTAGGCATTTCATCAGTTCACTGCTGCAAGACATAGGTCTTGGCTATTGGAGGCATCAGGTAGGTAATCAGGTCCAATCCAACTCTTGACCAACGAAACCTTGAAATGTTGTTGATGGAGCATGAGCAAGAGAGTCCTCTCAAATCACTCAATCAACTGAAGCTTAGGCAGTCTCTCTCTCTTCTTATATATACATATACACATATACACTTATGTGTATAATGCATACACATATATATATACACATACAAACATTTATATATTTTGTTCAATATTTCCCTTACATGTAAAATTTTTTTAAACATTTATTTAAAAAATCTTTAAGTTTCAAATTCACTCCCTACCTCCTGCCCCTCCCTCACCCCTTGAGAAGGTAAGCAATATAATATCACTTGTACAAGTGAAGTCTTGCAAAACATATTTCTGTATTAACCATTTTGCAAAATAACGCATACAAAACAAGAAAAATAAAAGAAGTTAAAACTCTGCACCCAGGGGGCAGAGCCAAGATGGTAGAGTAGAAGGACATACCTGTAGAAGCTCTCCCACATAGCCCATAAAATACCTGTAAAAAATGACTCTAAACAGTGACTACTAGAGCATCAGAAGCCACAAAACGACAGAGTGAAAGAGATTTCCAGCCCAAGGCAGCCTGGAAGGCCAACAGGGAAGGTCTATTGCAATAGGTACAGAGTGGAGTACAGCCCAGCCTTGGCCACACAGCACCAGTAGGGACAATACTGGAGCAGGCCTCAGGGGTGGAATCCTCAGCTGCAACTGTGGTTCCCAGATCCTTCAACCCACAAACACCAAAGGCAACTTCAAAGGTCAGTGAGAAAGCTCTTTCACCCGCATGAGAAAGGAACTCGGTCTGGCACCAGGGGTCCCAGGGTGACAGCAGTTGCTGCACACAACGTCCATTTTAGGAGCTCTCAGCCTAAAGTCCCTAGGGGAATTGTGTAGCTGATCTACATCTCAGCCCTGATTGGTGGCCCTCAGGCGAGGAGGAGTGTTGCCTGGCCTGGCGGAGGCTCTAGAGAGAAAATTCTATTCACAGATCCTGGTCAGAAAAGAGTGTTTGTAGTTGCTCCCAGACCAGAGCAGAGGCCAAGAGAGGAGTAAACTCCTCTCCCTTGATTGTGCCACTTTGGAGGAACTGAGAACTTACAGGTCCCCAGAGTATATCCTCTTCTTGACAAAGGACTCAAAAGTCAAGTAACTGGCTTGGAAAATGCCCAAAACAGGGGAAAAAAATAAGACTATAGAAGGCTACTTTCTTGGTGAACAAGTATTTTCTTCCATCCTTTCAGATGAGGAAGAACAATGCTTACCATCAGAGGAAGACATAAAAGTCAAGGCTTCTGCATCCAAAACCTCCAAAATAAATATGCAATGGTCTCAGGCTATAGGAGAGCTCAAAAAGGATTTTGAAAATCAAGTAAGAGAGGTGGAGGAAAAATTGGGAAGAGAAATGAGAGCAATGCAAGAAAATCATGAAAAGCAGGTCAACAGCTTGCTAAAGGAGACCCCCCAAAAATGCTGAAGAAAATTACACCTTTGAAGGGGTGGGGAGGGAGGGAGGTAAAGAAGTTGGAACTCAAAGTTTTAGGAACAACTGTCAAGTAATGTTCTTGCCACTAGGAAATAAGAAATACAGGTAAAGGGGTATAGAAAGTTATCTGGCCCTACAGGACAAAAGAGAAGATGGAGACAAGGGCAGAGAGGGATGATAGAAGAGAGAGCAGATTGGTCGTAGGGGCAATTAGAATGCTTGGTGTTTGAGGGGTGGAGGGGACAAAAGGGGAGAAAATTTGGAACCCAAAATTTTGTTAAAATGAATGTTAAAAGTTAAATAAATAAATTAAAAAAAAAAGAAAATTACACCTTTAAAAATAGACTAACCCAAATGGCAAAAGAGGTCCAAAAAGTCAATAAGAAGGAGAATACTTTAAAAAGCAGAATTAGCCAAGTGGAAAAGAAGGTTCAAAAGCTCACTGAAGAAAATAGTTCTTTAAAAATTAAAATGGAGCACATAGAAGTTGAGAAACCAAGAAATTACAAAACAAAACCAAAAGAATGAAAAAAATGAAGACAATGTGAAATATCTCATTGGAAAAACAACTGACCTGGACAATAGATCCAGGAGAGACAATTTAAACAATTTAAACTTTAAAATTTGGAACTGCCTGAAAGCCATGATCAGAAAAGAGCCTAGATATTATCTTTCATAAAATTATCAAGGAAAACTGCCCTGATATTCTAGAACCAGAGGGTAAAATAAATATTGAAAGAATCCACTGATCACCTCCTGAAAGAGATCTGAAAAGAGAAACTCGTAGGAGTACTGTAGCCAAATTCCTACATGAAAAGAAAATATTTGTAACTCTTGAAGTTTTTCTCAGTATTTGGGTAATTGGAGGGATTACACACACACATACACACACGCATATACATAGCCAGATAGTACAAGCTGTGTTGAATAGGAAGGGATGATATCTAAAAAAAATAAAATTAAAGGATGAGAGAGGAATATATTGGGAGGAGAAAGGGAGAAATGGAATGGGGCAAATTATCTCTCATAAAAGAGGCAATAAAAAGCTTTTTCAATGGAGGAGAAAAGAGGGGAGGTGACAGGAAAAAAGTGAAGCTTACTCTCATCACATTTGGCTTAAGGAGGGAATAACATGCACACTCAATCTGGTATGAAAATTTATTTTACACTACAGGAAAGTAGGGGAGAAGGGGATAAGTGGGGTGGTGGGGGATGACAGAAGGGATGGCAAATGGGATGATGAAGTAATTAGAAGTAAACACTTTTGGGGAGGGACAAGGTCAAAAGAGACAATAGAATAAATGGGGGGCAGGAAATACCAGTTAGTCTTATGCAACATGACTATTAGGAAGTCTTTTGCAAAACTACACATATATAGCCTATATTGAATTGCTTGCCTTCTCAGTGGGGATGGGTAGAGAGGGAGGAAGGGAGAGAAATTGGAACTTAAAGCTTTAGGAATGAATGTTGAGAATTGTTTTTGTATGCAACTGGGAAATAAGAAATACAGGTAATGGGGTATAGAAATCCATCTTGCCCTACAAGAAAAGAGAGAAGATGAGGATAAGGGAAGGGAGGGGTGTGATAGAAGGGAGGGCAGATTGGGGGAAGGGATAATCAGAATGCATGGTATTTTGGGGTGGGAGGAGGGGAGAGATGGGGAGAAAATTTAGAACTCAAAATTTTGTGGAAATGAATGTTGAAAACTAAAAATAAATAAACATTTAAAAAAACTGCACTCAGAGTTCATCAGTTGTCTCTCTGAGAGTAGAGAGCATTTTTCATATGGAATTTGAATTGTCTTCTATCAACATTTCAATCACAGAAGCTAAGACTTTCACAATTCATCATTGTTACAATGTTGCTGTTATTGTGTACAATGTTCTCCTAGGTCTGCTCACTTTACTTTTCATCACTTCATATATGTCTTCCCAGGTTTTTCCAGCAGTGTCTTTCTAATGCTATTTAGAAGGTCACAGAGAATAATAGATGTTCCAGGATGAAAAGCCCACAAGGAACATTGGATGTTCCAGGGAGAGATTGTGGTTGAGACATGGTGACTGCAAAGTCTAAAAAGTCAGAAGAGCAATGTGGAGGGGGATGACAGATTGGAGAGGAGACTTAGATTTACATCCTGATATATCTTGGCAGTGACCATGGAAAAGTCACTATCCCTATCAGAGCCTCCAGGCAATTCTCTGATACTGCAAGTGGCAAATATGGAATCACAGAACAAAAATTTATAAAAAAAAAAAAAAAAAGATCAATGCTCAGTTTTCCACCCTTTTCTCTTCTTGCCCCTTTTCTGATGTGCTATGCATGGGTTATAGGGATAACCAGGCACAATGTTTCAATTTGGACTTGTGTACATAAAGTCTTTACCAGCACTCCACTCCCCTGCTGCTAGCGCTCCCCCCTCCCAATTAACTTGTATTTCTTTTTCATATTTTCATGGAATGGGAGACTGACCAATGAGGGCTCAGACCTAGAAGCATGTGCATTTGGTGAGTCTGCTTATGAAAATGGATGATGACATGAAAAAGAGGGATTGGGCTCTCAGAGTGCCTCACAGTCTCCAGAGCAGTTCTCAAAGTAATCAGTAGTTCCCCTGATCACCCCCCTTAATAATGATAACTAACATTTATACAGTATACTTGCTATGCGCCAGACACTTGATAGTGATATCTCATTTGATCTTGAGAACAAGCTTTGTGCTGTTATTATCCCCACTTTACAGATGAATAAAACAAGTAAAAAGAGAGCAAGTGATTTAACCACTGTCACACAGCTAGTAAGTTTCATGAAGCAGAATTTGAACTTGGGTCTTTCTGACTCCAGACCCAGAGCTCTATCCACTGCATCACCTAGCTGCCCCTGTATGAGTTTGTTATTTTTTCCCCAGTTACTATTTACTATAGAAATACTATAGTATTTCTGAGTGTAGTATCTCTTTCTGTGGTCACTGCCAAGATGTATTAGGATGTAAATCTAAGTCTCCTCTCTAATCTAAGTCATAGAGATACTATATTCATTATATCATAGAGATAATGGGACTGAATATTTGAAATTAGGCCTGTCCCAAAAAATCCAGGACCTTTGGAAAAAGCATCCAAACTCTCATATGTCGTTCTTATCCTACTCCCCAATTTCTCTTTCCCATTTCTCTTGGGGCTAAAAATAGCCCCAGCCTCTCTACTCTCTTGCATTGTTCCCATTTCATGAACGTGCAAACCTGTGTACAGAGAGACTCTCCTTTATATCCCAAGGATCTCTGAGTGAAGGAGGTCAATCTTGGAAGCTCAGAGGGTCCCAGGTCCCTGGCCCCCTTCAGAAGATCTGAGTGGGTAAGGTAGGGCCAAAAACAAATGGTTAGGGTCCATTAGCAGCAATGATGCAGGCAGCCCTGAAAGCTTTTTAATCTAGGGTTGCCAGGTCTCAGCTCCAGGATATTCAATCACTGGGTGGCATGTCCTGTTCTATTTCCATTTCCTTAGCTTCCAGGAAAACCTGCTAGATTTGGGGGACAGGGGAGCATGCTAGTGGTTAATGAGAATGGCAGCAGGCTGTGTTCCCTAGCAAACAATTGGTGCTTCGGCAAACCTTTCCTCCTACCTTCCTCCAAGGTTTTTCTCTCTACCCATGTGGGACGTCAGTTTTCTCTCATTCTGTTTTCCTGGAAGCTGAGGAAATAGAATAGGCTGCACAGGGCCTTGATTACAAAGCTCCGATGGAGAGTGGGTGGACAACTCTGTGACCACAAATTAAAAAGCTCTTTGCTGCTTACCTGCCTTGTTACTCCTAATCACTTCTATGGCTGCCATTTCACTAACTATCCTGCTCCCTTTCCAGTCCCACTCTCCCTCCCCCCACCCCTTTGCTCTATAGTCCAGAAAAACATGACCATTCCCTATTTGCCTAGCGCCCCCTTTTCATCAAAAGGAGGAGTGGAGCACCCCAGCTTCCTCTTTGTCATAGGTTTTTAGGCTGAACCCCAAGTTGGCTGAACCCTTATCCCTGGTTCAGGACACCCAGGGCTTTGAAAGCAGAGATGCAGGAGGCCCCTTTGCTTCAGATCCCAAGGGGGCAGCTCCCTAGCCCCAGCCCTTGTATTGCCCACCCTAGGATACCACCCCCAGTGCTGGGGACAGAGAGGGTGGGGACCTCAGGAAACGATGTCTTTGGCTCAGGGATGACCCTCCCCATTCCCCCATCCCACCAAGTAGTCATGTGGCCTGCTTTTTCATTAAGGTCTGGATATATAAACAGGGGGACTGTTGGGAGGACAGCTGGAAGAGGATATCTCCAAGGAAAGGGACAAGGATAAATTCATAGGCGGTGAGACACCCGGGCTTGAGCCTCTTAAATTCTTCATAGGGGAGGGAATGGGCTTTGGGACCCAGCCCCATTATTGCTATCTGGGAGTCTATGTTGGGAAAGGGTGCTGACTTCTTCAAAGAGAGAAGACTGTCACTCAGGGTAAGGGTCAGGGGACAGTGGAGGGTGTGGCATGAGGTGAATGTCTGGGAGGTGACAAGGATGAGGGAATGGGTACTGGGGGACTAAGTGCTGCAGACTAGAGATATGGTAAGAGCTATGAGACTAGAGACCCTGCAGCACAGGATGAGTCCATGTTTTCCTGATGTCTATGCCAGATGATGTTCAATGCTTTGCTGCTGAGCTGGGCCATGCTGCAGGGATTGCTCACTACCCTGGGTGCCCAGCCCACTCAGCAATACTCAGAGGCCATCGGCTCCAGACTGAGTAGGTCAAGTCAGGCTCTCTACCCTGGGCTCCTGCACTCAGCCCCTGCAGCATCTCTGGAACTCTCAGGTCAGTACTGAAACCTAGGAAGTATGGCCAACCAAGGGACCAAAGGTTTTCTTCTGAGGCTCATAGAGCCAGCAAAGATAGGAATCTTCCCCTTTCCCTCAGATCATAGTCAAACTCTTTACAGAGAACAAAACACACTTGTCCAAAATTAAATAGGTAGTGAAGTGGAATAGTCAGGAATTGAACACAGGTCCCCTCTGCCTCCAAACCCAATACTCTTTCCTCTGAATCATGTTGGAATTAGGGACTGTAGCCAACCTTAAGAACTAATCCCCATTTTCTCCTGGGGCTGGATTCTGCATCCTCCCCCATATGCGCCTTTTTATTCTCCCTAAATTTTGCCCCATCTCCCACTCCAGGGATCCTCTAGTAGGCTGGGCTTGACTGGACTAGGTAGGGGGCTGCCTTCCCTTCACCTCTTCTCTACCTGCCAGGCCCTGGTATACAGCCGGAACTGGAGCAGATGGCATCAGAGCTGGCAGAAGAATCCCTTCTGCAAGACCCTGACGCTCTGGCACCTGGGGTGAGTATTCCTGCAGGGAAGGAAGAAAGTCACAAGAAGTAAGCCCCTGGCAGAAGGGAGAAAACTCTTAGTTTCTTCAGTCTCTCTCCTCCTAAGGTCACTGGACTTAGATTAGGAAAAGATATTAAAGACTAGGTGTACTCCAATTAAGTCTCAGAGAGATTAAATACCTCACCTGACTCCACACAGGTAGTAAGAGAAAATACAGTGTAATGGAAGTGAGAGTGAGGAATAAGTGAGGAGAGAACTGGGTTGAAATCCTTCCTCCCATATTTACTAAGCATATAGTAGGTTCCTAATAATTTAATACTTGTTGAATTGAATTGTATCCAGTAATGTCTACCTCATAGTTTTGTTGTAAGGTACAAATGTTAATGCAGGTAAGTGTTTTGTAAATCTTAAGAGTTTTCTGAAAAGACATCTCTAAGTAGCAAAACCAAGACTTGAGCAAAGATCTTTAACAAGGGAAAAGGTTGATGGAGTGGGAGAACAGGGATGCTTCATGTTCCAGTAGCCCTTTTCATAGAATCACAGCATTTCAGAGCTAAACCTGTTTTCAGGTAAAATACCGAGTCAGAGGTCACCCTGGGTTGTAATCTTCTCTTTGAAATTTACTAGCTGTTTTGCCTTGGGTAAATTACCTTCCGTTGGTGTTTTCCCAGCTGTGAAATGAGGGGAGTGGAAGTTTTTAACTAGATGAGCTCCCTGCCGTGTCAACGAAAAACCTAGAAATACTGGAGCCTCTTTTTTATCTCTTCCCCTCCAAATATGAGGAGGCTCCACAAGGGGTGATGTATGGTGACCATGGGCATCCTTTGGGGACTTGAGGGCAGTGAGTTCATTGCCAAACTGGAATCGTAGCCTGAGCATCAGAACCCTCCCCTCTTGGTTCTCGGCAGATGCCGGGTCCGATGAGCCGCGAAGATCGCTCCCCACGCCGCTGTGTTCGCCTTCTTGAGTCCTGCCTGGGTCACCAGGTTCCCTGCTGCGACCCGTGCGCCACCTGTTACTGCCGCTTCTTTAACGCCTTCTGCTACTGCCGCAAGATCAACACCAACTACCCTTGCAGCCGCAATTAGTGGGGCTAGGCTGAGGGCCAGCGGGAAGCCAGATATGTACAAACACCAATAAAGGCTCCCGAGAGCAAAGCTGGAAACCCGTGGCTATGAGGCTTTTTCTTACCTCAGGATCCAGGAGTTGTGTCCAAAACAGGAGCAAACTTTGACTGGGTTCAAGGCTGGGTGGTTCTGGAATCTGGCCGTAGGGGCAGGGCGCTGACCTGAGCTTTCATGGCTGGCAAACAGGGCTGGGGATGGGTAGAGGAGGAACAGGCACTATCTCCACTAGGGACAACCTTCCTGAAAAGGGTCCTGTCCACATATCTATCCTTACCCTTGCCTTCGTTGCATCTCTTCTGATTTAGCCAATAACAACTCCTCGAATTTCCATAGAGCTTTAAGGTTTTCAAAACACTCCACCAAAAACCAAAAACACTTTGGAAAGGGTGGGTTGTACAATTTTACAAGTGAGAAAGATAAGGTTCAGGGAAGTTAGTATATGGATTGGGTGAGATTCAAACCCCTGCTTATTGACTCCAAGCCCAGGGTCCTTTCTACTGTACCACTGATGTCTCCACTAGTCTTTTCCCAAACTGCACACTTGGTCTTTTACCCAACCGCCTCATTTCTCCCACAAACTCAGCACATCAGCCCCGTGGCCTTCCTCTTCCCAGCACTTGAAGAAAAGTATTTCTTAGTATTTATTGAGAGTCTTTAACCTTAACCAAATAGCATTAGGTGCACTGGGAGAGATACAAGCATGTATCTGTAGACACTAATCTTTTACAGATTTGTAAGGGCCTCAGAGACTAATCAAACTCCTAACCCCCTCAAGGATATCCTTGACAAGTTGTCATCCAAGCTTTGCTTGCAGCTCGGTGGCACAGTAAATAGAGCACAGGACTTGGGAGTCACTGACTCAGCCTCTCCTCAGTGGTGTGTGACCCTTGGGTACGGCAGTTCTCTGCCTCAACTGCCGCAGCTGTAAAATGGGGATAATAATAGCACCTAACTCAGATTGTCTTGGACAAATGAGAGAATGTTGGCGGAGTGCTTTGCAAGCCTTAAACAGATATTAAGATAGCCCTTCAAATATGGGAAGGCATCTAGAATATCTTTTTGTTGTTTCTTTGTGGGGGGGGTGGTTAGTAAAATTTTATGGAGACAAGCGACCTTTTCCCACAGAATTAATACCAGAGCTGAGCTGGACCTTCGAAGGTCAGATCTGGGAAGGAGCCTTAAGCGAGAAAGGCAGAGCTAGAAGAGCCTCCCTCTTGCCCAAGCCTCGCATGTTACAGCTGAGGACACCTGAGGCTCAGGGAGGGGAGGCGTCTTGCTAGTCCCTGGCAGCGCTGACACTAGAAGTCAGGTTTCCTAACAACCTGTCCTGCGATCTCTCTGCCGCTCCGGGAGGCCTTCCAGCTTGGGCGAATGGAGGTCGGGGGTCCGGGGTGGAAGGAGAATGAATTGAATTCGCGCCCCTCCCACACACCCCGTGAGGCAGGGAGGTCGATCACGTTCCTTCAACAGACAGAGCCTGGGGAGGACGGGTCGCGAGGTGGACACCTCAGCAGTCCGGGCCCGCAAGCCCAGTCCAGGTTACATTCCTAGAGATCCCCGACTAGAGACTAGAACCGTAGTTCTCGGACTTCAGCGCACGCACAATAAGGCACTCGTTCCGCCCATGCGCACTGTTTCCTGTGAAGCCGGTGTCATCGTAAGCCAATAGTTCTCTTCGGCCCGGGGTCACGTGATCGGGGCGGAGGGGATTGTCCTCTGACTCGGCTGTCAGTGCCGCCGCCCTGGCGACGCGTCACCTGATCCGTGGGGGCGGGATCACATGCCCGGTCCGGTTCCGGTTCGGCACTAGTTCCCCCTTTAAACTCCCCGAGTCGCCGGAGCCGCCGCTGCCGCGATGTCGGCTTTCCCCGAGCTCTACTTCAACGTGGACAATGGCTACTTGGAGGGCTTGGTCCGGGGCCTCAAGGCCGGGGTGCTGAGCCAGTCGGATTACGTCAACCTGGTGCAGTGCGAGACGCTCGAGGGTGAGCGAGGCCGGGCCGGCCCGGGGGTGGGGGGGAGCGCGAGGCTGGGCCCGTCGCGGGGAAGGAGGGAGGGAGGGAGGCAGGCAGGCGAGGGCTCGGCGCCCGGGCCGGAGCGGGGTCCGCGGGGGCGCACCCCGGGGCGCACGGAGCCCAGGCCGCGATGCCCACTCTCCGCTCGGGGGGCTAGAGGAGGCCCAGGTGCTGGGCACACTCAGGGTGTGGGGGCTCAGGGGTGGGCTCCGAGGAATGGGGCCGTGGGGAGACCTGGGAGGTCATGGAGGAGAGTGGGAGCGGGACGAGGGGGGCTACTGTTTATCGAGCTTCGGCCCTGGGCTGGAGAGGAGAAGGGGGATGTGGCAGTGCAGCTGGGGCCGCCGCCCGCTCGTTGCCGCCTCTGTCTTGGCAGCCCCCTTCCTCCTCCTCCTTCTCCTCCTCCTCCTCCTCTTGCCACCTCTGCCCAGCAGGTGGAAGAGGGTTTCCTCTGGAGGGGCCTGGTCCGCGAATTCCCTGCCTCCGTCACCCGCTGCCTCCTTCCTCCCTCCTCAGTCCGGGTCTGTGCCGTCTGAAGTCCAACCCGCGCATTGCAAACCCGGTAAATAAACCCAGGCCTGTGGAGCAGCTTCTGGAGGAGGCCGCTGTCCAGCACAGGAGTGGGAGCGGTTTTCGAGGGACGGCTCTGCGCAGGTGGCAGCTGGTGGCGGTGGGAAGGATTTGTTACTTGGGGATTGGAAACCCCTGAAAATGTAACACTGTAAATTGGACTCTTGCCCAGTTCCTTCAAAGGGTAAATATTCAAGATAATCCTTAGAGGAAGTATGTGTGGCTCTGCCGGGGGTGTGACTGTGTGGAGACGCTCCCTGGTTACTTCAGAGTTTCTGGAGTGGGCTGCTGGGATAGGGAGGCTGCTGTCTGCTGGCGCTAAAATTGTAATGAATAAATTGAATAAATAAATACCTTCAGACACACATACAGTTAATTTCCATATCCTATCCCATTGCCAGTGCACATGAATGAATCTGCCTCCTTTCCACTTCACACTCACCTCCAAGGCATTATTTTGTGATCCTTTTTATTTTTTTTTTTTTGGAGAGGGGAAAGCAAGGCAATTGGGGTTAAGTGACTTGCCCGAGGTCACACAGCTAGTAAGTGTCACGTGTCCCAGGCCGGATTTCCTTTCTACTTTGTCTTTTAACTATTTTAATATGACTTTATCTAGATAAGATTGGAGGTGGGATGGGAGGTGGGATCTAGGGATTTTCCATTTCTGGAGTCATTTTCATTAAGATTCCTTTTTAAAGAGCCCTTGATGAACCACAAAGTGAACAAATATCTTCAGTAACTTATTATTTCTGGGACAAAATGTAATCTCTATAGTCTGGCATTTGTAGACCTTCAAAATCTGGTGACAGCCTTCTTCTCTAGTGTCTGTCTCTGTCTTTCTTGCCTATGTACATGTTCCAGCCAAACTGGTTACCACTAATTGTCCCTTGAACGAGGCATTCCAAGCTTCCATTTCTGTGTTTTTGCACAGGCATCTTCTCTCTTATACCTGCATTAGATTTACTGCATTCTCACCTATACCTCAGAATCCTTGGCTTCCCTCAAGTTGCTACTTCTTACAGGAAGCCTTTTCTATTTCCCTTATTTGTTAGGGTTTTCTTAGTAACAGCTTAACTCTCTAACTTTAGAGGCAGCTCAGTGTCACCGTGGATTAGAGCACAGACCCTAGAGTCAGAAAGATCTGAGTTCAGACCCAGACTCGTACGTTTATTAGCTGTGTGAACTGGGGTAAATCATTTAACCTGTTTGCCTCAGTTTCCTCAAATGTAAAATGGAGATAATAAGAGCCCTTACCTCACAAGGTTATTGTGAGTATCGAAGGAGATACTATTTGTATAGCATTTAGCATAGTGTCTAGCTCTAATAAGTGCTATGTACATGCTTAATTCCTCTCCCCCCTTCAGATTACCTTGTATTTATTTAGCTATAAAGTGCTGTAACTACCCCATAGAGGACAAGGACTACATCATGTTTGTCTCATTTTCCACAAACATATTTGTTCTGTAAAACTTGGACTCAGTCAAAAGGCTCTACCTGAGGACCTAGAAGACCACATGTGGCCTTGGGACCGCAGGTTCCCCACCCCTATTGTAGACCCACAGCCACTTACTTTAGCATCCTCTCTTTCTGCCCTGGGTTGAGGTAAGAATTTGCTTTCTCCTCCTCCTTACCACAGATAAGCCTAATGTAGTGATACCCTTATTACTACTAGCCTTCTCTCACTTCAAATCTCATACCATTGCTGAGCAACATCATAGACTGCTAAGGTCTTTTTCTTCACCCTCTGGCAATGATAGGGCTGTTGATACCCTAGTGGCAGGGAGAATTATCTACTTGCTAGAAAATGTATGGTATTTACTAATTAGTTATTGATATGAATTCCACTTTTAGCCTCTTTTTTTCTCTAACTTCTAGCTTGAATGCCTTCAGTAGTGCTGTGCTTTGAAGAAGCACTGAATATGGGTCCTGGAGGCAGTTTTGTTATTGCCAAGCATTATAGCGTGGAGCAAATAAATCACTTCCTTTCTCTAGGCTTCAAGTTTTTGACCTATAAAATGAAGAGATTGGACTCAGTGATCTCTAAGGCCCCCTTTGGCTCTAATGATTTATGAATATTTAAAAAATACTTTCATACCTGAAATCTATTGCAGACAGTTCCTTTAAGCAAAAACAGCCTGGGTATGGAGGATCTTGCTAAGTGCATAAATAATGCAAAGTGTTATATTAGAGGGTAACGTGGGGGAAGGATCATCACTGATGGCTCTTCAAGGAAGATATGGCAGTTGATCTAGGTTTGAGAATGTTCCAGAGGTGAGCAGAGACAGAGTTTCCTGAATTGTGCTCTAAGAACAATCCATTTTGGCTAGACCATAGGGTGTATTTAGGGGAAGTAGTATGAGGTGTAGTTGGAAAGCTAAGGTAGCCCCAGGTTTTGGAGAGGCTAGAATGCTTGGCTAAAGACTGTAAATTTTATTGTCTTAAGACTAGATGATCTCTAAAAGCTCTAGCCTTATGTGCTTTGATTTGATGATCCCTATCCTGGAGGAGATTCTGTATGCCTCTGGTAACAAAGTTTTTTTCTCTTAGTCTTTGTGACTAGAGGTATTGATATTTAAGGTAATTGGGTAATAAGTGTCAAGTAAGCCCTGCAGTCATACAATTGATAAGGCCAAAAATGGGCTTGCTCTTTAAATGGCCTACTAACAGAATTGGAATAATTTGTATAACTGAACAGTTGCCTCAATGGCTCTGCCAGTATCTAGCAGTGATCTTGGAGAAGTTATTTTGCTCTCTGTTTCCCAATCTGTAAAGTTAGGGAGTTGGATTATGTGATCTTTTTGTTCCCTCTCTGCTTTAACATTCTTGGTTCTTAGACTTCAAGCTAGGACAGTGAGATTAAGATGCAGAGACAGATGAACATACACTGTTATGGTCATCACAGCTCCAGACATTAGTATCTGAGCCCTGTATTTCTGGAACCCGGATGATGAGGAGTAATGAGGCCTTGTTACAGTGGCTCATACTACCAGAGTGCTCATAAAATTTTGTAGAACACTGTACAAAGTTTAGATGATCCCTACCTCCATGAGGTTTACAACCTAAGAAAGGGATAAGACACAAAGATAGATAACTTTAATACACAGTAATTTGTTGTTGAGTTGTGACTGACTCTTTGTGAACCCATTTGGGGTTTTCTTGACAAAGATACTGGAATGGTTTGCCATTTCCTTCTCCAACTCATTTTTACAGATGAGGAAACTGAAGCAAACAGGGTTAAGTGACTTACCCAGAGTCACACAGCTAGTAAGGGTCTGAGGCCAGATTTGAACTCAGGAAGATGAATCTTCTTGACTCCAGGCCCAGCATTCTAGCCATTGTGGCACCTGGCTGCCCTTAAAACACAATGATACATTGGTACATAATGCAGGAAGGTTGTTACCAACAGAGGTTTTTCCAGTTATGTTGTGAGATGCATTTCCCTGGCCCTCTGGTTTGAAGTAGAGGAGAATCTAATAATCAGAAAGTTACTCAGGAGCTATAGAATTGGGGTGAAGAGAGTGGGGTGGTCTAAAGGATTATTTCCACCAAATTGACAAGTAGCACATATCGGTCTGACTGTGCAGGGCATTCTGTCTTTGGCACTGTGGTGGCCAGAGTTGTGCTTAATTTCTCTGGTGCTGAGTTTCTTTATCTATAAAAGAAGGGGCTTAGATCAGATAATCGCTCAGAGTCTGTCCAGCCTCAACAGTCAGTGAGTTCATAATTTTTACTCCCCATTCAGTTTTTTCCTTTCCCCTTGTAGACATCTTGCTGACTATTCCCTTTCTGCTTATATCTATGTTGAAATAACACATTTTCATAATTGTTACATCATTTTGCAGTAAGAAAGCAATTTAGGAACTATTGGCTAATTTCTTCATTTCACAAAAAAGGGAGTCCAGAGGAGGGAAGTGGTTTTATGCAAGGTCGTACAGCATAAGTTTACAATTTTATGTTGATTTTCTTCTCTGTTGGCTATTACAAAAAAATTATCACCTAGCCATATATCTCTAAATCACAAAATGGATCACTTCTGGGAAGATTCCTTGTGAATGAATGAAAAAAGAGCACCATTTATTAAGCACTTACTATGCTAAATGCTGGGGATAAAATAGAAAAAAGCAGAGGTAGTAATACTTGCTCTCAGAGCTCATATTTTAATGAAAGAAAAATATACAAGAGGTGTTAGCTACAAGTGAGGTGAAAAGGCCCTGTGGTCCTTAGGGGAGAGCAACAGAGCAGATGGTAATGCTTCTTCTTTAATGCGATTTCCATTAATAATAATCTTGTCTGTTTCTGATGTTGAACCATCTGACAATGCCAAGGGTTTTGTTGGCTAGAACTTTCTTTTCCAGGTCATCAGCTCTGGTTGCTAAGGAGGTGGAGGTCTGCCCCAGCTGCTGAAACAGTTTTTAAGTCTTGTCTCTACAGGATTTGCCACCTAAAATAATGACCTCTGGGAGTTTTGGCTAGAAGCAGAACCTGTCATCTGGGGGATCTTGACATTCCCCAGACCCTCAGGCTTTAGCCTTCCTATGAGTGGCTGTTGTTCATTGATTGGTATTGTGGGAGCAAAGAAGATGAGCCCCTTCTTCAGAGTGATTGTACCTCAGTACCTCACTGGTACCTTTAAGACCCAGGGTTGGAAGCAGGGCTAGTGATCTGTGAGCAACACTATTCCTAGGTCTCTTGCATTCAGAGTCCTGATCTTTCTTCAGTGGGGTCTGAAGGGAGATGATGGTCAAAGTGATAGCATTGGTTTGACTTGCCTTGGCACCTGCTGCCTTTTTGTCTCTTCCTCAAGCTACTTTGCTGCTTCAGTTAGGCTGGTTTTCCTGCCTTATAGGTGGCAGTTTGTCTGCAAGTAGCGTGGATGGCTGGGTCATTCTTTGGATATTGGCTGCGGGGGCTGGGCTGGAAGCAGAGCCAGTAGCCTGGGGTAGGAGTTGGGGAGCAGGGCAGCATATTGTTCTTCTGAGGGCTCTTGGGTTCAATATCCTGGCCATCTTCACTGGGATCTGAAGAGAGGTAGTGATAGCAGTAGTTTATAATCCAAGGGCAAGGAACCTTTTCTCCTCTCTGTGAAAGTCTATAGACCTACAGGAACAAAACAAAACAAATCAAAAAAGCAAACCATAGGCATACTAAAGTGTGGAGGTGTGAGGGACCTTAGAGATCATCTAGTTCAGTCTCTTATTTTGCAAGAGAGAAAACTGAGTCATAGAGAAGGATGTTTGTTGCCCAAGGCCATGCAGGTCATTAAAGGCTGAATCAGGATTGATCCTCTGACTTCAAGTCGAATGTACTTTCCACTGCACTGTGCTGCCTCAATTAAGTTACTTTTTATTTGTGGCTTTCATTTAATTTGATCTGTACGTTTAAAGAAACATAACTCATCACCTTTTTTGGTCTTTACAACATTTTTAAAATCAGATTTGATTAGTGCCTTTTACTTTTTGTCCTATAGTTATTTCCTAATTCAATCCTCATTTGTATCAAAAACAGCAAAAATGAACAACAAAACAACTTTGTCAGACATTGTATTCAATACTTTGTACTTGTAGTCTCTCATGTCTACTGAGGGGAAGGAAATATGTTTCCCCCTCTGTTTTTCTCTTAGTGTTGTTTTATATTTATACTGTTGTAGTCCTTGTGGATATTTTTCTGCCAGTTCTGCTCACTTAACTCTATATCAGTTCATATAAATCTTCCTGTGTTTCTCAGAATTCCTCATGTTCCATCTTCTCTGAATTCTTGTTTTGTAAACATAATAATATTCCATTGCATTCATGTGCCACAATATTTGTTTCTAATGTATAATTATTATAAAAAGTGCTACTATGAGTATTTTGGTAGGTTTTAGGCCTTTTTTCTGTCTTTGCCCTTCAGGGGTTTATATCTAGTAGTAATATCAGTGGGTCATAGGGCATGAACAGTTTGGTGACTTTTCTCCCATTATTCCAGATACTTTTCTAAAAGGTTTAGATCAGTTAACAGTGCTTCTTGTTGTTGTTTTTCAGTCATATCTGACTCTTTGTGACCTCATTTGGGGTTTTCGTGGTAAAGATACTGAAGTGGTTTGCTATTTCCTTGTCTGAGACAATCAGGGTTAAATGACTTACCCAGGGTCACCCAACTAGTAAATGTCTGAGGCTGGCTGCATTTGAACTCAGGTCTTCCTAACTCCAGACCCAGCACTCTATCTATCCACTGGGCACCTAGCTTCCCTACCAAGCAGCTCTACTAACAGTGTATTCCCACATTCCCTCTAACAGTGACTATTTCTGATTTTATTATCTTTAGTAACTTGATAGGTATGAAATATGAACCTCAGAATGGTTGTAATTTGCATTTCTTTTATTAGATATTTGAATAAATTTTCCCATAGTGGATAGTTTGAATTTCTTTTTTTTTTGTGAAAACTTTTCATATACTTTGTTCTTTTTACAATAACCTCCTTCCATTCTTCTCTAAGTTATTTATGATGTGACATTTAAATTTTAGGTTAAATATTTATTTAGAACTTATTATGGTATATGACATCTCACCCACTTTAAAAATTAACAACAGGAAACAAAATGCTTCATTACATGAATCAGAGTGTATCCAATAAAAATGATCAAACTTTTATTAAGTGTCTACTCTCTGCAAAAGCCCTGTCCTATAAATAACAGCTCCCGACAGCGGGAAAAGTGCACTTTTTTTTACCATAAGAATTTGAAGTCTTCTAGGGGGAAAATGTGATATGTGCACAAATTAAAATAGGAAGGAGCCAATTGAGACGGAAAGATTGAAAACCCAGAGAGACAAGATGGTTGCTTAAGAAAGTTGCAAAGATGGTGGAGGTGAGCCTAAAGCTGGGCCTTGAAGAATGTATAGGTAGCAAAGAGGATATTATCTTCATAGGGTGCAAAGGGAAAGACAGAAATTAGTGTGGTCAGTGAGGAGCACAGTGAGGAAACTGACCTGGTTGGGCTAGAAAGATGCACATATGCTAGCTCTTACCCCACAGCCCATAAAATACCTGTAAAGAAGAACTCTTAACAAATTCTAGAGCAGCAAAAGCCACAGAACAACGGAGTGGAGGAGATTTCTAGCCCAGAGTGACCTGAAAGACCCTTGGCCACACAGCACCTAGAGGAGCAGATCTGAGCAGGCTTTAGGGACAGAATCTCCAGTGGCAGAGCAGATCCCTCAGCCCACAGGTGCCAAAGGTCAGTGAGAGGGTCTTTTCAGCTGGCTAAGGAGGGAGCAGGGTGTCCCCATAACTTGGGCCTCCTCAGGTGGCAGCAGTAGAGGCAGCAGCAGATGGGGCTCCCAAAGCAGGCAGTAGCCTGCGTCCATTGTTGAAGGTCAAATCGTAAACCTCCTGAGGGAACTGAGCCCTGTGTGGTGGCCCTGCCCCCTCCTGAGCAGTTGACCTTAATCTCACACTGAATAATAGCTCTGCCCCCCACGCCCTACTAAAGCCCCTGAGGCTCTGGAGCTCTCTCATCTGAATCTCAGCCCCCAGTGCTGGCTTGGTGGAACTGGAGGTGAGGTGATTGTGGGGAGGAAACTCAGAAGTCAAGTAACTGACTGGGAAAATGCCCAAAACAGGGAAAAAAATAAGACCATAGAAGTTTACTTTCTTGGGGAACAGGTGTCTCCCCCCATCTTTTCAGATGAGAAAGAACAAGGCATACTGTCAGAGGAAGTCAAAGCCTCTGCCTCCAGGGCCTCCAAAGGGAACTTAAATTGGGCTCAGGCAATAGAAGATCTTAAAAAACAAGTTAGCAGCTTACTAAAGGAGAACCAAAAAAATGCTGAAGAAAATAACAGCTTTAAAAAGAGGCTAACTCAATTGGAAAAAGAAGTCCAAAAAGCCAATGAGGAGAAGGAAGTTTTAAAAAGCAGAGTTAGCCAAATGGAGGAGAAGGTTCAAAAACTCACTGAACAAAATAATTCATTGAAAGAGAGAATTGAGTTCAGGGAAATGAATGACTATGAGTTAAACCAAGCAGTTAGTAAACAAAACCAAAAATTTGAAAAAATAGGAGATAATGTGAAACATCTCATTAGAGAAACAGCTGACCTGGAAAATAGATCCAGGAGAAGCAATTTAAAAATTATGGAACTACCTGAAAGCCATGATCAAAAAAAGAACCTAGACATTATCTTCCATGAAATTATCAAGGAAAACTGCCCTGATGTTTTAGAATCAAAGGGCAAAATAAATATTGAAAGAATCCACCAATTACCTCCTGAAAGAGATTCAAACAGAGAAACTCCTAGGAATATTGTGGCCAAATTTCGGAGTTCCCAGATCAAGGAGAAAATACTGCAAGCAGCTAGAAAGAAACAATTTGAGTATTGTGGAAATACAATCAGAATAATACAGGATCTGGCAGCTTCAACATTAAGGGATTGAAGGGCTTGGAATGGGATATTTCAGAGGTCAAAGGAACTGGGATTAAAACCAAGAATCACCTACCCAGCAAATCTGAGTATAATGCTTCAAGGGAATAAATGGTCATTCAATGATATAGAGGACTTTCAATCATTCATATTAAGGAAAAGACTAGATCTGTATAGAAAATTTGACTTCCCAAGACAAGAATCAAGAGAAGCATGAAAAGGTAAACAGGAAAGAAAAATCATAAAAGACTCTCTAAAGCTGAACTGTTTACATTACTATATGGAAAGAAAATATTTATAACTCTTGAATCTTTTCTCAGTATTTGGGTGGATGGAGAGATTGTACATACACACACATACACATATATAGATAGAGAGTACAGGGTGTATTGAATCAGAAGAGATGATATCCACACAAAAAAATAAAATAAAATAAAAATTAAGGGGTGAAGGAGGAAAATACCGGGAAGAGAAAGGGAGAAATGGAACAGGGTAGGCTATAACTCATAAAAGAGATAAGAAAAATCTTGTTCAATAGAGGAGAAAAGGGAGACGGGAAGAGGGGAAAAATGAAGCTACTCTTTCCACATGTGGCTGAAGGAGGGAATAACATGCTTACTAAATTTGATATGAAAATTTATATCACACCACAGGAAAGTAGGAGAGGAGGCGACAAGTGAGGTGAGGGGAATGTTAGAGGGGAGGGCAAATGGGAGAAGGGAGTCACTAGAAATAAACACTTTCGAGAAGGGACAAGGTCAGTTGTGGGGGGAAAAACAAGGGGGTATAGAGTAGGACAGAGGGCACTATAATTAGTATTACACAACATGATTATTATGGAAGTCTTTTGCAAAACAACACATATTTAGTCTGTATTGAATTGCTTCCCTTCTCAGTGGGGCTGAGGAGGGAGGGGGGGAGGGAGAGAAGTTGGAATCCAAAGTATTAGCAACGAATGTTGAGAATTTTTATTGCGTATAATCAGGAAATAAGAACTACAGGCAGTGGGTTATGGAAATTTATCTTGCCCTGCAAGAAAAGAGAGAAGATGGGGATAGGAGAGGGGTGGGGTGTGATGGAGGGGAGGGTACATTGAGGGAAGGAGTAACCAGAATGCAAAATATTAGGAAGCAGGGGGAGGGGAGTGATGGGGAGAAAAATTGGACATGTTACAAAGTGAGGTAAAAGCAATTAGTATTAAAAACAATTGACTGAATTAATTACTGAGAATAAATCAATGACATCTTTAGTTTGGGGAAAAGAATTTTAGTCTAAATTTCCCAGAGAAAGGTAACCTCGGGTAAAATTTGGCATTGATGGAGAAGTTAAGGTTTTAATGGTAAATTTGATTTTATGATTGCTATTTAATGAGGAACTAGAACATGTATAGAAAGGCATATAAGCCACTTAAGACTTGCCTCAAAAGATGTTCCTTAGCCAAAGTGAAATTGTACTCATATCTGAAACCTGGATATTGGAACTTGCCATTTTTAGATGCTATGGGACTATTAAGTGACTGTTCTTCTGAGTCTAACTCTAGGTATGGATAGCAAGAAAGGTGGTCTGAGCCTCCAATCCATGATGCCAGTAAGCTGGTGAGATGCTGGTATGAACTGCAAAAGGTGATCTCATGGGAAGGGTGGGAGAGCGGTTGTTCAGCCTGGGCTGAGGTAGGATTCTCCTGACTCAGTTTCCCCACTGACACCTGGCAGACTTTAAGCCTGACTGAACACAAGTGGACAATCTAATCCTGCCTGGAATTGACATGAAGTTGGGGAGATATTGTATCCTGCAATGTCCCTACTCTTGGTGGCAATTTCCTATGGTCAAAAGGTTTGTAAGCTTAATACCAGATCTATTAAATTACAGATTATTAGTAGGGGAACATCCGAGGTTAAGTCTAAAACTAAGCTATTAGGCATAGGACTTTAGACCAACAACAATAAGTTAGGGTCCTTTAATTCTTAGTAATACTGTGGAGACAATTAGGTCAAGAGCTTGTGAAGTTAGCAACATAAATATTATTTGTGTCTCAGTTGGTTAATGTTTAAAAAAAAAAATTCTTTAGTGGTCCATATTGTAAATGCTTTAAAAAGAAGTATCACCTGACCAAAAGCTTGAATTGTTTTGTCTGTTATAAACTGTGTTAAAAATGAAAAATAAAATTAAAAAAAAAAAAAAAGAAACTGACCTGGTTGAATGGGAAGGAGTGGGAAGTGAAAGTGAGTATAGAGGGCGAGGGCAGTTTACCTACACTAAAAGCATATTTCTGTTCCAAATTTTAGTTAGTCCAGGGAGAGACATCCATTAGTGGAGGGCAGAGAAAGAGAGGAGGGAAAGAGAAAAAGAGAGGGAGGGAAAAAGGGATGGGGAGAGACAGATGTCCAGAGGTAGAGATAGATAGAAACATCTAGGAGCAAGAAAGGCAGGAAGAGGAAAAAAAGAGACACTAAAAGTGAGAGAGACCAGCAACTCATGTCCCCACTATTCCCAGTCTTCATAACTTCTGCATTCCCAGTTCTCTGTTTTAATGTCCCAGTTTCTTATCTTACCCAATAGCTTCCCTTTGCCTGGTGTCTTAAAACTCTCATCATTCAAGCCCCTACTCTGTCAAAGAAACCCTAGTCCTCCCTTGCATAATTGTTGTAGCATCACTGAACTCTCCCTTCATACTCTAATGAAAGGGACCTACCCATTCTTAGGCTGAGTTCCTTTCATGTATATTAGGAAGCCCTTATTATCACCTTTGGAATTTCTTGCCAGATGCCTCTCAGATTTCTTTTTTTTCTGTCTTCATTTTGAGTCTTCATCTGACCTGTCATGCTTTAGGGCTCTTCACTGCTCTTTTTGCTTAAGGAAGGTTTTCTTTTTATGAAAGCTGGCCTGTTTCTTGTAGTCATTATAGCAGAATTTTCTTCAGGTGGTTGGTCTTCTTGATTATTAGACTGTATTTTTCCTGGGCTGCCAAAAAATGTCTTTTTGAATATTCTCCTAAGCTGAATTTTTCACAGTTTATTGCTCCCTTTCATTTTTCTTTAATATCAACATAAAATTATAATTCTTTTTTCTAAAATTGAATAACTACATCACACACACACACATATATATTGTTTTTCCTTCTGCTGTCATGATACTAAGTTAAACTCTTTCTCAAGCCTCAATTTTCCTTTTCTTTAGGGGGTAATCGCACTATATGATCTTCACAGTTCTTTCCCCAACATTCTAGAATCTCATGATTTTGTGTAATGTTCACTGTTATCTGGAGATTCACAGAATAACACTCTAATGAAGGAAAGATGGAGTAACATGTACAGTTTTAAAAGGCAAGTTGCATTTTCACAACCATGGAGTTACATGGGTTTTAACAAACGCTTGTTCCCTTCCTTTTAATATTGGGCAGAGAGGTACTTGATAATTTAGGAAACTAGCTTCAGGCTGATTGAGATCATATGGAAGACCAAGTGACAGGTTCCTTACTCCTATTGCAGATTCATATTCCCTTCATGGGGGTCTTAGTGTTCTTCATCAGACTGACAGTTTTCTTCTTAGATCAGCTGTTGCCTATCTGAAATTTTGTCTTGGTCGTTTTGTTTCCCAAATTTGGGGACATGTTTTCTTTTTGGGTTTATCCCCTGGTTAGAGCTTTTTTATTGACATCATCTAGCATAATTTCTTCTGATTAGTGATGTTAGTGTCCTGTTTAGTAAACATCCAAGTATCTGTCAGACGTGGCATCAAATCTGGCCTTCTAGAGACTGAATGTAGTTCCATCCTCAGGAGGCTGGGGCTAAAAAAAAAAAAAAGACATTTCTGAGGATCTCATTAGGAATCCCAGCTGCGATACTAACTGACTCGATGACCCTGGGCTACTTGCTTAATTTCTCTGCACCTCCATTTCTTTAGTGATGAGCAGGTGCAGTGATCTGGGAGCTAGAGGACCTAGGTTTGCTCCTTTACTGTGCTATTTCTTTTCCGTCTGACCTTGAGTAAGTCACTTTCCCTTGATCTGTTTTCTCCTTTGTGGAATAAAGATCTTGGATGACCTTTAAAGAACCCTTCCAGCCCTAAAACCTATAATTAAGCGAATCCTTGCACTGTTCACCACATGGGGCGGTTTCCATTCAAATACTTCAGGATTTACAGAGTGGTGTGGAGGCGTGAGTTAACTCTCATCCTTCCTAATGTAAGAGTTAACTGTTACCCTTCCTAGTCCCAATAAAGTGTTCCATTTCTTCTGGGCAGTCCATATAGTGAATAGTAATTGTAGAATGCAGCATGATATAGTAGAAGGAGCCTGAATTCAGAATTGGAGTGATCAGATCCTTATCTGTGTGACTGGCTAACCATAGCCTCTCTCAGGCTCGCAGTTTCTTCATCTGTACACTGAGCTGTTTGGCCTGGATTACTTCAATGGACCTCTCATGGTCGCATGAACTATTTTCTTTATCTCTCGATTGTAGTTCTCTGTTGAGATTAATGATAATACATGTCCCTTCTCTAAGATAGCTGACCCTTAATCCCAGAGGTGGTCAGACCAATGAAAGCAAAGTTAAATCTCAGATTCACTGATCCCTGTATCCCAAACAAGTACTCAGTTTGATACCAGTGCATCAGTTTACTGTAAGAACATAGCCTGTCTGAGAAAGAGACTTCATAACTGGCTTCCTTTGTCTCTAGCACAAAGGTTCCCAAAGTATGGTCCAGGGATCCCCCTTGAGGGAAGAGGAAGAGGGCGGAGAGAGGAAATCAAAACTTTTCACAATAATTAAGACATTCTAATGTCCAGCACAGTAAATATGGGTAGATATAATTCACATAAACAAAAGCTCTTTGGGGGGAGGTGGTCCTCAGTATTTTGAGAGTGGGATCTTGAGACCACAAAGTTTGAGAACCACTAGTAGTATTGGAGAGTTTGGGAGCTCTAGCAGAATCCTGGCATGGAATTCAGGTTCTAGCCATGTGACCAAGCACCTATTAGAGCTACCTCATCTGGAAGACCAATTACAGTCGAGGTTCAGAATTACTGAACTGAGGGATCAGATGTGTAGACATTATCTTTTCCATCTACTACCCCCAACAAGTCTGGACTCGGAGTGATGAAGCAGCCAGTTCTACTTCTGGATAGGTCTGAGGGTGAGTGCTGAGCCTGAAACTTCCTGTGCCATTCATAGGCATTACTCCAATGGGTCTGGCATCTATCTGGTGGGGGAGTTCCCTCAAAGGGTGATGGATTGTAGTTCCTCTTCCCAGTGCCATTCTTGTCTACCTACTCCCCAAAGTGCATGTCCCAGGGTGTCCACCCAATGACCTGGAGGTCTTCCCTGCTTTCTGCTAACATTGAGAAGACACCAGTGATGTGCCCTGCCTGGCTGTCAGCATGCCTCTTGTCACATGACCAGCCCATCTTCTTTTTCCATCCTCCAGTGCTTTGATGACATCCTTCACTTGTGTTGTTAAGTGCTTTTATGTTGCAGGCTCCTCACACCTGTGAGGTCCCACTAAGATTCATCCCCTGGTATGGTTGTGAACCTGGTTCTCAAAAGCTTTGCCAGTAGAACACAAACTCTGACAGGTCCTACCATGCTGGAAAGCTTTTGTTTCTGACTCAGTAACAGGCAGATTCCATTTTCTAAGGATTAACCAAGCTAATTTGGGACAGACACATCACCAGTAGAGGCAGCTGGTGGTGCAGTGTGTAGAGCACTGGATCTGGGGTCAGGAAGACCTGAGTTCAAATTTGGCTTTAGACATTTATTAGCCATGTAATTCTGGGCACCCTGTTTGCCCCAGTTTCCTCAACTGTAAAATGGTGATAATAATGGCACCTACCTCACAAAGTTGTGAGGATCAAATGAGATATTTGTAAAGTGCTTAGTGCAGTGCCTGGCAGATAGTAGATATGCTACAAATGCTTCTTTCCCTTCTCTCAAGTAAACTAACCCACCTGTTGATGAAATTGGGGAATGGGGGGGATCTAAGCAATCCATGAAACAAAATTAAACATGGCTTTCAGTCCTCTGTGGCCCCTTTCTCCTTTTGCAGTGATGATGGCAGAAAAGGGGGCAGAAGGCTCTAAGAATCACAGAATTGTTCTACAGCTGTCAGTAAAACTTCATTTTGTGAATTTGTTAAATGTAAGACCTTTGTCCAGTGACCAATAAAGGGATATATTAGAGACATTATTCCTAGTTTATTAAGCATCTCCTCCTATGTGCAAGGTGCTAATGAAACAGCAATGAAAAGAGAACAGTCTCTGCCTTTGGAGAATTTGTCGTCTCCTGGTCTTGGGATAAGACTGGCCAGAAGAAAGTGATGTACGGGGCAGGATTTGGGGGGAGGCGAGAACCCTCAGCAGATAGAGTCAGGGATGGCTTCAGAGAGGAAGTGTTTGAGTTGAGCCTCAAAGGAAGAAAAGGTTTTTAAGAGAGAGAGCTATCAGGGGATGCTTCTTTCAGACGTACGAAGAGTTGTAGTCAGGGAAAATGCAAGTCCAAAAAGAACAAGATTATAATGGTGTGGTGAGAAGTGAGGAGATGGCAGCAGAATTTATGAAATACAAAGACCCAAGAGAACCTAGGGCGTTTCACCTGTGATGCTTGGTCCATTCCATATACCAAACCGACATACAGTAACTATAAAACAAAATGTTGAGCACTGATAAATATTTGGCATGATTTCAGTGAAGGCCTGAAGGCTTTTTCTTCCCCAGATCATAATCTTTCTGGCCTGATACATGACCTCTCAGTCACAGGCTCTGAGAACTAGGAGAAATTGTAAAGATTTTCTAATCCAGTTCTCCTATTTTATAGATAGGGATGTTGAGGCCCAGAAAAAAACTGATTTGGTTGAGATACAGCAGGTAGTGAGTGTCCAAACCAGGCCTGGAATGCTTGTCTCTTGACTCATGGTTGAAACTTCACTCTACTTAGTGGCCTTTCCCCATGAAGTTTATGTTGCTTCACCAGGGTGGCATAAAACATGCCTTGACTGTTGCTTTCAGTCCAGATACCTCTTTGGTTAACTCCCTCTTCCCATGCCAGAGCTCATCCCCCCCTTTTTCTTGATTTATTTCCCTGTCATTCACATTGTTAATGTTTCCATCTCTTCGATTGATTACATCTTGTTCCAGTTTATATTTTACACAGATTTGTATCAGCTAAGTTGTTTATAGTAATGTCAGCAACAATCCACATTCTACTTTGGTTATGGAACTCCTGTTTCACAATGTTTATAGCAGGGATCCAGTGTTGGAACGGGTGCTGATTGTTGTGAACATAAACTTTCTCTATTTGGTATTTTTTCCCTTCTTTCCCTTGGCCTGGTTTCTGATGTTGTGCCAGACCCCTTATAACCTACTGATGAAAACCAGAAAATTATAGGATCATAGAGTTGAGAGCTAGAGAGGAAGGAGGTTGGACATCCTCTAGTTTCCCCATTTTACAGATAATGAAACTGAGGTCCATAAAGATCAAGTGACTTGCATAAATAATAAGGGGCATAGTGAAGATTCACACTCAGCTCTTCTGATCCAGATCCAGTATTCTTTTAATTACACCAGACTGTTTCATGTACTTTCAAACCTTATTCCTTCAAAACCCTCAGGAATGAATTCATAGATCCATGAAGCATTAGACGTATAGTTTAAAGAGCTCTTAGACATTGGTCTCTGAGCCCAACCCCTTTATCTTACAGATGAAGAAGCCAGATTGACTTGTTTCCAGTCAAGGCTTGCTAGACTGACAGATTTTCAAACTGAGACTTTCCCCTTTTAAAACTTGGATGCAAATCTTTCTAAACCCTTACACACCTCTCTTAAAAACAATGTACCAAATGTTGCAATATTTTTTTAATGACTCGAGCCTGTTATGAACATCAGGGCTGCTGTGCTTATAGTATAATGGAAAATACTGAGCATTAGGAGACCCTGTGCTAGTCTTTGCTGTATCACTGACCTGCTGTCATGGAAGCTTGGCCCATTCACTTTTCCTCCTGCCCAGTAACTTCTTCCATTTCTGACTTGGTAGGAAATCCTGGTGGAGACTTGGTTCCCCCTACTGGACTCTTCCTGAGAGAGATGGGGAACTCTCTATGATCCTGTAACCATTCTAATCCAATATAATCCAATAAACACGTGCTAATTACTAGGGATACAATAAAAAGAAAGACAATTCTTGCCCTCGCAAGCTTACAGTCTGAAGGGGAAGACAACATACAAAATGAGACAGGAGATGGGGGGATACATAGGACAGCAGGGGGTGCCTCTGGAGTGGAAGCCAGGCAGGGCAGCCGATATAAAGTGGTGTCATCTGAAAGTCCACATTCTGCTGGGAAGAGCTGGATACTGTGCCCTGCACCCAGAGGGGAGAGGAGGCTGAAAGGAGACTCAAGTAAGCAACATGGCAATGATGCTGTCATCTCAGGAAGGCATCTTGTTTTGTGGAGCGGAAACAGGCAGAGCAGCAGATGCATGGTGCCCCAGGGACATCAGTGTCAACTTCGTCCTCAGCCCCTTTATTCCATTCACACACAAGTACCACCCTAGTGCAAGCCCTCTGAGCTTTTACCCAGACTATGTCATTAGTCTCCTACTGAATCTGCCTATCTCAAGTTTTTCCTCCCCTTAAATTGCTCTTCCTCCAACTGCCAAGGAGATTTTCCTAAAGTGCAGGTATGACTATGTCACTGACCTACTTAATAAACTCTAGTAGCTCCCTTTACCTCTAGGCTCAAATATAAACTCTGGTATTTAAAGCTCTTCAAAGTCTATGCACTTCTTATACTTCCAATCATTTTACTCTCCTTCGCTCGTTCTGTGGCTCAGCTATACTTTATTTCATTGGACAGGGTGCTTCATTGTTTTTTTGCATCCACATGTTTGTTTGTACTTACTGTTTCCTGGGTCTGAAAGGGAATCTCTAGCCTCTGCTACCCCTGAAAATCCCTTTCAAGGTAAAGTTTTAGGACTGAAGCTGCTAATATCTTTCCTTCTGAGGTTTGTCTTGTATCTGTTTTGTATTTATCTTACATACATGTATTATTATGTTATCTCTTCATTCAAATGAAAGCTTCTTGAAGGCAGGGATGGTTTTTTGCTTTTTTTTTTGTAACCTACCCCGGCCCTATACTTTGGACAGTACCAGAAACATAGTAAGATTGCCCATAACCAGTGCTTGGTGATTGACTGATGGTTGATTCTCGTCACCCCTGTCCCCAGACATCTCTTTCTCTTAGCTGCCCCATTCCTATCACTGCTTCTGTCATCTGATTCTTCTCTATATTCATCCAAAGGTGATTGAGTCTGGGTGACAGGAAGAATGGTGATTAAAAAGAGTGAGTTAGGTTTGGACATACTGAGTTAAAATGATCCTATTCAATCAACTTATTTAACACCTGCCATCTTTATGGCATTATGCTGGGTGTTCAACACACAAAGACAAAACCAAAACAGTCCCTGCTTTTGAGCTTAATGCCATTTGAGGTTATAGTGGGGGTCAGGAAAGGCTGAAGAGGGGGGTAGGCTGTACAGGTGAAGAAGGCCCACAAGCGTTGGTAAGTGTAGGTGAAAGGTCCAGCACTGGAGTGATAAGACTTGTTGAAGGTGACAGTTGAGGTGATGATGTGAGAGAGGAGGTGTTCAGCCCTGGCTTCTGAGGACAGGAGAGTTAGAGTCATTCTGTACAGAGGCAGGTCACAGGTCACAATATTTAGAGCTGAGAGGGACCTTAGAAATCAGATCACCTTATTTTACAGGTGAGAAAACTGAGGCACAGAGAGAACAAGCATTCTAAGGTCATAGAGTGAATAAAGTCACAGAGGCAGAAGTGTAGTTTAAATGAAAGTTCTTTGATTCCTAAAGAATAAGCCCAAGTTGATGAATATGGGAGACAGAGTAAATGGTGTTGCTGTAGTGGGATCAGGAGGAGCAGCCAGCTCACAGGGCGAGAGAATGAGTTCAGTTTGGGACGTGCTGAAGTACTGGTGGTTGGTCCTAAAGGTGATCCTTGGCACCTCTAACTAGTTAATTCTCCCTAGCCCCCACCAAGGGGAAAATAAACCAAGCATGATCACTGCCCTTTCCCAAAGGAAAGGCATCTTCTTAGTTTCCAGTTATTTTCTTCTTTTTTCCCTTCCTTTTAAATGCACTCCTCCCCCCTTCAGGATCCATCCTCTGAAGCTGAAGGTTTTTTGGTGATGACTGTTCCCTCTGTACTGTTTTTCTCCCCCTTAACCTTCCTTCCTCCTTCAAAAGAGAAATATCTCTGAGTTGAATATGCTTCTATACCAAACTCATGTGTGTGTGTGCGTGTGTGTTTAACCCTTCTTTGGCTGACGTGCTTGAATGATGTTCATCTGATATCTGTCCGCCACCTTTTCCTCCATGTTTGTACATTCTTCTCCAGTACCCATGTATGAGAAATAGTATTCCACCCCCTTCCTCGTCCTTTGTATAGTAGTGTATTTCTTTTTACCTTCCCATTTCTTTCACCTCTTAAAACTCTTAGAACAGAAGCAACACACCTCTACTTCGTCTTTTCATGAAAAGAATGCTCATTTGGTGCCTCGGACTTGTGTTTTCTGAACACAGCTGTGCCACTGCAAGCGGGGTGACCAGGTATTGGGCACTAATTGGGTGTAAATCACTGTATGAGTTGTATTGGAGTTGGAATATGAGCTTCTTGAAGGCAGGGACTTATTAATGTTTATCTTTATCATCTCAATTTCTTACTCATTCGGGTAGCTAATGATATTCCTTGTTCAATAGTATTTTAATAGAATTGTGATCTCCTCAATGAGCTCATCTTTCTTTCAGAGATGCAGATTGCCCTTGAATACAAAGGGACATGAGACATAGGCCATGCCCTCATATTCCTTACAATCTAGTAATCTAGGTCCTTTTTTTTTTTTTTTTTGGACTTCAGTTTCCACATCTATAAAGTTGTCATAAATACTCCATCTCCGAATTCTTTTCCAATTCTTTGTCTGTCCCCCAGGCATTTTTGGCCGGATTCCTGACTGGGAGCTGTATATCACTGACTCCCAGATCTGAATTATCTGTAGTATTCTCCCTTCCAACACAAGATGGCAGAAAAGTACCATGCCTTCCCACTTCTTCCTGACTTCTCCTTCCTCTGACCACCAGAGGTCCTTGGAGAGAGAACCATTCTGTGACATTTACCATCTCCTTTAGCCCTCATGATCCTCTTCCTCACTAGATTGTTCTGTCAGAGTGGAGAAGCTGAGGTCTCTAGTCTACCTTGCTCCTCCTAACTCCCACTAGCCTATTTGGTCCCTCCTCTGCCCACCACTTCTTTTCTTTGGATCAAAGAGGAAATAGCAGTGGGTGTTCCTTAGATGGGGGGAAGAGATATGTCAATGTTCCTTGCCTGCCCCTTGCTCCAAGGCCAACCTTTTCTAGTTGAGGGGTCTGTGTTTCCTTCATGATAGAGAGTAAAGGGCTCCCTTTTTAGATTTAAAAGGTTTTTCTGCCTCTGTTTTTTTTTTTTTTAACCTCTAATCCATTTTTCACCTTTCCCAAACTATTTTCCGTAAGGGTATATGTGGTTCCATCACTGCCATGCTCAAAAATCATCAGTGATTCAGTATTGCCTTCTGGGTAAACTCCTCAGGTGGATATTTGAGGCTCTCCACATTCTGGGGATCCCCTCCACCACCACCCCTGCACCCATCCCAACCTGCTGCCTTCCACATGCCCTTCATTCTGTCCAAACTGGATTGCTATTTTCCCTGAATGAGGCATGGGCTTTCCTCCTCTGTGCCTTTGTGTTTGATAACCTAAAAGGTTTTTTCTTCTCCCTCATTTGTGGAATTCCTCATTAACTCAGACATCTCCTTGAGGAACCTTTGCCTGCTCCTCGCATTTGGGAACGCCTCTTAGTCCCTATGACCTCACAAAGCACTTTGTTTTTGCATATCTTGAAATCCTACAAGGGATTTTAGAGATCATCTGGTCCAGTCCCTCATTTTGCCATTCTTCTCCATGCCCCACTGGTCTATAAGCTTCATGAGGGAAACTAGCCAGTGCCTTACTGAAACTTCACATTGTGCACCTGGCACAGTGCTCTGAACACAGCACATGCACGTATGTGGAATTGACTTATTCTCTGCTGCCCTAGGATCTTGCTGCAGTCCTCACAGCAAAGCCTGTTCCCTCTTCCTTTTGTGATTAGCCCTGGTATGCCTCAGAATGTGAACTACTCCGCACCCTTTCTGTTGCTTCCCCTTACTACTGCTGACACCTTTGTAGCTTCATGGGGCAGAGAACAGGGTGAATTCAACACTGTTTGCTTAGCCATAAACTCCAGTATTTTTTGTGAATTGACCTTGGAGGCCTGACATAAAACCATAAAGCAGGGCTATGTGGACTGCCTTCATTTGGAAGTAGGTCAGAACCATATGTTGCAGCATTTACAGGAATTGCAAAGTGCCCTAGGAGAGCAGCTTCGAGGGCCGTATGTGCTCAGAGGGAATGAGAAAAGAAGGAACTCCTATCAGAGCTAGGGCCTATCAGTGAGTAGCACCTAGAGGTTTTACCTCTTGCCATGTACTTCTCTAGAATTTTTTCCCTTTCCTTAGGGACTCATGGAAATGGGGATCAGACCTAGGTCCTTGGCTGTAATCACTATTTCCTGGCGCTCACCCTAAGACCCTAAGGGCAATCTTCCAGAAGGAGCCCACAACCAAAGAGGAGTACCATATGGGGTTAGTAAGGCCCATTTCTTAGCCAGGCAATGTTTTGGCATCACTAGGAGGCCTGGTGAGGCCCCCTCAGTTCCCTGAACTGCTCTTCAGCAGTTATCTTTTGGCTCTGTCCCTTATTCCATTTCTCTTTTCTGATGTGGCTCCTTGATGTGGATGTGGAGGACTCTAAAGGGAAACAGCAGTGTCCACCAGACACAGTGCACTTTGGAAAAAGCAAGAGAGTACTTGGGTGAATTTAATGATTCTGGAAGATAACTTGAAAAGCTGGGGCTGAGAATGACCCTAGAGGGAAGAGGGGGGAAAAGGATTTATTAAGCACCTAACTATATGCCAGCTGTTGGGCTAAGCACTTTATACATTTTGTCTCATTTGATCCATTTTACAGCTGAGGAAACTGAGGCAGACTTAAGAGACTTGCTCAGAAGTATCTGAGATTGTATTTGAACCTAGGTCTTCTTGACTCCAGGCCCAGTGGAGTGGCAGTGAAGGAGTTGGAATAAGGGGAAAACTGATAATCAGCTAGAGGGTTCTCTGGGGAATTGTTCCTTTAGACCTAGCCAGAGATAATATGCCCATTAAATAGCTTCTAGGATTATGCCCTTAGGAATATTGATCTTGTGATGCAAGGGGTGTGTCTCCAGCTGGATGTTTCCTGTTCTCAAAACCAAGGGCCTGGCTTTAACTTGGCTTAGGTAGGTCACCTTCACAGAGATGCCAGGGGAAGAGACTAGAACATCAGAGGCTCAGATTGCAGACCTTGACCTACCCCATTGATAGCCAGCATTCTGGATGAGGATCTTGAAAGAGAGATGGCTCATTAGGGAGGAGAGAAGTGGAATATATTCAGAAATAAAAATGATATGAAAGAATAAGATAAGGCTTTTTTTAAGTTAAAAAGATCCTTTCAGACTAGAATGATAGATTAAATCTACTAATTTGAAATTTATTAGAGATACATGTGAAATTTTACATGTATTTTTGTATGAAAAAATAAAATTTACAAGGGCAAGTATAATTCCATTCCTTTAATTCCTAGCTTTGTTGATGTGAAAATCTAAGAGAATTGGGAAATTGTGCCTCCCTTCATTGTAGAAGTAGGGGACTGTGTATGTAATATTTCATATTCTATCAGACTGCCATTGTTTGTGTCTTCTTAAAAAAAATCTTTTTGTTTTAAACAAAGAATGGTTTGCAAAGTATATATTGGGGGGATAGATATATTTGGAAATGAATGTGACACAAAGAAAAAAAGCATCAGTTAGCATGATCTAAGAGTTTTGGTGAACTGGGAGCATACCGTGATTTAACAGTGTGCTATGGCAGCTTAGAAAACCCCATTGAGAGGCATAATGTCCACTGCTGAGGGAGGCCAGAGGTCCTGAGACCTCTGCTTAGAGGATTGTGTTCAGTTGCAGGTACTGTATTTGAGGAAGGATATTGACCAGCAGAAGAACATCCAGAGATGTGGTAGGCAGGAGAGCAAGTGGACTGTTAACTTAGCTCCATGAATATTGCTGGAAGGACCTTGGTATACTTATCTTGGAGAAGAAAAGCCTTATGAATGGATGTGACCACAGTCTTCAGGTATTTGGAGGATAATCATGGAGCTGAGGGTTTAGAGTCCTTCTCCTTAACTCAAAAGGGCAGAATGAAGAACCATGGGGAGAAGCCATAGGGAGGTAGATTTTAGGTTTGATGTCCAGGAACACGCTTAGAGACACAAGGAAGCTGCCCACAGGTAGAAGGTGTAAGTTTCTTGAAGTCTTAGAAATAGGATGTCCATTTTTGGCAATGAAGAGAATATTTCTGCTGCAGCATGGGCTTAAACTAAAAAACTTCCAAGCCATTTTAACTCTGAAGTTGTATGATGCCATGTTTTATATTTCATATGTTTAGGTTTTTTTAAGTGTGTGTCTTCTTTCCCTAGAAAGAGTGCCAGGCTCCCAAGGGGAGCTGTTTGCCACCTGTTAGCATTGTTGTTGTCCTGGAGTCTGACCTTGATGGCAGAGAATGTGAGAGATGGGAATGGACCTGGCTTCAGCCCACACCCTGTCTGAGCACAGGGCTGCCAACGCTACCCTGCCTCCAGACTTGGAGGTGGGAATTCAAAGGTTTTCCTCCCACTCTACCCGTTGCCTTTGCATTCTGCACCATCCAGTGTGAGAAAACTGATGGTTGAGCAGATGATGCGGAAGAATGCAGCACCATCTCATCAACAATCCTCTGCTAGGTGTTCCAAGGACACGAGGGAGACAGTTCATGCCCCCCCTTCCAAAATTACCTTGTATACTTAGTGTTCTTTATCTACCCATGTGTACATAAGATCATAGACTTAGAACTGGGAGGGACCTTAGGGGTCATTGAGTAAAATTTCCTCATTTTATAGATGAGGAAATATGTTGATTGATGTTAAATGACTTGCCCAGGGTCACACAGTTAGTAAATGTCTGAGGCAGAATTTGAACCCAAACTCTTCACCCTTTCCCAATGCCCTTCTCTCTCCCATTGGAATGTAAGCCCCTTGTCCCCAGATAGGCTGAAGGATGGCATTGGAAGGGGAAACTGCTAGAACTCATTGATGGGTCTTAGGTTTCCACAAAACTGATTCACTTGTTGAAGGCCCCTATGTCATATTCCCTTCCCATCCAGAGCCCAAGGGATCCTGTAGATGTGTACTTCTTGCTCAATCCCAGACAGAGGAATGGGAATGTGAGGAAAATCATTTTCCCTTCAGAACTGGTTAGTCTTGACTCAGTGGTATTTTCCCTCTCCTGGCTCAGCCCATGAAGTCATTAGCCTCTACTCCAAGAGCACCCTGCATGACCTCAACTCCCCTTCCAGACCCAGAGTCAGAAGGCTAGGGGATGGAGAATGTCACTTGGAGAAGGAGACTTGGAAAGCATTTTCTGGCCCGGGGCACCAGACCTCAATTTCCAGAATGCTCTTAGTAGTAGTCACACATCCATATAGTTATGCTGTTTCCTGGCAGATGGGAAGCAGCAGGTCAGGGGCTCCTGCTTGTCACCTGGGATTTCTGAGATGACTTAGCTCTTTGGAGAGTAGTAGAGGCTTTGGAGTGATGGGCTGGAGCTGCCTGGAAGAGCTCAAGTGTGGAGGAAGTTGGACTGTGTCATAGCAGCTGTTAAAGCTCAGCCATTCCAAAGGGCCATTCTCACTATGACTTCTCCTCTTCCTCTCTGACTCGGGAGCTGCATTGATCCCGATCTGCCTTCCCCCTCTCCAGATCTCTCCTCCCTGAATACTCTGCTCTGGGGTCTAGAACTTTTGCTTTCTGCCCTGTGCTTTTGTCCAAGTTCTTGGCACCATAACTTCTGCTGCTTCATTTTGGGATTGGGATGTGCTGGGTGCCAAGGAAAGCCTCAGGAACCTTGGGCTTGGTGCAAAGCTTTCCCCTACCTGCCTCAGCTCTGGGACAGCTTTGTGCTTGGTAAGCTCTTTCCTAGAGCACTTTGTACTGTCATGTCTCCCTGGCCTCCTAAGACCCATGAGGCCTCCTAGGAGACCTGTTCAGGTTAAGATCATAGGATTTTGAGCTACAAGGGACCTTACATTATTTAGTCTGACCTGCTGACTTTATGGAGAATAAACTGAGGCCCCAAAGGTAAATAACTGAGCTAGGAGAGAGTATTATCTTTAGAATTGGAGGATCTGGGTTCAGATCCTGCCTTGGATATCCACTACCTGTAGTGAGCTACGTCACTTAGTTTCCCTAGGCCAAGGTCACCTCATTTATAATGAAGAATGTTGAACTAGAGGCCTCTGAAAATCCTTCCAACTCTAGGTGCATGAGTACCTGACTAAATCTGCCCAGTTATAGGAGAGTGTGGTGGGTGGAGCCATAGCCATTTCTACTGTACCAAGTATACCCCTGGGCAGAGAATATTCAGAAAAAACTTGGCATCCAAGAGGCTGAGGCAAATGCTGGTGAACTGCTCTTAAGGGCATGTCCTCTGGAGCAGAGATATTATGAATGGGGCATACTGCAAACTCTCTGTCCCATCTCTAAAGGGCAGGTCTTCCTCTAAGTGGGTGTGCCCTCCCACAGGCCTGCAGGACAGAACAATTTGAACCTGGAGGTCAAAGCCATTCTCAGACACTTACTAGTTCGGTGATCCTGGGCAAATCACTTAACATCTGTTGCTTCAGTTTCCTCAACTGTAAAATGGGTATAATAACAGCACCTACTTCACAGGGTTGTTCTGAGAATGAAATGAGATAATTGTCAAATGCTTAGCATAGGACCTGGGACGGGGTAGGCACTGTATAAATGCTTATTCCCTCCTTCCTCTACCCTCTTTTCCCTTGAACTCACATATACGCTGGCATTTTGGGACACAGTTATTTAAAAATGTAACTGTCTCAGAGCGTCCTCTCTGAGGACAGGAATTTTCTTCATGTCTCTTTTCAACCCAATCCTTTCCCCCCACTCTCCATGTCTACTGAACTCAGGCACAGTCTCATGACTTTCTACATGTTTTTCATTGTTAATACAACTTAGATGTGGGGAAGACCTTGGAGGTTTTGTAAACAAAGAGACTGAGACCCAGAGAAATTAAGGTACTTGCCTAAAATCCCATGGGTACTAAGTAGCAGGGTCTAGATTTTGATGAACCCAGGTTCTTTACTCCAAATCCAGTGCTCATCTGGGGAGTGGATTCCCTTCCTTATACCCTTTATTAGGGCAGTCCTTTGAGGCAAGGCCCCCTTTCATATATAAAAATCTGTATGATCTGGTGGGAAGTGCATAGTAGTAGGAGTCAGGAACTTGAGTTTTAGACCTGTTCTGATCTAGTCCTGGGAGGGCAAGTCACGCCCCCTCTCTTGATCTTAGAATCTTTTTCTGTGAACTAGAAAAGTAGGACTAGATGATCCCAAAGGGTGTTTTCAACAACCCTTAATTCCTTTATCCTCTTTTCCTGTGAGAAAATAGATCCCCTAAAGGAACCAACGGAACTGAGAAACTAGGGTAAGGAACTCAGGAGGCGAAGACTAGGAAACAGTTGTGGAGAGTAATCCTTTTACCTCTCTGATTTTCATACAGAGAGCTTAGAACTCGGATGTCCCTTTCTGCTAAGGGTAATGCTACATGGAGGCAGGTCTTTTTCCAGCCATGGCATAGTCAGTCCTGGTCCTTGCTGCTTGTTGCCATGTATTATCCTGGGAGGCTCGGTGGGGCATGATCCACCCCCCTGGACTCTGTAGTTGCCCACCAAAGGAAAGCAGTGGGGGGTGGATTCCCAAAGCAATCCCACTTCTTGAGAACCCCAGAGTGAGTGACCCAAGGAGCCTGTTCACTGAAGCCAACTCCAAAGAGCAGATTTAAAGCTTCCAGAAATATTGGCCCCACTTCCCCCCACCTTGGGTCTTGCTCCAAATGTTGTGTAGCTGGCCGAACACTCCAGCTGTTACCCAACACAAACCTGGCTCCAGACCTCTCCCAGGGAGCTCCAGAGCCTATGTAAATGTGCTTCTTGGCCAGTGTGTCCTGTCATTAACTCCACATATGTTCAGTCTCTTCAGCTAAGGCCAAATGTCCTGTAGGGCATTGAAGAGACCTTGTGTGCCCCCTTTATTCTTGCCCACCAGGCCATAGCAGGGAAGTGCCCTGGCTGGGGAGCCCATCTGGCTGGCAGTTATGGGGCAGCTCTTAAAGCAGGGATTTCTATGCTAGAGTCCTCCTCCTGCCCCCTTCTACTCCCAGATGTCCTTCCTCTAATTGGCCTTCTCCCCCACTACCAAATTTAGGGGTGGCTCTGTCAGTATCTGTCCTGATCTTCCCTTTCCTAAAACAACAATGAATGGATCCATTTTGATTCCAAAGACTAGTGGTGAAACGTGCTACTGCCTCCCTCCTCACAGAGATGTGATGGAAAAGCATGCAGAAAGTGACAGGTGTTTTTGGACATGGTCACCACAGGAATTTTTTTTTTTTTTTGCTTGACTTTGCAATATTTGTTACAAGGATTTGTTTTTTCTTTTCAGTGGTGGAAGGGAGTGAAAATAAATGCTCACTAATTGAAAAAAACTCAATTAAAAATTAAAAGCAGTTTTTCCTCTCACAAAATTAGGAACCTCCATTCTTAACAACCGTAATGATGCTGATCATAGTTGACGTTGATATAAGACCTTAAGGTTTGCAAAGAGCTGTATATACACTCATTTGCTCTCACAATCCTGAGAGATGCTGTTATCCCCATGTTCCAGGTGAAGAGACTGAAACTCACAGAATTTAAATAACTGAGGGATATGAGACTTGGAATTCAAGTTTGCCCTGATACTGAGTCCGGGACCCTTTTCAGTCTGTCACACTGTTTTTCTGTGAATCCTAGGAGTTAGAGCTGGAAAGGACTTTGGTCACCATCTCTTATATTCTCATAGCAGTGATGAGATTCAGGCTCCGAGGTGAAGTGGTTGGCCATGCTTTATCAAGCAAGAGAGTACCAGGGCTGGCCTTGGAACCCAGGTCTCCTGCTCCTCAGGATTCTGGGAAGAGGCTTCTGATCCGTAGCAATGCCAAACCCCACTCAGGAAGAAACAAGAAGGAACTAAGTCAGGTCTGGGGAACCTACTGCCTTAGGGCCACATGTGGCCTTCTGAGTCCTTAAGTGCAGCCTTTTGACTGAATCCAAATTTTGTGGAACAAACTGGCCATGAGTGGCCTTCTAAACCCTTAACTGTAGCTTTTTGTTTTGTAAAATTTAGATTCAGTCAAAAGGCCACTTTTCAGGATTTAGAAGCCACATATAGCCTGAAGGCCGCAGGTTCCCCACTCTGGAATTAAGCTGTGGTAAGTAAAAGAAGCCAAATTCTGAATTCCTTCTCAAGATTTTTTTCCCTTTGGTTTGTGCCTTTTGGGCACAGGTGAGAAGAGGTTAATGCATAGGTGCCATCTCAGGATGACTCCTAGGGAGCTGTTCTTGGAACTTGCCCTGGGTGTAGTGGTAACCAGTTTTGCCCCTCCCTGCTGGCACAGATAGTCCTTCATACCACCCTCCAGACTGTCACACAGGTTGTTTCCTCATAGGATGGACTAGATGCTTTTAAACCCCACACACATTTGTGTATAAGCACATACACTTTGGGACTGGGTGTTCTTTATAGCTCAGATGGTAATTAGGAAGGTTCTTTTGCTACCCATTATCCTTAAATTACCTCCCAACATCTTGGGTCAGAGTTCAGAAGCTCCAAGTCAGTGGAGGGGAGGTAGAGGCTCTTGGAGAGAGTTGGAACAACAGGAAAGCAGGCATGTGATGGAAATGGAGAAGAAGGGGAATGAAGTTGGAGGAAAAGGGAGAAGTAAAAGATGAAGTTTTAAGGGGCTTTTAAGGAATGGGCTCAGGGAGGGCTTTTGGCTAAGCAGTGGATCTCTCCTGGAACAGTTGGCCTCTAGGTCTTCCCTGTTAGAAATCTGAGCATAATTAGCTGATTGTCAGCAGAGGAACACTGACTTGTGCCATTTTGGAGTCAGCGTGGCCTGGCTTCTTTGCAGGTGACCCATCCCTGGGGTCAGAGACCTTGTGCAGACTCCTGGCCATCCCCTTAGAATTGACCTGAGGCTTCCTTTCATGGCAGCTCACAACCAATTTTCCACACCCCTCATTTCTCTTAATATATCCTATAATGTGAAATAGAATGTCTAATGCAGTGACCAAAGAATGAGAACTCGGTGTCCTCTCCAGCAAGGGCTGTACTGGCTTTGCTCTGTGCCAAATGAAACCTAGTAATGTGCAGGCAGAGGTGCCAAGGGCTGTTTCCAGGTTTTTCCAAAGGCCCATCAGGCCCAGCCAGTGCTAGGGCTTCCCACTGAGTAAGTGCTGGGCCTGCTGTGTTTAGAGTCCCCTAGACAGAAAACCCTGAAAGCTCCAGGTAAAAGGGAGGCTCAGTCCCTAAGCCCTGTCTGCCCTGTCCATTCTTTTTCTTCCTTCCAACCAGCCCTTCTTTGCTTTGGCACTTACTCAGCTGGCTTGAGCAGCTGTTCAGTTCTCCACTTCCCCCCTCTTTACCTATTCTGTGACAGAAAGATGGGGCTAGGACTATCCCAAGCAGCATGGAGTAAGGTAAGTAACACTCTGCAAGCCCCTTCTTTCTGGTTTATGTACTAGGAGGTGGCATATTCTCCAGCCCCCATCAGAGGGCAGGGGTTAGATGGGGTAAGTTACCGTACCCTAAGGACAAGTCTGAATGCCAAATTTGACAAGTAGGAAAGAACTCTAACTTGTTTTTCAGTTTCCTTATCTGTAGAGTGGGGTGGTGCAGGGGTAGACGGATAATGATAACTAATCATAGAAGATAAGAAGTAGAATGGCAGAATAGAGGGCCAGGCTGGGAACCAAGTAGAAGATCCTGCTTCTGCCCTTTAATGATCATATTACCTTGGCCATGTCATTTAATCTCTAAAGTACCTCACCTAACTCTCCAAGACCAAAGTAGTTGGAGAGTTGTGGCTCCTGTGTTTGGTGGAGGCAGTGTCCACAAAGCACCCCAGTGAAACAACAGATTTTGATTAAAATGTTTTGTGTTTTTTTTAAATCATAAGCTGTTGAAGGTAGAAGGGACATTTAGAGATCAAAATAGTCCAACCTTCACGTTTTACAGATTGGGAAATTTAGGCAAATTACTTAGTTTCACTGGGCTAGCAACAGCTAGCAAGTCTCAGCTTTTAACCTAGATCTCCTTGTCCAAATCCAGTGCTCTTCCCTTATCCTGGTCTTTGCACAGACCACTCTCCTTTCTTTGGAGAGAAGTAGAGTTAGGTGTCTGGGCACCTCCATGCCTCAAAATGGCAATCTAGAGTGCAGATGGGAAACCATTCACACATGAAATCTCTAAGTAACAATATGGTCATGTACCTCCAATAAGTATTATATAAGTGGTAGATAAAGAGAGATGTGACCGGAATTGTGTGCTGAAGCATTTGGAAAAGACCTTTTGTGAGGAAGAACTGAACTTTGGATGGGATCTGGTCAGGTTGAGAAGAAAGGGAAGAATTATTAGAAGCAAAGGAAATAGCCCAAGGAGAAACATGATTATCAGGACCAGGCATGGCATATTTGAGGCACCAGGAACAAAGAGACTGACTTGACTTGGACAGAGAAATCTTGGTAGATCAGTTGTTGGATAGGTGAAATAAGACTACACTGAAATAAATCTTAAAAACCAGACCAAGGAGTTTTGGTTTCATCCTGTAATCAGTAGGGAGCTGTGAAAGATTTTTGAGTAGGAGAATGAATGAATGAGAATGATGTCTAAAGAAAATCAGCATGTGCAAGAGTACTTGATAGAGTCCAGGAAAACTTGTCAAGGAAGTTGTGGAAATTCCCCTGACATGAAGTGATAATGGTCTAACCCAGAGTTTCTTCATCTTTCTGCACTCCTGCCCCGTTGTCAGGCTTTGGCAGTATTTGTTGATGTTGCATGACCCAAGAGCAATCGAAGTGCAAAGTGCACATGCTTTGTGTTCCGGACCAACACTGCACTGTCAGAAACACCTTGGATTCATTATGCATTTGATTTTGAATTGATTTTTGGTCGTTGCTCATTCAGAAATCTTTGTCTGTTGCCAGTGGGTCACAGTTTAAGAAGCACTGCTCTGCTCTAGGTCCTTTTGGTATTGGGGAAAATGGAAAAGAAATGATAGTCAAATCAAGAAAGTAAGCACTTATTAAGTATCTGCTGTGTACCAGGCACTGGGGACATAATGAAAGGGAAAACCAGTCTTTGCTGCCAAGAAGCTCACAGTCTAATGATAATAACAACAGTTAACATTTATATAGCTCTTACTATGTTCCAGGCACTACGCTAAGTGCTTCATAGATATCTCATTTGATCCTCACAACAACCCTGCTATTATCTTCATTTTACAGATGAGGAAACTGAGGCAAACAAAGGTTGAGTGACTTACCCATAGTTCATACAGCTAGTAAGTGTCTCTGAGGCCAATTTGAACTCAAGGCTTCCTGACTTTAGGCTTGGTCCTCTATCCACTGCACCACCTAGCTGCCTAGGGAGACAACTTGCAAACAACTATTTACAAACATAATACAGGATAAATTAGAGATAATCTTGGGAGGAAGCCATTAGCATTAAGAGGGAATTGGGAAAGGCTTCTTGCCAAAGGTATGATTTTAGCTGAAACTTGAAAGAAGCCAAGGAAGACAGGACTTGGAGATGAGGAGGGAGAGAGTTCCAGACATGGGAAAGTTCCAGGCTGCGAAAATGCCTGGTAGTTGGTAGATGGAGTGTCCTGTGCAAGAAAGAGTCAGGAGGCCAGGCGCTGGATTACAGAGTATAGGAAAGGGAGAAGGAAAGAGATTCTGAAGGAAGGCTAGATTAGAGTTAGCCACTAATTAGTTATCAGGAACAAAGGAGTAAAAACAGTCCAAGCTTCTAGTTAATAATGGACTTTTTAGTCAGAGATTCTGTCCTGACTTATAAGGAGGACTAGTTGTGATAGCAGAGAAAAGGATCAGAGAAACATGGGGTTAAAGTTCCCAGCTTTGACTCCCTGGCCATGGATCCTAGATTTGGCAATCAGACCTACCTCAGCACCAAAGAACACTCCATCTTCCTTGAGGCTGATAGAAATAAATATAGAATATTTCACCAGTACAGCAAAAGTGATTCAGCAGGCTTGAAGGAAAACCTCTGTTACTCCCATTCCAAGTACTCTTGTACATGCTGATTTTCTTTAGACATCATTCTCATTCATTCATTCTCCTATTCAAAAACCTTCCATAGCTCCCTATTGATTACAGCATGAAATCAAAACTCCTTGGTCTGGTTCTTAAGATTTATTTCAGTCTAGTATTATTTCACCTATCCAACATCTGATCCACCAAGATTTCTCAGACTTCTACTCTAGCCAAGTCAGTCTGTGGTCCTGGCCCCTTGAGGAAGCAAGAGACAATAGACATATTGGCTAGAGAGGACTTAGGTTCGAGTCCCAGGGCTGATTTGTACTGGCCCTGTTATCCTGGACAAGTCCTTTGAAATTGCAGAGCCTGCCCCAGTATGCCTTAGTTATCACCTGGGAGTGCCATCCACAGGTGAAATCGCAGAGTGAAAAACGATGAAACTTTCGAAGGAAGTCTACTGCCTGTCTCTGGTGGGCAGGGTGGGAGGCTATATCCACAAGTAAGTAGTATCCACTGCTGAACATTTGACTGGACAAAGAAGGAGTCAAGACAAAGGACTCCAGGAATATTTCAGAGTGAACAGTGACTTTGTGGAAAAAGTACTCTTGAAAAGCTTCCTGGAGGAGGAGGCATGTGGGCTGAGCTTTGAAGGAACATAGGGCAGAAGTGAGCAGCCAGAACGTGCCAGGAGTGCTGCGCATGTGAAGGCAAGAGCTGCAGGACAGTGCTGGAGAACATTCCACAGGCTGTTATGCTGGAGTGGAGAGCATGTGAAAGTGTATGATGGGAAAGAGAGTCAGAAAGATTGACTGCAGGGCCTTGAATGTCAGGCTAACCTGAACTAGATGTACGCTGGATCCTACAGGGTGTATCAGCCCCTTTCTTCCTTTCATAACTTAAGAAGGACAAATGCCTAAATGCTTGGTGATTTTTGCCGTTCAATTCATTGAACCAAAAGCTTTGACAGAGTCTCTCCCTGACAGTTAAAAGGAGACTAGGTCACTTGTCAAGGATGTAAAGAGGATTCTTCAGGTGTGTATGTTGTGGACCAGATGTCCCCAAAGTGAACTCGAAGATCAGGACTTGGATTTCCTTAAGAGGCTTGCTAATTTTGGGCCCCATGATGCCAGTCCCAGGCACGTTCCCAGCTTCATCCTTTTCTTCCCAGAAGAGGGAAGCCCAAGGATTAAAGCCAGAGGCTTTGGCTGCCTTGTGGTGGTGATGAGGCTGTGAAGAAGAGAGGCTGTCGTTGAGAGCCAAGTAGAAAGTTCTGAACCTCAGTCGTCTCAATTTCTCATCACCCCCACCTGAGCCATGATTTATTGTGAGGTTTACACACATGTGTATACACACACACACACACACACACAGACACACACACACACACACACACACACACACACCCTCTTATCATTTGGTGTGGGGTTAGCATTGCCTGAGCTAGCACTTGGGGGCCTAGGAAACCTGGGAGAAGCCCCTCTAGCTGTTCTTCCCCACATCTGGTTCCATTAAACAATCCCCTTTTCTTGAAAGCCCCTGAAATCCCCAAGAGTTTTTGAGCGACCTCTGAAAAAAAGCAGAAGTGAAAGTCCCAAGAACACATTGTCCTCTCTCACACTGTGTTGTGCTCAACCAGCCAGCCAACTGGCCAGAGGGGCTCATTAACTTAGCTTTGGGACCCAGTCAGTGATCCTGGAATGATCCAGAGGCCAGCCCCCCTTACCCCCAGCTCTGGCCCCCTCAGCCACAAGTAGACTGTGGCCAAGCCCTATTGGGCAGTTGGGGCTATTGTAGATAGGTAGTAACTGGTATGTTCCCTCTTCCAGCTTCATTTCATTCACACCTTTGGTTTTCAGATGTGGACCTGAGTTTTTTTCCTTTCTAAACATTTAGAGGCCCCTTGGGAATCAGCTTCAGAGATCCAGTTCTACATTAGTAGGGGTAATTCCCAAGTCTGCCTATGCTCTAGAAGCCTGGGAATAGCTCAAGGCCATTTCAGGGCACAGGGACGGGTAGAAATCTTAATTGGGGAATACATTCAACTTGGGGAGGATTGCTATGAATCTCTTGCCCAGTGTCATGCAGCTTCCCAAGATAGAACAGGGCTGAGTAGTAGGCAATAGCTACCACTATGTCTTGCTGCTTTGGAAAGCCAGCTGCCAAAGGCATGAAACTTGAAGTCTCTCTAGTCTGCCTTTGGGAATTAATGAGTTCCCTATCACTGGAGCTGAGTCTGAGTTGGTCTAGCTATCCTTTTACCTTTCATCTCTGACAGTCTGTGGTTCTTTTTTCCATAATGCCTTCTACCTGATTCTCCAGAGCCAAGTTGTGGGAAATTTTAATGGGAGTTTTGAATCACAGTAAAGAAAGCAGAAGCATTGAGAAGCCCATTGGCTCTGGGCCTGTGTGAGCCTTCATTCCAACCTGTTCTGGGTCAGCCCTGGGAATGCCAGTACCAGGAACTTCATTGTAGTCAAATCTGAGGTGAACAGGTTTTGTATAAAGAGTAGCCGCAGCATTCTCAGCATAAGCAAATTTGGAGCAATCCCAGCTGGCCAAGTATTAAATGTGACATCATGGACGTGGCTGATTTAGCCCTGGTCCACTGGGTCTTCGACACACCCTCCAGCTGTGACCTTGCTTCCTTTCATCACATTTCATGCCAGAGTGGCCACTACCTACACCTTGGGTTTAGGGTCCCAGGTCCAATTTCATGGTATTTCTCTTTAGTCTTGGGTCTCTGAACATTTGTCTCTGTTTTCTAGGGATAGGTGGGTCCCAGCAAAGCCAGAGCCAAGTCGCAATCTACAGTGGTGTCCTTTGTTCCTGAGGGAGTTAGCCATCCAAATTCCAGGTTTCTGACCTAGCTGAAACTCCTCAGAGTTTGTGCCATCATCTGGTCACTAAATCATTTCTCAGGAATATAAAGAATACTGCTGATTGAGATTGAAAATCCCTTATGGTTAAAGTCCAGCTGTCTCCATAGTGATACATCCTCCCAAGGCCAGCTGCCAGTAGTGGGGAGGACCTGGGATTATAAGCAGGAAGGGCGGTGTAGTAGAAAGAGGGCTGAAAACTAGATGCTGCCTAGCTGAGTGACCTTAGACAAGTCATCTGACTTGTGTGATTCTTAGTTTACTCATGTAAAATGGCAGTCATGATGGTAGTAACTCCCTCACCAAGTTGTTGTGAGGATCAAATATGGTAACCTGTGTTAAATGTTTTATAAACCTCAATGCATTATATAAATGATGGTGGTTCTAGTTATAATCATATCAGGGGGAGGAAATTTGAACTGTGTAGCTTTTTGTTGTTTTAAAAAATAATTGAGAGACCTAAGCTTAGTAGAAAGAATAAGCTTGTTCCAGCAAGACGCCAATAGGAGGAGGATGTAGAGGAGATCCATGCTTTGGATTTGAGGTTAGACTGGATGACTTTTGAGGTCTTTTCCCAGTTTTGTCTTAGCATCCTGGTCCCAGGCCCTGCTCTGCTTGAAGCCGTTCAGTCTTGGGCAGTTGGCTTGCCCTTTTTGGGGCTATAAGGGCTTAGGGATTCTGTTGTTTGCCTGGAACCCTTCCATATCCAGACAAAAAGTGTTAGGACACCTACTGTGCAGGTATCACATGGGATAAGAGATAGAAAATTCTAGCCTCAAAGAACTCGAAAAATAGGTCTGCCATACATGAAAGAATTAGAGAACAATGTGTCAACCTGACCTGTCATTGAGAAGATGAGACTGGATCTTTCCATTTTACCACCTCTCCTGCCAAGTCTCTATTAAAATCCTACCCTGTAGAGGAAACCTTTCCCATCCCCCTCCCTTAACTCTAATGCCTTCTAATGAGCTCTGATTTCTTCTGTTTGTTTCTACTTGTTTGTGAGTTGTCTCCCCTGTTAGACTGTGAGCTTCTTAAGAGCAGAGACTGTCTTGTCCTTTGTACCCCCTGTGCCTAACATAGTACCTGGTTCAGGAAAGGTACTTAAGAAATATTTAATGACCCACTGAGCATATATTTAATGACTCTCCTGTTCTGCCTTTGCGGTAAGGGGAGAAAACACCTTTCCACCAGGCCAGCTCTCCTGTCTTCCTAGAAAAGAGGAGAAATGCCATTCCATCCTGTACTTGCCCTTGGGATGAGGGAAGAACACCCCATTCCATCTGAATCAGGTCTCCTATTTGATCTCCCTCCTTCCATTGGAAGAAGAGAAATACCATTTTATGGAGCACCAGTCTCCTTCCTTTCTGGGAAGAGGAAAAAAGCCATTCCGTCAAAGTCTCCCATCTTTAGGGGAAGGGGAGTAACACCATTCCCTCATTTTTCCCTTTTGTTCATTCATCTGACCTGCCTATGGCCCTTAGAGTACTCCATCCTGAGGCCAAACCCTTAGGGATGTTAATAACCTACCTGAATTCATTTCACAGTGATTAAAAAGCTTCCTCCTGGTCGAATTATCCCCATTCTAATGATTCTGAACACTCCCTTCCCTGCCCCCTATCATTCTGACCTCTGTCTTCCACTACCTGCCCCATTCCTTATTCACCTTCCCCTCAACCCAGCTCTTTCCTCCCATTAAAACTACCCACCCTTCCATTGTGCTTTCTGGAATGCCTGTTTCACCTTGCTTTCACCTTAAATTTTTTTGTTTCCTTTTCCTCCCATCTTCTGACTCACTGAAACCTGCCTCCTGATTATACAGGCTCCCTAGCCTTCCTTTCCAGAACTTTTACTCATGAGTACTTTTATTAGCCAAATTAGGGAATTGGAACATTCCTTTCTCCCCTTTGCCACTTCCACATTCTCTCTATTACTATCTTTTAGTAACCTTTCTTCCTTTGAGGTTCACTCAGTTCAAAATTCTGGTATCTGTTTTCAGGACACCCCCTTCTTTCCTCAATGAGTTCAGTGCCTGGCTCAGTCTTAACTCCCCAGTTCCTGATCTCATACTAGAGGACTTCAGTGTACATGTTGTTAGTACAGAACCTCTCAGTTCTCAACTTTCACATGACCTACTCCTCTATACCTTCTCAGCTACTGTAGATAGATGGTCATATTCTTGATCATCCCACCCCCCATAAATACACCACTTCCATGAACATGAACTCTGAAATTCCCTTGTATGACCACGGTCTACTGTTATTCAACCTCTCCCAGTACTTTGCAAACCCATACCCTATTCTTCATCTATGTGGTGACCTCAGGTCCCTCTTCCCCTCAGTTCTTCCCCAGGCCATCACCCCTGCACTAGCTTCACTTCCTCCTTTCCCCATCTTAATTTAACCCCTTCATAAAACAGTTCAACCTTACACAGCCCTCTTCCCTCAGTTCCTATCCCCCTTTAATTATTTTGCTGATCTTGCCCTGTCAAGCCTCAGCCTGCATTGCTCCCACCATCCTCTGCCTTCATTCCTACTCATGTGCTATTGAACAGACCTGGAGAAAAACAAGAAAGTGTGCTAACTAGGTCCATCCACTACAAATTTGTTAGATAACCTCAGCTTCATTATGGCAAGGCAATCCTTTTACAACTCCCTAATTAGCTTACTATCCCCTTCACCTCATCAACTTTTCCAAATCTTTTCATCCCTCCTCAAACTTCGCATGGATACCCCTACCCTTACCTTCTCAGCCAAGAACCTTGCCTTATAGTTTACTGAAAAAATTGAGGCCATTCCCAGAGAGCTCCCTCTTCTCTCCTCTTTCTCATTTCACATCAACCAGATGCCTTCTGCCACTGTCTGTTCCTTTACCTGGTCCTCCCCATCGACAAGTCAAACTCCTCTACATCCATAAATAATCCTATTCCATTCTGTTTCTCTTGTTTCCTAGATCCACTCCCGTTCTCTTACTTATCTTGAATCCCTTACTAATCTAATCTTACTCCTGGCTGCTTCCCTACTGCCTACAAACACACCCATATTTTCTCCATCCTCAAAAAAACCCATGCTCAATCTATTAATCCCCATAGGCTATTGTCCCATATCTCATCTCTTTTCTGATGATTTCACCTCTACTTCCTTTCTCCTCACTCTTGTTTTAACTCCCTACAATCTGGCTTTCAGCTTCATCATTCAGTTGAAACTGTTCTCTCCAGAGTTACCCATGATCTCTTAATTGCCAGATCTAATGGATTTTTTTCAATCTTCATCCTTCTTGACCTTGCTGTAGTCTTTGATGCTTTTGAGCAACCTCTACTCCTTGATAATCTTGATCCGCTGGGATATTTGTAAAGTGCTCAGCACAGTGTCTGGCAAATTGTTGTTGTTTGTCCTTCATTTTTGAAGGGTTCCAGTTCACAAGTGAAATGATGTCTTGATTTGAGCATGAATTGGATCTCAGTGACAGAGTTGCACAGTCATCAGCCTCACTCTCTTCCTAAGTCATTGAAGTCCAGTGGCAGGACAGAAGTCAAGACATTGGCCTGGGATGCAGTGGATGACCTTGGCGTCTTCAATGTCTGACCAAGCTCTAAGCCTTCCGTAACACTTGCTTCAGCCACCTTCATGGCTATTCTCATCCACCCATTCCTTTAGAGGAAGTCTTCCCATGCTTGGGGTGGACATCCTTCTAATTCACTGATGGGTTTGAGGCCGTCAATTATCTTCAGCCTGGTTTAACCCATTTGCCAAAATAGTTTTACTGGGGTTTGACCACTGCACATACTTCAGCTTCTTGGAACCACAAGTGAGGGTTGGGTGAAAAGGTGGACACCAAAGGTGGAGGAGCAGCCCTCATAAAAGAGATCCTAGTCCTCCCTGAACACCCCATATGCCCCTGGCACATAGTAGGCATAACATAAATGGTATTGTTATTGTTATTATTTCATCTCTGGGTTTTGGTGACAACTCTGTCCTGGTTCTCCTTGTACCTCTCTGACTGCCACTTCTCATTCTCTTTTGCTATATTTTCATCAAGGTCACACCCATTAAAAGTAAATGTCCTTCGGGGCTCTGTCCTGGGCCCTCTTCCATTCTCGCACTGTACTGTTTTACTTGGTGATTTCATGAGTTCTTGTGGTTTCAATTATTGTTTCTATGCTGATGATTCTCAGATATACTTTCCCAGCCCTAATCTCCAAACTCCAGCTGCCTACTAGACATCTGAAACTCAGTCTGTCTAAAACTGAAATCATCTTTTCTGAAAAACCCTTCTCACTTCTGAGCTTCTCTGTTACTGTTGAAGGTAACACTATGCTTCCAGTTACCTAGGCTCATAACCTGGGTGTCTTTCTCGACTTCTCACACTCTCTCTCCACCTAGACCCCAAGCAAACTGTGCCAAGTTTTTTTGACTTTATGTTTGTAATATCTCTTGAATATACCCTCTTCTCTCTTCTGATACTGCCTGACTACATACCCTCTTTACCTCATGCCTGGACTATTGGTGGTTGGTTTCCCTACCTTAATCTCTCCCTATTCTAGTACATCTTCCAGTCATCAGTCAAATCGATCTTCCTGAAGCTCAAGTCTTACTATGTCACACACACACACACACACACACACACACACACACACACACACACACATACACACACACACTTTTTTCCCAATCAGTAAACTCCACTGACTTCCTCTCACCTCCAAGATCAAATATAAGATCTTCTAGCATTCAGAGACCTTCACAACCTATCCTCTTCCGTCTTCTTATACCTTAATCTCCTCCCCCGCCCCCCACATATCCTTCTCTTCAATAAACACTAGCCCCCTTATTGCTCCTTGAACAAAACACTCCATATTCAGACTCTGGGCATTTTCATTAATATTCCCTGTGCCTGGAATTCTCTCCTTCCACATCTCTGCTTCCCTGGGTTCCTTCAGGTCTCAGCTAAAATGCTATTTTCTGCAAGAGGCCTTTGCTGGTCCCTCTTAATGCTAGCTCTTTCCCTCTCTTGCTTATCTTCAATCTATCATGTATGTATTTTGATTACATGTTTTCATGTCTCCCACATTAGGCTGTGAGCTCCTGGACAGCAGGAACTGTCTTTTGCCTTTCTTTGTACCCCCAGCATTTTGCATTGTGCCTAGCACGTAGTTAGTGCTTAATAAATTTATATTCACTGACTGTCTGGACAACAGTCCTTGTTCTACTTCTTTTAATTCTGTATCTCTGAGAAAGTCCTAATATTAATTTTGACATCTATAAAATGGAGTGAACAACCCCAAGTGACCTCCAATGACAGTGAAAAACAATAGCTCAAATTTATAGATAACTTTATTGTTTTTATATTATTTAGCTTCTTTTGACCGTTTCAGATGGTTCAAGCAATAACCTCTGTCCCTCTCCCTTCTGCATTTGTATAGACTTCTACTTGTGCCTGATCATGCAAGATGGATTCTCCCCCCATACCTCTCTTTTTCGTCCCTAGTATATCCTTCCCCCTCTTTTCCTTTCTTCTTTTAAGGTCAACAAAACATAATAAAAATCATTCCCTCTGTCTTATTTCACTCCCTGTCTGACCTCTGATGACATGATCTTTAGGAGTTGCTTGTATTGTCCCCCCTTCCCATTTGAATACAAACATGTCATCCTTATGAATTCTTTTCTGATTTCTCATTTGTTTCTACTTTTTTGTATTTCTCTTAACTTCCATGTGTTTTTCAAAATTTTCTACTCTACTCCTGGTCTTTTGATCAGGAAGGCTTGAAAATCTTATGTTTCATTAAAGACCCATTTTCCTTCCCTGTAGGATTATATAAAGTTTTGCCAAGTAAGTTATTCTTGGTTGTTAAGCTTATATCTTTTGCTTTTTGTAATGTCATATTCCATGCTCTCCAATCCATTGCAGTGGTAGCTTCTAAGTCTTGTGTGTTCCAAATTGTTGTTTCTTGATACTTTCTGGCTGTTTGCTGTACTTTTTTTCCTTTGGATTTTGGATGAAATATTCCTGGAATTTTTCACTTTGGGGTTTCTTTTAGGAGGCATTTGGTGAATTCTTGCTGTCTTCACTTTACCTTCTCATTCTGATATGTCTGAGCAGTTTTCCTTTCATGGCTCTTATTTTATCCAGTAATTCTTAAACTATTTCTCCTTGATCTGTTTTCCAGATCAATCATCCTTTCAGTGAGATAGCTTACATTTTCATATTTTGACTTTGTTTTGGTATTACTTGTAGTCTCGTAACACCATTAATTTCTATTTGATTTGCTCTAGTTTTTAGGGAATCTTGCTTAGGTAAAATTGTATACTAATTATGCTAAACTGTTCATTCTCTTTCCAAGTATTTCCTCTGAAGTCCTCATTTCTTTTTTCTAGTTCTGTCCTCTATCATTCTCATTTCCTTAATAATATCATTTTAGACTCTTTTTTAAAAAAATTCTTCTTTCATTTCTTCTAGGAATTGTAATTGATCTTGTGGCCAAGCTGTGTTATACTTTGAGGTTTTTCTTGGAGGATTTTTGGAGATACTCTCTTCTTTTTGGTTTGTTTCTTGGGTGTTCCTGGCATCATAATAGCTCTTTTATCTTTTTTTGTTTACTCATTCTTCTAGTTAGGTTCCCCAATTAGTATTTTGTGTTAGGGCCAGACTCTATGCACTTTTGGCAGGCCTGTTGTGGCCTTTTATGGCCCTGGTTTTTCTTGTCTGATGTCCTGCCACTGTGTTCTTTGGATATTGACTACCATGTTCTTCAAGGATTGCAGGGTCATTTTGATCCAAAGAGTTGCAAACTTTGTGCATGTCCTATGCAGTCAGGTCAAGGCCATGGTCTGATCACTATCTTCCTCAACTTTCCAGGTTCCAGGCCTCAGTTTGGGTCTGGGCACTGCAGCTGCAGACATGCCCCTGGGTGGTCCCAGCCACCAGTTGTTGGCCCCAACCCCTTTCAGCTCAGTAGGTTCAGAACAATCCTTATCCTTTTATGGGCCTGGGGCTGAGTCTTGATCTATTCTGGGGTTACTACTTGACTGATACCCTAGTCCAGTATTCACTCTGGAGAAATGGTACTGCTAACCCACACTGGTTCTAGATCTGGGATTCCTGTTCTGCTCTTGGCAACTGCCCATAGCTGGCCTATCTGGGTGTTGTGGTATCTGTGTATAGATGCTGTATCTGTGATCCTGATCCTTCTGGGAGATCCATACACTTCTCTTTTGGATGGGGGATTAAGGCCATGATTTGCCCTGAGTGATCTCTTTGTCAGAGCTCTAGCCACTAAATCCTTACTGCTGGCTCCTCTGAGAGACCACACCCTTCTCACCTGGATTAGATAATAAATCCATGCATTCAGTGCTTCAGATTTAGCTCTGAGGTCTAGCTTCATCCATACTTCTAACCCCTGCCTGCCTGGCTCAGAGCTTTGGGCACTGAGTCCATAATCCCAGCCCACCCCTGCTCATAGTTCCTCTCCTGGTTACTTGCATCAGCAATCTATAAAGCATTCTGTAAGCAATCTATAAAGATTGAATTTATAATCTTGGGCTGGAAAGGCATGTTACTATAATTTTTCCTTGGTTGGGCATTCTACTTAGCTCATTGTTGGAGGATTTGTAAGAGGAGTGGGATTGTGCTACTCCCTCCTACTCTATCATCTTGACTGGTCTTGGATTATTATAGTTTACAAAGCACTTTCCTAACAACACTTGTGTGAGATACAGGTGAGAAATGGAAAGCTCAGAGAGATAAAACTACTTACCTAAGGTCATAGCTAAAGAATGACAACAGTTCAAATCTCATTTTGTACAGGAAGCCTTTCCCATTCTCTCTTAATTCAGGTACCTTCCTTGGTTGATTTTTCAATTTATTCTATATATACCCTTTTCTTACGTAGTTATTTGCATATTATCCCTTCCCTCCCCCTCCCTCCCCCCATTAGATTGTGAGCTTCTCACCAGCAAGGATTGTCTTTTTTTTTTTTAATTCAATATTATTGTTTTTTCAGTTTTGAATTCTATCTCTCCCTCCTTCCACTTTCCTGCCCATTGAGAAGGCAAGAAAAACAAAACCCATTATAAATATGTATAGTAATGCAAAACACACTCGCGTATTAGCCATGTCTAGGGAGGAGAGAAAGGAAAGAAGAAAATATACTTCAATTTGCACTTTGACTCTATCAACTCTCAATTTGGAAGTGGATAGCCTGTTTCTTCATGAGTTGTGGGGTCATTGTGTTAATTAGTTACTAAGTCTTTCAAAGTTAATTTTATCTTTACAGTACTGTTACTATCCTATAAATGGTTCTCTTGGTCCTACTTACTTTGCTCTGCATTAATCAGCTCATGCAAATCTTTATAGGTTTCTCTGAAATTATCCCCTTCATCATTTCTTATTGTGTTCCAGCACATTTATTTCCATAACTTTTTTAGCTGTTCCCCAATTAAATTACCTCCCAGAATAGTTGGAGTAGTTCACAGCTCCACCAATAATGCATTAGTGTCTGTTTTCCCATAGCCCCTCCAAGCATTTGTCATTTTCTTTTTTTGTTATCTTAGCCAGTCTGACAAGTGTGAGGTGGTTGTTTTAATTTACACTTTATATTTAATTTACATTAGTGATTTAGAGCATTTTTCATATGGCTATTGAATTTCTTCCTATATGCCTTGGCCATTATTAATTGACTCTCTTGTATGTTTGACTCAGTTCCCTATATATCTTTGAAATGAGATTTTTATCAGAGAAATTTCCTGCAAAGATTTCCCTGCCGTTTCCTGAGTTTCTTCTAATTTTAACTGCATTGGTTTTGTGTGTGAAAAACTTTTTGATTTTACATGGTCAAAATTTTCCATTTTTGCTCCTGCAAACCTCTCTGTTTCTTAAATAGTGATGAACTCTTCCCCATCCATGTATCTGACAGATAATTGCTTCCATGTTCCCCTAATTTGCTTATGATGTCACTCTTTATGTCTAAACCATGTACATGTTTTAGGCTTATCTTGGTATACAATGTAAGATATTGAGCTATGCCTGGTTTCTGTTCGACACTTTCCAGTTTTCCCAGTAGTTCATGTTGAATAATAAGCTCTTTCCCCAATATTTGGGAGCTTTGGGTTTATCAAATACGAGGTTATTGGATCCATTTGCTTCTGTGTATTGTGTGCTTACTCTTTTCCATTGATCAGCTTCTCTGTTTCTTAGCCAGTACCCAAATGTTTTGACAATGAAAGATCTGAAAGCAGGTACTAATAGGCCCTCTTCCTTTTTTTTTTAGCTTTATAAAGTAAATCTATGGTAGTTTGATTGGTATGGCACTGAATAAATAAATTTAATTAAAATTACCAATGAGCAATTAATATTTCCAATTATTTAGTTCTGTATTTATTTATATGAAGAATGTTTTATAGTTATATTTATATAGTCTCCGTATGCCTTGGCAGGTAGATTTCCAAGTATTTTATGGTGTCTGTAGTCACTTGAAATGGCGTGTTTCTCCTTCTATCTTGTCCTGCTGGATATTATTTGTAATATACAGAAATGCAGGTGATTTGTATGGGTTTGTTTGTTTTTTTAATATCCTACAATTTTGCTGAGATGGCTAGTTGTTTTGGTGACTTTTGTAGTTGGTTCTCTAGGGTTCTCTAATTAAACCATCATATTATCCACTAAAATGGTAGTTTTGTTTCCTCTTTGCTTGTGCTTATTTCTTTCATTTCTTTTTCTTGTAACTAACATTTTCAGTATAATATTGAATTATAATAGTGAAAATGGACAGCCTTGCTCCACCTCTGATCTTATTGGAAAAGTTACTATCATATTCCCATTATAGATAATGTTTGTTCTTAGTTTTAGGTTAGAAACTACTTATTGTTTTAAGGAAAACTCCTTTCCTTTCCTTTGTAGTGGTTTTTTTAAAAACAGGAATGGTGTTGTATTTTGTCAAAGGCTTTTTTTGCATCTGTTGAAATAATCATGATTTTTGCTATTAATACAGTCAATTGCGCTTGCAGCTTTCCTAACATTGAACCAGCCCTGCATTCCTAACATGAATCCAGCCTGGTCTTAGTGTACTACCTTTGTGATACTGCTGTATTCTCCTTGCTAATTATATTTTATTTTAAAATTTTGCATAATATTAATTCAAGGAATTGGTCTATAGTTATCTTTCTCTACTTTACTCCCTAGTTAAGGTATCAAGACCATATTTACATCATAAAAGGAATTTGATAGAATCCTTTCTTTGCCTATTTTTCAAACAATTTATTTACTGTTGGAATTAATTTTTTCTTTATGTACTTGATAGAATTGACTTGTAAATCCACCTGGTGCAGGCATTTTTTTTTCCAGGGGAAGTGAGAGTTCACTTATGCCTTGTTCAATTTCATTTTCTAAGGTAGGGTTTCCTGTTCTTTTAATCTGGGCAACTTACATTTTTGTAAATATTCATCCATTTAATTTAAATTTTGAGTTTTATTGGCATATAGTTGGGCAAGATACCTTCTAATCTTGGGTTTTATTTTTTTCTTCATAAGTTTTTAATTCACTGTTTTCATTTTGTTTTTTTTATTAATGCTTTTTATTTTTCCCCAATTACATATAAAAATAATTTAAAATTAATTTTTGTTACTGGTGATGTTTTTTTCTTTCATTCTTTTTCTTAATCAAAATCTCTAATAACTTATCTATTTTATTTTTTAGAATTTCTTCACCCTTTTTTCCTTAATTTCTTTCTTTCTTGTTTACTTGTTGGATAAGATATATTTCTGTATCCAACTATGTGTGTTCTTACGTCCTTTAACTAGTTCTGGTATCTCTCCTCCACTGATCCCTACTTGTATAAAATTCTTTTTGTGCACTTCTTTTATGTGAGATAATTTTTCTCTAATCTTTTCCCATTCTACTTTTCCCAGTGCATTCTTCTTCTACACCCATTCCATTTTTCTTCTGAGATCATCCAAACACAACAGAATCACGCTCAGGCCCTCTATCTAATCAGACTCCTATGACCCCTGAGGAGCTACATATATCATCTCCTCATATAAGAATATGAATAGTTTGATTTTGTTTAGTGTCTTATTATCTTTCACTCCTGCTTACCTTTTTATCCTTCTCTTGATTCCTTTGTTTGTATGTTGGATTTTTTACTCAGCTCTGGTCTTTTCCTCAGAAATACATAGAAGCCTTGTTTTCCTTTCCCCCAACAGGATTATACTCAGTTTTGATGGATATTCTTGGTTGTAATGTCTGTAGAAATGTCTGTAGTCATTTCCAATGGCATTTCTCCTTCTATCTTGTCCTGCTGGATGTTGTTCACAATGTACAGAAATGCAGGTGATTTGTATGGGTTTTTTGGGGGAAAAGGTTGGAAATGGGAAAAGATTAGAGAAAAATTATCTCGTAAAAGAAATTTATACAAGGAAGGATCAGTGGAGGAGAGGGGGTGGACAGCACTTGAATCTTTCTCTCACCTTAGGTCCTTTGGTTTCTGGAATGTATTTCAAGCTCTCTCCTCTTTTATGATGTCAGCTACTAAATCTTGGGTTATCCTGATTGTAGCTGCTTGTTACTTGAATTCTTTTCTTTCTGGCTATTTACAGCATTTTTTCCTTGACCTGGGAGCTCTGAATTTTGTCTTTAATATTTTCTGGAAGTTTTCATTTTGGGGTTTCTTTCAGGAGATAACTGGTGGCTCTTTCACTATCTACTTTGCCCTCTGGTTCTAAGAGGTCTGGATGGTTTTTTTTTTTGTTTTGATTTTTTGTTTTTGTGGTTTGTTGAAATATGATTTCTAGGTTCTTTTTTAGTCATAGCTTTTGGTAGTACAGTGACTGTCAAAATATATGTCCTCAACCTGTTTTCCAGTTGAATTGTTTTCTTTGTGAGATATTTCACATTTTATTCTATATTTTGACTTTAATTATTTCCTAATGTTTTATGAAGTCATTAGCTTCCATTTGGCCAGTTCTAATTTTCAAGGAGTTATTTTCTTCAGTAAGATTTTGACTTCCTTTTCCAAGCTGTTAATTCTTGTTTTCATATCTTTCTTCCCTAGCTCTTACCTCTTTCACCATTCCTATCATTTGTTTTTAAATTACTTTTAAGTTTAGCTCCTATAGAAATTCGTATTGCCCTTGATTCTGAGTTGCATTTATTTTTAAGACTTTGTTTGTAGATTTTTTTTTGAGTCATTCTCTTCTCCTCGATTTGTGTCTTGAGCTTTCTTCAGTAGGGCCCTTCACCAAGACCTGGGCTGGCAGGAAAGACTGTGGTGGTTGTAACTGTTCCCAGCTTGAGAAGAAAGGAAACAAGCTGGGATCAGGACTGGAGGACCAGCCTGAGGGTCCTTACTTAAGGAAATAAGAAGTCTTGAGGAAAGGCTAAAAGGGTTTGGGTTGTCTTCTGCAAAAAGAAGACGGAAGGTTCAATTAATAATTTCAAGCCTGAAGAGATATTTATTGTCTTCTCTCTCCTAAGGACAAAAGAGGAATATAGGAGGTCCTGTTTTTCAGTTATAATTGGTATCAGGAAAAGACCGTGTAAAATAAGTCCTCTAAATGGGGACCAGTATTTCATAGTAAATAGAGTATGTTTGCATCTCTGTGTGTGTCAATAAGCTTATTTTACCTTGTTTTTAATCACATTCAATTATAATCAAAACTCTGCTAATTTTTAGAATGAATCAAATGTTGATTGGGATTTTGCATAGGATTTTTTAAGATATATTGTATGATAGCAATACCTGACATATTTTACTTCACTTGATTGACTTACACAGCCCTATCTCATAAGTTTCCCTAAAGACCTCTCTATCCTTTGACATTCAAATTATTCTCTTTGGAAACTCTTATAATATTCCTCATGGAACTTAATCTGTCCACTTCTTTGTTCCCATTCGCTTCAGTCCTACTGCACTCTACCCCTGAACCTCATAACCATCTCAACCCTTCCATTCTAATTTACTTACTCTTTTATTGGGTCAAACTTTTTCCCATCTTAAACCACTTCTTCCCTTGTTCCTTCCATCTTCTGGCACTCACTGAGATCTGTCTTCCCAAAAATGATATCTTGGGCCACCGTTTCAAATGGTGTCTGCATTTTTACTTGGGGCAGCTAGGTGGTGCAGTGGATAGAGCACCAGTGCAGGAGTCAGGAGGACCTGAGTTCAAATCTCACCTCAGACACTTGACACTCACTAGCTGTGTGACCTTGAGCAAGTCACTTAACCCCAACTGTCTCATCCTGGGTCATCTCCAGACACCCTGATGAATATCTGGTCGCTGGATTCAGATGGCTCTGGAGGAGAAATGAGGCTGGTGACCTGCACAGCCCTCCGTCACTCAAAAAAAAGTCAAGTGTAAGTCATGTCATTATTTCTCTGATGGCATGGTCTTCTTCGACAACAAAGGACGAACACCACACGCGCACACACACATTTTTACTCATTTGTTATTCAGTCATTTTCAGTGGTATCCAATTCTTTTTGACTCCTTTTCTAATTTTCTTAGCAGAGATACTGCTAAGGAATCTTCTCCAGCTTATTTTCCAGATAAGAAAACTGAGGCAAACAGGGTTAAGTGACTTTCCTAGGGTCACACAGCTAGTAAGTGTCTGAGATCAGATTTGAACTCAGAAAGTTGAATCTTCCTGACTTCAAGTCTGGTGCTCTTATCTGCTGTGCCACCATTTTTACTTATACTCCAGCATTAACGGTCTAAGTGAAGGAGATGAATTTCTTCCTGTCCTCCATTGCTACTTCCATACTCCTCTGAAAGCACACTTGAAACCTGTCATCCTTGGAGATTCATGCAATCCATATTTTTCACCCAGTCTGGTAGCCGTTATCTACCAGTTCCGAGGGCATTCTTCCTCCTTTCTGAATGAGTTCTGCACCTAGTTCATAGTCTTCCTCTCTCTCAGGTCTTGCATTCATACTACAGAAGTTCGACACATACAGTAATGTCCCCTCAAATACTTTAACTTCCCAGTTCCTCAGTCTTCTCAGTTGCCATGACCTGTCTCTCCTCCACCTCATCCATACCCAGGGATGCTCATATTCTTGGTCTTGCCTTTACTCACAAGTGCTCTGCTTCCATCTTCAGGAAACTGTAATTCCTTTATCAAATCATAATCTTTTTTCTTTCCATCTCTCCCTATGCCTTGCTTCCCCAAAACCTAAACTCTTTGGGATGAATTGAGAGGCAGCTAAGTGGGTATAGTGGGTAGATCAATGGGCTTGGAGTCAGGAAGACCCAAGTTCAAATTTGACCTCCACCAGTTACCAGCTGGGTGACCTTGGGTTAGTCAGTTAACCTCAGTTGGCCTCAGTTTTCTCATCTGTAAAATGGGGATAATTGTTGTGAGGATGAAATGAGATAATAATTGTATCACACTTCCCACAATGCCTCGCATGTAGCTGTATCAACGTTAGCCGTCGTCTTCATCATTGCTGCTTCCTCCGTTCCTCTGCACTATCCTGGACTATCACCCTAGCTCTGGCCATCCCCATCTTCCTTTCTTTACTTTTACTAACCCCTAACTGAAATAGTATTCCCAGTCTTCAGTCATGAAGGAAAGGGGTCTCTACTCCATACTGAAAACAGAGTCCGTGACATAATGCCATGGTAATCCATTTCATCATCCTTTACTCTCAAATTCTACTTTCCTTGTTCTGTCACCAATTACCCCTTGCCAAACCCCTTGGATTACTTGTATTCTGTGCTTTTTTCACTTCTATTCACATCTTGCTGAATCAAACTGGAGAAAATCATAAAACCATGCTGACTGGGTTCACTACACTTTTATACTATCTAATCTTACTTGGATCCTCCACTATAACAAGAAAGGCCTACTCCTCCCTCACTGATTTCTTTTCCTACTCTTCAGAGCAGCTTTCTAAACCTCTTTTCTCCTTAACCCTTCCATACCATTCCTCTTCCCTAATAATTCCCTACTACTTCTAGGACCCTTGCAGCTAAGGACCTTACTTTATTCTTCATCCAAACTATTCAGGCCATTTGCCATGAGGTCCATTTTCATCCCTCTTCATCTTATGTCCCACTGGCTTCCTCTCTCACTATCCCCACTTAGCTCCATGTCTGATGAAGAGGTCTGCCTCTCTCCAGGTATCTTTGGTCCTTTCTTTCCCCATGTTTTCCAGAAGATTCCCTCATTGTTATTTCTCACTCTCGAATCTTCAGTTTCTCCTGTACTGGTTCCTTCCCTGTTGTCTGCAAATACAACCAAGTCTGTACCATCCCTTAAAAAAAAAAAAAAACAAAACTCACTTGATCCTACCATGCCTACTAGCTAGATTCCTGTATCTCTCATCTTCTTAGATAAACTTGAAAAGGATGTCTGTACTGTGGGCCTCTTGCTCTCTTCTAAACCTTCTATAATCTGGATTCTGACTTTGTTATTCCTTTGAAATTACTCTGTCTAAACCTATAGATTTTAGAGGACCTGTGGATAGATTTGAGGAGGTTCGTGAACTTTGATGGGGAAAAAAAATCTTTATTTTTACTAACCTCTAACTGAAACTATATTTCCTTCAGTTATGAGTTTAAAAGGTGTCTATAGGCTATTCCAGACTGAAAAAGGGGTCCGTGACACAAAAAGGTTCAAACTACTGACATTACCTATAATCCCTTAATTGCCATACTTAGCAGCCTTTTTCTTAATCTCCTCCTTCCTGACCTCTGACCTGTTCACCTTTGACACTGTTCACCACCATCTCCTCCTGCAGACTCGCTATTCTCTAGGTTTTTTCTCCTGGTTCCCTTACTTGTATGACTATTCCTCAGTCAATATTTTGCTAGTTTTTTTTACATCATGCCCACTAACTGTAGGTATATGCTAAAGCTTTATCCTCAGCCCTTTTCTCTTTATTCTCTCTCTGTTTGGAGAATCTCATCAGCTACAATTAGAGTTCAATCCCTTATCACCTCTCGTCTGGGCTATTAACAGTAGCCTTCTTGCTGGAATCCCTGTCACAAGTCTCTCCCCATCCAGTCTATGCACTACACATCTGACCATGTCATCCCTCTAAACTCCAGTGGTTTCCTAGAATCAAATATGAACTCACTTTGGCATTTAAAGCGCTTCACAATCTGACTCTTTCTCAACTTTGCCCTCTTCTTACACATTACTCCCTTTCACACGCCAGTCTCCTTGCTCTTCCTTACACTAAATGGTGCATCTCCTATCTCCATGCCTTTGCACTGACTCCTCCATGCCCAGAATGCTCCTTTGCCTAACATCCACTTCCAAGAACCTTCAGCTTCCTTTAAGGCTGTTTAAACCCTGCTTCCTTCAGGACACTTTTCTTGATCCCTTTTGCTGCTACTGCCTTTCCCTCAAAGCCTGCCTTCAATCTACTCTGTGTGTGTCTTGTATGTTTTTATTTACATGTGTATTGTCTCCCTCATGAGAATACAGATTCACTGAGGATGGGAGCTGGTTTTGCACTCTCCTTATATCTAGTGCTTGGCACATAGTAAACACTTAATAAATACTTGATTGATTGATTATTATGACTTGTACTTTCCTGTGCAATCTCATACGGAAACAGCATATTGTTGTAGTGTATAGAGTGGTTAACTTCAGAGTCTGGAAAACTCCGGTTCAAGTCCTATCCCTGACATGGTAGCAAGTCACTTAGCCTCTGAGTTTTCTAGGTAGTTCTCGAAGACCAGTTACAGCCAGTTGCTGATTCGTATTAATTTTAGTAAAGAGAGTTTCTTCATCATGAATTATCTGTATTAATGAAATCATGTTTGAACCATAACAAACAAAAATCTCAAAATTTGGGGCATGCTGCCAGTGAGGACCCCCCATTTCTATGGGGACTGATGCTACAATTAAAGATTTGGGCCAGATTACTGGAAGAACTTCTGCTAAACTATTTCATTGGCATTTGAATACTCCAGTCCTTGGAGAATAGATGACTCCTGTGGTATTGATAAGGCTCTAGACTTGGGGTCAGGGAGGGCTGGCTTCTGGGTGACCCATGAGCAAATCCCTGGGCCATCTTTTCGTCATCTATAAAACGAGAAGGTTGGACTTGCTGACCTTCTAGCGTAAATCTGTTATTCTGTGATCTTCTCTAACCTGTTTCCTTCCTCCAACTCCAACCTCATCCCCTCGCCTTATCTTTGGGTGTGTTGAACAAGGGATTCAAGCAGAGTGGAGGTTAGGGATGAGTGGAGGAATTAGAAGAAAATGAACTGAGGTCCCTGTTGTCCCTGGGATTCTGTATGAAGCAGAATTACTGACTTTGCTGTAACCTTAAACAAGTTTGAGATTCTTTGTGTCATAAAACTCTGCCAATTTGGTGTCTGTTATCACTGGGATGTTGAGGCATTATGCCCAGCCTGGCATGTTGTCATCATACCGTCCCAGAAACCAGTCCCAGGATACCAAGCTATGTGCAGCCTTGTAACCTTCAAGGTTCCAAGTGGACCGTGGCTCCTCCTGAAAATCCATTAGGGTGGGGGAACCTGGGTAGTCGTACCGTGTGGCTGGGTCTCCCACAAAGCCCACAATGAGTTCCAGACCTCCCTCCTCCTGGAGCTCTTGGATCTGTCCCATTAGCCTCATCACATAGCCCTCCTCATGCAGAACAGGACTCTGTAGGAGTCCCTCTGAGGAGGAGCAGCTTGAATCCAGTACAGAATGCAGCCAGCAGGAGCTCCCTGGACCCTCAGGCTTCCCCAGCCTCCTCACTCCAAGGGCTGCAGTGTCAATCAAAAGTGAAGATGAGAGGTTGTTCTCTTGCCTTGTCCCTGGGTGGCTGGGTTTTGAGAGCAGGGTCAATGGTAGTTCAGAATCCCTGTGTGGTCTCTGTCTGACTGTCTTGGACTATGGAAAGCCACCCCTAGAATATGCAGAGGGATTAACTGGCCCTGGCTCTAAGAGTCCCATTCCCCAGACCCCTCTTTGGGTTGCCTCAGTGACTGCTAAGCTGTCACCTCTCTCCAGTTCATGGGGAGAAATGGGACCATGCCAGGGAGAGTGGTCTGGAAAGGCCCCTCCACAGCTCCCCCAGTGGCTTTTTAAAATTAATTTCCTGGTAACAAAAACTTCTTGGGTTTTTTAGAATGATTCTCGGCAAAGTCCCTCCGGACTTCCTTTGCTCCAAGTAGAAACCACGAGGCAGATCCCGTCCTTGTCACTTATTCCAGAAAGTCTTGGCACAAAAGCTTCATAGTCAGCACAGCACAGACTTTCAGGCAACAGAAACATTTATGAAATACCTACTGCATGCATGCGTAGTGCTGAGCTGGGTATGATGGGGGGAGGCAAGAGAACCCTGCCCTTATGGGATTTAGTGTCCACCAGGGACCTGAGGTACAGTTGAATACCTGCTCTGTTACTATTCCCTCATTTCAGCCTCGCCCCAGGATTCCTTGGGTGATAACAGAAGTCCTAGAAGGAGACATGTCTGTCTCTAGGACTGCTGGTGAGATCGGGGTTGTATTACAGGGGTTTTGCCCAGTGTAACATTCTGCCTGGATCCAGGCTTCCAAGGTGCCCAGATCCCCCTCCCCTTCCATCCACGTACCAGCTACATCTTCTACAATCAGATGCTTTGGGAGAGGGTCGGGGGACTTTCTATTTAGCTCAGGAAAACCTTTGGGGAAACAAGGTACAAGAGCTACAGATGGAGACCATTTATTTGTACCCATTCATTTGCCCATTGTTTAGTCTTGGGTCAGGGTTTAGAATCTAGCATTATTGCAGTGTGCAAGTTCAAAGGGTCCCTGGAGATCATAGTCTATCCAGCCTCCACATTTTGATGAGGAAATTGAATTCCAGAAATCAGAAATTATTTGCCAAAAGAAAGGGTCTTTGTAGGAAGTATCTGCTACCTACCTTCAGAACAGAACTCCTCAAAAGGGACCATTTATTCCTTATGTTCATCTGATCCTCACTGTGTAGTCAGAGATCATAAATCTGCCTGCTGCACACAGAAAATCAGATATTCATTGAGAAAACATAATCCCTGCCTCCAAGGAATTTACATATGACTTAGCTACATGAAAGGAATAAATTAAAGAATAATAAAATGTATATGTAAACCAATCCAGAGCATGTAGTTGTTCTAGCTAAGTGTCGTTGGATGTCAGGAAGGGGAGAGAATGTATTATGAGCTGGAGTAGTTAGGAAAGCCATCTCCAAATAGGTAAGATTGGATTGGTGAGGAAGGATGAGCAATGCTACTGAGGCAGGAATGGAATTAGGGTCTTGGGATGGTAAGGAGACTAATATGATTGGAATAGAAGGTCTTTGGTAAGAAGTAGTGGACATGAAGCTTGTATGAATAGTTTGGGACCAGTTTATGGAGGGGTCTTCAATTCCAGGTGGAACCAAAACTTGATACCCTAAGAAATAATAAGCTATTGTAGATCCTTGAGCATCTCTTCAAAACAGTGTTTGATTAAATTCAGTTGAATTAATTAAGGAAACTTCAGAATCATCTGTTCTAAGTCTTTTTTAAAAAAATCTTTTTAGATAAGGTAATTGAGGCTTAGAAAGGAAAATAACTTGCCCGTGGTCCCAGTGGCAGGGCCCGGATTCTAGCCCAGGTCTTTCCACCATATCTCACATCCTCCCTGTGTTTAAAACCAGGTTGTGGCCTCTCTTTGAGAACAGATACCGCAGGGCTTCTGCTATCAGGATTTTACTGAGTGGCCAATGACCTCTGGGAAAAGTTTGTTCTGTTACTAACCATGGTGTGGCGGATATAGAGGAAGTAGCCCTAGCACTAAAGATAAGCTATCACTTGATTTTATCAGCGTGGTGAATATGATATAGATAGTCTTGGGCTAGCAGCTGTTGGGCTAGCTTGTATTATTGTACCAGACAAGAGAATGTGGTGTTCTTATCTTCAGTTTTTGTCCACCATGGCTCTCAGCTCTGCTGCTCCCCTGTGCTGACTCTTGACCTCAGGACAGGGAAAATTCTTGGATTTTTAAAATCATAGGGATTTTGGAATCCTGGAAGGGATCTTAGCAATCATCTTATGGAAGGAAGAGAGGCAGAGAAAGGAAAGGATCTGAGGGCAGCACATTTGCTGGTTTAAACTTTCTGAATCAATAAATTGCCAAACAATTAGAGCTTTGCAAAAATATCACAGGCTGACTTGGGAGGTGGGGGTTCCTCCTCACTGGAGCTCTGCAAGCAGAAGTGGAATGATCATTTGCTGAGTGTATTGTTGTAAGCATTTGTCAGCTACTGACGGGTTGGATTAGCTGGCCACTGTGGCCCCTTCTAACTCTGAAATTCTGAGATTCTGTGACTTGCCCAAAGCCATAGGTAGAGACTGGTTCAGCTTCAGGTCTCTTGACTTTAAATCCAGTGTTCTTCCCTTCCACCATGCTGCCACTTATAGATTCTATTTCATGACTGTCTCTCAGAGTCTTTCCCTTCCCGCTACCTCACAGAGTCAATGTGGGGATCAAGTGAAAAGCTTAGAAAGTACTTTAAAAAACCTTAAAGGCCCATGTAAGGGCTAGCTATTATGATGATGATGGCGTCTTGATTCTATGAGATCTGTGTTGAGATCCATCATCCTTTCCTTCCATTTGCTTGGATGACCTGTCCTGTACTCCTATGACAGCGGAAGTTGTGTTTTCCCATTTCTTGTCCTCACCTCCACCCTCTCTACCACTTCTAACGTGTCATCAACTAACTTCAGATAGTTTTATTTTAAACCCTAAATTCTTGGTGCGAGGTAAAAGAACAAGTTCTTTGAAGGTAGGACATGGGTTTTTGGTTTTGTTTTTCATTTTTGTCTTCACAGCCTCATTGTCTAGCCCAGTGCCTTACAACAAAAGTAGGCATTTTGATAATATTTATTTAACTGAAAGGGAGAAACTTCTTTGTAAGAAAATCTCTCTTTTTTTTTTCTTGTACTTGGGACTTCAGATCCCAGCGCTGCATTTTGCCTAGGGCTTGAAGCATTTGAAGAAAGGGAAAGGATTGACTTGTGTATCATCTTTTGGAAGTATAGAGAGGCTTGGTGGCATATCTGTAGGGAAAGATAGAAAGAAATAGGACAGATTCACATTTAACCCCCATCTTCATCCTGTTACTAGCTTTATTTGAAGACCAGACTAGTGTCTTGGGCTTTTGGAGTTTGGGAAATAGGGGGAAACTGTCACTGGGGTGAAGCCCCCTACTTTGACTTCTCCCCCACATTCAAAACCTGGGAGGGGAAGGGAAGGAAGGAAGGGTACAATTTGAGGGGATATGATGTTAGGTGACTGGAGAGAAGTGATAGAAGTGACCTCATGCCAAGCCACTGGCCTCAGGAGGCTAAAGCTCTGATTGTGAGCTTCTGGGGAGCAGAAGTGTGGTCAGCTCTACAGGAGAGGTTTCCCTTTATCTCTAGGGTTCTAATTGCCTCCTCAATCTGTCTTCCATTGCCTCTGACTAGGGTTGGCAGATAAATTATGATAATCTAGTCTCACCCATTGACCAAGGGCTGAAAATTTGGGGGTCAAATGGAGGGGAGCTGGGTGGGTAACCATGGGCCTTATGAGTTATTCCTTCTCTCCTTCCCTACAGTCACTTGCAAAGGGGAGTGGTCAAATATTCCTGAAATTGAGCTAGTTCTGTAAATGAAGGATCTTCTTGAGGAGATAAGCCAGACCTTTCCTGTCCAGCCTCCTTGACTGGGCAATGAATTTCAGCTGTTGGGCTCCTGGAGCAGTGTTGTGCCAGCCCTAGTTCTTTTGGCCATTCCTTACTTGTGTTTGTAGGATCCCTGTGGCGTTCTAGTCCTGCATTCTTTAAGGTGGATAGGAAAGTGAGATACAAAGAGTTTCAGAGCTTTGGGATTAGAGGTAAGGAAGGTCAAGGGTGCTGAGAGGACTTTAGGAAGGGTGTTTCGGAATAGTGGGCCTGAGTTTCATGGCAGGGCAGTGTAGTGAAATAAGGATTTCCCTGGAGTCAGAAGCTGTTCTGTGATTTTGGAGAAACCGCTTAAATTCTTTATAAAATGAAAGACTTGGACTTGATGAACTTATAAGATACCAAAGATTACCATTTTATTAGCCAGGAACTCTGCCTTGGGGTTGGAACAAGACAGTAAAGGAATTTGAGGAGGGGCAAGTGTCTATAAGTGGGACATCAGACTTCTTCTGACATGTTCTTTTTTCCCTCCCTCCTTCCCATACCCCTTTGGGTTCTAGATCTGAAACTACACCTCCAGAGCACAGACTATGGGAACTTCCTGGCAAATGAGGCATCCCCACTCACAGTGTCAGTCATTGATGACAAACTCAAGGAGAAGATGGTGGTAGAGTTCCGCCACATGAGGAATCATGCCTATGAACCACTGGCCAGCTTCCTGGACTTCATCACGTAAGGATTAGATCCCTGCCCCTAAGGTTGTAGGGAGCTCAGTCCTTGCAGCACATTGGAGTAGAGTGATGAACAGAGCTTGGGTTACCCTTATGTACTGGACTAGTTAGAGATGGAGGGAGGTAAAATGGAGCACCAACTTGGGAGCCCAGAGACCCAGCTTCCAATCCCAGCTCTGATGCTTCCTAGCTGTGTGATTTTTTTGTAAATGACTATGCTTCTTTGGCTCTCTGATCTTCTAAGTCCTCTCTCAGCCAGTATCCTCTGGCTGCTTTGAAAAAACCATGTTCCTTAAACCATATCTTAAAATGGGCTTCCTCACTCCATCTAGAGTTTGCAAAGCAACCTGCCTGCCTCTTGGCTATGACTATCTAGTCAAAAGGAACTATAACCCCCATGGAGATGTGGGGCGGGAGTGGGGAGAGAGGGTGGAGAAGCTAAATGACCCTGTAGTCAGATATGTGGCTTTCCAGCTTTTATGAGTGTGCTCTGAGTTAATAGAACAGCTGGAAAGGGTGAGACCAGTTCTGATGGTTTCTTAAAACCCTGGTCTTTAAAACCACAGCCCATCCCCTTTATTAGGGAGCTGGTCGTTCCAGGAGGTATGTTTGGTCCTCTTCTGTTCCTTAGTTACCTGTAAAAATACTCAGCTCTCTGGGCCTGTGTGACAAACAGGTGTGCCCCAGAGATAGCCCTAGGAGGGCCTTGCAAAGGAACATGGCTAGGTGGCTGTTACTGGACTTGGGCTTCCTGTCCCTAATGCTTCTCACTTCTCCCTCCCTCTCCCATAGGGAGTGGCCCCTTACACAAGCTCTAGAGCAACAAGAGCTTTGTCCTTCAGAACTCAGAGTTGGACACCTCTGCCAGCCTTAGGAATCTGCTTTGGATGGGATGGGCCTGGTCCTTGTAGCAAGAGAGCTGGAAACAACCGGTCCATTTGACTCTGCCCTTGTTGTGTCCCTTGGGGCAAGATCTTGAGGCATCAGAGAGGGCTTAGAGATCTGAGTTTGTTCCTTCCCAAACTCCTGTCTTGCTACTTGGATCTCTCCTTTTCCCAGGGATCTGAGGACTAAGGACCATCCCCTGCTCCGACTAAAGGAGTTGGCAACAGGACCCCCAGGGTGTTACCTAAAATACCTCAAAGCCAAGCTTCCAATGAAAACTTTCTGGGACCCATTTATAGTGCATAGTGCCCTCATTTGACCTTTCATGTATAATTGGGTAGCTTTCTAGGGGATGGAAGATGGGGAAAGGGAGTGAAAAGATGTGGGGGGAGGAGAAAATGGAGCTATCCCACTATTCCAGAGAAAGCCCTAAAACCCTTCACTCTCTCTAGTAATAGATTGGGGAGGAGTGGTTGGTATAGTTACTCTTTACTATCATGTTGATTTCCTGGAGTGTTGGGGGGAATAGCAGGAAAAGGGTCTGACCTCCTCTGCCCTGCCTTCCTTGAGTTCCTTTTGATGATGGCTTTGTGCTCATCAATAAGAATCTACTGAGTTCCAGCTGGACTGGGTTCAGTATAACTTGACTTCCTGTCCCTCTGTTCCCTGGGCCATAATGCTGGTAGCAGAGTCCCTTGCCTTCCCATGGTCCCTTTTGTTCTTCTTATGCCTGAGTCTTTATGTAGTCCTGTATTTGCGTTGCCTTTGGGTTGGTTTCCTGGGTAATCTTCCCAGCAGGTTTATGGAGTCGATTTAAAGAGTCTCAGGAGACCTGCGTGAGACTTGAGAGAAGACCAGTGTCCAGTCTCTGTGCTTGATTCTTGTCATCTTCTTTCCTTCTGGGTTTCTTCAAAAGGGTCTATGCCCCTCAGGACCCTTCCCCACTGACCCAGCTTCATTCTAAGCAATGTTTCTTGTTCGGGAGGCCAGGTCTTCCTCCCCTGAGAATCCAGGGGCTTCCCTTGGTATTCTCAGTAGGCCAAAGATGCCTCTTCTGATTGAGGAGCAGCCCTTCTGAGGGCCAGCTCCTTCCTTCTGTGACAGTTTTTGTGCTTAGGGAGAATAGCACAAGTTGTGAATTGGAAACCAGGACATAAGCAAGGGACTGTGTGTGGTGGGACAGTACGGCAGTTTGCCTGAGGGCAGTCATGGGAATTTAACGTATTTGAAATGACAAAAAAACACTTCCTTCATCAGCAGGGATGTATAGCGACTTGGGAAAAAGAAGAGTGTTCTGCCTGGGCTCGGCACTCCCTTCCACTCCCCCTTGTTCACTCTCAGATGAAGAGTTTGGCCTCCTACATAGTTTGCCCTGGGGGATAGAACTCTCTGTCCTGATTTCTTCCCCAGCTGCTTGTTGGATTATGCCTCTGCTAAAATCTCTGCCTGTTTGAGCATCAGCCCAGAGTGAGAATGGCCTAACTAAGCTGGCCCCGAAGGGGTGCTGAGGGGATGATGGGGCTGGAGGGATGGATCATCTGGCCATTGTGGTGGCAGAGACCACATCTTCTCTCTGATGGCTTTAGGCTAGCATCAAGAGACCAGAGTGTGGGCTCTGCTGCATCTAGATGCATAACTTGAAGTAAATCATGTCAGCCCTCTGAACTTCAGGTTCATCTGTCAGAACAAGGATCCTGATGTCTCTTAGAATAATAGACAACAGGGCCAGGAGGACATGCAGTTCAACACTGTCGTATTTTAGGTGGGGAAACTGAGGCTCAGTGAAGGGAGGTAAGTGACAGACAGCAGGGTCTTCTAAGTTCAAATTCAGTGTGTTTTCTGCTGTAGCATGCTATTCCTTTGTACTCCACAGTAGCACGTGTGGAACAAGCAGAGAAAAGGGTTGTGAAAGTACTCGGAAAAATGTTAAATGCTTATATAACCCTTTGGGTAGCTAGGTGGTGCCGTGGATAGAGTGCCAGACCTAGAGTCAGGAAGACTTATCTTCCTGAGTTCAAATCTGACCTCAGACACTTCCCAGCAGTGTGACCCTGGGCAAGTCATTTAATTAACCCTTTTTGCCTCAGTTTCCTCATCTGTAGAATGATCTGGAAAAGGAAATGACAAACCATTCCAGTATCTTTGCTGAGAAAACTCCAAAGGGGATCATGAAGAGTCAGACATGACTAAACAATTACAGTACACCCTTGTGATACCACAAGCCTGGAAATGGTTGTGACCTTCCTTCCTGTGGCTGGTTCTGTATTCATATCGTTCTCATCCTTGGACTCATTCCTAATAAATCTATGATCCTTGTGACAGAAGAGTGATGGGTTTTCTCTGTCCTCCTTCCCAGGGGTATAGGTAAAGAGAAGAGGGACATTTGTCAAAAAGAGGTCAAGTAAGGGAAGGTAGCTGGTTCAGGATGGAGAACTGTGGGAGTCAAGGAGCCCAGCAGAGGTCCTCATGACATTCACCCACTGGTTTTTTGTCACTTATTTCTCCCCTTGAGAACTCTTTCCCGAGGCTTTGGCAGTTAAGTGCGATGTGACTGCTTGGGGGGAAAAAACCTAACTCAATCTTAGACCAGTGTGATGTGGCTGCTGATAAAGCTAACCCAATCTTGGGCTGCATTAATATCAGTAGTGTCCTGATCACGGGAAGTGACAGTGCTGTTGTACTCTGCATTCAAGACTGAGTCTGGAATATTGTGTTCAGGCCTTGGTGAAAAAGAACATTGGTAAACTGGAGCAGACGACAGCAGCAAGGTAATGGTAAAGGGTCTAGAAATCATGTCATGTGGGGAAATTTAGCCTGAAGAAGAGACTTGGGCAGAGATAGATAGGGCTGCTATCTTTAGATAGTTGCAGAGCTGTCTTGTAGGGAATCAGCCTATTCTGAGTCACTCTGAGAAGGTGAGAATTAGAACTAGCAAGTGGCACTTAAGTATAGCTCAACATAAGGAAGGGATTTGGAAGAATGAGAGCTGTCCAGCAGTAGAACCTGCTGCTTCATGAGGTAGTTAGTGAGTTCTCTGTGACTGGGAATATTGAACAGCATCTGCTTCTTCTTATGTCAGGGGTGTTGTAGGAAGGATTCTTGTCCTGATTCTATATACATTGTAGTGCCACAGGCCACCATTTCGATGTTAGGCACAAGGCACCCCTTCTCTGAGCCTCAGTTCCTTCATTAAAATGAAAGGATTGGACTGCTTGGAGTAGCAGCTTTCATTTAGATAGCTGGATAGATAATTTTTTAAGGTTCACAAACCAGTTTCTCTATAGCATTTCTGTAAGGTAATTAGTGTAGGTATTTCCACCCTGATTTTACAGATGAGGAAACCAAAGCTCAGAAAGTTTTTTTAAAATGACTTGCCTTTGGTCACTTAATAACTGACCTGGGATTTGAACCCACATCTTCTGACTCCAAACTTTTTATTCTTTCCACTGTGCCATAATATTTCCCTCGGTATATCCCTGAAGCTAGACCTAAATCTAACATTCTTTGATACTTTCTTGGATCCCTTGGTTGATGGTCAAGTGTTTTCCAGTGTCCCCTTGCCAACAGGACTACCCACACAAGTTCATTTCCCAAACGCCTTGGCACAATGGGCCTTCTCCTCATTGCCATTCCTCTCTGCTTGCTCCAGGGGCACACTGTATTCTCTGAAGCCCTTTGAAGCCTTCCTTACCTTAAGCCAAGATTATCATTCCCTGTCTTTCTAGGTAGCAATCCTTGGGTCTCCCTCATGCTCTCTGGAGCCAGAATCCCAGCTCCCAGTGGTACCTGTAGGGGCTTAGGCAAGGAGGAGGCTGTTTTTGTAGCAGAATCTCTAGTTCAGTGCCTGCACCACCTGTGGGTTTTTCTCCCTTTCGTCCTTTTCCCTATTTAGCCTTTACTGGCAAGGATCACATGACAATTGGTCTGGGAAGCCTTCAGTATTTTCCTCACACTGCATCTAGTACCTGCCTGGTCTAACCTGAACAACTTTCTGTCTTTTCCTTTCCTCTCTTCTCTCTTAACCTCAGAAAAGGATGCTATCCTTGGATTTGGAATCAGAGGCCCCAGATTTGAATCTCACTTCTACTCCTTACTAATTTTTTGACCCTGAGCAAATCCTCACCAGGTCTCAGTTTCTTGGTAGGACAAGGAAATTGAGTTAGATGATTGTTCCTAACATCCGCACCTTTCTTTGCCCCTGATCTAGCTGAACTGTCTGAGGCAGGGTTCAGACTAAATGTGACCTGGCCATACCTACCCTTCCCATCTTGCTTGTGAGATGCCCACCCTCTATCCTTCCTCTGACTGCATCTCTACTATTCAAAATGAGTACCCAGTCTTTCCTGCTAATCTATGGAGCCAGTTCTTCTGGCTGTCATAAATCATTAAGGGCTGGAGAGAACTTTGGAAGTCTTCTCTAGTTGAAGTCACTCCTTTTTACAGATGAAGTCTAAGGCTCAGAAAAATGAAATCATTTATCCATTAGTGACCTGGGTTTGTCTGTAGTGCATTAGACTACTAAATGGATAGTGGATCACGTGCTGACATTGAGGTCAGCAAGACTCAAGACACTAACTCTGTACCCCAGGGCAAATCACTTAGCTTTTCTCAACCTCAGTTTCCTCATCTGTGTAATGAGAATAAGAAAAGCGCTTACCTCATAGAGTTTTTGTGTAGATTAAATGTGCTACTAACGTTCTTTGCAAACCTAATAGTGCAGTGTAAGTATTAGCCACTATTTTTTTGTGTTTGATTCTGACACATTTGCAAGACTCCACAGAGATGTCATAGTTTGCTTCCCCTGCCTAGAACCCCACCAGGGAGATATATATAGATTTATAATACTGTACATACAGCAAATTATAGACAAAACTGTGTACTTGTCTCTGTGCCAAGAGAAAAGTGAAAGGTCATTTTTTCAGATGATGAGCCACTGATCAGAATTGTCAACTCCACAAGCAGTGCAAGGCAGTGAGGAGGGCTCGAGGTCCCCTTTGTGTGCAGCTCTGTGCTGGACTTTGTACAGGAGACATAGAAGTTTAACTCAAACCTTGAAGACCGTCGGGTCTAGTAGGGAAGAGAAGGCCCAGGACAGAAGAGTATGGACCAGCACAAGACACTGGGGAGCTCAGTCTTACGTGTAGTGTTCAGAGAAGGGAGCAATTAGTCACCAGTTTTAGATAATCTTAAGATCTCTTCCAGTTCTAAAACATTCTGTGACTCTAAGGAATAATTACTGAGCATTGCTACCCTGGCAGACCTCTGTTGGAATTGGCCTGGATGCCAGCTGTCATGGGTCCCTGGAGGTTCTGTTAGCACTGGACATTGGGTGGGGAACTGAAGATTCTACCCCAACTTCCCCCTGCACCCCTGGACAGCCTTGGGCTGAAGCAGCAGGAAATGTCTTTGTCTCTTGAGTCTGCAGACCACATTGAGGGTAGCAGCTGGTTCATGAGCCTGTCTTGCCCTCTCTTGCTCACCAGTGGCTGCCCTGTGTAACACAGCTGAGAACAGTTGGCTTCAGGCACTGTAGGATGGTCAGTCACTCCCCTCTGACTCCAGAGATGCCCAGAATTGCCTGGTTGTTGCCAAATCAGCTAGGCAGCTTTCTGTCCCAGCAGCCAAGTTGCTTAGTCAGCAGATCATGGTTCTTCCCCCACACACACGCTCTTTCTATTCCCCCCAACCCCCACCACACACACCCAGTGACCACAGAATCTAGCCAAGCTGGTGCTGTCAGGCCAAGGAGGAAGTTCTGTCTAAGGAACTTTGGGAAACTGTGTGGAACGCATAAGAGTTGTGTCTGAGAGGACAAGGTCACGTCTCAGGAAGCATTGGACAGACCTCAGCTGTCCATCTTCCCACCACACCTAGGACTTTAATGGCAAGGTCTTAGAGGAGAGAGATCCTTAACCAGAGGTCCACAAACTTTTTAAAAAATATATTTTGATAACTTTATTTCAGTATAACTGGTTTTCTTTGCAATCTTATGTGTTTTTGGTATTTAAAAACATTCTGAGAAGGGGTCCATAAGTTTCATTAGACCACCAAAGGGGTTCATGACACACACAGAAATCGAGAATCTTTGTTCTAGAGGACAAAGGGTCACGAGGAGAAGACACACAGGGCTCAGGTCAGATGGGAGCCCTCAGACTGAGCTGCTAAGGGGCCCAATCAGGGAGCCAGCCCAGCCCCTGGGGTCCTTGGGTAGCTGTTGCCAAGGTCCAGCCCCTCTGCTTTCACTCCAGTATGGCCATCCACTGAGTGGAGCAGCCAGCTCTGCTCCCCAGGGAGATTTTGATTGCAGTCTTCTAGGACTGGGTGTGGTAGGCTTTGCACTCCTTCTTTGGGCCAGGTGTCTCTGTCACTCCTGAGGGTCATGTAGGGTCCCTCCTCCCCACTCTGGATTTGGAATGAATCACTGTAGGCTGAGATCCCATATTGGGTTTCCCTGCACTTCTCTGGCCCCAAGCAGACCCTCTGCCTCCCTGGCCGCAGCAGCTGTTTCTGGGCAGCTTGGCTAGGATTCTGTGGGAGTCCTGGAGAGCAGAGAAGGTTTGAGGAGGCTCCAGTGACTCATCTCTGCACCACTTGGCTGACTCCTTTGTGTTTCCTGGGGTATTCGGGGGAGCCACACTCCTGCTTCTAGCCTTGTCTGTTTGAGATCAATCAGCCCATCAGTTCACAATGATTTGCATGTACTCAGCCTGTACTAGGTTTTGTAGGGGTTAAAATCAGCATAAAGCCCAGATTCTACTCTCAGGTAACTTATAAGCTAGCCAGTAGTAAGATTAATATACATGAAAACAGTGGTAAAAGATAAGTCACGTTTAGATAGTGCTTTAAGGTTTGCAACGGGCTTTCCTCTGAAATTTGTAAGGTAAATAGTACACGTGGTATTTTCCCCATTTTACAGACTAGAAAACTGAATCTATAAAAGGTTGTGAACCAACATCTTGTATAAATGTCTAAGTCAGAATTTGAACTCAGCCTTTTAAGTCAAAGTCTAATACTCTACTGTATTGTGCTGTGGGTTCAAATTCTTGCTCAACGCTTACTGCCTATATGACTTTAGTGAAGTCACTTTTCTCAGGGCCTGAGTTTTCTCTTTTGTAAAACGGAGTTGGATTAAATGAGTTTCTAATGAGTGAATGAAAAGGCATTTATAATGCACTAACTGCATGCCATGCACTGTGCTCAGCATTAGCAACACAAATCACATAAACCTAGCAGATCAGTCAGTGCTCTCAGAGAGCAGAAATTCTAACTAGGGGAGACAATACATACAAAAATTCTGCTGCGGGGCATATGGGAGAGCCCAGAAATGCCTGGGGCTTATCTGAAGGTCAGAGGGCAAAGCCCAGGCTTAGGTTCCATCAATAGTCCAGATGGCAGTAGGGTTTGCAGGATACAGAGGGCAGTTCTTAAGAGCTGGAAAAGTCCCTGTGAAATTTATGGGATAAAATGCTGGGACTGTGAGTACAGTGTAAGCTCTCAGGAAGAGAAGTTGATAGAGAAAACTGTTTAGGGAAGGCAAGACTTCAGTTCTTTTATTGGCACTGAAATAGGATTTAGCTAAATAGAAGGGAGCAGGGGACCCCAAGCAGCTTGGCTGCCTTGTAGCCAAAGTCAGTTGTCTGTGGTCCTCACAGACACTGCTAGGAGACTAGCTTATAGTCTGCCCATTTTAAAGAAGGGAACAGTAAGGTTTGAAAGTAAATGCCAAGTGCTCTGGACCTGTAATCAGTTACTACTGCCTACCCCCACCCCAGCCCTGCCTTCAATCATTGAGGGTTTATGTGCCCAGTGCCAGGAAGAATAGAGAATTGTAGTGGTTAAATGCATCTAGTCTAAGCAGAACCTTAATCAGGAGTCTCTTCTTCACCTGCCAATAAGGGAAAGCCCTACCCTTTAAGGGAGCCTATTCCATTTTTGGTCATCAGAGGTTTGAAGATAAAAATGATGCTCCCCTTACTCTTTTCTTTACAGTAAATACCCCTGGTTCCTTCAGCTGATCCTGTGTAGCTCTGTCAGTCTCCTTACTATCCTAGTCACCTTTTTCTGAATGTACTCCAGCTTGGCAGCGTCTTCCTCAAAACATAGCACTCAGAACTAAACTAAACTAAACTCGGATGTCTTTGTGGTTTGACCATGGATGACTGGAGGAGAATTATCGCCTTCCTCCATTGTAGCCTCTTTTAAGCTTGAGATCATAGTAACTTTGGGGTCTGCCATGCTACACTATTGACCTCTAAAGGCTAGAGAAGCCACCAAAGTCCACAAAAATCTGTAGTGTTTGGTTTGGTTTAGTGTTTTGCACAAATGGTTATTGAGCCACACTTTGCCTATGTTATACTGGCAAGATTGAATTTTTTTAACCCACAGTCTTTATACTCATCCCTCTAAAGTCTATCACAATACTATCCACCTTGAGAAATGCCACCATCCCTTCCTTGGTCTTCTTTTCCCCTCTGTCTTTTCCACACAGATGTTAGAGTGATTTTCCTAAAGCTTAGGTCTGACCATTTCACTACTGTTCTCCAACTTCAGCAGTTCCCTATATTACCTGTAGCATCAGATGCTACAGAAATGCCTGTTTGATATTTCAAGTTCTTTACAAGCTGGTTCAAATTTACTTTCCCAAATGCCCAGTTTCCCTTCAGCTATGGGTAGTGAAGCCTCAAGCTCCTTCTCTCAGTCGGGATCTTCATGACATTGTTGGCCAGGCCCCAGGCAGACAGACAGACAGACAGAGAATGGAATGAGGAAGGCAGTAACCTTTACAGATGGGCACAGTTTGAATCACATCATCACATACTGGTGGTATAAGCAGAGGCTGAGAGGGCCAACACAGCTGCATGGCAGCATTCCTTTCCTGGGGTATCGAAGACCACCAGCTTGATCCATGGCTTATTTTCTCTTTGGGCAGCTTCTGGGTGGCTTGGTGCCAATTCTTCTCCATGTGGCCCAGTTGGTGGAATTGCTACCTTCAGTTGAATACGTCAGTGTCCTCTGGGCCTCAGCCCCCACACAGCTGTCTTTTTAGCCTATACCTGTCTAGGGCATTCAGCAGCAAAGAAGAAACCCTGAGGGACAAGATCTCCTACAAAGCTAGCTTTGCCCATTTCATTGTTAGTAATAAGGGCAGCAAGGTGGTCATCCAGGGCAAACTTTGAAGGAGCAAGTTTAAACCCTTAAGATAGAAAGTCAGTGGTATAGTACCCAGAGAAAAATAAGGGAGGGTAACCCAGCTGACTGGAGGAACTGAGCTCCAAAACGTTTCTCTTTTTGTTGTTGTTCTTTCTTTTTTAAATAATATTTTATTTTCCCCCAATTACATGTTAAAGCAATTTTTAACCTTTTTTTTTTAATTTTGAGCTCCAAATTCTATTCCTCCCTCCCTCCTCTCCCCCCCCCCCCCCCCCCCCCGCCATGGTAAGCCATCTGATATAGGCTATATGTGTACAATCATTAAAATACCAAAATGTCATTCTTGATAGCTTCTGGATCATCCCTCTTTAGATGACTTCCTTTGTTCATGGGATCTTACCTTGTGTTTGTCCTTCGTTCTTGAAGAGGACCATGACATCAAGATGATGACTTGCGGTTGACTTTGATTTGAGTGAGGGAGGGCTGTGCAAGGTCGCCAACCTCACCTTCTTCTCCTGAGCCATCTGGGTCTAGTGGCCTGATATTCATCAGGATGAATGGAGATGGCCCAGGATGCAATGGGAGACCCTGGCCCTTTCAGGCTAAGGCCTTATCACATTCTTACTTTGAGTGAGACACACCCATTCAATGAATAGACTTCTTTAAGTAGTTACTCAAGGGATGGCACCTTTAATCAAAAAAAAAAAAAATCAAACCGGAGGGGAAGACCTTTAGGGTTTCTGGATAAAAGAGAAACAATTAGTATTTAGTAATTACATTCACTCTGTGCTAAGTGGGTGGGGACTTGTTGTCCAGTCTACTTATCCTTTCTATGAGGCCTCAGAAATCCACTTTCTCAAAACCTAAAGTATATGCCAGACTATACCCAACTTTCCTTTCCTCTTTCACAAATTCTAAGATGCTTAGTCCAAGTCACTTAGTCCAAGAATGTCACCATTTTTCTTTCATTAACTAATTCCTCCTTGGTTAGAATCAGGTCTGTTTTAGGAGTTTCTCTCATCAATTCCTCTACTTTTTGGAAATTATAATTCAAAACAAGCCAAGAATTTAGCAATTGCACTGCTTTAGGCACAAATAACAGTTATTGAGATCATTTAAGTCCCTCTTCACTTAGACCAAGCCTTCATGCTGGATTTTTTATCTGTTTCCCATATTCTTAATTTTTATTTTCATTCTTGTTCTTCCTTATACTGGGGTAGTCTGTAGTGTACATCACTTTGGTTTCTCTGTTGATCCTCTGTCCAATCCTGACACCCCAGGGTCCTGGGTTTCTTTGTATGAGGGTATCATCTTAATAATCAGTCTTGCTCCACCACCCTTCTAATTTACTCTCTTCTTTTTGAAGAGTGTATCCTCTCCATAGAAATATTCCTGTCATGAGTCCCATCCTATCAATTCTATTATCCATGAGGCTACATTTTCCTCTCTGTGTTAAGCTATCTAGTTTTCTTAATTATCTATATTTTGTGTATTTCTGTCTTTCTCCTTGGATACTGTTTACTGTGAATTATTGGTCTTTATATTCTTCTGTTATATCTGCTACTTTCTATAGTATTTGACTTGCTAGGTATATATGGGTAGTTTTCTTCTCTTTCCCAGTAAACTAATTTTCATCTTAAAAGAAGCATGAGACACTCATGTCCTCGCCATCCTTTCCTTTGGAGCAGAGGTTTCCTAAGACCCCTGATCATTGAATAAAATACCCATTGTAGATGAGGAGATGGAAAAACTGTGGCCAGTGGGATCTACCCACATCTCTCTAGGGCCTTCAAGTTGACCACAGCCTGGGCAATCTGTGTTTGCACAGCCTTCCCCATTTGTTTTTCGGCTCCTCAAATCTTGGCCTTAACTCAGTGGGTTTATCTCTTTGTGTCTTCTCTCTTCTTGGGTCTCTCCAGTCTCTAGCTAATTCCCTTGGTGGTTAGAGCCACAGAATTGTGATGCTAGAAAGAGTCTTAATGATAATATAGCCTAACTCCTTTCTTCCTCTCACCTCGCTTCTACCTCTATCCACATAAATGTTTTGCTAATGAGCAGAAAAAGTCCCAGGAGATTTTCTCAAGCTCCTACTTCTAACAATTCATATTTCTTTAGCATTTTAAAGTTTACAAAGCACTTTACTCATAGCTCCCTTAGGAGCTGAGTACTGCACTATTGTCCCCTGTGTGATTTTTGTTGTTCTTTTAATATAAAAGGTATCAGGAATTAATTTTGTTCACTTAGGAAAGTGAATACAAAAATGCATTCTCACAACTAAATGAAGTTGGTGATAGTTTCTGAATGTAGGACTACATTTTCAGAGTTGATTTCATGAGGAAAAATCATTAGTCCCCTACATAATAGTTCTACATAAATTCAGGAATTTGAGTTTTTGAAGTCCATATTCGAATGGCCTAAGTCCCTACCTAGCTCATAAACAGAAGTGATGGGTAGAAAGGATATTCTTTCAACTTGACATAGAAATCATACTTGTTACCCAATATTTTGTGGATTCATCCATTTTTAGCATTCATGGGATCCAGAAGAGATTATTTTTGAATTGGGATGAACCTAGAGATCATCTAATCCAACTCAGTCATTTTAGAGATGAGAAAACTGAGGCCAAGAGAGGTTATAAGGCCACTGGTGGTGCCATAGTGCCCAGACTGCTAGGCTTGGCAACAGGAAGACCCTAATTCAAAGCCAGCCTCAGATACTAACTAGCTGTGTGACTTTGGGCAAATCATTCAACCTCTGCCTCAGTTTCTTCAACTGTAAAATGAAGATATTAATAGCATCTACCTCCCAGGGTTGTTGTGAGGATCCAATGAAATAATATTTATAAAGTGCTTAGCAGCGTGCCTGACACATAGCAAGCACGATGTGAAAGTTGTTGTTGTGAGATTATGTGACCAGTTTGAAGGGACTTTTGCAGTCATTGAATCCAGCCCATCCTGAGGTGCTAGAGTGATAAACAGTGATGTCAGTTGATGGGGCCTTCATACCACAGAGGTCCTGTCCCTCTCCCACATTCTGCTCTCCTGACTTTGCCACCAATCTGATGCAAGTCCTCATAACCCCAGCTATCTCCAGGGCCTTCCAGTTGCTCTCTCATCCTAAAGTCTCTTCTGACTTGAGTCTACCCTCCATTCAGCTGTCAAATTGGTCTTCCTAAGGCACAAGTCCAACCACATCATCCTTCTATTCAGCAAACTCCCTCCAGGATCACTTGTGAAATCCTGGCTTAGCCTTTAAAGCCCCTTATAATCTGCCCCTTCCCACCTAGCCAGGCTTCTCACACCTCTTCCCTCCCACTTATTTTGCATTCCTATGACACAAGCCTCCTTGCTTTTCAATGCAGAAGATTCTCCATCTTCAGACTCTGGACATTGTCACTGGTTGTCCCTACCATGCCTGGAGCTCTCTTCTTCCTCACTGCCCCGTCCTGGGTTCCTTGAAGGCCTGCCTTCTACAAGACTCCTATCCTAGTCCTCCTTCATCTTTGTGCCTTCCCTGTGGGCCTGCCTCCAATTTATCTCAGATATGTCTTGTTTGTACAGTTAGTTGTGTGTTATCTTCCTGATTAGGCCAAGTTCCTCAAGAGCAGGGCCTGGTTTTTTGGATTCCCAGCACTCAGCACAGTGCCTAGCATATGGTAGGTACTTAATAAATGTATATTGACTGTGTGATCTTCAGGCACTGGAATTCCCAGGCCCTGTCCACCAAGATAGCTTCAAAAATGATTTGTTTTCCCTGATGAGATGATAAAATTAAGGCAGACCACGATGTCTTCCCACAGTCTGGGGTTTCTCTAAGGCTTAAGTTCAGCCTGGGAGAGTCTTGTGGGAGCCCTTGTTGAAGACTGGTGGCCCAGGGCAGCAAGTGTCCTAACTCAACTTAGTTGCTTGTTTCCTTCTGAGACACACATTTGGGCCAAAGCTTTTCTTTCTTTGTCTTTTTTTTTTCCAAATCTGGTTTGGTTTTTATTACAAGGAAGTTTCAGCTTGGAGAGCCTTGTGGGAGAATTGCTCCGTGTCCACTGAGCCCACCTGGAGGGAAGGGAGAGTCCCAAACTCTTGGGTGCCATGCCTGTTCATTGTATCTGAAGAGAGAAGGGTGTTTGTCCACCTGGAACAGAAGACTGTTTTGGGTGTCTTATTTATTAATTTAACCAAACAGGTATTTCCTGAGTACCTGCTGTGTGCTCAGCGTTGGGTTAGGTTCTGTGGTGTATACCGAAAAAAATTCACTTGAAAGGGATTATATATATGTGGTCATGTTCAGGAGTGGTTTGCACCTATCACCTGGAGCTTGCTCAGAAGTCAGAGCTAAAGCTTTGGATGGGACTCTGAGAAAGCAAGAGCCTGGGCGGATCCTGGAAACTAAGTGGCCAAGAGCCCAGGCGGCTGGGTCATCACTCGTTTTCAGTCTCCCTGCCCACAGGTACGTTTTCTTGTCTGTTAGGGCAGACTCACTAATTCCCGAGAGGGAAAAGGGGACAGCAGTCTTAACTGAGCACCAGAACACTCTTATTAATTACTCTCTGTTATTATTATAAGAGGACTCTCACTCTTCTAGATCCACTGGGGCAGCATTTCCCTTTTAGAGCAGCCTCAGGCCCTGCTTTGCAGGAGAGAGAATCCATTCAGTCAAGCTCTCAGAAGGCCAGAGAGGGGCTGACTGGTGGCAGCTAGAAATGAGGAGTGATGATGGGGTCCATCTGTAGATTAGGGGAAGGATATGTGCTAAGGTGTTACATCACTTGCAAGGAAGATGATTTCCTCAGCCCAGGGGACCCACATCTTCAAGTTTCTGTCTTTAGGCAAAGACAAAGCCACCGCCCTCCAGAGGCATGACATCCTGCTACTGTAGATTCCCCAACCTGGCAGACACTGATAATGTGGCAGCGTAGTACAATGGCAAGAGTATTGCATTTGGAGTGTTGAAGGCCTGAGTTTGAATCCCAGTTCTGCTGCTTGGTCTGTGTGTGACTTTGGGCAAGTTACCCTCTAGGCTTAGAGGGGAAAACCCAGACAGGAAACGCTCCAAGCTATTATCTAGCCTGAACCCTTTATAGCAGTGGTTCTTAACCTAGGGTGCTTGAATTAAAAAAATTGATGACTATATTATTCAATATCATTGGTTTCCTTACCAATCCTATATGCTTTATTTTATGCACTTAAAAATATTATTCTGAAAAGAGTTCCCAAGGGGGTCCATGACACCCTTTAGCAGGTCTTAATACTCAATCTAGGGGTTAGGGCCAGTGCTACCTACAACATTTGAAACTTCCTTCATGTAATTAAAATTACCTTATTTTCTGTGATCACTTTTATTATATGTTTGAGTAAAAATTCTCCCCAGCTGTAACTGTGAAAATATATCTTCTCATAGTCTCTTCTAATTTTTTTACGATGTGACTTTTCATATTTAGGCTGTGTGTCCATTTTGAGTTCATTATGGTTTGTGGTATAAGATGTTGGTCTAATTTTTTTGTCGACTGATAGCAATGACAACGAAGATGATGATAACGATAGTAACCAGTATTTATATCATGTCTACTATATGCCAGGCCCTGTGCTGAACACTTTTCAAATATTTCATTTGATCCTCACAACTTCTTGGGTGCTATTATTATTCCCCTTTTACAGTTGTGAAAACTGAGGCAAGTAGAAGTTAAGTGATTTGCCCAAGGTCACATAGCTAATAAATGTTTAAGACTAGATTTGAAGTCCAGTTTATCAAGCATTATTTTCTCCCTCTTACCTTCCCTCTCTTGTCTCCCTAACTGGACAAAAGAAAATTAAAAGAAAACACTTGTAACAAGTAAAAATAATCAAATAAAACAAATTTCCATATTGGCCATGTCCCAAAACATATTCTCCATCTTGATTTCTTTATCTCTCTGCCATCCAACATTGGTTCTAAATCATTCTCCTCCCCTTTCCCAAGCAGCTGATCCTTGGCCCTAGGTGGTCAGTCCATAAGCCATCTCCACTGTAACTCACCTGCTGGTGATTCCTAGGGCTGATGGGTTTTGTGGGAAACAAACTCTCTACCCTTAACTGCTCAGGCTCCATTGTGCCTTGTGACATTCCCTATACGCTATATGTTATTATTCTTTAGAAGAAGGTTGTGGTATATTCTGTCTAGATTCTTTCTGAATAAGCAGGGTCTAATTTTTTTTTTGTCCCTAGCACTGGTTTTCTTATGTAGAAAAAAACCTTCCTTTGTAGAATCCTAGAACCCTAAAATCTGAGTTGAAGGGACCCCAGAAGTTATTAAGTCCAAACTGTACCTGAACAGAAATTCCATCTACAGTGTTCTTGATAAGGTGTCCTTCTCCACTTGAAGAACAGCAAAGACAGGGAATCACTACCTCAGTTGCTCAAAATGTGACCTTACTATAACATGACAGAGGAAGAGAGCCATACTGTTCACTGAAGCTGATCCCTTTAACAGCATACTTGATCCCATTGCCTCCTGACTTCCCCAGCGCTTGGCTGTAGCAGTCATGCCCTCTTTACATGCCATTTATTGTCTCCCACACTATTGACTTCATCAGTTCTCCCTGATTGCCCTCCCTTTCCCACCCTACACCTTCCTTTGATTCTTCCAGCTCGTCAAACCACCTCCATCTTTCTCCTTTCCTTTTCTGTTAAACTTTTGGAAAAAAGTGTTTCTAGGAGATGGTAAAGTAGAAAGAAGTACAATGAGCTCTTCCCAGTCACCAACACACACCTCCAAACATCTAGAAAACTTGTCAGACTGAATTCTGATCAAGTAATCTAGGAAAAAAATCACAATGAGTCACATTTCAAGCCCAGGTTATCATAAAGAGACAGAGAGATCTGCAGACAGGGTCTAGCCAAGAGCATGCTGCAGAGCATTCCAGTGCAGGGAGAGGCTGTGCACCAGGGCAAGAAGAATCAGATCCAGCATGGAGGGACCTAATCTTGTGTGAGTTACATGAATAGATGCCAAATAGCAACTCTTTCATTCATTGTCCAGTTCCAGGTCCCGGATCCAGGGTAGACTGGATTCATTGTCCAGTTCCAGGCTGAGCAGCTCTGTCAAGGGGCCTTGGCTGTAAGTTCAGAACCAAGCAGCAGCTATGTGGCTGAGACCTTCAGAGTGGAGAAAGGTTCAGAGTGGAGAAAGGTTCTAGACCAAAGTTCTGTTGCTCTGAATAAGCAAAGCTTTCCCACTGGCTGACGGAGGCTGAGTCTACCAGCAGTTTACTGAATATGCAAACAAGGCAAACCTACAGGTATATTGTTCAGACCCAGACTTGGTCCTTTATTAGACTACTTGGAGAACATTGAAAACTTGCAGGTCCCCACCCTGAGCAGTCCCTGAGATCTTGGAATAACCCAAGACTGGATACTCCCAAGAAAGCAGCAGCAGTAGGACCAGCCCAGACATTCCCTCCAGAAGTATGCAGAGCCCAGCCCAAAGATCAGTTCCAAAGTCAGCAAGTAGGATGAAAGAATGAGCAAACAAAAAATGGTGACAAAGGACCCTTACGATACAAACACAGAAAATGGGAATGACTCCAAAACATCTACAAGCAAGGCCTCAAACAAAAACACAAATTCAGCTAGAATTCCTGAAAAAAATGAAATAAGGGTTAAAAGGAGTTCAAAAGGTTTTTATAAATGAAATGAGAGTACTAGAGAAAAAACTAGAAAAAAATGAGTTATCGAAAAAAGAATTGGAACAGGAATTAACAGGTACTAAAGAGATACAAAATCTTGCCTAAGCAACAAATGCTTCCTGAAAAGTGGAATTACCAAGTACAAATTGTTTACTTCATGAGACAACCAGAAATATTAAATATAAAATCAAAAGACAGGGGAGGGAGAAAGAAGAAAATGTAAGGGATCTAACTGAAAAAAGTAAGATTGACCTAGAAAACAGATTAAGGAGAGATCGTTTAAGAATCATTGGATTACCTAAAAGTCACGAGCAAAAAAAGACCCTGGAACCTTGTATTTCAAGAACTCTTAAAAGAAAACTGAAATAGCAAATCTACTGTTGACTTCTTGAAAATAATCCAAAATGAAAACATTATCACCAAAATCTAGAATTTCCAGCTCAAACTAGAAAAAGGCTACAAGAAACCAGAAAGAAAGAATTCAGGTAACTAGAAGCTGCAATCAATATCACATAATATTTAGCAGCCGTTGCTATAAAGGAGTAGAGATATCCATGTTTTCCAGAAGACAAAAAGATTTAAGCTTACAACCAAGAATAACTTATCCAGGAAAACTAAATATAATCCTACAATGGGAAAAATGGAACAGAAGACTCCTAAGCATTCCTGATGAAAGGACCAGAGCTACATAGAAACTTTGAAGCACAAATACAAAACTCAAGATAAGCGTAAAAAGGTAAATGTGAGTGAACAGTCATACGGGCCTAAACTCTGTATTCCAATATGGGGAAATGATACGTGGGCCTTTTGAGCACTATGAGCATCGGAGGTAATAGAAGAAATCTAATTAGAGGGTAAGTCTGGGAGTAGTTTTGTTATTTTTTGATGATCTTAAAATCATCAGGAAAAAGAAAGGGAGGACAAATGAAATACATTAGGAGGGGAAAGGAGAGAAAGATTGGGGAAAATCTTCTCACATAATCAGGGTGCCAAACAAGGAGGGATGGGTAGGGCCTATGGGTGACACTTGAATCTCATTTTCATCTGAAATGGTTAAAGGAGGGAAGAGTACACAAACATACACATGGAGCCAGCTATAGAAATGCATTTCACTCAACAGGAAAACAGGAGGGAAAAGGGAAAAGCAAGAAGGGAGAAATAAAGGGGAAAGTAGATTAAAGGTGGAATTAATCCTAGGCAAAACAAACTCTAACCAAAGATATACAAAAATATTTATAGCAGTTACTTTGGTGGTGACAAAGAATTGGAAAATGAAGGGAGTGCCCAGCAACTGGGCAATGGCTGAGACGGCATACCATAGTGCTGTTAGAAAAAGTTGATGAAATGGAAGATTTCAGTGAAACCTGGGGAGACTTTTATGAAGGGCAGAAAATTAGGAATTGTTTCTGAAACTATTCATTATATATGGCTCTTTAAAAAAAATTGATTTGGTTTAGTGTAGTAGTGTAGTAACACTGTCCTGTTTGAGTCCCCTTCCAAATTTCATTCTCTTTTCTATGTATTTTTCAAATGTCTTATTGAGGTTCTTTTCTTTGTTTTTCCCACATCGCTGTCACCATCTCCTCCAAGTACCCACAGTACTTGTAACAAAAATATAAGCAAGCAAAATAAAAATGTATTGTAATTGTCATGTCTGAAAACATATCTCATTTTGCTCAAGTTGTCCTTTCCAACTAAGAAGTGGGTGGGAGAGACTCTTCATCATCAGTCTTCTGGAGAAAAACTCTTTGGTCGTTGGCATTGATCTAATTACAGTGCAGCTAAAATTCAAAAGGAAACATAATCATTGATTTTCAAGTCTTTCAGAGTTTTTTTTTTTCCTTTTGCAACGTTATCATTGTGGAAATAGTTTTCCAGATACTACTGACTTTTAACTCTGCCTCAGTTCATACAAACTTTCTCAAGTTTCCTCAAATTTGTTCTTTTAGTCAATTACATGCCACAGTTTTTTCAACCATTCTTCAATTAAAGTCCACCCTCATTGTTTCTAGTTCTCTGCTGTAGCTAAAAGTAATGTTGTAAATACTTTTGTACATAAGGGTCCTTTCCTCTTTCTTTTATATTTTTGAGGAATATCCCTTTTAGTGGTGGGTCAAGGAATATGCATAGTTTCATGATATTTGGAGTATAATTCCAAATTGCTTTCAGATCTTTTGGACTAGTTCATCACTCAACCAGCAGTGCAGTTGTGTGTCTGTCCTCCAGTAGCACTTCTCCTTTTATGGTCATCCTTGCCAATCTCATAGAGGTGAGGATAGAACCTTAGAATTGTTTTAATTTGCATTTTCCTTATTGCTGATAAGTGATTTGGAGCATTTTTAAAAACATGACTGTTGGCAGCTCTATCTCTTCCTTTAAGAACATCCTTCTCCTTTGGTCATTTTATTTAGTGGAAAATGATACTTCTATATTTCTTGTCATTCTGTAGGTATATTTGACAGCAGACCTTTATCAGGGAAATTTGTTGTAGGAATTGGCTTTCCACTTAATTGTTTTCCTTCTGACTTTAACTGCATGACTTTTGTCTTCTGGGATTCTCTCTCTTATTTGATCAAAATGTCTTGATCCGTCTTTGGGACAGTTTTATACTTTAATTCTCCTATAGTATGTTTCTGTGACGCTTTCTATCTAGGCGAGATCCCTATCAAGATATGCATGTGGTCAGAGATGAACTTGTAGTTGTGCAATCCACTGGCCTTCTTCATTCCTTTTTCACCCTTTGGTCTCTCCATAGCTTTGAATCATCAGTTCCATATGCCTCCTGCTGATAGCCCTAAGCTCTTCCTTCAGACATAGTCAACCTTCTCACCTTCTAACTTAAATTGGGGGCCAGACCTATGATTTCATTAATGTCGGAATCTCCTTGTGAGGAAAAAAAACCTCTTCTAATCTCATATGCAGTACCTGCTCTTCAGCTGATGGTCTTAGAGTTGTGCGGAGCATTGAGGGCCAGCACCCAGGGTCACACAAACTATTCTGGAAGAGAGATGGGACTTGAATCCATGCATTCTCAGCACTCAGCAACCCAGTACCCATTACACCACACTGTCCTGGAGCTTCTGTCACTACCGGGATAATCCTGCTTAGAAACCACATAGCACAGCACAACAAACAAGTATTCGATGCATTGACGACAGGAGTCCTTCCCCCAAGGATTCTAGTAGGGTGCAAGATAAATGAGAACCGGCCATAGGATATCTGTCCATTACAGAGTCACAAAGCAAAGGAGAGCTGGTGTGGTTAGAAGGTTTTTCACCTCTCTGAAACTTCCAACCACAATTCCTAGTTCTTTCTGGCCTCTGAGGCCAGCCAGAATTAATCTAATTCCCTTTACAATTTACCTGGTAAATGGTAATCCAGCCTTTGCTTAAAGTGAGGGGGAACCCACTCTGTCACCAAACTGTGTACTCTGCTTTTTGTAAGGAAGTTTTGCCTTGCATCACGCCTAATTTTGCCCCTTTGCTACTTCCTCCTGTTGTTCCTAGTCTGCCATCGGGGGCCAAGTAGAAGCAATTGCTCTTCAAACACTTGGACACCAAATCATGTGGAATGAATGCATGAAGCACTTAGTAAACACTGAGGATACAGATCAATAACTGAACTGAAAGCCACATCAGAATAACCTCCAAGTCAGGGCACCTCGAGGGCACCCAGCATGGTGTCTCCAACATGAATGAACCAATGAACATTTATCAAGTTTTACCCACTGCTAGGTCCTGGGGTACAAACAGAAAAATAATACAATCCCTGATCTCAAAGGAGCTCACATTCTAATGAGAGAGACAACACTTATGGAAGAGTTTAGCTGCAGGTCAGATGGAAAGGTCCCTTCACCAAGGCACTGGTAGTGGTTGAGCATTCCTGAGTGCTATGCTGCTTCATCTAGGGGAGCCTTCCTGCCCAACAAGCAACAATTGTTTGGCATTTAGTGGGGATTATTTTTAGGATTATTTCCTTGGATGGTGGCTATGAGGGCTGGGCTGGAAGCTGTTGGTCTGGTTGTGAGGTGGACACCCCAGGGCTCATGCTCATATGCCTGTTTTGGAAAGTTGGTCAGCAGTTGTTGCCAGTGGTGATAAAGAAGGTGGGCCCTTTCTTCACCATGATTCCTCCCCTCAGTGATGGCTAATGGGGGCTGGACTGGAAGCAGATCTAGTGGTTTGGAGACACTAATATTCCTAAGACTTGAGTTCAGGATCCTGCACTATTTCCATCAGGGTCTGAGGGAGATGGTGGTCAAGGTGGAGGTGGTGGCTTGACTTGTCTGGTACATGCTTTCTCCTATCTCTCCCTTATGATGCCTGCCCCATGAGTTGGTAGTTGGGGTGGGGGGAGTAGCTGGCCCTTTGTGTCCAGGAGTTGTCTCTCCACCCTTCATCACACATAGCTGTGAGGGCTGGGCTGAAAGTGGAACAGCTGGTGTTTTCCCAAAGTCTTTTTTTTTTTTCAGATTAACTATCTCAAGGTCTTTCATTCGTTATATGGTATTATCTAGAGGCCCTTCACCACCCTGTTTTGCCCTCTTCTGGACACCCTCCACCTTATCAGTGTCCGTTCTAAAACGTGGCAGCCAGCAGTGAAACTATTGGGTTAAGAAATAGCATAGACTAGTGAAAGGTGGACTGTCTTGGGAGTCAGTTCAAATACTGCCTCTGATGTTCCCAGTGAGACATTGGGCAAGTCATTGAACCTCCCTGAAACTCAACTGCTTTGTCTTTTTTACTGAAGGGCTTGGACAAGATGATCCTTGCAGTTCTTGGCAGCTCTCAATTGATCAGTGATCCCTTGATCCTTCTTCTGATGTGGTCTGACCAGGGCATAGTACAGAGAAACTCTTTCCTCCTTAGCCCTAGACACACTCCCTCTCTTAATGCAACTTAAAATGGCATTAGCTTTTTGTGTTTGGTATGTATACTCTTATGGAGCTGTAACCCCTCATAACCCCCAGATCCTTCTCAAACAAATGACTGGCTAGCCAGGCTTCTTACTTCCACCTGTTGGCATTTCTTTGGATCCTGATTTTGTCTTCCAGAATGTTAGTTGCCCCTTCCAGATTTGTGTCTTCTGAAAATTAGATAGCTGTACCATCTGTACCTTTCTAAAAATGACAAATAGCACAGAACTGAGACGTTTGTTTAAAGCAGCCCAACAGGGCTCTCCTGCTCTATGAAACAGACTTTTGCCATCCTCTCCCCTCTAGGATACAAGATTCTTGCTATCTCACCCAAGGTAACAGCCATACTGAGAGAAGACAGGAGTGAGGCAGTGCCTGGGTCTTGTTGCTTCAGGCCTCTCTACCCTGATGACAGTAGGGTCCAGATTGGGGGGTTTGGTTTGGTTTTTTATTACTAACTGGTAACTCCCACCTTTGCTCTTCCCCAGAACAACATACCAAGCCTAACTACCTCTGCCACTGTGTACTTCCTTTCCACCCAACTTGTTCTGGGAAGAGCCTGAGTTCATTAGAATAATAACTCACATTGATGATATTTGTCCAAATACAGACCCACACTTTCCCCTAAATCTGACTTGTATAGAACCTGTCTGTGGTCTCTAACTTTATCCTAAATAGACCTGATAGTTCACTATTTTGGGCAGTTTGGAACAGTGAAAGTCACAAAAAGAAAAGTAACCATTAAAACATCTCCTTTTGCATTTTATTATATTAAAATTAAAAAACTTAAAAATTGTTTTATGGCAATTTTAGAATTTGTCTTTAGTATGCAAAAGTAAGTTTATTTTCTAGTAGTATTTTACACATATTACACACATATTTTACACATATTACACATATTTCAAAAGTAAGTTTATTTTCTAGTAGTATTTTACACATATTTACACATGTTGGATCCTCATGAGGAATCTATGAAGTACATACCAAAAGTATGCTCCTTGTATAGATGGGGAGGCTGAGGTGCAGTGAGGTGAAATTATTTTTCTTGAGATCAAAAATGTGAAATTGAGTCTTCAAATTCCTGTAGTATTTCCATTGCATTCCACTGCCCACACTGTGATATTCTTTCTCACAATTATGCCGAAGGCACAAGGCACTAGTGGGGCCCTCCACTGAGATCCATTGCCTGGGCACAAGGCTTGTTTTCATGGAGCAGGCAAGGTCCTGGTCATCGATCCCCACCCCCCCCCTTTACTGAATGCCCTGATATCCAGTGTATCTGTTTCTCTTCCAGCTACAGCTACATGATCGACAATGTCATCCTGCTGATAACAGGGACCTTGCACCAGCGTTCCATTGCTGAGCTTGTGCCCAAGTGCCACCCACTAGGCAGCTTTGAGCAGATGGAGGCCGTGAACATTGCTCAGACACCAGCAGAATTATATAGTGCTATTTTAGTGGACACTCCACTTGGTAAGTAGCGATCACCCTGGACCCTTCCTAGTCTGTCTTATTTATTTATTTAGGGCCTAGACTCTGATCCCATGGTTTAGGTCTCCTTCTCATTACCATGCCTGCTTTCAGAAGGAGGGATAGAAAGGTGTGTTTCAAACCCAGAGAATTGAGACTGTCTCACTGTGTGACTTAGGGAAGGTTGTGGCACTTTTCTTGGCTTGTGTTTCCTCATGTTTCGCAGAAACAAAGCATCTTAGAGTTGGAAGGGGCCACAGAAACAGCTAGTCGAAACCCTCTAAAAAAAGGATCATACAGCATCTGAAGCCACCATTCCTCTTTAGGGCCATTCTCATTGTTAGAAGGGTCCTCCTCACATCCTACTGTTCTTCATTCTGATTTCTGAGCCAGAACAACAAGCCTAATCTCCCTTCCACCTGACAAGCCCATAAATACTTGAAAATAGCTATGGTTTCCCTCAAATCTTCTCTTCTCCAAACCAAACTAAACATCTCTGGGTATTTCAACCAGTTTGGCAAGATCTTGAGGCCTTTTGCCAATATTAGGTTTGCCTGTTTTTGGAAGGTCTCCAGCTTGCCAATACTTTTTCTAAAATGAGTTACCTAGAGCAGTATTCCAGATGTTGTCTGACAAGGACAGAGTGGAGAGAAATCATTAACCACCAGGTTCCTGCACACGCTCTCTCTCTCAATCTAGCCAAGCATCATTTGGGGCTTTTGTTTTTGCTTTTCTACCCCCTATCTGCCATATCATACTCTTGATTTATATTGAGCTTTCAGTCCACTGGAGCCTGCAGATCCTCTTCAGATGCATTTCTAGTGTATTCTCCCCATTTCTCCCTCCCCCAACCTTTTCTACTTGCAAACTTGAGTTTTTGGATCTGAGTGTAAGACTTCATATTTATCCCTATTAAATGTTATCTTCTTAGATTCAGCCCAATCTTCTAGACTGTTGAAATTCATTTGGCTGCTAATTTTATTGTCCCTTATGTTAACTAGCTGTCCTTTCCAACTTTACATCATCTGCAAATCTGATGAACATATGACATATATGTCTTTGTGTGGATGAACTCTTGAGCAATCCATGACAGCTGCTCATGGATTATTGTTTGATTTTGATATATTCATAGGAAGTACGGTAGTCTTGAAGAATCAAATTTTTTTACTTTAATTTTTTTATTATGAGCTTAAACATTATTTAAAAAAGCATTTCTTTATGCAGCAGAGAGTATAAAAAGAGGGTTGTATATGAAACCATTAGTCTCTAGGTCAGGCCACTTGCTTTGTTTTCAATGTATAAGTTCCATATGCTACTTTCAAAACTGTCCTGCTTGTTTGCGCTTCCTTCTGAACATCTCTCTGCTCTCTTTTGTGCACTTTTGTCCCCAGCCACTGCTTTTATTTAAAATTCCAGTGACCCTCCTTTTTTCTGACATCACTGTTGCTATTCCCCTCTCCCACTGGAATTCTTCCTTCTCCCAATTAAAATGAGGAGGGAAGGAGAGAGACAGAGAGGAGAGAGAAACTCTTGTAACAAATAATTGTAGTCTAGCAAAATGAATCCACACAGTGGCCACTTTCCAGAAGAGTACATTGATTAAACACTGTGCAGGCTGTATTACAGTTCATATATTAATTTTTAATGCTTACAAAAAAGACCATTCTTCACAATAACTCTAAGGGGGGAAGCATAAGTATTATTGTTCTCATGTTATAGGTGAAGTAACAAAAGTTTAGGTTAACATCCACAAGGATAGTCTGAGAGTTGGGATTTGAACTCATATATCCCAGTTTCCTTATTAAATCCTCTTTGCCATAAGTACTACATATTTGGTGGATAGAGTTCTAGGTTGGGAGACAGAAAACATAGGATCTGAGCCTACTTACTAGTTTGGGGACCTCAGTTTTCTCCTATGTAAAATTCTATATAAAATCCTCCTATATAAAAAATTAGAATTGAATTTAATGAATATTCAAGGTCTTTGTGTATCCTCCAGCCTTCATCTATTACCCTTATTTCCACCAAATCCTCTAGGATCCCAGGTGCCCAAACTACATCAGATTTCTCCCCACCAGTACAACCAAACCTGGCAGTGAGTGTCCTAAGTGAAGGGAGATGGTCATGCTCCTTCCTTGTCCCTTTCATTCCCCTTCCCCTGGAAACACTGGTTGGATTTTTCAGTAAGGTTTTGCTAGGATCCAAAGGAAAGAAGGGACTACCTAGACTAGACCAGGCCATTTCTAGTGGCAGTACAGAGAAAGAGACTAGTTTGGTCCAAAATGAATAAATGAATGAATGGATGGTCCCAGTAAAGGTCATGATAAATAGACATCCAGACAGAAAAAGATTCTTATTAAAGATAGATTAGGAGTCACCTTCTTCTCTTGGGTCCCCACCTAATGCCTATCTTCCCTGGTCCTCAAGCAGAGCTTGGAAGAAAGTCCCAGAAAATGGTGGTGTCACTGAGTCTTGGCCCCAGTTGATGGACACTGAGGCGAGAGTGTGTGCATTGGGGAGAAAAGGGAGTTTTGGCCTCTTATACAAGCATGTCCTTGGCATTGTGTGCTTTTGGGTCAGTACCAGAGGCGATTAGATCATGTTATGGCCCCAACACTTGCCAGTTTTCTTATTTATAAATCAGTTCTAGAAAATAAAAGTACAAGGAAGAAGCCCTAAATCAGCTCAAACATGTTACCAAATCTCTGCCTCACCACTTCCAAGCTGTTTGGAAGTCCAAGAGAGTCATGGAGAGGATGCCTGGAGAAGGCGCTTGATTTCCCTAAAGCGAATCCTGGGGCAGGGGGCCTAGCTCCTGGAACCCTTGGTGGGAGGGATAGGGGGGACCCTATGTCCTCTCCTACCCTGAGCTGGATTCTTGCCTGAGCTCCAGCTGCATTGTCAAGTCCTTTCCTCGGGCTCCTCTGAGCCTGTCCTCCTTCCATCTCTCCTCTCCCCCAGGCCCCCCTCACAAGGAGCCTGGCCCAAAGGAGAGGTGCCTTAGCCTGCCAAATTCTTCCCTACCCTGCCTGTCTCTCTATTTTCAGCTGCATTCTTCCAAGACTGCATCTCTGAGCAGGACCTCGACGAGATGAACATCGAGATCATCCGCAACACTCTATACAAGGTACCCTTCCCCCCCTAGAACTGATCTGTGAAACTGGTGGAAGCATGAGGAGAGAACCTGAGAAAGATATCCTACTTGTCTCCCTACCACAGTGGTGTGAGCTTCTCAGCCTCCAAGGGGATCTGGCCAGCTGCTGGTGGATCGGAATGTGGGGAGGGGGATGATTTATGCAGCACATTGGTGCTCAGGCTGAGCCAGGTACTGCTCCCAGGGGCTCAGTGCAGCGTGAAGACCAGGCTGAGAACAGGTTCTCCATCCCTGGGGCACCCTCAGTGGGGCCCAGATAAGATCAGCTTGAGCACTGCCATGTGCTTTGGCCTGTCAGAGCTGGCTCAGGACTGCTCCCCACTCTCCTTACACATGCCCCCTCAGCAGGGAGTAGGCACCCAGACCCAGGCAGGGAAGGTCACAGAGGTGAGTCCTTTTTCTCTGGACTTCACCAGGGACAAGACAGGGACAAGTGCCATAGAATTAGGAAAGCACCCTGGCCTTGAAGCCTAAGGGTGGGCATTCTTCCCCCTCTGTGCTCTAACTTCCCAAGGCAAATCACTCCCTCTTCTGGGAGTCACCTTTCCCTTAAAGCCAAGGCAGGACCTTGGACAAATGTGACTTCTCAGGTCCTGTCTAGCCTAGACCCTCTGAGGACAAGTGGGACAACCCCTCCCCAGGCTTGACTGCTAACAGCTGAGAGTGCTGGGACGTGCACGCTTCAGCCAGCCCCTGGCAATGAGACTCTTTCAAGTACTCTCAGCTGGGCCGAGGAAGGAGAGTGCACAGTACCTGTGAGCTGTACCCCTTGTCCAGGGAGGGAGCTGCCCTGATTGATTAACTCTCAGGCTTCTTAGAGGGGAGACCAGGCCCTCATGGGCAGGAATGGGACAAAGGGATTCCGGGGAGACTGCTGCTGATATCCTTCACTCCCCATCAGCCTCACTTTGAGGGACACCCTTAGAGAATATGTAGCAGGGGCCTAAGCTTTGCAGCCTTGGGCCTTTCTGCACTGCCCTTGTTCTCCAGAAGTTCAGGGCACCACATCTTGGAATGAAAAGTCACACACTTGAAATTGGAATGCCTGGGTTCAAACCCCAGCTCTGCCATGAACCGCTTGGCAAGTCCCTTGACTTTCTGGGATTCTTTTTCTTCGGCTATAAAAACAGGATGAAATGGTCTCTAGGGTCCCTTTCAGCTCTGACATCCTATGATACTGTCTATGATTCTGAGTACCCAGGGAGGGCAGGAGAGGAGGTGGTGACTGCAGGGAAACTCCTCTTCTCTTTGGAAAACCAGCTTGCCTCCCAGGTTCTCTTGTTTCATGGTATAGGTTTGGGGTGTTTGGGTGAGCAGGCAAAAATAAACCAAGGAGTTATTGGGTATCTAAAGCTCAAGACTTAGACTTAGACCCAATAGGCCAGCCTCGATACTGGGGGAGATTGCCCCCTCTAAACCAGCACTAGCCAGAAGGCATTCCAGGAAGGTAGCTGGTCAGGAGAGAGCCTGCCCTTACTGACACATTCCACAGGGGAAGCCAGTCTCCTGGTCCTGGTGGCAAAACACTTTGTTTGAGGAAGAACACAGTGGTCTAGGGCAGAGGGTACTACTACCTAGTTTTGCTAGGACCCACAGGAGCAGATGTGGCCCCTAGGATGGGGGTGGGGGAACCTGATGGGAGTTTCTAGCCTCAAAGAGGCCATGTCCATACAAAGTACAAGTCTGGGATCCAGATTGTGATCTTAGGCAAATCATTTAATTACCACAACTCCTGTTTGTATAAGATGGGCTGGCCCAGTGAGTGAAGCGTAGCCTTGGAATCCAGAAAGCTCTGGGCTGAGTCCTGCCTCTGACACAGTCCTGGCAGCACAGCCAGGAGCAGGGTACTTGACCTCTAAGTTACAGATGAGTTCCTGATCGCTTCTGTGGGGAGTCACCACAATAAGAGTCCCCACCTCAAAGCAGTTCCATTGTGACATCCCTGGGAGGAGGTAGTGAAGTGTTAGCATTGGTCACACACAGGGGAAGTGTCAAGGCAGGATTGCATCACAGGAGTCCTTTACCTGTCCAAGGTAACATCCACTTATTCCTTGGGGCCTTGGTTTCCTCTTCTGTAAGCTGACAGGAAGAGATTGGACTAAATGATTCCTAGTATTCTTTTAACATTCTCGGCGTAATCTATGGAGTGAGAAGAATTCAGACCTCACACACTTAACTTTAGTTAACACATACCTGAACTTGCTTTGATCTTTGAGAACACAAGAGCTGGAAGCCAGGCCTTGGGCTTCGGAGACAAGAGGCCAGGTCTCGTGGCTCCTACTATTAGCCAGACACCTCCATCCCCCCAAAAACAGGGCAAGGGGGCTGAGAGAACAATAATGGCCAGCTGTTGGGGTAGGGGAATGACCCCTGCTGACTCAATAGGCCGACCTCAGGCACCAGGGGAGCCATCTGCTGATTTTATTAACATGAGCATCTCTTCCTCCCTAGTCTCCACTGCCAGCTGGACGCTTCTCACCTCCTGCAGACTCCGCCCCACCCTGAGTGCTTGGTTCCAGTTGCTGAGGCCTCCTCTTTTCTCTTCTTGCCTTCCTTTCCCACTCTTCTCTCCAACCCACAGCTCTCAGGAGGCAGCAGCCCCACCCCTCCCACCCGGGTAAACCATAGGGCCTTTGTGAGTTCATGCACCTGAGGGTGTGATGGTAGGCTGGGCACCCCTGCATCAGCCTTCTCAAGCCCTTCTTGCAAGGCCAGAGAATTGAGAGGGAAATCGTCCCTGATATGAGCCCCCAGCCTTTCTGGGAATTGACAGCCAGCCAACTTTCAGAGGGCATCTTATTCCTAGTGGGCACCTTTCCCTCCCCTTCCCAGATTCTGCTTGTCAGAGTTCAGGAATATCTCAGAGGCCACCCAACACTATGCCTTCATTTTTCAGACCCAGAGAGGGAAATCATGTTCAAGTCAAATAAGTTAGTGGCAGAGCTGGGACTTGAACCCAGGTCTCCTGACTCTGAGTCTGTTTCCATGGCAGTGCTTCAGTCCTGGCCTGGGTTAACTCCATGAAGTCCTAGATCATGGAAGAGCTGAGCTAATGGGATATCCACGCATCCCCATCCCACCCCTGCCAGGCCCTGGCTGACCCAGCTGCCATATCTCTGCTCCTAGATTGGGCTGGAGCTATGAACAACTCTCCCTTCATCACCCCAACCTATACCCTGCAGTCCTTACCAAGACTGGTTCAAGCTGGAGTCGTTAGGTTGCTCTGCCCTGAGGGGCTGAGGAGAAAGAAAACCCTGATCCAAGACCTCTCTGGCTCACAAGACTGATTATAAACATAAAGCCCCTTAGGGGTTCATGCCAGGGTTGCCTGCTTGGCTCCATCCCTGTCCCAGTGGCCACAGATGGGGAGATTAGCTAAGCCCTCCTGCCCTAGAATGAATGGGAATTGCAGGCAGTTCACATGGGCTTTGAGCAGCCAGCTGGGCCCTTCAGAATTCCAAGGAATTTGGGATGGGGGAGTGCCTTGGTCATTCAGTGATTTTTATTCCCATCAGACCAGGCATCCCAGAGATAGCACAGGAGATTTCGTTGCTTTACCCTAAGATCTTCCTTCCTTCTGTTTTGGGATATAAGGAACCCCACCTGTCCATCCACCCTCCTTCCTCCCCCAGAATAGCTTGGGCAAACAGTTGGGTTAGAGGAGGCAAAGTATGGGACTATAGACCAGGCTGGCAGTTTCACCTGAACAAATAAGAAACAAGAAAAGCCAACCCTGAGCTAAGTCAACAGTAAGACTGAGAGACTGTGGTCAGGCCCTGGCACATCTGGACACTCTCAGGTTTAGGAAGGCTCTCTGGGTACAGGCAGGTAGGAGAAGCCATCTCCCCAGGGCTTCCTCAGCCAGATGGCATGTGCCAGGCTTGCATGGGGCACACCCCCTAAGGTACTATCTAATGAGACTAGTGGTATCTGTATTGGAGAGGAGAAAGGATTTGGGAATCTGTATTTAGGGGTGATTTCCTTAGCTGCCAGGGAAATCTAAGAGGTCTGGCCTTTGGGCTGAGCCATAGCAAAGCTGTCAGGTTCTTAGTATGTAGTATTCTACCTACCTACCTCAGACTTGCCGGTTCATCTTGAATGCAAAAGGTTCATACCAGGACACTAACAATTAGGCAATATTGTTTTATAAAAAGAACTGGATCTGAAGCCAGAATCCCAGGTCTTCAACATTCAACTTGGACAACCTTGCAAAAGTCATTTCCTTCCTGAGCCTCAATTTCTCTTCCAAATGAAGCAGCTGGCCTAGATTACTTCTAAGGTCCTTCCCAGCTCTAAATCCTATGAGACTTGGTTCTCTCCCCTGCCCTCCCCATTACCCACTAGCCTAGCCCCGTATTTTCTCTATTGGCAGAATTGATTTTGCAGTCCAAGTGGCATGAGACTATTTCCCAGCTAGGAGAAAGTCTTTGCGGCTCTGCCTCAGCACCTCAGCAGCTTAACTGGCTGTGTATGGTAAATACAGTTCTATATGGTTCAGAATCTATCTTTTCAGAGAAGAGTCTCCTTGCTTTCCTGACATCCTCTCTACCGCCACCACTACCCCCCTCCTTTGCCCACATGGCCATTTTCTACCTGGTAACCAACCTCTCGTGTTTCCTGGATGTCCCTGGGCAGGCTGGCAGCATGCCTCATGGGTGTGTGGGTGCCACTGGCCCAAATGTCAGGTCATAGTCTGGGAGAGAAGCATGGGTTTGAGGCTGGTACTCTGCCATGTTCCTCACCAGGACTTCAAGAGACAGCCATCCTAGAGTAGCCAGACCTCTTATTAACTAGTTCTTGGAGGCCTTCAGGTGGAGCCTGAACTTATCAGGGATTCCTCCTTGAATACAGTTTGGACTAAACCCCCAAAGTTCCAGCTCAGATATTCTGGAATTTCTGGCCCCCGATTCACATTGCACATCCTGTTGTCTTCCTTGGCTTTAGTCATCCCATCATAGTGCCAGGTACTATTCATTGGTGAATGTGCCATCACGTGCACCTTTGGTGGGAGAGTGTAAACCCAGCCATAGGTTGTCCTCAGAGCTTATGAGGAGCAGACACAACCTAAGAACTTTGGTTCTTCTGTAGGACACAGACTGAATCAGTATGTCTGCTGCTCCTCCCCAGCACTGACCAGGCCTGAGGGGGCCTTGAAGCCAGACAGTCTAGATTCTTTGCAGAGGTTTGGGATTTTATGGAATAAATATAAATTAATATAAAATTTTATGAAATAAATATAAATTAATATGAAATAGAGATTCTACCAGATCCTTCTAAAGATCTCTGGAGTTCACTGTCTCCTTCACACAGGAGTCAGTGGTGAGGGGGACTCCAGTACTAATCGCTCTTCCCTGTGTGACTGGCAATCCAATTTGTCCAATAAGAAGTGTTTTGCTCCTGCTGGCAGCCCCAAAATATCCAGCCCATGTGATGTGCTTCTGACATCCACACTGGCAATAATGATCCTTCAGCAAAGAAGGAACTGACAATTTGGCCTGTGATGTATGAGATGGGGCTGAGGTGGGGGAAGAATTTCTTACTGTCTGACAGATCAAGGAAAAGAAATGGCCTTTTGAGCTAGTTACATTGGCAGAGACTTAGGAAAGGCTGTGTCACTGCTTGGGGGGACCAGTCACATCAGACTTCTGCACTGGTGGCCTGGCAAGGGAGGGGCCAGTCTTCATCGAGACCACTCAGGGAAACTGGATAATGAAGGGAAAAAGCAATGAGTTCTTAAGGACCCAGGTTTAAATCCTGGTGCTGTTGCTGCCTTATGACTGTGGACAAGTTTTTTCTCCTTTCTGGGTCTCCTTTTCCTAATTTTCTAAGATAAGAGGGGATGGATTTGATCACTCCCCTGGTCTAGGGGCAGCAGGGTGTGATGGAAAGAAGCAAGAGACTTGGTTTCCATCCTAGCTTTGAAATTTACTAAGTATATGATCAGAGACAAGTGACTTCACTCCTGAGATTGTTTCCTCACTTTTGGAATTATAAGTTACTGTATCTAAGGTCCCTTCCAACTTTAAATTCTTTGAACAGATGAAGCTAGGAGTTAGCTTTCCGTGCCTCTGATTCCATAAACCCAGGTGTTCCTGTAGTTCAGAGCTGATGGGTTTTCAGGAATTCAGAACTATATCACCCTAGTGTAGTCAAATTGTGGACAAACAAAGCAAGTGCAGGCGATCCCAGGTCACCTTTTCTTTAAGGCTCAGTTCTGCCCTTCCCCCTTAAGCTGAGCTCCATCTGGGAGTCCCTTAGGAAGAAATAGCCTCCTTCTCTTACTGTGTGTGTCTCTAGATTCTACACTGCCACCAAAGTCCTGCTCTTTCCTCATAGTATGAAGATGACTGAGGTCTTGAAGGCTGGCAGTGGAACATAAGCTCTGGTAGGTTTTATCATGCCACAACAGTTTTAAATACAGTCCCAGCAACAGATTTTGCTGTCCCAGGATGAGATTAGTTAAGTAAGAAGAAGCCCGTCATCAGTCAGCTAGCCACTGTGGAAAGAATCATTTTGCTGTAACATCCCATGAAACAAAAAAGAATTAAAAATAGCCCTTAATGCTCTGTGGTCCCTTTCTGTAGTAATAATCAAGAAAGGGACCAGAGAGAGCCAAGAACTGCAACTTTCAGGCTTCTGTGAGTATTAACAATCATTGGGACTCCAAGCTTGCGAGAGCCTTGTCCAGTGACCAAACCATAATATTGTTGGAGAAACTGAATGCTGTTAATATTGGCCTTCTCATTGTAAAGGAAACTAGAAGCTCTAGGTAAGTTGAAGATAAACAGAAGGAGAGGTGAACAAAGTGGGGAGTAGACTAGCTTCCTCATGCATCCCCAGACCATTCCCTGGAGTGCTTGACAGTCAGGCTTTGTGGTGCTCTCGACCACAGGACACAGCTTAGAGAAGACTGTGAAGGCTCCTGTAGCTTCTGCACCACCCTCTGTTGCAGAGAATGAAGAGATAGAGAAAATCTATGGAGAATTTCTTGATTCTGGGAAGAAAGTCTTGATAAGACTTTCCAAATTAAATCACTCTCTACTTTGATACTTAGTGGCTTTAGTACAAAGGGGAGTATAAAGAAGGATGGCTTCCCCAAACATTGGACCATACTGCTTAGGATGCTGCAAGGCCATAGGGTAAGAGTTGCATACCCATATATCATCACTGTCTGCTTCAAGAAGAATGTTTAGAAGCAATGGTCAGTCATTGGGAGAGCTCAATAACAGGTCATGTTCCACACATGGAAACTAAATGCATGTGAAGAGATAGGAAGCACCTGCTTGTCAGAATGAATGTCATTTCCCAGTCCGTTGCTTCTGACCTGGCAGAGTCTTGACATAGTAGAGCAAAGATCAAAACCAACACCAAAACCGATAAAAAAAGAAGAAGGTTCCACATAGGCCACAGTATTGATGACAGCACTTCTTGTGGTAGCAAAGAACTGGAAATAGCTCTCTACTCAGGCCATTATTTAATCAAGTCTATTACTTCCAGGATCAAAGGTAAAATCCTCTGTTCAAAGCCCATAATGATAAAGAGGTCCATCATTTGAGGTTGGCCAAACAAATTGTGGCATGGAATCTCATGGAATATTACTGTGCTGTAAGAAACAACAAATATCGCACAGAAAAGCAAGGAAAGACTATATGAACTGATGCAAAGTGAAGTAAGTGGAACAAAGAAAACATACACGACTGCAATGATAAATAGATACAACGTAAACTGTAAATTTACAGTCACTGTAAAACAAAAGTGAATGTTGTAAAATTCCAGGAAAGAAGCTTGGCCACAAAGGAGAGATGAGAGGGGGCCTCCTCCCCATACTCCTTTGGTTGGGGCAGAGAGTGGTTCACAAGTACACGCTGCATATATTGGTAGATTTTTCAATGTACTGATCAGTTTTACTGAAATTTTTTTTTCCTCCTTTTCCTTTTAAAAAACCTCTTTCTTATTAGGGATAACTCTTTGGGAGGGAAGTGGAAGAATATAGGGGAAATTTTACTCAATACAAAAATGAACCATATCAATAAAAACATTTTTAATCAGTACCAAATTGGAAGAATAAAAATTGTATATGGTATGCAATTGAGACAATTCTGACCTGACATAATGCTAAGAAAATTAGGAGAAGCCCCCAGTGTAGTGGACTGTAGTGGAGGATTTAAAGAAAACACACAGATACAAGTTTCAAAGACCAGAAAATCATGAATTAGTTGTAATCTGCACCTCTGGCAAGCATACCCCCCAGGAGGTTCCAGAATGATGGAAGTATTGAAGTCTAAGTGATCAGGAGGTCCAAAACCTGTAAGAAGTTTCCTTCAGCACTGATGGGGGAAGTGAATGAGAGAACCAGTCTGCCTGAAGATGAAGAAAGGCTTGCCCATAGAGAAAATAGATGATGTCAGAAGGGAGTGGAAAGGTCTAAGAAAGGGCACCTGTTTTGGACCACAGGGGAAACCTAGACTGACATGGTCAGGAAAGGTGGTTGCTTTTGGGGCCAGACAGCAGGTGGTCCGGCATCAGGATTAGGCGCAGATCTAAGGTGGTACCAATAGTGAGAGTAAGTCAGCAAGCATTGAGGCATTAAGATTAAGGGGGATTGGGGAAAAGCTTTTTGCAATAGATAAGACTTTCATTGAGACTCCAAGGAAGCCAAGGAAACTAGGAGGCAAAGATGAGGAAAGAAATAGTTGCAGATAAAAGGGACAGTCAGAGAAAATGCCCAGAGTCAGGAGAGAGCATCTCCTACAAAAACCATTAAGGAGGACAGCATCATTGATGTCAAAGAGTCTGAGGTCAAGAGAGCAAAACTAAGGTAGGAGAAACCTGGGGAGATGGAAAGGGGTCAGCTTAATTGATTAAATAAAGGAGTGATTTGGTTAGATCTTTGTTTTAGGAAGATCCATTGGGCAACTAAATGGAGGATGGACTGAAGTAGGGAGAGACTCGAGGCAGGGATGCTGTTGCAGTAATCTAGGCATGCAGCCATGAGGTGCAGCAGAGTGGTGGCAAGACAGAGTCAGAGGAGAGAAAGAAGGGTACTGAACAGAGATATTTGGAGGGCTGGCAACTGATTGAGTCTGTGAGATGAGAGGGCAAAAAGTCCAGGATGACACTCAGGCTGCAGGAGGATCCTAGTGTCCTCAACAGTAACACGGGACAAAAGATAATGAGGTCAGTTTGGGAAATGTCTGAGACGTCTAGTTCAAACTGTCTAATAAGATGTGATACCACAGGTCCTGAGAAAGGTTAAGGAACCTAACCAGGAAGACCTCGCTTTATGGACTCTGGGCAAGTCACTTAACCCCTGTCTTCCTCAGTTTCCTTTACAAATAGATTTGAGCATTGTCAGTATAGAGATGATAATTGAATCCATGGGAGTGGAAGGGATCACAAAGGCAAATAGTATAGCAGAAAAGGAGAAGAGGGGCCAGCACAGAAACTTGGGCTGACACCTGTGGTTAGCTGGCATAACCTGGATGATGATCCAGCAAGGGAGACTGAGAAGGCATGGTGGGAGAAGGAGGAAGAGAGCCCAAAAGGGGAGAACAGGTTTCTGCTCACAGGTTACCCCTGGGCACTGCCATAGTCAGCTGCTTTCAGGCCAGTAAGTAACCACTCTGGTGTGTGCCACCATGGAGCGTTCCCCTGCCTATGGGGGCAAATGGGCAGCCTGCTCAAGTCATCCTCAGTCTGGGCTACACCTGAAGGGCTCATCTTCACCAAGACTCCTACTCAAGGTCACTCCTGGTGACTCCAGGTCCTTCAGGCTTGACTAGAGTAGAAAAAGTCAGCCACTGCTGCCTCCATTTACCTCCATGCAGGGAGCCCCTGCAGAGGACTCTTCCCTGCCATTCCTAGGGTCTCCAAAGAACAATTTCACCTGGGTGAGAAAGTCCCCTTGTCCTTCTGTACCCTCTTTCTCCCTGGCTTTGGAGGAAGCTAGGCATCTGTCTGTGGAGGGCAGCAAGCAACCAGGGTGGAGAGGGGAGAAGGAACTCTGAGTAGGCAAGATGGTATAGTGCAGTCTCAGTTTCTTCTTTTGCAAAATGGGAAGTGTCCCTGCAGTAAGATGGTTGTCCTGTGGTGTGAAGTCCCCATCAGCTGACATCACTGTTCATCATTGTAGCACATCAGGATGGGTTGGATTCAATGACTGCAAAAGTCCCTTCAAACTGGCCCCCAATCATCACTGGGCCTCAGTTTTCTCATTTCTAAAAGGGCTGAGTAGGATTAGATCATCTCTGAAGTCCTTCCTAACAGAGTGAGAAGGCAGGATTGAAGGAGGTGGAGGTGATGAGAGAGTACCATAGAGTAAGACCAAAGCACAGACTGGACCAGGAAGCAGAGAACCTCAGATGGGACAGACGCTTTTGAGGATTTTCCCACGTCCTCACACTCACACTCATCATTCTAAAATGTAACCTAGCTCTTTTCTCTGCAGTCATTTCCGCTAGCCACTTTCACGAGCTCATGTTGTGGCAGAACTCTGGACCCGGAATAAGACCAAGGCTCTGTGGGAATTGAGTGATGAGAATAGAGAGCCCAACTGCCCCCTCCCCCCGCCCCAGCAAGGCTTGGAGGCATACCTGTAACCTTCTTAGCCCTATACCCAGTCTGGTTGTAGGAGAGGCCAGGGATGAGGCTTGAGGTTTTCAAGATGGAAGGAATCCGTAAAGATTATATAATCCATTCCATCCCCTCATTTTGCAGATGGAAAAGCAGGCATAGAACAGGTGACACCCAAGGTCACATAGGTTGTGAGTGGCAGAGCCGTGATTGAGGAAAGGGGAGACTTGTTAATATTCTAGAGTTTCACCAGAGAGGCCACTGAGAGTGAAGACATAGGTTTGAGCAAGAAGGGTGCTGCCCCTTTGCCTGGAGCATGTGCCAGAAGGGCCCAGTCCTGTTGCCCCTAAGCCCTCCCCATATGTGGAGGCCAGTGGGAATTGGAAAACCGTGGAAGGAACAGAATGATCAGCAAACCTGCTACCTCTGTTTCCAGGCCTACCTAGAGTCTTTCTACAAGTTCTGCGCCTTGCTGGGGGGTACCACCGCAGATGCCATGTGTCCTATCCTGGAGGTAAGTGCTATACAGGTTCCCATTCCATGGTCAACAGCAAGCCTTGATACCCAAGCCCTGCCTTTCACCTTCCCTCCTTCTGCCTCCTCCTTGCCACTCCCAAAGAGTGGTCCCACAGGGAAGGGTAGCAAGGAAGCCTGAGACCAGATTCACCAAAGCAGTCTGGTCCAGTGCTCATGAGTTTACCATTCCACCCTCACCCCCAATGTATGTTTATCCATGCCAGTTTGAGGCCGACCGCAGAGCCTTCATCATTACCATCAACTCATTTGGCACTGAGCTCTCCAAGGAAGACCGGGCTAAGCTGTTCCCACATTGTGGGAAGCTCTACCCTGAGGGCCTGGCCCAGCTGGCCCGGGCTGATGACTACGAACAGGTCAAGACTGTGGCTGACTACTATCCGGTGAGTGGGGATGGGAGCAGTTGCCTCCCACCAGTGCCAGGGGCCCCTAACTCCTTCCCCACCTCTCCATCCTGAAAAAAAAAAGTGAGACACCTTTTTTGTTTCATCACCTTTCCTTTTCTTCCTTTCCTATCTCCATATGCCATTGGGCTCTGGCACTCAAGTGCCAGGGGCCGTCCCCAAGGCCGTACTCTGACCCTCTGACCTTCACTGGCATGATCTGCCTCACCTTCCTCTCTCACCCTCTTCCTATCACCCTCCTCAGGACCACCCTGAACTGTGATTTCCAACCTAAGCATTACCCACCATTATCTCCTAGGAATATAAACTGCTCTTTGAAGGGGCTGGCAGCAATCCTGGCGATAAGACCTTGGAGGACCGATTCTTTGAGCATGAGGTAAAAGGCTTTTCTTTAGTCTTTATCCCCCTCCTCTCCATAAAATGTGGTTTTTTTGGCTTAGTGGGGAGAGGCTAGCCCAGGGCTGAGTGGGAGTTTCTGTCATCCTTGCCCTTGGCCTCCAGTGGTGGTGCCTGCCATGACCAGGGTGCCTGGGGTGACACATCTGCCTCTGCTCTGCCAGGTGAAGCTGAACAAGCTGGCCTTCCTCAACCAGTTCCACTTTGGCGTCTTCTATGCCTTTGTCAAGCTGAAGGAGCAGGAGTGCCGCAACATTGTATGGATTGCTGAGTGCATCGCCCAGCGCCACCGAGCCAAGATCGACAACTACATCCCCATCTTCTAGCTCCCTCCTCTGATCCCCTGTTTACTATCCTTTGGCCACGATTCCATAAGGCTCCTGGGGAAGGACAGTGGAGTTCCACATGTGTATGGGTCCTCGGGAGCCCTTGGTACTGAGCATGTGTGTATTTCTGACACAGTCACTGTTCTGGCCTGTTCCATATGCACTTAATGCTGATGAAGCAGGGCCCCCCCTTCCATCCCCCTCCCCACCCTGGTCTTTGTTCTCTGGAGCTGTGCCAGGGCTAGAATGGTAGGGCTCTACGATCCTGGTGTCAAAGCTGAGCTCCCACGCCCCACAAGTAGCCTCTATAACGTCTGTGTTGTTAAAACCCCTGCCCTAAGAGAGATGGATACAGGGGTACCCCCTGTCCTGATGTTTACAGCTGTTAAAGGCATCTAAGAAGCATGTGGTCACTTTGATACCCTTTTCTTCCCCCTCCTTCAGGAAAGCCAGCTTGACTGTGGCCAAGGTTCCCTGGCTCCTGTCAGCCCCTTTCCTCTCAGCTAGCCCAGGACCCTATCCCTAGTGGAGAAGTGATATGTAGGTATTAGAGGCAGGGAAGTACCCTGCATACTCATCCCTCCCCCTGAGACACACAGAGACACACACATAGACACAGACACACAGACACAGACACACAGACACACACAGACACAGACACACACACAGACACACACACACACACACACACACACACACACACACACACACACACACACACACACACACACACACACACACCTTCCCCCCACCAGCATGAGCCGGAGCTCTGCCTCTGAAAACTAAGGAGCCTTTCCTAAGGTTCCCTCCTGCCCTCAGCCAGGGGGCTTTGGTACAGAAGTCAGGGGCTCTGCAGGCCCTCTTCCACCCAGGGGTATCTCTCTTCTCTCAGACTCCCCCTGAGTTTTTGTGTTTCTCCTAACAATAAAGCTGCCCACTCTGTGAGCCCAGTGTCTTCTTCCCTTCCCCTGCCATGCATGGTGCTGGGGTTGGTCCACACTCTAAGCTTAGACTACTAACCCAGTCCTGCCTGAGGCATGCAGGCATGTGCACCTTCAGCCCAATAAAAGTACTCCCCTTCCTCATGATCCTTGGCCTGAGACTCTGACACATCCTGGTGGACATCCCAGCCTCTTTTCTGAAAGTTTGTGAGCCCATAGAATATGGCGCAGGGGAAGGCATCTGCACCTGAAGGAGCCTCCTTCCCTCCAGTTCACTAGTCTAAGATGGAGTTCCCTCATTCTTTTTCCCATAGAGACTTCCCCAGAGTCAGGACCATCTAATGGTTATGGTTGTCCTGAAGCTACTGCTCATGTCTTGTGCCTATGACAACCTACCTGGGGACCCCATGCCTAAATCAGGAAGCTACTAGCTAGGGATGGGGGTGAGGCCCTGCCTTTGGCCTGGGGGGCAGGTGAGGGCCAGGATTGTCAGTCACTGGCCAAAGGCAGGGACTTGAGCTAGAAGGTAGAGACAGGAAAGACCTGTCAGTCTGGCTTTCTCCTCCCCACCCTGAAAACACTTCACCTGGCATAGAGCTGGGCACAAAGCCCTCCCAAAAGGGCCCTGCTGCCCCCAAGGATTTAGGCTCCTGAATTAAGAGCAAGGCTGACAAGGAATCATCCACATTCTTTATGGAACAGAATCAGACCTCTGAGAGGGATTGGGCCAGTGTACATTTTCTTCCCTACCCTGTACAAGATCCACATTCCCCGTCCCTCAGGCTCACATACACCTGCCCCCAACACCCTAACTAATACAAGGTCACCCAGACCAGTACTGGACACCCCCAGGCTCCAATCACCAATGTCCCACAGCACCTGCCATGTCAAACCCTTCTTGCCTCCCAGATCCCAGTGTGACCTCTGAACTTACAGCATTAGGCATGGCCAGTTACACCTGGACAGAATTCCATGCTTCCAGCATTGTTTACAAAGTGCAACAGTCACCGAGTGACAGATAGTACACAGAATGCAGGGTCTGGAAGCCTTGGGATCCATTTCTCTCCCTGCTGTACCTAAGCACCATAATCATCCTGACCACACCCCCAGCCCCAGGCCATTTTCTTAAGACTGTCCCCCAACAACTGCTGTCCTTCCTAAATGGAGCTTTCTTGATTAGTTCTACAAACTGAGGAAACCATAGATCTGGGCAGATGAGTAAAAAGGGCCTGCTCTGTGCACTGCCCTCTAACAACATCTTTCTTCACTGGCTTATCTGTGCAGTGCAAGGCTGTCCCAGAAGAGTGGGAACTCCGCCGACCCTACCCGAAAGGCAGTCCTCTTGTGGTACAACCCCTGACTGGTTAAGTGCATGGGTCGGCAAGCTGTGCTGGAGGCTTTCTAATGAATTCTGTGGGCTAGGGGGGATGGGAGAACCCCTAAATTGAAGCAGGACACACCTACATCTCCCCGTTAGTGTACTGTAAATCCCTAGTCACTATCCTCTCTCTTGTTAAACCCTGAAGAGGATAACACTGACATGATCCTTGTAAGGACACCACCACGGAAAATGGATTTTTGAGGCAGCTAGGAATCAGAATTGGACCTGAGTTCAAATCCAGCCTCAGACACTCATTAGCAAGTCACTTCACCCTGATTGTCAGGAATAAAAAAAGAAAGGCTGTACTCTGACACTTGTAGGAGAAATAAAAATTCCAGTTTATTTATGTATTTTAAGTGACAAATCAGTTAGGTGGTGGAGGGGTATAGAGGGAGGATCCAGCTGAGCCTGCAGCTCTAATTCTTGAACCAGCCAAGACGTGGTTGGAATTAACCCTTCAAATCCCAGCACGTTGGGGAACATTCCTTTCACTGAGATTATACCAGGCACAGCCCTTTATGGGTAGGAGAGACCCCATCTTTCGCCCCCTCCCCCCCAACAGTTCTTCTGAGGGCTTTGTAGGGAAGAAAGGGCCACTCAGCAGAGGGCAAGGCAACATCTAGATTTACCCTGGGTCGAGCCCACACGCTGAGTCATGAGATCAAAGGATTTGGAGTTGGAAGGGACCCTCGAAATCTTTTAATACAAACCGGCACCTTTTGTTAAAAGGAAACTGTTCCAAGCGGGAAATGATGTGCCCAAGGTCACACGGGTAGTCAGGAGCAAAGCTGAGAGCCCAACCCCGATCTTCTGACTTCCCAGTCCAGAGCTCTCTCACTTGTCCTCGTCCCCCCCCCACCCCCCACTGAGTCCTGGGCAGGTGGTTCCCCAGCGGGGGCCCTGGGCACTGTGCCCGGCTCACTGGGACGTGGTCTGGGTCTGGTTGGGGGCCGGGGGCCGCAGGGCCCGGGGCAGTGAGTGGTTGATAAAAAACTCCTGCAGGAAGCGGCGTCGAAGGCCCTCGGGGAGGTAGTAGTGAATGAAGTACATGAGCGCCAGCCCCCGGCCAGGGTAGTAGCGGCGCTGGGGCCGAGCAGCCAGCAGGGCGTCCGTGATGGCCTCCACCACAGGGCTCAGGTCGGGCACGGCCAAACGCATGGAGCGCAGAAACTGGCCGTGCATGTGCTCGATGTAGTCCTCTCCGTAGGCCTGCAGAAGCTCCCCGGGCAGGCTGGCCACAAGCAGCCGCTTCCGCTGCTCCCAGAGGCCGGGATCCTCCATGGGCGCTGCAGGAGCCGCAGCGGGGGTTGGACTGGACTCGCGCACCCGACCTCTCCCACCCAAGCCCAGAGTCACCCCACCTGAAGGACCTCCAAGGTGCCCCCGTCCAACCCTGTCCCCAGCACAGATCGAGGTCTGGGCCCAACAAGCAGTGAACTCATCCGACCTGAGACCTCTGTTTCGGTGCCTATGAAAAGGGGGAAGGGGTCCTCAGCCTCCGCCTAGTTGACTCCACCAGCTCCAGCTCGGGTACCCTACACCTCCCAAACTCCACCCCCAGCGTATCTGACGCCCTCCCCTCGGGGAGTGGCCCCTGAAAGCCTAGGCTCCCCGTCTTCAACCTCCCAGTCCCGAGACCCGCACCTGTCTTGAAGCATCCGGGCTGGATAACGCTGACCTTCACCCCCCAGGGAAGGAGCTCGCTGCGGCATGTGTCCATGATCAAAGCCATTGCCGCCTTGGACGCCCCGTAGGCGGCCAGGCAAGGATACGGCATGTCTCCTGGTGGGAAGACACGGGAGCACACCATCCTGAGACTGGCACATCTGCCTCGCCTCCCCCGCCAGCTCCGGAACCCCTGGGCTGGGCACAGCCGATGCTGAGTTAACCCTCTCACCCAAGCCATGGTCCCTAGCCCTGGTGACCCTCCCTCACCTGCCGGGCTGCCCACGGTGACAATACGGCCTCGGGAGCGACGCAGCAGCGGCAGCAGCCCTTTGGTCAGCTCCAGAGCCCCAAAGAAGTTGATCTCCATGCAGCTGCGGAAGGTGGCCACTGGGGACAGCTCCACGTCGGCCACTATGTCATTGTAGCCGGCGTTGTTCACTAGTCCCCAGAGCCCTGGACCGTAGGAGAGAGGGTCATGGCCGGTCCAGCCTCTGTCCCTGGGCTCTTACCCTCCCCCACCTCACATCCTCCTGATCCCCAGCTCCAGCCCTCGACCTCTTCCCTTCCCGGGCTGGATCCTACTCCCCCTTATCCTCTAGAGTCAAGAGGGCGCGCGCGCACACACACACACACACACACACACACACACACACACACACACACACACACACACACACACACACACACACACACACACACACACACACACACACGGTGTCCCATAGGCATCTCCAACTAAACACCGTCCAAGACAGAATTCTTATCTTCCCCTCAAAGCCACTTCTCTGGTTTCACTATTAATCTTGCAGTCACTCAGGTTCATGACCTCCCAGTTCTCCTACTCCCTCTCCCTCACATCCCGTATCCAATCAATTGTCTGGTGCTGTTTAATCTGCCTCCTCAGCATCTCTGGAATCTGTCCCCTTCTCTCCAGACACACTACAACCATCCTAGTTCAGGGGGTCCTATAACCTCTCTCTTCTCACCTCGACTATTACAAAAGCTTCCTAATTGGTCTCCCTGCTTTCACGTCCAACCTCCACATAGCTACCTAATTAATATTCATACAGCTTGAATCTGATCATGTCACTCCCTTGCTCAAGAACCACTGATGACTCTCCATTGCTTCTAGATCAGACATAAGCTCCTCCATTTGGCATTTAAAGTCCTTCATGGGCTACTTTTAGTCCATCTTTCCAGGACATCCGAAAAATCTTAGGCCAGTTTTAAGGTTTAAGAGCCGAAGGCTACACTAAGCCTTTTGGAACACCCTGTATATTACCCCCCTTCTTAGACTTCAGTTTAGCCAAATTGGTCTATTTGCTCTTCTACTTCCTTCTTCCATTCCTTTGCAGAGGCTATGTTCCCTGCCTGGAATGTTTTCCCTCTTTACCTCCAATTCTTGGAACCCAAAACTCCTTCCAGGCTGAGTTAAAGTCATTCAAGAGGCCTTCCCTGATTGCTTTAGTTGTGAGTGCCCCCTCCCCCAAGTCCTTTGCATTTATTTTGTAAATATCCTGCATTTGCTTCATCTGTGAACATACTGTACCTCCTCCCCCCAAGGAAAGGGCAAGCTCTTTGAAGGTAGGGACCGTCTCACTGTTGTATTTGAATCCCCATCACTCAGCACAGGTACCCAGCTCCTAGTAGGTATTTCATGAATGCTGGTTGATTGACTGGTTCAACATTCCTTGATTAAGCCCCTTCCCCTGATGAACCCACTCCTGACCCCTTCCTCTCCTTGGCTTGACCCTTCCTCCCCACCTCCCCATTTTCTTTTTTCCCAAGGTCCCTAAAGAGGAAGACTGACCAGAGCTGGCAGTTTGGGCCTTGGCAAGTTCCAGGGCTCGGGTGATGTCCCCAGGTTTGGTCAGATCCATCTGCAATAGGGTCAGGCGGGAAGAGCAAGAGGCCCGAAGCTCCTGGGCCCCTCTACCCTCTGGCTCCAATACCGTGGCCAGCACAGTGAAGCCCATGGCATCCAGCCTTTTGGCTGTCTCCTTCCCGAAGCCAGAGTCACAACCTGTGGGGCAAGGAAGAAATTATTAGCCAAAGGGACAGAGCCAGCAGCCTCTGGCATTCTGGGTTTGTATAGTGGTGTGGGCTTCCACTGGCTCCCGTCCAAACCTATCTTCCATGAAGTAAAAGGTACTATTTATGGAACACTCAAAGGTTTGCAAAGCACTTTACAAACATTTCACTTAATCCTCACAACCATCCTGGGAGATAGGTTCTACTTTTATTCCCATTTTACAGATGGGGAAACTGAGGCAGGCAGTGGTGACATGACTTGCCCAGGGTTACACAGCTAGTAGGTGTCTGAGGCTAAACTTGAACTCAGGTCTTCCTGCCTCCAGACCCAGTGCTTTTATCCACTGCTGCTGTGGCCAAACTCCCACAACTACCAAACTGAAATTCCTGAAGCACAGATGTGACCATGTCAACTCCCCCACTTGGGTGACTCCTTAATGCCTTAGGTCCTCTGCTTGGCACTTAAAGCTCCAACATTCCTCCCCTTGCTCCTCCTTGCTGTTCCCAGTATATGGCATTCCAGCTCCACCCTCCATGACTTGCATAAGTTATGGCTCCTTCCTGGAATGCCCTCTGTCCTTACCTGAGTTTCCCTCAAAGCTCCCTTCCAGGACCACTTTTCTGATACCCTCAGCTGCCTGAATTCTCCCCCACCTCCACCAAAATTTTTTATTTTGAATTTTTTGTGTTGCATTCATTTATCTATGAACATGTTGGCAGCTGGTGTTCCAGTGGATAGAATGCCAGGCCTGGAGTCAGGAAGACCTGAGTTAACATCATACTGTGGCCCTGGACAAATCACTTCACTGACAGACTTTTTTGGATCACCCAATGCCCAGTATAGTGTCTGGCACATTAGATACTTAATAAGGTCTTTTTGTTTAATCCAGTGGCAACTCAAAGCTGGAAGGGACCTTAGACATCATCTATCCCTTATTTTACAGATGCAGAAACTGAGCTACAAGAAAAGGGTCTATACTAGTAGTAGAATCTATTACAGCTGACTTCCACCTCAGTGCTCCTGTCTTTGCATAACACTGTCCCCAGGAAATGATGTCTTCCCTCCAGCACTAGCCCAGTCATCCTGTAGCCAAAGGAGACCTGGGCATTATGAATACCTCATGCTTCACCTTGGTAGCCAAAATCAGGGCATGATGGGGCAACAGAGAGGAAGAGGTCTTGGCAGGGAGGAGGGAAGGCACTTACTATAAAATCAACAAGTGATTGGTGGAACCCTTCCAAGCAACCCTGCTAACACCCTTCCCCGGGGACCCTGGAGTCAAGGAAACAACTGCAACCATAGCTCTCTGTGCCACCCTCTGTTCCCCCTACATCTCCCTCACCTTCATGTCCATGGCCAGGGAAGTGGGAGACTACAGTGGAGACTTCAGGAGCCACAGTGCTACCCCCAAACCACTGGGTCCTTCCCCAAAGCACTCTCCATGGTTCCTGACCAAAGGAGCAGCCACTCTTGTAGGTCCCCACTGTGTCCCTTCTCCCCAGAAGAGCCCATTCTGGTCAGGTATAACATCCATGGTGCCCAGAGACAAAGCCTGGCCAAGCTGATTAGGACTGAGAGCACACACACACAAGAGTTTCTGCATATACTATACAATTCAGCAACTCAACATCCATTTATTTGTACCTCCATACACACACACACACACACACACACATACACACACACCCTCCTCCCCCACCAAGTGCTAGACCCTACTTCAGACTCCGGTTATCTTTGGCTGAACTTACGTAATTGCCTCCTAATTGGTCTTCCTGTCCTGATGTATTCAGAACAAGCTGCCAAATTATTCTCCCAGTGTCTTTTCTCCCCTAGCACCTAGGACAATGCCTGGAACAAAGATGCTAAATAAATGCTTGTTGAACCTTCCTAATGCACAGTTCCTGCTCAGAACCTGTAGTTCCCTGCTACCCACAGGATAAAGTGCAATGATTTAAGCTATGCATTTAAGCTTCCCCAGTCTGACCACAACCTACCTCTTCAGCCTTCTTGCCCACTATCCCCTGTCATGCCTTCACCACCTCAGCCAGAGTTACTTTGTGGTGGAGTCAGAGGACCTGTGATGTCATTGCTCCTCTTCGAAAACCACGGACAAGAACAGAAGACCTAGGTCTGAATCTCCACTCTGCAAACGTGGGACCAGCCAGAGTGCCCCTGAAGGAGGTACTTTTCAGAGCCTCAATTTCCTCTGTCTGTAAGATGAGGTGGTTAAACCTGAGATGGTCTATCAATTTCTCTCCCTACGGAAATTCTATGAATGAATTCTTCAGAGGCGCCCAGTCTGCCCATTCTCGCCACTCCCTGGCACTCAGGGCGTCCCGCAGACCCTAACCTCTCCTCCCCGGGGCTGAGGTAGGAGCATGGGTCTTGGGCCTGGTCTCTTTGGTTGCCTGCTCTGGTCCAGCTGGTCCCGGCTGAGTCCTAAGGGGCCTCTCTGGGCCGATGTCCAGCCCGGGATTTGGCCGGGACGGAGGAAGGGAGGGAGGGGAAAGAAGGCGCAAGGATAGCCAGCAAGAAAGAGGAGGAAGAAGGAAGAGGAGGGGGGAGGAGTACGGATGGACATGGTAGAGGGGGGCTCTTTAGATCTGAGAAAGGAATGTGTCCCATTTTTGGAACTGGCCCAGAGGGGTTCTGGTTGGGGAGGCGGCGGGTCTCAGTCCCACCTGGGGTCCCCGCCCCCTTTCCCTTCTGGCTGGTCTAAAACCTTTCAGCTTTGACCCCGCTCCCGACTTGGCCCTGTCAGACCCGCCCCTCTCTGCCTCCCGCCACCCCAGTCTGGCCCCTCCTCCCGTCTGGCTCCCGGCCCCGCCCCCCTCCCGTTACCTCGGGAGAACAAAGCCTGGCTGAGGGTTACCCAGAGCTTTGTCTGGGGCCCGGCTGGCGTGCGGGACTGCCACCCCCGCCCCCTGGGAACCTGCGGTGCTCCTGCGGTGGCCCCGCTGTGTGTGTGTTGCGTGTGTGTCTATCTGTCTGTCTGTGTCTGTGTGTATGTGCGTGGATAAGGTTCACGTGGGCCCGTCACTGCCTCCGTCTGTCCACATGCATGGGAAAATGTGTTTGTCCGTGTATTCTTCTGTGTTCGGGTCTCAGTTCACATGTTGGCATAGTATCTGTGTTCAAACTCTGGCTTTGGGCGTTATTTCTGGGCAAGTGTTCCCATATCGAGACACAGGTTGCAGGACGCCACTGTCTGCATTTCTAGGCACATGAGTATGCAGGAACATAGATTTGGAACTAGAAGGGACCTTGGAGGTCATCTGGTCCCTGCCTCATTTTAAAGAGAGGGGAACCGAGGCCCAGAAGGGTAAGTAAAACCCAAGGTCACACTGGTAGTAAGTAGTGGAGATGAGATTCAAAGCCAGGGCCAACCAGAGTTCTTTCCACAGCACCCTTCTACCTCCATGTATGCAGGTGGGGCCGTGTGCCTTTCTGCACACTAGCCTGAAGTGTTCCCATCCAAATGTTTCTGCCTAAATATCCATGTAGGAGTGAACACGTGTGTGTCTGGAAAAGACTGCAAGCTGTCTTGCAAGGGGAGAGGCAGGGGAACAAGGATGTAGATGGAACAGCTTTCCTCTGGAGAGACCACTCTTGCTTCCCTGGTAGTCAGTCCCTCCTACCCAAAAGGGAAAATGGGGCTAGAGGCCTCCTGTGACCCCCCAGTTCATGATCCCACCTCAAATTGATGCCCTCTCCCCAACCCCTAACTCCTCGACTATCTGGCTGAGCAAAGGGGGCAGCTGGCACCTAATATGTCCCTGCCAGATGTTTGTGTGCCTGGCCAATGGGTCTTTGATGTACAGCTGAGATGGTGAAAGACAGTTCCTCCCAGGTTGAAGAAGGTCTGGGCCCACTTCCACTTCACCTTTAGAATGGGGAGGAATTACTTAGCTCAGGGGAAGTCTTTCTGGTCACTGATCTTCATATTCAGAAGCTGGGGTAAGGGGAGAAGTGCCTCCAGAGAAGATAGAATCAGCATCGTCGAGCAGGGAGGGAATTTTAGAACCAAATGACAGAGCAGGGAGAAAGGAATCATAGAAACATGCAGTCCATTTTCGCCATAAAAGGAAACTGAGGTCCAGAGCAGGGAAGTAGGATGTCAGCCTAGGGTAGTGCCCAGATGCTGTGTCAGGGAGGACTCCTCCCACGTGGACCACAAAGCTCCAGAATCCCCATCCCCAAGGCCCTCCCTTTCTCCCCAAAGCCTACATTCCCTCATCTTGGACTCCTATAAGCCTGCCTCGGATACTCAGTATCTGGGAACCATGGAGACAGAAATTTGGAGATGGCCACAGCCCTCTGGGGCAGGTAGGTGACAAAGTAGATAGAGCGCTGAGCCTGGAGTCAAGAAGACTCATCTTCCTGAGTTCAAATCCAGCCTCAGGTTCTTACTAGCTGAGTAACCTTGAGCTAGTCATCTAATCCTGTTTACCTCAGTTTCCTCATCTGTAAAATGAGCTGGAGAGGAAATAGCAAACCACTCAAGTATATTTGCCAAGAAAACCCCAAATGGGGTCACAAAGAATAGGACACAACCCAAAAATGACCCAACAACAACAAAGAGTCCCTGAGTGCCTTGTTTCCCATTGACCTAAAAGGAAATTGTGTGAAAAGGATAGGGGGTAGGGTGCTCCATACTGTGTCCCCTGGTTGTGTAAGGGATCAGATGAGTTCCCAGATGCCTATGGCTTTTCCAGGCCTGCTGGGCCTTCTCTCTTAAACTTTCTACATCTATAGATCTTTCTTTGGACCGCAAAGTCCTTGGTGTAAGGAATTCCCACTGGAAAAATCCCCTTTACTACTTCAAATCATCAACCACTCAAACTCTGAGTCTGAAAGAGTTGTCTGGCACCCTCAGAAATGTAATAAGGTACAACACTCCTCACAGCAACCCTGTGAGGAAGATAACCAATTTTTATCCCCAGATGGTGTCTATGGCTTCACTGTTATGTTGTCCAAGGTGGATCTACTGACTCCACATCACATCAGCCCCAGGTTCTAGAGACAAGTGAGAATGGCCACATGCAGGGCTGAATCCCCAAGAGGGGAAAGGGAAATGGGAGGAAAACTTTATCATTCTCCCCCACACCCCATATTAGCCTGGGGAATATCTGGGCAGGATAGACAGGAGCCAGAGAAAGGGGGTCTTGTTTGGGAGTTGAGGGAGAGGTTCTCTCTCTGCTAAGTCCTGAGCAAAGAAGAAACTAATTGTAGCAGCAAAGGAGACTTGAGGAAAACAGCAAACTTCTCAACTATGCTGCCAGTAAACTGAAGTAGGGTTTCTACCCAGGAGGCTCTCAAAGTAGGTTTCAGTCAACTGTGAAAGACTCAGCTATCCTGATCAAGACAATAAGCCAAGATGATTCCAAAGGACTCATGATAAAAAAAACACTATCCACCTCCAGAGGGAGAACTGATGAACCCTCAGTGCAGATTGAATGCATACTTCTTTTCATTATCTTTCTTTTTATTGGTTTCTTTTGTTTGTGTTTTCTTTTGCAACAAGGCTAATATGGAAATATGTTTTGCATGACCTCACATGTGTAACTGAAATCAAATTGCCTACCTTCTTAAGTGAGGGGAGGGGTGGGAAAAAGAGAATCTGGAACTCAAAACAGTTTTTAAATGATTATTAAGACATTCTTACATGTAATTGGAAAATATCTAATGCAATAATAAAAATAATTTCGTATAAAAGTAGGATTCAGAATTGGTGCTGGAGATCCCATAGGAATGGAGTCCAAGGAAGGGGAGCTCAGTACCCTTCAGGGCTAGCTCACTAGAAGCAGGCAACTTATGCTGATCTTATTGGAGCTCTAGCTAAGCCACAGTTTCTGGAGGTCAACATCTCTGCCTCAGTCCACCAAGTTCTTTCAAGTTTGCAGACTCTTCCTCCTCACTGCTTCTTCTGTATCACTCACCTCCCTCCTGCTGTAGCCCAGAAGAGGCTACTAGCATCCAGCAATGTTGAGGTAGAAGGGACATCAGAAATTTTTCCTGAATAAGTCCCTTTACTACATCCTCAACAAGCAGTCAGCCTCTCTACTTAAGTGTCTCCCTTGATAAGAAACTCACTACTTAGCAAGGCACCCTTTTAGGACTGCTCTAAACCTTAAGACCTTAGACTCCTTACCAGCACCCCTGCCTCCAGCCTCCTTTTCTCCCAAATCTATTCCAGAGCACATTGACCTTCATTTCCATTCAATTAATAAACATTTATTAAGTGCCTACTGTGTACAAAGGTACTATGCTTGGTGCTGAGAATGCAAAAACAAATTAATAATGGTCCTTGTCCTTAGTGAGCTAACATTATATTCTCAGGACTCTGCTCAAAAAAGTCCAAATCTCTTTGCCTGGCTTTCAGGGCTGTCCACATTCTGTTCTTTTTCAACTTTATTGGATATTTCTCTCCTCCTAAAACCTTCAACTATAACCCAATATCCTTACTGCTTATTTTCATCATAAGATTTATGGACAGAATGGACCTTAGAAATCATCCAACGAAGGGGACTGTGGTCATTCGTTCTATAAACCGATGTCCAGAGAGTATGAATTTGAACCCATCTCTGACTCTAAGCACAATGCTCTTTCCACTTATACAACATGGCTCCCTTCTTCCACTCACAACAGACCAAATGTCCCCTGCCCCACTCAGGGCTGAGTCACTGGAGAAGGTATCCAGGAAGCAGAGGAGGGCAGCTGGCAGATCAGGAAGCACCTGAAGTGGAGAAACAGCCTCCTTGCCCAGGGGTCTTAGGCCACCTGGAGAAGCTCCCTTCTTTATCATCTTCCCCCACCCCATACTAGCCAAGGAAACTGGATGGGGGGCATTGTGAGTTGGTCCCCCTTACTACTCCCGGGGGACTGGGAAGCAGTGCCAGTCTGGCAGGAAGAGGAAAAGTCCCTTGGGCCCTCTTCAGTGTCTACTCCCCACCCCCTTTTCTGCTGATAGATTTATTCCCATCTCCAAACAAAGGAAGCTCAGCCCAGAGCCTAGGAGGCACCTGAGCCCCCTGCTCAACCTCTTCCCTGGGGCTTTTGCCCAGTCTTGGCCACAGACACTGCCCATGATGGCCCCGGCGTTTGAGATACAATTCTTGCTTCTCCCACACAAATCCCTGACCCATCTCTTCACTGTTCCTCAGCCCTCACCCATGATAAAGTATCACAGAGATAACCGAGAAATCTGCAGCTGTCATCTCAGATGCACTCACTCCTCTTAAGTCTGGGTACCAGCAGCCTCCGATCTAGTCAGAGAATCTGGGTTTGCATCCCACCTTCCACCAAAAAACTCAAGTGATCCAGAGCAAGTCATTTCTTTCCATTATTGGTGATGCTTCAGATCCTATGAGCCATCAGCTTTCTCACTGTCAGATCCAAAAGCCCAGGGAAGGGAAGAGAGATCTGTCCCAAGACATCACTAATTCTTCTGCTTTCCCCACCTTGAATCTGCCCTCTACCTCCCCCTCACACCTCACTTCCTAAGAAGTCAGAGCACCCCAGAGAGCAGAAGAAACAGCACCTAATCCTGTCCGATGGTGTGAACATGACATAAAGTGTCTTTGGCGGTCTGGCAGGGGTCAGAGGGTGTTAGTCATGCCCCATGTGCCAGGCAGGAGTAACCTCAAGCCAAGAGCCCTCCTCACTCCCGTAGTCATACACTGATCCCTTGTCTCCCCTTCTCTTCCCATAGGTCATTGAATGAAGGGGTTGGATGAGCTGACTTCCAAGAGTCATCCAGCTTTACCATTCGATGTCCTAAGGTTCCTTCCAGCTGCAACCCTTCCCATCTGTCCCAGTTTGCCTGGAAGAGTTTCAATTCTGGACAACATCTAACAGACTCATGCCATTCCAAAAATGCCAGGAGACAAGAAGTCCCTTGTGTGAGCTCGTACTATATTCAAGCAGCAGAAACTGTAGAGGCCAACCCCTCATTTTACAGATGAGGAAACTGGATCCCAGTGAAGGGAAGTGAGATGCTGAAGGTTACACATGGGTGGTAAACAGCAAAGTGCTGACTCCAATTCCAATATCATTTCCACTAACTTAGTTTCCCGTAGTTTCCTTCATTTTTGTTAGCCTGGGAGCAATAACAGTGACATGCAACCATCTTCTGATTCAGAGGGCACCCCACCACCACCAACATTCTTCTTGATCATGGGCACCACCAAATAAAGAGATGTCCCTGGTCCCATGCCCTACCAAGACCCTGAGTGTTGGGACTGCCTCCTTTCTGGGATTGAAACTAGACCCTCCCCCAAAATCCACCCCACCCAGTGGCAGTCTCAGGGTCCACCAAAACAGAGCAGAAAGCTTGGCATAAGGCACTCACCATGTCTCAGCCTCCCCTCACTAGACAACAGGCTCTGTAACCAAAGCACTTCAATCACTGTCCAGTCTACCCTCTGCAAGTAGGGTAGAGATCCAAGGACACTGAGTGGAGTGGCATATCTCTGCTCCAGGGACAGAGGCAGAGTAGCTTTAGTCACTTCTGGTGAGCTGTGCCCACTGGTCTAGGAGAAGTATTAGGATCATAGTCTTTAGATCTGACAAGGACCTCTGAGTCATCTATTTTAACCTTCTTACCTTACAAATGAGGAAAGTGAGGCACAAACAGGTGTCGTGCCTCGCCCAAGTTCACACCTACTTAAGTAACAAAGTTTAGGATTAGAACCCAGGAGTTCTGACTCCAAATTTCCAAGACACCATACTGTCTTCCCCGCCCCCTCCCCAAGTAGTTAGTTTCCCCTCCTCGCTCTGGCCCCTCCTGGGACGTATCCACTTGGCTACTCCCTGGTCCAGTGTGGAGAGGGAGGACACCCCGCGCCCCAGAGTGCCACACCCACTCCTCCGCCTCCCACTCACCAGTGATGAAGACCACCTTCCCTGCCACGGGCAGCCTGGGCCGCCGAGCCAGGCGGGACAACACGAGCCAGCCCGCGCCGGCCACCACGGCCACCCCGGGCAGCGTGGGCAGCAGGCGGCGACACAGCCAGTCCAGCAGGGCTAGCAGCGCCAGGGCCCCAAGGAGCGCGCGACTCAGGCGCAGGTCCGAGCGGAGCATCTGGAGCAGCGCCCGGCCGGCCACTAGGAGCCACGCACAGCCGTAGGGCCAGCGCTCCATGGCCCGGGGGCGGGTCGGGTCCGAGCAGCACGGGGAAGAGGGACAGAGAAAGGGAGAGAGGGAGCGAGGGCGAGGCGGAGAGAGAGGGAGGGAGGGAGGGAGGACCGCGGGCCGGAGGGGTCCAGCCGGGCGGCAGGACTCACTCCCTCTCTCAACTCGCCCTCGTCCGCTCCCCCAGAGCTTTATAAAGGACAGAGGGGGCGGGGCCGAGGGGCGGAGCGGCCCGGGCCACCCGACCCCCCACTCGGGCGGCCGCCGACGCCTCCCCTCCCCCCCAGCCCCCCGCGGGCGGGCCGAGGCCGGGCAGGTGCCCCCTCCCCTTCCCCTGCCTCCCCTCCCCTCCCAGCTTGGGAGCTGGTGGCCGAGCCCGCCCCCGGCCCTGTGCCCCAGCCCGCCCGCCGGGCCGCCTCCCTCCCGCTCCCAGCCGGCCCCGCCTCCTCCCGCAGGGCTCGACTCGGCTTTCGAAGAAGCCGGAACAAAGTTGACTGGAGGAGTTAGCTGCCCCACCGGGCCCACCCCGGCCCTGCCCGGCCCTGCCCGGCCCAGCCCGGCCGGAGCTGTTGGGCCGCCGCTTCCCTTGAGCTCCTCGCCCTTCGCACTCCGCCCGCCGCCGTGCCCGCCCGTGGGCACCTGGCGCTCCGGGCTGCCGGGCGTGCGGGCAGGAGGGATCTGTCCACAGCACCTCGCCAGTGGCACGCGGAGCTGGGGGACCCTGGCGTCCAGGCTGCCTCCGCCGCCTTTTGTGTCCTGAGCACCCCGGGGGCTGCTCGCAAGGCTGCTCGGAGCTCAGCGCCCAGTTCTCTCCCGATCCCCGGCTGCCTTGCCCGGGGTCTATATGCTTTCACACACACACACACACACACACACACACACACACACACACACACACACACACACACACACACACACACACCGCGCACACACTTTCACTCACACACTTACATCCACTCTCACACTCACAGCGCTCACGCACAACCTCGCCCCCTCTATTCCTCCATCTCGCTCTTCCATCCTTTTTCCTCCCTCCTTTCTTTCTTCCCGTCTGTGTCCTGTGCCTTTCCTCCTTCCTTGCGTCTCACACTTTCTCTCTTCTTTCTTCAACCCTCTTTCACTTTCTCTTCTTTCCTTTGTCCTCTCTCTCTCTCTCTCTCTCTCTCTCTCTCTCTCTCTCTCTCTCTCTCTCTCTCAACCTTTCCCTCTCCTCTCTCTGTGTCTCTCTCCTCTCTGTCTCTCTCTTTCTCTGTCTCTCTCTCTGTCTCTGTTTCTCTCTCTCTTTCCCCCCCCCCCTTCCCTCTCGTCTCTGTGTCTATCTGTCTCCTTCCCTTCCCTCTTCTTTTCTTAGGCACAGGTACAGACTAACATGAGCACACATTTATGACCCACTGCATCCCACACGTGTACACACAGTTTAATACACAAAAGGACACTACCTGCACCATCGTGTGTGTATCAGTCCCACCCCAAGACTCCTGAGGGGAAGGAGGACTGTGTGGTAGGAAGGCATCCTGAGTCCTGGTATAGCCACTATTCTAAGCAGCCCAGACACTTCCAGCTCATCATCTTCTCAGAGCTTGGTGCCAACCCAGGGGCCAGCCAGAGCCTGGGGTCTCCCTCTGAATCAGCACAATGCAGGGGACAGAGGGAGAAAGGCAAAGTCCCTTGGACAGAACTGAAGCTGATCCTAGATATCTGCTCCCTTAAAACAATCTGCTTAGGTTATCTAAAGCATATGCCTCCCTATATGTCCTATAATATCCCTTCCAGGTTTGTGTTCTGTGTCCTTTGGACTAGAGATCTTTAAGTCCCTTCTTGCTCTGACATTCTATGCTTTGTGTCCTGAAGTGCCTTCTACTTCTGACATTAATAATAAAAATAGCTAACATTTACATAGCGCTTTGAGATTTACAAGGCATTTTCCATACGTTATCTCATTTGATGTTCTAGGTTCCCATCCAGGATTAACATTCTATGTTTTAAGGCCATTCCAGTTCTGACATTGTATGATGCTATAAGGTGCCAAAAGCATGAACTCCCTACCTTCTCTGATCCCCCCAGCCCCTTTCCCCTAATTCACAAGTACATACCCAGATTGCACAGTTTTGGACTGGAAAATCTTTGGGGAGTAGGGAAGTAGCTCCTTGCTCCAGAGAGGAACAAAGGGCCAATGGTCAAGACAGGGCATGATAAGTAAGGGACCTCCATCTTCTCCCTCCTTCCCTGGCTCTTCAGACAATGCCTCTCTTTCCTGTCACACAAAATGGCAAAATTTGAGGGAAACTGAGAAACTTTTCATTCAGTCCTTTCTTGGCTCAGCCCCCAGCAAGGACCTCAGGGCACTTTCCTGAGTTTAGTCCCAAGAGAGGAGTGCCTCTAGCTCTGGATATCAAGGGTAAGTGATTCGTTCGGTTGAGGAAGTACCTGGATTTTCCAGGACAGTTACCACCATTTTATGAACTAGATTAGCCTTTGGTACATATGTGTGGGCTCTGCACAGAAATTGTTGAAAGAGGAGCACTTGGACCACAAGCCTTGCCAGTCTGCCATGTCTGACTGTGCCTATTAAATTCAGAAATCCCTCTTATTTTTAGAAGAGGGGAGGGAAGGGAAGGACAGAAGCATTTATATAGCCCTTACTATGTGCTAGATGGGTCAACTAGGCAGTGCAATGGATAGAAGCACCAGGCTTGGAGTCAGGATGATTTGAGTTCAAATCCTGCCTCAGAAACTAACTGTGTGACCCTGGGCAAGTCACTTGCCCCTTATTTACCTCAGTTCCTCATCTGTAAAATGAGGACACACTGGAGAAGGAAAGGCAAGTCACTCCAGTAACTTTGCCAAGAAAACCCCAACAGCAACAAATGTGCTAGATATTATGTTAGGCACTTCAGAATGATCCAATTTAATCATTACAACAATTCTAATAAGGTAGGTGCTCTTATTATCCCCACTTTACAGGTAAGGAAAAGGGTCACATAGCTGTGGCATGTCTGAGAATAGATTGGAGCACAGGTCTTCTCGACTCCAGACCCAGTACTCCGTCTACTTCACCACTTAATTGCATGGGGCGGGGGGGGGGGGGTCGCGGTGGAAATAGGGACAAGCACTGGACTTCAATATAGAAGAGTTGGTGTGTGCATATCAAGCCTGGTGGGTGTGGCATGTGTTTGCCCTTTACATACATACACTGTATATTGTTGGGTGTTTCAGTGTGAGCGAGTGAGTGAATAGAGATGCTTGTGTGTTTGTTTAAGAAAATATCTTTACAGAAGTGTATAAACCTCTGCCCTATCCTCCCACCCTTCCACCTCTGTAGATATTGATGGTCATCGAGCATTTATTAATGGATTGATTTATTAATTTATTAAACACTATGTTAAGTACCAGGTGTACAAAGAAATTCACAGATAGTCCCTGCCTTCAATTTACATTCTAATGACATGCAAACCACTGTGCAGAAACAAGACGTAGACCAGGGAAGCCAGAGATAATGGAGGGAAGGGGGCAAGGAGGGAGGCTGGGGAAGGAGAGGGGGAGGGGACTGAGAAAGGCTTCCTTGCAGAAGGTGGGATTTGAGCTCACTAAAGCAACTTTACTTTTGTTGCTGATGCATATAATCGTCGACTGTCCTATAGCCCTCCTCAGAATCCCCTGGCTTCCCAGTTGTGGGTTGTCTAAGCTGTAGTGCCCTTTCCTGATCCCATCCCCTCTATCTTTGCAATGAACTCTCTGGAAACTTTGTCCTGTTGTTAACCAACAGTCCTTTTTATGAAGCCTGTGCTCTCCCCTGAAATTGACTTCATACATATTTGGTATTTAATGTGTGCATGTTATTTCTCTACTAGTAGACTATAATCTCTTTGAGTATCTCTAGCCCTAATGCCCATTATAATGTCTAGCACATAATAGGTAACTAGTGTTTGTTAAATTGAATTGATTCAGTGTGTGTGTGTGTATGTGTGTGTGTGTGTGTAACTTTATGTGTATTTGTCTCCACATGAATTCATGCCTGTCTATATCCTTATGAATACGTGAATGTGTTCCTATGCATAAGTATGCATATGTGTATGTGTGTGCATGTGTATATATGGGTGAAGCCCTTGCCCAAAGCTGGAAATACCCCCCATGCTCCCTGCTCCCATCATGGCAGATCTCTGCCAAGGGCCTGGGCATCTGTGCCAAAGAGTGTCTGCCAGGCTCCTTGCTGAGAAGATTGGGTGCAGACATGAAGAGGGGGCAGCCCTGGCAATGCCCCCATCCTTGGGGCACATTGGCAGCACCTGATCTGATGCAGAGCCCGGAAGATCCTCCCCCTCATTAGGGCTTCCTCTTCTCTTAGCCAGTGCACTAGAGAAAAAGACAAATACAGGGGGCACTGCTGGGTGTCCCATGTCCAGAACTCTGTTGTTAATCCCTTTTGCTTCCTGAGGAGGGTAAGAGGCTTCTCTCTGCTCCGATTGTCATCCTGCCATGCTCCTCACCCTAGTGATGGTTCCAGGTTTCACCTCTGCAGTACCCAGCCCCCCCTTCCTCCTGCTGGCCTAGCTTCCAGGGTTCCAAGGCGCTTTGCCAGGCCCACCCGGCAGCACCTCCTCCGCATGCTCACTATGCCACCCAAGGCAGCTTTCTCCCTGGCACTGTGTCCTAAGAGAAGGGGCTCCCACCCAGAAGAGAGAGAGATTGAAGAAGGGGAGGAAGGGCAGGAATTAATACTTGGGACTTGGTAGAGGCTAGGCCTCCCTTCCACGTGGTTGTCTTTCTTCATGGGCATTTCCCCAACCTTACCAAGTCCTATGTGAGAGAGAAGGAGGCATGATGGGTATATTGAAGTCTTATGCCCCTAAGTGAAGGAGACAGCATCATACAGTGACCAGAGACCTAGCTTTGTAGTTAGAGGACCTAGATTAAAATTCCACTGTCCAGATGACTATGGACAATTACTTAACCCCCGCACTCTAAGCCTCACTTTCCTCAGCTATAAAGGGAGGGATTTATCCTAGGTGTTCAGGTCAAATCCAGCTTCAGGTCTTGAATCTTCCCTTGGGGCTTTGGGTTCTCACCATCAACACTGCCCAACTGTCCCTGGATGAGTAGGGTGGGGGGCCAGCACCAGGTGAATTTCAGTGGGGTCTCCCCCACACTGCCCTCACCCAGATCAGACTATAATGAACACCAAGGAGTGCCTGCCAGGGACTAGAGAAGTCCCAAATACAGAGTAGGTAAACTGAGGTCAGTGGGTGTGTGTCCTCCTTGGTGATTTGGGAGGTTCCCAGGCTGGTTGTATATACATGAACCTTGGAGACAACTCCTCTTCAAAGGGGAGACCCAGAGTAATTATGTCTCTTCTGCAACTGTACCCAGACCTCAGGTACACACACACACACACACACACACACACACACACACACACACACACACCCTAAGCCTGTGTGCTTACTGACTTGGGGGCAGGTTCAGTCAGGTCTACAAGTACTTACTAAGCTGCTAATAACAATAATCATAGTTAATAATAACTAGAATTTGTATGCTGCTTTAAGATTTGCAAAACACTTTACATACATTAACTCATTTGATCCTCACAATGATAGGCATTATTATCATGTTTTTTGCAAATGAGGAAACTGAGGCAAACAGCAGTTCAATGACTTGCCCAGGGTCACACAGCTAGCAAATGTCTAAGGCAGAGTTCAAAGGTCTTCCTTCTTCTAAGATCCTGACTCTATCTACTTCACCACCTAATTGCCTCTACTACATAGCAGAAGCTGTTCCACACAGGGAGTACAAAAAAAAATAAAAAAGAACAAAATGAGCCCTGCCCTCAGGAAGCTCACTCTCTAATAGAGAACATACAAACCACCAGAAACAAACAAGATACAACACAATAAAGTGGAGAAAATTCTAGAGGGAAAACGGTTTGTGTTTACGTGAGTCTAACTGGATTGACTTTACAAGTGTGTCAAAGTGTGATGTATGGGTGTGAGTACCTGCTTTAGGTGGTGTGTGTGTGCATATCTGTACTTCTGGTTGTCCACTTGTGTAGATCTGTCTCTGAGTGATATTGTGCATGGGTTTCCAGGTTTCTATATTATCTGTGATAGAAGTGTGAGTCCAGCTGGTTAACAATGTGTTAAAGGGCAACCTCATGATTGGCTGAAGAGACATCCAAAAAGCCCTATCTGATTTAGCTACTGTGTTCTTGCCTCAGGTCTCTGAAGAACTTGGAGATCCATGAAGGGAGTAGAGCCTATGACCTTGTGAATTCAAAAGGTTTAGGGGGTTCTAGGTGTTATGGGTGTCAGCCAATTGTTAGGATTTGAAAGCAGCACAGCATCGGTGCCTTGAGGAAAAAAATAGTGACCTTTGGAATTGACTTTCAGGACCCCTAGCACAGGCGCAGTTGAGACAGATTCATCCTGCATCAATGATGCATATGGATGTGAACTTGATAGGACAGAAGGAACCGGGTTAAGTTGAGCCTACCCTCCTCAGGGACCAAGACGGGATGGGGGACCGTAAGCCTCCATGGTATTTTCCTGGGGTGGGGGGGATGTTTGCACTTTGTTTTTTCTGTCTTGAAAAATAAAATCCCTTTATAAAAGCTACATGATTTTAAGTGGTTAAATGGAAAGGGCACTAGCCATATAGGCTCCTAGCAAATGAAGGGAACAGAGCTCCAGGGGGTTGGAGCTAATGAGAAAAGAAAAAGTCACCCCTAAATCCATGAAACTCTGGGGGGATATGAGGCCCACCTGGTACTGAGAGAGTTTGGCCAGAGTATACATATATATCATCAGATTTGGTTGCTGTGCTAGCTAGTTTTTCTGATTTTTTTTCTTTTTTATTCTTTATTACAGGGAATGACTGTCTAGAGGGTAAGGAAGGAGTTTGTAATAGATTTGTAAATGAAGATGATGTAAATTAAAAAAAATAAAAACACTGTATGTCAGTTATTTTTGCAAAGAGAGAATTGGCGGAGGTAAGAAAGAGCCCATAGATAAAAAGAGTTTCAAGATGAGAGAAGGAAAAAGAATAATTGAAAAGGAAAGCTCTCAAGGAAACCATTGGGACCTTAGAGATTTAGTCGAACACCTTCATTTTACAGACATGATTTCTTCTGAAATTTCTGCCTCTGAATTTTTATGTAGATGGCGTGGCATTGTAGGTTATCTTTTTATGGGCTTAACTGAGAAAGGGTCATCTACAACATACTCATTACTTCCATTTCCTTATTTCCAACTCCTCAGTCTGCAGGATTACAATTCAGCTTCTGACTGCACCATTCCCAAGGTTACCAGTAATATCTCAACTGCTCCAAGGCTTTTTCTCAGTCTTTATTCCATTTGAGCTCTCTTCAGATTTTGATGGGGCCAAGTTTCCTCCTCTTGAATTCTCTCTCTTCCCTTGGCTTCTGTGATCCAGCTCTCTCTTGATTCTCCTCCTAATTGTCTGACCAGTTTTCCTCAGGGTCCTTTGCTGAGGTAGCATCCTTCTCCCTCTCATTAAGTAGGGATATCCCCTAAGACTCTTTTTGGTCAGAGCTCTCCACCATGACTTGCCTACCTTGGGTAACCATGCACAGCATTGCTTATAGTTTGATTAAGCTATACAAGCCCTTCTGCCACAACAAGGCAGTGATCCAAGGGGGGCTTTTTTAGGCAAAAAGGGGTTGAGGGACTTGCCCAGGATCACATAGCTAATAAGTGTCTGAGGCTGGACTTGAACTTGTGTCTTCCTGTCACCAGGACCAGTACTCTATCCACTTTACCACCTAGCTGCCCCCATAGCTAACAGCACTAGAGCAAGTACAGAACAGCATAGAATCTATAGTATAAAACCACAGAGGGCCTACTGGCCTCTCCCTCTATAAAAAGGCCCCTATCTCAGTGTCCAATTTAACCCTGGGGCAGTCTGGCCTCTAAACAGAAAGGTCTCTGGCTCTCTACGGCCCCGTTCTGGAGCTCCCAGGAAAATTACTTTAAAATTTAGATTTGGCTGATCTGCCTACCTGATACAGATAGAATACCCAAAAGAGATATTCAGTATACAATAAAGATCAGGTATAGCACTACTATTTATTTTCACTGAAAAAACCAAATGCTTAATACCCCAAAGACTTGCAAATACATATTGACACAGACTTAAAACATGAAGTAGTAACTTATTAGCTCCCATTATCTTTTCCCAGGAGGTTGATACCTAAAACTTCAAAATTTGAAGCAATTTACAAGGCTGCTCAATGAACAGACATTTCACCTTCTCCCTGGCTCTGCACGGTCAGAATCTCTCCTTCAAAGTACAGTGTCTAGGTTGAGCTCATTCTTCTCTCACTAGTTGTGTCTTCTTCCAGTAAGCTTAGTAGCAGAAGAGGGTATCTTCAGCAGAGCTAATAGCACCAACTGAGGAACTCAGGAGCACTAGACCCTTAAACTCATCAGACAATCAAGAAATATCCACTTCAGACTCACTGTTTGGTTACCTATGCTCAGGGGGGAAAAAAAAGCTCTAGTTAAGAGTCAACTAAGAGCCCAGATCCAGTCTCCTGTAAGCCCCATATGTATTCAAATCCACCACAAATTGCAGGTCAATAAAAAGGAAGGAGAGAGGGAGGGAGAGATAGACAGAGAGAGAGATAGAGACAGAGAGACAAAGACAGACAGAGACAGTTTTGCACACCACACATTTTGGAGATAGAAAGGAATACCAGAGGATGGAGTCAGTCGTTTTTATGATGTACCGAGGGGTGGGGGCGGGGTGGGGAGAGGTTCTTCCTGGCTCAGTGTCCAAGCCTCTTTGAAGAGACTTTAATCCCCATGGCTGTCATGGGGGTGGTGGTGAGAGGTGACTCGTCTCCCACAGCTTGTCGCACGTGTCTTTTACCAAAGCAGAAAGGACCAGGGTAAATGTTTCCCTGGAATGGGCCCCAGCTCCAGGCATGCTCCATGGTATGTACTCGAGCCAGTCACTATGGACGGAAGAGTTTCCCTGATTATACCTATTACGTACGGCGGGAGAGATCCCATCTGTAAAATAAAGTCCCTAAACTTTCTTCTGGGAGCTTTCTTTCTTAATTTGCCTTTCTCTCTTATCTTCCATCTCTCCTTATCTGAAGGCTTCTTCCTGTCCCCCACCCCCAAACTTTCTCAGGTCTCTACTTTCCTTCAAAAAACAAACCAAAACAATTAATTTGACCCTACCAGCCCCTAAAGCTATTTATTGTCCTACACCCCTTCTCCCTTTCACAACCAAATTCCTAGAAAGAGTCATCATCTGCCTTGACTGCTGGCATTTCCTTAGGTCTCTTCCACTTACTTCTCAATTTTCAATCTTACAATCTGACTTTTGACCTCTACACAACTGAAACTGCTCTCTCCAAGGTAACCAATGACCTCCTAACTCCTAAACTCAATGGCTTTTTCTCTGGAATCATTTGACTTGGTCTTTCTGAAACTTTTAACCCGTTGATTATTTCCTTTTCCTGAATTCTCCCTGGTTTCTGGGATAATACTATGCCCTGGTCCTCCCACCTGACTAACTCTCCTTAGTCTCCTGCTGCCTCCTAAGGGTGGGAAATCTCGAGACGTTGACTTGGCACCTTTTTTCTTTCTACCCTGTTCCTTTCATTAGTTTCCATGTGTTCAATTAGCATCTCTCTGCAGATGCCTTCCAAATCTACATTTTGTTATTCAGTCATTTATCAGCCAAATCTGACTCTTTGTGACCCCATTTGAGAATTATATTTGGGTCACCCAGCTAGTACATGTCTGAAGCCAGATTTAAGCTCAGGAAGATGAGTCTTCCTGACTCCAAGTCTGGCACTCCATACACTACACAGCCCTAATCCTTTACAAAATCTAGTCTTGCATCACTAACTGCTCCCCTCCCCCTCCCTCCTTGAATCTCTCCTCTATATCCCACAGGCTCAATGTGTCTAAAAATAATCAACTAGCATTTTAAAGGACCCTACTGTGTGGCAGGCATTGTGGGAAGCAGTGAGGATATAAAAAATGACAAAAACCCCCCAAACAAACAAAAACAAAAAGCCAACAATCCAGTCTCTTGAGGAGCTCACTGCCTAATGGGAGAGCCAAGATGCAAACAATTATGTTCAAACAAAATCTAGACAGGATAAATTGGTGGGGGATTGTTGGTGTTTGTCTGTTCTCAGAGGACCATGATCTGGAAGAGGATGCCATGATTTGCAAGTGAATTGGATTTGAGTGAGAGAGTAGTGTGCAAAGTCACCAGCCCCACTTTCTTCTCTGGAGCCCTCTGGGCCCAGTAGTCAGACATAGATCAGGACAACTGAAGATGGCCCCTGGCTGGGGGGTAGTCTTAGAGGAAAGGCCTTGAGACAAAGGAAGACCAAGAAAGGGTTCTTGCAGACAATGAAATGGTAACTGAAACTTGAACGGAGACAGGGAATCTAGGAGACAAAGATGAGGAGGGAAAGAGTTCCAAGATGCAAAACATAATCAGAATGTTCAGTCAGAAGACAGACTAACAAGAAGGCCAATGTCACTTGAGAGAGTGTCTTAAGGTATAAGAAGACTGGAAAGGCAAAAGGTGACTACATTATGAAAAACTTTGAAGGTCAAACAGAGCATTTTGTGTTTGATCTTGGAGGTAATAGAGAGACACTAGAGTTTAGGGGATGATATGATCAGACCTGAATTTTAGGGAGATCAATTTGACAGCTGAATGAAGGATGAAGAGACTTGAGGAAGAAAGATTAACCAGCAGGTTATTGTAGCAGTCCAAGTAATAGGTGATGGGGGTCTGCACCAGGGTGGGGGCAGGGTTAGAGGAGAGAATTGGGTATTTATGAGATATTAAAAAGGTAAAATTGATAAGATGAGGAAACAGACTGAATTAAAGTGTGAGAGGGAGAAGTAGAAAATGACACCTAGATTTTAGGCCTGCGTGAATGCAAAGATGGTGGTATCCAGGACAATGATAGGAAAGTCAGGAAGAGGGGATGGTTTGGGAGGAAAGATAATGAGTTCTGTTTTAGACATGTTGAATTTATGATGTCTAGAATTCTTTTTATTTCTTCAAAACTCATGCCCTCTGCAAATTTCTGTATTTGTGTTGAGGAAACCATCCACCTTTCAGGTTCTCAACCTCAGAGCTCTCCAAGGTTCTTATCTCACCTTTGGGTAACTAGGTAGTACAGCGCATAGAGTACTAGACTTGGTATTAGGAAGACCTGAGTTCAAATCCAACCTCGGATACTTAATGGTTGTGTGACTGAGTAAATCGTTTAACCTCTAGTTTCCTCAACTTTATAGTTGAGGATAAAATGAGAATATAATATGAAGATAACAGCATCTCATCTCTGCCTCACAGGGTTATTGAGCAGCAAATGAGATATTTGCACAGTGCCTGGCACATAGCAGGCGTGTAATAAACACTCGTTCCTTTCCCTCCCCCTTTCCCTCACATTGTTCATATTCAACTAGTTACCAAACCTTATCGATTCTATCTCTACAACTCTGCCATGAGGGGCAGCTAAGTGGTGCAGTGAATAGAGCACCAGTGCAGGAGTCAAGAGGACCAGAGTTCAAATCTCACCTCAGACACTTGACACTCACTAGCTGTGTGACCTTGGGCAAGTCACTTAACCCCAATTGCCTCATCCTGGCTCATTTCCAGTCATCTTGATGAATATCTGGTCATTGGATTCAGAAGACTCTGGAGGAGAAGTGAGGCTGGTGATCTCCCTCACTTAAAACAAAGTCAAGTGCCGGTCATGTTATTTCTCTGATGGCATGGTCTTCTTCGTCAACAAAGGATGAACACACGCACACGCACTCTGCCATGAATCTCCACTCACTAGTTTCTATTTTAGCTCATTGTTTTTCAATGAAATAGTCCCCAAATTGGTCTCCCATTTTCTAGGCCATTCTCTATGGAACTGCCAAGATAGAATAGGGGTAGAGATGGGAACTGTGATTTTATTGTCATAGGCAACTCCCAAATCAAGAAACACTATCTACCAATGCAAGTCTTTTCCAAAATTTATAGTTTTATTGAGTTGCCTAGAATGCTGAGAAGTTAAATGACTTGCCTAAGGTCACTCAGTGTGTGTCAGAGTCAGGATATGATCCCAGGTCTTTCTATCTGTAATACCATGCTGCCAAATTAACATTCCTAACACATATATCTGGTTATGTTATCCCCCCTACTCACAAACCTATTGAGTCTAGGACAAAACTCCCCAAAGTCAATGAAAGCTCCCTATGGCCTGGTTCCCAACTACCATTCTTGGGTTATTTCATATGAAGTCTCTTCATGCACTCTCTGTTCCCTTCAAACTGACCTATTGGTTGTTCTCCATACATGACATTTCATCTGCCTTTTCAGTCTTTCACAGATGGACTTCCCCATGTCTGGAATGAACTCCCTCAAATCACTTCTGCCTTTCAGAGTCCCTGGTTTCCTTCAAAATTTGACTTAAATACTACCTTCTATGTGATATCTCTCACTTCATATAGGTTACCTACCTGCCTACCTCTGATTTCCCCAGGGGATAATCTAATCAATTCTAGAGTGAATGAGTCCTGAGGTAGGACTATCCTACTTCAAACAAGCCTCACTCTCTCTATAACTAGCCTTGAGGGAGGAAGAAAGAGGAGGGGAAAACAAGTATTTATCAGGTACTTACTAAGTGCCAGGCACCATTTTAAGTACTTTACAAATATCTCTTTTGACACTGTCTCAGGTAGAGGTGCTATTATTATCTCCATGTTATTTATTATTATACCCATATTTTTATTACCATCCCCATTTTACAGTTGAGGAAACCAAGGCAGACCACACTTAAGTGACTTGTCCAAGGTCACAAAGATAGTATCTGAGGGTCTCAGATCTTCCTGATTGCAGGCTCTATCTTCTGTACCATCTAGCTGCCTCTCTGCTGCTTGAGGACCTGGACATCTGCTCTACAGGTTTTAATAATAAAATCAACATCACCTTGGCTACCACGAAAGGTGCCACAACCTCCTTTCCCCTGGCTTCCCTCAGAATTCCTGGACTTCTGAGTTGTAGGCTGCCTTCCCTGAGCCCCACTTCCTGTGCCCTTGCCTCCTCCCCATCAATGTCAGCCTCATGCCTCTAGTGTCTCTATCCCAGCTCTTTCCTACACTTCCATTGTGCCTAAGACTTGTGCCCTCTGGAATACCTGTTCTATTGGTAACAAATTGGTCTTCCTATTAGGCTTGTTCCCTCTGCCCTCCCTGAGAAATTATTTTGTATATATTTTTCATTTATTCTCGTGTCTATGCTCTTTCTTTGTACCCTCAGTGACTGATACATGATGAAAGTTTCATTAATTATTGAATTGAGACCTTCCCTATCACCTCAGTTGCTAGTACTGTCTCCCTCTTGAAATTACCTTGTATTTCTTTGTACGTTCTTACTTGTCTATAGTGTGTACCCTCCAGGAAGCTAATTGAGAAAAAGGACTTTTATTTTTGGTTTTGCATCTCTAGAACCCAGCATGGCACCTTATCATTAGTAATTACTTCATAAATGATTGCTCTTATTGAATCTATGACTGTGGGTTGGGATGAGCTGAGAAGGCTTTGAACAGTAGTTGGAAAATGTGTATTTGGTTTAGAAGGACACAGAGATGGAGGAGAGAGAAGGGATTGGAGGAGAATACAAAGCTAGCAACGTTTTGTTCAATCATTTTCAGTAGTGTCCAACTCCTCACGATTCCTTTTTGGGGTTTTCTTGGCAAAGATACTGGAGTGCTTTGCTATTTCCTTCTCTAGCTCAGTTTACAGATGAGGACCTGAGGAAAATGACTTGTCCAGAGTCACACAGTTAGTAAGTGTCTGAGGTCATATTTGAACTCTATCTAGCTGCTCAAACTCAGGAAAGCAAAGGTTTATATAAAAAGACAGAGATGAGACCCAATCTCAATCTGACTGATTGGATTAAAAAGAAATAGTGGAAAAGTTAGGGTCCTGAGGGCCAGATATTGATGGGAATCAAGTCTGAAACTTCAGAAAATCAATCTGGTAGCAGTGTGTAGGATAGATTAGAGGGGACAAAAACAGATGTTTGAGAGACTTGTTTGAGGAAATGATTGCTCCAAGGGTACACCACAAGAGAAAGGCAGAGACAGAGAACTCAGTTCTCCTCACTCACAATCCAGTGTTCATTGCTTCATATCAGACAGCCACCAAGGGAAGTACTGAGTAGTCCAAGGGGATGAATGAATGTATGTATGCCTGTGTTGGCCCTATGCCTGGGCTGGGTAGCAAAATGAAGTAGGGGCTGATTATGCCACTACTCTTCTTTCTCTGGCAGACAAGACAGAAAGAGAGAGATTTTATTTAAGGCCATACTTAATACTTCTCTGCCCGATGCTGCCCCCTACCTGAAGTTAGTCTGCCTTGTCAAGCTGGAACCTTAGTAAAGAGCATTGGGTCCCTCCAGTCCCATTCCTAGCCCTTGCCAGGTTGACCTTCCTTGAGGAGTGTCCCCTGCTTTCCCCAGCTAGGAGAGCTCCTTCCTTTCCTTTCCTCTGCTAGGACTTAATGGAGATGGAAGATAATTGAGAAGGAACTAGTCCAAGGTGGAAGATGAAAGAGGAGAGAGAAGACTTAGAGTAAACAGCTAGTGTGCTTGCTTGGGCCTAGGGTCATTCAGGTGTCTTCAGACACCTACTTCTACCTCTCACTCCTGGGGGTCATATAAAGGAAAGGACCAAGCTATGGTCTTCCTTTTTCCTGTGGGAGGGGAGAATCATAGTATCATAGGGTTTAGAGCTGGAAGGAATCTTAGAGATTACCTAATCCAACATCCTCATTTTAAAACTGATGAAAGCCCACAGAGGTTAAATGTCTTGTCTGAGGTAGTATAGGTAGAAAAGTGCAGAACTGAAATCCAAACTCAGAGGGATTGGAAGACTGGACCTAGGGGTGTTCCCTTAGGTCTTAGAACTTTGATCACTTCTTGTGTCTAATGAAGAATGGGAGAGGGCCAATCATGGAGTAGGGTAGTTGGCGTGGAGCAGATGCCCTGTTTCTCTCAACATCACGGGGACAAAGGGTGGACTACTTACCTTGCCCCCTCTCAATTTTATAACCCTTCTCTCCAAACACACAAATCCCACGCTTCCCTGTCTCTTCTAACAATCTCACTCAGAATTGTAGAGAGGGTCCCCCTTCACCATCCTGTTCATTCCCCTGGACAATTGAAATAGCCCTATCCTCAATCCTCTTGCTTTCTCCTTTCTCCTATCTCCTTTTGGGAGCCTTGATAACCAGGCAATATGCCAGGCATCACCAGGTCACAGAGAACCAGTTTAGTTGTCTCTGGCTATCTTGTCTTCCAGAGGCCTCTGGATAAAAGGGCTGGGGGATAGGGTCAGATGCAGAAAGAACTGCAGAGGTAAGAATACAGTGTAAGGGAGTAAGAGACAAAGAGAGACAGTGGCTCAAAACAAGAGACTCTCTAGTTGAGAATTCTTATTTCCCCTCCCCTCCACCTCAATCATCCATAACCCTACTAGAACTAATCAACAGAAACATAGCTAGGTGGACAAGCTCTCTGACAGTGTCCGTCTCTGGGGACACTGGGAAATGGAGGGCAGCAAATGGGACACCTAATAAGAGGGCGGTTTGGGATTCTTTTTCTCAAGGCTCCAGCATGCCCAGCAAGCCTGCATTGCCAGGACTGACTACTCCTTCCAGCTACCTCAGTGCTCCCCAAAAGACCTCATCCCTATCATCTTTGAGACCTTCTCCCTCTCAGACTTTCCCATGGAAGCTCCTCATCAGTTCAGATCCCTAAACTCTTGAGGTCTCTTGGGGGCATAGCTCGAAGTCCATTAAATTTGGAGTCAGAAGACCTGAGTTTAAATGCTGGCTCATCTACATAACTGAAATTGGATCCTAGCTCAATTATTTACCACCTGTGAGACTTTGGAGAGAGTTACTTAATGTTTCTGGGTCTCAGCTTCCCTGCCTGTACAATGAAGGGGTTGAACCAGGTAACCTCAAAATCAAGTTCTTTCCAGGTGTAAATCTATAATCTACAGGCTGTAGTCTTGTAGCCTGTGTGACCTAGGGCAAGTCATTACCCTCCCTCTGGCTCTGTTTCCTCATCTATAAAATAAAGAGGTTGGATTAGAAAGTTCTCTTTCCAGCTGTAAACCTGGCAATGATCCATGGCACTGATTCTCTCCCCTCCAAAGCACTCTTCCCCTCTGAACCAATAAATCTCATCTCCTATCTTCACTTCTCTCCTCTGACCTTCACCTTCCCTTAAGACATCTATCTTACCTTTGCTCTAAGACACTGTTGCCCTGAACACACCATCAGCGAGGCCCATGCTAAAGAGACCAGGGTTCTTTGGGGTCCAATTCAGTATAAGAATATCTGAGTCGGCTCCAAGGTAAGCTCGATGGCTCCACCTGCTGGTCTCATTGGGACCGCTGAGCCTTAGGATGGAAAGGAGGGCAGACATGGTCAAGAACTGGTGGATGGAAAGTGGGATGGGAGTTGGAGCACTTGGCAGAGCCCCATGTCCACTGTGAAGGGTGTCTCCTGATGCCTTGTTCCACCTCAGTGTGTGTGTGTGTGTGTGTGTGTGTGTGTGTGTGTGTGTGTGTGTGTGTATGCATGTAAGGTAAGGAGTATTCATGGAAACATAGGATCCAAGAGGTTGCTGAATCCATACTCTACCTGAAGCATTGACTCTTCTTTCCATTATGTCAACAACTGGGCATCGAGCTTCCTCTTAAAGACCACAGGTGACCGGGAACTCACTACTTTTTCAGGACAGCTCAGTCCATTGATAGATAGCTTTATAGGCATACCTTGTTTTATTGATCGGTAGGGCCAATGGACAGAGTCCCGAACCTGGAGGCTGGAAGACTCATTTTCCTGAGTTCAAATGTGGCTTCAAACACTTACTGGCTGGGTGATGCTAGGCAAGTCATTTCATTCTTTTTGCCTTAGTTTCCTCATCTGTAAAATAATCTGAAGAAGGAAGTGGTAAACCACTCCAGTCTCTGCCAAGGAAACCCAAAATAGGGTCACAAAGAGTCAGACATAACTGAGCAACAACAACTTTGTTTTTTTTTTTTAAGACATAATACTATTGCACATTTAATAGACTGCAGTATAGTGTAAACCTAACTTTAATATGCACTGGGAAGCCAAGAAAATTCATGTGACTGACTTTATTGTGATATTCGCTTTATTGCAGTGTTCTGGAACTAAAGCCACAATATCTCCAAAGTATGCCTGTGTTTACAAGGCAGTTTCATTTTTTTTTACTTGAAATTTACTTGAAGTCTGGCTCCCTGTAACTTCCCAGGTTATTCTAGGACTAAGGGATCTATACCTTTTCCATGAGGGGCTCTAGCAAGGTGAGGGTGCCTTGGTGTAGAGGATTGTGAATCAGGGGCTACTGACCTTGTAGAAGTCAGAGGTCATGGCCCTTAGAAACAGGGATTGAGGGGGCAGGAACCAGGATCCAACTGGCAGGATTGGGGAGGGAAGGTCACTGAAGGAAAGCCCTGTCATCCCCCCACTATTCAGAACAGCCCTTTCTTAAAATCAAGGCTTTGTGGGAGAAGATCCAGTGTTGGGTTATCTTAACTGTCTCTTCCTGTTTGGGGCTTAAATTCTCTTAGCAGGATCTGTTTTCAGCCTTTCCTTCCACCCATGTGGAAGACTTCAGAGAGGTAAGTTATGTACTGTGATCCTACTGACAGACTCTCAGGATACTCAAAAATCCCTCACCTTCCTCTTCCCATCTGTGTATCCCTATGGATAGCTCTATGAGAATCCACCTCCTCTTCCGTCTGCCAGGAAACATGCTTCCAGCTAGGGCCCTTCAGCCCAATCTTCAACCACAAATAAATACAATAGCAAATATTCATTAAGCACTGTGTGCAATGTAAGATTCCTGAGTTAATTTTGGAGCATGGCTTTTGGTGGAAGAGTCCTGAGGACCCCTATTTTTGGAGAGGGGTTGGAGCAATATTTTTTATTAATAAAATAAAATCTGTACACAAAAACATTACCTATTTGGAGATCTAGTTACATTTGTTCTGTTTTCTGATTTAAGGTCTAATTATGCACCAAAAACTGAAAAAGATACAGAAAAGTACAAGGGACTCCTCAGGGCAAAGCCTCTGCTACAGTGACCAGAAGCAAATCAATTTCACTCTCAAGGCTTCGGTTTACTAATCTGTAAATTGGGGAGGGGGAAGAGGTGAGATGGGGAGGTTGTATCTTAAATATTACAGAGGATTTATCCATTGGGTGGAAGTTAGACTAGATGAGCTTTGATTTAAATACAGCAGAAAAAACTGAACTGGGCAGGAGTGGGGGGTGATCTAGAGACCTGAGTTCAAGTTTTAACTTCTGTACTTGCTTAATTGTGTGATCACAGAAAAGGCATTTAATCTTGCTGAGCCTAAATTATCCTAATTTATAAAGTGTGTGTGTATGTGTGTGGGGGGGGGGGTAATAATGCTGGCGTTTCCTACCACACAGGGTTCTTGTGAGGAAATATGTAAGCTTTAAAGTATTCTGTAAATGTGGGTGATTTTTAGTATGAGTAGAATCATGATTGCTGAGTATTGATCCAACTCTAAGACTGTGATTCTTAGGAACCAAGGGAGGTATGCTGGCCAATGTAGCAGTTTCAGAGCTGGACTTAGATCCAGGAAAGCTTGTGTTCAACCTCTGCTCTTTATTAGTTTTGTGATCACAAGGTAGGTTGATTAAGCTCCACAAGCTTCAATGGCCGTAACACTTCTAGCACTTATTTTAGAGGGACATTGTCAGGCTGAAACAAAATAATGTATGTTAAGCATTCTGCACAAATTACAGTTGCTAGGTAGATCAGAATTTTAAAACACTCTAAAACTACAGTTGCTATATGTCTGAAGTTACTATTGGTTGGAAGAGGACCACTATGTTGGGGTCAATGTACAGTGTGTTCAACTGTGGCTGGTAAGAGCTCAGAAGGCTCTACGGCAAGTTGGACATAATCTGTATGGACATTTGGGATGGAGTTGTGTCTAGATTTGTGCATCTCACAGTTTCTTTTAAGCTACTGCAATTATCCTTTGCTCATAGAGCACAGCGCCATCTTTGCACTTTGTAGTCAAGTAGACCTTTCCTTCTTGTTAGCTTCTGGTCAGGAAACCCCCATTCTCTAAAATAGGAGTTCTTAATCTTTTTTTGTGTCCTTTAGAACCCTTTATGAGGCTGGTGAAGCCTATGGGTGCTTTCTTAGAATAATTTTAAATCAATAAAATAAGATTATAAAGGAAACAAAATATATTGAAATAGTCATTAAAATTTTTTTTAAAAATGTTCACAGAGAAGTAAGTTTAATATGAATGTATACATAGAGCCTATATTAGATCGCACCCCGTCTTGGGGAGGGAGGGGGAAGAAGGGAGGGAGGAAAGGGGAGAAAAATTAAAACTCAAAAGCTTGTGGAATTGAATGTTGCAAACTAAAAATAAACAAATTTTTTAAAAAAAGTTCAAGGACTCCCTAAAATCTCTTCTTAAATCCTAGACAGTGTTGGGGGGAGGTCCACCAGCCCAAGGTTAAGAATCTCTTATCAAAGCAGTCCATTGGAGAGTTCAAGATTATTTCCCTTGTTCCAAGAGCCCTTGAATGGAAAAGAGGAAAGGTAGTGCTCCCACCTGCTCGTCTTCCATCATTACTAGTACTGTGTCTCCTCCCACCTATTTTTTCTTTCCGGGAGTAATCTTATCAATTTGATTATTCGTACATCCAAAGTGTTCTTCCCTGGTTAACTCCGTATAGACTGGTGAAACAGGGTTGGAGAACTTTTAATCTGTAGTCACTGGACTGAAGCCTAAAGAATATGCCAATTTCCTCTTGATTCACTGTTCTGGGTTCTCCCATAGCGATCGATCGCAGCTATGTCGGCGTTCCTGACACAACCTTTACTGAGCGGAACTACTTCACCTGGCAGCTTGGTCCATCCCGGGGTGGCTCGGTCATCCCCGTCCAAGGGTGGGATTATGGAAAGGGACTCAAGTGACCCAGGGCAGAGCTTTCTAAAGGGGAGGGGCTGGAGTGTCAAAAGCTGAGGCTAAAGGAAAGGTAATAAGGGGCTGATAGCTCTGCAGTCTTCTGCCCAGGGGACATCGTATCTGAAATAGTATCAGTTCTGGGAGAGATATTGATAAACTGCAGAACGGCAAGAGAAGAGCAACCAGTATGGTCAAAAGCCTTGCATTCCTATCACTGGCCCTTAGTTGAAGGCTCTTGGGCCCCGGAGGGCAGGAGTAAGAGCATTGCCAAGGGACTGCTTTAGGCTTGATACCAGGACAAGTTTGCTCACCGTTGGAGCTAACTACGTGGTTCTCCCTCAGACAGGTCTTGAAACAAAGATCGGAGAAGCACGTTTGGGTGTGCCTTGTCGGGGATCCCTTCTCTAGAATGGGTGGAACTTAGCTGCCCTCAGAAACCTTCCAGCTCCACGATGCCGTGATTTTAGGGCTCTGTGAAGGGACCGAACTATGTAAGGGTAGGGATAAAGCCAAAGAGCTGCAGTATCTAAGGACGGATTGTCTTCTAGGGAGGGTCTCTTGGGAGGATGGACTTTCTAAGACGGTTGAGCTTGGGGTATCCTAGAGTAAGCGAGTGTTGGATCTGTGGGGGAGGAGTAGGGTAGGGCTGTCTAATGCGGTGGGACTTGAGGTGCTTCCGGAGGAGGAACTAGGATGTCTCAGGGTAGGGCTGTCAGGAGGGTGGGATTCAGGGAGCAGAGTATCTAAGGTGGACTAACAGAGAAGAGGCTAGATTGTCCCAAGTGGAGTCATCTAAACCCAGTGTGCCTCAGTTCCTAATCTGTAAAATGGGGACTCTCTGGAGATCATCTTTTCCAAGAAAATGTCCCCGGGAGCCTCACCCTTAGACATCTTAGTCCTGCCCCCTTTAGATGGTCTCCTCCTTAGGTTCTCAGAGCGCCTCTTCGTTCCTGGATGGACTCTGGGTAAGTGGGGGACGAGTCCTGGGGGGCTGGTGAATGGGAGTGGGCGGGGCTGGAGGGAGCAGGGGAGGCCGGGGGCTGGGCTGCCGCATGAACGCGTCTGGCGCGTTTTGGCCGCTGTGCGGCGCCGTAGGCCCCAGTGGTTGCCTGGGGAACGGGCCCGCCGCGCCTGCGAGCCAGGGGAGGCCTCGCCTGGGCGGCCCAGGCCGCTGGCGTCCGCGCCTGAGCAGCGGTGGCCTGGCCTCCTCCCCGGCTCCAGGGATGCGATGGGGTCGCTGGGGAAGGGGATGCGGGGGTCGCAGAGCTGGCGTCCGGGCGCCGCGGCCTCTGAGACGAGGAGGGTCTGAGGCTCCTTGGCCGCTCCCAGGCGGTGAGGGCCCGGGCTGGGCCGGGCCACTGGAGAAGGTGAGAGCGGGGCCGGGGCGGAGACCCGGGGGGGCCTGGGCCGGGCTGGGCACACGGAGCGCAGCGGGGGGTCCAGAGGAACGGAGGGGGGACCAGGGCCAGGGTATGGCGGTGAAGTGGGGGGAGGGTAAAGCCCAGGGTCATCGAAGATCAGGAGGGGGCCTGGAGAAAGGGAGGAGAGACTGGGGCTGAAAGAGGTGGAGTGGGGGAGGGGAAAGCCCGGGGATCTCGAGGGCACGGAGGGCCAGGGCCAGGACTCTAACACAGACAGACGTGCCCCTGGGGGGCCTCGGGGTGATGCAAGGGGGAGGTAGGGAGCCTCCGGAGACGTTCACGTGCTGCGGCCCCACTCCAGCCCGGGTGCCTTCCCTGTCCTCGCCCTAGCCGGCTCCTGAAGCCCCGCTTCTTCCCTCCGCCCTCCTTGTGTCCCGGCTACAAGGGGGAGGTGACAGAGCCAGCTGCCCAGGGCACCGTAGGATGGCAGTGCGAGCGAACCCCGGCGCATCGGGGGCAGAGAGCGAAATCCCCTAAGGTGGATGTGCAGGGCGGGGAGGGACACGGAACCGGCCACACCGGGACAGGGAGCCAGAGGTCATCCAGGCTGAAGAGGCCAGCTTACCCGGGGTACCAGAGGGAAAATGTAGAGGATGGAAGAGAGCAGGGGACTGGAAGGCTAAAGGAAGGAGGGATGCAGGGAGAGATGCAGAGGGGGCCCATCTCAAGGCCAGGAGTGGAAATAGGGAGCTGGAGGGGATCGTGGACACAGGAGTGGAATCTGGGGTATGTGGGGACACGGGGAGAGGATATAGAGAGCTAAAGGGGAGAATATGGAGGATGTGGAAGCAGGGCTTCAAACACCTGGGGAAGACACTGGGTGGAGTTAAGAGCGTAAAAGGATGTGGAGACGACTCAGGATTTGGAGTTTTTTGGAAGGGTCCTAGACTAGAGCTGGAGAGAACCCCAGAGATCCTCATTCTACTGATGAGGAAATTGAGGCCTAAGAATGTTACCCAAGGTCATACCGATAGTATGCAATAGGGAGAGGCCTTGAAACTGGGACTTCTTGATGGGAAGGGTGGGAAAGGAAGAGACATACAGGGGGAGAGAGAAGGGATAGGATCTGGAAACATAAAGAAGTGAAGGCTGTAGTGGGCTGAGAGTCAAGGAGTGTGTGTGTGTGTGTGTGTGTGTGTGAGAGAGACAGAGAGAGAGAGAGAGAGAGAGAGAGAGAGAGAGAGAGAGAGAGAGAGAGAGAGAGAAATTGGGACATGAAATGCGATCAGAGGGTGGATGTAGGGCTGGGTATAATCGAGGGGCCATAGAGTGTAGAGATGAGTGGTGAGATGAAGGAGCATGAAACCAGGGTTTACAGGGTATGAGAAGTCTCCCCCCACTCTTTTGCAGGATTTTTAAGAACTGAGATTAGGAATCTGAGGTGGGAAGTAGGGAATGGATATATGAAGCTTGGAGTTGGAGCAGCAGAACAGCAAGTTAATGAGGGTAATGTATAACCAAGGTGGGTCGTGGGGTAAGGACAGGTAAAGATACGGAAAGCTGCAAGTAGGTTAAAAGATCTCAGGTGTGAGACATAGTGAAGGATAGCCCAGTGAGGGTGCACATGGATATAGGGACTTTGCGAAGGGATTGGGATTTGGGGTGGTAAGAAGGGACTGCATTTCCCTCCCTGGTTAATGGAGATGGACTGGGTAGACTAGTGTATTAGATGTAGTATATAGTTTATAGGTATTTACACCTGGACTCTTAGAGAACGGAAGGAAAAGTTACTCTCATAGATTCTTTTCCCTTCCATACTTCTATTACTGTGGGTGCTGTTGGATTTTCTTCCAGAACAATATCCAAGACTGCTTGACACACTTATATGAGTGGGACCTTTAAATGAGGTCACTGGGGGAGGCAGAATAGAAATCCAACAGGGTCTGATCTCTCCAGGTTTCCTCATTAGCTTTACAATAGTACATTTTGTCTCTTTCTCCCCTTACCTTCCTTCTCTGTCTCTTTAAGGTTATCCCATATTAAATTTAAGGAAGAAAGGAAACAAGCATTTATTAAGTGCTTACTATGTGCAAGGCCATGGGCTCAGAAAGAGAGTTTAAGAAAAATAAATTGTGGTCAGCATTTTGAGTCTTTAGCGTTTACCACGTATGCTGCAGTGAGTATGTTACATTGACCCTGTGCTGCTTTTCCCCAAGGACCAGGAACATGCCTCTTTCACACTCACCTCTTTGTGTAGGTGTGTGGGGCAGTGAGGAGGCCAGCTGGGGTTTGCTAATAAAGTTCCAGTGTGAAGAGCGCACCCCATGTGGCCGAACTGTTTTCTGGGCCATGCGTGGCTCTGGCCCTGAACAGCTATCGTGGAGTTGGCAGTGTTGTCTCCCAGAGTAGAGAAGTTTCTTTTCAGGCTGGGTCTCCCAGGAAGGAGCTTCCTGGGGAACTCATCTGGATTTCATTGACACATCTTGTGCCCCAGATGTGGAGCTTTTGTGTCTGGCTTTGCCCCCTCCCCCCTTTTCAAAATCAAAATCATCCACGTGGAAGGAATTCATGGCCATAAACTCCATAAGTGAAATTGTTGTAAGTTGTTAAAAGCTGGCACTGGATTTTGAGGGCAGGCTTTGTTTCTTGGCCAGCTGGCTTCAGTTTCTAGTGAATTATTCAGGGGCTCTGTTAGAGTCAGCTTTGGCTAGTCACTGTCAGGCATGACCCCCCCCTTACCTCCTTTCCTCCACTGGCAGGAAAGCCTTATACAAACAACTCACCCTGGGCCAAACAGTGGTCTCCAATCTGGAGACATTTCCTACTATCTATGGCTTGCTGCCAAAGGTACCTAGACTTTGGGCATTACTGTGCCTCTGACTGACGGGCATGGATGACTTCTAAACCACTCTGTCTATGGCTCCAAGTGTTGCCCACCCAGCTGGTTTTCAAGAAATGGATTCCCTCTATTTGTATGACTGAATATAACTAGGCAGCTTTAAAAACAAGTAGTTCTGAATATGTGACATCCAAAGGAATATTGCCCTTCAAAGGACTCACTTTGGAGACTTCATCTACTTACTGTGATGAGGCTCCCTCTCTTCCCTCCCCACTACTTAATAGTATTTTTAAAAATTATATGTAAAGGTAGTTTTCAGCATTCACTTCTCTAAGATTTTGAGTTCCAAATTTTCCTTCCTCCCTTTACTCCTCCCCAAGACAGCAAGTAATCTGATATAAGGTTTACATGTTCAGTCATATTAAATATATTTCCATATTCATCATGTTGTGAAAGAAGAAACAAACAAAAGGGAAAAACCACAAAACAAAACAGAAAAAAGTGAAAAGAGTCTGCTTGATCTGCACTCAGACGCCATGGCTCTCTCTCTGGATGTGGACAGCATTTTCCATCGTGAGTCTTCTGGAGTTATCTTGGATCGTTATATTTCTGGGAAGAGCTAAGTCTGTCAAAGTTGGTCAATAAACAGTGTTGCTGTGTACAATGCTTTCCTGGTTCTGCCCACTTCACTCAGTGATGCTCCCTCTCTTGTGGCTGCCATTAGTGGAATGGGTAGTAAGTTAGTTGCTCCTAGAGAAGCAGGACTAAGGCTGGAAGAGGATGCTAGGGAAAAAAGCATTTTGTAAAACTTGCATTGCTATTTAAGTGTTGTTTTATACTGCCATCAGAGGCATTGTTAACAGGTCATGAAAAAATTACATCGTCATAATGACTAGCATATAAATGCTGCCTTACAGTTTACAAGGTATTTTACCTGCATCATCCCATTTAATCCTCACAACTGTAAAAGTAAGTGATGCAATTGAAAACATAGCCATTTTGCTGGTTAGGAAGCTTCAGGAAGTAAAATAACTTGTCCATGTTTACGCAGCTATTATCAGCGTAAGAAAGGAACATTATTGGATCCAACTCCATCCCTTTACAAAAGAGAAAACTGAGACCCAGAGGAAAAGAAAGGGACTTTCACACAATCTCATTACAAAAAAGCATCTTAGAAAAATTCTTTTTTTTCAAAATATCTTTTGGTTAAGTCCAGAAATATAATTGATTCTCTGACAATGAAGGTTTACCAACACTGAGGATATGCCAAAGAAAGTGTAGGGCCTGAGTTAAAACGGCTGCTCCATGGCAGTTTGGCCTCAGCTCTTGGATGGGGTAGGGAAGCCCAGCCTTTTTCTCCTCTTCAGCTGCCTCACTTGTGGGGAGGATCAGCCGTGGCGGCTGCTGGAACCTGGACAGTCTTGGCCTTGGTCTTGACACTGGCCTGAGGGTTGGTGGCCCAGGGAAGAATCTTCTGCAGGCCTATAACCTAGTGCCAGTGTGCAACTGGCAGTTTATGAAGCCTGAGGGGAAGGGGTGCTTCACCTCTCCAATAGTTAGATGCACTTGGAACACAGTAAGCACTTAATAAATGCATTTTTGTTTACTCATGCACTTATATATGATGATTCAGGCTTTGATATAATACCTTAAAAGGAATTTAAAAAATGTTTTCTGCTGTGGAAACATAGTTGTGATAAGGTTATACTTAATGGGTAACAGTCATTTCTTTGAATACATTCTGCTCCTTTTATTTTTGAAAACTAGAATCTCAACTTTGTAGTTAAATTTAAATTTCCAGACTAAAGGCTCACAGCTAGGGAAATCTGAAGAAACCAGAAAGAGTTCTAAAAAGGGCATGGAAAATAATTGAATAGTTGAAACCAGGGATTTTATGAAGAAGCTAAAAAAAAGTTGTATTTACCCTTGAGAAGTCTAAGAGTAAATGGGATTCTTGCATCTTGGCCTAGATGGGCCCTTTCAGGTCTGAGATTCTATGATTCTAAGTGTCTTGATGAGGTCCAAATATGTGAAGGGTTGTTATTTAGGAAAATTGTGACCAGCCATTCTACATCAGTACTCTAAGGAATTGAGGAAATGGCTTTAATTTTAGAAGGAAAGAATGAGATTATTTCTAAGGAAGAACTTCCTGCTTGTAAAGGGTGTTAATGGGAAATTATAAAAGTTGTAACACTTTTTAGGATCACATATTTGAAACTGTACAGTCTTTAAAGTCCAACTAGTCCACCCCCTTCATTTTAGGTGGAGAAATTAAGCTTCAGGGAAGGAGAATGATTTGTTGAAGGGCACATGGACATTTGTGTAGATTGATGCAGACTCCTCCTTCTGAGAGCTATCTGTTGTGTATGTGGGGCTAGTCTAGTGTGGCTCCTGAAAATATGTCTCTATCCTCATGTTGGGAAGACTTATCCAGATTTTATTCCCTTGTGGTTGCGTGGTGTAGATCAGTAAATTAGGATTCTCTTTCTCTTAATGACCGTCCTTCCACCCTTACTGGGGTGTGTCACAGTTGCTCTCTGTCAGATTAAGCTTGTTAGGTAAATGCTTGAGAAGTTATTTTCTCCTAGATAGCAGGCCTACAGTGTGGGTAAATGCCATCTGAGAACTACCTCCTTAATGGCATTGAGGACCAACCAGCTGGACTTCCCCTAATCATTGGATAGCCGAGTCAAAGAACATATAGCATATGGTTTAGTCACCTTATTATTATATAGCGGATTCTAAAATATAACATTTGAATAGAACTACTTAGAGACATGTGGTTCCACAAAGTGTGGATGTGTCTGATAGAGGGGAATGGGATTTCAGCCATTAGCTCCAAGCCATTGAGATATAGGGCTAGACATAGGCAGCCCACTGGCATTTACTCTCCAGCATGGTCTGCTAGATAACACTGAACTAGGAGTCAGAAAAATTCTGGTTATACCCCTTATTCATCATGTCAGTGTGGGCAAGCCGGTTAACAATTAGAGTGATCCAGGATGGTCTGCCTTCAGTGGGGGCTTCAGTCGAGCATTGGATGACCACTAGCTGGGCGTGTTGTAGAAGAGGATTCTTCAACAATGGTTGGGACCAGGATGGCCACACAGGTTCCTTCCAACTCTGTATTTTTGTGAATTCTCTGAGCTTTAATTTTCCTTTATAAAATGGAGATAATGCTCTGTGCCCTGCATGTCAAAGAGTTGTTGTGAAGAAGGTGCTTTATAAAGTTCTGTAGGAGCAAGCTGTGTTAATAATAATGATTCTTGGTCCCTTGTCTTAAGTTTTTTCTGATTCTCAATCAAGGGAAACACCTACTGTAGTGTCACTTAGGTGGTGATAATGATGATGATGACAAGGAAACTTGCCTTTCTGCTCTAAACTGGTATTCCAAACTGAGGCCCAGGTATCTCTCCCACAGTTCCTGCATTACAAGGAGGAATGTCCCTTGTCCCTGAGCTGCTGTTACATTAACCAAGGGTATAGAAGCCCTTTTGTTTGCGGACCTTAGGTTTAATCATAACCCCATAATAGGAAATGACTAACTAATCTTAACAGAATCAGCATGTGTTCTCATTTTGGTAGGCACAACAGCTGATAGCATTACTGCATGATTACATGCCTTACTTTGTGTGAAGAGAAAACACTTAAAGTAACAAGCCACTATGGTGTATCTGGTATAGACCTCGGAAACTTCTGTTTAATTTCTGCACAGTGACTTGCCCTATAGCTTTAGGGGAGTTATCTGCCCCCACTTCCATTCTCACTCCCATTGCCCACAAAACAAGTAGTTTACCTACTTGCAAAACAAATATAAAGAAATCATATGCCGTAGGACTTTGACTGGGCTTCTGGCCTTTGGGGCCAGTGTCTACAGGAATTAATGCTAATAAGATCTTCCTTTTTCTCTTCTCTCTGGAGATGAACATCTGCCATAAGCCCTCTAATAAGACAGCTCCAGAGAAGCCTGAATGGACCGCTTCAGACAAGGGCAATGGGCCATCCCCCGAGCTCTGTGGCCAACGTTCTCGGAGAAATGGTTGGAGTTGGCCCCCACACCCATTCCAGATCGTGGCTTGGCTGCTGTACCTCTTCTTTGCTCTGATTGGCTTTGGGATCCTTGTTCCCCTCCTGCCTCACCCATGGGTGCCTGCTGGCTACGCTGTATCCTTGGAAGATGGTGAGGTGTGCTGGCAGTTTTAGGGGGGGTCGGCTTTTTTTGGAACTTAACATGGGTCTGAGGAAGGTGGAATATTGGGTCAGTGAGCACAGGGAAGGCCCAGCTCTGCCTCCACCTAACTACCCATGGGGTGAGGGACCAGTCATCTCCCCTCTCAGAGCCTCCATTTCCTCATCTGTCTGCCACAGGCAAGGCATCAATTATTCTGGGAGTCAGCAATGCAAAGACAAAATGAAGCAGTTCCTGACCTCAAGAAGCTTGCCTTTTACTAGGATGATGTAGCATGTCTATGGATGAGTGTACATGAAGCAATCTCAAGGAACTCAGGAAGGACTCTTGTAGGAGGCGGCATCTGGGCTGTGATGAAGGAAGCTAGGGAGCCTGAGAGGCAGTGAGCAGGAGGGAGTAGCCAGATGGTCTTAGAATACCCTTGGTGGTCATATTCAGTGCCTCTTACTCTCTTGGAGCCTGTTTCCTCATATGTAAAAACATTTGTAGGAATTAACTCACTGAGTTTTTGTGAGATTCTGCTATCTGATAAGATAGCAGAATGTTAAACATTAAATGCTATTGAAAAAGATGTAATATATTTACCAGGTTATCATAGGTGCAGATCACTTTTAAGTAATCTCAGCATCTGGAAAACCAGGTTTGAGCAAAATATAAACGACAGGGTGAGCATAATAAAGAATTAATTACTTTACAAAAGAATTTACTGTAGAGTCGCCCTAAATAGCAAATGCTCTAGGGGATTTGAAATGTGATTTAATTTAAGATCAGTTGTGTATCAGAATTCCTCCATAGAGGTGACCCCAGTTATATCTGTGGAATACAAGCTGTGGTAGAAAGTCTTCAAGGACAGTCTCAACAAAGGGCATCTGGGCACCAGCCAGCGAAGAGACTTACATGTCACCAGAATGGTGCTTCAACTGAGATGGCTTTCTTTCTTTTTTAACCTATAACACCTCAAAAAGACAAAAAGGGATAGTGGTCTCTGAAGAAAATACTGATATTGAAGAAATACTGAATCCTTAAAATAATGAAGTATTGTACTGGTGATATGTGTATATGTCTCATGCTGCTTGAGGGGACTGGGCCATTTTTTAATCTTTGGAGAAGGCCCACGGTCTGGCTGAATGCCTTACATCACCATTTTTGTTATCATCGTAATCAGAGGGCAGTCAGGTGTAGAGTGAGGAGAAATCTTAGTGATTCTCATCTAGTCCAATCTCTTCATTCTACAGAGGAGAAAAAAAGAGAGCCAGGGAAGCGAAGTGTTTTGTTTTTTTTCCTCAAGGTCATTCATATAGGTAATAAGTAGCAGAGTTGGAATTTCTGTCCAGGTTCTCTGACTCCTAATTAAATGCTCTTTCCATGACCCCATGCTGCACAGTAAGAGCTTAGTATGTGTTTATGAACTGAACTGATTTTAATTTACCAAAAAGGTTAGATATTTTAATGAACATATGTGTCTTTTACGTCAGGGTATAACCGAATAAGAGCCTTCTTTGTTCAACACTCTTCAGTTATTGTTCTTCTCAAGCTTTTCCTAAGATTACAGCTGCCCCATATCTTTCCAACACCCAAAGGGGAGACCTTGTTGGCCTTTGCCAGCCTCTCCTACTTTACAAAGAGCTACTTTTTAATCAACCAAGCACATATGCTAGTGAGGAGATTGTTAGTCTGACTCACGTTACTCCTTTTCTCTCCCATGTGAAAGTGGCCTTGAGGTGTACACGTAGGTCAGTGACTGTTGTGTATGTTGTGTGACAGTATGGAGCCGTGTGAGCCCATTCTGTGTGATGGTGCTGACAGGCCTCCCTGTCTTTGTGCCTTGGCAGCCTCATATGGAAATAGAAAACCTGAAGATCATCATCTTCCCTCCTTACATTGATATTGGATTTGAGAGTTTTCAAAACTTTAGATCACGTTAGGTTTTCTGGCCTCCATGCTGTCTTGTTGACTCATATTGCAGACCACAAAAACATGCTGCTCTTTTGGAGGCCTGTTGTCTAGCCAATTCATTCCCAGTTTAAGTGTGAAACTTTCCATTTATCTCTCTTTCAAACTTCCTCTTAGTTTTACCTAATCTCCGAGTCTGTGAAGCTCTTTCTGGATTCTGACTGGTGTCTTTTTGTTTTCTACCAACTTCTGACTTTTTGCTAACACCAAAGTTGATCCTTCTACCACTTCCTCCCTTATCCAAGTTATGGGTAAAGAGGTCAGACAGAGCAGAGAAAAGCAGAGCTTCCTGAGGCTCTCCATGTCTGATCTCCTTCTGCAGTGGTACTGAAACCTTGACGACTCCTCTGTTTCTGGCCGATCACCCAGTTCAAATACAGATTTTGCACGATTCTGCCAGTCTAGGAACTCTATCAGAGAAGGAAATGTATTAACATGAACTCTTCTTAGTGAAGCCTTGTTGACTCATGGTGATCATTGTTTCCCTTTTCTAGAAGTTCAATACCTTTAATAATCACATCTGTAATTTTGTCAGAAATGTAAATGAAAACTCATTGACTTGAAGTTTAGATTCCATTCTTTTCCTTGTTAAAAAACAAAGCAAACAAAAGAAATCACTTGGTTTTTTTTCTAGGCCTGTAGTCCTCTCTCATCTTCTGTGGCCTTCCAGCAATTGTGAGAAGTTGCTTAGGCATGTCTACCAGTTCTTAGAATAAATATAATCTTGGGCTGTGCTTCATTTGGGCTTCAGGACTTGAACTCCTCCGAGCAGGTCTTATCCTCTGCTTACTTCTGTTATCAGAGCTACTGTTGCTACTTTTGTTTTGTTCTCTCTAGCCCCAAACTCGTTATTCTTTTCAAATAAGTTAGAAGCAGAGTAAGAGATAAGCAGCCTTTTTTTCCCAGGTGTCAGTTACCCACATCTCCTTTATCCTGAGCAGTGGGACTTTCTTCCTTCTTTTTTATCTCATAAAGCTTTGAAAACCATGACCACTACCTCCCTTTTTCTTATTCTTGGCTTTTATAAACATTCCAGCCTTAGTTCATTCAGAGCTTAGGCACTCTAGTTAACATTTCTATAGGTCTGAGCTGTATTGATTGTTCCTAACGTGCAGTAGAGAGCCTACTTCAGGTTCTCATCCCTTCTCACCTGGGTGACTGCAGGAGCCTTCTCATTGGTCTCTCTGTTTCATACCTTTCCCAGTGTGCCTCTTCTCACTCACCCTCAGAGAGCCATTGGTTATAATAAAGCATTAAAAAAAGGATGCCAAACAGTTCAGTGAAGCTGACCAACTCATCATAGAAGCCTGACGTTATAAGTGGAATTCTAAATCCCTAGTCCCACATTTCTGCAAAGAAGCAAGGAGGAGGGGGCAAATACATGATTATCAGCCCTTGTTAGTGCAGCCCATGTCTGAGGAGCTCGTCATTCTCTTATTGTATTTTGGGTAAATGAGTCCTTCTCCCTTTTTGTCTCTCCATGTCTTGCCCAAGATGTCATAGCCTTTAGCATTGCTTTCTAGATTCCTTTAGTCAATGTCATTGATGCTCACATCAGTCACCAAAAGTATGTAGTGATCAACTTTTTTTAAGACCAGTGGTGTTTCCCATATATTGTGCTTTGTAAACTGTAAGCCATAAGCTCCTTGAGGGTGGGAATTTTCTTTGCCCCCCTTCTTTCTCTCCCTTCTCTCTGCCCTCCCCTCAGTTTGAGGTAGGATTGCCTTAATTTTATAGCAGGTAAACTTGAGGTTTGCCTATATCACCCAACTAGTAAGTAAGTGAACCAAGTTTCAAATACTGGTCATGTGTCTTTCAATCCACTGATTCCTGAGTTGGTTCTGGGTGTTATAGAAAGCCTTTTTTTTTTTTTTTGGATGTACATCCTCTGTGTAGTTTAGTAAAACTTTGATTGTCTCCAAGTAGATTGTCAGTATGAGGCCATCCATTACCAGATTGGATATAGAAAAGATAGCATTCAGTGCTCACATGTTGTGTTGATTGACTTTAGTAGGACTTTTCAGAGCACTTCCCCCCCTTCCTATTGCTCTGAAGTGAACCTGATTCCCTCCAGATTGGCTCCTTCTCTAGCCCACTGGCATAGATGTGTGCGTTCGTCCTTCGTTGCTGAAGAAGACCATGCCATCAGAGAAACAATGACACGACTTGCACTTGACTTTGTTTTGAGTGAGGGAAGGCTGTGCAGGTCACCAGCCTCACTTCTCCTTCGCAGCCATCTGAATCCAGTGACATTCATCAGAATGACTGGAGATGACCCAGGATGAGGCAGTTGGGGTTAAGTGACTTACCCAGGGTCACACAGCTAGTGAGTGTCGTGTCTAAGGTAAGATTTGAACTCAGGTCCTCCTGACTCCTGCACTGGTACTCTATCCACTGCACTACCTAGCTGGCCCTCTGGCATAGATAGACTATAGGAGGGCCCAGGGATCATTGTAATAAAAGTAGATCATACCAAATATCACCACCCACCATAGCCTTCTTCCACCAGCCACAGAAAAACTGAGTCCAAGAGGCCTCAGGTTTTCCTGAAAGTCTACACAGCTCATGCCTGCCAACAGCATTCAGTGCTTTAGTTAGATCTGCAAAGGTGATAAAGATATGCTTCTGGTATTTCAGATGAGAGGGTACCTCAGATCATAGAATTTTCAACTGGAAGGGACCTTTTCTCTAGTTTACAAATGAGGAGCTTAGAGCCAAAGAGAAGTAACTGGCCCAAGGAGACAAGCTAAATGGGGGCCCTTTCTGATGCCAAATTGAATTGTCTTTGCATTACACCATATTTCCTCCCTAGTTACATTAGGCAGTCCCTGCCTGAGGCCAGAACCTCTGCCAACATTCTAGGAGTTCATGATTAGTAACTGGGAGCCAGGGGAGCCAGACCAACGATTATACTCTGTTCCTATTTCAGCTTTTCCCTGTATACTATGCTCCATTGACACTTGTGCTGAGCAGAGAGGAGAGGCAGGGGTCTGCTCTTAGGAGTCAACTTTCCAGACTGTTAGTGCTAGAAGAGTCCTCCCATATAATTTCATTTAATCCCTTTCATCTTACAAATGAGGAAACTTGGCCTCCCAGACATTATGGGATCTTCCCAGAGTCGTAGAGCCAGGTATGAGGGGAGCTGGGAAGAGACCTCACATCTTCTGATCCTTCATCCATTCCTCTTACAGCACCAGGATGCTTCTAATCAATAATAATAGCTTATGGTTTTTCCTGTGTCATAACACTGATAAAGTGTTTGTAATTCCTCATGGCTCTGTGTTAGGGGAGTACAAGTATATCTCCATTTTAGGAATGAGATGACTGAGGCCTAGAAAAATTAACTGTCTTTTCCTAAGTCATATAACTAGTAAGTACCAGAGTAAGCTCCGAGCCTAAGTCTTCTGAGTGCAATGGATTTTTCATTTGTATTATCTTGGTGTTCTCAATCCCTTCCCTCTCATGTATGGGAGAAGTAGTTTTCTGGTATCCCAGAGTGCATCTTTGTATTGGAGATAGTCTTAAAGGTATAAAAGCAAAGGCTTATTCAGTCAATACTGTTCACTGAACAGCTGCTGTGTTCACTGTGGTATGCAGGCACCCATCGATCCAATCCCTGCGTTGTGGAGGGGACTGAGGCTAGAAGAAAAAAATGTTTGGGGAACAATGTGCTTGCTCTTAGTCTTAGTGGGAAAGCCACACAGCCAAACGGTATGTGGCAGGTGATCAAATTTACATGCAGAGTGAGTCTTTAACTACCTGGGCTCAGTGTATGGGAATTGTCTTTATCTGCCATCTCGTCGTCCACCTGACTGCAGTCTCCATCGATCCAGCAGATGCCAACGTGAGGGATAAGAGCTACTCGGGGCCCCTGCCTATCTTCAACCGTAGTCAGCATGCTCATGTCATTGAGGATCTGCACTGTAACCTCTGCGATGTGGATGTGTGAGTTATCCTAGTTTTGGAGGGACCCAGGGAGAAGGGAAGGGTGACAGCAAAGAGAGGTGTCTGTGCATGTGCCACAGAGTGAATAACTAACCATCTAAACTCCTAGATTTCCGTAAGCTGGGCGAGGCAGCTCCTACCCCAAAACTGCCCCCCCCATGCCCCACAGCATTCAGTTATGGTGCTGACTCCTGGATCTGTTCATGTTCTCAGCAGTCCAGTCTTCTCTTTTCCATGTGTGGAATAAAATAATAATAATAGTATATGTGATCCTGCCAATAATATTATCCCCATTTTGCAGAGGCAGAAACTGACTCCAGGAGATTAAGTGACTTTTCAAGTGTCACATAGCTAGTGAGTGGAAGGATCAATATTCATTGGAGTGGATGACCCTTATTGGATCTGTTGCAGAGGATTCTTGTTCAGGTCCACATCAGACTAATTGCCCTCAGAAGTCCCTTCATATCCTGAGGTTCTGTGATTCTGTGAACCCACTTCTTTTGACCATAAGCCCAATATTCTTTTAAATACAGAAGAGTTCATTCTTTTAAGCCTGGGGTTTTCAGATTTCTTAAAGTCAGAGAATTATGTTAAACAATACTCACAAAATCTTAGTGGTAAAATTCTAGAGTTCACTTTGGGATATAGGCCTTGATTGTACTTGGGACTAGTTACACTGGTACAGGTTAAAGAGGAAGATATAATCTAAAGATGAGATCATAGTGTTGAGTTGAAAAGGACCTTAGAGATCATCTAATCTAACCCTTTCATTGTACAAGTGAGCAAACTGAGACCCAGAGTGATTTGCCAAGACCTCACAGCTAGTATTTATTCAGGTCCTTTGATTCTAAATCCAGTGCTCTTTCCAAATAATGTAATATAATGTAATACTAAGTACTAACATCATGTAATACAATATAGTGTAATATATTACTTTATCTTTTATTGGTATCTAGAAGAATAAAAATATTAGATTCAGAAATAACCTCTTCACACCAACCTGAAATATCAAAAATTGAATAATTTCACAAAAATAGTAGGCACTTAAAGCTTCCTAGTGTTCCACAGCAGGGCTACAGGAAATCTGTTAGTAACAAGCATGGGGTACTGAACTCAGTGGTGAAAGAAGAGGTTTAAGGCACCAGATCTACAGAACATGTGATTGCCCCATCAGAGTCCCTCTTGATGAACTCCATCTCTTGATACCCAAGCAGAACAAGACTCGATTATGGGCCACATTGACCACCTAGGGAAATAGATATGTCCCAGGAGCTCTCGAATGACTGCCATCCCTGGAGGTGCAGTATCCATAGCCATGTACAACTATGCCAGACAAAAAGCAGTAGGAGCAAACTCTTGGGCACCACACTGGAGCCACTACAGACTTCTCAGTCTTCCCCAGAAACTCACAGCCCATCTGCTTTCCTACTGTCTCATATACTTCACTGTAAGTCACACAAAGGTTGGACGAGCATGGAAGACACCAAGACAGCCTAAAAGCCCTGATCCTGCTCTACTGGATGTGGGCACAGCCTTGCTCCAGTACACGGTCGTGTCTAATCTCTGATCCAACTCATTGCCGATATTCAGAGGCTCATCTCTGCTATTCAGCCCCAAGTTTGTACCTCTGCTCCCATATTTGTTGCTAACAAGGTGTTACAAGAACCTCTCTGCCCATGTGATCATGTGGGCATATACCCATATATATTGCACTTTGAAGGTCTTAGAGATGAACTCTAAGAGATGAACAGCAGAGCTTCTCCCCAGTTTTGTCATGGACCCTGGGGAAGCCAAAGAGCCCTCCTCAGAATAGTGTTTATAAATGCACAAAATTGGATACTGAGGATTGCAAAGGAAGCCAATGATAGTGAAACAGTTCTTAGGATAGCTTTTAAAAAGCTCACAGACCCCAGGGTGGAACCCTCACCTTTTATAGATTTTGGTAGAAATCAGACATTTCACAGAGGGACTGAGTCTCCTCTTCTGAGACTAGGAGTCAGGAGCTGGTTTGTGTCTGAGCTTTGCTAACTAACAGGCTGTGTGACCTTGGGAAGTGGCTGAATGTCTTTGGGTCTCCCCTTTTCTGCCCAGTGAAAGGCCTGGATGAGGTCATCATTACCCTCTCTTCTAGCTCTACTAATCAGAATTTGGGGTGCTTAACTACTTGGAGACATGCTGTGCAGTGGCATTAGGGCTCCTTCTGTGGACAACGTAGTGCCTAAGCAACTCACAGTACTTTTTGTGGTTGATTGTGGACGAGCCACTTGTGTTCTCCCAGGAGTCTTTCTGAAGAACCAAAGGAGAGGCCTCTGTTATGGTGGAGAGAATGCTGGCTGTGGAGTCAGAACAAGACTTGGGTTCTAGTTTAGTGCTGTTTACTACTGATGTGGCTGTTAGTGCCAAGACTTTTGGGCTCCCTGAATATCAGTTTCTTTCTCTGTAAAATTGAGATAATGCACTTCAACTAAAGCCCCCCTGACAAAGGTCTGCAAACTTGGACAGGTCTGACCAGGCAGGAGGAGTCCCAAACATCGACCTGACGGTGGTGCCTGTTAGCGGTGGGCCAGCCTTAGCCCTGCCTAGAAGACAGGCTATGGGGAGAGGCAGGAATCCCCCATGGGTGTAAGTACATACGGATCCCAAGGAATGCTTGAACTAGCCATCTTACGGGATTTTTGTACTATCACTTTGATGCAGTTGAGACACTGAGCTATTGTTCTTATCTGCCCATTTGGAGTTGGCATTGCTGACTTCAAGGTTGTTTGACTTTGCACTTCTGGGTTCTTTCAAGCCCTGTTACAAGTCAGCCAGATCAGAAATGAGGCATAGGGGTTGGAAGTATAGAGACTAGGTAATTTGGATTTAGTAGTAGTAGTAATAATAATGAGTATTATTGTCATTTCTGTGCTTTATGAGATTTCCTATTTTTTGATCAGCTTTGCAATCTGATGTGTATGAAGTGGAACCTCAGAGTTGTTCTAGTTTGCATTTGTCTGATTATTAATGGTTTAGAACATTTTTAAAATATGACTGTTAATAGCTTGGATTTTCTTCTTCTGACATGCACTGCTATTTAATTTGGTCTTCAAAACAATCTTGCAAGATACAAGTTTTAAAATATTCTTCCTATTTTACATGTGAGGAAACTAAGGCCCAGACAGTGATCAAATTTGCTTAAAGTCATACAACTTTTAAGTGTCCAAACTGGGATTCAAATTCAGGCCTTCCGGATACAGAGCCAAGATTTCCTGTTCTTCCCATTATAGCACAAAGGCTAGGGCCAAGATGTAAGAAGTTTCCTCTTCATTCTCTTTCCCACTTCTCTCTCACTTTTCCCCCTCCCTTTCTTTTTCCCTCCTGCACCATCCCCCTTTCCAAACAGTGGATAGACTTGGAGTCAGGAAGACTTAAATTCAAATGCTATCTCAAATACTCACTAGCTTTTGTGACCCTGGGCAAGTCACTTAACCTCTGTGTGCCTCAGTTTTCTAGGTGATAAAAACACCAGCTCCCAGGGTTGTTGTGAGGAGCAAATGGGAGCATGTATGTAAAGCACTTAGCACAGTGACCTGGCGCACAATATGCACTCAATAAATACTTGTTTCCTCTCTTCTCTTTCCTTTTGCCCTCCCTCCCCCTGCTCTCTCTCCCTCTCCCTCCCCCTCTCCCTCTCCTCCCCTCCCCCCTCCCTCTCCCCCTGTCTTCCTCTCCCCCCCACTCCTTCTCTCTCTCTCTCTCTCTCTCTCGCTCTCATTTTCATAACTTAAAAAGGCAAAACCAGCTTAGATACTTAAATTCAATCTGCTCCCAAATGAACTTGCTGCCAAGTAGAAAAGAAACCAAGTTGGCATCAGACCCAAAATATATAGCTGCCTGATTGGGTAGCTAGAGATTGGCTGGGCCAGTTAGTCTCCTGAGTAGGAACATGGATGAGGCAGATGGATTTTTCAAGTTTTGAAATGACAACTTCTCTTGGGGAAATGAGTGAAGTCCTGGAAGCTTTGGCTTCAGCAGCAGCTGATATACTTCCCAGACCAACCCTGGGGATAAAGCTGTCTACATTCTCTGTAGTGGATGGCCCAGCTGTCAGCTCTGTAGCAAGAGGGATGAGGTGGCTCTTTTCTGCATGTCTGGGTACTACAGAATGGCCCCAGATATCGATGCAGGGCTAATGTGTCAGGGCAGCTGACAACCAGAGATCAGAGGGAAAGTGGAAAAACTTCCATCCCTGGGAGTGAAAGAACTTTTGAGAGAGAGTGGGTGCAGTCAGAGGAGGGGGCTTTGCTAGAAGGTGAAAAAGTGTGTGCTGCTTTGGCAGCCACTAGGCTAGACCAGGTCCTAGCACTTCTGAGGTATTTTTCCTCTGAGATTCTTTGATGCTTAGAAAGATTCCCCTTTTCTGAATGAACCCTAGGATGTTGTCCCCTCCCTGATGCTGTCACAGCCAGACACATTGTATCACTTAGCTGATTGTTCCATTATAGTGCTCCTTTGGAGCCATCTGCTCCCTCTAATGTTTTCCAGAACCAATTCATGATGTCAGAATTGGAAAGGCCCTCAGATTGTAGATAAATCATCGTGGGAAAGGACCTCAGGAGGTAGAATGGCAGAGCTGGGCAGGCTGGGGAATGTTAGTGCTGGAAAGAGGCTTAAGGCTTCGTCCCCTGCAACCTCCTCATGTTACAGATAGGGGAATGAGGCCTGGGGAGAGGAAGTGAATTTCTTACAATCAGGGAGCTAGCAGATTATCAATAGAGTGGAGGCTGGAAGAATCCGAGCAGGTTCTGACAGTGAGGGGCACAGTGGATATAGGACTGGGCTTGGAAGACCTCACTTCAGAGCCCTCCCTCAGACGTTTACTAACACAAGTCACCCATAGGGCGTAGGGTGCTGGGCCTGGCCTCAGACACTTAGTCCTTGGTCACCCCAGGCAAGTCACTTAATTCTTGTCTCCCTTAGGTTCCTCAACTATATGATGGAGATAATAAGTGCCTATGCTGCAGGATTGTTGTAAGGATCAAGTGAGATAATATTTGTACCTAGCATAGAGTAGGCACTTTGTCAGTGCTTATTTTCTCCCTCAGAAGCCTCATTCATAAAATGAGGGGGTTGAACTAGGTGGTCTCTAAGGTCCTTTCCAGCTCTATAATCTAAGTCCCAGGAGTCTAGTGTTCTTTCTACACTTCAAGAATGCCTTTGACAGAAATAAGAAAATGCAGGCCATTATACTCCATGTGGTCGATCCATCAGAAAAATATCTTTTGAGCACTATGTAACAACAGAGCAGCCCTGCTACGAGGTCTTCAGGGAGGACTAACTCCTTTCGTGTAAGAGCTGCCAAGCTCTTTGCAGGCCTCTTCATCCACCTTTGGTGTCCACCTGTCACCCAGCTCTGTCCTGTGGCTTCAAGAGGCTGTGGCATGCACAGAGGCCACATCCGGGTACAACTGTCTCAGCAGATGGGCTACACCGACAGGTCTCAAACCTGTTGGTGAGTTAGGGGGGTGTCTTCCCTAAGCATGTGAATGGGTGGGTGGAAACAGTTTGTTCCAGTGGCCATGCAGGCAGCTAAAGCAGGTGCATTGGAGTGCTTAGAGCTCGGTGAGACACTGCAGACCCCAGCACCATGCACTGCATCCCAGGCCAACGCCAGCCTTCCTGACTCTTGTCTTGCTGCTGGATTTCTTGATGATGTGATGTCATTGGTCCTCTTTGAAAATGAAGGCCCAACAGCAACAACAGTGGCTGGCATTATTATTGTGCTTTAAAATTTACAGATGCTTTAGATATATTAACTGTTGATCCTCACAACAACCCTGAGAAGGTGATGCTATTATTATCCTCATTTTGCAGATGAGGAAACTGAGGCACAGAGAGGTGAAGTGATAGAGTTGCATAGATAGTAAGTGTCCAAGGAGGGATTGGATCTCAGGTTTTCCTGACTCCAAGTTCTTTGCTTTATCTACCGTGCCCCACCCTGACCCCCCAGCTACCACTTTTCCCTGGGTTTCTTCCATTGCTTCCTGTATCTGTGCCTGAGACAGGGTTGGGGGCAGGGCAGAATGCTCCCCAGACTAACCTGGAGCTTTTGTCGGCAGGAGTTCCCGATCGAAGCACTGCAGTGCCTGCAACAAATGTGTGTGTGGTTTTGACCATCACTGCAAATGGCTCAACAACTGCGTGGGGGAGAGAAACTACTGGTAAGAGCAGAGGAGATGGGGAGGCCCTCCAGGAGCCTGGCCTGGCCAGGCTCATGGCGCCCCTCAAGCTTGCCTACTAGGGCATCTTTTCCACTTGGAATAGTTGGTGACGCTTCAGCTGATGGGGCTGGCTTTCCTTCCCACCTGCTTCTGGAAGGAAAGGGACAGAGAAGCACTTGGAAACATACCTGGAATGTTAGATCTGCAAGGTACCTTAAAACTTCCAGTGTTAGGCCTGGAAGGGACTTCAGAGATTGTCAGTCAACCCCGCTCTCACTCCCCTTTACAGAGAAGGGTCATGACTCACTGTAAATCACAGAGACCTGGTGCTTTGGCACCAAGCACAGTGTTTTGAACACTCTCTAATCATCCTTCCACCCCTTCCTGATTAGACTTGGTACCTCCCCTCCCCCCAGAAACTTCAGCTCTCTTGCCCCCAAAGGATAAAGATTTCCCCCGGTGATAATGAAAAGGCTACATAGAAGACTTTGAAGGTCAGCCGAAGAGAGAAATCTAGACATGGTTTGAATAATGGTAGTATTGTTTGAGATCATAGGATCCTAGCATTAGGGCTGGAAGGGACATCAGAGGTCATTGATCCAGTCCTGTCATTTTACAGAATTTTTCCTCCAAGGAAGTGAAATGACTTCTCAAGGTAGGAAATGTCAGATGATTTTGAACTTAGGTCTCCTGACTTGGATGCATTGCTCTTCCCACTGTAACACCTTGCCTCCCATGAAGACTCTCTTGAAAAGAGTGACATTCATTTGGCTGGATGAACCCTTGGGTTTGTTATAGTATAAATCCTATTCCTTCAGAGTCTTTCCCCCTTCTCTTTGGACCAACTGGAAGGGAAGGAGGGGAGCAGGAGAAGCAATACAGTGTGGATATCCCAAACACTTCTATTGGCTGAAGAATTTGATTTTATATTTTGCATGGAAAAAAGCAAAGGGAAAAATGAGATATTATTGTGGGGATGTTACAATATCCAACTTGACTATGCTGGTGTCCTCAGTTTATAGGTCTCACTACCTTTCTTTTCCACTTAGGGAGGAAGAAGAATTACCCCAGATAAAGAGGTGCCTCAGACAACAGAGGGCTCATGAATGGGGTTACTAGTCTAGTATTATTCTGAAGGTGGCACAGTGGAAAGAGTGCCAGACCTGGAGTCAGAAAGACTCCTCTTCCTGAATTCAAATCTGTCCTCAGATACTTGCTAGTTGTGTGACACCAGGCAAGTCACTTAATCCTATTTGCCTCAATTTCCTGATCTGTAAATGAGCTGGAGAAGGAAATGGCAAACTACTCCAGTATCTCTGCCAAGAAAACCCCAAAGGGGGCCAGGGAGAGTGACTGAAAAACAACTGAATGATAACAAATTATTCTGGAGATATAGTGTAGCAGTAAGCACCCTGACAAATCCAGGATGACCTGCTATCACAGGTTCTTTGATCTGCTTTTCTAAAAGAAAAGCAACTTTTGAGGGGTCAGCTATCTTCTTTAATTACATACCAACAGAGAAAATGCAGGCAGAGAAATAAAGACCAAGAGACAGGGCTTCCAACTGTCTGACCATTAGCAATACATCCCATCACCGATCAACAGACAGATCCAGCTGTCTGACCATTACATACATAAATAGTCACTAGAGAGAGAACATCTGGGTTTTCAAAGCCAGGAGCGGGAGGGGGCCTTACAGCTACCCAGAGCCTCATCTAGCTGGACCAACACTTCCAGTGAGCAAGCCCCAAAGTAAAATCTCACCTCAGAGTATTTATACACTTTTCAGAGCCAGAGGGCAGGATCCTCTGACCCCGTGCCTCAATAGGAGTTAACAGAAGGTATTGAGGTCTATTAATGGGTGGGGAAGATCATTAACTCTTTCCCCCACCCACCATTAACCTTACATCCTCAGTTCCAACAAAGTTTTTGACAGTATCATGCTTTCCTAGTTGATCAGAGGGAGAGTCCAGCTCATAGGATCCTAGTTCTAGAGCTGAAAGGGCCCTTAGGCCTACTGGTCCAGGCCTGTCTGAGGAAGGTTAGCCAGGGCCACACAGTTCATGTGTCTGACATAGGATCTTCATGGCTCAGAGCTCTGATTTCTCCCAGCAAGACTGAATGGCAACTTGTCAGGTCTGTTGAAGAGAGTATTTTACAGGTAAGGACTGGAGGAGGGAGCTTTTAATGCTAAGCTTCTCTGCTTTTTGGGTGCTGTTCTCCGGGTGTCCCCAGACTTCTTCCTCTACATTTTTTCTCCTCGCTAAGAGACTGGAAACCCTTTTTACTGAGGTGGCTGATAGTGTCTTTGTTGCCTCCAGTTCCATCAAATAGCTCCACCTACCTCTGCAAAGAGGGGAAACTGATTAATTAATTCATCGGTTTAGCATCACTTAGTAATTGGATGTCTTTTGTTTTTACATTATCTAAATTTCCCTCTGCATTCCTCCCTTTTCCCATCTCATAGAATGATTTTTAATTTTTAATTTAAGTCTAGTAATTGGTACTCTGACACATTGGGAGATCTCTCATCAGTGTTGGCCTTGCAGCCTTCTCATCTTGGGCTGCTCTTACTTATTTCTTTATAATTTAATAAGCATGGACTAGTGGCCAGAGAGTTTATTTAAGTCTTGTCTCTGACATTTACCTTCTTAGGGTTCTAGGCAAGGTGAGAACCTTGACGGAGGCAGTTTTCTCATCTGGGAGTTCTTTCTAACTCTTCTTACTTAAACTATGGGTCAAGACCTCATGTGGGGTCGAGAAAAATTTGGCAACAGTAAAAGGTTTCTGAATGCACAATGACCAAAAATGAATTAAAAAATCAAACCTGCAATGAATCTGAGGTGTTTCTGGCAGTGCTTACCTGTGTTGTATCGTGGGCAACTTCACTGCAGCCTTGGTTCTGAACATAAAGCAGATGCACTTTGCACTGCATGTGCCCTCAGGTCACAAAACACCATCAAATGCTGCCATTTAGGGAAAAGGGGTCACCCACTAGCAACCCCTTCAGCCCTTCTTAAACGGGAGTCATACCACAGTTTAAGAAGTGCTGTAGTAAACCAGTGAACTCATAGTCATTATTCAGTGACTGTTTCAGCAAAAAATCAAATAAGCAAAAATAAAGAAGTCCTTTGTAAAATCACAAACTCTAAACTATTTATATCTTTCTATAAGGAAAAATAAATCTCCTGCCTCTCTCAAAAGTTTTTTCCCTCTCTTTTTCCAGATTTTAATTTAACCTTTTTTTTGCTCAGACCTCTTCATTTTCCCTCCAAATTTATTGATTTATTTTTCAGTTTTCAACATTCACTTCCATAAGTTTAAAATTTTCTCCCTCTCCCTCCCCACTATGGCATGCAATCTTCCTATTAAACAAATTTTCACATTAGTCATGTTGCATAGAAGAATTATAATGAATGGGAAAAACCATGAGAAAAACAAAACATAACAAAAGAGAAAATAATCTGCTTCACTCACTATGGAGTGTTCCAACTCCATAGTTCTTTCTCTGTTTATGGATGGCATTTTGCATCATGAGTCCTTTGGAAATGTTTTAGGTCCTTGCATTGCTGAGCAGGGCTAAGTCCATTAGAAACAGCCCTCACACACTGTGGCTGTTACTGTGTATCATGTTCTGGTTCTGCTCCCTGCACTCAGCATCAGTTCATAGAAGTTTTTCCAGGTTTAATGAATTAACAGCATGAGTATCTTATTTGTTCTGTAACCCATGCTGACCTTTTCTGACTGTGGACTTGGCCAGGTTTGTTTCTGTTTTAAAAAGTACAGTCACTGCCCTGTGCACATTGTCACTTTACTTCTGCTTGCTTCACTCTGGGGACTTTGGTGAAGATGGCCTTGAGTCCAGCTGCTGCTCTGATAACAGACACTTGCTGCCTTTGTAATCTCAACCTCAGTGTACTTCTCTTGGAAAGGAGGGTCTTAGCCTAGATCTCTGAGGGTCCTTCTGGCTTCTCAGTCCTATGATCCTGTGACCACCCTCATCATCATCATCATAGCAAGCTAGCATTTGTACATTACCTACTGTGTGCCAGGCATTACACACCAGGTGCTTTCTAGTACTACCTCATTTGACCCTCACAACATCCCTAGGAGGTAGGAGCTATTATTACCCCTATTTTACAGTAACAGTGCAGTGACTTTCCCAGGGTCACACAGTTAATGTCTGAGACCACATTTGAACTCAGGTCATCCTGCCTCCAGACTCAGGGCTTCATCTGTGCAGGTATGGAATGTTCCCTGTTAATCACCCCCTGTTTACATAAGAGAAATCTGAGGCCTTCCCCAGAGTTGGTGCTGGGAGGAGAGGGTTTGAACACCAGGCCTGGGCAGGAGGACCTGCTGTCTCTGCCAGAGGTCACTGTGAGTCTCATCAGGCAGGCCCACAAGTACCCCAGCCAATGCAGAGTTGGCATCTGTTTTTCTCTCAGGCTCTTCCTGAACAGTGTGGCATCAGCCCTGCTGGGGGTCCTGCTGTTGGTGCTCATCGCCTTCTACATCTTTGTAGAGTTCTTTATCAACCCGATGCGACTTCGGACCAACAAACATTTTGAAGGTGAGATCTTTTCTCTCTGGAACCGGAGGAGGAAGGTCAGGTGGCTTCCCTTACCTCTCTCCTTTTCTTCTGCTAATATGTATTAAAGACCTACTGTGTCGAGCTCTGGGCTAGTGTCAGGTTTGTCTAAGACATGTTCCCTGTCCTCAAAGACCTTCACAGTCTAGGAAGCTGTGCTGCACAGAAGTGCACAGAAGTGTAGGAAACAAAGTACTGTACTAGTCCAAGAGGGAAGTCACGGGAGGCTTTGTGGAGAATGGGCCTTTGGGTTGGACTTTCAAGAACAGGTAGGAATTCAGCACTCGAAGAGAGTTGAGACAAGTTCAGGCCTAGGGAAAATGTAAGCAAAGGCATGGAGTAAGGAAGGAACAGCCATGCTCAGAGGAGGGAGAGTGGGCCAGCCAAGCTGGAGTGGGCAGTGTGTGATGGGGGGAAGGCTGGAGACAGAGACAGCAGCAGCCGACAGACCTTCAGGTGGGGGCATGAAGCCTGCTGGAGGCTGGTGTGAGACTCTTCTATTCTCAGGACTACGGAGGAAGGCCCTTTGATGGGACAATCCTCCAGACTCCCTCCACCTCTCCACACAAAGATCCTCGGCAGAGTGGTTACATTCCTTTTCAGTGGGGGCTCTCGGGCTGCAGCAGTGGAGTGTTTTCCTGTCGGGACTACGCCTCTTCTATCCCTCTGCGCAGTTCTCTAACCAGCTCAGGAGCCCATACAGCAGTGTCCCATGTTTGTCTTTCAGTCCTGAAGAACCACACAGACGTATGGTTTGTGTTTCTCCCAGCGGCCCCCGTGGAGACCCAGGCTCCTGCCATCCTTGCCTTGGCTGCCCTGCTCATCCTGCTGGGCCTTCTCTCTTTGACGTTGTTGGGCCATCTCCTCTGCTTTCACATTTATCTCCGTATGTAATTTGGCATTTTCATCGCCCTGTGCCTGTCCTGGCCTTGTCTAGCAGCATTAGGAGCTTCTGGTCTGCCCGGCCAGCTCTTTTGGGGACACGAGGCCACTTGGCTTGAGTGAGGGGAACAAGGAGAGGGGAGGTGCAGAGATTCTGGTCCTCTCTTGAAAACCTACACCCGTCTAACCCCTTCCCCTCCCAACAGCAAACCCAGGATAATTTAGTGGAGAGATTCCTTGGTTTGTAGCTACTCCTGAGGCTGCTGTTCTCAGCCATAGGAACTTGGGCAAGTTACTTCCCCTCTTGGTCTCAGTTTTCCTCATGTATAAAGGGAGAGGGTTGAAACAGATGATGTGAAAGGTCCCTTCTAATTCTAGGAGTTTCTCTCCTGTGCACTGATGTTCCGTGTTTCAAGGTCCCTTCCAGCTGTGTCATTCCATATCCCTTTAGCTTGGACATTCTGCAAGTCTGTAAAGGAATTTCCTGATGATGAGAGGCCACACCCTCCCTGTCTTTGCTCCCTGAGCTGTGTTTCTGTTGCAGTTACACTGCTCCCCACATGGTGGCACCCCTCTCTGTGGGATTTAGAACTATGAGCCTCTTTATGAGACTGTCAACTGCCCAGTAGCACGAGGGCAGCACTCCTGGGCTCCCAGAGTTCTGCAGGTATTTCAGCCACTAACAGTGGCCTTAGGGTGTTAGCCAAGGCTCCTGGTGTCTTTGAGCTGGGGACCCTTGGCTATTATTCACGTGCACAGTCGTCTCTGAGATGCAAAATAGGCTTCAGTCTTCTTGGATACTGAGCAATGTTAGGGGATAAAAGGGAGATGTTTTGGTTGGTTTTTAAAAAAGAAAAAAGTCCCAGAGATGCACTTACATTGACCCAGTTAGCCCTCAGCTGTCCTACTCCTGTCCCCTGTTCCATAGCAGAGTGTGCCCTTTCCACGTAACCCTCCATTGCCTTTGAATTAAAGGGAAAACTTAGGCTTTCCTAATCTGTAACACCCCAGTGTGGCTCTAAGGCTCCTCCTGAACTTCCTGGGTCTCCTTCATCCCACTAAGGGGGATTCTCAGTGCAGGCCATGACCTGATTTCTCCTTGCTCAAGTCTCTGTACCCAGTGGGCAACTGCTTCTCCTCTGTATGATTGGGAGGGAGCCAGTAGGCCTCCAGTGAAGTGTCTCTTCTGTCCCACTTCTCCAGTGTGGCACAAACTAACCACCTATGAGTACATCGTGCAGCAGCGGCCCCCAAAGGAGGCGAAGGAGACCCAAAAGGAACCGAAGATACAGCCCATGCAGGTACACGTGGCTCATCGAGGAAGTATGGGCAGCACTGGTAGAATGCAGGGAAGGGCTTGGTGGGGGGTGGGAAGGCAGATTGTGGGTTAGGGAAAGGGTCAGGAAAAAGATCTACCTCTCACTCCTGTGGCCCAGTTCAAAGGCTTGGGTGCAGATTCTGTCTATGATGCCAAGTTATTTACTTGCCATAAGCCTCAGTTTCCTTATTTGTAAAAGTAAGGGGTTAGACTTGATGCCCTCAAATGTCCTTTCTAGTTCAAGATTTATGGTCCTAAGAACTCTTAACATTTTAAAATACATTTTATTGATATGTTTTGTTTTTATATCACCTTCATTTCCCAATGTCTCCCTTTCCTGTACTCCTCCCAGAGAATCATCCCTTCTAATAAGGAAGAGGGAAAAGGTTCAGTAAAACCAACCAACACATGAGAAGAGGCACCTGACATCTCTTTCCTGGGCCTTACTGAGCTTGGTCATTCTCATTTCATAGCTTTCAGTTCTGACTGTTGTAGCTATGCTTTCCATTTATGTTGTTGTAGTCACTGGCTATTTTGTTTTCGAAATTCTTCTTATTTCCTTTTGCATCAATTCACACATCTTCCTATCTTTGTTCAACACTTCTTATAACACAGTAATATTCAGCCACACATGGGCAGCCAGGTGGTGCAATGGATAGAGCACCAGTGCAGGAGTCAGGAGGACCTGAGTTCAAATCTCAGCTCAGGCACTTGACACTCACTAGCTGTGTGACCTTGGGCAAGTCACTTAAGCCCAAATTGCCTCATCCTGGGTCATCTCCACTTATTCTGATGAGTATCTGGTCACTGGATTCAGATGGCCCTGGAAGAGAAGTGAGGCTGGTGACCTGCACAGCCCCCTCCCTCACTAAAAACAGTCAAGTGCAAGTCATGTCATCATTTCTCTGATGGCATGGTCTTCTTCGGCAGTAAAGGACACATTCAGCCATACTCATGGACCACCATTTGTTTAGCCACTTCCTAGCCTCATTGGGCACCTACTTTGTTTCCAGTTCTTTGCTGCCTCAAAATGTGCTGCTATAAACATTCTGTTGCGTATGGGACCTTCCTTTTTGGCATTGATCTCCTTTGAGTATATCCCTAGGATCTCTAGGTTAAAGGGCGTGGATCTTTTAGTCATTCTCTTTGAATTGCTTTCCAGACTGGTTGGACCAGTTCATAGTCCAACAGTGCATTAGTGAGCTTGGTTTTCTGCAACCCCTCCAAAACTGACAATTCCCACCTTTTATTATTTTTGCCAGTTTGTTGGATTTGAATTGAAATCTCAGGAGTTCTTTTTAATTCGCATGTGCTTTTCCTTTGACAGTTTGTCTTTTGGGGAATTGTCTTTAGACTTGTATATTTCTGTTACTTATCTGCATATCTTGGAGAGACAACCAAGTGGTACAGTGGATAGAGTGCCAGGCTTGGAGTCAGACTCATCTTCCTGAGTGACTCTGGGCAAGTCACGTAACCTTATTGGCCTCAGTTTCTTCATCTGTAAAATAAGCTGGAGAAGGAAATGGCTAATTACTCCATTATCTCTGCCAAGAAAACCCCCAAAAATGGGGTCACAAAGAGTCAGACACAATAAACAATAGCAAATATCTTGGATATTAGACCATTGTCAGAGATATTTGATACAAGAATGCTTTCATTGTCAACAACTTACCTTTTCACCAGCAGTATTTGCATTAAATTTTGTTTATGCAAAAGCTTTTTAATTTCATATAATAAAAATCACTTGTTTAATATTTTTTGATCACCTCTGTCCCATGTTTGGAGAAGAATTCACCTCCTGGCCATATCTATGAATGGCACTCTATATGAGCTGTTTTCCTTCCAATTTTTTTTTTATGATGTGATCTCTAATATTCAGATTACATATCCATTTTGAATTTGTTACATATGGTGTAAGATTATTGGCATAAACCTAATTTATGACAGATGACTTTCCAGTTTTCCCAGCAGTTCTTGTCAGAGAATTCTTTCCTAGGTAATGTTTTTATGTTTATCAAATACCGTTATTGAATTGTTACTTCTAATTCATCCTTGTATAGTCTGTTCCATTGATTTTTTTAAAGATAGTAACAAAGTGTGGATGATTATTATCTTATAATATGGATGGAGGTCTAGGAGTACTGTTCCTATGACATTTTTACCATTTTCCATTTTTTTCCTGGGTATTCTAAGTCTGTTATTCCTCTGAGTAAATTTTGTTATTATTTTGTCTAGCTCTGTAAAGTAGGCCTTTGGTGGGTTGATCCTATGAACTCTTAAGAGTACCTCATTGCTTAAATAGTTGGACTTGATGAATGGGTGCTGGTTGAATTTAACAACATTAAATTCAATGGACAGAAGTGTAAAGTTCTAATCTTACAGTGAAAAAATCAACTTTACTAACTAAAGATGAGGAAGATGTAGCCAAACAAGTGTTCATGGGAAATGAAGAAGACTAGAGTGTGTTCATTTACCAAAAGCTCAATGTTAATCAGCAAAGAGACATGGGAGCCAATAAAGCTAATATGTCTTATGATGATTTAATGATAGAGGTTTGTGTCAAGACTAAAGTTTGATAGTTCTGTTACTTTGTGCTTATCAGGCCACAGCCACAAGCATTTTGTCATTTCTAGGCATCTCATTGTAAGAGGGTATCAGTGGTCTGGCATGCATCCAGAAAGGGGCATCCAGGATAATGAGATGATTTGAAATAGAGTCATCTGAGTATTGGTTGAGGGAACTCAAGTGACATTTAACCAAAAGAAGAGAAAATTTGTTGTGGGGAAGGGAAAGGTGTTAGGGGAGCAGAACTTAAGGTACACCATCTTTAAGCTCGCTGAAGGGGACCATCATGTGGAAGAGGATTGAATGCTTTCTGCTGGCTCCAGAGGGAAGAACTAGGACCAGTATGTGAAAACTCAGGAGAAGAAGGGACTTACTAACAGTTAGGGCTGTTTAATAATTAGATGGCATTATTTAGGGAATAATGCATTCATTGTCACTGGGTGTATTTATCCAAGCAGAGGTTGGGAAACCACCTTGCTGATGTTATAGAGAAAATTTCTGTTTCATGTAGGACCAGAACCGGGTTGAGGTCCTGTGAGCTTGGAGATTCCCTGATTCTGTAATGTTGGAGTCTTGTTGGGATTTGCCCTGGACTGAAGATAGTTTTTGTTCACCAGACACAGCCAGGGCTTTCAGCACAATGCCAGAAGGTATGAAGTGTAAGAACTAGGAAGTGGGGCAGGATGGGCTATGAGAAAGGAATGGGGAAGCCCACAAAAGTGCAGCAGCAACAGTCAGGAAAAGGATGGCAGCAGTATCAGACGTTGTGGCCTGGGGGCATGGATGCCCAAAATGCCCTGCCCTAGCTATGCAGGGTTCATTTCTAAAGTCTGCAACAGCCTTGAGGGGACATTTGCGGTGCAGGGAAAGGCAGAGAGCATATCTGAAAATGCAGAGACCATGATCACTAGATTAGAGATAGAGTTTGGACATGTTGCTGTTTTGAGTCTTTATTTGACATTGCCTTACTACTGACAATAGAAATGTAAGAAATGATCTTAAATCGGAGAAAGTGGGAGGGAGCTCAAGGTAGGTATGGATAATAATTATAATTCTACAGTGCCTGAAGTTTCACAGCATCATGAGTAGGATCATCCCCACTTTACAGATGAGAAAATAAGACCCTCCAGTTCCAGGTCTGAGGGTCTCTCCACTGCATCATTGTCTCTCGTCATCATCATCATCATTGGTGATGACTTGCTCAGAATCCCCTGGGATGTGACAGTGCTCCTGTGGCTCCAGAGCCAGCGGAATCACTGGACTGGGGATTTGGGGGCTTGGGTTCTGCCTCCCCTAACTGACCATGGGAGCCGGGGCAAACGCTGTCGCCCTGCTCAGTCTGTTTCTTTCTCTCTGAATGGGGTGTTTGAACTCTGGGACCTCTGTGGGTCTTGATTGGTTCTGACAGTCTGTAGTTGCGTGGTTTCATGCATTCATGGACTATTGAAGCTGGAAACCACCTGAGAAGTCTTCTAGTTCAAAGCTCTTTTCATATTGAACGAGGGAATGGAGGACCAGGGTCGTCCAGGTAGCCAGCAGGAGAGCCACAGTTTGAGCCCCGATCCTCATGATTCTCAGTCCAATGATGGCCCCAGTTTACCATGTAGCATCTGTCTTCTGAAACCTCCCAGTGCAAGGATTGGGCCTCTAGTCTCAGAATTTACTCCAGACTGAAGCCAGGAAAGGCAACTAAAGGCTGTAGGGATTCTGCCTGCTGTAGTTGGTCTCTGGCTGAATTCCTCATGGCCATCTACCTTTCCTCCAAACTGGCTGGGGCAGGAGGAGTTAAAGCATTGAAACGAACAACGAAGAGTCCCCAGGGAGCCTGGAAATCTTTTCTGGAGCTGGAGGTGGAGTTTCCAGCTGGAGAATCCACACACAGCTGTTCCCTTCTCCCCTCTCTCCTCCCTCCTGCCCCCCGCCCCCCCCCCCCCCCCCAGCCTAGTCAGATAGAAATGTGTGTAGGGTGTTGTAGGCCAGCCTTGTTTCCCATTCCCATGTCTGGGTGCTTTCTGGAAGTCAGAGTACATTTGGGGCTAGAAGCCAGGGGAGTGTGGGTTGGGGGAGTCCTGAATGCCTATATTTCATGGATACCCTCAGGGACTAATAAAGCTGAGAAGATGCCCAGTTAAGTTGTCATGAGAAATGCTAACCCACCAGATTCTTCAAGCTCCCCCTCATAGCAACCAGATACAAACACAAACAGGGTAGGAGGCCCAGGCTCTCTGAGCAGGCTCCCTCCCCCTGCACACAAGCTGAGGTTGACCCACCACTAAATAATACTATTAACTCGCCCAGGGAAGGTCTTGTCTCCCCAGCTTCCCCACCCCTAACTGACAGCAGGTCTTCTGTTCTCAGGGTAGGAGGAATAAATACTTTCCACCCACCAAAAAAAATGCATCATCCAGGTCCTAAGTTAGCGATATTGTTGTTTAAGTGGACACACACAAGAAGCCCTGGCTAGTGCTCCCTGGGCTCACTACCAGCTATGCCTGTCTTCCATGAGAGGAAAGCAGACACAGATCAGCGTACCTGCCACCACTGAGCTGTGAAGCACACTGCCAGTGTCTGTCCTAGTTATGAACCTTTTCTTCAGTATAGTGCAGTGAAGAATTCTAGGCTGGAGTCACTTCCAGGCCTACCATTTACTCCGGCTTCCCTGGCTTTGAAAGGGCTTTGTACTAGATGAACTCTCAGGGATGTTTCCACTCTGATGGCTCTTTCTGATAGTCCCAAGATTCCTTCTCCCTCTGCTCCCCAAAGCCCCTCACGGTTCTGGCCCTCTGCTCCCCAAAGCCCCTTGTGGTTCTGGCCCTCTGCTCCCTAAGGTCGCTCATGGTTCTGGCCCTCTGCATCCCACAGTCCCTCACAGTTCTGGCCCTCTGCTTCCCAAGGTCTCTTGCAGTTCTAGTCCTCTTATGTTCTAAGGCCCCTCTCAGCTCTTAACAGTCCATCTTCTAAGGTCTCTCCCAGCTGCAGTATTATATGCTGTAACCTTCATACTCCATGATTCTTTGCCACCAAAGGCAGAAATGAGAATGATTTCTAATGAGCTGAACCTTTCTAGCCTCACTGGAAAAGCTGGGAAAGGGAAGGTATTGAATCTGAAATCAGGGCTGTGGCTGCCAGCAGAGTTTGTGCAGGCCACTGGGCAAGTGATGAAGCGGGTACTGGAGGTTGGGACAGTTCAGGGGAGAGCATGGGAAGTAGGTTTCACAAGATAGCCTGATTACTGGAGGAAGTGCATCCACCCCCCACTCTGGAAAAGCTCCCTGCTGGCATGAGCTCACTGATTTGGGCTTAGGACAGGCTAAGCCTTTGGGCCACCTTTGAGCTATCTGTGGTTGGAGTTTCCCCAAAACTATCTATGCTTAACAAAAAAAATGGCTTTTTTGGAGCCAGTAGTCACAAACATATCCTTATTGATCAGCCTCAGAAATGCATCTGCCTGAGGTAGGAAGGAGTTTGCTGATGTATGCCCCTTCTCTAAAGAGTAAGTTTGGCTCATCTAATTCAGATAAGCAGATTGAGGCTGCATCTGAATCAAAGCTTTGTCATCTCCTATCCTCTAATTCTCATGAACTCTGTGCAGATTCTGGAACAGCACAAGCTATGACCCTGTACTGACACATAATTCAGTTCAACCAACATTTGTTAAGTGTTTACTGTATGGTAGGTTTCTGGGGAGCAAAAGGCACAAATAAAATAGTCTCTACCCCTCCCCAGTCATTCTTTCTGTGAATGCTCCCAATCACTCCAATAGACACGAAAAATCCAAGCCACAGTCGCAGACCCTCAGCTTCTACTGTCTTCTTTCTTGCCCCATTCTTATCGCTACATATAGGCCAGTCTGATTCAAGATCTTATCTTGTTCTGCAGCTCCCCTAAATACCCTAGCCTAAGTGAGAGTGTGTTCTGCTGTTGGCCACACCTTCTGCACCCCAGGAGTACCCCATTTTCCTCCTCTGTTTCCATGTGCCAAAGGACTGTGGTCTCCTTACTCTCCTCCCTGCAGTCATAGACTGGTTCATGATTAGAAAGCCCCTTGAAACTAGTGCTGTATTGTAGTCTTTCTGTCTTTGTGTTTTCTCTGTGATTGTTAAACCAACCTTATTGAGAGTAGGGCCAGCCCTGCTCCCTCCATATCATCATGTTCAGATGCAAGGCCAACGTAAAGACTTGCCTGTCCTGTTTTCTTAGTCTTTTCTGCTCCAGGATCATAGATGACCATATGCTTCGAGGTTGCAGGTTCCGCACCCCTGATCTAGTCTGAGAAGTGGCTGTTGAGGAAATATGCTAGTAATAGTGAGGGACATGCCAGTTTCTTTCTCCCTCTCCCAAAGGGGCTTTTAAGAGGCCACCTCTATGGTTCTGGCTGCTGATTCCTGTGGCAAACTTCCCCCCATCCCCTCTCCTACTTTGGGGACAGTAGATGGCTAACATGATTGACTTCGGGACTCAGTCCATTGTCCCCACTGCTGGGTCTTGTCCAGTATCTGCCATCTTGCTCTTTTCCTTGTCTGCACTTGAATGGGCTGAGCTGGATCCTCTCAGGAATGACATTTCTAAGGGCAAGGTGTGCCAAGTACCTCTTCAGAAAGTTGTTTGGGCTTGCCCTCAGCATGATTACAGATTCAGGTACACAGACTGGAAGCCTAGAACCATGGGAGATGCTGGATGATCTCTTTACAGGAAGGGCTTCTTCAGTGACACCATCTCACGAGAGCACCATTCCCTCAGGAGCTTAAACCATTCTCAGCAGGCATCTGCCCCTTCAGCCCAAAGGAGACAGAAGGCCTCTCGAGGTTTGAGAAACACTTTACATGCATCACTATCTCATTTGATCCCCACGACAACCCTGTAAAGTAGATTCTATTATTCTCATTTTGCAGATGATTAGACTGAAGGTTGGAGAGGCACTTGACAACTAGGGGAGGCCATAGTGCATACAGCACTGGGCTCAGAGCCAGGAAGGCTCACCTTCCTGAGTTCAAATCTGCCCCCAGATCCTTCCTAATTGTGTGACCCTGGGGAGGTCTCTTCATCCTGTTTGCCTCAGTTCCTCATCTGTAAAATGAGCTGGAGAAGGAAATGGCAAACACTCCAGTGTCTCTGCCAAGAAAACCCCAGGTTAGGTCACGAAGAGTCGGACAGAACTGAAATGACTGAACAGCAACAACTGGAAAGATCCTTGTCCAGGGTCGTTCACTTAGCGAGAATAGGGTGTCTCCAAAGGCTTAAATCTGTACTAGGACTTTGGGGACATCCTGTCTTAGAGGTGAAATCTGAAGATCTGGAGGTCTTAGTGAACTGCCAACTTACTATGAGTCAGCAGTGAGAGGCAGCATCCCAAAGAAGGCTAATGGGACCCTGTGCTAGATTAAGAGAGACTCAGCTTCCAGCATGATGCAGTAAGAACAAGAGGTAACATTTATATGGCACTTCGAGGTCTTCTGAATGCTTTGCACACATTATCCCTTCTGATCCTCTATATAATCCTTGAGGGCCGTCAGTAAAGTTTTATTAATTTTTTCTTTTTAATACTTTATTTTTTCCCAGTTATATGTAAAAACAATTTTTAACATTTATTCTAAAACATTTTGAGTTTCAAATTCTCTCCTTCCCTCCTGCCCCTCCTACTTTCCTGAGGTAAGTAAGCAATTTAATATAGGTTATATATGTGCAGTCATGCAAAACATATTTCCACATTAGTCATGTTGTGGAAGAAAACACAGACCAAAACCAAAAAAAAAATCACAGAAAAATAAAGTGCAAAATGGTATGCTTTAATCTGCATTCAGACTCCATCACTTCTTTCTCTGGAGGCAGATAGCATTTTTCTTAATAGATCATTTGGAATTGTCTTGGATCATTATACTGATCAGAATTATCAAGTCTTTCACAACTGATCATCCTTATGATATCACTGTTACTATGTACAATGTTCTTCTGGTTCTGCTCATTTCACTTTGCATCAGTTCATGTACGTCCAGGTTTTTTCTGAAATAATCTGTCCTGTCATTTCTTATAGTACAATAGTATTCTGTCACAATCATATACCACAACTTGTTCAGCCATTCTCCAATTGATGGACTTCCCTTTGATTTCCAATTCTTTGCTACTACATGAAGAGCTGCTATAGATATTTTTGTACAAATATGTCCTTTTCCTTTCATTTTTTAATCTTTGCAATACAGATTAGTTGTGGTATTGTTGGGTCAAGGGTCTGAGTAATTTTATAGCCCTTTGGGCATAAGTAAACCTTTATTAAGCATTACGTGTCAGGCACTGTACTAAGCATTGGAGATACAAAGAAAGGCAAAGCCAGCTGTTGTCCTCAAGGGACTTCGATTTTAACTGGGGAGACAACATGTGAATTACCAGGTACATAGAAGATGTATATAGATCAGCTCTTAACCTTTTTTTGTATCATGGACTCTGCTGACAGTGTGATGAAACCTGTGAACTCCCTTCTTGGTATAGTAAGGTTTTTAAGTGCATGAAATAATTTCTAAGAAAGGCCTCCTTTGGAAGGTGGGATTTTAGCTGAGTGTTGAAGGAAGTCAGGAAAATTCAGAGGCAAAACTGAGGGAATAGGGCATTCCAAGCATGAGAGAAAGCCAATACAAAGGCACAGAGATGAAGGTGGAGTGTTGTATTCGAGGTCTGTGCTTTTATGATCCCCAATTTATAGGTGAGGAAACTGAGGCAAACAAAGGCTAAGTGACTCGCCTAGGGTTAGACGGATGGTGTTGGAGGCAGGATTTGAACTCAGGTCTTCCTAACTCCCAAGCACTCTATCCACATAGATCCCTTGGAATAAGAAGTTAATACTTCCCTCTGTATACCCTTGTCTAGGGTGTGGTGTTCAGTTCTGTCCATCATTGCTTGAGAATATTAATAAAGTGGAGATGGCCAGAGAGCCCCAGGATGATCAAAGACCTTGAGTCTATTTCATATGAATGAACGAATGAATGAATGAAGCAAAGCACTTACCATGTGCCAAGCATGAGGGATACAAATACAAGACATCAATACAGTCTCTGCCTTCAAGGAGTTTGTGTTTCTTCTAAATAAGTTTTTATTGATATTTTCTGTTTCTTATATCATCATAGTTATCTTAAGTATCCCCCTCCCTGGCCCTCCCAGGAGCTGTCCCATATGACAAATCATATTTTTTAGAGGGGAAAAAAATGAGTACAACTGATTGACATATTGAAAAAGTCCAAAAACATACGCAGCGTGTATTATCTGTGGACCTCCCACCTCCTTTCAGGGGTGGGCTGTGGGTGTCCTCTTGTATTTTTTTGTTCAAGTCCTGTTTGATCTTTTTAATTTTGTTATATTTACTTTTGGTTTTTTTGGTGTGTTGTTGTTTTATCTTTGGTAATGCCTCTCTCTCGTGTTTGGTTGAGAATACATTTCCTTCCCATAGCTGTGAGAGGTATATGATCTATTTCTTTTCTAACTTTTGCATAGTATGATCTTTAACATTTATACATTTAGATTGTATTGTGGAATATGGTGTAAGGTGTTGGTCTGAACCTAAATTTTTGCCAGACTGCTTTCCAGTTTTTCCAGCAGTTTGTTTCAAGGAGTTTTGTCCTAGGTAATTAATGTTTTCCACTTTATTAAACAATGGGTTATTGAATTCTGTTGTTTCTGAATCTCCTTTGTGTAATCTATTCCATTGATCTGGGGCAGCTAGGTGGTGCAGTGGATAGAGTACCAGTGCAGGAGTCAGGAGGACCTGAGTTCAAATCTCATCTCAGACACTTGACACTCACTAGCTGTCTGACCTTGGGCAAGTCACTTAACCCCAACTGCTTCATCCTGGGTCATCTCCAGTCATTCTGATGAATATCTGGTCACTGGATTCAGATGGCTCTGGAGGAGAAGTGAGCCTGGTGACCTGCACAGCCCTTCCTCACTCAAAACAAAGTCAAGTGCAAGTTGTGTCATCATTTCTCTGTTGGCATGGTCTTCTTTGGCAATGAAGGACCAACACACACACACCATTGAGCTATCTCTATTTTGTCACTAATACCACATAGGTTTGATAACCACTGCTTTCTAATATAATTTGAGGTCTGGAAGTGCTGTTTACCCTTTGTTTTCTCACCATTTCCATTGATATTCTAGATCATTTGTTTTTCCAAATTAATTTTGTATTATCAAGTTCTATAAAATATACCCCTTGGTATGATAGGTTTAACATTAAAAGTATAAATTAATTTTGGTAATTTTGTCGTTTTCATTATATTGACATAGCCTAACCATGAACATGAACATTCCAGCCACTTATATTGTTCTTTATTTAAGGAGTATTTTATAATTGAATCTATGCAAGGTTTTCTATGCTTGGGAAAGTCAATCCCCAGATTTTTAATGCATTTTGTAGCTATTTGGAATAAGATTTCCCTTTATGTTATGGTTTCTGGCATTTTGTTATTATTATATAGAAATGAGGATTTAGTTTTTAGTCTGCAGCTTTGCTGCAGCTAATGTCTCCATTAGTATTTTTGCTGATTCTGGATTTTCTAAGTAAACCAATATGTCATCAGCAAAGAGGGATAGTTTTATTTCCTTGTTGCCTGTCTTTATTACTTTAATTTCTTTCTATTGCTTTATTACTGCTCGTGATTCCAGAACTATATCAAATAATAGTGGGGAAAGTGAGTATCCTTGCTTTATTCTCATATTTTTTTTAAAATTCTAATTTATTTATTTTTAGTTTTCAACATTCATTTCTACAAGATTTTGAGTTCCAAATTTTCTCCCCATCTCTCCCCTCAGCCCATCCTAAGACAGCATGCATTCTGATTACCCTTTCCTCCAATCTGCTCTCCTTTCTATCACACCCCTCCCTTCTCTTATCCCTATCCCCTTTATTTTTTTGGAGGACAAGATAGATTTCTATACCTCATTGTCTGTATATCTTATTTCTCAGTTACATGTAAAAACAATGTTTAACATTCATTTTTAAAACTTGGAGTTCCAACTTCTCTCCCTTCTTCCCTCCCCACCCATCCTCATTTAGAAGGCAAACAATTCAGTATATGTTATACACGTGTAGTTAGGCAAAAGACTTCCATAAAAGTCATGTTGTGAAAGACTAATTATATTTCCCTCCATCCTATCCTGCCCCCCATTTATTCTATTCTATCTTTTGACCCTATCTCTCCTCAAAAGTATTTACTTCTAATTATGCCCTCCTCCCATTATTCTCATATTTAGTGAAAAAGATTCTAGTGTTTTCCCATTTCATAAGATGCTTGCTTTTGTTTTTTAGATAGATGTGCCTTATGATATTTTTAAAAAGGCCTCTCTATACCTAAACTTTGTAGGACTTTTATCAGAAAAGTGTTGTACTTTGCCAAAGGCTTTCTCTGTATCTCTTGAGATGATCATGTGGTTTTGGATATTTAGGTTTTTAATTTGATTAATTATATTAATTGTTGTCCTAATGTTGGATATTGAATTCCTTACATTCCTAGTATAGATCTCACTTGATAATAGTGAATAATTTCTTAGATAAATCTTTGTAGTCTGTTTAATAGGATTTTATTTGAAGTATTTGAGTCAATGTTCATTAATAATACTGGCCTAATGTTTTCTTCTGTGTTTTATCTGTCCATTTTAGGTTTTAGAACTGTATTTGTCTCGTAAAAGGATTCTAGTAGGATGCTCTCTTTACCCATGGGAACATTTATCAGTGGAACCCCTCCTGCCACCAAAGTAGGCCTTCTTCTTTTCCTCCTGTTCAATCCTCCCCACTTCCTCCCTACCTGCTCTTCTCTTTCTGAGATCACTTGGGTCACCTTCCTCTCATAGCCCTTGATTTAACTCCTGCACCTCACGCATTCCTATCTCCCTGGTCCCCTGCCTGCTTTCATGTAACTTCCCACATGTTGTAATGTAGTGCCACAGAAAAACATTGATTCACAGGGTGTTGCTCTGTCCACAGTGCCCTCTGTCTGCCTCTTCACTGTTTCCTTTGCCAGATTTCTGCCTTCACCCCTGTCTCCTTGTGAACATTTAGAGAAAGGTCTCTTCTTAGCCCCTTCTGCTGTTGCACTAAAACTGTTTCTGTCTGTGGCTATCACATTTATTCACTTTCTCTGCATTTCTGTTGTTTAGGTTATTCAAAAAGCAAATCATCTCTTCAGTTCTGGTTTTCTTTCTAAAGATGTTTCAGATGCCTCTTTTTTATTGAATATTTACCCATCTTTTTTCATGTGTGGTTAAGGTCAGATTTTCAGGGTAGGTAACCATGAGCTGCATCCTGAGCTCCATTGCTCTTCAGAATGTATCATTCCATTTCCTCTTCCTTTTTCTGATGGTTACAGACTAGTCTTATGTTACTTGAATTTCCTTTCTTTTGTATTTGAAGGTCTTACTTTTGATCACTTGCAGAACTTACGTCTGAATTTCGTTGTTAAATTAGGCACTTTATGTCTTGGAATTTGTAGCCTTAATTTTTTTTTCCTGGAGGCAATCTATGAATTCTTTTGATTGGTATTTCATTTTCTGTGTTCAGAGCAGTTCTCTTTTATTACATCCTTCATTATGGTGTGATGGGTTTTTGTCCTGTTGTGTTCATCTAGGAGACCTATAATCCTTAGGTTGTCTCTATGCTTTGTCTGTATTGTGAGTATATTTTCTTTTAATGATGTTTTTCATTTTTTTCTAGATTGCCTTTTCACTCCTTTGTATTTGCCTTCCCAATCGATTGCTCTCTCTTTTGTTTCTTTGGTGAGGCTTGCCATTACATTTTCAAGTTTTTTTTTCTATTCTGCCCATACTTTTGCTGTTCAGGACGTAAATTCTGTTTTTATAATTCTCATCTCTCTTTTGAGTCATACAGGAAAAGTTTATTGTGGTTTCTTATTCTCAAATTCCACAGAATCCTCTGTCTCATCAAGTATTGGATCACTTTCTTTGTTTTATAGTATTTATCCATAAATGCCTGAACTTGTTTACTAGATCTGGGAAGCCATATTTTTTTTTCTGCTGTTGCTATTTTTCTTGTTGATGTATCTATTTATCTTCAAGTTTTTTGAATTTTCTTCTGACTGAATTCTTTGGTAATTTCAGTCTATTCCCCACCCTTACTTTCCCTTACTGCCCACTTTGTAACTCCCTCCCCTCTGATTGTGGTTTCTTTGGAGGCTGGATCTCAGATCATTTCAGCCTTCTCCCACACAGGACAATTCACAGTTTACTAGTCTAGATCTCTGTCTCAGGTGACTTTTGGGGGGGTTAGAACTGGTCCCAACTGGATGCTATGATCTTTCTCTCAGGCTTAGTGGAGTGCTGTGTAGCCCCTCAGTTCCATCCCATTCACATTGTATCCTGTCCCACTCCCTCTGTTCTTTTACTCTTTGGCCCAGTTCAGAGCTGTGCAGCACTAGTTCTATGGGGTTGTCTACCCTGGCACTGGCAGTTCAGAGCTTTGTAGCCTGCAGGATTGTGATTCCTGGAAGGCTTTTGCTCCTGAAGGGTTCCAGCAGTGCTGGCCGTCTTTTGCAGCCAATTTCTGCAGCCTGGAGCCAGGATCTCCGCAACTCTGGGTTGGGAATGGGTGTCAGAACCAGAGGGTAGAGTGGTCTTTGTAAGCCTGTGTCATGTACTTAAGTTTGCTAGTGTTCACTGAGGGAGGTAGAGAAAGTGTGTTGAGGGAATTTAGGGTCAGTGAGCTTAAGTTTATGGGTTTGGGAATTTTTTTTAACCTTCTTTTGGATTCTGGTTGTCCTAGACTATAGAGACATTGAAGTTGCTTTATCTTTGGTGCATAATTTCTGTTTTAGGGAGGTTTGAGAAGTTATGGGGATCAGAGAAAATATCTCGTCCATGTAGCCTCAAGGCTACATGTAGCCTTCGATGTCCTTGGGGGGGGCCTTGATGATTGGGTACAAGTTTTATAGAACAAATCCTTTTATTAAGAAGATTTGTTCTCTGAGGTTTGAATTCAGTCAGAGGGCTGCACTTGAGGTCCTAGAGGGCCACATGTGGCCTCAAGGCCGCAGATTCCCTACCCTTGGAGTCCTCCATGTTGTTGCTCACGTGATCTGTGGACTTTACATTTTAATGGCAGAAGAAAACATATATAAATGGGAGCCAGAAAGTGGGAAATTAAATTAGGAAGTGATGTGGTGAACTGGTTACAGGTAATACAAGCAAAAGCTCATCTCTCAGAGCCTAGGATGGCTGCAGGAGTAGGGTCCAAGGTGACGATGGGAGAGAGATAAGGATGATGGATGGGGACAGTGGCCAGGAAGATCCTCCTAGGGGCATGGCTCAAGGAAGCAGTAGTGCTTAGCTTGGAGAACTTGGAGAGGACAGTTGTCTTTAAGTGTCTTAAGGGCTGCTGCGATTTGTGCTGGGCAGCAGAGAACAAAACCAGGAGCCAAGGCAGACCTTGTACAAGGTGAGCTTAGACTGGATCAGAGAAGGGAAGAGAGCACTGGGCCTTGCAGAGCTGAGCACCATGTAAAGAGCTGTGAGCCTGCCAAAGACCTGACTCTGAATCCCAGCCCTGCCCCAGCTAGTTCAATGACCTTGGGCAGCTAGCGTCTCCTGAGGCCTCTGCCAGGTTCAAGTCTCTGTTCATAGCTAGCACTAATAGCATTTCAAGCAGGCTCTGATATCTGAAAAGCATGCTATATAGTATCTCATTTGATCCTCACAGCCACCTCGGGGGAAGGAGCTATTATTATCCCAGTCATACAGATGAGTGAACTGTAGCACTGAGAGGTTAAGGGACTTGTCCAGAGTCACCCAGCTAGTAAGTGTCTGAGGTCAGATTTGAACTCAGGGCTTCCTGATTCCAGGTCCAGGGCTCCATACGTTGAGCCATAATCAAGGCTTTCTCCAGCTTATGGGACTAGCCTATCCTCAGCTTTTTTATTCCTTTTCTAGCCTCACTGTCGCTGGCTTCCTTTCCTTGCAGAGACCTGAGTGAGAATATGAGGGAGCTTTTACCATGGTTTTTTCTAGCCTCATATGGAACAGCAAAATCTCAACCAAAACTCCTTATTTTACAGATGAGAAAACTGAGACCCAATTAAAGACAGTTGCTTCTCCTTCTGGCTTGGGACATGTTTTGTGGGTGGGCAGATTTAACCTGGTAAACTAGGGCCACTTCCAGGGACTCAGGGAAGATTTCTGGTTTTTGTCTTTTATCCTAGTCATTTATGGAGAGTTTAGAATCCCCTTAGATTTAAGGAAGAGGCACTAAGGAAGTGTCTCAGTCCTATTGAAAGAGAAAGACGAGGGTGCAGAGGAAAGCCCCTCCCCACCATCTTTCCAGCCTAGGTATCACCCTTGACCCTTCACTCTCACCTCCTGTGTTTAAGCTGCTGCCGAGCCCTGTCAGTTTTACCTTTAGCACACTTCTCACCCATGCCCCCTTCTCTCCTCTGACACTGTCACCATCCTGGTGCAGACCCTCATCACTAAACACTTAGACTACTGTAGGAACCTGTTATTGGTTCTGCCGGGCTTGAGTCTCCCTATTCAGTTCATCGTCCATTCAACATTCGAAGTCATTTTCCTAAATCACAGGTCCAGCTATGTCACCCGTGACTCACTGTTACCTTTAGGATCAAATAGAAAATCCTCTGTCATACAAAGACCTTTGTAACCTGCCCCCCCCCCCCCCCCCCCCCCCCGCTCCGCCCCATGTCTCCAGTTTTCTTAAACTTCACAGCTTCCAACCCTCCCTTGCCCCAACATGTGAAATTCTGTGACACCAACCTCTTGGCTGTTCCTTGAACAAGACCTTTCTTCTCCCATCTCCAGGCATTTTCTCTGGCTGTCCCCCATGTCTGGAATCTTCTTCCCTGACTCCCTTCAGGTCCCAGCTAAAATCCCACCTTCTACAGGAAGCCTTTCCCAACCCTTTTTCGTTCTACAACCTTCCTTCTGTTGACTTTTTTCTGATTTCTCTAGTACACAGATTGTACACAGTTATCTATATGTCATCTGCCTCATTCAGTTGTGAACTCCTCAAGAGGAAGGACTGTCTCTTGTCTTTATCCCTAGTACTTAGCACAGTGCCCGAAAATAATAAGTGTTTGTTGACTGGCATTAGCCAGGTTTGCTACATGCAGTCATAGGGTTTTAGAGCTAAACGGGCCTCAGAAGTCATCCGTCCAGCATTTTGATTCTACAAGGGAGGAAACTGAGGCCCCAAGAGGTGAAAAGTCCTAAAGCTAGAGTTTGTTCCTCACTCTTCAGATGTCAGTTGACTAGGGAGCACGACTCCCAGCCCTCTGGAAACTTGTTTGTGTGACCGAGATTGGGTCTAGAGCACCAGAAGTCCTAGGCAATCCGGTCTAGCTCAGGCTGGGCCTAAAGCTGGACTGAATGACCTGTGGAAGAAAATCATGGATTTAGAGTTTGATCTGGCTAAACCTCTCATTTAAAAAAGTTGTGTTCTTTTTTTTTTTTTTAGATTGCTCTCTTCTCAGTGACAGCTCTTCATTCCTCCCCTTCCCACTACACAAACACACAACAGAACCCTCACTTAAAACAAAGTTAAGCTGGATCAATCAACACACTAGCCAGGTCTGACCATGGCTGTGTGTCCTTTTGTACCTGCAATCCAGTAACTCTCTGCCAAGAGGAGTCCAAGTCTTCTGAAGTCAAGAACGGTCACTACCCTTTGATTTGGATGTCTTTCATAGGTGTTTTCCTTTACATTTTATGGTCATCGTGCAAATGGTTCTCTTGGTTCTAATTCCTTGGCTCCAAATCAGTCCATAAAAATCTCCCCAAATTTCTCTGAATTCTTCATATTCATCATTTTTTGTGTGTTGCAATATTATTATATTCATATATCACAGTTTGTTTAGCCATTCCCTAATTGATGGGAGGCCACTTTTTTTTCCTAAATGTTTTACTCTTAACAAAAGTACTACTCTAAGTACCTTTGTAGAAATGGAACATTTCCCTAGGCCTTTTACCAGTTTTGGAGCATAGGCCTAGTATTCCAACTGTGAGGCCCAAAAGGTGAGATCACATGCTCTAAGTTACAGATGTACAAAGGTGCAGAACAGAGATTCAAACCAAGGTTCTCTTGACTCCAAATCCAGGGTTCTTTCTACAGTGCTGTGATGCCTGGCCATGTCCAGTGATTTCCCTTTGGGCCCCACAGGCAAGAAAAAGCAGAGCTAGCATTCACCCTGGTTATCAGGTTTCTAGTTTTCCCTTTAGCATATCAGGTTCTAGAGGAGGCTATCCTAAAGTTTGCTGGGGTTTCAGGAAGGAAAGAGTGAATGTACATAAGGGGTCATTTTGGATGGTTCTAAACCGGCTCTGAGTGTCAGTCAGGTCATCCCCGTAGCAGCTGAGGGGGGCCGTAGATGAGACCTTATTGTGACCACCCTTTCTCCAGCAGAGTCCTGGGCCCAGAAGAGATGCCGTAGTGGAAAGTATGATGAATGTCAGAAGACCTGGGGTCTGGTTCTGCCTCTGCCACTCATTCAGTCAGGCCTCTCTGACTCTGTTTCCTCTTCTCTAAAATCAAGGGGCTAAGGTACCTTCTCATGCTGGGGTTGTGGCTAAATATCCCTTGCAGCTCTAACAGTCTAAATTTTAATGTCCCTTCTGGTTCTTAGATTCTGTAGGATTCCTTTCCAATCCAACACTTTGTGTTCTTTAAGTTTTTCCATGTTCCTAAGGTGCCTTCTGTGAGTAGCTAGGTAGTGAAATGTTCAGTCACAAAGTGGGCCTGGAGTCACAAAGACCAGAGTTCAGATACTTACTAGCTGTGTGACCCTGTTTGCCTTAGTTTCCTCATCTGTAAAACAAGCTGGAGAAGGAAGTAGCAAACCACTCCAGTATCTCTGCCAAGAAAACCCCAGATGAGGTCATGAAGAGTCAGGCATTACTGCAAACATGACTAAGCAACAAAAACAAGGTTCCTTTCTGCCCTGGCATCCTGTGGTTCTGTGCTCTAAGATCTCTTCCAGCTCTAAATATTTTATGTTCTACAGCTTATACAAAAACAACAGCATTGTAAAGATAATCACCTCTGAAAGCCTTAGTCGGCCACCCGTGATTCCAGAAGACACCTGATGAAGCAGGCTCCCCCTGCTCCTGAGAGGTGATGAGAAACGTCACCTGCCCACGGTTCCTTTCACCTCCAGCTCTCTGACTGTAAGGTGCGGCCCCTCCCGAAGGGGCAGGCAGGAACATAGGAGGGGCCCTCTGGGAAGACAGTGGCATATTTTTGGAGTTCTTGTGTCCGTGTTGCCCTAGACACTGGCTTGTTTTAGAGACGGAATTCAATTTGTTGTGTCAGTATTAGTCAGGATGCCTTTTGTCTCCATGGAAATCCTGGGGTAAATGCTGTCAGCACAGCAGGGCAACAGAGATGGGGCTCTTCTGGGCTGCCTCACAGGCCCCAGGTCTTGATGAGAACCTGTGGACAGTTGAGGGCACCTCAGCTATCCTGACCCCTTGGATGGGAGTCTGGAGAGTGGTCAGACAGTGGCCCCATTAGGAGAAGTTGAGGAGAGGAGATGGAGGCATTCTTCTGGGACAATGAGTAGTCTGATTTTCAAGATCTGTCCAATCCATGGCAGGGCCAAGAAAGGCCCAGGGAGAAGGGAAGCCATGGGATCCCCAAAGACTGATAGTATATTTTGGTGTCTGTCTTAGAACCAGCTAGAACCCAGAACTCTTTCCATTCTACTCCGTCTCCACACTATCTAGGCCTTACAAGTACATTTTATATAATTTTATTTAAAGGAATTTAGATGGGGCAGCTGGATGGCATGGTGAATTGGGAGTCAGGAGGATCTGAGTTCAAATCCAGTCTCAGATACTTGACACTTACTAGCTGTGTGACCTTGGGCAAGTCACTTTACTCCAATTTCTTCACCCTCCCCCCAAATTAATAAAAGAATGTAGAAATTAAACATAACATACTGGGGCAAGACCACTGATATACATATGAAAGAATCTATCCAGGTCCATAATGAGTCTGTTGAACCTTCAGTTCAAGCTCTCTAGGCCCCACTAGCCTAGGTTAGTGCCCCTTCTTGGTCTGGAGCCCCATGCAAGGGTTGAAAATCAATTGCATCTGTTATTAAGTAAGCAGTGGATGTGGGAGTGAATAGAAGACTGATCTCAAAGTCAGGGAGATACAGATTCAAGTCCTGGCTGTGTGACCCTGGGCAAGTCACTCCCGCTGTCTGTCCTAGGCAGTCTGCTAGGACTGTAAGCAGAAGGAATGGTGCCCACTCAATGCGTAGAGGAAGTTTCTGTCTCAACATTAACCAGATCAATCCTATCCCTACCAGTGTCAGAAAGACTCCAGCGTTTCATTCCTATTAGTCCCTTTTCTATGATGCCATATTCTCCCCTCTCCCCTTTTCTGTTGATTCCCCCCTCCCCAATCCCTCAGGAGCCAGCTCTGGACCCTCCCAGCGGCTCCAGCCACCCCTCCCTCAGCCTGTAGCCCTTGTAATGAGGCCATCATGTCCTGGTTTACTAGTTCAAATAGAACTCCTCAGCCATCCTCTTGGAGCTCCCACTTTGTGCCTGGCCCATCTGCTGACCCACCAGTTGGCATTGCATAGCCCCCCTTCAGGCTTTGGTTCACCTGGCCTCCCTCCCTCCCCAGACCCTCCACAGAATTGTGTCAGGGTAATGTATGTTCCTTGAGGACATTGTTTTTTCATGTGTCTTTGTATCTCCAGAAGCTTATTTAGTAGATGGCAAGGAAGTACAGTATTTATTTAATTGAATTGTTGGGATTTTTCTTCAAAAACTTAGATTTCTTTCAACCCAACCACATAGATCAGCCCCAGCCTTGAGGAGGGCTGACCCTTTGGCACATAGTGCCCTGGCCTTGGGTCTTAGTCCTCAGTTTTGCTGCACTAACTCTCTCTGGTCTTCCTTCCTAGGAGGTGGAGTTCTATGTTCAAAACTTCAGTTACACCAGTTCAGAGCTCCAGGCAGAGGGCTTGGCTGTAGCGGCTTCCAAGAGAGAGTAAGTAGTGGGGGGTCTGGGCCCTGACGTGCCCTGGGAGCCCTTAGGGGGACAGGGCAGAGAAAAGCAGGAGGGGAGAGGTGGGGCTCCAGGACCTGAGGCCTGGGAGGGGCGGGCCTCTACTTGTGGCAACCGGAGCTGGCCTGAGGTGGCTCAGGAGATTAGCAAAGCAGTTCCCTAGGGAGCAGCCAGGATGCCAAGGGGAGGGAAGGAGAGGGAGGGAGGAGCCTTGGCCCCAGATGGGCACAGGACCTAGGGGCAGTCTCCAGGAGGACGGAATCTCCCAAGGCAACCCCACCTGGTCTACCTCCATTCCTTGAGATAAATCCTTCACTCTGGTCCAGGGTGAGGCTGGGGCCTGGTACTGGGTAGGGAAGCCAGGGATGGACAGGTCAGTTTAAAGGGAAGAGGAATTCGTGAGGGAGGAAGTCCTGAGATATTGTCTGAATAGAGCAGGTCAAAGCAGGTCTCAGAGTTGGGGATGCTTGCTTGAACGAGCATTAATTAAAACTGACAGGAATGGAGAGAGCCCAGCATGGCATGGAGTGGTTCTCTCTGAGGCCTCTCTGTAGCTTGGTCTGAGGTGCATTTGGGTAGCCAGGGTGGTCCTCCAGAGCCTGAAGAGAATGCTGTCCCCCAGCACCCCAGACCTCTCAGGGTGAAATCTGGGGCAAAAATGATCAGTAGTAATAACTCTTATTTCACAAAGCACTTTCCCTACAACAACCCTGGGAGCTGGGGAGTGCAAAGGTGATGGATCCCATTTTATAGAAGATCCTGAGACTGAGTTTATGAGAGTTAACAAGGCTTCCAAAGCCAGTGCTTCAGGAGCACCTCCCCCGCTAGCTGGCCTGTGACTAGCTCCCCTTCCCCCACCCCAACCCCTTACTCAGCTCATGGAGGCAGCTGCAGGATGCGGGCAGAGACTGGGGTGGGCAAAGGGGAAGAGGACTAATGGGCCAGCCTTGAGCCCCATCCCCTTTCTTCTGCTGCCAGCCATTCCACGCTCTTTGTCACCAGTGCAGAGCCTGCGCTACCCTCCTCCCCTGACACCCCAGTGATGCCACCCAAGATCCAGCCACAGGTAAGCACAGGCAGTGCCCTCATGTTCTGAGGAGTTGGGCATTTACCCCAGGGCCAGGGCACGCCATCCCCACAGGCCCAGGCATACCCCCAGGGCTGCCCAGTTCCCTAAGGTTGCTAAATGAATGAGGTGAAAGGGACCCACTTGCCCTGGCCCTCATGCCCCCCTCCCACCTTCTCTGTGATCCTTTGACACTCAAGTTGAGACTGGCTCCATGTCCCTCCCCCATCTCCTCTTGGGTCCTGGTTTCCCTGGAGCTCACTGCTATCTCCTTCTGCTGTGAGTACACAACATAACCCTGGGACCCTTGATTTCCTCACCTCTCCTGCTTGAACCTGTGATCCCCAACCCCAGAGTAATAGCCCTGGCCCTCCCACCTAGAAGTTCAGGGAGGGTGTGAGTGTATTCCTAACTCCCCATTTGCCTCCTTGTACATTCTATTCAGGAACATGGGAGAAGTTAAGAGAGGAACACAGGAAAATGATAGGGATATGGGAGGAGGGCACCAGGGTTCTTTTTTTCTTACCTTTACAGAAGAGGAAGAAGAAGAAAAAAAGGAAAGTGTACAAGGTGCCAGCCCTGGTAGCCAGTGATAAGTCTCAGAGCCATCCCCCACCCCGACCCAGGTTGCCAGCCCCTTGTCCTGGTAAGAAGTTCTCCCTGCCCTAGGTCCTTACCCTGGGGCCTCCCCCTGCCCTGATGGCCCATCTAGAGCAAGAGAACCCCACAATCCCTGGGTTGGGAGGGAAGGGCATCAGTAGCCATCATGGTCTTCCCTGAAAGAGATAAGGCTAGTAACCCATAGGACTTCCATTTTCCTTAACTACTGCTCCAGAGATGGGGTCCGACCCATTTTCTTCTGAGGAACGTCACACCCTTGTTCCTATTGTCTCCCTTTGTAGGTCATCTCTACCCTTCTTCCCATACCCAGCCATTCTGCCACTCCCTTTCTCCTTTCTAACCACCCCTAGTCATTTCAGCCTAATTTCAGAGTGGGAAAAGGGCACGTTTGCTATAACCACTGAGCTGAAACTTTAGGCAGGTCTACTTGCCCTTCTGAGTCTCTGTACTGTTTTGAACTGAGGGTGGGGGAAGCCCCCTGAGCAAACTCTGGCCCCCTCCACAGCTCCCAGACCATCCCTTCTTTCTTCCCTCAGAGCTCCCTGAGACTGGTGCCATGAATTCTTCGCCCCACTCCTCCAACTCCAGCCTTCACCTTCCCATGCCAGTCTTCCTGGGTCCAGACACTTCTGTCCAGGCAGCTGGCCCTCCAGCTGACTACCACTCTGAGTCAGCTGAGTCCATGGAGGAAATCCCTGTGGCCCAAACTCGCCTGGGCAGTAGCACCCCAGCAGAAGGTGGCCACCCACCCCCTTATAGTGGCCTGGGCCTTTCCCGACATCACCTCCCTCGAGCTCCTAGCCTGGGCAAGAGAGGCCCTCGGGGCAGGGATTATGAACAGGAGTTAGAACTTATGGCCAAAGTGCCTGCTGTGTTTGTGAGCCAAAGCAGTGGGGAGCCACCTGGTCCCCCCAGAGGGCAACAGTGTACTGGTGCCAGTCTGGAGCACCGCCCAGAGGTGAGCATGACCTAGGTCCTTTCCTATTGCCCAGCCTTTTGCTAGTGATCTACATGGCAGAGGTGGGTGCTGGGCCAGGGCCTCTGGTGGCACCTTGCTGCCCCCAACCCATGTCTTTGCCTTTTTCCTTAGATTGTGATTCCCCTTGGAGTCCAACCTGAGCCTAACTGGCCAAAATTAAGGCTGAAATTAAGCCTGAGGCAAATTCAGTTGAGTGAGTGATTGGGATTGAAGTCAGGGCAGGGGAGAGACTCAGTGGCAGTCTAGACCAAAGAATGGTCCCAGCAATGGGACACTTGCATCTGGAGGGATGACCCTTCCTGCAAAGTTGTCCCTCCAAAGAATGAGGTGGATGAGAGCTGGCAAGTCTTGGGAACATGAAACCACAGCAGCAGGACCCTGGAGTTGGCAGTCTCACTGCAGAAGGACTATGAGGCAAGTTGGTGAAGAAGCGTGCCACTCCCCCAGGCAGAAGAATGCTTCCCAATATGGGTACCATGAGACAAAGCCTCAGCTGCACCATGCTAGTTACAGCACTGGGGCCAACCGCCTCACCTGGCCTCCTTGCTCTCCCCACTAAACAGAATGTGGGATTTAGAGAGCCAAAGCGTGCTGCCCCTAAATGATCCATGGGATAATCTGAATCCTAGGCCAAGTCTTAAGGCCAAAGTGATTCCCCAATCTGAGTGGGTAACTTTTTTCCCTGAACTAAGCCAGGCAGCAAAGCCCTCCTCCAAAAGGAGTGGCCTCTTGTGGAGGGTGGACAGGAGAGTTCTAGGTCCCCTGGACTCCAAACTAAAGCTCCCTTCGAGCTATCCCTCCCATATCCCACCCCCAGTCCATGCTGAGCCCTGGGGCCCTGAATTGTTCCCACCTAAAAGACTGCAGAGCCTAGTTGGGAGCTGGCCAGTGGGGCAGCACCCAGGAAACAGCCAGGGCTGCTGCTGGGAAAGCCGGGCTTGCCAGCACCTTACAACAGCACAGAATTCACTTTAGGGGAGTGCCCAGGAGGCCTGGGGGATGGGACTCCAAGCCTCCTTTCCTCTGCCTTTCCTGGGGCTGCACCTCCTCCCTTTAATCATGAGCAGCAGCAGTACCCGTCCTCCTGTGGATTAATCATGTCACATTATACATTTTTTATGACTTTGCTATCGCTTGTTGTGGCTGTCTTTCTCGGTCTGGCCACAGGAGTAACCTGGGCTGGACCCACCCTCAGCGCCCTAAAAGCTGGTCACAGGAGGAGTGGGAAGATTCTGGGGAGCCTGAGAGTGGAGGGAAGGGGAGAGAGAATCACCTAGATCCCGGGATGCTAGGGATTATTTTTGTTATCCGTCCTTCTCCAAGAGGACCACGACGTTAGAAGGTGATACCAGTGAGGGAGGACTGGGCAAAGTCACCAGCCTCCCCTTCTCCGGAGCCCTTTGGGTCTAGTGGCAAGAGAGGGATCAGGATAATTGGAGATGACCCCTGACCCCCAAGGATGCTAGGACAGTGGAAGGAGGAATGAATGATTTTCCCACAAGCTGTAGGGTCTTACTGGCAATTCCTGAGTCGCCTGACTCCTAAAGCCAGTAAGCCATCAGCGAGAAGCAGGAAGACTGAAAGAAGGGGAAAGACTCCTGCCCCCTCGGAGCTCCTTCCGGCTTAGGTAACAGCCCTGGGAGCATTTGGGGTGCGCTCTGGTACCCGGGAGAAGCCTTTTCCCAGTCCTGGACTGAAAAGGGAAGGCTGGTGTCCGAGGCTCCCCAGCAGCCCTTAGGGAGACAGTGCATGCGGGATGCAGCAAAGTGTGGACTGGTCCCCGCCCCTGCGCCCGCGAGCCTACACAAATACCCAGGCTTTTAGGGGTCAGGGGAGTAGGAAACGGTACCAGAGGTTGGAGAGTCTGGGGTCCTAGAGGGACCTCTCGGGGAGTGCAAAGTGTATGGAGAGAGGGAGGTGGACGCTGTCCCCGAGACTCCTGGGATCCTCACCCGCTCGTGGATCCCAGCCTCGCAGCTCCCCCAGAGCGTTCATTTGTTCTGCTTTCTGGACCGGGCTGGGGAGGGGGTGGGGAAGATGGGGTAGGGGGTTTAGGAGGTAGGGGATGTTGGGTGGGGCTGGCCCGGGAGGAGAGGGGGAAGAGGCAGCCCCCTCCTCCTTGCTGCATCCTCGTCTTGCCCCACCCTGCTCCTTCCTGACTCGGCTGGGGCTGTGAGGTTGGGGGCGGGGGGTAAGGGGTGGGAGGGGGCAGTGATGAGAACTGGGGGGGTTCTGGGCAGGAGCGGGGCTGCAGAGAAGAAGGAGGGGAAAACCAAGGACGGGGGTCCAGGAGAGGACACTTGTCCTGGGGGCGGAGCCGGCTGGGGGTGGGGCTTCCCTGTGACCTTGGTCAGTCTTAGCAAAAGAACATCTCCCTTCCCCTCCCCCCCCGGGGGGGGGGGGTGTGGAACAGGATGTCTCTATGGAGACCCGGAGAAACACGGGATAATAAGCCAGCACCGCCCGGGCGCATTCCCGCCGAGCTACGGGCAGGGAGCGGAGCAGAGGAGCCGTCAGCCGGTCCCCCGTCCGTCCGTTCACTCGTGGGCCAGTGCGAGCCGTAGCCGGAGCTTTGCTCAGCCCTTTGTGCGCGCCCCAGGACCAGTCCCAGAGGTGAGCCAGTAGCCCCCGAGACTGACCCGGGAGGGCTACCGATGCCCGATCCAGAGCAGGACCAGGGTCGGACCCAGGCTAGGGCTGGAGGCTGCGGAGCAGGGATTGAGGGGCTCCCCTTGCAGGTAGGGTGTCACTGGGAAGAAACCCCGGGCACGTGGACACCGCCCTGACTTCGATCGGACTTGGGAGTGGCCCTGCACGGGCATGGTCTTGCTAACTGCCCCGTGCCCGCTCCTGCAGCCTCTGAGGGTACAGGAGCGGGCATGGGGCAGAAAGGAGGACTATTCCCAAATATTGACAGGCCGCCGCTGGCACTGGAAAAGGTCATTCATTGCCGCGCTTCTGTGATGGAGGGGCAGCCCAGGGGCCGGACTGGACCTTCGGGCTTACGGGAAGTCCAGCCCCAAGCTGGCCTGGGAGCAATGAGTGTACGTCTTCCAGGGGACACATACCAGTTTAGGCTGCTGTTCCTGAGTTCTTCCCCTTCTCCATTCCCCCAATCTCCTTGGGGTTGGGAGAGGGGCAGGGAAAGGCCTGTCCTGCAGCTGATTAATGACTCCAGCTGTCTGCACTGCCATGAGCCAGTGGAGATGGCCAACTGGGAGTGACCAGCCCCACCCTGTCCCTTTCTCTGTGTCCCCAGAGAAGCTGGGCCCTTGATTTTAGTGTCCAGGCCCACGTTGAGGGAAGGGTGTCTACAGCACTGCCTTATTAATGACCCTCTCCCCACCCCTAGGGTCTGCTCACTGGTCGGAGGGTGTGGGCAGAGGTGGGCCCCACAGAAACTAGAGAGGGATTATTGTAGCCAACTAGCCAGGATGAAGAACTCACAAACCTAGTTCCTTGGCGGGCAGAATAAGGAGCAAGGATGCCGGTCCTTTCCCTTTGTTCCCCATCCTCTAGCGTGAGCTCCTCACTTACACAGGGACTGGGTGGGATGTTTTCCAGGGTCTCTGCTGCCTCACTGGGGAAGGCACCTTCCTCCCTGTCCTGAAAGGGTGTGGCTCCCTGCAGTCTGACCTCTGGCGCTTTGACAGCAGGATGGGTCAGGCATTTTCTTTCCCTCAGGCTTGCTTCTCCAAGTCTCCCACTTTCTCCATGGGCCCTATCTTACCAAAGCCTGCTTTCCCCACCTCCCACCCCACAGCCAGGAGACCCTGACATCCTGGTCACTGACTTTATTTTTTCTTGGGGACCGTTGGCTTGTGCCCAGGAGCATGGCAGCAGCCTTGCCCATGAGGTTCTTAGGCTGGCCCTCAATTCACTCAGCCTGGTCCATCTCAGCCCCCAGCTCTGCCCCCAGCCCAGCCTAGCCCAGCCCAACAGCATCCAGGACTTCTCCCTCAGCTGCCCAGACACCATCCCTCTCTTAGCAACTGTCTCCAAGCAGCACCACCCTCCCTTGGCAACTGTCTCCTAGTAGCACAAACTGTGGCCCGCCTAGGGCCAATCCCCACCTCCCCCACCCACCCCTTGTGTTTTTGTTTAATGGTAACAAGGGTGTCCCACCCAAACCAGGGTATCCACCCTGCAGGAGGAACAGCAGGGGGCAGCACTGGCCAAGTCCAGGGGGAAGGGTCACCATCGGCCCATGTCCCAATGCCTCACCCTCTGCCACACCCGGTGACAGTGCACCAGTCCTGACCAGGGCACTACTGTAGACTGGCAAGAATGTCTAGCCTTCAATCATAGCAGACCCAGGCCAGGCGGCACCAGCTTGCTGCCCCCAGAGCCAGCGGCCAGTCTGAGCTTGCCTAGATGATGCTCAGCCTTCCAAGAGCCAAGCCAGGGCAGCCACTGGCACTTATTGGAGCGGTGGGGGCGGGAAGGGGGTGCAACCCTAGAGATAACCCTGTCAAATCCTTTCATTTTACAGATGAGTAAACTGAGGCACTCAGTGATTTGCCCTAAGTCAGGTCATAAATACAGACCTGAAATCTGAATTCTGGTTGTCTGATTCTAGATGTAGTGTTCTTTGAACTCAATCCACTTCAACAAATGTGTTAAATACATACTCTGTGCAAAGCCCTGTGGCCAGGACTCAGTCAGACATTAGTTTCTGCCTTTAAGGAGTTTACTCTCCTGGGAAGAAGACAACGTATCCATAAATAATTGTATGGGATTTTGAATGGGATGAAGGCCCTAACAATGAGAAGGTCCTCAGCTAATCTTCAAATGAAGATAAACATTTAGAGCAAGTGTTCTTTTTTTAACTTAAAAATAAGTGAAAAACATTTTTAATTAGCAAGCATTTGGATTTTCCCCCTTCCCCCCATGGAGGAAAAGAAGACAAAACAAACCCCAACCCGTTGTAACAAATCGTCATGGGAGATCTAGGGTTCTTCACCTTTCTTCTGCCCGGGACTCCCTTAGCCATCACTCTGCTGAAGCCTGTCGTTCCCTTCTCAGACTGTTGTCGTTCGGCCTTCATTCTTGAGGAGTACCAGTGACATGAGAGGGTGACGACCCGGCTCTAAGTGAGGCAGAGCTGTGCAGTCATCAGTCTCGTTCTCCAGCCATTGGAGTCCACTGATCAGACAAAAGTCCAAATGACTGGCCATGGCCCAGCCCCCTTCTCAGAGTCTGATTTTTAAAGGCATGAAATAAAATATATAAGAAACCATTTTTATTGAAATACAGCTGTCAATTTTTTAAAATTAGGTCACAGACTGTAGGTTAGGACCCTAACTTAGAAAGTCAAAGTTCAGGAGAGAATTTATTCCAGGCATGAGTAAAAGCTTGAAGGCAAGGAATAGTCAGCAGTCCAGTTTGGCTATAATGTCGAGTGTGTAAAGGAGAAATAAGGTCGGAAAAGTAGGTTGGCATCAGATTGTGAAGGACCTTAAATGCCAGGCTGAGGAGTTTGTATTTTAAAAGCAACAGGGAGCCTGGCACCTCCAGTAATACATACCCTTGTAGACCTCAGGTGCCTGTAGTTTACCAAAAAGATGGTCCATATTCCCCAGCGAGGTAGGGGAAAGCAGCTGGCAGGAACTGACATGGGTGAGAAGCAACTTTCCAGAGGCAGGAATTGTCAGAGCTAGCTTTCAGAATGGACAGATCCTTGACATAAAGTCTCAGTAGCTGGCGCTGAGCACCTACAACTGGTTGAGTCTTCGACTTAGGTGCTAACTACTCACCACGTTGGATAACTCATCGTGTCATAAATGAGGGGAGAATTGTACCGGACAATCGCTAAAGTACTTCCCTTCCTCCCTCCCAGGCCTGGTATTCTGTGTTCTAAGGTCCTTCCCAGGCCTGGCAAGTCTGTGTTACAAGGTCCCTCCCAGGTCTGGCATTCTGTGTTCTAAAGTCCCACCCAGGTGTGGCATTCTGTGTTCTAAGGTCCCTCCCATTCCTGGCATTTTGTGTTCCAAGGCTCCTCCCAGGCCTGGCATTCTATGATCCAAGGTCCCTTCCAGGCCTGGCATTCTGTGTTCTAAGGCCCCTCCTATCTCTGGCATTCTGGGTTCTAAGACCCCACCCAGGCCTGGCATTCCATGTTCTAAGATCCCTCCCACCTCTAGCATTATGTGTTCTAGGGCCCCTTCCAGGCCTGACATTTATAGGATCCTAAATTGAGAGCTGGAAAGGACCTCAGAGGTATCTAGTCCAGTTATCTTACAGATGAAGACAGAGAGGCCCAGAGAAAATGAATGCCTCAGTGGAGGACACACAGACCATGATGCAGACTGTCATCCAATGAGTGTGGTTACCAGGCTCTTTCCCACCCTCCATACTGCCAATGGCCAAGCTTCAATGGTGGCCTGCCCCTAGACCTTCTTGCCAGGGGGGGAACCAGTTACAGTTTCCAAGGTGCACGGGGGTGGGCACATCGACACCAGGATGGTGCCTTAGCTCAGCACCCTTGGAAGGGCCCCCTGGTTGACCATGTGTGTGATGCATAGTAGGTCAGCATGGCAGAGCACTCAGATGTGGAAGGCTTGGAAGAGAGCTTCCGAAAGTTTGCCATCCATGGAGACACCAAGGCCACGGGGCAGGAGATGAATGGCAAGAACTGGGCGAAACTCTGTAAGGACTGCAAGGTTGCTGACGGCAAGAACGTCACAGGCACAGATGTTGACATCGTTTTCTCCAAAGTCAAGTGAGCTTGGGGACATCCGGTGCAGGGAGGTAGGGGTGGGATTCCTTCTTCCTACCTAGCCCAAATCAGGAGTCACAAAATAAAATACAAAAGTACAAGATGGAGAATGGCTCCACAACACTTCTTGTGGAGAAAACAATCTGGCATTTTTAGTAGACTCCAAGCTCCACTCAGTATGTTGCTAATGGCCAAACTAGTTTGATCTCAAGATCCGCTGAGCTTCAAAGTGCTCCACGTGAGGGGATGGTAGCAGTCCTGCTGAGAACTGCTCCAGTTAGACCACATTGGAAGAAGTAGGAATTTGGGCTACTACAAATTAGGAAGGAGAATGACAAATTAGGAGGCAGTAGGGTGGCACGTGAGATGGAGTGCCAGGCCTGGAGTCAGGAAGGCTCATCTTCCTGAGTTCCAGTCTGGCCTATCAGACACCTCCTAGCTGTGTGACCCTGGGCAAGTCACTTCACCCTGCTTGCCTCGATTTTCTCATCTGTAAAATGAGCTGGAGAAGGAAATTGCAAAACCACTCTAGTATCTCTGCCAAGAAAATCTCTCAAAGAGTCAGACACAACCAAACAACAAAAACTGACAAAGACAATTTGACAAGATCGTCCAGGACAATTGACGAGGGGACTGTAGGGAAATGGGGATATTTTGACCCAGACAGGAACATATTGAAGGAGAATAGGGTAATTGTCTTCATATGTTTGAAGGGTTACTATCTGGAGAGCCCTGTGGGAGATTGTCCTAATGCACTCCTGATGGGCTGGCTAGGAGAGGGCTTGAAGAGAAAGCTGGGGGAGGCAGGGAGGGACCCATGGTGCCCCTGTCTCTATTAGGGGGAAGACTGCCCGGGTCATCAATTATGAGGAATTTAAAAAGGCCCTGGAGGAGCTGGCTGCAAAGAGGTTTAAGGGCAAGAACAAGGAGGAGGCATTCGATGCCATCTGCAAGCTGGTGGCGGGCAAAGAGCCTGCCAACGTGGGCGTCACTGTGAGTGTCCTGCTCGTCTCAAAGGTTTCCTCCTTGGTTGGCCCTGAGAGGCATCTCAGATGGCTTCTGGGCTGGGGACCTGTCCCACCCCCTCCCAACCTCCAAGCCTTGAACCCCTCATGTTGGGGAGGGAGGAGAGGGAGAAGAGGGAGAAAACTTAGCCAGGGCTTGGGGCACTTCCTTCCCCTCTCTCCCACACTGAGGGCCTCATGTTTAACTCTGGACAGAAAGCCAAAACAGGAGGGGCTGTGGACCGGCTGACCGATACCAGCAAGTACACGGGCTCCCACAAGGAACGATTTGACGAAAGCGGCAAAGGAAAGGGCATTGCGGGGCGGCAAGACATTCTGGATGACAGTGGCTATGTCAGTGCCTACAAGAATGCAGGAACCTATGACTCCAAGGTGAAAAAGTGAGGCCCAGGCAGCTGCCTCCCCCCTGCCCAAGGAGCCAGGCCCAGGCCCAAAGGGTATAGGAATGGCAGGGAGGAAGGGCACTGACCATGTCCCCTCCTGCCTCAGTGGCCATGTCCCAGCCCCAGCACACCCCAGGCTGCCCTGACTTTGTGCCCTGTGCCTTCAATTTCCTGCCCTGGTGTGGGGTGCCCCTTAGACCTGCCAGGGCCCTAATGAGGCTGGTCCCATTGCCCCCTCCTCACTAACCTTCTGGGCAAAGCATGGGGCCCAGGCCCCGTAGCAAGGATTTCCAGCCCAAAGTGAAATGACTGGCCTGTCCGGCTCCTCACCCCCATCTGCTTACCCCATATTTAAACTGCTGACCCTGGATCAGTACCTGCTCTGTATCCAGAACCCAATAAAGAAAGCCTTTTGTACTCACACTAGCCTGGCTTGGAGTCTTGCGTGGATCAAGGGGTAACTGACTGGGAGTTGGGGAGAGCTTGTCTTGAGTGGGAGTCTCAACCACTTCTTCACTTTCACAGGGTCCATTCTGGCTTTCCAATGTATTCCCACCTATGCTCCTGTCTTCCAGCCTTGTTCTTCCTCAATCACTACCCCACTGGCAGCCCTGCTGTCCTTGGAAACCAGAATGGACTGGGCTAACAGTCCTCTCTTCCTCTGGTCTGATGAGCCCCAAAGCAGATCACTCTTAAACATCTCACAATTCTATCTAATCCTGTCAGTGTGATAGCTGAAAGTCCAGGTGACCACTAGAAATGGGGTGGAACCATCAGTCACTGTAGAATCCTCAGCCATCAGGGTCACCAATGCAGGACATGGCTGCTGCTTTCCTGGTGTGACTGAACCAGTCCTCTAACTCCTTTGGCCAAGGCCAGGAGCTGCTGAAGGAATCCTAGGTAGGGATTACAAAAGCCCCACTCACCCCGGGTCTTCTTAGAAATGGCCAACTCTTTCCCATCCCCTGGTACTCCAGAGATTGAAGTCAGGACAAAGCCAGACTAAACAAAGAAATCATCCTGGACCTGGACCTAAGGACCTCGAAGACCCTTCCTGCACGGGTCCTGTGAATGGCCCATGAACAGTCTTGCACATGGCAGGTGCTGAGTAAAGATTAATTGGATTGGAATAAGAACAGACCAAAAATCCCAGTGGAAAGCTTCATCCTTGTCCATGCTGAATTCTTTCATAACCGGAGCCTTACAGCTAGCTTTAAGGGTTGAAAAGTACTTTCTTTATAAATGTTCTCTCATTTTTTCTTAACAAACTTGGGAAGGAAGTGCTATTATTATACCATTTTACAGATAAGGAAATTGAGGCCACTTAGGTTAAGTGTCCAGAGTTCCACAGCCAGTGTGTCCAAGGACAGATATGGACTCATTTCTCCATCACTTTCTCCCTTCTCTACCCTCATTCCACCCCATCACTCACATCCCACAAGCAAACAGGAAGGGAGCCAAGAGGGTGGCAAGGGAGGCCCCAGGCTAAAAGTCTAGAGATCTGGATTCTAAACGCTCCCTTTCCATGCTTCCAGAGCCCCACCCTGGGACTGGGGCCTCCTGGCTGTTCTAAGGAGTAGAGATGATGGGAGCTATGGCAGGTCTGCCTTCGAAACTTCCAGCTGGCATTGCTCTCAGAAATCAATAAATCCATCCTTCTCATTTTGAATATGAGGAAACTGAGACCCAACAGGTAAAGTCATTTGGCTGAGGCAACACAACTGATTAGAAGCAAAGCCAGGGCTTGGGGTCCTAACTCCCAGTCCAAGACTTTGGGCCACTCTCTTCATGCCTCACCTTTTTAAAAATTAGAAATGGCCCACATATCTTGAATAAGTCCTCCCTAGAAGGAGGAAAGGAAGCATCTATTAAGTGCCTACTATATGCCAGGTACTAAGCCCTTTACAAATGTCTCATTTTATCCTCACAACAGCCTTGGGAGGTAGGTGCTATTATTATCTCCATTGTACAATTGAGGAAACTGAGGCAGGGAGAGGTTAAATAATTTGTTAAGGGGCACACAGATTTGAACTCTGAGCTTCCTGACTGCAGGCCCAGTGCTCTATCCACCCTTGTCTCCATCCATAGGAAGTATTTAAAAAACTGTAGAAACCTAGAGGCTGCTTGACCGAAGGAAACTCAGAGGCTATCTGATCCAGTGCCTGCCCTGAAACAGGAATCCCTTTGGAAGCATCTCTGACAAGTGGTCAGTCAGACTGTGCTTGAAGAACTCCAGGGACAGAGACCTCACTCCTGAAGTAACTCATTCATCTCACCACTTTCCATCTCCACTCTAAGAGGGTATTAGCCTCCTGCTCTTGGGTTCAAGGATTAGTTGTGATTTAAGGGCTCCTTATAGGCTCACCCCAAAATACTGTTATTTCCCCTCTCCCAACTTCTCCCCTGGTATAGAGTTGGACATTCAGCCATTAGCAATTCATTTCTTTGGGCATGTCATTTTCAAAAGGTAAATGCTATCTGGTAGGGGATGGAGAATGGGGGGAAGTGTCTGTTCTCCCTCTCCTTTCCTCCCCTCCTTCCCTTCTCAGCTCCTTTCAGTCCTGAAGTACAGGTAAGAAGGTGAGTACTGCTTCTCCTTGAAGCTCTCAGCAGGCATAGGAGGCCATGGCCTCCTGGCTTTGGTCAGCTGCCTCTCACTGAGTTGGTCTTTGCTTTGCTTGTTGGTCCTTGTAACTGATTAAGGGACTCCTTGTCCAGTGCCTGGTGTCATTCCCAAGGGCTGAGAATCTGGGTCAATGCCCTGAAGCCACCTTTTCTCAGCACCTTCCTCCATCAGCACCCAGCGGATGGACAGTGGTTCTCAGGGAGTCTGCCCCATGGTCTCCCACCTTGGTGCTCTGATACATTCAAACAGCCACTTTATAACAGCTCCACCCTGAGCCAAGCAAGTACCTAAGAGCTAAGGCAGCAGGCTCAGGCAGCCCCTTCCCCACTTTTACACCCTTCAAATTCTGGAGGGGAGGACTGGAAGATTTAGTAATCTTTTAGTCCAAAGACAGCTAGGCAGCAGCACCATAGTGCATAGAGTGTCAGACCTGGAGTCAGGAAGACCCCTCTTCCCTGAATTCAAATCTGGCATCAGACACTTACTAGGTGTGTGAAAGTCACTTAACCCTAAGAAAGAAAGGAAGAAGGAAAGGAAGGAAGGAAGGAAGGAAGGAAGGAAGGAAGGAAGGAAGGAAGGAAGGAAGGAAGGAAGGAAGGAAGGAAGGAAGGAAGGGAGGGAGAAAGAAAGAAAATCTTCTAGTCCATCCCTCAACTCATTTCACAGATGAGAAAACAGGCCCCAGAAAGAGGTCATAGAGCAGAGGGATGTGATGAACACTTCCATGTCCTCTCACATCAGCTTCTTCCCAGAATCTCAGCAGTCTGAAGTGGGCCTGACATCTTCCTTCTTCACTCTCAAAGCTGGAAGCCAAATGGGCCCCAAGCAACTTGAAGCAATTCAAAGCCTGAAGAGAGCTGCTTCTGTTCTCTGACAACTCTGAGAACACTGATCTCCAATGAAAAGAGTGTCCCATGCTATTGGGCTTTGGGACTAGGGTTTGTGTGTGTGTGTATGTGTGTGTGCATGTATGTATCTATACTTTCATACATGCATACACACTATAGCAGATATATACATATATAAATACATAAAATATATTTTATATAAAAATATATATGTATATATATATATACATATATACAAATTGGAGATAATCTCAGAGGACAGGTGCTAAGATTGAGAAGGACTGGGAAAGGCTTCTTGTAGAAGATGAAACTTTGGCTAAGTCTTGGAAGAAAGCTGGGAAGCAGCAAGGAGGGAAATCATTCCAGGTCTGGGGGCAGCCAGTGAGAATATCTGGAGTCTGGAAATGAGGTATCTTGTGAGAGGAAGAGCAAGGACATCAAAGTCCCTGGATTGTAGAGTACCCAGGGTAGGGTGGCCTAAGATAGAAAAAGACTGGCAAGGTGGAAAGGTCATGGAGGGCTTTGAAAGCTAAACAGATGATTACATAGTTGATCCTGGGGCCAACAGGAAGATATTGGAGATTGCTGAAAAAGGGATTAGCGGCATACTTCATTAGGGTGGGCACCCAGGCAATTTTTTTAGGAGTGAACATTTGTTGAATATTCAATCATAAGGTACATTAAACTAATTAAAACTTTTACAAATTAAGATCTAAGTTTTGCTTTAAAAGTGAGACACAAAATACCAAATACTTGCTTGTCGTCATAACCAGGGGTATAACAAGATAGGCTACGTTTATAATTCTTCTTTTTAACTACATAAGGTTGTTTAACTGTTTCAGTACATGTCCAACTCTTCTTGGCCCTTGGTTTTCCTGGAAGAGGTACAGGAGTGCTTTGCCATTTCCTTCTCCAGCTCATTTTACAGATGAGGAAACTGAGGCAAACAGGGTTAAGTGACTTGTCCAGTGTTACACAGCTAGTAAGAGGCTAGATTTGAACTCAGGTCTCCCTGACCTCAGGCCTGGTGCTCTATCCACTGAATCACCTAGTTGCCTAATTGTTAACTATTATAACATCTAAAACTACAGAGTGTCAGAGTAATAAGGGACCTTAGAGGTCAACTATTCCAACCATTATGGGGAACTGACTTAGCCAGATTTTCAGGGTAAATTAGTGATAGCATGTGCCACAGAATGGAAAAATCATTGGTCTTAGAGTTAGAGGATCTGAGTTCAGGTCCTAGCTATAATGCTTCATAGCCTTGATGTGACCCTGAGCAAGGCACTAACCTCCTTGGGCCTCTGTTTTCTCATCTGTAGCATGTAAGTAAGTGTCTGAACTCAAATTTTCCTAACTCTAGGCCTGATACCCTATCCATTACACCTCCTCGTTGCTCATAACCATATAATAAATGAACACAAACTAACCAAGACAGTTTTCTGCATGGTCTTCCTCTCCTAGAGAAGGAGGCATCCTTTGCCAGGGGTCATGGACTTACCACCCTCAGGTACATTGAAAGAAACTGAAGAAAGCCACTCCTGTTCAATGCAGAGTCATGAATGAGTCAGGGTGCTATTACACTCCTTGCCTGTGCTAGTGGCTTGTAACAGGTGAAACTGTGGAGCCCTGAATAGCTTTGTAAAGGCCAGGGACATGTAAGAGGCCAGATAAGCTGCTCCTGAGTGGGGTCCTTGGTGCTACTGTTAGGACCTGATCTATCACAGACCCCCAACTAACCATCCTCAGTTTCCTGTTCATCCTAGGACACTACATTCTCCCATTGCCCTCACTAAGGCCAGGAAAAGATAAAAGGAAGTGAATCTCTCCTGCTTACCTTTTGTATCAAAGTGAGACTAGCAATCCAGTGTGCCATTTATATATATATATATATATACACACACACACATATATACATGTTTTTCTCTTCTCATCTGGGAAAATCGCTCCATCTTTCTCTTCATATTTTCACCCTGTCATTGAAAATAGCTCAATAACATTCTGGACAGCTTCTCATAAGAGCCAAATAGTTAAAAAAGAAAAAGACTTTCTATGCCCTGGTCATTGCAGTAAGCAGACAGCTGATGGTACAAGAGCCTGACTCACTTTGACCATCGTCTGGAGAATAAGATATCTCATGTGCAAAGTGAACTGAATCACATGTGGTTCATGGGTAAGGTCCCTAGCTTTTATTTTAGTGTCAGTAAGTTAAATATTTCTTGGAGAGAGGGAGAAAGAGAGAGAGAAAGGGAAAGAGGGCCAAAAATAGGGAGAAAGAAAAGGAGATGAGAGGGAGAGGGAAAGGAAGAAAGAAAGGGAGAGAGGAAGAACATTCATGAAGCATTCACCAAGTACCAGGAATCCAAGAGTAATGGAGGATTGGCCAATGAAAGCCAGTTCTGAGAGAAAGCGCTAGCACTGAGAAGGAACAGGAAAACTTTTCCAGAAGGTGGAATTCTAGCTAGAACTTGAAGGGAACAGGGAGACAGAGATGAGGAGAAAGAGCCTCCTAGACATGGAGGACAACCAGTGAAAATGTCCAAAGGCAAGAAATAGCGTGTCTTGTTCAAAGAATAGTAAGAAAGCCAGTATCACTGGATCAAAGAATACATGGTGAGGGGAGCAAGGTGTAAGAACACTGGATAGGTAGGAGGGAACTAGGTTATAAAAAGCTTAAAAAAACAAACAGGATTTTATATTTGCTGCTGAAGGTGATAGCAAGTTTATTGATAGGGGAATACAAGGTCAGACCTGTGCTTTACAAAGTTCACTTTGGCAGCTGAGTGGATGAGGAACCAGAATGGGGAGGAAACTGCAGCAGAGAGACCAATCAGAAAGCTCTTATAATAGACTAGGTAGGATGTGATGGGGACCTGCACCTGAATGGTGGCAGAGACAGCAGGGAAAGGGACCTATTCAAAAGACTTTTCAAATGGACCTGGCAAAAGATTAGATATTGGGGGGCAGAAAGTGAGAGTGAGGAATTGAGGATAACCTAGGTAATCTAGGTAAGTCTGAGTGACTGGGAAGATCCCTCAATAGTAATAGGGAAATTAAGAAGAGAAGAAGATTTGGATGAAGAAAATTAGTTCTGTCTTAGATGTGTTGAGTTTAAAAGGTCTATGGGGTATCCAGCTTGGATTGTCCAATAGGCAATTCAAGATGTGAGACTGGAGGTCAAGAGAGAGGTTAGGGCTGGATAAATATATCTGAGGATCGATTGTACAGAGATGATCATTGAATCTATGGGAGCTGATAAAAGCACCAAACAAAACATTACAGAAAGGTCCAGGACAAAGCTCCAGGGGACATCCATGTTAGCAGGAGAATCCAGTCAAGGAGGCTGAGAAGGGGCTATCAGAAAGGCAGCAGGACAACCAGCAGAATAATGAAAACTTGTTATTTCTCTCTCTCTCTCTCTCTCTCTCTCTCTCTCTCTCTCTCTCTCTCTTTCTCTCTCTCTCTCTCTCCATACACACACACACACACACACACACATACACACACATGTTAAAACAATTTTTAACATTTTTTTTTTAAGTTTTGAGTCTCAAATTCTAGCCCTCCCTTCCACTCTCTCCTCCACCCTCCCTAAGAAAGGAAGCAATCAAATATAGGTTATATATGTGCAGTCATGTACAACATTTCCATATTAGTCATTATGTAAAAGAAGACAAATAAAAGAATGAAAGAAAGTGGAACATAGTCTGCTTCAGTCTATATTTAAACACTGTCAATTCTTTCTTTGGAGGTGGATTAGTCTTTTAGGATCATCTTAGAATCTGAGGTTTAGATCCTTCTATTGCTGAGAATAGCTAAGTCATTTACAATTCTTCATCGAACACTATTGCTCTTACTGTGTACAGTGTTCTCCTGGTTCTGCTCACTCCACTTTGCATCAGTTCATGTAAGTCTTTCCAGGTTTTTCTGAAACCATCCTGCTTGTCGTTTCTTATAGCACAATAATATTCCACCAAAATCATATACCACAACTTGTTTAGCCATTCCCCAATTGATGGGTATCGCTTCGATTTCCAATTTTTAGCCACCCCAAAAAGAGCTGCTATAAACATTTTTGTAAAATGTCCCTTTCCCTTTTTTTGATATCTTTGGAATATAGATCTAACAGTGGTATGGCTGGATCAAAAGGTATTATAGTCCTTAGGGCACAGTTCCAAATTGCTCTCCAGAATGGTTTGATCTGTTCACATCTCCACCAACGGTGCATTAGTGTCCCTGTTTTTCCCACATCCCCTTCAATATCCATCATTTTCCTTTTATAGGTGTGAGGTGGTACCTCAGAGTTAAAGCTTGGAATTATAAATAACAGGATAACATGGCAAACAGGGGGAAGTAGAGATGACAGTGAGTGGAGAATGAAGTGGTTTCATTTTATGGCAGCTGTTTTTTTGCTTTGAATGCCCATCTTGACAATGATTTCAAAGTATTCCAAGGGGATCCTACTTTTGGGGTATAGGACTCCCTTCTCTGATGGCATAAGGACTCTGAATAACAAAAATAAAGACCATTCTGAAAGGTATGAAACACACATGGAGTAGGACCTGGAGGATCAATCACTAGGTCATAGATTTGTAGTATTTCTCTGTTGGTGTTTTTTTTTTCTTCCAATACTTCATTTGAATACCTGCAATCCATTCAAATATGGTGGATGTGCTAAGGAAACAGACACTCTAGATGACCAGTCCAGTTTTTGAATGCTAAACTGGACAAAAATCAACTTTATCAATTATTCATAGTTTATGAAGAGATACTGGCCTTTTTCGTTGTCAAAATGTCTCATTGCAACAGGTAATCTCTTCACAGTGTCCGTAGTAGTACCATTGGCAATTACTGCAACTATTTTTCCATTAAGTGAAGACAGCAACTTTTCTCTTTTTTTTGTCAGTCAACTAGCATTTATTAAGTGCCTGCTTCTGTACAAGGCCATTTTGGGATGTGATCACTCAATTTGAGGAAATTGTTGCACATTTTATCATTCCAGAATCATATTTCAAGTATATTGACTACAGTTAGAAATAGATCTTTTTCAAAATTGCCAATTATTTTTAACTCTGAATCTCAGGATGGTCTCCCAAACCAGAACAATGACCAAACACAGAACAATGTTGATCAGTGACTCCATTGCCTTTTAGGTGCCTTATCTAACAGTAAATTCATCAATAGGTTTCCTTTTATTAATATTTGATTATGAAAAATATCAGCACGTGAAATTTTGGCAGTGGGTGGTTTGAAACACTTTAAAAACATTCTTTGGCCCTCTTGCCAGTCTCTGAATCCCTTCTCAAGAAATGCTTTGGTTGTTCACTCATTTTTCCATCATGTCTGACTCTTTGTGACCCCATTGGGGGTTTTCTTGGCAAAGATCCTGGAGTGGTTTGCTACTTCCTTCTCCAGATAATTTTACAGATGAGAAAACTGAGGCAAGTGGGATTAAGTGACTTGCCCAGGGTCACACAGCTAGTAAGTGTCTGAGGCTGGATTTTAACTCGGGAAGATGAGTCTTCCTGACTCCAGGTCACTTACTCTATCCATTTCACCACCTAACTGCCCCAATAAATACTAGATCAGTAAAAATGTTAACAAGTCCAAGGGTCTCTAGATGACCAAGACTGATGCTCTCATCTCTCTTCTGGATCATTGAAGACTGGGTCATCAGATGGAATGCTTGTTGGCTTTGAGTAAGAACCACACTCACCTGACCTGAGAGACTCAGATTTCTATGGCTTATTACTCATTTTGTTGTATTTCCAGTGGAATTGGTGGTGGCAACATTATCATCATTCAAGTTCCTTTTTTTCTAAATTAAATTTTTTTCAATTAATAAGCATCTGTTCTCCCTCCTACCCTCACTGAAAAAAATAAAAGACAACAAACCCTTATAAACAAATTTGCTTAGTAAAGTAAAGCAAATTCCTACACTGGCCACGCCCAGAAATGTCTATTACATTTTGTCAATCACCTCTCTACCTGGAGAAGGGAGGTGTTGTCCTCAGTCCAGTAATTATGGTTGGTCACTACATTGATCAGTCATTAAATCTTTCAAAATTGTTTTTTTTTTAAATAATGCTGTTATTGCAGTATAGATTTTTCCTAGTTCTGCTCACTTCATTCCTCATCATTTCATACGTTTTCCCACTTTTCCTCTGAAACTGTTCCTTTTTATTTCTTACAGCTTAATGGTGCTCATTTACATTCATATATCATAGTTTGTTCTAGGTGGCACAGTGGATAGAGTGTCAGGCCTGGAGTTAGGAAAACTCCTTTTCCTTAGTTCAGATACAGCCTCAGACACTAGCTTTGTGATCCTGGGCAAGTCATTTCACCCAGCTTGTCTCAGTTTCTTCATCTGTAAAATGAGCTGGAGAAGGAAATGGCCAGTCTCTTTGCCAAGAAAACCCCAAATGGGGTTACAAAGAGTTGGACATGACTGAACAACAACAATAAATTGCCCTATTGATGGGTACCCCCTAAGTTTCTGGTTCTTGGTCACTACAAAAAGAGCAAAAATACTTATAGGATCTTTTCCTTTCTTTTATGTATACAGACCTAGTAGTGGTAGTGAGCCAAAGGGTATGCAGAGTTTAGTAACTTTGGAGACTTGGTTTCAATTGGTTTTCCAGAGTAATAGTACCAGTCAAACACTCCACCTACCATGCCTCAATATCCTGTTTTTCCACAGCACTGCCATCATTTATCATTTTCCCTTTTTTGTCAGCTTTGCCCTAATAAGTGTGAGGTAAAATTTCGAACTTGCTTTTATTTGCATTTTTATAGTTATTAGTGATGGGGAGGCTTTTTACATGGCTATAGATAGCTTGGATTTCTTCCCTTCAGAATTACCTGCTTTCATGGAAATTCTTAGTGGAGGCATCTGAGATATACACATTACCATGAGTACATTGATTCTAATTCAATTTGTTCCTTTTCTTAACAATGAACTATGTTTTCCCATAATGGGTGTATCACACAATTAAGTTAAAATGTAAAGTCTTGATTATGCTATTTCAGAAGAGTCTGTTCAATAGAGATGGTAAACCCCACACTACCCTGGCATTCTTACCATAGCCAGCAATAGGCCAATGTATTTCCTGAAATGGTTTGTTTGTGTTTGTCCTTCGTTCTCAAAGAGGACCATGACATCAAGATGATGATATGACTTGCAGTTGACTTGGATTTGAGTGAGGGAGGGCTGTGCAAGGTCACCAACCTCACTTTCTTCTCCTGAGCCATTTGGGTCCAGTGGCCTGATATTCATCAGGATGATGAGATGGCCCAGGATGCAATGGGAGACCCTGGCCCTTTCAGTCCAAGGGCTTACCACAATCTTACTTTGAGTGAGATTACCCATTCAATGAACAGGCTTCTTTAAGTTACTCAAGGGATGGCCCCTTTAATAAAAAAAAAAAAAATCAAACTGGGAGAGGAAGACCCTCAGGGTTCCTGGGCAAAAGTGAAACAAATTACTATTTTGTTATTACATTCACTCCGCGCTAGGTGGGTGGGGATTTGTCCAGTCTATGAGCTCCAGAGTGAAATGGGTCAAAGCTGCCTTTTTTCCTTTGAGTTTACTGGCTACATTACTTAATCAAAGATCAAGCCTTAAACCCAATTCTAAAATGGTGGTCATAGGAGAAAGGGAGGATTAATGGTGATGCAGTCTCTAGCAGTGGGGACTCATGCTTCCAGAGAACATGGATTTTCTATCTGGAACACGGGACAACCCAATGGAGCCCCATCCCCAGAGCAAGCCTGGTGGGCTTAGCCCGGTGGACCAACCATGGGGGGAGACTTGGTGAACCTTGGTCTGGCAGTACCTGAGGAAGGTCCCCAGCTTCGCACTCTAGAGCATGCGAAGGTTTGCTAGTCAAGAGATGAAGAAACAGACTTTTGATTGGTTGATGAGCTGCAGCTGTATGCTCATTTAAATAGCATTACTCGTTAAAATGAACCCCACTCTCTTTCCGCCTAGTTGCATGTGAGAGAAGAGGTAAGTACGGCTCCGCGGTAAACCTCTGAGTGGGAGAGAAAGCGCAGGCTCCAGGGGCCTCTTCTTCCCATCATGGTTGACACGAAGCTCGGAGCACTTGATCCTATGGTTGCGTCTGTTCCTGTCATGCCGATTCTTACTATCCTGGGTGAAGACATATTGGAGAGCGAACAGAAGAGGCTGCAACCTTGAGAGCTTCGGAGATGCAGGCGAGCAGCCAGAGATCTGGGAGGTTGAGTCCGTGCCAGAGTTTGCGGCTCACCCTCACCAAGCCCAGACGAAGGACTAGGACTGAGCCCCTCCTTCGGTTTCGTCAACCATACAGCATTCGAAGATGACCTCAGTGGGGCAGATGCTTTGTAGCAACTGCTTTCAGTTTGAGCACCACACTCCCCAGGGGCCCAAGTGACAGAAGGGAGAGCGTGACCCTTGTTCTCAGGGATGTTTGTAGTTTGGTTCTAGCTAGGTTTTTCAGTAAATATTTCTGATTGGTGTTAATTGTTTAAATTAAACTGGGATGCTAATCGCTGGGGAGCATATTGCCAATGGGTGCTTGGAGAGGGAGGCTAGAGCTCACAGCACTAGAACCCCGTGGTGAGGATGCAGCCAGTCCAAGACCTCTGGGGACCAGATTGAGCCACTTTGGGGGAAAGACAGTATGTGCCTAGGTACGCCCAGTCTGCCTTGCCTCTGTGCTGACAAGTAGTCACCCAGCCTTTACTTGAAGACAACCAGCGAGGAGGACCCACTCTCTCTGGAGACAGCTTCCTCCGCTGCTGGATAGCTCTGTTAGGTTTGTCCTTGTGTCAAACCTCCATTTGCCTCCACTCCCTTGATCCATGACTCCTACTTTCTAGATTCTCAGCTCCCTAAAGTAGACGAATTGTCTCGGGGCTAATAACCCAAAGGTCCCTCCTTTTGGCGCTTGGGGCCAAATTTTGAAGAGATATTTGCGTGTTGCCTTCTCTCCTCTCCCCTCCCCTCCTTAAACAAGCTCCGCCTTGACTCCTTCCCTTGAGCTATTGACTCCTTTGGGGCTCCTTTCAGCTGCTGCCCTGCCTCTCTTTTCCCACTCACTCCTTAAACCCCTAGAATCCCTCTCGTCTCTGCCGAAATTGCTGTCAAAGGCTCCCAGCTAAATTCACTGCGAAATTCAGAGGGTTTGTCTCGTCATTCATTTTCCATGACCTCTCTTGGGACTTCTGACCTGATTGGCCCTCTGGCTGGGTGTTTTTCCTGCTCCCTTCTCTGGGACTGCTTCTTTTCTGATTCTCATCTTCCCTGTCAGCCTTCTCGGTTTGCTTCCCTAGATAGCCATCCATCTCCGCCAGCCCCAGACACTCCGCCCTCGGGCACTGCCTGTTCTGACTTCTGCCTCCTGGGCCACGGTCTTGCCCCTCTGAGATTAGGCGCCCTTCTCTGTCTCTTCCGCTTCCCCGTTAGGAGGAGGGCCATCTCGCGGGCTCCTATTGGTATCCGACGGTCTAGGCCAGAGCACTGCGCAGAGGAGTTACCATGGGATCCAGTCATCTTGGTCTTCAGATCTCCTTACACGTCCTTGCTTGGTGACCTCGCTGGCTCTCTTGGGCTCAATGATCACCTCTGGACAGATGATCTCCAACCTGATTGCAGCCTTAGTATTTTTTTTTGTCTTCAGTCATGCGTGTCTCCTTGCCATCCATCTTTTCCTCCACTTCTCAGAGCCCCGAGGTTTCTTCACTGCTCACGTTCCATCGCTACACGAAGCTCTCTCTGCGGCTCCTCACTGCCCACCCGCCCATTACCTTGACTCTATTTTGCATAGAGGTGTTTACGTACATGCCATTGCCCCCAGTAGAATGGTAGGAAGCGGACCTTCATTTTGGTCTAGAGCCCAGAGCAGCGTCGGGTGCAAAGTGAGTGTCGCAGGAATGAGTGGCAGCTGAGGTAGAGGGACAGTAGGACAGAGGGGATAAAGCTGAGCAACTTGGAGAACTCGTACACCGCCCCCCACCCCCATCCCCACCCCGCCCCAGAGCAAGAGAAGAGGCAAATCCCATCCAGGGAGCGCTGGTCAGACGTGCCAAGGAGCGCCAGGGGTTTGACGGAGCCGAGAGCCCCTTGCAGGCTGCCCACTGGTGCCCGTGGCGTGTATCATCTCTGGTCCTGGGAAGTTTTCTAGTGTGGATTTTTAAAAGGCTTGGAGCAGCCTAGAAACCTCTCCTTTAGCTTGAACGTTTTGTAAAAACGTGTTTTGTTCCTATTGTACTCCTCCCGAACAAAACTGCTATTTGATCGTGCATTTCATTCCCTATGGCTCGAATTCTATGCTGTAGGAGTCTTTATCACTCTTGCAGAGAGGTATTTAAGTAGAGGCAGCTAGTGACATAGTGCCCAGGGTGCTCCTGAGTTCAAATTAGCCTCAGACACAAGCTATGTGACACTGGGTAAGTCACTTAACCTGTTTGCCTTAGTTTCCTCAATTGTAAAATGTGTATAATAAGCACCTTTGTCTCATGTTTTCTCAAATAAGGTTTGTTTAAAAAAAAAAGTTCCTGGCTTGTAGTATACAATATGTAAATGCTTATTCCTTTCCCTCCCTATCTGATACAACAGCAATATTGTATATTTAAGCATATGTTGCTTGTGTACACTATGACTATCAATGAATTGACTATGGAATCTTAGAACTGAAATGCCAGCAGGAGGCTTTTGGTATGATGATGAGGAAGCAGAGAGCAGGGCACTGTGAACATCTTGGGGACCTAACTTAACATGGCCAGGAGACAGCGTGGCTTGAGAATCAGAGGAGCTGGCTGCAAATCCCAGCTCTGCTACTCATTACCTGTTGAACCAGTTGCAAATCCCTGATCTCCTTCAGGCCTGTTTTTCAAGCATAAAATGAAGGGGGTTGCCACGATTAGGTTCTTTACATCCTATGTCTACTACAAGACCACTGTCAACCACATGGCCAGCAGTCTGTCCTCCCCCCAACCACATGGCTGCTTCTCCCAATTTGGTTTAGTTTTCCAAAAAGCCACAGAATCAGTTTCAAAGCTGGATGGGATTTCAGAAGCCATTGCCATATTTGAAGCACAAATCCCTACTAAATGGTCATCTAGCCTTTGCCTGAAGCCCTCCACTGCCAGTAAACTGGTTCTGCCCCATGACAGTCTATCCCTCTTCAGGCTAGTTCTAATTAAGGGAAGGTTCTTCTCCATGAATGGAAGACCTTACTGAAGTCTCAGTTACTGAAGGTCCTGAATCACTCCGGGAACCCAAGTGACTTTCCAATTTAGCATAAAGCCCAAAGTGGTCCATGGTTTTATTTATAACTCAAATACACTGTATCTGGGGTGCTGTCTTCTTCATCACTGCACAGCTTTCCTTTCTCTTCCACAGGCTGCCTCAAGGTCATCGAAGCATGTAAGTTTCTAATCCTTCTGTGAATCTCTCTCTTTGACTTGACTCTGAAGATTAAGAAAATGACAATGAGAACCAGGTTAAGCTAATGCGCCTGCTCAGCCCCAGAGCCTGTGGAGCTGGCCCCTCATCTGTCCCTGCTCATCCCTGGCTGAGGCACCACTGGCCCGTACAGAGGTAGAAGCTACAACAGCAGGGATGGGGCTGCCCAGCCACAGGGGTGGTTATCCCTCCTTCTTTTGTTTCCCTCAATACTTTACTGCTGTTCTTTTTTTTTCATTTCAGTCACTTCCCACTAATCTTTCCTTCATTATAAAAAGCTGGTGAAGTATCAGATTAATTCAGGAGCTGAGAGAGAGAATCTTCTGTATCTGCAATAGAAGATCCAGACCACACAACAGACAAAAGTCCAGAACTAGCATCCTCAGGGAAAAATTCAAAATCCCTGCCCTTCCCTAACATGCTCTAAATAATTTTCTCCTGATAGTTGACTCTTAATCCAGGTCCAAAAGGAAGTCAGTGAGGCAGCAGGTGCTTTTTCCTTCCTGCATGTTTCTAAGGTTACCAATGGTCTCAGCTGCTGACTGGGACAGCCATGTAACTCTCCTGGACCTCTCTGTGACTTTTGGCTGTGCTGACCTGCTATGTTTATGTCATACATGCAGAACCAGTAGAGGGTCTGACATGTTGTGAGTCTTTAGTAAATACTTGCTTAATCTGATTTCCCAGAGGTCCCTGTTCTGTCTCCACTCCGGATATTCCTAAGCCTCTCTAGCATTGGTCTGCTTTTCACTCTGTCTGTATTATACGTTGTTGTGCACATCTGTAACCCCTCAGTAATGTGTAAGCTCACTGAAGGAAGGGGATATTCCTTTTTTAATTTCCACACCCAGAACCTGGTACAACATCTTACACACAGAAACTTTTTAATGTTCGTTGAATTAAGTTGAATTTCTAAGGTGCAGATGAAGAACTTGACTTGTTGGGAGAGAATGGAAGGCAAAGAAACATGAACTGCAACTGTCTAAAAAAACTTTTTTTTTTTAAACAAATCACCACCAAATATCCCAACCCCATTTAATCAACTATCAAAACCAATGATGGCACTGTCAGTGACAGCAGTATGTGAACACAGCTGGAGCAGCCCTGTTGGGGCTGCCCACTCTGGGGAAGTTATCTACCAGGTTGCTTGGGGTTACAGTACTGACCACCATCATGAGCTGCCTGTGATAAGGAAGACTGGAGGGTTTTCCCAAAGGGAGATGTTCTTCCTACGCGGTGACTCTTCTCAGGAGGCAGGACTGCTTTTCCTGGATAATTTTTTTGTTCTTTATTCAACTGCTGTAACAGATACTCATTGGTTGTTACCAGGGACCTGAATTATAAGGGAAAGACATCATTAATTACATAATAATTCCAGCAAAACTAGCCTCTGCTAAACTCCTCTTCTTTTGCTTCGTGGTCTCCTAAACGTGTCTCAGGATTGTGCCCTAAAGGCTGTGCAAAAGAATTTAAGCTTTCAGGTCCTCTTCAGCTAGAAAAGCTTTGAGTCTGGGCTCCATGATGGATCTAGTTATGTCTGTCACTGTTTCAAGGCCACTGAGCTCAAATACCTCATTTGATAGTGGAGAAGGAAGTCCAGAAAAGTAAAGAGAGTTGCAATCAGCTCCTCTAACACAAATTCAGAACTCCTTCCACTAAACTCTAATGCCATCCCCTGGACCTTATCCTAATGCCTAACATGCCTTTAGAATTCATGATGGTGAAATACAACAATGGTGATGTTCTGGTAACTTTTACAGTACTCTCTTCTGGTGTACTAAAATCCAACCAGAATTGGAATGTAGCTCTAAATTTGCAGGTTTCCCACTGCTAAGAGGAGAGAAAAGGTTTAGGGTTAGAGTCTTGGGGGTGCAGCTCACACATGTCAAAGAAAAATTCTGTATTCAGCTTTTAAGGCCCAAGTCTGACAGATATTCATTAATAAATTATTCTAATTCAAAGCATCTCTGCATAGAGTCTCCAAAATGACAGAAATCCATCTTGCCTTTGAAAAACTCTAACCAATCCACTTTCAAGTTACATTCTGAAATATTCCCAAATAACAGACAAGATTCTACAGTACGATAAAATATAATAACAAACTTCAAGTAATAATTTTATTCATCAGACTGAACATTAGATATGACATACCTTGGGGAATAATTAAATCATCCAATCCCAATTTGATCACTCTTTCTAAGAATTCTCCTTTCCTCTTTGTCAAAAATTAACTATGTAATTAAAACTTTTCCTCTTTGTACGATCATTACCCTAATCCAGTCAAGGAATTGGGGAAAAGAGGCCTGCTTGTAAGTGGACTAGTCAAGGGTCCCTGGCCTTGTCATGTCATTGGCATTATTCTGTCTTCAGAGAGAACAGAGTTCCTCTCTGAACTTAAATTTAATTTCCCTTCAGAATGTAGTTAGTTTGCATGGAAATATGTTTTGCAAGACTATATACATATAACCTATATCAAATTGATTGCCTTCTCAATGAAGGTGAGAAGAGAGGAAACGAAGGAGAGAATCTGGAACTAAAAAATTTTAGAAAACTAATATTAAAAATTTTTGCATGTAATTGGGAAAAAATATTAAATAAAAAAAGAAAGTGGCTAGCTTAGAAACAGCTATGTGGTATAGTGGATAGAGCCGAAGGCCTGAATTCAGGAGAGACCCAAGTTCAAATATTTGGCCAAGTCACTTAATCTCTGCTTTGGTTTTCTCAGTTGTAAAAGGGTCCTTACCTCATGGAGTTGTTGTAAGGATGAAATGAGATAATATTTATGGTTTTTTTTCAGCCAAATAAAAACAAAGTTTATTAAAGATCCACCATATTATTGACCAGACTCCTAAGAAATCTTACCATTAGCTAGACTCTTAAGAAATATAAGTCAACATTTATTTTTTTTTAATTTTATTATTTATTTTTAACATTCTGTTTTTAAAAATTTTGAGTTCCAAATTCTCTCCCTCCCCAACCCACTGAGAAAGCAAGAAATTTGATATCAATTATACGTGTTAAATCATCCAAAACATATTTCCATATTAGCCATGTTGCAAAAAAAAAACAACACAAAAATAAAGTTAAAAATTGTACTTCAAACTGCTCTCTTTGGAGGTAGAAAGCACTTTTCATAATGAGTCATTTGGAACTGTCTTGGATCATTGTTTTTATCAGAACAGCTAAGGTGCTGACAGCTGATTTGCTGTTACTGGGTATGATGTTCTCTGGGCTCTGCTCACCTCACTGTGCATCAGTTCATCTGAGTCACCACTTATCAGCTTCTCCGGCCGCAGGTAGGTTAGAATGATGGGACAGCCACCCAAAATCCTCTGGCAGGCTGCAAGGGGCCTGTGGGTCATAGGTTGTGCAGGCCTGATCTAAGTTTTCCCAGGTTTTTCTGAGGCCCTCTTGCTTGTCATTTCATATAGTGCAACAGTATTCCATCACTATCATATACCACAACTTGTTCAGCCATTCCCCAAATAATGGGCATCCCATCAATTTCCAATCTTTGTCACCACAAAAAGAATTCCTATAAATGTATTTGTACGCATGGTTCCTTTCCTTTTCTTAGGATACATAGGATACAGACCTAGTCATGGTATTGCTGGATCAAAGAGCATATAGTTTTATAGCCCTTTGGGAATACTTCCAAATTGTTCTCCAAATTGGCTGGACCAGTTCACAACTCCCCCAAAAGTATGTTAACATCCCTGTTTTTCCACATCCCCTCCAGCACTTGTCATTTCTGATAGGTGTGAGGAGACACCTCAGAGTTATTTTAATTTGTATTTCTCTAATCAAGTGATTTAGAGCTTTTTTCATATGACTACTGATAGCTTTGATTTCTTCTTCTGAAAACTACCTGCTTATATCCTTGAACATTTATCAATCGGGGATTGGTTCTTATTTTTATAAATTGGGCTAAGTTCCTTATACATTTGAAGAATAAGGCCTTTATTAGAGAAACTTGCTAAAAAGTTCCCCTCCCCCAGTTTCCTACTTTCCTTCTAATCTTGGCAGCATTGGGTTTTTTTTTTAAATTGGTGTGAAACTTTTTTATTAAGGAAGTGAAAATTAATCCATTTTACTTCCCATGACTTTTTATATCTCTTGTTCAGTCATAAATTCTCCCCTTATCCATAGATCTGACAAGTAAGATTTTCCATGCTCCTCTGATTTCACCCTTTATGTATAAATTATGTACTGATTTTTACCTTATCTTGGTATAGTGCCTAGTTTCTGCCAAACTACTTTCCAGTTTTTAAAGTAATTTTTGTCAAAGTTCTTGCACCAGAGCTTAGAATTTATCAAGTAATCTAGTATTCTAGATTACTATGGTCATTTACTATTGTGTATTATATACTTAATCTATTCCACTGATCTGCCACTTTATTTCTTAGCTAGTTCCAGACTGTTTTAAAGATGACCACTTTGTAATATATTTTGAAATCTGGTACTATTAGGCTTCCTTTTTGCATTTCCCCCTCACTGATTCCCTTAATATTCATGACTTTTGATTCAGCCACACGAATTTGTTATTATTTTTTCAATTTCCATAAAGTAATTCTTTGAGTAAGTAAATTAATTTAGGTAGAAATATCATTTTTATTACATTGGCTCAACCTACTCATGGTTTCTCTGGTTGTTTAAATCTGTCTTTATTTGTGTGAAGAGTGTTTTGTAATTATGTTCATGTGATTCCTTAGAGTGTCTTGGCAGACTGACTCTCAAGCATTTTGTATTGTCTACAGCTACTTGAAATGGAATTTCTCTATCTATTTTTGCTGGACTTTGTTGGTGACATATAAAAATCCTGATGATTTATGTGGGTTTATTTCATATCCTGCAGCTTTGTTAAAACTGTTAATTGTTTCCGCTAGTGTTTCAGTTGATTCTCTAAGTACACCATCACATCACCTGCAAAGAGTGACGGCATGGTTTTCTCAGTGCCTGTCTTCTTCCTTTGACTTCCTTTTCTTGTCTTATTGCTGTAGCTAGCATTTCTAGTACAATATTGGATAATGGAGGTGATGACAGACTTCCTGGCTTTACCCCTGATCTTACTGGGATAACTATATTCCATTACAGATAATGCTTGCTCTTGGTTTTAGGTAGATACTATTTATCATTTTAATGAAAGCTCTGTTTATTCCTGCGCTTTCTAATGCTTTTAACAGGAATGAGTGTTATGTTTTATCAAAAGCTTTTTCTGCCTCTCTTGAGATAATCATGTGATTTTTGTTGGTTTTGTTATTAATATGGTCAATATTGAACCACTCCTGCATTTCTGGTACAAATTCCACCTGGTTATAGTATATGATCTTTGTAATATGTATTACTGTAATCTCCTTGCTTGTGTTTTATTTTAAAATTTTTCCTATTTTACTATAAAAATTTATAATTTCTGTTCTTCCTGGTTTAGGTATCAAATCCATTATTTGTATCATAGAAGGAATTTGGTAGTACTCTTTCCTTATCTATTTTTCCAAACAGTTTATATAGTATTGGAATTAATTGCTTTTAAATGTTTAGTAGAATTCACTTATAAATCCATCGGGTCCCGGAGATTTTTTTAGGGAATTCACTTATAGCTTGTTCAATTTCTTTTTCTCTGAGACGGTTATTTAAGCATTCTATTCCCTTTTCTGTTACTATGGGCAATTTATAGTTTTATAAATATTCATCCATTTCACCTAGATTATCAGATTTATTGACATATAATTGAACAAAATATCTCCTAACAATTGCCTTAATTTCATCTTTTTTAATTTCATCAGTGGTATATTCACCCTTTTCATTTTTTATTCTGGTAATTTGATTTTCTTCTTTCTACTCAATCAAATTAACCAATGTTTTATTCATTTTATTGTTTTCTTTTTCATAAAACCAGATCTTACTTTTATTTATTAGTTCAATGGTTGTACTTTCAATTTATTAATCTCTCCTTTCATTTTCAGGATTTCTATTTTGGTGTTTAATTGGGGATTTTTAATTTGTTCTTTTCCTGGGTTGTTAAATTGCATGCACAATTCATTGATTTGCTCTTTCTGTTTTTTACTGATGTAAGTGTTTAGAGAGATAAATAGAGATCTAAACTTTGGCTTTACCACAAATTCTGGTACGTTGTCTAATTGTTGCCATTATCTCTAATGAAATTATTGTTTCTGTGATTTGTTCTTTGACCTACTCATTCTTTAGGATTAGATTATTTAGTTTCCAATTAATTTTTAATCTATGCTTCCAAGGCCTTTGATTGAATGTAATTTTATTACATTATGACTGAAATAGTATTTGTAAAGTAGTTAACACAGTAACCTGGCACATGTTGGGTGCTTAATAAATACTTGACTTGTTTCCTTTCCTCTTGGTAAGGGTCAGGAAAAGATTTGGTGCAGGGCATTTTTCTTCCTACAACTCTGATTAAATACTGATAAGGTTTCTTCATTCAGGTAATGCTGGAAAGAACTTCAAACAGGTAAAACATTTATTACTATTTCTAAAGAGGGAGAGCAAGAGAGATCTCAGTGTGCTACACAGGTACATTTGAGCTGTTTCCACTTGCATTGTCACCAAAGGTCTTTTGTAAATCACAATCACAAAAGCTTATTTTGAAAGGCAACAATGATCTTAGAGTATCCTCATTCATTCTTTCAACAAATGACCAACATTTATTAAGTGCCTGCTGTCCACGTTTAAGACCTTGTGGTGCCAGGTGCCGGAGATATAAAGATGAATAAAGACACAGGGAAGTTTATGATCTAGTGTGGGAGTGTTCTTGACAGTACACTGTGCTGCCTCACTAAAAGACTGTAGAAGGCCTCTCTCCTCCTTCAGAAGTCATGGAGCCCTTCCATACCTCTGACTTTCCTGGAGAAGGCACACAGTCTCCTCTAGCTTCTTCAGCTGGCTAAGTTCTTGATTCAGATAAGCCACCTGTAATTTCAGCTGTTGGTTTTTACGGAGCAATTCATCTACAAGGGACATAATACCTCTAGATTAGCAGCATTTTAATAAATCTGACAGATCAGTAACAAGGTCAGAGCTTAGGAACTGGAGCCAGAAGGGACATGTCCTCCCTTACCTGAGGCAAATCTACTGCAATACCCTTCCTTTTAAGTCATAGGGGTAAGTCATTTGCTATGTACTATTCAGTGCCATGGCCAGTGCACTCACATCTAGGTTCAGCATCTCCTAGAGTTAGCCCATCTTCATGCATTTCTGCTGCTTACCAACACAGATATGATTACAGGACATCAGTTTGGAAGGGGTCAGTATTTTAGTTGAGACACAGAATAAAGTTAGAACACATCATTTAGACATACTCTGTCTGACCCGATAGCAGGTGAATGACAAAGATGTGAGTCTGTTAATTAGATGGATAGAAACCTGCTCATTTTCATGACAAGTAAGCATGGCCCCAACTCCCTACATTACACTGATTTTGTGGGGATCATGTAGTTCCAAGATTACCTCTGAAAAAGTAACTATCTCCTTCTGAAATCAAGCTGTAATACAAAACCAAAGGACTTTACACAGAGAGGGTACTGGGCTGCAGGATTAGACTGTATGAGGAGCTCTATGGAAAATGCTGGCTGATGAATTCTCTAAGATATAAAATGTGTGGGGGTAGAGGAAGGCAGTACTTGCTTTGACTCCTAAATGCTAGGGCTTACTAAGCTGGGGAAGGGGGGAGAAGGGGTGCCTCTAGACACATACATCTAAGTCTGCATAAACATATGGAGGAGCTTACCATAATTGTGAGGCTGGTGCCCACCCACACCAGAGTTGGAAGCACTTTCCTCCAACAGCTGTAGCTTTTCAGACAAAAACAGATTTTCCTCCAGTACCCTGACCATCTTTTGCTTCAATGCTTCCTTTAGGTTAAAAAACAAAAACAGAAACAAATGGTTACCACGGTCCTCTACAATATCCCTGATGATGGTTATTCAGTCTCTTGCCTGAACACCTCTGATTATAGGCAAGAGCTGGCAATAGCATATATGAATTTCCATCCCTATCCTGAAAGTATGACAATCTGAAGTACATCTCTGAAGTTTCTATAGTTAAAACCCTTGGAAACCTCATGATGATTGAAGTTTCCTTGACATTAGGAGAAGACAATGGAGAAAATCCTAGGAAGAGTTAGAAATGATAACCGAACCTATAGGTGAGAGCTTGAAGCCTCAACAACTTCCCTTGCCATTAGGACTCTTGGATCCATCAGAAGAAGAAAGAATTCAAAGCTCTTCTTTCTCCCATTAGACACCAACCTCAACCCTGAATACCTCCTCACTTTGACCACTGGAGGATTTTTCTGCCCTGTCTCAGGGCTACTGTTGTTTTAAACAAGTCTCAAAGTCAAATGTACCTCATCCACCACAGTAAAAGCAAACACCCCGACGTATAGAGCAGGGCCTGCTATCGCAGGTTCTTTGATCTGCTTTTTTAAAAGGAAAGCAACTTTTGAGGGGTCAACAATCACTTTAATTAAGAACATATATATATATATAATTCATTTAGTTCAGAGCAAAAAGTCAGAACCCTGAACTTCAGAGAAAATACACAGAAATACAGATTAACAGACAGTGCTTCCAGCTGCCTGACATAAGCAATACATACATCATAGATCAACAGACAGATGCAACTGTCTGACCATACACACATAGTTACCAGAGAGAGAAGCTCCAATATCTGGGTTCTCAAAGCTGGGGGTGGGGTGGGGTGGGCTGGAAGAGGGGCTGCTTAGTGGCTTCTCATCTGGCACACAAAAAAACCTTCTTCCAAAAGATAAGCCGCAAGGATAGTCTCATCCCAGAGTACTTACACATTTTTCAGAGCCAAAGGACATAACAACCCTTGAGAACCAGTGCCTCATTTGAAAATTAACAAAAGTTGTGGGCCTTCACTAATCAAGCTTCCTATAATGGGCAGGCCCATTAATGGATGGGGAAGATCTTTCTGTTAAGAAGCAAAATTATACTAACAATAAGCAAAAGGGTATTATCAATACAACCAGGTAGCTTTGGGGAAGGTTGATATCAGAGGTTTAGTCTGAATTCTAATAAGAATTCCTAGGACTTCTGGTGACGATTAACTTTGGTTAAAGAGCTGTTTCATGCTCTACACTGTACCCTTTGCTACCAAGGCACTAAAGAGGAGTGAGAAGTATACCAGATCATTTGGGACACCAGGGAACTGCCCTGTATCCTTTGGGTCTCTTCTCCGTGAGGTTTTCAAGCTTTCTTCAGGCAGTGAACGGGTCCACTGTGAAACAGGAGAGGGAACCACCAAGCTCAGAAGCATATCTCTGGCAGAACCTGAAGAAATTTGGCGGGGAAGAGAGATAAGGCCTATAAGTGGCAGCACTGACTTAGGATTTCTTTTATAAAATCATCAAATACACATTCCCTTTTTAAAGACTTAGTCCTATGATTCCAAGAAGTCTTGGTGGGAACATTGGTAAACAGTAAATTATCTCATTTTTCCACGTGAGAACAAAAAATGAAGGCCTCTAGTCATATAGGATTTACACTGGGGACCCAGACTAGTATGAAATGCTCTCTGACTATTGGCTTACTAGCAGATGGCAAGTGGAAGCACTGGAATTCAAACCTGGGCTCCAAAGTCAATGTCCTTTCTATTATGTTAATAGATGTCTTATTATCTTAGAACAGAACAAAATGCTAAAGGGGGAGGAAAACAGACCAGCTTTTCTTTCCCTGTGCTTCCTCCTTTAGATGTCAGAAAAAAAAGAAAAACCTAATGATCACATTCTCCATTTTTACCTAATGTCTTCCCAACTCTAAACACTTTCTTGAGTACTGTTTACAAAAATAAAATGTCCTGGAAGAGACCAGAGAATTTTACCAAAAGAAGGAATCTTAGAAATCAACTTATTTCAGTTTCCTCATTTTCACAGATGGGGAACACAAAGCCTAGAAGGATTAAGTGATTTATTTGCGTTCATACAGCTAGGTAATTAAAGTTGAGGAAATCCGAAAGACTTTTAAAAAAGTCATTTTATAAAAACAACTCTTTGAAGAGTGTTCTAACTCATCTATTCTGTTTTTCATCAACTATGGTGTTTTGTAAGATACTTCCAATTTATGGTAAATAAACCTATTGGGAGCAGGATGATTGTACTTTCTAAAATGTCCTAGAGCATCCGGGGAGAATGGCTACCATACTAATTAGCATCTCCATTTTGCAAACCTGATGATTTTGTATATAAACTAAGGATTAGGAATGAAAAATAATATTATTTTATGAATAACCAGCATATCAGCAGGACAGAAGGTACTATCTAGATATTTGGGGAAAATCTTGATAATAATAACAACTGATAATTATGTGGCATTTTGAATTTCACAAAGTAGTTTTACATACACACACACACATATAAAATTAGATTTTCTCAATCACCCTATGAGGTAGATACAACAGTTAACATATTATAGGTGAAGTCAGAAAGTACAATAAAGAATTCACATTTATAGAATATCTTTTTACAGTTTACAAAGCACATTCATCACAACAGCCTCATTATCTCCACTTTATAAAAGAGAACTGAGGAGTAGCAATAGTACCAATGATGATACCTGTAATAATGACTAGCATTTGTATAGAACTTTAAAGCTTGCAAAGTACTTTGCATATGTTAACTCATTTAATACAACTGTGCAAAGTAGGCACTATTACTATTGATGTTTTATAGATGAAGAACCTGAGATACGGAGACGTCCATTTGCCCAGGGTCATACAGTTATTAAGTGTCTGAGGCAGAAAGTACTTTAGCACTCTCTCTATTACACCAGACAGTTGTGACATTCATCCATCATACTAGTTATTAAATAGCTGACCTGGTGTTGCATCTTTTTTCTGATTTTTAATTTATTTTTTCTTACTATACCACTATTATCTGGTAAAATTCATACAGGAAAAAAACAAGAGAAACTTAGAGATCCGTTAACAACAGTGTTCCAAAAGAGGATTGCTGAAAATTATGAAAACAGCTTTCTCTAAATTGAAACACAGAATCGAATTCATTGAATCCTCAGGAAATCACCGTTTCCCTCCTCTTCACTGGAGGTCAAGCATAGGTTGGACTGGGTGATCTCTTCCATCTCTCCCAACTTTTGAGTTCTACAAACAAGAATCCTGTCTACAATGTAACCCACCGTTGGTGATCCAACTTTTTTTGGAAGCAAATGAAGAGGAGCCCACCCCTTCTAGGAGCTGTAGAGTCTCCCTTCTTTCAGACAGCTCTCCTTATTAGGAAGCTTTTCCTCACAGAAGTCTCTACAGGGTTAAAGCTTAAAGCTCAAAACTATAAGAAAATTTTTGGGATGACCTTGTATTTGCTTTATATCTTCACCCCCTGTGCCCAGCTTTGCTTTCTAGAGATAAAGGAGTCCAATCCCTTTTCTATAAGACAGCTATCACATCCTCCCTCCCTCATTTTCCTTTTTCTAGGTTGAACAACTTGGATTCCCCCTCAAACCATACTCGCACAGTAGATTGGCAGTTCACTTACCCCCCACCACCACCTCCCCAGAGCTTTTCAAACCCCTTGGTGATGTGGGGTAGGGAGAAGGGAGCCTGTGGTAACTGGGCACTCAGCTTGGAAGCCAGAGCAGAGCCCTTTTTTTGGGGTGAGAGAGAGGAAAGAGATGACTCACCCAGAAACTTCTTGTTAAGAAGCAGAGACCCCGAGCCATTCCAGTGCTTGTCTACTAGTTCCAGGAGCTGTCGGAGCACCCTGGCCACATGGGAAGTCCTGGCAATGGGTGGGGGACTATGGTCTCCTTGCAAACCATGCAGACTGCCCAGGTCACTAGAGAGAGGCTCAAGAAAGGAAGGAAGCACACCAACCAACGTCATTCTGACTCAAGAAAAGGCAGCAGACACGCAGAGATCAAAGTAGTGCTGCCACAGAACCTGTGGCCTTATTTTTTCAAATCAAGATTCATTATATTACACTATATTTTCAATAGCTCAGGTAAACATAAGAATCACCTCTTCCAGGAGAGATGCAAAGATATAATTCATATGTGCTATCACTGATATCTTTGGATATTTTTCAGGAAAAAAAAATCTGTCTTCAATATCAATATCCTGTTAACCAGCCCCATAAATTTTTCAGTCTATGATACTTTTGTTCTTGACACTATAAATCATAAGCTGTAGCTCAACCTATACCTAAAAAAAATCAGTAAGTAGGAGAGCACCAGCGATGATCACACGAGATAAAAACAGCATTTTATAGCAACTGAAGTTCACTAAGCACTTTCACTACAAAAACCTTGCCTAGGAAGTTAATACCAGTATCATTATCCTCATGGCAATGAGGAAATAGATTTTGAGAAGTTATTGACTTGTAGAGTGTCACTCTGTAAGTGTCAGAGCCAGCCCCCCGCCTCCAGTTCCAGGGCTTTTTCCACACCCTGTGCCCCTCACACCATTTTACATCTGTGACCTGGACTGCACATTAGCATACCCTGTAGTAAGAGGTGCAAGAAAAACCAATTTATTTATTATTTCAGCAAACAATCCTTGAGTACCATTTCTGTAGAAAGTGCACCATGCCAGGAACTGTGAAGAGATACAAAGAAATAGAAGTCACAGTCCCTGTCCTTGAGGAGTGTATGATCTAACAAGAAGCTAAGGAAAAACAGATATGAAAAGTTGGATCTGATATAGAACAATGTGTGACTGAGTCCCAAATAAGTGTCAAAAAGTACCACAGGAATTCAGAAAAGGGAGCACTTGGAGAAAATTGGAAGAAATGGGACTAAAAGTCAGCCTGGGAGGATGTGGAAGGGAGAAAGAGAGAGTAGGGTTGAAAGTGTGAAGAATTGTGGTGCAGGCCGAGGCACAGAGCACAAGAATGTAAGGAAAGCATGTTATGGGAAAAGGAGATGGACCAGATGGCTTATAGAACCCACAGTTTAAGAAGAGTTAAAGGGGTCTTGAGTGAAAAAAATCTAAGAAGCCCTGATTTACATTGAAAAACAGCAGACATAACACTGGAGAAGTAGGTTAAGGAGTGATTGTGGAGGGCCAGATTCAGATGTATGGGGATAGAAGAGATTTGACAATGAAGTTAAAATGAGAAAGCCTTCAGAAGAAAGGGAAAAGAGAAGCCAAGCAGTCAAGGAGATGAACTCCAAAGAACTAGAGACATTAACAACCTGGCTCTGTGTTAGAGAGCAGCAGGCATGGAAATGGGCAAAAAAAACTACACAATGACATGTCTCTCCCACTCTCACAAAATCTACCGTGTCAGTCCAGCCCCATGATCTCTCATCCTTTCATGGCGATGTTCCTTGATAACACTGTCTACATCAGAGCCTCCACATCCTTTCCTTATACTCTGTTTTTAATTCTCTAGAATATGGTTTCTGACTTCATTCACTGAAACCGTTCTCTCCAAAGTTACCATTGATCTTGTGCTTGGCAAACTGAACGATCTCTTCTCAATCCTCATCATCCCTGATCACCCTCTTTTCCTCAACATTCTTTTCCAGATTTTCAATGCCTTGCTCTCACCTTGTTCTCTTCCAGTCTGTCTGACAGTCCCTCCTCAGTGTCCTTTGCTAGATTCTCCTGCTCACAGCGGGTGTTCCCCAGGGCTTTGTACTGGACCCTTCTTTCTCCTCTCCACCTATTTTGCTTGGTGCTTTCATCAGCTTCCATGGATTCAATGATCAGCTCTCTGCAACTATTAATCCAGCCCTAACCTTGCAGCTGACCTCCAGTCTTACATCTCCAATTGCTGATTGTACATCTCAAACTAGATGTTTAGTAGATTTCTTAAATTCAACATTGTCCAAAACTGAACTTATTATCTTTCCCCTCAGTGTTTTCTCTCTCCTTATTTCCCTATTATTGTGGAGAGGGCCACTGTGCCAGGCACCCAGATTCACAGCTGAGGTGTCAGACTCAACTTCTCACTCTCACTCACCCCCTCCCCCATCTAATTGGTTGCCAAATTCCATCAATTCTACCTTTCCAACATCTTCTGAGTAGTACCCCTTGTCTCCTCTGATACTTTGCTACCCTGGTAGAGGCCCTCCTCACTTTATACCTGAACAACAACTTTCTGAGTGGTCACTTGGGTCCATCCTCCACTCAGCTATCAAAGAGAGCTTGTTAAAGTACATGTCTCACCACATAAATCCTCCAGCGATTCCCTATCACACCCAAGATGACACACAAAACCCTCCATTTGGCTTTTCAAGCTCTTCATAATCTTGTTCCTTTCCAGTCTTCTTTCACCTTACTCCCCACACTGGCCTTGAAACACAAGATATTCCAACTCCTTGATTCATGAATTTTTGCTGACTTTCCCCCACATCTAGGATGCTCTTACTCCTCATCTCTGCCTTCTAACTGCTGTCAGGTCCCAGCGAAAACCACCTTACGAAGCTCCTCCGTGATTATCTCCAACTCAGATGATATGTATCTTGTTTGTACATATTTGCATGCTGTGTCTTCTAATAGATGCTGAGCTCTTTAAGAGCAGGGACTGTTTTTACCTTTTTTTTATTGTATCTCCATTTGTTAGAGTACCTGGCACATAAGAAGTGCTTACTAAGTGCTAACTGACTTGACTCGATTTGATGACAGAGTAAAATCTTACTAATTCAATATAAGGTAGAGATGGCGGAACAGGAAGGAGAAAATCCTGCCTAATTTAATGAAAAAGTTCGAATAACAAGGTTTCAGAATTGTCTTATTGCTCTCAAATACTGCATATAAACTAACAAACATTAGTAATAATTGATTAAATTTAAAACATCACAACATCTTATACTGTGTGGGTTCGTCCTTCGTTGCTGAAGACCAGGCCATCAGAGAAGTGATGACATGACTTGCACTTGACTTTGTTTTGAAGGAGGGAGGGCTGTGCAGGTCACCAGCCTCACTTCTCCTCTGAAGCCATCTGAATCCAGTGACTAGATATTCATCAGGATGACTGGAGATGAGCCAGGATGAGGCAATTGGGGTGAAGTGACTTGTCCAAGGTCACACAGCTAGTGAGTGTCAAGTGTCTGAGGTGAGATTTGAACTCAGGTTCTCCTGACTCCTGCACTGGTACTCTATCTACTGCACCATCTAGCTGCCCCCGGGAGTAATGTGAAATAAGTCTCAAAAGATAGGTTGGGACTAGGTTTGGGAGGTCTTAAATGTCAGGCTAAAACACAAACATTTTAGCCACTGCAGATTTCTGAGAAGGGGAGTGGCATATGCTGTAGAAGGGACTGTTGGCAGCCTTATGAAGACTAGCCTGGAGATAGCAAGACTGGAGTCAAGAAGACTCAGTTCACTGGGGGCTTAATACACGTGTTGAATTAAATTGAACAAATTTGTCTGGCACAGAAGAATTTACTGCCAGATCAATTTAGGACATTCTACTCAATAATATTCATACATGCTGATTGATAAAGAATAATCAAATAATTCTGAATTGAGACATTGATGAGGTTTTGCTGTACAAACCAAAATACAGATTCACTCATTCCTACAAACAATTTAAGCTGATAATGATTATAATTATACAGTGATTTTCAAATTTTTGGTCTTAAAATATCTGATGAAGACAGAAGCCTGTGGATTATGGACCATACCTACTCCTGCTTGTCTGTGATTAAAATACCATATTAGTGGGATTATTAGGAAGAATAGTGCTATTTTTGTTGAGTTATCACTAAAGTACATCACAAATTATTCATTTGTATCAGAAACAAAAGTATAGGTATATTCACATGTAGATATTAGTACAGTATTTTAACTTGGAGAACCTCCGGAAGCTTCTGTTATTTCTGGATCCCCTTCTATTTAGGACCACAGCTTATCAGAGATGTAAAAGACCTTGGAAATAATCTAATTCACACACGTCAAACTCATAGCCTGTGGGCGTAATGCAGCTAGAACCAGATTAAACTGTAAATGGCAAGTTTTTAACAAAACAAATAAAAACACAATAGAACATGAGTAACATTCCTATGTGGTTTTCTAAGTTAATGTGCACCTGTAAGGACCCTTACGTACAGTTTAGTGTCCCCACCTCCCAAGTTTCTATTGGAGTTTGATGTCCGTGCTTCAACCCAACCCCTTCATTTTATAGTTAAGGAAACTGCAGCACAGATATGCCCAAATTCACACTGGCAATAAGTTAGTAGCAAAGCTGGGATTTGAATCCACCCAGGTCTCCTGACTTCAAATCTAGTGCTCTCCCCCAGTCTAGCCCCAAAGTGGTTTCCCCACTATGTTTTCTCTCTCACATTTGCAGTGCAAGAGTAGGTAAAATTCACTCCACTATAGGGATGAACGAGGCACAGAGACCACAGGAAAAATCACAAGCTTTGGCCTTTCCTCCTTAACTTCTGCCTTCAAAGTCAACTGTGTGTTTCTGATTATACTATTTAGGAATTTATCCCCATAAAAAGAAATAGTTCTAATGCAGTTTGGATTAAGGACACAAACACTTGCCTCGTTGTTGGTAACATCTTTGAGTCCATGATTTGGTACCATGCTTGAAAGAATATTTTCCTTCCTCTGGAATCCCCTTCTAGTTGGGCTTATGGACCTCTTTGCCAAAAGTACCCTGTCTTCTTGAGTCCCTGAAGGTAACAGGAATGTCCGTAGAGAGTTTCCCACAGCAGTATTACTCATGAAAGAACCATGTGCTTGTGTTAAATCGGCAAGGCCCACAGATAACTGCGGTTCAGTGTTGCCCAGCAGAGCTGAATCACTGCTAAAATGGCTGGTGGTATATAGATCTGTGGAGGGAATATGCCAGAAAATGAAAACTCTCTGAAGCAAGATCCATCACTTATTCTACAAGTAGCTTCTTCTTGAAGTCACAATTCACTGCTATGGACAATTTGCTGGTGATGACACTGAGTGTGTGTGTGTGTGTGTGTGTGTGTGTGTGTGTGTGTGTGTGTGTGTGTGTGTGTGTGTATGTACACACACAGCTTTACAGGCCAAGCTATAGTTTACTTACACTTGGCAGTCAATTTTGAAGACCCATGATTGATACAAAGGTGCTGGCATGACTTTTACTATGATTTCATTTAGTGAACTACAATATGATATAATTGTGGAGCCCAAATTTCAACAATGAAAACTACTTCTCTAATGCCATATTATATATCAATTCGCACTCATTCTAAGATAGGGATTTTATATATCACTGATTATCCCTGAATCACAACTCAAGATATGTTGGTCTAGACACTCAACATTTCCTTGCTGTGGACCACCACCTTCCCTCCTTTGAAAAGGGCCCCTACCAAATCAAAGCCTTGCTACCTGAATTGAGCTTCAACAATCTTCCAGTAGTAGGGTCTGAGTCAGTCAAAGGAGTTATTATATCTCCACAGGAGTGGGATGAAATGGACTTGGCATCATTCAAAGATTTTGTACTATAGTCTTGGTAATTCTTGCTTCTCTGATGAGTCTGGGATTTCCTGGTAAAACTTCCATGTAAGGTTATGGAGTGAGGATAGTGACTGTTGTAATTATCTTTAGGTAACTGATAGGGATGAATCTGACTTGAATCTCCCACATCCAAGCGTTTACTTGATAAAGCTTCATGGCTAAGTTGATAAACATCAGTCTGTGGTATCAACTCTTTCTCTGGAGAAGAACCTAAAGATTTATCATCTGAAAAGGTTAGTCGGTATCCTTCTTTAGCCATCTTGTCTGGAGCCCTGACTGAAGACTGAAGAGATGAGTAGCACCTGAATTCTAACAGAATACAATCACGGCAAAGGAAAGAAAAACAAGAATGAGAATTTGTCATTGGCCGGAGGGGTATCACTGCACCCAGGGCACATCAGTTAGGGTGATTTAGATAGAAGGGAAGAGAATCAAAGGACTCACACAAATCATAGTATCCTAAGATTTTGAGGTGAAAGGGACCTTAGAGATCACCTAAGATGACCCCCCCTCTCCCATCATTTTACAGATGAGGGGACTGAGGTTTTTAACAAAAGGCATTATAATCACAGAATATTAAGAGATGGAAGGGAGTGTTAGAGGTCATCGTGTCCAACCCTTCTCCCCTTATTCCATTTTACTGACAAGGAAACAGAGGCTGAGAAAAGAGAAATGACTCACTCAATGACAGAACAAGTTAGTAAATGGCAGAACTAGAATTCACACCAAGGTCTCCTGTGCTACAGCACCATCACACCATGCTGAGCCTGGGTAAAGAATCTGCCATAGGCCAGATGGGAACCAATTTCTATTTAATTTATTAGGAACTTCCTTCAATCAAATTGACTCTTTGGGATGGAAAGTTACAGCGGTGGCAAGGTAACTCCTAAGAAAGGTTTGGAAAGCTCTTCTCTCATAACAATCCCGTGAGACAGACTGTACCAATGTCATCATCCTCATCTTATGAGTGAGGCTTGGATAGATCAAGTGATTTGCCCATAATCCCACATAAAATGTGTCAGAGACAGGATTCAAACTCAGATCTCCTGAAACCAAATCATGCCCTTTTCCTCCTCCACCAAAATATCTCCTCTGTCATGTCTAGTGGGAAAACCAGGCCTGGAATATCCCATTTGCCCAGCCTTAGAGAGATTCTCTCTCAAGAGAGCTGTGGCTTCCCCTAGAATTCAAAGCTAGGACCAACAGCGGGAACAACTTTTCAAAGCCAGAACAGCACAAAAGATGCGTGTTTCACATGCATCTTGCAAAAGATGCAAGCTGGATGTTTCAGGGATCCCAAGACTCAAAGGTCTCTTTAATAAGCACAGAAGATGCAACAACTGAGCTAGACATGCTGAATGTTGAAAATGGAACCCAAATCATTGGAAGTATATCCTTTGAAGCAAATATTATTCAGGAAATATTATGTTTGAACTTATTCATAAATTCCCAGCATAAAATATCAGAAAGTTATAAAATTAAGGCACATTTCAATAAAAAAGAAATTTTTTCTTATTTACCTTTGTATCTTCATAGTTCCAAATAGAATGCATTCATTACATGTAGGAGAAAATGTTTTTTTGAATAAACAAATAACAAAAATCTAAGCATAACCAAACAGATTAAATTAGAAATATTCAGTCTTAAAGAAGAACCACATAGATCACTACCCCAAGTAGTGAGAATCCCCCACAAAAGGGTTGTCAATGTAGGCATCTGGCACTGAGAACCATCATCCAATTCTTCCCATGGAAGTGTAGACTTTGAATGCAAAATATTTACCATCTTCCTGGTGATCATCACCTGGCAGCTCCCTTCTTGCCACTTCCTGTAGCTGAAAAATATTTGAGAGGATAAATATGAGAAATGGAAGAACACAGAAAGTAAGAGAATGCAAAGTGCATATATTAGATAAGTTACAAAAATATCCCTCTGTTGAAGAAGAAATACTTGAAAAGAAACAGACATTTAAGTGAAGGTCCTGTTCCAAGCCTACAGGGAAGTTCAAAGAACTGTTTTAGTGAAGACAAGGGATTCTTTTGATAAGTTGAACAGTATTAGAAAAGGCAAGGATGTTTTAGATAAAGCTGTGAAATACTGTATATTCTGCTATGAATACTTTAGTATAGAGGTGAGGTATGAAATATTTCTCTGACACAAAAAAAAGGGGAAGGGGAGACACATATCAATTTTGTCATCTGCCAAAGTGGATTAAAGTTATATTGAGGTAGATTGAAAGGACTGAAGTGAGGCAGGATAAGATTGAAATATCATCCTATTTCTTTTTAGGAGGATCCTTTCAAGGATGGATGGTGAATAAACTCAACATACTAATTTACTTCTCAATTTGAAATAATATCATAAACTATTTCATTTCTTTCCATTCCTTGCCTTTCAAGTCCTAACTCTGACTTCAAAATTGAAATTAGATTCTAAAGTGAAAACTGTAAAGTCCCTTCTGTCAATTCTTCAATATAAATATAAAGGTAAAACAAACGCTAAAGATATTTGGCAGGGCTCCCAAAAAAATCTTCAAAGATCGCCTTAGAGACGACACCAAATATATGCTTTTCTATCCATTACCAATAAGGAAGCCATTTGTTATTGAAGAAAGGACCACTGGCTTTGGAGTCAGAGGTCTTGACCTTGAATTATAGTTCTGCTACCTAATACCTGTGTAACCTTGGGCAAGTCATTTAATTTCTCTGGTCCTCTTGTTTCCTCATTTATAAATTAAGGAAGTTGAACTAAATGATCTTTAAGGTCCTCTCCAGCTCTAAATCTAACGAGATGCCATTACCAAACTGAGAAAAAGAATTATTTTTTTATAATTTATTTATTTTTCAGTTCTCAACATTTACTTCCACAAGAATTTGAATTCAAAATTTTCTCCCCATCTCTCCCCACCTCCCCACCCCGGGACAGCATACATCCCATTCACCACTTCCTCCAGTCTGTACTCTCTTCTATTACCCAACCTTCTTCCATCCCCCTTCCCCTCCGTTTTCCTGTTGGGCAAAATAGATTTCTATACTCCATTGCCTGTATATCTTAATTTCCAATTGCATGCTAAGACAATTTTTAACATTCATTATTAAAGCTCTGAGTTCCATATTCTCTTCCTCCCTCCCCATTCACTCTCATTGAGAAAACAAGCAATTCAATATAGGTCATACATGTGTAACAATGCAAAGCACTTCCATAATAGTTATGTTGTAAAAGACTAACCACATTTCCATCTGTCCTATCCTGCCCTCAATTTATTCCATTCTCTCCCTTGACCTGTCCTCCCACAATAGTGTTTGCTTCTGATTACCCCTTTTCCCAATTTGCTGTCCCTTCTATTATCTTCCCTCTCCTATCCCTTTCCTCCTTGTCTTCTGCAGGGTAAAATAGATTTCCATATCCAATTGAGTGTGTGCTATATAATATATACATACATATATAATATATACATACATAGATACAGATACACACCTACATATATATTCCCTCTAACTACTCTTAATACTGAAAAAGGTCTCATAAGTTACAAATAATATCTTTCCATGTAGGAATGTAAACAGTTCAACTTTAATGAGTTCCTTAAAGCTTCTCTTTCTTGTTTATCTTTTCATATTTCTCTTGATTCTTGTATTTGAAAGTCAAATTTTTTATTCAGCTCTGGTCTTTTCAACATGAATGCTTGGAAGTCCTCTATTTCATTGAAATTCCATTTTGCCCCCTGAAGTATTATACTGAGTTTTGCTGGGTAGATGATTCTTGGTTTTAACCCTATCTCCTTTGACCTCTGGAATATCATATTCCAAGCCCTTCGATCCCTTAGTGTACAAGCTGCTCAATCCTGTGTTATTCCTGATTGTATTTCCACAAGACCTGAGTTGTTTCTTTCTGGCTGCTTGTAATATTTTCTCCTTGACCTGGGAACTCTGGAATCTGGCTACACTATTCCTAGGAGTTTTCCTTTTGGGATCTCTTTCAAGAGGTGATTGGTGAATTTTTTCCATTTCTATTTTACCCTCTAGTTCTAGAATATCAGGGCAGTTTTCCTTGATAATTTCTTGGACGATGATATCTAGGCTCTTCTTTTGATCATGGTTTTCAAATAGACCAACAATTTTTAAATTATATCTCCTGGATCTGTTTTCTAGGTCAGTTGTTTTTCCAATGAGATATTTCACATTGTCTTCTATTTTTTCATTCTTTTGGATTTGTTTTATAATTTTTTGGTTTCTCATAAAATCATTAGCTTCCATCTGCTCCATTCTAATTTTAAAGAACTATTTTCTTCAGTGAGTGTTTGAACCTCCTTTTCCATGTGACCAATTCTGCTTTTTAAAGCATTCTTCTCCTCACTGGCTTTTTGGCCCTCTTTTGCCATTTGGGTTAGTCTATTTTTAAAGGTGTTATTTTCTTCAGCATTTCTTTGGGTCTCCTTTAGCAAGCTACTGACTTGCTTTTCATTATTTTCTTGCATCACTCTCATTTCTCTTCCCAACTTTTACTCCACTTTTCTTAATTGATTTTCAAAATCTTTTTTGAGCTCTTCCATGGCCTGAGACCATTGCATATTTTTTTGGAGGTTTTGGATGTAGAAGCCGTGACTTTGACGTCTTCCCTGATGATATGCTTTGTTCTTCCTCATCCAAAAGGATGGAAGAAAATACCTTTTCACCAAAAAAGTAACCTTCTATAGTCTTATTTTTTTTTCCCTTTTTTGAGCATTTTCCCAGCCAGTTACTTGACTTTTGAGTCCTTTGTCAAGTGGAGGCTATACTGCCTTAGGCTTCAGAGGTTTTGTGCATCTGTTCTCTACCTCTAGGGACCTGTAAGTTCTCAGTTCCTCCAAGGCATAATCAAGAAGAGGAGTTTACTCCTCTCCTGGCCTGCGCTCTGGTCTGTGAGCAACCACAAGCACACTTTTCTGCCCTGGAACTGTGAGTAGGGTTCCCTCTACACAACCACCACCAGCTCTACCATGCCAGTGCCAGTGCTCCTCCTCACCCCCAGGACTGCCACTCAGGGCTGAGATCCAGATCAGCTGCTTGACTCCCCCAAGGTCTTTAGGCTGAGGGTTCCAAAATTGGTCAGTGGCTGCCACTGCCCCAGGGCCAAGACTGGGACCAGACCCCACTCCCCTCTCATCCAGGTGAAAGTGCTTTCTTATTGACCTTTGAAGCTGTCTTTGGCATTTGTGGGTTAAGAAATCTGGGAATCACAGTTGCTACCCCATGATTCTGTGCCCTGAAGCCTTCTCCAGTCCTGACCATGTTGTGCAGCACAGCCAAGGCTGGGCTTTGCTCTGCTCTGAACCTGGTCCAATTGACCTTTTCTGTCAGCCTTCCAGGCTGTCTAGGGTTGGAAATCTGTTTCACTGTCACTTTGTGGCTTCTTCTGCTCTAGAATTTGTTTAGAGTCATTTTTTAAAGGTATTTTATGGGTTTGGGGGGGAGAGATAAAGTAGGTCCATCCTACTCTGCCATCTTGGCTCTGCTGCAAAAAAAATATTATTATTACAGCCAATTTTTGATTCATCAGGAGTTGACCATTCAGCTCATCAATACCTCTACCTAAGGTAGTGTAAAGAAAGAGAGAACACTACAAACACTGCCGCTTCCACTATTTTTACTCATGAAAATCACCTAATGGTTGCCTCCTCACCCCACAACCAGATTTTAAAGTCAAAAGAAAATCAGTAACTCTTCTTTTCCCCCAATCTCTTATGTTCACTGCCTTTTGCCTCCCATTATATCTACCTTTTACCTTTTCCTCTTTCTCTGCTCCATTACGGAAAGGACAAGAATAGTTTTTATTATGGGAACACAGAAGACTGAACGAAAAAAATGGAGCTAAGGTGCAAATCAAGATGGCTGGAGGTGTAAGATACAAAACTAACATAGAAGTGCTAATCATGTTCATGAAGACTGTGGTTCTGGCGCAAGGTTAGGTGGTGAAATGTTGAAATAAACTGAGGTGGTGCTGTCCTTCACACCTACTGGAAACAATCCTAAAGAGCTGGGAAGGAATTTGGCTAAAAGCATCTCTTCTACAGCCATCCTTGTAGACCACTAGAGAAGTAACTATCTCAGGAAGCACCCTGGTCTACTTTGAGACAGCTCCAAATGTTAGACAGTTCTTACACTGAATCAGCCTCAGCCTCTTGTATCTTCTTGCCTTACTCTGTATACATGATAGTCCTGTAACCATACAAAGAAAGTTACTATGCTCCCAGATTAAGGCTATCATGCCTCTCCTAGGCTAAATATCCCAAGTTTTTTCTCACAGTTCCTCTTGGGCCATGCTTTTGAGGTCCCCCATATCCTAGGATGCAGCACAACCTAACAACATCCCTCTTACAGTGTGGCACTCAAAGCTGAATTCTAGAAGCAATCTGACTAGGGTGGCACGTGGTGGGAAAATCACCTCTTGTCTTGGATGTCAGATTTCTATTAAGGCAACTTCTGACTATGTTGTCTTTCTTGGCAGCCACATCACAATGGTGAGTCATACTGAGCTTGCAGCCACTTTAGTTTCACATGAACTGCTTTTAGAAATAAATGCCTACTAAAAAGGATTCATTTGTCCAAGTTCTTTCAGCTTGTTCATGGATATTTTAGAATTATCAATATTATTAGTTTGCATTGATTGATGTGTTAGAATAACAAGAAGGTGAACACATTACCTGGGTTCCCAGGGGGAAAGCGTCTAGCTCCTGATCAGCTGGATTGCTGGCTTGGCTTGCAGAAGCACTTGTTAGTGAATCCTTTAATTCCCGGTTGGGGAGAGGAAGGAAATGTCCTTTGCTTAATTCTGTGTTAAAAGGAAAGGCATCCAGTGAAGCATTGATTAGACTTCAGAGGCACCTTTCCCAAGAAAATATACTATAAATTTTGGCCCCCAAGCAGGATGCCTCTGGCCACAAAACAGTGACCAGTTGAGAAATATGGAAGCAATCCAAAGCATTATATATCCCCATAACCCAACTCAGCTGATTCACCTGATAACCCTGAGCCACTTAGTTTTTATGTGCCTCAGTTTTCTCATCTGTAAAATAGGTAAAGATAATTAAGACATTTTTTTTTAGGGAGAAATACTAAGCCTTTCAAGTTGCCTGGCATCCTAGCTTAACATTAAATAACCAATCAAAGAAAGAAATGAATTGTTTCCTTGTCCTGTCCATCAGTGTAAGCTGAAACCAGGAAAGATAAAACAGAAGAATTCTATTAGATTGTAAGATTCAAGCCCTCAGTGCAATTTATCCAGTGGTACTTGATAAATACTTGTTATAAAGACTGCAGAATTCTGAGATCCTTGGGCTTCTAAGGAGCCCTTGGGTGAAAATGAGTTTTATTTTCTTTCTGGAAAGTTCCAGCAGGACTTAGTAAGGCACTAAGACAGGATGGTAGAGACTAGGGCTTCTGATTAAGAACATGCGCATCCAATTCTAGTCTGCTTACCTCTGGGCAACAGAGCTACTGTGAGTCTGCAGCAGAGAAGACAAGGAGAGGGTGAGGCCATGCTTCTGGAAACTTGGGCCCCTCATTCCATTCAAGGACGTGGAATGTTTACTGCTCCTCAGCTGCAGAGACTGAAATACACTACTTAAAAGAGAAAATTTCCTTCTTAGAGGGCATTTGCTCTTAGACTGCTTTCCTCAGTGACTAAATAGTCCCCAGAACAAATGCCTTCTGCCCTAACACAGAAAGCACCATAGAAAAAACAAGACAGGGGCAGCTGGATAGAGTACTGGCCCTGGAATCAGGAGGACCTGAGTTCAAATGTGACCTCAGACACTAGCTGCATGATCCTGGTCAAGTCACTAAACCCCACTTCCTCCAAAGGAAAAAAAAAAAGAACAGCAATCACTGGTTATTATAAGTGTTTACAAGCTTACAAATAGGGCTTCATATCCATCTGGGGAAACAGACTTGAATTGTAACAGAAGAGATTTAAATTTAGCAATAAAGGAAGAACTGTCTGACAATAATGAATGGGAATGAGTTACTGAGTAAGGCATTGTTCCTTGTTCTCTAAGATGGTTGACATGGTGATATCTGGAAAGTGGGAAGTAAGACTAAAGAACCATTCAAATTCCTTTTAAACTCACAGATAACACTAAAACATTGTGGAGCACTGAAACAGCATCTCTATAAACTCTCAGTCCACACTCCTTAGCCTGGTGTCAAGACGCCCCAAGACTCTGACCCCAGCCAACACCTCCCACGAAGGGCTTACAAGAATAACTATTTTGGTTACATCTAGGTTTCTATACTAACTTTGCCCTTAATGTCCCAGGCTCTTTCCCTCAACACCCTCTGCTCATGCCCTCCTTTTTGTGCAGGTTCTGCCAGCAAGTCCTCTAATACTCAGCCCCAGGTTCACCTCTTGGAGACCTTTCCCAACCACTTAACTTTCTCTAGAAATCAGTGTCATTCCCTGACACTTGTGCCTATTGTTCTGCTACCTTTTTTAAAAAAATGATTTGGCATTCAATTTAAATAACATTAAGCACCTACTCTGTTCAGGGCACTGTGCATCGGGGATGCAAAGAAAAATCCCAGACAGCAGAGGACCAGCACAAAACCTGGAGGACAAGAAAATGGTCAGCAGGAGGAGGCAGCCACTGGCCTCAACAATGCCAAAATCCAACAAGACCAGCTTTAGCAATGAAGAGCTCTCTGATTACTTTTCAGTTTAGAATGGAGTAGAGAGGTAAGGCAGATTGTAAGGAGTTCAGAAATCAGTAGGCAATGAGGTAAGTGAAGGCAAAGACTATAGCTTACTTCTAAAAGAAAAACTGTGAGGAAATAGAAAAGATAATAGCTTGAGGGATAGCAGGTTGTCTGTTTTAAAGGATGTAAAAGACTTCAGTGCGTTCAGGCCAGAGGGAAGAAGCCAGGAGACAGGGACAGATGGAAGATGAGAAGGGAAAAACTCTCAGATTTGACAGGAGAAAGATGGAGTCAAGGGCACAAGGGGAGGGCCTGGCAGTAACACAAGGACATCTCTGAGGCTACAGTATTGGGAGGTGTAGTAAAGTGGAGGTGTTGAGAGATTTTGAGATATGAAGGAGGAAACATAAAGGAGCTTAGGTGGATGGGCTTGAATTTTCTCAGTAAAAGTTGAAGGTAAGTTATTTACTAAGAAGGAGTGGGGAGGCTTGGCGAGCTTGAGGAATCTGGAGAAGGTTTGAATCTTAAAGCCACTACAGGAAGCATGACAGAACTAACTGGGAAATGGCTAATTTCTTCTGTACAGAACTGAATTTCATAGGGTTACAGATTTAGAAGTAGAAGGTATCTTAGAGGTTATTGAGTCCAACCTCTCATTTCACAGATGAGGAAACTGAAGCCCAGAGAGATGAGATGACATACCCTGGGTCGCCCAACTAGCAAATGTCTGGTGCAGGAATCAAACCCAAGTTTTCCTGACTCCACATCTAGTCTTCTAGCTACTGTACCATGCTGCCTCTCTGTAGGGGACCAGGCTGATATGGATGAAGCACAGGATCAGAGAAGGCAGAAGATGGGAGTGATTCAGGCTTGAGGCCTTGCAGGGCCTAAGTGCCAGAAGGACAAGGGAACACATGATTCATGGGAAAGGGATAGGGTTAAGGTTGTGAGGCAAGGAAAAGGAGGTTGTGGGAACAGGGAGGGATGAACTGGGCCTGGTGGTGCTGTGATGTAGTAGGCTATGCTGATCAGGTGCCCAAACTAACAGTGAGTGCCCAGAAACAGGGAGGACCCTGGGTGGCCTAAGAAAAGGTGAACTGGCCAAAGCTCTGGTGCTGGTCAATAGTGAGATTTCACCTGTGAATAGCTCCTGCACTTTCAGCCTGGGTGCTAGGGAGACCAAATATTGAAAAGACAAACAAAATAAAACAAAAAAACCCCCCAAAAGACAGAAGGACTGGAGGTCATGGTGAGGATGAAGAAAATGTTTAAGGAAAATGAGGTAAGGATAGTGAGAAAGGAAGGAGATTATAATCAGAAGGGAACTTCAGAATTCAATATAATAGAAGTAGAACAATTTTGCTTTAAGAATAATTTCTTTTTAAAATTTAATTTTATTATTTTCAATGAACAAAAATCAACTTCTGAGGCATGACCACCTCTTAAAGAATGGTATTTGAGACTGAATGTAAATATAAAGGACATCGAAGTTGAAGATGATAATGAATTGGAAGCCAATGTATTCAGTTATATCAAGATGAATACTGATATCACCAAGGATGAGGAAAGTGGTTAAGGTGGAAAGGAAAACTGTGAGCCAGGCTCTGAACTTGAGAAAGAAAGAAGGGAGATCTGGAGGCCGCTGGATGGCTGTAATAAGGATCTGGACAAGGTGACGTGGACGCACGAAATAAACCTCAAGGGACGATTAGGCTGCTGAGCGATGGCAGTAAGGAGTGAAGACTGCATCCTCTTGGCATACTGGGTCAGGAGGCATGAGAAGAGCAGCCAGTCGAGAGTGATAAGGGATAAGCCATTTCTGGAAAGAGCCAGCTTTCCATGAATGTTAGAAGATGGAAAAAATGTGATATAAAGACATGGAGGATGAAGGGGAATCTGTTTGCAACAGGCTAGGGGGCCCAGAGAATACAGAAGCAGATGAGGAGAAGGGACTAGGGAGGGCAGAATGTAGTGTTGTTCCTTTTCTCCTAAAATAATCTTACCCCTCTTCTCCCTCTAATCTCATGAGGAGGAGAAGACCAGGCACCATGTGTCACCTTTATTTCTCAGTGAGACTGTGAATTCCTAGAGAACAAGGATTTTATGTTACAGTCTTTGCATATCCTCAAATATCCAGCACATAATTATATAGACAGTAGGTGCTCAGTAAATAATACATCTAATTTTCATGGTATTTATAAGGTTTAGGAAATGCTTTCCTCACAGCCCTGAGATAGAACGTGCAAATATTATAACAACCCAAAAGCATTTATTAAATGCCTGCTACTTGTGAAATACTGTCCTAGATGCTGAGGATTCAACAATAAAATTGAGGAATACTCCCTACCCTAAAAGGGCTGGCACTAGATATCACAAGCAAATAGATACAAATATATACAGAATTATATGAGCAGCAAGAGAGCATTGATAACCAAGAAAAATTTCCTGAAGCTAGCAGAACTTGAGCTGAACTTTAAATTAGTGAGTGCATTCTAGGCATGGTGGACAACCTGTCCAGACACACAAATGGAAGATGTAATGATACCAAGTCTGAAGGACAACCAATAGGCTAGTTTGACCGGAACCTATGTGAAATGAGTCTGGAAAAGTAGCCTAGTGTCAAGTTGTGAAGGGCCATGACTACTGAGTTGTGTAATTTATATTTTATCAGAGAGTAATAGGGAGCCACTGAAGGCTCTTGAGCAAGATTCATGGTTAGATCTGTGCTCTTGCAAGGATACATGGCTAGTAAATTCTTAGGATTTAAAGCCAGTAAGGTCCTTTAAGATCATCAAGCTGACCCCTCATTTTACAAATGAGGAAACTGGGACCCAGAAAAGGTCCCATAATCATGGGTGGTAAGAAGTAGAGGCAAGATTTGAACCCGGGTCTTCTGATGCTGTATTCAATGTTCTTTTCACCACAACGTACTCTCTCTTCAAGTGGAAGACCCATGTAGAGAACCGAAGTCTTTCCCAATATTCTGTTGTTTTCCTTATATCACATTCTCTCAATGGAAATATAAGGTCTCAGAATTTAACTGAATGAAATCAAGCAAATTTGTTCTGGTTTTCCCAAGTTAGAGGTTTGCTGTATCCCTTGAAATTTCAGAAAGATTAGCTAGATGCTAAAACCTCAGAGCAAAAGTTTGCCTATAAGACATGTTTGGGGATAGAAACCAAGAATGAGAGAAATTTTCTCTCTGTAGAAAGAAAGTTCCAGAAGGCTCCTCCCCAAGCTTCAGCATCTACCTCCCTCCCAAATACCAGTCCCCCAATAACAAAACTGACACAACACATTAGCATAAATATACTTGCCAATGGTTTTAATACCATGAATTTGATGTGTGGGAAAGAGGAAACAGACATATCTTCATTATGCAGATGAGGAGATCAAGGCATAGAAACATTAAGAAAACCTTATGAATAGTTATTTATCTGCTTTCAGGGAAATCAGTTTTTCCTGAGCAAATGTTAAAGAACATTAATTTATTTTACATCCATTTATTCACTCCTTCAACAAAATGACTATAGAACTGTGCTAACACTGAGAGGGAAAGTAAGAAATATAAAACAAAGCTCTCACCCTTAAAGAGGTTAGAGAAATAAGATATGTGTATATATATATATGTATAACATATATATATAAATATGAGAAAAATTAATCTCATATTTATATTAGTATACAAGAACCAAGTGAGTGATAGATGTAGTAAGTTTGCTGTCTTAGGTACCACCTAAAGAAAGATGAAAGGGCAAAAACAATTTCGGTGGTCCAGTTTAATCCACTCTATACAATGATGCCCTGCTTACCAGATTTTAGTAAACAACCATCTGCTCACAGACTAATTGACATGTAGTTTCCTCATATGTAAAATAATGGGGTGGTGTTAGATTAGACAATATCTAAGATCTCTTTCAGCCCTAACTATCTATGATTCTATGACTTTAAATAAAAGATGGCAAAGGGGAAATAATTTTCACAAAACCACATGTATGCTTTATTCAACAGAGGTATGAAGTTTCCTCAGGATGACTAACAAGTATGTGCAGATAAGGTTTACTGATTTAACTCAGTTATTTGGTTTAGAAAGTATATGAATTCAATGGGCAGGCAGCATGGCATAGAAAACCTGGAATCCCACCTCAAACATTTATTAGCTGTATGATCATGGGTAAATCACCTAATCTCCAAGTCTCACTTTCCTTGTCTATAAAATGGGACAAATTACACTTGTACTAACTACCTCACAGGGCTGTTGAGAGAAAAGCATTTTGAGAACCTTAAAACATTAAATAAATGAATTATTATTCAGCTTCTTCTAGAGGCTGATTAAAGTTAACCCACTAAGATAAATAGCAACTAAGTCAAGGTGAGATGACACAACCACAAATGGTCTCTGGGGGATCATTTTGTGTGGGGACTAAAATTCCTACACTCCAATATAACCCTGAGTTGTCAAGAAAAAAGTAAATTATGTTCCATATATACAGGCAACTGTATCAGGCATTTTAGGTTATCATAAAAACAAATGTTTTGTTATTAGAGATAGAATAGAATTACCTGGAAAAATTCACCTATATGAAAAAAAGCTCCTTGGAGGCAGGGGCTTGGCACCCTTTGCTTCAGGATCTCCAGTGCCAGTAAGTGCTAATAAGTGATTACATCACCTCATTTCTTAGTGATAATGAATAAGAGAACTTCTGAAGGGACTTGTTTTCAGGGCTGGTGGCCTGTGCGTGCCGGTTAATTGATTAAGTGTCTTGGTCAATTCATTAAGTATTTCTGGTGTCTCTGTTATGGATCTGAGTCTCTGTGCTAGAGGATGAGGAGGCCATAAGAGTAAAAACACAAGGAGAACTGATGATGGTCCTTGCAGGGAGACTTATCACATACCCAATACACCACAAAAAAGTGCAAAATGATGTGGGAGTTTACAAGAAAGAGAAACTGGAACCAGTTTGGAGAGAAAAGAGAGAAGTTGAAACAAATGCCAGGATTTAGGCAAGGCCTTTGGACAGTGGCATCAGAAGAAGAGAGGGTGTGAAAAGAAACACTAAGTGGGGTGCAGAGAGCAGGCTTAATAATGGGCATGGGAACTGGAAGGAAGGCTGGAGAAAGTGCAGAGTGAGGAAGAGGAAGATCAAGGAGGAGTTCTGCTCTGGGAAGACAGGAAGGTAACAGAGAGAATGTTGAGCTGCTCAATTCTTCTTTTGCTTCTATTCTCTCTGCCAAGGAGAATGACCTTTACACTGGAAATAACAGGATAAAAATGGTTACTAAGGGCTTGTAAAGGGATGGTAAGAGAACACCAAGCCATTCACTTGTTGAGCTGCACCTTTGAGTGCTGAGACACTGCCAAGATCTGAAAGATCCTAGAACACAGTATAGGTACCATAAGGTTGGAGAATGACAGATGTTCAGATTCTAAAAAAAAAAAAAAAGAATAAAGAAAGACAGAAAGGAAAAGGGAAGAGGAAAGAGAACAGTACAAACTATCAGCCAGTGAGCAAAACTCTGGGGAAATTCTAGAACAGATCATCAGGTTCAAACACTTTTTGGCTATGTGACGGCAAGCAAGTCACTAAACTCAGCTTCTGCTCCCTCATCTTTGGAAGAAGTTGTACTTGATGACTGCTATCTAAGTAAGGTCCCTATCAGCTGTAATCTATGTTCCTATAATGAATGGAATGGTTGTTGAGAATGTAGAAAGGTTAACAACAATTCCAAAGAATCAGTACAGCTTCTTTAAGACTACATCGTAACCCAGGCTAACCTTATTTTGGGTGTTTGAGTTTTTTGTTTTTGATAGATTACTAACCTGCCTGATAACGGGAATATTATGATTATGCTTTACTTATTTATTTGGCAAAGCATTTGGCAAAGAATCTCATACGTACTATCGTGGAGAAGATGAAGAGCTTTGAAATGGACAACAATGATGAGTTACTTAAAACCATAAAAGATGATGCTGTCAAAGTGTTGCACTCAATATGCCAGCAAATTTGGAAGATTCAATAGTAGCCATTAGAATGGAAAAGATCAGTTTATGTCCCAATCCTAAAGAAGGGCACTGCCAAAGAATGTTCAAATTACCAAACAATTACACTCATTTCATATGCCAGCAAGATTATGCTTAAGATTCTGCAAGCCAGGCTTCCACAGCATGTGAACAGAAAATTACCAGAAGGGCAGGCTAGTTTTCAAAGAGGCAAAAGAACTAGAGACCAAATTGCCAACATTCCTCAGATTATAGAAAAACCCAGGGAGTTCCAGAAAAACATCTACACTTCATTGACCACACTAAAGCCTTTCACAACAAATTGTGTCAAGTCCTCAAAGAGATGGAAGTACCAGATCATCTTACTTGTCTCCTGAGGAACCTGTATGCAGGTCAAGAAGCAACAGTTAGAATCGAACTTTGAACAATTGATTGGTTTGTCATTGTAAAAAGAATCCAACAACTTATATGAAGAAAACATCATGCAAAATGCCAAGCTGGGTGAACCAAAAGCCAGACTTCAGGCTGCTGGGAGAAATATCAACAATCTCACATGTGCAGATGATAGCACTGACGATAGGAAGTGAAGACGAACTAAGAAACCTCTCAGTGAGGACCAAAGAGGAGAGTGTCACAGCTGGCTTGAAGCTTAACATCAAAAAACTAATATCTTGGCAACTGGTTTCATCACTTCTTGGCAAACAGAAGGAGAAGAAATGGAAGCAGTGTCAGATTTCATATTCTCAGGCTCAAAGATTGCTGCAGAGGGCAACTGCAGCCATGAAATTAAAAGATGCTTGATCTTTAAAAGGAAAGCTATGGCAAATATGTACAGTATACTAAAAAGCAGAGACATTACCTTACTGATAAAGGTCGGTATTTGTCAAAGCTATGGTTTTCCCAGTAACAATGTATGGCTGTGAGAGCTGGACTATAAGGAAAGCTAAGCACTGCAGAATCAACATTTTTGAGTTGTGGTCCTGGAGAAGACTTTGGGGAGTCCCTTGGTCAGAAAGGAGACCAAATCAGTCAATACTTAAAGAAATTAATCCAGATGATTCACTGGAAGGTCAAATACTGAAGCTGAAGCGTAAATACTTTGGCCACATAAGAAGAAGACAGGACTCATTGGAAAAGACCCTAGTGTTGGGAAAGATTGAAGACAAAAGATAGGGATGGCAGAGGATGAGATGGATAGATAATGCCATGGAAACAATGAACTTCATGAACCTGGACAGACTTTGAGAGATAGTGGAAGACAGAAAGGCCTGGCACGCTAAGGCTAAGGCCTTAATTCAGTAAGTAATAGGGAGTAACTAAAGGTTTTTGAATGACTGCATGCCATGAGTAGAGCTGTGTTTTATAAAAAATTATTCTGAGAACAAGATACTGGATGGACTGGATGGATAGATACACCTGGTGGTGTCAGGATCCAGTTAGAAAGCTACTTCCGGTGATCCAGGTGAGAATCACACTAAAAAGGACCTGAATGAACAGAGGGGCACTGATGCAAGACCCTCCAAAGATCAAACCACAGAATTTGACAGCTAATTAGATGTGAGAGCAGAGAAGTAGGAGGAAGACAGACATCTCCAGCCAAGGGGAGCAGGAGGCTGATGATAAATAGAAACAGTGAAGTCAGGAACTGAAATTAGCACAGGCTGGGAAACTGACGTACACTGAACAGTGCTGACAGGATACTGGAGTGGAAATGTCTTGCAGAAATATGGGAATATTCTAGCTGGGAACACGGCACTAAGGAGAGATATCAGGACTTGGGTGTTTTGGAAAATCATCCACATAGAAAACATAGTTGAAGTTACAAGAGTGTAGAGACAGAAGAGATTTAAAAACCAGTTCTTGGGAAATGTCCACACTGGGAGAAAGGATAGGATCAGCAAAGGAAATAAAAAGAAGAGTCTTTAAGAAAAACCAGAGGTAACTGGGATCACATAGTTTCTTCCCCAGTACAGACTGGGGAAAAGAAAACTGTGGAAACGACTGGACTAACAGAAACCATTCCTCTGTTAACTCTATGACATGGCAGTAATAGGTCATAATTTTGTTAGCCATGTCTGATTACCGATAGTGCTTACAGAGAAACTGCTCCAGGGATCTGGCACAAATGTGATTTTCAGCGGAAAGAAAACCTTTCAAAGCAGCAATGTGAATTCGTTTCAAAAAAGTGAAACCCCTCTCAGGGCCTCTAGAAACGGCACTTTGTCCAGTAAAGTAATTACTTCCCAGTAGCTCGAGCACTTTAGAATGCTTCATTAGCCCATGCAGAAAATTTCTGAGAGCAACAGTTCAGCTCAGTCAAGTACAGGCAGTTACATTATGCCTTAATATATATAGAAATCCAATTTCCAAGACTCACATGCACTAAGATTTTTCCACACATCAACCTAAAAGCAGAAGGGGAGATGTAATATCAGATTTATCTTTGTGAAAGATTGTGAACTTGAAATCAAAACCATGCAATAAGATCCCTGCTTGGTTCAGTGGCATCAATTCATGGCCATTTCCCTGGACAAATAGGCAATAAAGAAAAATGAAAAATACGTTACAAACTGAGAACTTCAGGGCTTTCAAAACCTAATGGCTATTTTAAAACTAAATAAGGTTTGTTACTTTTTGACTTCAGAGGAACATACCTGTTTCAATCCTGTTATCAACATCTGTTTCAAGTTTTGATGGCAACCTTTCATCCATCATACAGTTTTTAAAGGTCTTCTCCCTAGAAATGCCATATGCAATGCTTTAAAAATCACAAAAGAACTTTCTAAAATAAAAAAAAGAAATTCTAGTAAAAATACATATGAATTCATGATGATCAAATTTTTGAAAACTCACTCTCACTCATCCCACATATACGAGTCATCAAATATTATTTCTACCTCCCCAACATCTTTCATATATATCCCCTTATCTACACACACACACACACACACACACACACACACACACACACACACACACACACACGCCACTATCCTAGTCTGGGTTCTTATCACCTCTCACCTTGACAATGGCAACAGCCTCCAAAATTAGTCTCCTTGCCTCAAACTCTGTCCCCTCTCCAATCCATCCTCCACCCAGCTGCTGGTGTTTTTTGAAAGCACAGATCTACTTATGTTATATCCCCCACTCAATAAATTCCAATGGCTCCCTACTACCTCTAATATAGACCTATGTTATATAGACCAGAAGTGTATTGACCTCTTTGTTGTTGAGTCGTGTTTCAGTCATGTCCAACTCTTTGTGACCCAGTTTGGAGTTTTCTTGGCAAAGATACTGTAATGATTTGCCATTTCTTTCTCCAGCTCATTTTACAGATGAGGAAACTGGGACAAACAGAGGAAGTGACTTGCCCAGGGCCACACAGCTAGTAAGTGTCTTGAGGACAGATTTGAACTCAAGATGAGTCTGATTCCAGGCTGGGTGCTCTGTGCACAATGGCGCCACCTACTGCCCCATTAACCTCTAGGATCAAATATAAACTATTTAGCCTTTAAAACCTGTTTCACAACCTGGCCTCTAATCTGCCTCTCCATGCTTATGACATATTACAGTTATCCCTTCCACATCACGACCTTCCCCAGTGTAGTTTCAATATATCAGGTATCGACATAAGAAATTAAATGGGAATTTTTGGGGAGTTATGCAGAAGCCACAGACAACACACAAAGGCCAGCAGACAACATGAGTTTAGAAACTCAGAAATGCATAAAATATGTGTATAGTACTGTATGATAGCAACATGTGTTATCTTTTAATGCCATAACAATTCAGACTTCTTTACTGATATGAAGGGGGGACCAGAACATGTCACAGATTTCTCCCCCCCCCCCCCATGATGTGCTGTTTCTCTACAGTCCAGACAACCCCTCTTGTTGCTCTTTGCTCTTCTTTCCACCTGACACTTTATGTCCTGGCTCCTGTTTCCTAAGTCTGGAATACCTTCCTTCCTACTTTAAGACTCAGCTCAAGGATCATCTTCTGCAGGAGACGCCCCCTTCACAGATATATTTTATACACATTTCTCCCTCCCTCCCTCTCTCTCACATACACACACAAACACAACAACACAAGCACACACACGTACACACTACCTTGCTGTGGAGGGAGAAACAAACGGTGATGAGGGCATGAGCTAGAATGGTCCTCAAAGCTGAAGAAGCGGGGATGGATGGATGAGAGAGATACTATGGAGATGGAAATAATAAGGCTTGGCAGCTGCCTACATTGGCAGGGTGAAGGAGTGAAGGAGGAAGCTTCTGGTATGGCAAACCTGAGGGACTAGGAGGTTGGGGGTACCCTCGACAGAAACAGGGAAGTTAGGAAGGGGGCATGTACCCTGTGTAATGGGTAGCGCAAGTGAGTGGCAGAATCAGGGCTCAAGTCCTTCAAGTTTCCAGATCTCTTTCCACTGCACTATGGTTTCATTACAAAGATAGACAGTGACGTTATAAGACAAAGGTTCTAAGAGAATGTGTATAGTTAGGGTACAAAAAAACATGCAGGTTACAGAAAGAAAAAAAGTTGGTATCTAAGAACTGAAATATTGCCCAAAGAAAAGATAGTTTGTAGTCATTATTTTAAAGAAATACAGAGAAAGAAAAGATTTTGTCCTTCATGAACAAATGTACTTTACTTAAGAGCATGGGTAAAGCTAGGAAGATAATATTAGCATTAATAGTAGGCATCTGGCCAAGAATGTAATCATACTGGAATATACGGGAAGCACTATCAATTTGGGGTCAATAAGAGTTAGGAAGAAAGTCTCCCTACCCGTTACATTTTTATGCGTACCATGAATAATTATTTCTTGAGCTCATTAATAAAGCATTTCTAAATATAACCTTGTACCTGAATATTTTTCCCTCATGATAAACATTTTGTAATCACTTATAATATTGTAATGAAAGTGATTTTTTTTTTTAGAATGCATAGGTACTCCCACTTCACATAGATCCCAGACTTAAAAATCTGGATCCATAATAGAGATAAATTCAAGAGTATTGATAAATCCTTTTAAGGACAGGGGTTTCCCATAGTACATTCTCCTAGTATATTTAAAATAGGATTTATTTGCAAAAAAATAATATACAAAATTTTTCAGGAACCTATTATATAAAGCAAGACATATATTCTAAAAATATTCTTGGTTTCCAAAACAGACAAGTGGTGAAACTTTATTCAGAATGTTTTATTTTTGATTGCAATGCCCCAAATCCCAGGGCAAAGCAAAAAGTACATTAGGAGAGGCCTGAACTTCATGTCCACAGGCTGTAGAAATCTGATGAATGATTAGAACATGCACAAACCAAACAACCATGAAAGCTTAACAGTCTGAACCAAACTTTGCAAACACACCCATGGCAAAGGATTGAAATGTAGGTGTGTTATGTGTTGTCCCCTCCCAGAAATATAGTTGACAGGTTTTTTTTGATATACAATTTATTCACTGATACATCTTTGCTCAGTGGTTCTTAATTTTTAATTAGTCGTGCAAAGTTTTCCCAAAAAAAGAAAAATTGGCAACAATTGTTCTCTTCAGATTTATTCTGGCCACTACAAATCTGCATATTTAGAAGTCCAAAACAATGAATAATGTTTTTTATCTACAGACCTGTCTGTGGGCAAAGACACTAGAGAATCTGGGCAACAGAAATCTGGGAGATGTGACTATTCTGATACTTTGATGGATCTTTCATCTCATCAGTTTGGGGACTCCTTCCACCAGTGTAGGTCACAACCCCTTCCTCTCATCTTCTCATCCTGTGCAATCTCACAAATCCTCTGTGGAGAACCTACCCAAATGTTGGAAGCCTTCAGTCTTCTGCTTTTTGAGGACACTTTTGAACACTTCAGCTGTTCCATCAGTTATCCCTCACTCATGCTACATTCAACCACCTCCTTTGGGGTCTACATGTCCTTGGTAATAACGCCTTTATGCCATTTTTTCATGTACCATCAGCAAGTGCTGATAATATGCTACAGCCTTTGAAAATGCGATCACTGCCTTCTGGTCACCTACGATTAGGATACTGTGAAGATGCTGTGTGGCATTAGATATTCCACATGGCACACCTGATGCCACACAGCATCACCAAGATAATGGGGATATTTAAAAAAGGGGACAGAGTGCAGCTTTAGTAACAAGCAAGCAGCATGGAAACATTTGAAAGTACTGCAGTCTCTCAAGTAATCTAGTACCTACCGCAGAAACTGGTATCTTGGAGGTACTTACTAAAAGCTTGTTAACTGACTGATAGATCTAGATTTTTCTGACTATTTCATTCTGAGCCCAGCTCATAGTCATCTATCATACTTGTCCAAGGCATATTTTCTAATGGACTAAGAGATCAATCACTATTCATTCTCAATTAACATGTCATTATCTGGGCAATGTGCATTCCGTCCACTTAGCTTTCCTATTGGATTGCCAGGCCAATTGCATTTAGTCACACAATAGTTATGGGATGGAATGATAAAACTCAACAGTAATCAATTTTAAAACATACAAGAGGTCCCTGTTTACTACCTCAGCTTATAAAAATATTTTCACATGAAAGTAAAATTCCCTAAAAAGTATAAGAGAGGTGACAGGGTTGTAAGAAAAAAATGGTGTCTTGTTTAAAATAATTTAGGTCTTTCAAGTAATTAGTTTACTGCCATGAGAAACAGGAATATGAAAAACAAATAATAGTGTTCTGAATGTCACTTGCACCTAGCTTACAAACGCTTCATTTTCAGGAGACAGATTTGTGTGTCAAGTCGTACATTTTACAGATGGAAAGGTAACCTTAAGCAAGTAAGGATTCCTATTTCGTGAGTCCCAGACTTTTCATAATAAACAGTAAAATATAGCTTTGGCAACTATCACATTAATCTTTTTGTTGTTTGAAGGGAAGGAAGGAAGGAAGGAATGATTTGGTCCCAAAAAGTCCATTTTAGACATATTACTGGTTTGTTCATCTACAATGATCCAATTAATAACACCAAATCTCTACTTCATTTTGTGCTATGAAGACACAATCCTAGATGAAACACAAACTTGCCATAATTGTAACTTTTTTTATTTCTCCCTATCCCACATATAATCCCATGATCAAAACATTTTATAACTTTGTTTAAAATATTACTAAGTTTTGGTGAAACATAATTTTTAAAGTTATATGATAGCACTTAAATTTTGTAACCCTAAACTCTCTCAAATTGCAATCTATCTCAGTTGACAGGGGGTAGCAGGGGTATACAGTTACTAAGAAATGTAAATTTTTATTTCACCTAATGATCAAGGGGCAAAGAATGAGGTATTCAGCAAATTAGTAAAATGTAAAATGTCCTCTGGTTTGGAAAAAGACTCTACGGGTTTTGCCTTGACAAATGAATATGTGCGTATGGAGAGAGGGAGAGACAGAGAAAGAGACAGAAATAAGAATCTGATCTAGACCTAGCAAACTGTTCAGTTTCTTTCAGTTATTCACCCTTATGAGAAGCCCAGCCTTTAGATCATCTATATATGACCAAAGAATCATAGTTTGTCTGGCAACAGCATATCTTATTACCAAAAAAGCACCTAAAAGTAAAGAAAATCATATTTTGAGTCTTGACCTTTCAAACACCAACAGCTGTCTCCTAAAATTTTTTAAAACTGCTCTAAAGATTGAGTTCTTAGGCTTCATGCTGGGGTACAAAATGCATAGGACCTATCTGAACATAATCACTAACTAAATGTGGAAAAGAGTGGCTGGACCATTACCACTTGGGTAGTTAACTAGGTCCGCTCACTGTTTGCTTCACAGGGAAATTACTCTTCTTGTGCTTTTTTCTTTAACATCAAACACCAAATAGAAAAGTCTACTTATATTCCTGCCTGACTAAACAGTAGCTCTCAACTCGATTAATAAAAAGCCACATATAAATTATAACCAAGAAGAAAGAGAAGACTGGCCTGTCTGTTCAGGGACCTTAGCAAGTTTTATGGTACTCCCTAAGTGTAGGGAGACAATGGAGAGAATGTACCCAAAGTGATTCCAAAATAGTAATAGCAGCTTACTTTAGGTAACATTTTTTTTAATTTACAAAGAGCTTTTATTCATGACTCTACATGAGAGGTAGTGCAATATTTCTCTTTTGTTGCTTCATTTTGTTTTTATACCAGTCATTTTGTAAAAACGAAAAATACTTAAACAATATGAAATGTGATGATTGACAGTACTGAGATGAGTCTATTCATTTTACTTTGTCCTTACAAAGTTGCATTTTAATGTGTCTTATTTTCTACTATTATGGCTGCAGGTGGTTGAAGTATTACTAGTCTATCAAGATGTCATGAAATGCTTATGGTTCCTGATTTCCCCTCACAACAGCATATGTAACCTTCCAAAACCCTCTTTATTGAATGGAAGGAAATGCTTCATCATCTGTCTACTGGTTAATACAGTAGTATTTATCTCCATTTTATAGAAGATGAAACTAAGGAGCTGAAAAGTTAAGTGACTTCCTCAAGGTTACATAGCAAGTAAGTTCCAGAACCTAGATTTCAACTCAAGTCTCCATCACTCCTTCCATAACAGCACACTACAGGTGGGACATACTTGCTCAAGAAGACAGGAAGGGTACATATTATGGAGGGTCTAGATGCCCATATGAGATAATTCACTGGCTACTTATGCCAATAACATGATTTTAGGATTTTTACAACTTATGAGTTCTGCTGGGAAAGGAAAGATCTTTTATTGGAAGCTCACTGTTCACTATAAAACAATCAAGAACCAAATAAAATAAGAGAAAACTCCTTACCTCTTATTTTCCCCATCAAAGAGGAGATTTTCATTGCTGCCCAGCTGACTGAAATGAAGCTTGGCAGCTTTGCGCTCACTGTCCCGGACTACCCGGTCATCTAAAGACAGAAAAGATGATCTAGGCATGCTGATTGTTTCCTGTGACATCAAATCAAATTCAAAAAGTGAAAACCAGGTACAGATTTCATGTCCTTTTGTGCTATGGGCAGAGACAGAACAATGCTATTATGTTGTCACTGGGACTTGCATAAACTCTTAGAGACAGTAAGAAATATAGCAACGACTGCTATGCAGGTGCAACTGCACCCAAGGAACAGAAGACTGGATAGTAAACAACTAAAGTATTCTGTCCCCAGTTAAGACATGTACCAATGACTAAAAGGTCCCAGGAGTCGCATGGTTTGAGCCTGAGGGTTGAAGTTCAGTGACCCCTATTTGGAAAGAAGTGGCTCAAACAGGTCTGTTTAGCCCGAGTTACTACTGACCAAAAAATTCCTTTCCCACTGGAAGGTAACTAACTCATCAATAAAAGGATGGACACAATATTGATCTCCAAGAGTTTCGTGTCCCAGGGGCCTATGAGCCCAAGTAACAGCCTGAAAGCATTTTTTAAATGTGTTGTGTTGTTTTTTGTTTTTTTTTTTTTTACTGAAGTAATCAAATGAGGTCAAACTAGAGAGAACTAAAACGGAGTAACAGAAAACAAAGGAAAGATTATCATTAAAAATACTAAAAAGGCTTACAAAATATACTGCCAAAATAAAAATCTATATAAATACTACTAAACAATGCACTCTGAGTTTTTCAGCCTGGGCCAACTTCCAAGATGGTAGAAGGCAACAAGTTAACAGTAAGTCCTGCTGTTTACCAAGGTCTTTGAAAGGGTGGGGTGTGGGAGGGGGAAGCTCTCACCCAGTTTTTCCAGATTTTGTAGCATGTGTACAGCAAAGAGTCTGTAGGCTGTATCTTTCCTGACAACAGGATTGAGTCTCAAGTCTAGCTCTTTTAGGCAAGGTAAAGCCTGCAGGCGGGACACCTCTGCTAATGAAGGAATGTTGTTGTAATATAAATTCAGATCTTGGAGTGAAGATAAATACTCGATACCCTATTAAGAAAAAAAAACTGTTAAAAGATGTCTGTTGGAAGAGACTACACAAGTCCAACAGCTAAAAGTGGGAATATACTTGCTACTTAGCACCCATCAGATGTATGTAGGAGAAGGCAGGACTAGAATGCCACTCAGCTGTAAATAGCCTTTCAGGAGATAAACTGTCCTATACATTTGAGACTATAGCAAGAGCACTACCTTTGGAATCAAAGGAACTGGGTTCAAATCTCTTCTCTATTCCCCCTGTCCCCTTGGGCAAGTCATTCCTCTAGGTCTCAGTTTTCTCTATATAACAAGGAGCTTGGGCAAGGTGTTCTCTAAGGTGCTGTCATGATCACAGAATTTAAGAGTTGGAATGGATGTCCAAGACCATCTAGTCCATTCCACAATAGGACAAGAATTTCCATTTCAACATACCTGACAATTGGTCATCCAGCCTTAGCCTAAAGATCTCTAAGGGATGGGGAAGGTGCCCCCTCCCTCACACGATAGCCCATCCCACTTTTGCACAGCTGTGATTTTTAGGCAATTTTCCCTTAGATGACACTACAATTTTCTTCTCACTTCCATTCATGAGAACAAGTCTCATGCCCTTTTTCTACAGCAGCCTTCCAATACCTAAATACAGCTACTAGGCAACCCCTAAGCCTTTAATATGTTAAACATCCCCAGGTCTTTCAGCAGAAGCTTCTTTCTATGGCATAAACATGAAACACTACACTTTCTTCTACATGCTTCCTTCTCAGTGTTCTTCCTAAAATGTGGCGTCCAGAATGGCATGTAACACTCTAGATATGCCTTGACCAGGGCAGAGGGCAAAGGAGCTCCCATCTGGACTCTCTGAATACAGCCCAGGATCACGTGTCTTCCTTGTCTGCTATATCAGACGTCTGTCACACACATTAAGCCCTCCATTCAAACATTCAGATCTTTTCCAAATAAATCTGTCTAGCCACATACTTGTGAGATTGACTTTTTGAAATCATGTGCAAGGTTTTCCTTTAATTTCTATTAAATTTTGTTTAATTCTTTTTTATACAAATTGTGAAGGTATTTTTGAATCCTGCCATCCAATATCTAATCTAGTTTTGTGTCATCTGCAAACTGGAGAAGTACACCTTTCCTGTCTTCGTCTAAATCATTGATCAAAGTGTTAAACAGCACAGATTTCTGGGGTGTTACACTAGAGATTCCTCCTTCTAGGCTGACATTAAACTCATGATAATGATAACAACCTTTTGGGTCCCCTTATTGAACTAGTTCTGAATCTAACTGCCTGGCCCAAATCTCTCCATCTTTGCCACAAGAACAACATGAAATTCCTTACCAACTGCTTTGCTAAAATCTAGAGCAAGGGTTCTTAACCCTTCTTGTGTCCTGGACCCCCTTGTCAGTTTGTTGAAACAAGCCTGTGGACTTCTCAGAATAATGGTTTATTTTTTAAAAATTTAGTTAAAGGAAATGCCAAATTTTGGTTAGAGATTAGTGAAAACAAAGATGTAATTTTTCCCATACAAGTTCACAGACCTGCCAAAATCTCCATGAACACTTATGGTCTGTAACCCTCAATGAACTATATTTACAGTATCCCCCTCATCTACCAATTTAGTAATTCTGCCAAAACAGGAAAAATCTGACCTGTACTATTCTTGATGAAGCCAACACTGGTCATTTTCTTGATGCTCACTATCTCTTCTGTAATGTTTCAGCATCTTGCCAGGTATCAAAGTCAGGCTCCCTGACCTATGGTTTATAGATTTCATTCTTGTTCCTTTCTTAATAACCATGACACATTTGCCATTCTTTAAAACTTCAGTGGTCTCATTCTCTAAAATCTTTCAAGGATTGTTGGCAGTGCCTTCAAAATCATCTCTGCCCATCTCTAACCAAGGATGTAGTTCATTTGAGTCAAGTGATCTGAATTCACGAGGAACATCTATCTAGGTGCTCTTTTCCTACCTCCTTCCTTATCTTGGCTATCAACTTCCCATTAGCCATATTTATTCTATCCTCAACAGTCCCAAAATGATCCTCATTGGCAGATAAAACAGAAGCAAAATGAAAATTGAGCATTTTTTGTCTTCAGCATCAGCTTTTGCATAGGTGACCGTTTCCCAGGCCTGGAACACACTTCCTTTTCCAATCACCTTAATTCCCTAGTTTCTTTCAAAGTTCAGCTCAAATATCTTTTTTTTTATTTTCTGGAGTCTTTCTTATTCACTAATTACTAGTGCCTTCACTACCCCAATTACCTTATAATTAGCTTAACTATATTTTGCTTCTTTTAAGTATAAGTGTACATGTTATTTTCCCCCAGTAATATGAAAGTTAACATTTCGTTTTTGCCTTTGTATACTCAGTGCCTGGCACATCACAAGTGCTTAATAAATATTTGTTGACTGATTTCTAGTTCTTGTCTGTTAGCTGTACAGACATCTGAAGCCATGGGTTTTTATTACTTGCTCTTTTTCTTGGATTTTGTCTTCTGTGAACTTCTGGAATCTCTATTATCCATTCTTCTACATCATAGCTACTTATGGTATCTAGTTCATTGGACCTACATAGATTGTCTCTTGCCTCCACTTTCCTTTTCAGATTAAAGGCTTTTTGAACAGATGAAAAAGACACTACGCAAATGCAATTCTACTAGCTGCTAAGGGCTCCACTTCATCTGGGGAGAGAAGTCTGTCATTCCTGCATTGTAAGCTGTGGTACAGAAATCTAAATCTCATTCTTAAGATACCATCTTCTTAAACACCCTTATTTATGCTTCACTTTCTTCAATTTCTTGCCAAGACTTCATAATCTTTGGAAATGCCTTCTAAATTTTTTCTGGCATTATCATTTGTAAGTTGGCAATAATCCTCCATTTAGAAAAATCTTGCAAGATTCTGTCACGTCTTAGAGACACATGGCAGGAAGACAGTAGTTGTCTGTTACTGCTAACAGGCTGACAAATAGCTTCAGTCAAGCAACAAGTATTTATTAAATACTTACTATGGGCCAGGCACAGTGCTACAAATATATACAAAGACAATCCCTGCCCTCAGGAGTTTAACATTCCAATGGAGGAAAACAATACATAAAAAAAGGAAGCTAAAAGTGAAAAGTAGGGAGGACTGGACAAAGTTACCCATGGGGTCATGGTACAGAAAATCTGAAGTACAGCCTGGGGAGTAAAGAAGACTAGTCTGGCTTGGTACCCTCCATAAATGGAGATTCCTGGAGGAGCTAACCAAGGCATTCCTCCAGAGAAAGAGGTGGCAGCAGCGGACTATAAATTCCAAGTCTGGAGTGAGGTTTGAAAATGGTCAAAGAAGTCTGGAGAAGAAATCACCAAGTGCCATACTCTCTTCTCTTTTCTTCTGATCCTTAGTGGATAAACTCTCATTAGAGATCCCCTGTGGATTTACTGCTTCATTTCTTGTAGGACATGCAGACACTTCCTCTCCAGAATATCCATCTTCCCCTCTTCAAAAACAGCTTTATTTTTCTCTTAGCTCCAAATATTCAATTGGCCTCCTTTCCCTCCTTCTCTTTGGGACATTCTTTTACCCTCCAACCTCCTGGCACAGTTCAGGCTTCACTTTTGCCTCTTCAGGTCCTTCTTGGTTTTCACACTGAAAGCCTATTTGGTTTTGTTTTTTTTTTCCATTTTTAAGGGAACATTTCACTATGCCTAATGACCTGGAATATTGAGAGGCATTCTTCAAAACCCATCACTTTCTCTTCTAAGAGGGAGCCCTGCCTACGTACGTCTGTGTGGCACTCGTATGACTGTGGCAAAAACTGCAAACTTTGGGTACTCGATATAAATTACCGCTCATTTCACGATGCTCTCCTTAGTTGTAAGAAGTGAGAGCCTCAGGTTCGGATGATTATTGACTCACTTCTTTAGCAAACCTTAATACCTCGACAGCCATGATGAACTTCCTTTTCCTTCTTCCACTAACCTCTTATCGTTTCCTGTCTTTTCTTTAGCTTAACTTTTCTTACTTTCTCCTTTTCCTTCTTCAGTTTATTCCTTCTCCTGTCCCTTCTTTGGTTCTTCCTTCTGCTCCTCCTTGGGTCCTTTCCCCTAATCCTTCTTCTCTTTCAAAATGAACCTTTTCCCTCTTTTCTTCCTTCAATTCAAGGCCTCCTCCTTTAGCTGTCAGCTTCTCAAATCTTCCCAACCTCCTTTCCAAGAACATCTCTGGCCTTCCCCACAATTTTAAAGCCATCCAGATAACCTTCACGATTATTTGTCCTTATTCAGCTCAAGTTTTTCTCCTGTTCCTTCTCTCACACTACTTTCTCTTTGAAAAGCTATAAGTAGAGTCTTATGAGGTTTTAATTATTAATTCATCTAGAGAGTATGCTTCTTCCAAGAAACTCAAAGCAATTTATAAAATCTGACATTCAAATTGGGACACCTGCTTTCAATGGTGACTGTCAGTTTTTCTTTTTCAGTCATGCTCCATCTCTATGTTCCCATCCCAAGCCTGCCTTGTAGAAGGGAAACAAAATGCCTTCAGTATGCCTTTTACCCTGGCTGAATCCCAACCACACTCTAATTGTTGCTCTATTTTTTAGTGGAAAAGAAGTCAAGACAGAAAAGTAGATTATTTGGGAGAAGGGTATATTTTAAAACTCTTAATGGATATATGGCTATATATCCCAGGAACCTAGTACAGTTATTCACAAACACACATATATACACATAATCCTCCTGCTCTTGAAAATAAATTTTTATTTATATCCTTTGTATTTACATGGCTCAAATTTCTCCCACTATCTTTTCTCTATCCAATATAATAAAGAATATTTTTAAAAGAAACAGAAAAAAGATCCCCACTATTATTTTAAATTTTTTTGTGGCTGTGACACATATGAAATGGTATAAAATTACTACTATGTTATAACTGTACACTTATAAAGCATATAACATAAAAAGCTTTCATCTCTAACATGTTCACTTCAGTCCCTGTCTTAAGCCTTCAATGTCTTCCATCTACCACTGCATCACTTACAAGGCTAACAGCCATAGGGTTATCATTTAACATTATAAGGTTATCAGCTATAGATAATCACAGTTATAAGGTTATAAATTTAATAGTTGACTAAAATGAAAAGATACAAGCAAACATCCTAAGTCAGGGCCTAAATTCCTCCCCCTGTTGTTGTTCCTTTACCTTTTAAGCTTGTTGCTACCTTTTATCAGACCATTCCTGAAGTCATTATTCTTTGGACATGCCTCACCACTGCCAGCTTTTGCAGTACCACTATTTCTGATGGCAACTCACCCTTTAATACAGTGTCAACCACAGAGCTGAAAGGGACCTTAGATATCACCTAGTTTAAATTTCCATATTTTACAGATGGGGAAATTGAAGCAGGAGAGGTAAAACAATTCACCCAAGGTCATCATGAATCTAGGGGAGAGCAAAGCCAAGACTAGAAAATGGAGCTCCTGCCTTCTAAGCCAATTCTCATGAGCAGCTTTGACATCTATCTACCCAGGATAGAGATTATAGGGATCATAGAATTTCAATTTAGGAGACCTTAGAGATCATCTATATCAACCCTCTTATTTTACAATTAAGAAAAAAAGGTTAACCAAGTAGTATTTGGCAGAATTGGAATTTGAACCCAGATCCTCTGACTGCAATAGTTCCCTCCTCTGCAGACAAGTACTGAAACTGTCTTCAAGTTTTTCAATGTTCAACTGTTTCCAATATTTCACTGCTGTTGTATTAGTGTCAGGTTTTTAGTAGGTGCTTAATATAGGTTTATTGGATGAAGTAGACATTTTTGCCCATTTCTGTTCAATTTTTAAAAAACCTATACAAAGGCCTCCACAATTGGGCACTAGTATACCTTTCCAGACTTGTCTCATATTCCTCTCCCTTACAATTCAAGCAAATTAGAATGCTGCTCTTCACCCTCACTTCCTGTCCCCTCAAATACAGTGTTCTCCTGCCTCCCTGCCTTTGCTCAAGCTGTTCCCTACAACTATAATTGCCTTCCCCGTTCATCTATTTTATTCATATCCATCAAATGTTGTCTTCTGTCCCAAAACTTCCCTTATTCTCCTGATTGGTAATGTCTTTCCCGCTTTGACTCCACACAATACATTTACTGTAATGTTTTTTAGTAAAATCATTTTCCATCGACTATCACTGAATGAGCCAGAATTACAGCTTTTGAGTCTGTTATCAAAGTAATTCTGGGTATTGCAAGCACTAGGTAAGTTTGATGCTCAATCTCAGATAAATTTCAATTCCTTTTGATTTGAATGTTAAGTGAATAGTTTCCATCTTCCTTCTACCTTCCCTGCATTCCCTAAAGATGCATTAGCAATTACCACAGGCATTTTTTTCCCTGAGGCAATTAAGTAAAGTGCTTCTTGGTACTGGAAAGATGAATATCTACAGAACAACCATCTTAGGCAAGTATCACTGACTGCAAAGCAAACCAGAACCATGTTTCTTTTTTCCGTTTATTTTACCTCAGAAAGGAAAACACCCATAGAGTTCACATTCAGCCAGCCAACTCCAGGATAAAACGTAGAAGGGGAAACCCTAAGGCAATGGAGCAACGAGACTCCTCCTAGAAAACTAAAGTCTCTCTTTTCGGAAGGCATCAAGGGAAAAATTCCTTGGAAAAGAACCAACAGGAAGCTAGAAAACTAGGCCAGGAAGTTTCACATTGACTAGGCCCTGCTCAGGCTTTGTATTGAAGGGTTAACAGGCAGACACAAGGATGCAGCCTGGAAATCATCTAGACCTCTGATCTAGATTAGGATTTGTCCAGGTCAGCAGGCAATCTGAAGCCTTTGGTTTATCTGGAGAGTATTTGGAAAAGGCTTTTTTACAATGGGAATATGTGGAAAAAAATGCCACCTTTTGTATGGCAACAAGGGAAAACAACACAAATTCTGTATGTATACATGTTTAGAGAACCCTTGTGTATGTTAACTAATCCTCACTCCCTTCGCTCTGCCCAGACCTGCTCCTTTCTGCTTTCATGCCCAGGCTTTTTTCTACATTGCAGGTCTGGAAAAGTTTCCCTGCCTTCCAGCCCATCACTTCTTCCTCTTTCAAATGCTCCTAGAAATTCATCTTTTGCAGGGAGGCTTCAGGCCTCAACATAAATTTTCCTTTAATTAGGAAGACACATTAACAAAAAAGTAAAATGTCAGTAAGTCAAAAATTGAATAGCTCTCAGCTATCTAATTTGGTCTAAAAAGCAAAAATAGAAAGGTTGTATCTTCTGTATCCCTTATTTCCTCTTAAAAACACTTCTAAAAATATATCTGATACACAATATTTGCTATGTTTACTTCACTGGCCACAGAATATCACAGAATCGGATTCTCAGAGTTGCAGAGGAACTTAGAGATCTGATTTCCAATGTTATCAAGAATCTTCTTCCTCAAAATCTTCAATGATTATCCATCCTTCATTTGAATACTTCCAATGATGAGGACTCCACAAACTTGTAAAGCAGCTCATTCTACTTTCGGACATCTCAAATTATTAGGAAGCTCTTTCCCATAATGAGTTAAAATAAAACCTGCCTCTCTGCAACTTTCCATTCATGTTCTTATTTCTGTCCTCTGGCACCAGACAGAATATAGCTCAAGTCTTCAAACCTTCTTCCATATGCTAGACCTTTAAATATTTGAAGACAACCATCAGGTTTCTCCCTAAGTCTTTTCAGCCTTCTAAAGCTAGATATAGATTAGAGTTGCTGGGCCTGGAGTCAGGAAGATGAGTTCAAATTTGGCCTCAGACTATGTGACCTTAGACATGTCATTTAATTTATTTGCCTCAGTTTTCTCAAGTGTAAAATATGGATAATAGTACCTACCTTGCCGGGTTGTTATGAGGACACAAAATAATATTTGTAGTAAAGCCCCTATATAGCACAGTGCCTGTGGCATATAGTAGGTGTTATATAAATGCTTCCTTCCTTCTTTTCTCAAGGCTAAATATCCTCAGTTCTTGTAACCAATTCTTCTACAGCATGGTCTACAGTTCTCTCATCATATGGAACTTACCTGTAGACTAGAGATTAAATTTCTTGACAGATCTAAGGATCGAAGATTTTTAAAATTTTTGAAGGTCTCACCAATGGAATGGATTTTTCCTATATAGGATCCCTGCAATGAAAGAGACTCCACCAATTCTGAAAATAAATCATCAGCAAATGTATTATGTTCTTTCTCAGTAACTGTTTAAATGAAGAGCATTTAGTGAAAATGTTCTTTCCTTCCTCCCCCTGCCCCTTATGATGGTTTTGAGATTCCCTGAAAGTCTTGGGGAAGGAAGCTTGGGATAATGCAGTAGTTACAAAAATGTTGTAGGAGGCCTCCTGGAAGTTCTTGAGGCCACACCAAGGTGTCTCTTAAGGTCAAATCTATTTTCATAATAATACTAAGTTATTGACTATTAAAATATTTCTCCCCTTTCCAACTACATATCTATATGAGGCTGAATTTTCTTCACATACTTCAAAACAATATAAATCAATATATTGAATGCAGAAGCAGATATAAGAATCTAGCTGTCTTCTATTAAGCCAGACATTAAAGACAATTGCAAAAATATGCAAAACAACACTAGTCTTGTCATTCTTTGTTTTGATACAGCTAGTTTTCAAAAATAAGTTTATCATGTAATATATTATTGATATTTTTAAATAAATTTTTTAAATCTTAGTTTTAACGTCTAATATGGTAATTACCAAGAGATGTAATCCATACAATAAAAACTCTTTGAAATACCCAATAACTTTTAAGAAGAGAAGTTCTTTTAAGAGAGGAGTCCTTGGACCAAAACGTTTGAAAAATGCTGCTGCAAGGGAAAGGGTACTACATTTGGAGTTAGAGGGTTTGAATTCCAGCTTTTTGTAACCTTCAGCAAATAATTTTCTCTCTTAGGCTTCAATTACCCCATTTGCAAAACGAAGGGAAATAAATTATCTCTAACGTCCCTTCAAATATCTAAGGTCCAACGGAGGTCCATCAAACCCAAAGGCTATTTGAAAACAGCATCGAGATCATGTCAAATATTTCAAAAATCCTTGAAACAACAAAATCTTAATTGACTTCAATTTTTTTTTGAAGCACACAGAACTTTAGAAATATCTGTCTTACAAAATCAAACCAATAATAATGTTGTCTTTTGACATTTATTCCTAGTTTGGAGAGGGGAGAGGGAGAATAAGGTAAAGTGATTCAGGATCCCTAAATTAGGAAGTATCAGATATCAAGGAGACCTGGATTTGAATCCTCCACTCTGTTACTTACTGTAATCTCTGCAGGCCCTGTCATTTTTTTGAGCCTCAGTTCCCTCATCTATAAAATGAGGAGGATGGACTAGGACCCTTCCAACTCTAAATTCTATGATCCTATGATCTCCAAAACGATACATTTCTAAGCAAACATATGGTCAATGTAACAGTGTAACGTCAAGAAAGAACAAGGAACATGGTAACTTCGCACTGCGGTCAATATCCCCGAATTTGACAAATGAGGAAAACAGAAGCAAAGACAAGTTTAAGACCAGAGCAGACTATGGTCATCTGGAGTGGTCAGCACCTTCATTCACACCTCACCCCAAACAGGGGGCTCGGGGCCAGATTCCTCTCTAGACGCAGCTCTTACCCCTTCTTCAATCGCCAGCTTCAAACCCAATGCCCCCAAAGACGGGGGACGGGTGGGTCCTGAAGTGGGGAGGGCACTCTCATAGAGCTAGGAAATCAATACCCTGCCCCCACCGGCACCCTCACGTCACTGGGCCCTAAAAGAGCCCCCTGGGAAGGCCCTAAAAGAGAGCGATCAAAGATGATACCCAAGTGCCACCTCCTCCTCCTCCTCCCGTCTGGGCCTCCATGACTGTACTCCTGCTCCCCACCCCCAGGGGGGTGGCGTTTCCCTGACCCCTTCTCCACTCCCGGCTGGCCCCTCCCTCTCAGCGCCCCTCGGGCCGCACCTGGGTCCTCCTGGGTCAGCGCCCCCATGCGGCGGAGCACGTCCTCGTCCAGGTTCCACTGCTCCGCCATCCCAGTCCAGTCCGCTCTGGGCCAGGCCTGGCTGGTGAGGCCCGGGAAACAGCCTCGGGGGATGCTGGGAAACAGGAGTGCCCCCTCCCAGCAAGCCCCTCCCCCTTCCCCGGACACCCCGCCTCTGGCCTCGCGCCCCCCGCCCCCGCCCCTTACCTGGCGCTGTCCCTGCGCACCTCGAGCCCCTGCCCCATCCCACCCTCCCTGCCCTCTGGAGCTGTGCCTGCCCTCAGCCCCGGGAGTCCAAGACCCCACGCTGCTCCCCCAGCCCTTCACCCAACACCGCTGTCCTCGGCCTCCTCCCTCCAGGCCCCATGCCAGGCCTATCCTCGGGAGCCTCGCCTAACACCTCCATGCCCAGAACCTCGTGCCCCTCCTCTAACCCCCTCCCCATTCCCGCAGCTGGCGGCTCTCCTCTGCCTCTGGCGCCCCCTTCTCCTGCTCTCTTCTACCCTCCCACCCCTGATCACCTCGTGCACTCCGCCAGGCCAGCACGTGCTGCCCTCCCCTAACATTCCCCCACCTAACCATCATGCACCACTCTCTCCTAACATGGCCCCGCCCCCATCCGCTCGTGCACTCCAGGCCGGCACGCGCTGCTCCCTGCTAGCTCCGCCCCCCCATCCCCCACCCCCCCTCCCATCCTGCTCACTGGCCTCCACCAGCCAACCCCTCCCCCGCCCCAGCTCCGCGTGCTCCCTCCGGCCGTTGCTCGCAGGCAGCCCCTCTCCCCGAGGCCACCGTGACCATGGTATGGCGCCAGCCCTGGCGGGGGGCGCCCCGTGACTGGGAGATCAGTGTGGAGAGAGCCCCGACCCTGGGAGGGGTAGAGGAGGAGCATCTCCATGAGGGCAGGACCCTCGAAGGGGCAGCCGGCCTGGGGAGGGGGGCTTGCTGAGGAAGGGGCACCCGGGGGTGGGGTGTGTGGAAACGGCCGTCCTGTTCCGGTCAGGTACCTGTAACACGGACGGCCTGCCTCCCGGGGGGAGGGGGGGGAACTGGGGGCCGGGTGTGGGACTGGGCACAGCAGGCCCATGTTGCCCCCAGCCACCCCAAGGACCCTCGTGTACGGGACCCCTGTGGCGCTGGGGAGCACAACCCCAAATCTCCCTCCAGTGTCCGGGGGGGCCCCTTCCCAGCCACCCCCAGCAAGCACCCCTGCTGGTCATTTCGGGACAGGGAGGGAAGGAACGTTCTTATGCCCCCCCTGGAAGCAGATGACCCAGACAGTGACGTAGCGCTTCCGAGTCCGTCTTGCTTCTCACCCCCTAGTCAGCGGCGGGCTGCTTCTGGTTGCAGAGGGGGTTTGGGACCAGATCTGCCCAGCGTTTCAGTGACAGAAGGAACTCCCTCTACCAATGCACCTGTTCTGCAATTGAAACCTTAGCGTGCAGTCTGGAGCCCTGGGCTCTTAAATGGCTCACTTCTTAAAACAGGCTGACAACATGATTTCCTCACAGCCCTGTGAAGTAGATAATGCAAATATAAACTTAGTTATTCCCATTTTACACATAAAAAGAGGAATGAGATTCAGAGACTTGCCTGTGATCTCCCAGGAAGCGTCAGGATCAGGATTCAGACTCACTTCAAGTATAGGACTCTCCCCACGACATCATACTGTGGGCAGTAGCCCCAGATTCCCTTTGACCCATATCATCTGAAGGGATGTCTTAAGCCCCTGAAAAGAAAGTGACAAACTGGAGCTATTAGTCTTGACCCAGAGATTTAAGGAAGTCGATCTTTCTTCTTTCAAGCCCTTTGCCTCTCTAGTTCATCACCTTGTTTTACACTGTGGTCCATTTTGTGTTTTTAGTTGAAGATTTGTTACAGAACACATTGTCATTTGTAGATATACAGTTTTTCTCTCTTGTTTCTACATTTCATCATTCTTAAGGCTTAAAAAAAGCAAAAAGTGGGTTAGAAAGGAAATTCAACTGTGAATAGATGAGCTTATGTTTTTAATGGCAGGGTTTATTGACTTAATGGGCTCATCACTACAAACCTTAGTGTTCTCTGGTCGACATTAATAACCACCGAGGGGATTGAAAGAGCCCAGAACAAACAATGAACTCATTTCTTTGTAAATGGGATCTCCAAAGAGCCTTGCATTTATTTAATATATTTGAGTGCTTCAGGTCATAAATCTCTTCGTTTTCCATTTAGGAGGAACCTGGAATGTCTCATGAATCAGCAGAGGATTTGTTCCATTTTAATGTAGGGGGTTGGCACTTTTCAGTTCCTAGAAGCAAGCTTGCTCAGTTCCCAGACTCCCTCCTGTGGAAGGAGGCATCTGCCTTGACACCCTCAGAAAGCCAACGGCTGTTCATTGACAGAGACGGATTCACATTTCGGCATGTACATTATTACCTCCATACCTCCAAACTCTCCTTTTCCAGTTGTGCAGAATTAAATTTGCTATATGAGCAAGCATTGGGTTTGCAGCTGACACCTTTATTACAGGTAAGTCCCTTTAGACATCAACATTCAATTGGCATAAGGGTTTCCATCTGGATGTATTGATGTGTATTCTTTTTACATAGGACAGAACATAGGTCAATGATTTGACATGCCTTAATGGGAAACTGTGATGAATGATTCGTTACATAAAACTAATGTAGAGGATGTAGGAATCTTTTTTTTTTAACAAGCTGCTTGACCACCTGTCCTTGTTCCATGCCTACAGTCAGTAAAGGCCCCAAGGCAGGCACTATCTCTTATCCATGCTAGTAACTCAGAATGTACTGATGGTTCCATCAAATGTTATATTAGGCTTTTTCCTGAAACTGAAATTGAATGTTTTTTAAAAGAAATGAAAAATTGGGGGTTAGTAAGACTTACTAACACCCTATGTTGTGTTAAGTGCCTTGAACATAGCAAGAACTTAATTTTTATTGAGGTAATTGGACCATGTACACATCTGGTATTTCTTTTCTTTGATTTTCCCCAACAAGTCCTCTCCACCCCTATAGTTCTACTCCATTGTTTTATTAGGTTCTAGAATGGAACAAGGATTTTAAAAGGCTATGCTGGAAAAGTCAAAGTTCTGTTAAATCTGACCAAGCTAGAAAGCTCTCAACTGTGCACAAAGCCTCAGTCATCTAAGAACCAGCCTAACTAGTTTGGAAAGGCTTACCACCAGGTTGATCACAGGGAAATAGGGCTTTATTTTTCTTTATTTTTGGTAGAGCCACTCATAAAGACTATCACCTTGGAAAATAAAGGTGATATGAAACCAAAAGGTAATTTTCTTAAAAAGACACTGAGGGCCTTTCGGGCCGAGCTGTAGCAAGGGGCTGTGTGCAGGTGGCAGCGACTTCCCCAGCTTTCGGCCCTCTCTCACCCGGCTTTCTTTGTCCAACTCCAACACCTTCCCCCTCGGTAACCATGATGGAGCAGGCCATCTCTTTCGCCAAGGCTTTCCTGGACGGTGGCATCGCTGCTGCTATCTCCAAGACGGCGGTGGCCCCCCCATCGAGAGAGTCAAGCTACTACTGCAGGTGCAGCATGCAAGTAAACACATTGCTGCAGAGAAGCAGTACAAAGGCATTGTGGATTGTATAGTCCGAATTCCTAAGGAACAAGGGATGCTTTCCTTCTGGCGGGGTAACTTAGCAAATGTCATCAGATATTTCCCCACCCAGGCCCTTAACTTTGCCTTTAAGGATAAGTAGAAGCAGGTGTTTTGGGGAGGAGTGGACAAGCACACACAGTTTTGGAGGTATTTTGCTGGCAGTCTTGCCTCTGATGGTGCAGCTGGAGCCACTTCTCTCTGCTTTGTCTACCCCTTGGATTTAGTGAGAACCGGCTTGGCAGCTGATGTTGGGAAATCTGGCACTGAGAGGGAATTCAAAGGCCTGGGAGACAGCCTTGTGAAAATCACCAAGTCTGATGGAATCTGTGGCTTGTATCAAGGTTTCAATGTCTCAGTGCAGGGTATCATTATCTATAGAGCAGCTTTGGCATCTATGATACAGCAAAAGGTATGCTCCCAGATCCCAAGAACACTCGTATTGTGATAAGCTGGATGGTTGCTCAAACAGTGACTGCTGTAGCAGGTGTGGTCTCTTATCCCTTTGATACAGTAAGGCAGCGAATGATGATGCAGTCTGGGCGCAAAGGAGCTGATGTCATGGAAACTGGGACAAGTGACTGCAGGAAGAAGATTACTAAAGATGAGGGTGGCAAAGCTTTCTTCAAGGGTGCCTGGTCCAATGTTCTTAGAGGCATGGGTGGACATGCTTGTCCTGTATGATGAATTGAAGAAAGTAATCTAAGTACATCCTAACTAAGGAACCAGTGAATATAGATCCTGTAGAATACTTAACCATACTTAGCATTTTGGACCATTGACCTTCAAGAAATTCCTGTTGTCTTTTTATCCAGGCCAGATCATATTTTGTAGGGGAGCCAGAAAAAGCTCTTAGAAAAAGGGACTCATTTATTGTGATCCATTATTCACACAGTGGGACTGATGATCATTCAGTATATTGATTATTGGTTTTTGGGAAAATAACAGTTTCTGTGGGTGCAAGGAGGCAGATCAACTTAGACCATCTAGTTTAAATGCTCTTTTGTAGGACCATAAATTTGTGTTTAAGTATTTATTTAAAAAAATCATGTCTCCTATTTGTACTTAAGCACTATATATACTATTTTGCACTGCTGACTATTTGGCAGTTATGATGATCTGTGTTGGGCATTCTGCTGTTAAACAATAAATACACAGACACTAAAAAAGAAAAAAGACACAGGAATAGAGGGAGTACAACCTACATTGGTAAGTGGCAGTGTCCATACTGATGAAATCACAGGTCTTTGAAGTATTGAAATTAAATCCTCCAATAAAATATCCCCCGATACCAGTAAGAGAAGAAAAAAAAAACAACCCAGAAGTTTTGCTTTGTCTTTACTCTGTGGCTCTGAGAAGAGATATAGCGTTTTCATGGAGCAGAGTCATGGCAAGAAAACCAGACTGAGAACCAGAAGACCCACATGTGACCTTGGATGAGTCATGTGCCTTCCTTGGGCTTCATTTTCCTCATGTAAAATGAAAGGGTTGGTTTATATCAGATGTCCTTAACCTTTTTGTGTTTTACACCCCTTGGGCAATCTAGTCTGGTGAAGCCGGTGGACTTCTTATCAGAGGAATGTTTTTAAATGTATAAACCAAAATACATGGAACTACAAAAGCATGGGACTACTGAAATACAGATGTCATAATATTTTTTTAAAAAAATATCACAGACGACAATTTAAGAACTTTTAGATATGATAATCTGTGAGCTCTGTTCCACTTATGGTAAGATGTAATTCTGTGATCTAGTTATACACTACAAAATATCAGAGAATGCTGCTTATGCTGAAGAAGCATGTTTGTCCATTTTACCCAGCTTACCTCCTCCACCCTAACCTAGAAAATGTTGCAGAACAAATTCTGATCAGGAAAGACAAGCAAAAGTCATAGTCATTTTTCCAGCAAAGGGCAACTTAGGAAGACAGATCATTCCAGCACCCAGGAAACCGAGTCAAGAGAGAGCACTAGGGCAGGAAGCAGCAGGGCAGAAAGAGATCTCAGGGAGATCCTGAGCTAGCACTGAGTTCAGGAATAGGTGCCATCTTTTGCTCAATTCCCAATTTCAGGTCATAGATCCAGGGTGGATAAAGGAGATCATGAGTGAGCACAAGGCCTAGTTGAATACTAAGCAAGAAACAAATTCCAGAAACTTAGCTAAGTGACTGAGCCCAAGAGCAGAGAGGTGACAGTTCTAATTTTTAGCCTGGCACAGAAGCCTTCAGTACAATAACTAGGGCAGAAGACTAAAACCAAACCAGCAGTTCATTCACTCTGACCCTATAAAACTTCCCAGCAGGCTAATAGTGACTGAGTTCAATACCAGTCTACTGAAATTCAACTATATACAAGCCTGTAAACCGAACTTGCGCAGCTCAGACCAGGAAGGCAGTAAACAAACCTCTTCCCAGATCATGCCACTTTAGAAGAAGCTGTGAGAGCAGCAGAAGAACATAAAAGAATAGAAGCTCAGGCCAAATATCACTGTGTATGTAACGCTCCCCCCTACACTCCCCCCCCCACTCAAGCTAGCAGATCCCAACACTAAAGTCCAGAGTCAAGAAGTAGGCTGGAAGAATGAGCAAACAAACAAAAATCTAACCAAAAAGAGTTACTATGATGACAGGGAAGCTCAAGACTTAAAACACAGAAGAAAACAACTTGAAAACATCGGCAAGCAAAGCCTCAAAGAAAAATACATTGGACAAAAGCCCAACAGAGTTAACCAGAAGAGTTAAATATGGAACTAAAAAGTAATTTCAAAAACCAAGTGAGAACTATGGAAGAAAAATATGAAAAAAGAATGAAATAGGTAAAAGAAGTAAAACCTTACTCAAGAAAATAACCCTTTAAAAATTACAATTGGCCAAATGGAAGCTAATGACTATAAAGATAACAAAAAATGATAAAATCGAAAGACTAAATAATAAAGAAGAAAATGTGAAACATAGGAAAAGCAACTGATCTGGAAAACAGATCAAGGAGAGATTTTTAAGTATCATTGGACTACCTGAAAGACATGAACAACAACAACATAAAGAGCCTAGACATCATATTTCAAGAAATTATGAAGAAAAACTGCCCAAATATTTTAGAACCAGAAGGCAAAGTAAAAATTGAAAGAATCCACTGATCACATCTAAGAAACCCACGAATAAAAATTCTCAGGAATATTATAGGCAAAATCCAGACTTCCCAGATCAGGAGAAAATATTATAATCAACCAGAAAGAATTCAAGTGCTGAATAGCCACAGTTAGGATCACACAAGATCTAACAGGTACCACCTTCAAGAAAAAGGAGGACTTGGAATTTGATATTCCAATTCTAGATCTATAATCCCATTAGTCTATAAGATGTGATCCTTTGTCACCATTTGATTACGGTCTTGTAGGGAAGAAAAAGAACATTCACAAAAAGAGACAGTGTGGTATAGTAGAAAGAGTACTGGATTTGGAGTCAGAGGATTGTATCCAAATATTCATCTCAGATTTACCAAATAACCTTACTAGCAGCATGATTCTTTGACCTGTGGCTCAAAGTTCGTTTGCATGGGACTCTCCATATCAATGGAGATAGATTACTCAAAGTTCCTCACTGCACAAGGGTCAGAGTTGGCAAGAACTTGGAAGAAGAGACAACCTGGTCCTCTGGCTTTTAGCTGCAAGATAGAAGACACATAGTTCCAGATTACTTTAGGTCCCTAAAGGGAGATGAAGACTCTAGGAAACTGACATATGGAGGAACCAGTACTTCAATTCCGTTTATACTAGGAACTTCAAGGAATTACCCCTTGGGGGAGGACTAGGACTCTTGTTTGAACTAAGATATTGGGATCCCAGTGGGAGAACTCATTCACTCTGTATTGTTTGATATATGCTCATCTCTGAAGCTTCTCTAATTTCTGTCTGCTGTCAGCATGGATAGTAAGTTTGGATAAATGGGTATGTTTGCTATTTATCACATATGTTCATTGTGGAATTGGGATTTGGTGGGAAGAGTCAAACCTTGAATACATGTAGCTTGAGGTTCTTTTTCCCTATTAAAGGATAGTGATCAGCAGCTCAGCTTTAACCTAAGAAATATTTCCCATAGACTTAATGACATTAAGAGAAGCAGATAAATATAAGCCTAGTACCTTTCTCTGAGAAAAGTGGGCCATCCTCTGGCCCTGTTCTTCTGATTCTCCTCCTGGCATCCATCAAAGTCTCTCTTGTGAAAAGGTAGGTAGAAGAGATTCTCGAGTCTTTATTTTAAGTACAGTGAATTTCCCTCAAATTCAGCAGATAAAAATGAAGATGTGATTTTACTTGCCTCTAGTTACAGAAGTTCCTCTCCCTTTATTGGCTACTGCAGGCTAAAATCTTCCATGTTTCAGACTGATTTCATTCTTTAAATCAAGAAAAGAATCCTAGTTTATTTGTCAGTATACTTTGTAAGCATGTCAAATAAAGAGTATCTGAAATGTAAAGAAATCTTTCAGAAAGGTATGTAGAATGAAGGGAATGGTAGAAGCTGGATTATAAACTCCTTTAGAGTGGAGACTGACTTTTTTGCATTCCCTACAGCACCTATCTCAGTAAGGGCATCCAACAAATACTTGCTGATTTAATTTTATTTTGAATTCCATAAAACCAACATACTTTTCCTCATTCCCTCATCCCTTTATGAGAGGCACACTTAGTTTAAACCTCATTTCCAAGCCTAGCTTTAGCCTTCTAAATATCAGTCCTGCCATAGCATTTAACTACTAATTATTTACCAGGTACTGTGCTAAGAGCTGGTGATAGAGAGGATGGTGAAAAACAGAAGCTTATATTCTAATGGAGGAGACAACATTGAATAACTAGGCACACACAAGAAATGTACAGAGTACGTGGAAGGTAATCTGAGAAGGAAGGAAAATTTGTAGCTGGGGGGACCAGGAAAGGCTTCTTACAGAAAGAAGGATTTGAGCTGAATATGGAAGAACTCCAGGGAAACAAAGAGGCAAAAAGGAAGGGTAAGAGCATTTTGGGCATGGAAGAGGTAGAGGGTGCAAAGACATGGAGACAGGAGAAACAGCCAGTAGGCCACTGTAGTCAGAGGATACGTGGAAAAAAGTATGAAAAGACTGGAAAGGTAGGAAGGGTCCAGGTTATGCAGTTTTAAATGCCAAATATAATTTCTATTTGATCCTAGAGGTAGAAGGGAGCAACAGAAGATCATTGATCAGGATGGCAATTGTAGAAAAATCACCTTGGCAACTGAATTGAAAATGGGTTGGAGTGGGAGAGTCTTGAGGTACAGAGACTAATTAAAAGGCTATTGCGTTGTTCCAGGAGAAGAGTGATAAGGAACTATATGGGCAGAGAAATGGGAGAGGTATCCACGATATTTTGTGAAGGAACAAATGATGGGATTTGGATTGGATTGTATGTGGGGAGAGTGAGAATGAGAAACTGAGGATGTCACTGAGGTGGTGGGCCAGGATGACTAAGATAATGGTAGTGCTCTCAACAGCAATGGGGAAGTTAAGAAGAGGGATTTGGGGGCAGAGGGAGAAGACATGACTTCTGTTTCAAATATGGTGAATTTAAAATGCCTATGAATATCCAGTTCAAGATGCTGAAAAGGCAATTGGTGATGCAAGACTATAGCTCAGAGGAGAGACTAGAGGCTGGATATATAGATTTAAGAATCATCAGTACAGGGATGAAAACTGAATCCAGAGAGCCCAGAACAGTCTGGGAGATTCCTACACTTAGTGGAAATGACCTAGATGAAGAACTTGCAAAGGGGACTGTAAGGAATGGTCAGACAGGCAGGAGAAGATCCAGGAAAGAGAAGAGGGAGTATCCAGAAGGAGAGGGTGACCATCCATGGCAAATGTTGCAAAAGTTTAAAAGAATTAAGTCCTGATAAAGGGCCCTTAGATTAGGCAATTAAAAGATCATTTATAATTTTGGAAAGAACTATTTCAATTGAGGCTGCAACCAGATTGCAAAGGGTTTAGAAGCAAGTGAGAAGAGAGGAAGTAGAGGCATCATGACTTCCTCAAGCAGTTTAACCATGAAGGACAAGAGAGATGTAGAATTATAAAGTTAGGAAGTTTTGTTCGTTTGGTTTTTTTAAGAATGGAGGAGACGTGGGCATGTTTGTAGACAGCAAGGAAGAAACCAGTAGATAAGAGTGAGAAAGAGTGGGGATAATTGTGAGGACAGTCTGTTGAGAAGGGAGAAGATGGGAAGAAGGGGAAAATACTTTGTAAGTGGGGAGGCAGCAAGTCATAATGGATAGAGAACTAGCCTGGGAGTTGGGAAAACAGATTTGAGTTATGCCTTTAACAGATATTGTCTGTATGACCTCAGGAAAGTCACTTAACTTTTCAGTGCCCCAGGCAATTCTCCAACTCCAGTCACTGTGGCCCAAGTGCCAGACTGCATTAGGAGAAGGCATCTTTGCTGCAGTCATTCCCGATACCAAGGAAATCACAGCCACAGTTCAAAAAAATCTTAAAGTTGTATGTGTATGTGTGTATACTATTGCTGTTTCTGGCCATTTCCCATTCATTTTCTCTGAGTTCATGGGGCTCAGAAAAACTTTAAAAAATAAAAGAAAATGCTGCCTAATACTTTGGTTTTGGCATATCATGTGCAAGCTATAATTTAGACAATCAAGTACTCTACATTGTAATCCCAACATTTCCTAAAATTGAGTGTATTCATGGCAAAATCCCTTGACTGCTTCTTTTCTATCTGCCATTGGACCTCTCAGCATCACTCCTCTCAAAGACATTTGGGACAATCAATGTGACATAGTGAAGACAGCACTGGATTTGGAGTCAGAGGACTTGGATTTGAATCCCGGTTTTTCTCCTTTGTGTGTATATGACTTTGGTCAAGTTGCTTCCCTCTGGGCCTGAAGAGTGACTACTAAAACTGATTATAAAACAGCCTTGGCCTTCAACTAAGAGTCCCAGCAAAGGCACCCCTTTTTGTGTTATCTCAGAAATCCACAGGGAACATGTGTTTATAGCACACAGAGCTTCTATTTCCTTTCTTGCTGCCTCCTGTGGAGTGCCAAGCTTGGAGTGTCATTGCTGCACTTGTGAGCAAGCAGTCCACAACCAGCCAGCCACTCAAATACGCCTGCTTTCCATGTGCTCTTTTGGGCCGCTTCTTGTGTTTATCGCAAATGGTGCCAGTATGGGAAAAAGATGAGCAGCAGTCTCTCATTCTTCATGGTTTTGGAGCAGAGTACTACCCTTTTTTCAGAAATGAAGCAGCATGACATGGTGCCAAAAGCAATGGATTTTAAATTTAGGGATTTAACTCTGCTGCCTCAGTTTCTCTGTAAAATGGAGTGGGATTAAATAACTTCTAAGGTCCCTTGCAACTCCTGTCATGACCTACGTTGGAGTTCTCTAAAACTACTCCCTACTGTGATTTACCGCTCACTGTGATTTTGGATCAGTTATTTTCCCTCTCTAGATTTTGGTTCTTTCGTCTGTGAAATAAGAAACTGATTTCAAAGGTCCTTTCCCTCTCTATGCCACGATTTCCTCATCTGTAAAATGAGATCATTTCAAGCTCCCTTCGAGCTCTAAATCCAACGAGGCCAAATGAATAAAGCCATAGCAAGACTTTTTTCTCTGTGGTGTAACTTGTTTATGAATGTTGATAAACTCATAACCATCCAACATAATGACTCAAGATAAAGATAAAGATGATTTGCTGATGGAGTTCTCCTTCTAGAAGTTTTGAAGAGCCCACCCTGAACGTACACACAACTAGTTTGTTAGTCCTGAGCATGGATAAAAAATCCATGCTTTTGATTGGCACATCCCAACAGACAAGGACTGAAATGTGATTTGTTTTATTTTAAATATGGCATGGTAACCAAACATCCTCTTCTTAGAGGATACAGCCCAGGACAAATGTGGCAGCATAACTGGGTGGAGGGGAGAAGAGCATTGGATTTGGAGTCAGAAAAACTAGGTTCATATTCCAACTCTTCCACATGTGTGCCTTTGAAGAAGTCACATCATGTCTGTGGGCCTCTGCTTCTTCATCAATATGCAGCCCCTCCTCTACACCACCTCCCCATATCATTTTAGAACTTGAAAGTTGACTTCCTCAGAGGGTGACCATTCTCACAGGTTCAAAGGGGTCACTTATGAGTCTTCACTTCTAAAACTGTAGTTCACAAGGCCCACCAGTGAGATTTCCTTTAACAGCTAGCTCAGAACCACAACAGTAGGAAAAGTAGCTACCAAATGTTCTCGGCTTTATGCATAAAATGGGGCTCATTCTTCCACAAATATACACTCATGAGAGGAGTGGAGTACAAAAGCACGTATGTAGAGAGCACACATGGCCAAGGCAGCTGCCAACTCAGTTCTTTCCTCATGGCATCCACACTGCATTCTCCACTAGGTGCAACATCTCTGTTGGACTCTTTTTATCTGTTTCTCTTTTCAGCTCAACTCTCCCTGGACCAATTCTTTCTTGACGTTATAGCTCTCTCCTCTGTTGCCAGAGAGCTACTTCCTTACTTGGATGTTGTTCCTCTCTTTGTCCATGTCCCCATAGACTATTATGTCTCTTCCCTGGTGACTGCATTCAACAGCTATAGCTTGAATTTGATCTACCTGACCCTCTCACCCATTCCCCCAGTCATCAACAGATGTCATATCTTGACCTAAGTAGAGTGGCTCCACTGTTCAGACTCCATGAGTGAGGAAGGAAGGAGGGAGGAAAAGGTGAAGAGTGATCCCTCTCAGGTGCTAGCTTCTTCCTTAACTTTTGGCTTCCTCCTGGAGTAACTCCAGAGTCGGAAAGCTAACTTTTTAAAGGCCTTCCAAGAGCATGGCAAATCTTTTCCTAACTTATGGCTGAGCTCCCCTTCTAATTCAATCCGAGCTTTTTCACCCTTTGCAAAGTGATAACATTGTGTTAACACATTTTTGTACTCTGCTAGCATACTACTATCTACTTATCTTAATTATATCCCATTAGCATGTGAGGCAGAGAATGTGTTTTTGCCTTTCTTTGAATTTCCAGCACTTAGCACAGTGCTTGGCACATAGTAAGCACTTAATAAATGTTGGCTGATGGACATCTTAGGCAAGAGGAAATCAGTTGTTTAGGGATACACATTCTTCTTATGTGTGAAATGACAGGTTGAACTAGATTACTTAAAAGGTTTCTTCCAGTTCTAAATCTCTGATCCCATGAACTTTTTAAGTATTTTGGTTATAAACTCAAAGGCAGCATAGTGTAGTGGAAAGAACATTGAATTTGGAGTCAGAGGACCTGAACTTAAACCCAGTTTCTGTCACATATTAGGGAAACAAGGGAACAAAGAATTAGTAAGCACCTACTATGTGCCAGGCACTCTGCTGAGCACTTCACAAATATTGTCTCATTTGATTCTCAACAATCCTGGAGATAGGGGCTATTGTTATCTCCGTTTTCCTATTGAGGGAACTGAGGCAGGCTAAGGTTAAGTGACTTGCCAAGTGTCTGAGACTGGATTTGAATTCAAGTTGTCCTGACTCTAAACCCAAGGTTCTATCCATTGCACCCCCTAGCTGTTTTAGTAGCTATGGGGCACTGGACAAGTTACTTAATTTCTCTATACCTCAGTTTCTTCATCTATAATATGAACATATTGGACTAGATGATCTCTAAAATTCTCTTCTAAATGCTATAATTATGATTCTGCTTTTCAATTCAATAAATTGTCATTGAGGACTGGAAATACAAAGACAAAAATGAAAATGTCTGCTCTGGAGGAGTGTAAGTTCCACAGCTACACAGAGAAGTATAATACAAGGTGTTGAGAGGAGGATGGGGTAAGCTGAACATATTGAAGAAAGATCACAATCCCTATAATAGCTGTTGCAAACCTACTCTTCTCCCCATAAAACCTCCCTCTCAACAGAGGATGTCCCTTACACTTACCTGAGAAAACAGAAACCATTGGTTGGGAATTTCTTTCTCTTTCTGGTCTCTACCTTAAAAATTCTGACCCTTTAATCCTCCTTTCTCTTCTCTTTTGTTCTATTCTCTTAGGAGAAGAATGCCACTCTCCACAAGAAAGCAAATAGTCCTCTCCTCTCTTCTTTCCTCCCCTGCTCTCCCTTCCTATCCTTATTAATTCCATACAGCTTCCAGTGCCAGGCACTCTGCTAAGCACTGAGGATACAAAGAAAGGCTAAAAAAAAATTCTTCCTCTCAAGGAGCTCACAGACTAATGGGGGAGGACAATGGGCAACTGTGTACAAATAAGATTTTTACAAGATCAACAGAGTAAAGGGATTAAGGAAGATGAAGAAAGCCTTCTCATAGAAGGTGAGATTTTATCTGGGACTTGGAGCAATTGGTGACAGAGAATTGTAGGCACAAGGACAGCCAGTAAAAAGGCAGGCAGTTGGGAGATGAGATGTCTTATGCTTCTGTGAGGAACAGCCAGAAGGCCAGTACATGAGGGTGAGGAAAATGAAGAAGACAGGAAAGGTAGGGAGGACAAGGGTGTGAAGGGCTTTGAATCCAAACAGGATTTTATATTTGATCCAGAAGGTGATAGGGAGGCACTGGTGTCTTTGAATAGGAGGAGGTCATAGTCACACTTGAGCCCTAGAAAGCTTGACAGCTGAGGGGAGGATGGATTGGAGTGGGGAGAGACTTGAGGCAGTGACACCTACCATCAGGCTAGTGCAGTACTCCAGGTGTGCAGTAAGGAGGGCCTGCACCAGAGTGGGGACAGTGTCAGAGGAGAGAGGGGGAGTGTTCAAGAGATGTTTCAGAGGTGAGATGTATGGGCCTTGGCAACAGATTAGATATGAGGGCTGAGAAATAGTGGAGGGTGACACTGAGGTTGTGAGCATGAGTAATTGGGAGGATGGTGGTACCCTTAACTGTAATTAGGAAGTTTAGAAATGGGGGAGAGTTTGATTTTGTATTCTCTGTATTTGTTAGTTGGTTGTGTAACTATCATGATGTGATCTACTATTCTTTACACGACTTGTGAAAAATTTGCTTTACAGTCAAATTTGTGGGGGAAGATTATTATTTGCTAGAAAGGGTTAGAAACGAGCCCCATTTAGGTGTTCTCAGGAAATGAATATCCCTGAGTGGGGGAAAACAAGAGCCATATAGATGATAAGAAAGAAACTCTCAAGATAGAACCCAGGCATTCTGTCAGAGGAGGGAGGATTGATTTAAGTACCTCAGTTGATGCATAGGTTATCTGGAAAATAGGAACGATAATACTAAAGAGGTTTTGGGGGTTCTGGGACCCCAAGAATGACAAGGCAGAGTTGCCTGGAATGAATTCACACACTCAAGCTTTCTCTTAGTCAAGTGGCAAAAGTGGGCAAGGGTTCTTATGGGAACCCTGCAAGAGACTAAGGACTAAGTGCTGAGATTTGTATGGAAAAGGGGCATAGGAAAGAAATGCCAGGGATGCTAATTAGGTCATCTTAGGACCAGGTGTCTTTGGGAGCTACAGATGGGAAAGTGGAGGGAGTAATCAGAAGCATAGACCTTGGGGATCTGGCATCAGTAAGAGTCCTTGGGCTAGGGCGGAGCCAAGATGGCGGAGTAGAAAGATGCACATACACATAGCTCTGAACCCACAACCCACAGAACGGCTAGAGGGGACCAACTCACGGTGAATTCTGCACCCAGAGGCCACGGAATATTGGAGCAAGGGAGATTTTTGTTCCAGAGAGACCTGCAAACCTCTCGCGGGGGGTCCTTCACGCTGCGGACTGGGTGCCGGGACTGGGAGCTGAGTGCAGCCCTGCAGCGGCCGCAACACCATGAGGAAAAGATCTGAGCGGGCTTCAGGGACGGGATCTCCAGTGGCCACGCGGGTCCTTCCACCCACAGAGGGACCTGCAAACCTCTCGCAAAAGGTCCGTAGCGCTGCAGACACGGAGCCCAGCCCAGACCTGCGGCGGCCGCGGTTCCGAGAGGTACAGATCCGAGCAGGCTTCAGGGACGGGATCTCCAGCGGCTGCACAAGCCCCCCCACCCACAGGTGATGAGGGTCGGTGAGAGAGTCTCTTTGGAGGGTCGAGAGGGGAGTGGGGTGCCCCCATGGCTCGGGCCCCCCCGGGAGATAGAAGCTGAGAGGCGGCTGCAGACCGGGGCTCCCCAAGCGGGCGGGAGCCTGGATCCATTGTGGAAGGTCTGTGCATAAACCCCCTGAGGGAACTGTGCCTGAGAGGTGGCCCTGCCCTGACCTGAACATCTGAACTTAATTCTCACACTGAATAGCAGCCCTGCCCCCGCCAAAAGCCCTAAGGCAGGAAGCAGCATTTGAATCTCAGACCCCAAACGCTGGCTGGGAGGATCAGGAGGTGAGGTGGGTGTGAGGAGAATATTCAGAGGTCAAGCCACTGGCTGGGGAAAATGCCCAGAAAAGGGAAAAGAAATAAAACTATTGAAGGGTACTTTCTCAGAGAAAAGACACTTCCTCCCTTCCTTTCTGATGAGGAAGAACAATGCTTACCATCAGGCAAAGACACAGAAATCAAGGATTCTGTGTCCCAGCCCACCCAATGGGCTCAGGCCATGGAAGAGCTCAAAAAGAATTTTGAAAATCAAGTTAGAGAGGTGGAGGAAAAACTGGGAAGAGAAATGAGAGGGATGAAAGAGAAGCATGAAAAGCAGATCAGCTCCCTGCTAAAGGAGACCCAAAAAAATGTTGAAGAAATTAACACCTTGAAAACTAGCCTAACTCAATTGGCAAAAGAGGTTCAAAAGGCCAATGAGGAGAAGAATGCTTTCAAAAGCAGAATTAGCCAAATGGAAAAGGAGATTCAAAAGCTCACTGAAGAAAATAGATCTTTCAAAACTGGAATGGCACAGATGGACGCTAAGGACTTTATGAGAAAGACAGATATCACAGAACATAGCGAGAAGATTCGAAAAATGGAAGATAATGTGAAATATCTTATTGGAAAAACAACTGACCTGGAAAATAGAATCAGGAGAGACAATGTAAAAATTCTGGGACTACCTGAAAACCATGATCAAAAGAAGAGCCTAGACATCATCTTCCATGAAATTATCAAGGAAAACTGCCCTGAGATTCTAGAACCAGAGGGCAAAATAAATATTCAAGGAATCCGCAGAACACCTCATGAAAGAGATCCAAAAAGAGAAACTCCTAGGAACATTGTGGCCAAATTCCAGAATTCCCAGGTGAAAGAGAAAATATTGCAAGCAGCTAGAAAGAAACAATTCAAGTATTGTGGAAATACAATCAGGATAACACAAGATCTAGCAGCTTCTACATTAAGGGATCGAAGGGCATGGAATAGGATATTCCAGAAGTCAAAGGAACTAGGACTAAAACCAAGAATCACCTACCCAGCAAAACTGACTATAATACTTCAGGGGAAAAATTGGTCTTTCAATGAAATAGAGGATTTTCAAGCATTCTTGATGAAAAGACCAGAGCTGAAAAGAAAATTTGACTTTCAAATACAAGAATGAAAAGAACCATGAAAAGGTGAACAGCAAAGAGAAGTCATAAGGGACTTACTAAAGTTGAACTGTTTACATTCCTATATGGAAAGACAATATTTGTAACTCTTGAAACATTTCAGTATCTGGGTACTGGGTGGGAGTACATACACACACATGCACACACGCACACATACATAGAGACAGAGTGCACAGAGTGAATTGAAGAGGATGGGATCATATCTTTAAAAAAAATGAAATCAAGCAGTGAGAGAGAAATATTGGGAGGAGAAAGGGAGAAGTTGAATGGGACAAATTATCTCTCATAAAAGAGGCAAGCAAAAGACTTATTAGTGGAGGGATAAAGAGGGGAGGCAAGAGAAAAACATGAGGTCTACTCTCATCACATTCCACGAAAGAAAAGAATAAAATACACACTCATTTTGATAGGAAAACCTATCTCATAATACAGGAGAGTGGGGGACAGGGGCACAAGCAGGGTGGGGGGGAGGATGGAGGGGAGGGCATGGGGAGGAGAATGCAATCCGAGGTCGACACTCATGGGGAGGGAAAGGATCATAAGAGAATAGAAGTAATGGGGGACAGGATAGGATGGAGGGAAATATAGTTAGTCCTATACAACACAACTAGTATGGAAATCATTTGCACAACTACACAGATTTGGCCTATACTGAATTGCTTGTCTTCCAAGGGGAAGGGGTGGAGAGGGAGGGAGCTAAAGAAGTTGGAACTCAAAGTGTTAGGATCAAATGTAATGTTCTTACCACTAGGAAATAAGAAATACAGGTTAAGGAGTTAAGAAAGCTATATGGCCCTACAGGACAAAAGAGAAGACGGAGACAAGGGCAGGGAGGGAGGATAGAGGAGAGAGCAGTTTGGTCACAGGGGCAAGTGGAATGCTTGGGTTTGTGGGGGGGGGAGGGGATAAAAGGGGAGAAAATTTGTAACCCAAAATTTTGTGAAAATAAATGTTAAAAGTTAAATAAAAAAAAAAAACCAAAAAACAAGAGTCCTTGGGCCAGCCAGGGACAAAAATCCGTGAGTCAGGCACCCCTCTGTCTGTTCTGATAAGAGCGTGTGTTCTGCAACAAAAGAAAAATTTCTCACAGGCAGGGGTCTCCTGAAAAATTGGGAGGCTTCCAGAGGCATGATTTTAGGACTGAGCACCCCATCAATACTTGTTCTGCTTACCTCACTAGTGTGCCATGAAGAAAGAACTGTGTAAATCTTAAAGTAGTACAGAATTATAAAGGATTATTAGGAGCTTAGAGGAGGACTGTTGTTTCCAGAGCTGAAGAAGCAAATAATTCTACTGAAACTTCTCTCAAGAGTTACCCATGATTTCTTAATTGCTAAATCAAATAGTCTATTCTTAACCATAGCATAACTGTCATAGATTGAGAGGTAGAAGGGATCTGCAAAGTGATCTGGTCCAACCCCTTGATTGTGTAGATGAGGAAACTGAGACCCAGAGAGTTGACCCTGGCAAGCTACTTAATCATGGTGAGCTTCAGTTTCTAGATCAGTAAAATGGGGATAACAGTATCAATCCTATCCCAGAACTGTCATCAAAATAAAAGGACATGACTACATTTGAAAGAACTTTGAAAAGTATCAATCACTTAATAGATATAAATTATGACAGATGTTTTAGTTTGGGTATGTGGACTATATCTCAGGGCTATCATGTACTCGTTGGGAAAAATGAGAAGAAAATGTCAAACCTTTTTATTTTTTTATTCTGAACTTAAGAAATAAAACAGGCATTTCCATAACAAAATAGAAGAAAAGAGGACTGCACATAAAATTCCAAATCAATTATGTACAACTTGCTTTTCCTTTTAAATATTATAGTTATCATATACTTCCTTTCTTCTTTCCATCTCTTCCCCGCCTCCTCACCCTAGAAATGGCTACCAATAGACACACATACACATACATATACACATATACACACATATATAAAAGGCTTGTGTACATGTGTATGTGTCTGTGTATGTGTGTATATATAAAATCAGCCAAACTTTTTTCAGTATGGCTAAAATTCAGGTTCTAGTTAATAAGAATGCCATGTGAATATCAGTATTACTGGCATCCCTCTGTAATATGTTACTTAGTGAGAACAGTAGCATAAAATTGTTTTAAAAATCAAAAGTAAAGACGTGAATGGGTGTTTTAGAGTGACTCTCAGCATGTTATCTTGTTGTCCTAGAAATTACTACTTTTTGATGACATAATATCAAAACACTTTCCCCAGGTAAGTTGGATTTTGCTTACCCTTTTGTTCTTCACATTAAGGGAACTTAGATGATTAAATGTTACCAAATCAATAACCTTTTCTATTCAACAGACTCTAGATAATTTGAAGGAAGGGAAACACCATTTACGTGTGAGGCCTGCAGATATCCCTGTTGCTGAGAGAGCATCTCTGAACTACTGGAGGACTTGGAAATGCATCAGCAAACCTTCAGAGTTTCCAATGAAAAGCCCAGCTTTCACTGGTATAGCCCCCTTGAAAATAGCTATGTTCTCCCCAGATGTTACCATGATCAGTTTCTGTACTGTCTTCAACTGTGCCCATTCCTGTGTTAGTCCTGTAGGATTTCTTTGCTCCGGATCTCTGGTTTCTAGGCTTTTAGGATCTTAACAATTCTAGCTCCATGACATTTCTTGTGTCTATTTCCTTTTCTCTACTCCTTTCTCCTTACCTCTTAGAACTTCAGTCTCCTCACCTGTAGAAAAACCCTGCAATAATACTGATATATCTTACTTCTCATCGTTGTTCAAAGAAAAATGTATAAAAAACTGGAAATCTGAGTAGTTATTATCAGTTGTTATTAATATTACAGCTACACTAATGACTGAGAATCTCTAGGTCACACCAGTTGTTTTGACATCTTTTTAAAAAAATGCTAAGCTCAAAACTTACCTGAAAACTCAGATAACAGAGCTAATAACTGGGGTCCCTAAGCAAAAACTTCACAAAGGAGGTCCTGTCATCCTTTACTAATTGCCACGTTATGGGGACTACTGTTTTTTTCTGCAGAGAGAGAAGTCCCTTGGTAGGGATTGTATCCCTTGCATTTCCAAGCTTTGCAGGGACTTCTGGAACAGGAATAAGAGCAGTGCTAGAAACTCATTGTTTTTTTGACTACTATTTCAACTCCCCTTTGCTTTTTCTACTCTAGGGCTGCATGATAAAGCTCCCCTGGGACTCATGGACACCCCACTTCTGGACACTGAAGAGGAAGTCCATTACTGCTTCCTGCCCCTGGACTTGATTGCAAAATACCCTACCCTGGTGACAGAAGACAATCTACTGTGGCTGGCTGAAAATGTGGCTCTGATCGAGTGCGAGTGCAGCGAGTTCCGTTTCATAGGTGATTGTAAAGCTTCTCAGGCAGTGCCAAAAAGGGCTGGTTTGTACTATACTCCTGGCCACTTTTCTCCCATCTGCCACTTGTATTTTGTTTTTAAAATGTTCTGCTTCTCTCCCTCCCCATTAGGCCTCTATCCCTAGATGCCCCACAAATGTAAGAGAGGGGATGCAACATCAAATAATGATTTGTTCTGGTTGGCCCCTGAGAGCAGAATTGGAGACAATAAGTCTAAATTGCAGAAAGGAAAATTAAGTAGGATAAAAGGAATAAGTTCCTAATAGGGAAATTTCACCAAAAGTGAAATAAAGGGATAGAGTTCTCCAGCATTTGAGATACTCAAAAGGATGACCAAGTATCCGAGATTATGCAGAGGGAATTCCTATTCAAGTGCACTTAGACTAGATGATTTCTGAAGCCCCTTCCAACTCTTGAGATTCTATGATTCAGATCCCACTTAATGCTCATTATGGAAAAATGACAGGGCAGACTTATGCTATGCCCTAGCTCAATGGAAGTTTATGTGTGAGTTGTGGCAGAGCCCAGTGACTTGGAAATGACTCAGCATTAGGCTCCCTTGTGTCCTCCTGAGGACTATTTTTACATTTTTATTTTGTGACTGCCTGTGAACAAAGGTAGCTGCTGGACGCTCTGAGTTTTGGTGTCAAGTGTTTCTGGAGAAGCACCATAGTTTAGTAGGAAGCAATCTACCCTTAACTTCAAGAAATATCACTTCTGCAGTGGTTTTACCATCATCTTGGGAGCGAAACTTGAATAAGTTCTTGCTGCTTGTCTCTACAAGGCCTCAGTTCTTCTCACTATGAGATGAGTCCCAGATGATTACACAAAAGCTGTTCTCAACCTTTACTGACCATTGAGTAGGAAAACTTTAAACTGTCACAAGCTAAATAGAATCATAGAGCATAAGAGCTAGGAGGAACCTTCTGAAAAATAAATTGATTCAAAGAGCTCACCAATGACCAGTGATCCTTCTGAGTCAGCCCCTACCCCACTATTTAGAACAGAGAATGTTGGACATGGAAGGTACCTTAGAAATCATCTTGTCCAACTCTATCATCTTACAGAAAAGAGAAGAAAAGGAATGCCTATGAAATTGGCTAACAGAGGATGAAATCACCTTCCCCAAAGTTTTAAAACAGAATATTCTCTCCTGTCTGGGAGGAGCCTCTCGCTTTCACCCTTCTCCATCCTATTCAGCATTCTTAGAAGATATAAACAAGTTGAAGACTTGTCTAGCTTTTTGATTATATAAAAATAGCTGGAGGAATTTATACCTGAGTTGGGCTTTAAGAATAAGATGTGATTAGGATCCCAGATACTATTCACTATAGCCATCACAAAGTCATCAAGATACGCTTCTCCATCTCCTAGTTAATTCACACAGGATTTTAGAGTTGACTCCATTTGTACCAAGCACATTCCAGTCCAGGCAGGGATGACCTGCAAATACAGCCTGTCAACCAAGGCTTCTCACCCAACCAGCTCTTCTCTAAATGGCAAAGAACTGCCTCTTTCTGGAATGACCCAATCTCTTGCCAAGGGATTAAAATGATAAGTGCCAGGGCTGGGTATGTTCTGCCCTGTAGGCATAGGCTTAGGAGCTCCAAACCTGACAGAACCAAGCCTAGCCCCTTATACTTTTACACAGGAAAGAAAGTGAATCTAAATATTTATCACATTTAAAGCAACAAAATCCAAATCCAATCAAAAGGGATCACAAATTGTTTCAGATCAAAGACTATCCAGGAGAGTCAACACCACTGGAAAATTGGGGAAATACATAGAAGATGAAAAGAAATAATTAAGATTTGAATAAACACAAGACTAAAAATAAGTTCATTAACTCACTGTATTTTCTTTTGCTTTTCAAGTGAATTTTCTCCGCTCACAGAAGATTTTGTTACCAGATAATTTTGCCAACATCGACATTTTGGAAGCAGAAGTGGACATTTTGGAAATTCCAGAGCTCACGGAGGCAGTGAAGGTGCACAGGATGAACATGGGTACGTCCTCCAAGGAAAATTCCAACACCTTTCCCTGACTCCCATTCTAGGATAACTATGGCTTAAGCATTTTGTAAACTTTCAAGTGTTATATTGCTGGGAGTTGTGAATATTACATGAGAGACACCATGTGTTTGGAAAGAGTACTAGACTTAAAATCAGAAAATCAAGCTTCATCTCTGTAAGACGTATATCTATAAAGTCAAATGGCTTCCCCGAACCTGAGTTTTTTTTATCTATTAAGTAGGGATAAAATTTTCATTTCTTCACACATTGTGAGAAAAGTACTTCATAAACCTTAAAGCATTAAAATAAATTGTTATTAATTAGAAGGGAAAAAAAGAGCTAAAAAATTCACTTTACTCCCACATGCCAGATTTAACCATCTGGCACTTTGATTTGTGTGAGAGTGAGTAAAAGAAGAAAATTGATGATTGGAAATTGGGTTCTAATAAGACTTGGGTTCACTCAAATGTAGATGTCAAATTTAAATAACCAAAAACTTACTTGTAACCGTCCTCTTCCCTGTTCCCCACCTTAGTGAGTGTAATGTACCATCCACGTAACTAGCCATGTGTTGGGCACCAGAAAAGCTGGCAGTCTGTGGTACAGAACACATAAACACCTCCCTGGGGGGAGTTTATGGTGGATGGATAAGATGTTAACATGAGCATAGAGTGTGTTTGTTAAATGCATGGATGAATGAATGAGGAATGCATACAGAAAGAAAAAGGAAATCCAGAGATCTGAGAAAATCTAGCAGGAACAGAGCTTAATATCTTTAGGAAGCAAGTGATGAATGAGGAAAAACTGTCCAGAAAAAGAGTATGTTGTGGAAGGAATCTTAACTGCTTCCTTCTTTATGGCCTGGAGGAAAGCCAGTTTAAGTACACATGTGCCTCTTCCCATGGTCTAGGGAACATGACTGGGGGCAGATCCCTCCTATGTGTGCTTCCTGTCTCTCTGCCCTGCTTCCCAACCTCATATGCTCTGGCTCTGGCCTTTCCCTCACTTGTCTGCCCCTTTCTTGTCCCAACTCTATGCTCCAACCCCACTCTTGCCTTTCCAGAGCTATCCCAGGCCAGTTTATTACTGCTCTGAAGCTCTCTGTCTTCAGGATGCCAGTTCTCAGGTCTTGCGAGTCTACTGGAATTATTTGCTGTCTTTATTCCAAGGAGTTCAGTATATAAAAAACATCTAATTTGGAATTTATATAAATGAGGTAAATATCTCATGTCTATAGGTTAAGCATACATATACACTTTTTTTCCTTTTAAGTAGTATTGTATTTTTTCCAATTTTATGTAAAGACAATTTTTAACATTAATTTTTAAAATAATTCCAAATAGTTCCAAATTTTCTCTTTCCCTCCCTCCTCCGCCTTCCTCCTCCTCCTCTCCCTTCTCTAAGACAGTAAGCAATTTGATATAGATTATATATGTGCAATCAGTACATATACACCTACTAGAAAAAAGACTGAGGGAGCCCTGTCATCCCTTCTCTGCCAGGCAAAGCTATATCACATCATAGGTTTTAGAGCTAAAACTTTAGACATCGTCTCATTCTGCCCCTTCATTTTAAAGATAAGGAAACGGAGACCCACGGGGAAGTGATTAGCCCAAAGTCCCACTGGCAGTAGAGAGCAGAACTGGGATTCTAATCTAAGTCCCCAGTCTACTGCTTTTTGTAGCCCACCGCAATGCCAAGTCTAAGCTGAGCAAATACATTTCTGTTCTATTCAGATGTTTGGAAAAGATAATTCACTGTCTCCTTCAGATACCTGTAGGAGCATTTCACAGTGCAGAAACGTACAACTAAGATTCCACTTAGCTCTCATTCCTTTAATAGGCTTATGTCAATTCTTGCGTTCAAATCTTTTCAGTGGTTCCCTATTATCTCTCACATTTAGTTCCATCTCCCTAGTATAGCAGTTAGGGCTGCCCACAATCTCACTTTCTTATCACACATACTTTCTTAGCTACTACATTCTGGCTAAATTGGAGGGCTTGCTCTTTCCCCTCTTCCCCAACATTCATACACATGTCCTGTTTTTTCCCACCTCCATGCCTTTACTTGTGTCATTCCAGACGATTAGAACTCTCCCACTCCTCCCTCTTCCACCAAATGATATCTTACCTATTCTAGTCTATTGCCCTGTTCAAATACTACCTCCTTCATTAAGCTTTCTCTCATCTCTACCCGATGATCTTCCAAATTGCGGGCTTTGAATGTCTGTATTGATGCACTTGAAGTTATTTAACCACCAGAGGGGGTTATAGCCCAGTTAGGTTGACCCTTTTCTGCAATGGGGACCCACATGCAGGCAGTCTCACCTTTACTCCAACAGTTATATACTTCACTCAACACCAGAGGGAACTCGGGAAAAATGCTAAACCTTATAGTTCTCAAAGAGAAGATGACCTCCACCCCATTTCCACCTTTTGTAAGTGGAAAGGCATCCTCCCTATTAGGACAGTGGGCCTGAAACATTTTGGTCTCAGAACACCTTTACCATTGTTTAAAATTACTGAGAACCCCAAAGAACTTTTGTTTATGTGAGTTAAAGCTGTTGACATCTACCTTACTGGAAATTAAAGCTCTTCTCCCTTCATGCTGTATTTCGAAGGACTCTAAGCATGTGAATGTGATATAATAGAGTTGACTATGTGATCACAGTTTGACTATATAATATATAATGCATATGTGTGCCCACATATATTACATATACATGCATGTGTGCATATGTATGCATATGTACACATGTGTATATGTACATGTACATATTATGTGTGTGTGTGTACAAGTATATAGTCAAGCCATGATGGTGAGGCATTATAAAATATATAACATACATATAATAATAATTAAAATATATAATATATAGTGTTTTACTCTTTACCATAGAATCAAACGGAATCAAACAATGTATATTAAATAAGTACCACAATGTTTCTGTGTTTTCTCCTGAGACCCAATCAGCCCACAATTGAGAGGTATGTTCCCAACCCAAGAATTTCTGGTGCTTAAGACCAGGATCTACCAGCATCTTCCACTGATTTTCTACTCAGAACCTCTCAAAGTCCACTTGGGGAACATAAGAACTGGGATTCCTTAACAGAGGTCTGTCTCCTCTTCAAGGGCAGCCACTGGCCATCTGAATCTGAATACTGATTCTTCCTCGAGTTATTCTACTGCAGTTTTCCACACCTCACTGCTCAACTCATAGTCCTCTTGTCCAGAAGTGTAACTTTGGCATCATAGCCTCATGACAGAAAAGCCTCCCCTGGGCCAGAAGCAACTATTCTTTGGGTCATTATCATCATGTCTTCCTTTTCTCTCTCTTCTCCAAGGTTGTGCCTAGACCACACTATCCATCATGTCTTCTCTGGCCTTTCAGTTCTTTCCAGATCAGTCAACACTTTTGGAAGCTTTACAGGAACAACTGGTTTAAAAATATGGAGTCAAGGACTTATCAATTAGAGCAAAGATATAATCCCTGTTACAATTATTTATGTATGTTTTGTAATCTCCTTCAGTATCATGAACTCCATAACAGCGTGTACTATCTTATTCTTTGTCTCTTTCCCAGTACACATTATCTAGCAGATTGTTGCTGTCAACACCTCTAAATACTGAGTAGCAATCCCACAAATATTTTCTCTTACCTTAAAGCATTAATTCTAACAGTGGATTACAAGGCTCAACAAAGTCCAGTGCTAATCGTGGATGGAGGTGTCCCCAGGGTCTCACAGGCTGTGCCATTGGAGATGCTTTGTGTATAGTCTAGGCAATAGACTGTGGTCACTAGCTAAGACCCTAGCTAAACAGGGGAAGCTCATCATGATTAGGCTTGCTGATTGCTAATGAATTTTTTGATCATTAGAAACAAAGAAAAAAAAATGTAATGGCCTCCAGTTGCAGCCAGCCAGCCCTTTTTCACTTCTGCAATGATGGTGCAGTAGTGGATAAGGGAATGATTTTGGACTGTCTACACCCAACAACTTAACTCTTAATACCCTCTATGTGACATCTTTGTCCAGTGGCCAACAAATGGACAAATGGACCTAGAGGAAATGAGTCATGTTGACCTTGACATTCTCACTATAAATGAAACCAGAAAAGAAAAAAGAAGTTCCAGCTACTTGGAAGGATGGTCCTCACACAGCTTCTTCTTGGATAGGCAAATAAAGAAACTGATTTTTGTCATGTTTCCGAAGGCAGGAAGAAACATCATTTCATGCAACCTTTTATTGCAGTGCTCATGGTAAGTACATACAAAAAGATCATTGCAACTTATGTCCCAACATCTGTTTCAGAGTATGAGAAAGTAGAGAAATTTCATGAAAACTCAATGTGATCTTCTGAATTAAATATGTGTATACTTTAATGTTTTATATCTTTGATACAAAAATGGTTAAAGAGAAAGCTTAAAAAAAACATACTAGAAAATATGATTCAGAAGTTGGGTTTTTTTTTTAATGAGACAAGCCAAAGACTTATAGACCCTTATGCATATATGCATGTGTATATATGTGTGTATGCATATATAATATACATATATATGTATGAATGAGTCAAGGAGCACTGAATAACTGAATAACATCATGAAAGATGAAAGCGATTACCATCCATCAGACGGGAAACAACCAGCTACCAGTATAGGAGCCATATAGTCAGAACATTAACTGTGAAAACAAAGATAACACCATAGTAGTGAATAAAAATAAAGAATGGAGTTGGGGAAATTCCAAACTGATATATTTTTTAAAGCCATTGATACTGAAAAATGGCTAAAAGAACAGCTATAACTCAGGCTATTACCATTTCCTTGGGAAGTTTAATGGATGTAAATCAATTACCACAATGAGGAGATTTTTAAAAACCTAGAAATTGTTTCAGGTGACAAACATTTGATTTTCATGGTAAACAGAGAATATAAACACATTTGTAAAATCTTGTGGAAGATGGTAGAAAAATTATAAACTGTATCACCTCATAAAATAGAACCAGTAGAGGAGAAAACAGGTTCACAGAAAGCTTGACAAGAGGCCCAATTAAGCCAGATCACTCGCAAGAGCATTGAAGGATAAAACTGGAAGAAGGAAAACATGAAAAATGAAAAAGATCTGTCATGATCTGTATAACAAATTATGTTCTCCATTAATGAACAGTGGAGCTACTTGTCATATTTGAACTCTTGACATAACCCCTGGTATGCTGTATGAGGAAAGAGAAATATCACTAAAGAAAATAAATATGGGAAAAATAGCTGGACTAGGCCAAGTATATGCATCCCATGCTGGAGGCAACCAATTTTTGAGGGCGTTAAGGGATCAGTTCTAAACGTATCTGGTAGCAGGTGCTTGGAAAAACATAATGATTCATTACAAAAAGAAAAAAGATCAAGGTGACCCATTGAGTAATTGACATTAATATATTGCTTTAAGAGATTTTCAAAGTACTTTACATAGATTATCTAATGTGAGCTTTACAATAATCCCTTGGCAGGATGTGGGTATTATGTTTTCCATTTGATGAAGAAACTGAATCCCAAAAAGGTTAAGTGACTTAGGGTTACATAGCTACTAAGTATGGAAAACAGAACTTACACTCAGATTTTCCTCACTTGAAGGCCATCATTCTATTCACTGTATCACATTACCCACTTACCTATCTCCAAAAGGCCATCATTGAAATGGTTTAAGAAAGTTAGAGGCTTTCACACACTGTTCTAGAACAAACTATGTCTTCAAAGGATGCAACTTAAAGGGGCAGAAAATACAAGATTCTTCTGTGTTGAATTTTATACTATAAACATGTTTGATTCAATAGAGCAAAATGTCACCTTCAATGCTCTTCTCCAAGGAGGTCTTTCCCACATGTTATAATTATAGAAGTTTCCTTAAAAGATATGACACCTAAATAACCTTGTTCAGCAACAGTGATGATCAATATCAAGGAAGATGTAGAATAGATAAATGTCTGTCTGACAAAGGTGTTGGTCACTAAGTGATTCCAACAGAATCCAAGTGGAAAAGAGGTTGCTTATAGATGGTGATAGTCCATATGTGCTCCTCTTTCTATATGGCACCAAGTCCTGGGGCTCTGCTGAGCTTCCTAAATGAGATCCATAGTTACTCAAAAGAATTAAGTCTAACTATCCACTTAGGAAAAAGTGGATGAAGAATGTCTGTTGATTAGGTTACAATGTGTCACTGAATGGATAGCCCTTAGAGTTGATCCAGCAGTACATCCATCTTGGACAAACATTGCATATAGACAATGAACTGGGTGAATAATTGAATAGGAGGAAATGAGACTGGGTTGCACCTGGGAAATTGTGTAGCACTTTTATTGACTCTAAGCTTTTTCTTGAAATATAGGCCCATCATATTAAAATCAATATTCTTGTAAAATAAAGTCATGAAATGACAGTTTCAAAATAAGTTTTAGATAATGCAAAGGGAAATGGAAAGACACAAGGTGGACATGAATAGACTGCAATGTGTAACTAACAAAAAAATTACACAAAAGAAATTGCATAAAATCAGATGCATGACTTGAAACAGATGAGTTGGTCATGAGTCAGGTTTGAGGGATATCTGATGACAGATATGATATGACCATCCACATGCTTTACTGGAATCCAGACAATATCAAGAGACCTAGAGAAAGGCCCCAGACACATTGGGTGGATCCATTATGGGAGATTTATGGAAAGACGTGGATAAGAGTTGAACCAGATTTGGGGATGGGGGATAGATTTTAATTCCCACCACTGGAGTGATTATCCATATTGTGATCACAGATCCACCATCAAGGTATGAATAGAGCTGAAAAAACTGGACTGTTCTCCACCCCTTGTTTTATATATGAGGAAACTTTTAGCTCAAAGAAGTTGTCATTTGTCCTAATCACATAAGTATTAAATAGAAGTACACAAGGGGGAATGTATGTGCTACAGAAAGGAGATCAATCCAAATAATCATATTGATCTTTACCACAGAAGAACCTTATGTTCCACAGGGACTTAATCTCTCATTGTATCTGTAATAGGTAATATGAATTCAGAGAGCTCCCATTTTTCACACTGGCCTGTTGTGAGGAAGAAACCAACTGGTATATTGATATACAGTGCTAGTTAGGGAACTGTGGAGTTCAGGCTTTGAGTTGAATCTGGAAGTAGAAGGCACAAGGTACACTTTAGTGATGGGACTAGGTGGTTTCCATGTTGGCCATCATTTCTGAGTGAAAGGCAAATTGAGTATTTTTGCAAATAAGTTACAAAAAAAAGTCTTAGTCTCTAATCTCAAACAAGATCCTCTCCTTAGCTGATAGCCTAGCTGAAATGTGAACCCTCTATATACCCTTGTTTCACCCCTCGAACTGGAGGTGATTTCTCATCTGATCTCAGAACTGTTTTTCCTTTAACGAACTTAACATATTCTAATTTATGTTTGTGTACATGTCTTTCTTCCTTTCACTAGATTGTAACTTCCTTGAGGTTAGGGACTGTGTCTTATTTATTTCTGTATTTCCTCTAGCCTCAAACACAATGAATTGTATTTAGTAGCTGTAGAACCATTGCCAAATGACATCACTTCTGTAAGCATGATTCTTCATCTGTAAGATGGTAATGGCAATTCTTGTGTGACCTTACAGGGTTATCATGAGTGAAATGCACTGTTATTATTGTACATGGTAAACATTCAGTAAATGTTAAGTGACTAAACAAATTGGGGTTTATGGCAGGAAACAACATCTTTCCAATATCATTTTGTCATCAACAAGTAATACTTGGTTAGAGTTCTCTGTCAGGTAATAAATGGCAGAACTAAACCTAACACATGGAAATTTCAGCTAGCAGCTAATGGGTACTTAGAGATGCTTCCCTTACATCTTTCTTCCATGCAGGTAACTGTTCCCGAACCACCTGTCACCTTCCAAGTCCTGGAAAGGGGGGAAGAGCAGCCAACCTGGAATCTGTGAAGCCCCTATATATGATGGCCCTTGGCCTGCTGGTCAAATACCCTGATTCAGCACTGGGACAGCTCCATATTGAAAGCACTTTAGATGGAAGCAAATTGTATATTACAGGAAATGGTGTTCTCTTTCAGCATGTCAGGTAAATCCCTGAAGATTTCCCCTCTGGGAAAAGCATCCCATTGGAAATTTGATTTTAGCTTTGCGTTTTACCACAAATAAGACCCTAAGCATCCCTGAACCACAGAGGAGGAGATAACTTCCATTTTCTTGCTTATTGACCAGTGTGACACAAGAATCATGGAAAGAAGCCCTGTTTCAACATGGGTTCTAATGTTGCCTTTCTAGGAATAAACTAGTTCCCTAAACTCTTTTAGGCACAAGATCCAGAATAGAAGAAGCACAGAGAGCCAGGAATTGGAAGACAGTTATTTCACTCACTCATAGCTCCCATGCTTGAGGCCTTCACAATGCATAAGCACATTAGTTACTCAGATTGTATATTTTTATTCATTGTGCCTCATCCCAAAGAGGAACCACACATGTGAACTATTAGGGAATCACTGTATCAATTTGTAATGATTCTGAAATGATCAGTTGTTAACCTGATCCTTAGGAGATCCTAAGGATCCTAGAGTATTCCTAGAGTATTCTGATAAAAATGTGACCAGAACCTCTTAAATTTTAATCAGGGAAGAATATGTTGGAGATGATAGATTAGAATTATTGCTATGTTCTTAGTACTATTGGTTTAAAGAGTAGACATCCTCAAGGTTGAGGGTGAAGGGTTTGGGAGGGGAGAAAAAGATTCAAGCTCTCCATGACAAAGTTCCTCTTTTGGATAGGAATTGGCTGGGAACCTGCAGGCTGCCCCTAACAGAGACAATTTCAGAGGTATATGAACTCTGCGCCTTCTTGGACAAAAGAGACATCACCTATGAACCTATGAAAGTTGCTCTGAAAACACATCTTGAACCTAAAACTCCAACTCACAAATTGCTTGGTAAATGAGTATATTGATCAATCTACTGTTTTATATCAAGGCTAGGGGTGTTAAAGACTGTGAAAATGTGGTAGATGGGCTAAAGACAGTATATGAAAGAAATAAAAACCTAGGGTCAGAAACTGAAGTCTCCATTTAGAGGATAAATTTATTACTAATTACTCTTAGGATAAGAGCCTGAGTGCTAGACCTCCTTATGTTATCCACACAGCTACAAGTAGCAAACACTTGATCATTATTATCATAAAATAATAGCTGTCAAACATTCATAAGGTCCTGGACACTCTATAGGACATGGAAAGCAACCATATCAGCCCTTAGTGAGCTTACCTTCTATTCTCATTTTACCAAGTACTTAACCTCAACTGACCTCAAGTGAAAAGCAATTAATTTAGTTGAGCACAGCTGTATTAAATGTAAACACCAATTGCTTTTACATATCCAGTGCAATCTGTCACCCAATTAGAGAAGGAGATTCTGCTGAAACTAGTTTCCAAACATCCAAATGGAACCTTAATACACTTATCCCAAGAATTAGAGGTTATATGTTCATTTTTATAGGATTTTTACATTTTTGGTTGTTTACTTGACCAGTGATGTCCAACTCTTTGTCAACCTATTTGAGATTTTCTTAGCAAAGACACTGAAGTAGTTTGCCATTTCCTTCTCCAGCTCATTTGACAGATGAGGAAACTCATCAGTGACTTGCCCAGGGTCACACAGCTAGCACATGTATGAATTTGGATTTGAATTCAGGACCTCCTGACTCCAGGGTCCATGCCCTACCTACTGTGTCACTTAGCTGTAGATAAAGAACTTACTATTCTCCATATACCTTCTCTCTGTAGAAATTTTAGTGGCTCTAGAGTGACAAGCTCTACAAACATGTATACAATCATTACCACTACCACTAGTCCTCAGACAATGTTTAGATTTATTCTTTTTTTAAAATGCTAACATTTTAGCAATTACATGCAAAAACAATTTTTACCATTCATTTTTTAAAACTTTGAGTTCCAAATTCCCTCCTTTCCCACCCTATCATTGAGAAGGCAAGAAATTTGATAGAGGTTATGCAAGTGAAGTCATACAAAACATTTCCATATTAGTCATGTTGTGAAAGAAAACACAGAACAAAAAAAAAGAAAAGAAAAAGTTTTTTTTAAAGTATGCTTCAATCTCCATTCTGATCCCATCAGTTCTCTCTCTAGAAGTGAAGAGCATTTTTCATCATAAGTTCTATGAAATTGTCTGAGAATAGCTAAGTCATTCACAGTTGATCACAATATTGCTGTTACATCTTAGATTCATTCTTACCAATTTCTATGAAATGTCCCAAACACTAAAAGTAGCCACTTAAGAACTAGAGTCAGCCCCAATCATCTCCCCAGGGGCAGGGAACCTGCATCCTCGAGGCCACTTGTGGCTTTCTAGGGCCTTTGATGTGACCTTTTGACTAAGTCCAAGTTTTATAGAACAAATCCTTTTATTAAGGGGATTTGTTCTGTGAAGTTTGGATTTAGTCAAAGGGCCACAATTGAGGACCTAGAGGGCCACATGTGGCCTCAAGACCTTAGGTTCCCCACTCCTGATCTATTCCAAATGTCCACTTGAAAAGAGTAGATTGATTTAGAAATAGTAGTTCCTGAGGGAACCAGGCTTCTTAGTTCCCTGCCACTATCCCTAAAATAACTCACATTTCTTTGGTATTTGCCACTTACAAAGTACTTTCTTCATGGAAACCCTGTGAAATAAAAAGTACAAATATTATTATCCCTATTTTACACATCAGAAATAACCAAATATCTACTACAGTGGCATATCCAAATCTGATTCACTGAAAGAAATCTATGGAGAGAAATGTGGCAGGGGCCCTGAGTGTGAGGAGCAACAGAGGTCATTGTCTCCTGTTGATTATATAGCACAATCCTTTTGATAATGGATTTAGAGCTAGAAGACAGTCTCTGGCTTTTTTTTCAAGGATTAGGAAACAGAGGCACAGAGAGGCTAAATGTCTTGCCTAAGATCACATAGTAAGTGGGCTGGGTTTGGATACAGGCTCTCAGATTCTACATTCTGTGCCCTGTCCATGGAATGCAGCTTTCTTTTAGAGACTGGAAGTGTTAGGGACTGAGTTCAGGACACTGCACCTGTGTGGCCTCATAGTGATGTTGAATTTCAGGGTAAATTACTGTATAAGTCCTAGAAATTCCCCGCCTCATTCCTCCTGTGATGTCTCCATTTTAATCAATTTTTCTTAGATGAAGCTTGGACAGCAGAGATCACAGTCTATTCACCTCATCAGATTGTGAAAGTTTATGTAGGAAGCCACTGGTATGCAACCTCCCTACAGACCCTACTGAAGGTACTGCTCTTTGTGGGTTTGCCTTTCTCATCTTCCTTTCTGATTTGTTTACTGTACTTCACTAGAGCTAGTTACTATGATCCATAATAATAGTAATTTAAATTTGAGATAGGGCTTTAAGTTCCTAAAGCATATTATATTATTTCATTTGATTCCTATTATACTGTGAAGTATATATTATAAATATTGTTATTCCCATTTTTTAGATGAGGAAAGTGAGGTTTAGAGGCTAAGTAATAACTTTCCGACCTTGATCAAGGTAGTAATTGACAGGTTTGCAATCCAAACTGATGTTTTCTTACCCTAAGTGCACTACTTATTTCACTGTCATTCAAGGAGCATCTGTAATAAATTTACAAGAGTCTACTCACATACTTTTTCTACCAAAATCCAGTGGCCCTGAGGAGTCAGAGGATGGGCCTGGGGGCAGGGTTCTTCTGTGTTTGGTTTAGGATTGAGCACACTGGGTCAAGTGTGATTTTCATCAAAGAGGAGCTACCCTAGGGAACAGGGGGAAGGCTAGAAGTGCAGCAGAGATTACCTGTTGAGCTGTTAGCTGGAAAAATCTCCTGATGCTTTGGCTTCCTGCTAATTTAGTCTGGTTGACAGAGAAGGAAGAAAACCCCAAAGTATCTTCTGTTAGAGGATGACGCAGGAAAATGAGATGGGAAACTAGGGAACCCAGAGGAAACCTCCCTCTTTACTAAGGAGATGAATGCTTGGAATTAAGTCTGATTTCCTTCTCCAGTATCCAGAACTGCTGTCTAACCCCCAGAGAGTATATTGGATTACATATGGACAGACTCTTCTAATCCATGGAGATGGACAAATGTTCAGACATGTTCTTAACTTCCTGAGACTTGGCAAACTGTTTTTACCAACTGAATTTAAGTAAGTGAAAAAAGGAAGGTTACCTGAAGGTTGCCTAAATTGATATCAGCTCTCTGCAAAGGATATCTATTTGGGGCCATTGGGAAGGGTAGATTATTTCTAATATGTGAACTGAGGTATTCTCCAAAAGAAATGACACTAGCATTCTGGTTTCATTACACATGGAAAATAAAATCTTAGAACTGGAAGGGAATAAAGAGATAATCAAATATCTGTTCATAGATGAAGGCGCCTGAGCCCAACCGATATTAAGTTACTTACTTACCTAAGGCCACACAATGAGAGACAGAACTGGAATTAAAAACCAGGTTTTCTAGCACTTGGTCCCTACAAGATGCTAGTGATGCTGTATGTGGCACTGACACGGTAGAGGAATATGGAACCCCTAGAGCAAAGTTGTATCAAAGACCTGGGACATTAGAGACAGTTAAAATTATCTTCTCTCTTCCCAAATTTGCCTGAAGCCTGTTCCTGGACCTCACCTTTGCCCTGTGGGTGCTTAATGCTACTTTGATCGTCCTAGTGTTAGAGGTGCCAGAATGAATTCAAAACTCAGAGCAGGCTCCCTGTCCAGTCTAGAATTGGAACCATTCACCAAACTGACGAACCTATTATTATTTGCAGAGAATGGCCTCTCTTCTGTCAGGAGGTTGAGGAGTACCAAATTCCCTCTCTATCAGAGGCCCTTTCTCAGTGTGAGGCTTACAGGTAAGGAAAATCTTCTCAGGAAATGGAGGCAAAGAGTTTCTATTACATGTGTCCCTTTAGGCAGAATTCCCTAATCTCCAAAACACATTTGTTCTATATAGTATAGACATGGAACCAACACAGAGAGATATCTAGTAGAAGTCAGTACTGCTGAGATACTAATGAACCCTTCCAGAACATATTTAAAAATAATAACTCATATTCCTATAGTATTTTATGGTTTACAAAGCATTTTCTTCAAAGAAACCCTGTGAAGTAGGTAGTAGATCATTACTATTGAAACGAATTTGGAGATAATCTGGCTCATTTGACAGATATGGAAATGAGTCATAGTCAGAGGAAATCTCGTGCCCAAGTCACACAATGAGATTTCAGGCAAAGCTAGGACCATAGCGTTTGTCTTCACATTCCTAATTCAATGCTCTTTGGACGATTTCATGCCATGAAGTCCTACACATGGCCAGGTTCAACACATGCCCGTGATTGAACAAGCATTCTGGAGAGGAAGGGCAGCAATTCCCCACTTAGGGAAAAGGAGGTAGGGTCCCAGCTGGGAGGAGACCAAGCACAAACCAAAAAGCAAGATCAAACTGGAATCCAAGTGACTTGCTCCCACAGGCATCTCAGCCCAGAGACTCTAAGGCTCTGGCAGTTAGAGACTAGGCCAGGAAGTCAGAGTGCAGGGCATAGCACAGAAGAAATGATTTGTCTGAATCAAACCCATTCCATTAAGGATTCCTGAGTTCCCACTCCCCTGGGCACTGCCCAGCTGCTGCGATGGTGGTGAGGTCTGCCAAGCCTCTGATGGCTCCAACCCCAGCCAGCCCCAGGGTCACAGCGAGGCCTCTTCCACCCCTGCTTCTCACCTTCCCAAGTGCTTTCATTTCCAGTCCATGGGCAGCCTCACAGATAGGTTGATGGGGGATGTTTGCTCACTGACTGGGCCCCAGTTGGGTTTTGCAGATCCTGGACTCAGGAGAAGGATTCTGAGAATGAAGCAGCTTTTCCTATCCGGAGACTGCACGTAGTGACTGAAGGTTCACCTGTTGAGCTCAACCGAGGCCCTAAGGAAGTAAGTATTGGAGGCACACTGAGGATCCTGCCTGGCCTTGGCGAGCCAGAGACCTCCCTTGGCTCCTGGCCCCTAGCAGCTGTGTGTCTCTGAGCCAGTCTCTTAATTTCTGAGTTTCAGGTTCCTGTCTGTGAAAAGATCACATGTGCACCATTGACCTCACAAGGACTAGAAGCAAAGCATTCTCTGGATGCATTAAAGCACTAGAGAAATAGAAGTGATTATTATCACAACAGGTGGAATTTATACAGCGCTTTAAGGTGGCAAAGTGCTACAACAACAGCCCCAAAATGTAGCTGGTGTTTACACAGCACTTACTATGTTCCAGGTGTTGTACAGTGATGTACAGTTGTTACCTCAGTTGTTCCAATAGCCCTGGGAGGAAGTACTATTATTATCCCTGTTTTACAAATGAGGAAACTGAGGCAAAAAGAGATTTTTTTTTTTTTTTTATCCAGGGGTCAAATAGCTAGTAAGTAGCTAAGGCTGGATTTGTACTCAGTTCTCCCTCACTCTAGGTTCAACACTCTGTCCACCTAGCTTGCCCCATCATCGGTGCCTCTTACTTCTTTGGCAAGTTTGTTGAACATTGGCTAATTGCCTGTGATTAATTAGAAACTTCAGAAAGCTTTGCTTCTTATGGACAGGAACCATTGCTCCCTGCTGTGTGAGAGCCTTTTTGGATTTCCTCAGCACTAGTAAATAATAACAATTAATAACACTGCCACTGTTGGAGAAAACCTGCCCTTGTGACAACTCTCCCTGGCTCCCCAAATGACTGACCAGAGACCAGAGTAGGGTAATGTATATCAGGTGTGAGCTCCTTGTGGTTAGTGGTTACCAGGTGGTTAGCCTTTGGGTTGAGAGACATTATGGAATAATAATGACTCTAATTTCTAGGATATTTTGAGAGCACTGGATTTAAAGTCAGAGATTCCAGGTTCAAATCCTCACTTTCCTACTTCCCCCTATCTTATGCTGAATGAGTCATGTAAACTCTCTGGGTTCAGTTTTCTCCTCTGTGAAAAGAGGGGTTTGGAATAGGTAAGCTCTCTATTACCTTCCAAGTTTAAAACTGATTCAATAGGGGTACAAGCAGGTAGTACAAAGATCATCAGCATCATGTTATGGATGAGGAAAATGAAGTTGAAAAGGGAGGTATCTTGCTCAGGGTTGTAGAGTATGTAAGTGTCCATGTTGGGATTGGTATCTAGGTCTTCTGACTCCAAGTCCAGGATTCTTTCTCTTATACTGTACAGCCTCCAGTGGCCTCAGGAATAGAATGGCATTACTCTGTTTTCTCCTTTTCCAGACTGCCCCCTGCGTGCCTGTGGAGTTTAGAGATTGCTGTGGGACTCCATGGAGTAAAATGAAGGGAGTGCCAGCCAGGTCAGGCCTAACTGAAGAAAATGAACAGTACACCAGAACAATCCACTTGTCCCTGTGCAGAGGTGTCAAAAGAACCAGTAACACTGCGGTGTATCCTCAGTGCCCAGGCCTATTTACCAACCCCAGGCATTGGAGTCATCCTGAGAGCCCTCCAAAAAAGAAGTGCTCCACTGTCAATATCATCCCCAAACCAGAAACTACAGATCCTCCTGTCACCCCCATGCAAAAACTGATTTCCCTGGTTCGAGAGTGGGACATGGTCAACTGCAAGCAGTGGGAATTCCCCCCAGCGGCACCCTCAAGAAGCACAAACCTAGAGGAGCCCGCTCCGAGGCCCCTCTCTGGGAATGATGCAGCTTGTCAGCTCAGTCCAGTCTCTGCTCCATGGAAAGCTCGACCGGCTGCCACAGAGAAGACTCCAAGTCCCCAAGCCGTGACCATGGCCAAGGAAAAGGGCTCAGAGCAAATATTCAGGCCCTATCTCCCAGTAAAAAGAGCCATTGCCTTGAAAGACTGGGCAAGGCAGGGAGCAAAGGAGAAAGGCAAGTGCAAACAGAATTTTTAAGTATTAAGTATCAGCTCTAGACAGAACACAAAATGTACACGAGCCAGTGTTTGCCCTCATGCCACTTACAGTTTACTAGTATCCTCAGGCACACTTTTCTTGTAAACACTTTTCTAGGAAGCAGAATGCAGACAGTCAAGGAATTATCTTAGTAAGAGTTTCCAGAAATTTAGAGCCAAAAGGGACTTTCCTCATTTTGTGTACGCATTCCCCCAAGTTCGTTGTGTGGCTTTCCAGTATTCTAGACGTAAGGTGGGGAGGGGTTCCTTGAGGAAACTGTAATATCAGCAACATCACCCTGAAAGAAGTGAGGGTGAAATTCTACACCACCAGGCCAGCCCAGGCAGCGGTTTTCAGCATAAAAATAGATTTACCTCTGCGTCGCTCCAAATACCTCCGACTCTCTCCTTACTCACTGTGCACCTCCTGGGCTAACACTTATGGTTCCCATACCTGTACTGCAGACTCAGTAAAGTTCCACTGCCAAGTTAGTTTGTCAAAATTGTGTTGATCCCAGGCCCTCCTTCTGCAGAGGAACAACAAGGTTCTGTGTCAGAAAGTGATTTATCCAAGGTCATAGAACATGTTAGTGGCAACATCAAGATTAGAATTCAAGTCTCTTAACCCCCAGTTCAGTCCTCTTTTTTTTCCACTGCAGTATACTCTTTCTCATCATATTCTTCAACTGCCTTCCTCATCCTTGTTGATGGGTCCCTGACATTGTTCCAAGGTGCAGGGTGAGAACACCCACCCTCCATCTATAAGGCCTAGATCCTGTCAGGAGATGGTCAAATGGCCCCTGAAGGATGGACATAAAGTAGCTAGAAATCACATGAAGAGAGGTGAAGTTCAATACAACCTTGATGTCCCTATAACGAAAAGCTCTCCAACTGTTAGCTCCCTAATCTCTAGTGAGATTTGCTGCCCCCAAGTTCCAATGCCTCATGTTGTTTTCAAATAATTCTCCCCTCTCTCTATTCAATTCCTGCTTCTGGTCCACTTTACCCAGGCTCTAAATTCATGTCTCCAGGACAACCAGAGTTTCAACCAAATATCTACCATAGTGGAAGCAATAGAGAACAGATGAGTCTCATGTTTTGGCACATATGAAGAGATGTTTGCATTGGAATCCAGGGGAGGGAGACTGGTGCCAGCAGTTTCAGTGTTAACAGTGTCTGTAACCAAGAACCTGCCTCTCTGGGTGAGGGTCTCCACTTCACAGACATATATTAAATGTTAGAGATAATAAGGACCTATGCATAGAGAACATTAGAATATGTTAACATAATATTAAAGGTAGAAGGGACCTTAGAAATCTTCTAGGTCAACACCCTCATTTTACAGGCAAATAAACTGAGAGGAAAGTGACTTGCCAGGACTAGAACTCTAGTTCCTTAAGGGAACCCTTCCTTCTTAGACTCTCAGTCCCTTTATTCTTCCTTAGAAAATAGAACCATCTACCACAAAGAAGACTCCAGATCTCCAGGCAGTGATCTCTTACTACCTTATAGAAACCAAGGCATGTGTTTCCTCCACAGAAACCTCCATCCCTGAGCAGCCTGCACTGGAAGCTGATGAGCTGGATGACGTGGGGATCATTCTCAAAGTGACCCATCCCCCAGTTGTTGGGAGTGATGGCTCCTGCACATTCTTTGAGGACAGTGTAGTGTATACCACCCAGCTCGATGACATCAGACTGGCCCCATCGAAGAACAGCCCTCTATCCAGAGGTGAGAGAAGGGCATAAGAAAAAGATAACCAGGGAACTGGCCTCTGACAGAACCTCCAGAGTCCCTGCCCAGATGTGTTGTTTTTAGGAGACCAGCCTTGTCATAGGATGACAGCATAAGAGGATCAGAGCTGGAAAGAAGAGATTGTTCGGTTCAGCCTCTCCATTTTGTAGATGAGGAAACTGAGGACCGCAGAAATGCAACGACTTGTCCAAGGTTGCACAGATAGTACTGAGCAGAATTAGGATTCACATTGGCTTACTGAACTCCAAGTTCATTGCTCTTTCTCTAATCTCATACCAGGTTTCACCCTGGAGATCAAGGACTTTTAAACCAAAGGATGGCCTTTGGAGGTGAAGACCTATAGATACAGTGCCATGAATAGCCTAGGACTCCAGAGAGGCATATTTGGGAGCCTTGTTCCAATATGCTAAGCAGAAGTGGAAGGCAGAGAAATGGACTGGGATATGTGGCAATACAGTCTTTCCCAAGTGGTCCTTAAAGAGTCTCATTCCAAGGAGACTGGAACTCTATAGTAATCTGTTGTTTATTGCATGATTTAATGCTGGCCTTACCCTTTCTCTGCAGAAGTGACTTTCCTGAGTTTCTCTCTGTCCCGGGAGGAGATGTTTTATGCCCGGAAATGCCACTGTTTCCTGACCGACATCATCTTGGATTCCATTAGGCAGAAGGACCCCAAAGCAGTGACAGCCAAGGTGGTAGCCCTGGCTAATAGACTATGGGTATGTGTGACCTTGCCTCTGTTCTTGGACCTTGGGCTATGGCTAGAGGTGAGTCTGGGATCTCTCTTAGCATCAGTCTAGGGTGTTACCTGTGGCCTTGTGAGAAGCCTCTGGGGATATGTCTATTGGATTGAGAAATTCCTACTTCTTCTATCCCCTTACCCAGCAACAAGAGGAGGATGCAGACCAGGAGTGGGCACCACACATAGACCTGGGAGAAATATGTGACATGGAATAGGGAAGTATGAAGGGCAGGGGAGCAGGGGACAGATGCTGAACTGTGGTTTTCCTGGCAGACCCTTCACATCACTCCCAAACAGTTTGTGGCAGATTTGCTGACCATCACAGGCTTTAAGGATGATAGACACACCCAAGAACGGCTACACAGCTGGGTAGAGGTAAGAGTTCTCCCAGAGCTGGACCAGACCAGGCTAGAAGCTCTTCAAGGCAAAGGTGGCTCATTGTCATCTGTGTGAAAGTGGGAACGTTCTCAGTAGTGTCAGAGGAAATCTTGTATACTTCCCTGCCTGTCGTCTCCTGGGGTAAATGCCCAAGCAGGCAGGAATTGATATCTTGCCATTTCTGTGGGTGAGAGTTAAGACCTAGTAGAGCTGAGACCTATACGAAACAGAAACTTAAATGAGTCAGAGATGGCTACAGATATGAGTCCTACTCCTGGGCCTTCTTCTCACACTCCTTCATCCCCTCGATCTTCCTCCTGTCATGCCATTTCGGGGCAAGAAGGCCTTAAGGTGCATATTAATTAACCAAACATATTAAGAGCCCATAATAGGCAGGCAGCATCCCAATGTGGAGGGATGGCTGGAAGTGGAATGGGAGGACATGGCTTATTCACTGGGCCACTTCAGGCACAAAGTTACTGACTCTCATTTTCCTCCTGTGTTAACTCAGGTGATTGGACAAGAGCATTCTTAAGATCCCTTCCACCCCTAGCATTCTCTGTGAAAGACACCATCCTAGGGCATAGCCAGAAGGCCTGGACTAAGGGGCACTGACCACCTGATCATTCTGAAGTCACAGCAGGATTTGTTTATATAGTACCTTCTCTAGGTCAGGTGTGATCACCTCCACTTTACAGATGAGTACTTGCACAAGACCCAGGAGTTGGGTAGTTCTGGACCAGGCTTCAGACTCCAGCCTCCTGAGGCTAGTGTTTTTCTCAATAGTTCATGGAGAACCTATCATATAGAAGGTACTATGGATACTAGACAGGGTCCTTGGCCTCAGGAGTTTATATTCCAGTAGCATGGCCTGGCCGGGTTAGTGGATTCTTCTTCATTCCTAGGCTGAGCTTACAGGGTCTGCAAGACTAACACTAAATTTCTCCACAGAGATTGGAGGGGGAGGAATTGTGTGGAGAAGACCAAGGAGACTGGAGAGGGAAGGAGGAGGAATGAAGGACTGGGACAAGTTAGGTCTCCTTTGCAGTGTAGCCATGAGAGTAGCTGGGCTTAGAAAAGCCAACACAGAAGAGAATGTTTTTTCAATTAAAAGTTCTTTGAGAGCACTGTTAGGGATGGAAGTAATTGTAGTTGCTTCTCCTCACCTGACAGAAAAACCCTCAAAACTGGCTCAAGTGGTCACATCAGAAAAAGGCAACAAAAAGCTGGGATAGCCAACACATTGAACAGTAGTCAAGATCCCCAAAGATCTCAAAGAACTAAAATGATGGGCCAAACCTAAGAAGGTGAAATTGTTTAAGTCCTGCACTTGGGTTCAAAAGATAGTTGCACAAGTATTGGACCTGGGGGTGGTCCAGTATCATTAGACACAAATTGTGAAAAATGTGGGGGAATAGGGGCACAGAAAGGTCAAGGAGAATGGCAACCCAAAAAATGAATGTAATCTTTGCATCAATAGAGGAAAAGTGGCCAGCATGAGATGACAGTCAATCAGGTAACATTTATTAAGCACTTTCTCTTTGTTAAGCACTGGGTTAAGACCTGGGAATACGCAATGAAGCAAAAGACAGTCCTTGCCCTCAAGGAGCTCACAACCTAATGGGGGAGACAACATGCACACAAATACGTACAAACAAGCTATTTGCAGGATAAATAGAAAGTAATGGACAGAGGCAAGGCACTGAGATTGAGAAAGGTTGGGAAGGTCTCCAGTAAAAGATGGGATTTTAGCCAGCAGGTAAAGGAAGCCAAGGAATGCAGTAGGCAAATGAGGAAAGAGAGCTTTCCAGGCATGGGAAACAGCCAGAGAAAATACCTGGGGCAGAAAGATGGTGTGTCTTGTTTGTGGAGCAGTCAGGAGACCAGCGTCATTGGATGGAAAAGTATATGGTGGGGAGTAAGGTGTAAGAAGAGTGGGTGGAGGTTAGGTTTTGAAGGGCTTTAATCAAACAGTGCTTTGTTTTTGATCCTAGAGGCAACAGGGAACCGCTGGAGTTAATTGAGTAAGGGGGTGACATGATGAGATCTGTGCTTTAGGAAAATCACTTTGGTGGCTGAATGAAGCAATGAGTTGGAGTGGGAGGAGACTTGAAGCAGGCAGACTCACCAGCAGGCTATTGTAATAATCCATCTGTGAGGTGATAAGGGTCTGCACCAGGATTGGGGCAGAGGAGAGAAGGGGGAATATTGTAGTGGTAAAGGCAGGCCTTGGTAACAACTTGGACATATGGAGTAAGAGATAGTGAGGAGTTCAGGATGACTCCAAGGTTATAAACCTGAGAGACTAGGAGGATGGTGTTACCCTTTACAGTAAGATGGAAAGTGTGAGGTGTGGAGGATTTTGGTGGAAAGATAATGAGTTCTGTTTTAAATATATTTGGTTTAAGACGTCTACTGTACATCCAGTCTGAGATGTTTGAAAGTCAATTGGAGATGTGAGATTGATGATCAGAAGAGAGGTTAGGGCAGGACAGGTAGATGTGAGAATCATGAGCATAGAGAGGGTCATTTAATCCATGAGAGTTGATGAGGTCACTGAGTGAAGAAGAACAGAGGGAGTAGAGAGGAGAGGGAACCCAGAGGGACACATATGGTCAGAGGGTATGATCTGGGGAATCCAGCAAAGGAGACAGGGAAGGAACAGCCAGAAAGGAGAAGAACCAGGAGAAAGGGGTCATCAAAACTAGAAAAAAATATCAAGGAGGAGAGTGGTCAAGTGTCAAAGGCTGCAGAGCTCAAGGAGAATGCAGAGAAAAAGCCGCTGTCTCCCTGTTTGCTGCCTGGGTCACACCATACTAGTGGGCACTGTATTTTAGGAGGTATGTGGGCAGTCAGGATGGTGAGCAGCTTCACGAGACTGTGCCATGTGAGTATTGACTAAAGAGAGTAGGGGAGGCTGGCGGGGAGGAGAGATTTAGTGGTGAAGGACAAGGCTACTTTAAATGTGGTGGGCCTTGACATAGAAGAGGACAGAACCAAGGGGAAAGGGTGAAAGGGGCAGAAAGGCAGGTTGGAGGGTTGGTGTGAGCAGATTGTGGCACATTAAAAATGAAGAATTACAAAGAAACATTACAAAGAAGTGTGAAGGATGTCAGTCTACAAGTGTTTGATCAGAAAAAAGATGGGCCAGGGGTGTTTAGTCAACAGACAGCCCCTGCTCCTGCAGTGCCCACACAATATGAATAGGAAGCCCCCTCCCAACAGGAGAGGAATTGTCCTCTTATGGCTGATCCCCAAGAAGAGTGGACAAGGGTCCCAAAGGATGGCTGTGATTGGCATCACAGATGGGAGGACTCATGGACCCATTAGGAGAAAACCCTTGCTGCCAATCAGACTTGTCCCTATGTGTTCCCATGAGGGACCTTAGAATGGAGTGGCTTCCCCATCACAGGAGGCCATCAAGCAAAGCCAAGGGAGCTTCTGGTCAGGAGAGAGTCAAAGAGGTCATTCCTCTTCAAGTAAGGCCTGCCCAAGATGATCTGTGAGTTTCCTGTCAACACTGGGGTTCTGTGGTCCCTCTAACTCCTCTGCCCCCTGCTAGCCCTTGGAGAAGTGCTCCCAAGGGATGGGCAGCAGGGCCATGACTGTATCCAGCCCAGCCCCATCCCTGGCTCAGAGCCTCCTGGGGACTAGACACACATGACCTCAGGGGGCCCTGCACTGAGGGCAGTACTGGCCTGGCTTTCCTTTCAGCTCACACTGCCGTTTGCCAGGAAGTACAGCCGCTGTGTGGACCTGCTCATCAAGAAGGGTTTGTCCAGGTCTGTCTCCTACTCAGTCCTGGGGAAGTACCTGCAGGAGTGTTAGGGGAGTAGCCACTCACAGCTGGAGCTCATGTCAACTGTACGTCTTTGTGCATGAGTATGTACATCTTTGTGTATGCACACAAACTTGTGTGTGCATGTGTGCATACAGAGCCTGTCCTTTTGTAAACAAATAAAGTTCTAAACCAAAACAAAGTGGTAAGCTTCCCTCTCCAAGAAAGCAAAAGACTAAATTACATCCAAGTAGATAAACCTTTATTAGAAACAGTTCAAAAAAGCCATCAATCAGGTCAACATAACATGAATCCAGGGAAGAATGCTAGGATGGGATCCTGGTGAGCTCAGGACTAGAAGGAAGGGATCTGGCTAGCATGGTGGGGAATTTCCTGGGGAGGGGTGGGCAGAGGACAACTTCAGCTTTCTGCTGGACCCACCACTCCCTGCCAAACCTACCTTTGTCCACCCCACCATTTCCCCAAATTCACAGAGCTACCCAGCGTACTCTTTCCCTAGTGGAGAATAAAGAGAAAAGCTATGAGATCCGGTAAGGGAGCCTAGAGATACAGAAAATGGCAGGTCAGCCACAGCAAGGTCTTGTGGGTCTTTGTCCCTGAGACTGGAGGAGACCTGAAGCTAAGGAGCTGGGCCAGTCCTAGAATGCCAAAGGAAGAAACAGATCCTGGGAAATCCCCTTTCTCCAAGTCCGAGGGGGTTGACTACCATCTTTGTCACTGACTGCGCTGTAGGTGACACTATCTATGCCTGATAACACCCTCCACCTCACCACCTACTCCTATCCCCAGAGGCCATGACAGCCATTTCCAGACATCTCCAAGTTCTCTGTCAGCCTGGCTAAAATAAAATATGAAACACAATACCCTCCCCTCTAGTCTAATTATAACTTAAAGCGGGGCTCTGTCCAATTGCCCCTCCAAGTCTCCATACAGATGACTAGGAGAGGCCACAGGGCCATTTTTGGCCACCCCAGGACAGGCCCTTTTGTCAAAATTAGCCATGGGCATTAAGCGTCCCTCTGCCCCTCCTACGTTTTCTCCCTCAGCAGGAGCTAAGGAAGTGGCTACTCAGACATTCAAAATGGTTATACTCTCAGAATGTGTGGCTAACAGAGCTGCCTGTTCAGGATGTAGGGCATCATCTTAGGTAACTGAAACAACTAAAAAAGGGAACACAAACTCATGCTCTGGGTCTTGCCCTGACCAACAACAGGATAATGGACCAGGGTGGGGCCTCCCTAAGTCCTGGGCCTCCCAGCTGAAGGGGAAGAACAGATGCAGAGAAAAGGTTTCCCTCCTCCTGTTCACCAGCAGTCAGCATCCACCATCACATCTGCCAAAGCAGAGCTTAGACCTGTGGAAGCACAAGAGATATCAGGCCCAGGTTCCCCCAACTCCCCAACCAGAGTGTCTAAGCATCTTTTCGAGCATTAGAGCCCTGGCCCCACCCAGGATAGCAAATGCTGACCAACCCTGTTAGGTAAACTAAATGATGCATTTCAACGCCTCAGGAGAAAGGTGAAGGGAATGGACAAGAACCTGAACATCCCAGGATACTTACTGAGGATATATATTGACTCTGGCCACAGTGGGGTTTGTCTTCCAGGGGTGATATGGGTTGCTCTTCACAGCCACTGGCCCGGGTCAGACCAGGTGCACAACCACTATCTGAACCACTTGAACTAGCTGATGGACACTGGGACGAGGCTTCAGAGCTCTCAGGAGCTGAGGGAGCCAGAGTAAGGAGAGAGTGAGTGGAGGGGCAGTGCCTCCCTTAGCCACCCACCTTCTTCACTATACAAACTCAGTTCCTCTGCCTTAGCACCCAGACTACCCCACTAGGTCCCTTATATCTCTAGCCCTTCAGGCACACATACTCAGTGAAGGCTGACTTCCTGTATCAGTCTCAGGATCTAGCTCCTCGTCCAGGTAAGCAGTGAGATGCAAGGGCCAACAGAGGCCCAGTTGAGCTGGGTCTCCGCACAGGTGCAGGTTAAGGGGCCCCAGCAAGGAACAGGAAGAGGGGCCAGTGGGGAGCGGTGTTGGAGATCCAGGATAGGGGTTGGTGTGGTCAAACAGAGACACTGCAATGGAGGCCCTAGTCCGAGCTCCTGTCCCAGACAGAGAGCTTGACATCAGCCTTGTTAGGAGCTGGGGGTCCAATTTCAAGACATAACAGCTACTTTGTTCACCTGCCCAGGTACACTGTGGCCTCTTGTCTTCACTTCTGGTTGCTTCCCCCCTCCATCTCTCTCTCCTCCCCAATAAGGACCCCTGACTATGGTCTCCCAGGGCCCTCCTACCCCCCTCCAGCACCTCGGCCCTTCATGATGTAGTTGATGGCACGGTCGTTGATGGCTGCTTCACTGGGGGTGATGTCCAAGAAGGGTTTGTTCCCTACACCCATAGATACCATCTCAGCCATTCGGAGCTCTGGCGGCGAGCAGGGGGGAAAAGGGCCTGAGGTAACCAAAGGCATCCCTGCCCATACACACACACACACACACACACACACACACACACACACACTCACACCACCTCTTCCCACTACCCTCTCCAAATTAAAGAGCCATGGTCCTTGTGGACACTCAAGAAATTCTTCATCTTGCATTTGAACAGCTGGAAGTCCTCAACCCATATCCTATCAAAGAATGTCAAGACTAGAAAGGGTCAGAGATGTAGAGCTATGAGGTCTTTGGACATCAGTTCCACCCCCTGATAGCCACCCATCACTGGGGATAGATACCCTTGTTGCGTGCAGCTTGTCTCCAAAGGAGGCTGGCAATGTCAGCTGTCCAGGCTTGCTTATTTTCAGTAGAGAGGGCCTGCAGCACAAATGTGTCGCTGGCCTTGCGGCGTCGGAACCAGATCTCAAAGCACAGCCCACTCTCTCCACAGTTCTCTGTGAGACCAATGTCTGCTGTCTGCCCAGTGAAAATTGGGAGGATACAGAAATAAAAAAAGGTGCATACTGGGGGACAAAGGTGAAGAGCTGAGAGCTGGGGCAGACCCAGTTGGCAGACCCAGGGAAAGTACCAAGATTAGAAGGCAGGATTGATCATTTTTAAAATATATAGAGAACTGAGTCAAATTTATAAGAATACAAGTCATCCCCCAACTGATAAATGGTCAAATGTGAATAGGCAGTTTTCAGATGAAGAAATCAAAGCTATCTATAGTCATATGAAAAATGCTCTAAGTCACTAAATCAAAATAACTCTATGGTACCACCTCACACCTATCAGATTGGCTAACATGACAAAGCAGGAAAATGACCAATGTTGGAAACATGAGAAAATTGAAACAGTAATGTAATGTATTGTTGTGGACTGATCCAACTATTCTGGAGAGCAATTTGGAACTCTATCCAAAGGGCTAGAAAACTGCATGCCCTTTGACCCAGCAATATCGCTGCTAGGGCTACAATATCTTTGCTAGGGCAAAGAGATCATAAAAATGGGAAAAGGACCCATATGTACAAAAATATTTATAGCAGCTCTTTTTGTGGTGGCCAAGAAATGGAAATCGAGGGGATACCCCATCAATTGGGGGGATGGCTGAATAAGTTGTGGTATATGAACGTAATGGTATACTATTGTGCTATAAGAAATGATGAACAGGAGGACTTCAGAGAGGCCTGGAAGGACTTATATGAACTGATGCTGAGTGAAAGGAGCAGAACCAGGAGAACTTTGTACATAGCAACAACGCAGTGCGTGAGGACCATTTCTGATAGACTTAGCCCTTCACAGCAATGAGGATCTAAGACAACTCCAAGCAACTTATGATGAACTTTCACAGAAAGAAACTATGAAGTCAGAATATAGATGGAAGCAGACTATTTGATCTCTTTTTTCTTTTGTTGTTTTGTTTGGTTTCTTCTTTCTCGTGGTTCCTCCCATTAGTTCTAATTCTTCTTTACAACGTGACTAATGTGAAAATATGTTTCATATGAATATATGTGTAGAGCTTATATTAGACTTCACACCATCTTGTGAAGGGGGCAAGGACGAAAAGAGGAGAAAATTCAAAACTCAGAAACTTATGAAAGTAAATGTTGAAAATTAAAAATAAATTTAAAAAATTTTTAAAAGGCAGGGCTAAAGGCATGGATGGGCTCAAAGTTAAAGCTGGGGGCAGGGAGCAGGGGCAGGCTATAAAACCACAGTCAGAGTCTAAGCTGGTAGGAGACCAGCCCAAATCCAAGGACAGGCAGGGGCTCCCTGGAGGAGAGGGCCCTACCTTAAAGGAGTGCTTGTAGATGAAGGAGGTAACGCCCCTGGGCCCATGGCGAGGTTTGCTGAAGAGGATGAGCTCCTCAAATAGGAAGATGTGGCGGTGGCTCTTCTTACGGCCAGACCACACCGTGAACTCGTCCTGACGAACCAGTTGGCCCTGTTCCTTGAGGTTCACCTGGCAGGTATCATCCCAGGACCATCAGAATCCCTGTGAGCCACGAGCTTCCCTGTGCCCCACTGGTACTATCTCGTTGGGCTGAGCTACCCCCTTGCAGGTACCTTCTGGGGCCATGAGCCTCCCTGTACCATGGCGATGCTAGCCCAGGGCCACCAGCCTCCCTGTGCCACAGAGGTGCTGGCCCAGGGCTGCCAGGTACTGTATTCCAACACAGGATATCCCCATGCCATGCCCAGCGCACACTTACGTCACAACCACAAATAGCGTCCATAGCCAGCAAGTCATTGCCGTGCCGCAGTTGGAATCGAACAAGGTCGCAGGCAGCATGCAGGGCAGCCAGATCTGGTCCTCGGCACCAGCTTGGCCCTGGCCCTTCTTTGCAGGCCCGGGACAGTTCCTGCAGCAGCAGTACGTACTTGCTCATCCGCTGAATGGGCTTCAGCAGGTAGGAAGCCAAGTCCAGGTGGTCTCCCAAACAACGCTGTTTGTCCTGGGACCCAGCATGGGGCAGAGAGAAAAAGGGAAGATGGTCTCTTCTGCCTAAGACCTGAACTATATCTATGTCTCCTAGAAGTTACAACCAGAAGGGATCTCAGAGATGATCCAGCTTCTAGCCCAACACCCTCATTTACAGACAGGGAAACCAAGGTGTAAGTCACACATGTAGTAAGAGGCAGAGATAAGAGTCACTACACATCCAGGGCTACTTCCAGCAGGGACACACACACACACACACACACACACACACACACACACACACACACACACACACACACACACACACATACACCCCCACTTTGGCTCAAGCACACCCAGCGCCCAACCCTGTCCTGCTCCTTTGCCGAGGCTAAGCTTTACTTCTTCAAGACTTATTTCAACCCCTTCCTGTAAAGGTTAGGAAACTGAGGCCTACAGAGATGTAGCCTGACCATCACGGAAAGTACCAGGGCTGGTCTGCCATCGCAGGACAAGGACGTCCATAAATGTTTGTAAGTGACTGGACCAACCTTAAAGAAGGCGTTCCCATGACTGGCCAACAGTGCGTCTGATCTGGGCTTGTTCTTACTGTAGAGAGCGTACATCCCAAACTGCTCCCTCTGTGGAAAAATGAGGCTCAAGCCAGGACTGGCAGTGCCCAATCCCCATACCAGCCTTACTCTCTGCTGCCCACATAAGCCAGATCAGTGGATGGAACCTTCCATGGTTAGCCCCATGAAGTCCCTTCAGGGAGTATGCACATGCGTATTGGTAGTATTTAAACCCACTTCAAGCCAAAGACCCAGGCTCCAACCTCAGTTAAGCAAGGACTGGGCTAAGCACTTTAGCCAGCTCCCTGGGATCCGACAACAGGATTCCATTGACAAAGCTGTGACTAGGAATGGCTGGTCAAGAAGGGAGGAGTGGCCCTCTTTACCGTGTGTGCCCTTAAGTGTGTCTCTTCAGCCCTATTTGGGTCAGAGGTTTGGTGACTCTGTCTATAGTGTTATACTATAGACTAGTGTTATACACCCTGGAGCAACAGACCAGGAGATACTGGGGCCAAGGGGAGACAGGGTGACAGAGGGGGACAGAAGGCCAGAGAGGCTTGCCGGGCCCTTACATGTCGGAGGAAAGCATAGGCCACTCGCAGGGGGTGCTGGTTGCAACTCTCCAGCTCCCTTAGGAAGAAGCGACGGTGGAAGTCTCGCAATTTCTCCAGGTTGCCAAAGAGCCGGGCTCGTTGTCCCCGCAGGCCCTGGGGCACATCTGCCCGCTCTAGCTCAGGGAAGTAGCTTTCCACCACATAATCTAGGGCCCGCACGTACTCCCGCTCCGTCGCCACCATCTCTCCTAGTATCAAGTGCAGCCTGCCCCATGGGCCGAGCTCAGGGCCAGCCCCACGCTGGTACCCCCTGTGCATTTCACTTTGGGGTCTCTCTGTGACCAGCAGGATTAATCCCCTCCACCTCGCTTGGTACCCCCTACATTTTATAGTACCTCATTCATCTGGGCCCTGCAACAATCCTGTCAGTGAGGGGAGCACCAGATTTATTCTCCCACCGATAAAAGAAACTGAGACTCAGAGTGGTCACACAGCTTCTAAGTCCTGGGGGTCGGACTGGAATATGAGTCCTCCAGGGCCTCCAAGCTCTTACCAGCCGTCACAGGGACCAACCACCCCAAGATTTCTGCCCATCTCTAAACTCCCTTTTACCTGTTCTGGGTAGTAGCCTCCAGAAGGGGACTGCTGGGTGATGCCTTCAGGGCCCCCAGGGGCCTCTGGATGGGAGTCCCTGCTTGTTGGCTGCCAACAGCCTCCATGAAACTGCCCGAGGGGCTGCAGGGGGTGGCTGAGGCTGAGGGCAAGGCTGGGAGCTCACCCAGGCTGAGTCGACATACTGAACCCCACAGGCTCTGCCGTGCCCTCCTTGGGAGGCGGGAGGTGGCACACCCTGAGTTCGTGCTGCTGCTGGCTCTCTCTTCAGGCCTCCTGCCAGAGGCCAGGGAGGCCTGGTCTGAGGAACTGCTGCTGCTGCCATCACCTAGCAGGCACTGGTGGCCCCTGGCAGGCAGCACCTGCTGTGCCCCACGTGCAGCCTCCAGTTTCCTAGCTAACACCAGCTGGGTGTCTTGACACCAGATGCCCAGGAGGTGACATTGCTGAAAAGTGAGATCAGAGCCCAGGCCCACAGCCAGAGCCTCCATCTCCTGAAAGTGGGAAGGGGCCAGGTCAGGGTGCGAGAGCCGGTGCCCCTCCAAGTGGTGTAGAACCGCTTCTGGGGATGCGTGTTTCTCTTCAGCAAGCTTGGCCAGGGCCTTCTGTCCAGCCTGCGCCTGTGCCAGGGCCTGCAATGGTGGGGGCAAAGATCAGCCTCCTTGGAGAAGGAAACACTTCCCCTGACCCAGATCAGGTCCTTTTTTAGGGGACAGAGGAGGATCCTATTTTTGGAAGAGGATTGGAGGAAGGAATCACCCTAGCTCTTTTCAGACTGGTTTCCCTATCTGCAGTGGGCATGGATCCCAAGTGTCAGACACTAGCTGCCTCCCTACTCCTAGGCCAGGAGAGCTAAGAGAGACCTCGGAGATGACCCACCCGGAAGAAGTGTCTTGCCCAAAGTTACTAAGCTGGTAAGTGACAGAGATGTCCAGGTCTGGATTCAAATCTTGACCCTGCTTTTCCAAGGGTGACCTTGGAAAAGTCACTTCCATTTCTGGGCCTGTTTCTTCATCTATAAAATGAGGAGGTTAGACTAGAATCTAGACTAAACGATATTTCTTTTAACTGTAAAATCTTGGGATCCTATGACATTTCAACTCATTCCCTTCACCCCAAAATAACAGCACTTCACAGTATATGAAATCTATACACATACATATGTATATGCAAACATATGATAAATAATCTCATCTGACCCTCGCCTGAGAGGCAGGTGCTAACATTATCCCCATTTTGCAAATGAGGAAACTGAAGCAGAGGTTAAGTGACGTGCCCAGGGTCATATTGTGGTTGAGGACAAGATATGAACTCAGGTCTTCCTAGCTCCAAGTCTCACCCTGTCCACTAGGGCTTAACTTTCTCTCTATGCCTGGCCCTGCCTTCCCTGCCCCCACAAATACATACAAACTGAATACCAAAGGCTCAGTTTGAGCTGGGCTTTGGGGAGTGCCAGGGGAGGAAGGAAATGGGCCCCTCCCATCTTAGGCTGGATCCTTGGGGCACAGGTGGGCAAGAAGGGCAGATGTCAAGTAACTCCTTCACCCAATAAGACAATGCCCAACAAGTGCCAACATTAGGGAGACACCAAGGGAGGTGGGAAGAATGGTCAGCAAGGAGAACAGCACTGAGGGTGAAGGTGAAGGAATAGCCAGACAGGGCAAGGAGCCAGCATCACCCGCTGCCAGGGATAGCTGAGAAGAGATTGGTTCAGCAGCTGCTGGAGACCTTTGAAGAGACACCAAAGGAAAGGGAGGCCCAAAGGAGCCATGACTAGCCCATGATCCCACAGGCCTCCTTCCCCCCACCACTAAGTCCTTTGGAGAAGCCCAGGGGTCAGGGCCCAGGTCCTCCCAGCCACCTGATTCAGCATCTGAGAAAGCTTTTGGGCGTCCATGAGCTGCCGTCGGCGCCGAGCTAGCGCCCTTGAGAACTCCGACAGCTGTGTCTGCAGGGAGATGAGGCGGGCCCCAGGAGCACCCAGCTGGCCCAACTCAGTCACTTCCCAGCCAGCTAGAATCTCCTCACCCCGATGGATGTGCTCCTGGGAAAAGCAAAGGGCCCTGGTCAAGCCCAGCCCTACACCTGGAACATCATCTGTCCATTCCCCTGGCTCCTGCCCAGGCCCTGCTCCCCTGCTACTACCCTAGGGTCCAGGATGGCTTCTGGGCCTTAGTTTTCTCATTTGTGAAATGGGGGAATGGATCAATAGGCTTCCTAAGGTCCCATCTGACTCTCCATCCTATGAGTCATTAATTTAGACCTATCCACACTCTACTCTGCTGTCCCCTTCCCCCAACAAACCCTGGGCTAGCCTCTGTCCACCAGTACTCCATTTCTCTGACTCAGTCCCACCTGCGCAGCCTGGTCTAGCTTCGAGAAGGCATCCCAAGCCTGAAGCAGCACATCCAGCGAAGATTCCTCTGGCCCCTTCAGCCCTGGCCAGCCTACATTCTGCAGCCACGCCTGAATCTGGAGGGGGGTGAAGCGGGGGGGAGTTCAAGCAAAGGGACGTGGGAAAGCAATGTCCAAGGGAAAGGCGACCAAGGAGGTAACCTCCAGGCTCAGGTCACAGGCCCTGCCTGGGAGAAGGAGGCAAGTCCCTGGGCAATAATCCCCACTAGAAGTGTTGTCTCTGAACCCATCCTACAGGGGTATTTGTGGGGTAGCTGGCAGGGGGCAGAAGAGAGAAAAAGGCATGCCCACCTCGGCCAGTGCTCCTGCCCAGGCCTCCAACAACTTTCCCAGCTCAAGCTCCCGCATCCGCCGGTTGCACAGAGTGACCAGCTGGTGCAGCAGCCCATCTACCTCGGCATACAGCTTCCCTGCCTCATCTATCGCCAGCCTGACAAAACAAACAGGTGACCTCCCCAAGCTGAGCTCTGTGAGGTGGGAAGCGCTGCCAACCCCCACAACCTCTCCACAGTGCCCACCTGTGTTCCAGGCTCTGAACACCACCTGGATCCTGCCTCCAGAGTTCTGCTAATGCTGCGCCACCCTCCCGTTGCAGCCAGGCCAGCAGAGGGTATGCCAGTACTTTCTGCATCAGCTCCCGTGGGTCCTGAAGCAGCTGCCCAGCTTCCTGAGAACAGGCACAGGCACCAGGAGAATGAGCAGGGAGGGAAGGCAGAAGTGGGGGGGCTATGATGGGCACAGTGCCTACCTTCCTGGGGAGCCAACATGTGTACTCACTCCAGGATCCTCTGACTTGGGGGCAGCTTCTACATTCTCGATGGCCTCGCGGAGCAGGACACAGGCTTCCAGGTAGCTCTGCTTCAAGGCTTCCAGCCGCTGGAGAACATAGAGGGGAGTCACACACAGGCCACAGCCCCAAGTGTTGGGGCCTTTGACCAGGGTTCTAGCACTGTCCCCAAGGGGGACTGGTGTTCTGGCAGCTAGCCCTGGAGCCCCAACCCAGGAAACCTGGCTCCCTGGTGGCTGCTTTGTCATTAGAGTGATTCTCTCTCTCCCCTCCAGCCCCAGCTCCCATCACTGACCTTTTGGAAACACAGCCATGCATGGTGACTGTAGGGAAGGCAGCCTCCAAGAGCTAGGGGCAACTGGGAGTTCGGGATGAAGGAGAGTAGAGCCTGTCTGGAGGGCAGCAGCTCCAGCTGGAGAGGGGAAGGAGGGAAGTAGGCACCAGAGGAAGGGGGTCCTGGACACTTGGGGCTGGACAGGAGCTTAGAGGATGGGTCCAGCCTAGTGTGGGGACAGGAACTGACAGGGAAGGGGAATGACCTCAAAGGGGGAGTGGGACTTGCTGGATAGGGGAAAAGGAGGCTGGCAGAGGGCAGGGCCACAGCAGACATGGTCAGCTTCAGGCAGGTAGAGTGGCCAGCGGAAGTCCAGCCTGCATACCTTCAGTCCCGGAGGTGGAGCTCCTGACATTGTCCCCAGCAGGAGGACCTGGTGCACAGAGCCTGGGACGACCTTCTGAAACAGCCATGCCCACAGGCCTCAGTGCTAGTGTGCCCTCCAAAGCCCTCAGGTCCTCATCCCCGAAACCCTTGGAGTCCTACCCCCATCCCTCCACACCTGAAAAAGGGGATTGCGATGCCACCCCAGGTCAGGGGTTGAGATCCAGGACTAGGCTCACCTGCATCTGGCTAAGCCCCAGAAAGAGGCGGGGACTGGGCAGGCAGTGTCGGGCATCCACCAACACAGTCAGTCCACGGGTCCGATCCTCAAGTCTGCCAAAGGTTGGAGCAGAGAGGGGTGACTCTTGGGGCTCTTGGAACTACCTGGAACACTCACCTCTCAGGATCCAAACCTTCCTCACAGCTCCCCACCTGAAAGCAGGCCCTGCTCCTACCTGGGAATGCTATGCAGGTAAAGGAAGAGTCCAGTAAGCTCCTGGACACCACAGTGAGGTCCGTGCCAAGCCAGATTTTGGGTACAGATCAACAGCACCACCCGGCCCTCAGAGTCCCTGGTCCCTGCAGGAAGGGAAAGTCTCACCATTCAGGCCACTTGCCCTTCTGTCTATCCCCTCCTCCACAAGCCTCTTTATCCCTGCCCTTCACCATAGCCCCTGCCCCCTGGCCTGGGGACTCTCTCTCTCTTCCCCTGCTCACCCCCTCACCCCTGGCCTATGGACTCTCCCTCATCTCCCCCCACTCCCCTTCACCCTTGCCCCCTGGTCTGTGGACCTTTCCTCCTTTCCTCCCTCACCCTGTAGTCAGTCCCTGCCTCCCTTACCAGGCAGGGCAGCTAAACCACTGTCCAGTAGCTCTGGGGACAAGTCCTGGGCAAAGGTGGACCTCACAGGCATAGACAGGCCAGAAGAAGGGCCCTTGGAGGCTGGACACTGTTCAAGCTCACCTGAGGAGAGGGGCTTCTCTGCTTCTTCCATTCCTGAGAGGTTTTCTGGAGGAAAAAACCTATGCTCTGAGATCTGGGTCCACTCAAGGGAGATTCTAAGAACTTTCCCTGGAGATAAGTCAGAGCCTGGAGACTCCTAATTCATAGCATGGGAGGATTCAGGATGAGAAGGTACCTTAGAAGTCAGCTAGTCTAACTCTATCCTAGATACTTAGACAGCTGAGACCCAGAGAGGCGGTGACTGGAACAAGGTCATATAGCTAGTCAGTGGGGGAGGTGAGATTTGAACCCTCAGGGGCCACCTGGTGCTCCTGCTGGGGCACTTCTGGAAGCCTTCCTCTTCACTGTGCCCAGTGTGCTTAAGTCCCTAACTATTGCCCTCTGATAATGATGCCATGCCCTCCCCACTCCCACTTACCTCCCCCAGGTGATTTCAGGCCTGGATTCTTCTTGGGATCCCTGGATCCTCTCCTTCCCTGGACATCCTCAGGATCAGAAGGAGCTGGGCTCCCAGGCTCTGCCCTTGAGGGGTCCTCTCCTCCCTGCTCAGGGCTTTCATGGCTGCAGAGCTTGGTCCTTTCCTCAGAGCTCTGACCATCCAAGGGTAGCTGCTGGGGGTCAGTACATCCTGGGGGGCCACCTTGGCTTATGAGAGGCATGGCCAGCTGCTCTCCTCTAGGGCATGCCTCCAGGGGAGGGCCGGGAGGGCCTCGGGCCTCGCCCAACTCCTCTAAAGTGTGTACGGAGCCTTCCTCAACCAAAGCATCGTCATAACTGCACACAGCATACCTCCAGTCTGTGGCATGGGCTGGAGGGGGGGGGTCTACACTGCCCTCTTTTCGGGGCTCTCTGCTGTGGGCGTCTGGTGCTGGCCAAGGACCTTGTGCTCCAGACTCCTCTCCACCCCCGGCCTGGCACGGACAGATGCCAGGTGGCTTTGGACTCTGGGTTGTGTCTCTGCCAGAATCGTTGGGTGAGCCTTGCAATAGGGAAGGCCCTGAGGGAGCAGGGTCTGAAGGACCTAGAGAAGTCATGATGGCTCTGGAGGAACCTTCAACCCCTGGCTCATCCAAGAAGCAAGGTCTCAGGACCTGCTCCCAAGCTACTCTCAGGACACGACCCCCAGGTGCCCCCAACAGGCAGGAGTGGAGGGCCCAAGGGCCAGGTACTCGACTGGCATTAAGGGTGTCCAGCCAGTGGGCAGTGAAGATGGCAGAGTAGCTGGCCTCAGGCAAGAGCAGCTGCTGGGCACTATGGCCTCCAGGTGCTAGGCAGGTGAGCACCAGGCGGGGCTGGCGCCTCAGGAAAGGCACTAGCTGTAGATAGAAGTCCCCTGGCTCCAGCAGGCGCCAATCCAGGGAAGCCAGATGCACCACCACATGCTCCCCTAGGCATAGGGGCCACCCAGCATGGGCAAAGAGGCGTCCTGGATACTGACCCTGAGATAGGGAGAAGAGGGCAACACATCAGCCATGAATGTAGGAAGGGCCCTAGACATTCATCTTAGGGCTGACCCCTAGTGAGGTCACCAGTTGCCAGGAGTCACCTGGCCCAGCCCCCCCGTAACTGACTGCTGGGAATGCCAGTGACTGCCTAGGTAACTCAGGCTGCGGGAGGGGAGCAGGGAGGGGCCTATAGGTCATGTGAGTTAACCCCTCACCTTACAGGTGACCCCCCAGGGAGGTCAGCAACTGCCCAGGTCACTCAGGCTGGGGGAGGGGAGCAGGGAGGGGCCTGGAGGTCATGTGAGTTAACCCCTCACCTTACAGATGACCCCTAGGGAGGTCAGCAACTGCCCAGGTCACTCAGGCTGGGGGAGGGGAGCAGGGAGGGGCCTGGAGGTCATGTGAGTTAACCCCTCACCTTACAGATGACCCCTAGGGAGGTCAGCAACTGCCCAGGTCACTCAGGCTGGGGGAGGAGAGTAGAGTGGGAACCTGGGGGTCCCTGGCCCAGCCCCCCCATAACTGACCTCCAGGGAGGCCTGTGGCTGCCCAGGTGGCTCAGGGGTCACTCACACAAGCGTGCAGCTGGACACAGTGCAGGATGTGGCGGGCGGGCAGCAGGAAGTCCAGCAGGTAGCGCAGGCCGTCGCCCGCGTAGACCCGTTCCACCACGGCCAACACCTGGCCCAGCAGCGCGTCGGCAGAGCCCCCAAAGGGCGGGTACAGGGCCGACAGGGTGGCCTGCAGGCAGGCGTCCAGGGAGCCCGAGTCCTGGGGGAGGGAGCAGGGCTCAGCCTCCCGGCAGGCCCCGCCTACCTGACGCCCCCTGGGGGCTGGAGGAGCCTGGAGCCGACCTGGGCCTTCCCCCAGAGGACAGAACCAGCTCCCACCCCTGAAGCTGGCTGCACAGTGCCCCACACTGTGCAATAACCCAGCAGAGGGTGGGGAAGACCCCGGACCTGGGGGCTGGCGTGGGGTGGGGGGCAGCTGGCAGTCTATGCCAGCAATGGCAGGCAAGGGAGGAGGTGGGCCCGAGGGCACAGCCTATGACCCAGAGGTCAGCCTGCCTGCCTTCTTTCCTAACTACCTCTGTCTCTTCCTTTCTCCCTCCCTTCCTCCCTTTTCATTCTTTTTTTTCTTTCTTCAGGAAGTCACTTCTAATCGCTAGGCCTCAGTTTCTGCATCTATGGAATCGGGACCGTCGTGGGTCCCAGGGGCTGGAAGGGACCTTAGAGATTGTGGGATCCCTTGCTTTTTATGAAGTGATCCCATTTTCAGCGCCTACTGCAGCGAGAACCAAACAGGACACTTGTCTAAAAGGACTGTTGGCCTTCCTGACTGCTTCCAGTGATGGCCTGTTAAAGGCATAATGACCTGCCTACTGTTCGGGGTTTATATCTGAACATGAAGTATAATCACATCGAAAGAGCTTCAGGGGACCGGAAGGGCTCCGGAAGTGCTGGCTAGCTATTTTTATTTGGTCTTGTCATAGTATCTTAAATTTACAGCTGGAAGGGCCTTGCGGTCATCCAAACCAACCATGTGTTTTACAGATGGGAAAACTGAGGCCCAGTGAAGATGATCGTATTGCATGTATCTACCCAGTGAACCCAGGTTGGACAGGTGATTAAGTGGCAGAAAGGACCCGGGAGGCCATTACATCCAAACCACTCCCCCCACTCCCATTTTATAGATTAGGGTACCAAAACTCCGATGTGTCCGAGGTTAGAGCACAAATCTGAGGCCAGGTCCTCTGACTCCAAGTCCAGCACTCTACACACCGCACCATTTGAACCCAGGCTACAATTACTACAATTATTAGTTGTCCCAAAAGGCTTTCTTCTATGTCATCTCATTTTATCTTCAAAAGATCCCAGGGCTGGGGGTGGGGGTGGGGGGTTGTTTAGACAAGACTCCTTTTCACAAAGAAGACCACAGCCCAGAGAGATTAATCATCTCCTCCAAGGTCACACAGCCAGCCAGGTATAGAATTATAGCTGGAGCTGGTTTAGGGATTATCTAGTCCAGGGGTGGGGAACCTGTGGCCTTCTAAATTCTTAAGTGTGACCTTTAGACTGAATCCAGGTTTAACAGAACTTTTGTCCGCCTCTTCATCCTGAAGTGGTGGAGGCTTCCCTTGCCCCATGGGTGGAGAAGGGCATTTTTTAGAAAAAGGAGGCTCCAGGGTCCCTCCAATCTCTCAAGATCTCTCAACCTCTCCAAGATTGGCTTGGTACCCATCTCTCCAGGCTCCCTAACTTCCCTGCATCCCCAGCCTCAACCAGACCCTGTTAGGGACACTCTCCCCTCTAGCCTCCCCCAGGGCCCATCAGGAAGCACTGCCTTTGACATATTGTTTCCTATAGGCCAGAAGTCCCAAAACAGGCAGGCGGACTCTGGCAGCTGTGAAAGGGGCATTGTGTGTCAGTTCCCCGGGGGTGGGGAGAGAGGAAGAGAGAGGAGGGCACATAGAAGTCTAGCATCCACCCTGTAAGAAAGGAGATAGCGGAGGAGGGACACCCCCTCCCCACCCTCCTTCCCAAGTCAGGCTCTCTTTCTCCAGGGGTATTTCCTAGGGTCCAAGTCAGTATCAGGAGCCAGAAAACCTAGGCTCCTGTCCTAGCCAGGTTATATGTCAGGTCTCTACCCACTGTCCGCCCCAACTATGCATCCCCCCTCTCGGGTCCCTCTACCCCAAAGCATTGCCCTTTCCTGATCACCGGCTCAAGAACTGGGGCTGTTGTGGGTTCAGAGACAAGATAGAGGAAGCCCCTTCCCACAAGCCAACCACAGTAGGAGCTTGGAAAGGGGGGGGGGGAATTTCCTCTTCTCAGCTGGAAACAGAGTCAGACAAGGAACAAGAGTTGTTAACCCTTTCCTCCCTGCAGCTGTCAAGAGACCTGGCTCAACCCCCTCCCCATAAACACAAACCAAGGAAGCTCCCACCCAGTAAATGGGCCACTAGAACTTGAGGGAGAGACTTCTGCCCATCCCATCCCCCCAAGTTGGCACTGGGCTGGGCTGGTCACTAGCTGGGAACTTTTGGTGACTGCATGTGGGGCCTGCCTTGCCCTGTGGGAGGGGCACATGGACCAATGAGCATCCACCAGCCACCCCCACTTGAGGCATCACTCACCATACTGCCCTTGGAATCAGGATCCCTCTTATCCTGGCCTCCGATGCCCTTGCCCTGTTCAGCACACTCTTCTCATGCCTCACTGCCCCCCACCACCAACAGACACTCAGCCCTCCCCAGATCCCCCAATAGAAACCCTTTTGCCCCCTCCCCAACCCAATCCAAATCCCAGCCTGGCCAGCCTGCTTCAGCTCCAACTTCAGAAGTTCTGGGCACTGCCCACTAGGCTCAGCTGACAGGCAACGTGGGTGGGAGAGAGGGGTGGGGAGTAAAAGAAAGGAAGGGAGGGAGAGGAGAGAGAGAGGCAAAGAAAGGGGAGACAGTAGGGGAGGAGGAGGAGAAGAAGTCATCACTGTATCATGGATTGCAATGAAAAAATCCAGCCTCCCCATGATGCGGCTTCTACCCCCGCCCCTTGCCTGTTCAGGGAGAGAGAAGGGCAGCCCAGGTGTAAGTAACAAAAGGCAGGATTTGAATTCAGATCTTCAGACTCCAAGTCCAGGGCTCCTTGCACTCCACCACTATAGGAGAAAGCTAGGAGAAAAGAGAGAATGTGTAAGGAGGGGGCAAACAAGGAAGATGGAGAAGAGAGGAAATTAGAGAGTGGGAGAAAGGAGGGAGAGGTAAAAAGATGCAGACATGCTACACGGGAAGGGTCCTGGTGGGTTCTGGGAGGAGGCGGCACAGACCTCCATCTCTGCCTGTGCAATCCCAGCCAAGCAGAGGCTGCATGCCCACGTACAGACAGACACTGAGTTGGAATAGATGAAGTCCTTTCTTACCCCAGGATCTTTGTCAGGGGAGGGACCCAAGGAAGAGATTCTAGCTGGAAGGAGAGCCCAGCCATTGCAGCTGTCTTGGACAACAGAAGGAGGGGCTGTCATCTAGAGGGATTTTGCCCACCTCACAGAGCAGGCACCTGCTAATGAGTGCCCTCTCCCTCCTTCCGTTCTCTCCTCCCTCCCTTATTTCTTTGTCTCTCTGTCTCCCCCTCTCCTTTCTCTCTCTCCCTCCCTTCTCTCTCTCCCCCTCTCTTCCTTTCCCTCTCTGCCTCCCTTCTTTGTCTCTCTGTCTTTCCCTCTTTCTCTACACATACACACACACATACACACACACACACACACGCACACACACGCCCAGCCCAAAAAGATTCAGAGAATCAAAGTTGGAGCTTAACTCAGGACCAAGAAAATACAGACCACCACCACCCCCCAGCCCCAGGGGTTCTTAATCCAGGCTTATAGAAGAAACACTGTCTCGCCCGTAGAAGACAAACTTCTTGAGGGCAGCTCTTGTGCCATTTGTATTTGTAATGAGTGCCTGGCACAGAACCTGGCACTCGACAGGCACTTAATAATGTCTGGTAAAGTGTAGTAAAGTGGAAAAGATGTTGGAGTCAGATTCAAAGGACCTGGGTCTCCTCTCTGTCTCTGCAATTTACTGCCCACATGAGTTAAGTCGCTTGACCATGGTGTGCCTCAGTTTCCTCATTTGTAAAATTAAGAAATTGGATTTTGAGGCCTCTGTGGTTTCTCATAGCCCTAAAATTATGATCCTCCATTCCTTTCCACAAACTGAGGGCTGAGGATTGCATGTACCACAGGGATATCAGTCTTCACGTTCTAGCAGTCTGTCTTCTCACTCATGCCTCCCAAAATCTCACATCTCATTTCCAAGCCCTGCCAATCCAAGGTCCTTTCCCCTATTTTCCCTTCCCCACCGAGAGACTTCCTGGCAGTTCGGGTCCCCAAAAAATCTCCTTCCTCAAATCCCAGGTCAAGTAGAGGCTGAGAACACTGAGACAAAGGATAGGTGGGAGCTCTTTGTAAGCAGAACCAGGAGAACCATGTATACAGTAAAAACAACATCGTAAAGACAAAAATCTTTGAAAGACTTAAGAACACTGAGCAGCAAAGTCCAGCCAAGGTTCTAGAGGACTCTGGATGGAGCATTCCTCTACCCACCTCTTGACAAAGAAGAGATGGACACAAGCAGATGAAGCATGTGTTTTTGAACGTAGCCAGTGTGGGAATTTGTCTTGCTTGACTATACGTATTTTTATGAGTTTTTTTTTTCTTTTTCCAATGGAGGAGAGTAGGAAGGGGGGGGGGGGAATAAATACTTGTTAACTGAAAAAATAAATTTAAACAATGAAAAAAAATTTTGGAGGTTGGAGTGTCAAGATCTCTGTGATCTGGGCCCTCCCTACCCTCACCCCCACCTTAATTTGGTTCTGAACAGGATGAGCAGGACCTCTCTCTAGAATCTGTCTCCTCAGCCTTTCCCCCTTGGTCCTTCCCAACACCATCAACACTTGGACGTCCTGGAGTGAAGCTGGTAGCAGAGAAGGACAATGGGGTCCCCTATATGAGACCACTAAGAGTCACTTTGACCCCCAGAGAAAACAGGAAAAGTCTGACTTCGAAAAGAGGAGAGCAGGGCACCTATGAAGGAGAGAGTTGGGACTTCTTAGAGACTGCTGATCCACCTCTCTTTCGCTCATGGAAAAGAAACTGAGGCTCAGAGTGGTTCATATAATGTCATACAAACGGTAATGTGGTGGAGATGGGACTGAAATTCAGATCTCTTCCTTCCAAGTCCAGGGCTCAACTGGGATAGAGAAGAGGGATGGGGGATGGTTGGGGGCAAGGGTAAGGGTCAGTCAGAGCAACTCCCCAAATGCATACACCCACACGCTCCTAATGAAATCAGATGGGGAAGGAGACAACTTGGATGGGCACCAGACCACTAGGAAATGAGAGAGATGACCTCCCCCTCAACCCCTCTCTCACTCTTTCAAATGATTGGACTCTGGACACTAAGAAGTACAAACCCTGATACAAACTCCAAGGTTGGACATAGCCTCCCTAACCGATCTGCTGGCCAGGACCCTCCACCTCTGCCCCGAGGGTGTGGCTGCCACATAGATAACTAAAATTCTAGACTCAGGATTCAGCCCCAAGGAGCCCTGAGGAAACAGCTGAGTACACTCACCCGGCTGAACGCTGCCTGCCGGCTTGCCAGCTCGTTGAGTTGGGATTGGGTGGAAACCAGGGTCCCGCTCTCTGTCCCTATACAGACCCCAAGCCTTGCCCATTCTCCATCCTGCAGCCCAGCCTTCCCTCAGGCTTTGTCCTAGGGCGGCCAGATGAGTCACCACCCTCTTCTCCCTCCTCCTTCTCTCTCCTCCAGTCACCCAGAGGCTTTCCAATACCCTGCCAGCCCAGCCTTTGTTCTTCATCCTCAGGACAGAATCAGGAGAGTGAAAGTATATAGGAGTCAATGCTTGGCACTTACACACACACACGTACACAATCTCCTTTATTTGCCTTAGTTCCCAAAATGACTGAAGGAGAAAGTGGGTAGGCAGAGGAACCTGGGTGGAAGAAGGGAAAGAGAAATGTGACATACCCCAGTGATCACTCCAAGAACAGCCCCTAAGGGGCTCCAGCCCCAGGAGCACAGAGGAAGACAGAGGTAAAGACAGATTCAGAGAAAAACGTCAGTCTGAGACGGAAAGAAAGATGTATGTAGAGACTGAGACAGAGCCCGAAACACTTCTTTTCCTGGGGTGGCTGAAAGTGGGAGCTTCTGCCCTGGAATTCTAGAGGTAACTTAGTGGTGGGGACCAGGGGTGGGGGAGCTCGTTGAGTTGGGTTCTGTTTTGAAGAACATTAAGAGTTAAGCAATGACTCAGGAGAGCCAAATTCTGTGGCCAGGCTGGCAGCTGAGTCTGCATGGGGCAGCATGTTCCACTGAGACCACAGAAGGGGGGACCTGGGCCTCTCTCTCCATCCCCACCCCACCAGCGCCAGCACTGAGCCAGAGAGCTCCAGCCACAGCCCGCAGCCCAGCTGACTAGCAAGAGCAGTTTCCCTACATCCCCCTCAACCTAATGCCACCCCCTCCCCACTTCCCCCCTCCCTGCCCACTCCTGAGGAGCTCTTTTTCTATCTGGCTCCATGCATTGAATCCCTCCTGGACAATTTTACCCCCTCTAAATCCCGTCTTTTTTCTCCCCTGGAATCTGTTGTCCCAATATGACTCCACTCCCCCTTCAGGATGCTGCTGTACAGCAGGCGCTCACCCTCAGATATGGCACAGGCCCCCACTTTATCTCATTCAGGGATAGACTCTAGAAGCGGGTATTAGAATAGGCACAGAGGCAGCACCGAGCATGGCAGAGAACATCAAGCTGCTCACCCCATCCTGGATGTGGACCAACTGCCTGGCACAGCCAGACTTTCCTCTGATTACCTATCTGCAGCACTTCACTGGTCTGGACCTCAGTTTCTCCATCTGCAAAATAAGAGTTTTGGACTAGATAATTCTAAAGCACATTTTAACTTTTTAAAAAATTTATTTGTCCTCCAAAAATAAAAACTGATGGAGCTCTGTCCTGACAGGCTCATGGACCTTACCATTTCCCTGCCCTTCTGCATATCATGGCATACTCCAGAGCATGCAGGTATCATGGGCATATGGTACCCAGATATCAGGGGTATCAGATTAGATGGCAGAAACAATCTAAACCAATTCTCTTATTTTGCAGAAGGGAAAACTAAGCACTAGAGAGAGAAGGGATTTGTCCTGGATCACACAGGTGGTTCATGAGAGAGCTTGGACTAGTGTTTATGCGTTCTGACTCCCAGCCAAGGACTTTTTTCCACTGTATTACATTGCCTGTCATGGGAGGGAAGTGGGAATCTCACATGTATGAATCCCAGAGGCCAGAGTCCTGTGCACATCCCATAGTGAGACTGCTGATCCCTCCAGACTATGGCTCTGTACCTGCCAGGGACTCTGAGGAGCAGTTCGAGGATAGGAGATGCAGAGAACACGAATATTCTATTTCCACAAAAGGTGCTGGTGTCCCTGTGCCAAGAAATTTATCAGATAAAGCACAGTCCTCCCAAATTCCCTTGTATCTTTTTTATTTTGAATATGCTTATATGTCCACATGCCACTTCCTACTATAAGATGTAAGTACCCTGAGGTCAGGGATGCCATTTTTTAACTTCTATTCCCATGATTAACACTCCACCTCGCACATAGCAGGCACCTAATAATTGCTTATTAATTGATTTAATGAGAGCTCAATATTAAATCTTTCCACAATTTTGTCCCTCCCTCCCCCATTATCTATTCAGACTTATCTCCCACTCCCTCCCTGATATGGATCAATTCCAGACAAAATGGCATCAAATACAAACTCTTCTATTTGGTGTTCAAAGTCCTTCATCACTGGCACCCCTCCTACCCTCCCAGTCTCCTGACACCTTACCTCCCCCATGTATTATATGACTTAGTGACACCAACTTCCGTGCTGTTCCTTGTACAAGACATCTTTTGCCTCTGGTCATTTTCATTGGCTATAATGTCATGCCTGGAATGCTCTACCTCCTTGTCTCCACCTCCAGCCTTCCCTGGCTTCCTTCAAATCCCTCTTTCTTCAAGAAGCCTTTCTTGACCCCACTTAATGCTGTGCCTTCCCTCTGAGATTACTTCCCAATTTCTCCTGCATATTCTGGCTTGCAGGCTGCTATGTGGCTCGGTGGACAGAGTGCTAGGCGTGGAGTCAGGAAGACTCATCTTTGTGAATTCAAATCCTGCCTCAGACATTTCCTACCTGGGTGACCCTGGGCAAATCACTTCACCCTGTTTGCCTCAGTTTCCTCATCTGTAAAACGAGTTGGAGAAGGAAATGGCAAACCACTCCAATTTCTTTGCCAAGAAAACCCCAGTTGGGGTCACAGAGAGTCTATATAGGACTGAAACAAAGACTTCTTACTTGTACATCATTGGTTGCCTCTTATCCCCCCATTAGACTGTGAACTCCTTGAGAACAGAGATTGTCTTTTACCTTTTTTGTATCATCAGTGTTTAGCACAGGGGCTCGCATATAGGTAGAAGCTTAAAAAGTATTCATTGCCTAATTTACTATAATAGTTGGTAAGATAAGACCTTTGTTGGTCTTATCTCTCTATGATGCTCCCTTTCTTTTTATTATGCTTCAGTCTCTGGGAAAACAGATACCCAAAGGTTACTCTCCAATGTATAAGGCAACCCTCCCTCTCATTTCTTCAGTTGAACCAAAATGTATTAAGCATTACCTAAGTACAAGGCCTTGTTCTGTGTGCTGGTGATCCAGAGACGCAATGGCTCCCTGCTCTCAAGGAGCTTATAGTCTACTGTAGTATATAGTCTACTGTATATAGATAACAAGGTACTGTGAGACAGAAAAAAAAGAGAGCAAGAGATGGAAATAAAGTCCTTTAGCAAAATGGAAGGATGGTGACAATGTTTGTAGCAATAGGGAAAGGGGATGAGCAGTCAGGCTGGGAGGGTAGTTGGAGAAGACAACGTGAAGGAGGTAGAGTCTTAGCAGAGAAGGAGGATTTCAAGGTCCAGGGATGAGGAAAGAACTATGCATGTATGGAGAGTAGCCTGTGGGAAGCCACGTGTGGAGATAGGTGGAGGTTAGCTGAGTGTGGTGTGGCGTTTGTGTGTGTGAGGGTGTGTGTGTGTGTGTGTGTGTGTGTGTGTGTGTGTGTGTGTGTGTGTGTGTGTGTGTGTGTGTGTGTGTCTGGGGGTGAGGGGGCAGTGATGTGAAATAAGCCTGGAAAAGTAGGTTGGAGCCAGATTAAGGATTGCATTTTTACATTAAAAATGATAATAATTTTCCATAAAAATAATAACAATTACATAGCACTTTTAGGTTTACTTCAATATATTACATTGTTTGATTTTCATAACAGCCCTGGGAGGCAAGTGCTATTGCTAGTTCCATTTTACAGAAGTGGAAACTGGGGCTGAGAATGGTTAAATGATTTGCCCATCTATTAAGCATCTGAGGGAGGGTCCAGTGCTCTATGAGAGCCCATCGTAGTGGCGGGCTAATCTTGGGGTCAAGAAGACTTGAGTTCAAATCTCACCTCTGACATACACTAGCCATGTGATCATGGGTAACAACATCCAAGTGCTCTGGGCACCTTCTGTTACTATAAAGTATAGATTAGTGGAAGGATTTTCTACACTGGGAGATTGCAGCACTAATGTCAGGAGTCTGAAACAACACCAACAAAAAGACAATAGAACATCACAGGTTTCTGAGGAGGGGAGTGATCTGATCAGGCTGCTTGGTTCCCTGAAAGCTACCTGTATTGTCCCCTTGTGGTGTCCTGGGCCTTGATCTGAGCCCTAGCTAGGATTCATTTCCTTCACAGTCTTCAGAGTATCCTATCCACCCTCATCATTTGAATTCTTTCTGGGAACACAATGGAGGCAAGCAGAGGATGCTTCCAACTTAGATGGGGAGGGAAAGAGGGAGTCCCCATGACAATCATCTTGGGCATATTCCATGTGATATAGTTCTTGTACTGGTACCCAGCAGCTGTGAGAGCCCCAACTCCTTAGCATCATCACAGGGCTGAGAAGCCACCTCAATTCATCCCAATGGAGAGACTCCTGTCCAGAGGCACCTGGGAGCTTTGGGAGTGGAGGGATCATGGAACACTACCAGCCCCTCCTGTAATTCCCTTCCCCCAAAGTGGGCTGCAGCCTCAGTCCATGCCCCTTGGCTTCTGCCACCCTTGTATAGGAAGGATCATCTCACAGTCTCGAGGCAATCCCTCCTCTCCTTCCTTCCTTGAATGGCCCCTGATACCCACCAGACACATGGAGAAAGGCGATGTATCCATCTGAGAGATATTTAATGTTTCTCAGGTTTGAGATACAAAAAACTGAATGGGGGAGAGAAGGTGATGCAAAGACTAGCCCAAAAGAAGGATCACTCACTGTACACATCTGACAGCCCCAACATAATCGTTAGAACAATCAGGCCTTTGTACCCAACAGCAGATCCAGGAGGGCTGGGCACCACTCCTCATGGGTGTATATATATGTGGGGATAACAAAGGAACACCTAAGACCCCTACCTCTTCAGCCTCCCAGAGAAGGCCCATCATATGGAGAATCCTGGTCAGAGAGGACAAATGGCCCTTTGGACACAGAAAACCATGTCCTGGGCATCAGCAGCTTGTTCTCCCACACAGGAGTGATCCTGTGTCTGGGGAAGCCCCGGTCAAAGGCCTAGGCCCAGCCTGGAGGCCTTAGGGTAAAAGAGGATCTAAGATTAAACATTCAGCAATCAAATGGAGAGAAGTAGAAAAGAGGAGGAAAAACCAAGGAGGGGAGGGGAGAAGCAGGCTTGAGGAAGGCAGAGAAAGGAAGATGCTATTTGTACTGGAAACCAAGGTATCTGTGAGGTCATCATCATTGTCCCCATCCCTTACCCCACTCTGGGCTTCTTCATTTGTCCACCTGAGGAATAATTCCTATCAAGCTTCTCAGAGCAGCTGGGTATCTGACCCTCCTGGCCCTTATTCTAGGTACCTGACCAAGCCTGTGCTGTGGAAGGGTTTGGGGAGGGAGGCAGCTATCTCCCCCCTCCCCCCACCTCCTCCTTACCCCACAACACACGGGAGCGCACACACACACACACACACACACACACACACACACAGTCATTCATTCACTCACTCACATGGTCCAAAGCACTTGAGGGGAATGAAGGCAGGTAGATGAAGCCTCAGGTTCCCAAATGCTGAGACACCCCGACCGGCAGGGGTCTCGGGGATTCCCAGGCCAACCTCTGATCCCTCCCAACCTGGCCCAGTGTTGGAAGGACTCTTCATGGGTCTCCTCAGTTGAAGGGGGTTTGGGAGTAGAAGCTGGTAATGCAGGAGGAAGGAAAAGAAGCAAAGGGAAGCCGGGTTGGGAAGCAGCCACTTAAAGCCCTCGAAGTAGGGCCAGGGTTAGGGGCCGCTCCAGGGAAGCAAGGAAGTTAAGATCTAGTCACCCAGGGCCCCAGGCATGCTCAGATTTCAGAGTTCCTTGTTCTCATCAAGAAGTCAGGGTTAGGAGGGTCCCTTCTGATCTGATTCCCACCTCTGGGGTGGCTGGTACTCAGCCCAAGTTTAGCCAGTGACCTTGACCCCTGCCAAGTACATTCTCTGGACCCCTTAACACCACATAGGGACTCTCTCCTCATCTTCCTTTTCTTCTTTCCCTCCCTTCCCCATTCCCCCTGCCCCAATCCCTCAGGTCTCAAGGCTACAGCCGACCAGCTCTGTTGAACTGGATAAGCCACCGGGCATTGGCAGTGCCTGGACTGAGGCACCCATGGTCTTCTGGTGCCATCAGTGGCTGCAGTTCCTGCTGTTCTGGGGCATCTGCACTGCTCTCACTACGAGAACGGCCTGCCTTGGCAAGACTCGGGGTGAAGGTGAAGCCAGGATGGGGTTCAGGTGATGGAGTAACAAGAGCAGCCAGTGGGTCCCGGAGCTCGTCTCCCCGAGGTGGGGCGCAGGCCAGAGGGTAGGCTGCTCTCAGGGCAGCCTGGGCGCAGGGTGGAGAAGCCAGGCTCTCCAGGGATGAGATGCTCTGATTCCATCCCGTCTGCATGTCCACAGGCACAATCTTGGTGGTCTCTGATGACACATACACGGCCAGGTCCTCCTGCCCGCTCTTCCAGGGCAGCTCCTTCTCAGCACAGGTTGGTGAAGGGGGAATGATTCGTGGGCTTGGGCACACCTCCATGCTCCCTAGGGACATAGGACACAGCTCAGAAGACACGTGGCCCATTGGACACAGACCCAAGGGGGCTTAGGGGCCTCTCTGATCACCAGCTCCTCTCTAGGGAGTTTACTGGGACTGCATTCTCAGGCCAGAAGTATTATTATTCCGTGGGGGAGAGTAGAAAGAACACAGGCTTTGGAATCAAAGGTTGGAGTTTGCTTGACCTTGTCATTTAACATATATGTGTCTTTGAAGGTGCCACCTCTCTGAGCCTCAGTGTTCTCTATAACACAAGGAGGTTGAACGAGACAATCTTTAAGGACACTGGTTCTATGATCTGTCACCGGAACAAACTGAGTCAAGGGCAGGAACTGAGCGGGCCAATAGCCTCTATGAGGAAGAATCAGGGAATAGGGATAGCACAGGGAAGAAGGTAAGTTCCTCTTCCATATGGGTCAATGCCTACATGCCTGTAACACCCTGCCCTGGAACCAACCTGCCATCACCCTCCATTCTAAGCCAGTGGGGAATGAGGGACAGAGCTCCAGGCCAGGCTGGCCAAGGGCTCAGCCCCAGACCCCATGTCCCTGATCTCCAGGCCTGTAACCCTGTGTTGCAGGGACTGAATCCTAGAGTGAGTGACATTGTCACCCCAGCAGTAAGTAGAAAAGTCTGGATTCCTGGCATGATGACTAAAATATTGGTCTTGGATCTGGAAGCCCTGGGTTCAAATCTCTACACTGATGTTTACTTAGCTGGGTTACCGTAGAGAAATCACTTCACCTCTGAGCCTTACTTTCCTTATCTGCAAAATGGAATAATACCCTTAAGAGGAGGTCTTATTTGCTTTTGGTATATAACAAGCACTTTGAAATCTCTCTCTCTCTCTCTCTCTCTCTCTCTCTCTCTCTCTCTCTCTCTCTCTCTCTCTCTCTCTCTCTCTCCCTCTCTCTCCCTCCACTGTCTCCCCCCACCTCTTGGTCTCTCTGTCTCTCAGTCTCTGTCTGTTTCTCTTCTTTTCTCTTGACCTCTTTTTCTCCCCCTCTCTCTTCCCCTCTCTCTTTCTCCCCTCTCTCTTTCTCTCTTTCCCCCTCTCTTTCTCTCTTCCTCTCTTTGTCTCTCTGTCCGTCTCACTTCCCCTCTCTCTCCCTCTCTCTGTCTCTCAGGCTCTCTGCCTCCATCTTTCTCCCTCCCTCTCTCTTTCTCTCTGTATCTGTCTCTCTTTCTCCCCTCATCCCTGCCGCCCAAATTAATGTTCTCTGGGTCAAGAGGGAGATTAAGGAGTATCTGGAACCCAAGTAGGGAATCCTAGAAATGTTCTTTATTTGGGGGCAGGAGGCAAAGGAGACAACTTGTGCATTAATTGAGGTGAGTTGAGAAGAGGGGAAGTGACAGGAGAAGCAAGCAATAGGGTTAGAAAGAGTGAGTGCCAGGGAGGAAGAGGCAAAGAGCTGGAAGATGGCCCAGCTCCCGTTCCCTGAACACAGCAGGACTGACCCATCCAGATGCAGACCCTTGGACAAGCAGGTAGAAAAACCACGGCCGTTCTCAACAGGTTGGATGCTATGATTAAAAGTAACATTACACCTGCTGAAAGGTCTGGAGGGGCATTACAACAAAGGTGGCATTTGGGCCAGACAGCTGTAGGTGGTCATAGAATCTTAGATCGCTACTTAGAAGGGATTATCTAGTCCCACTCTCATTTCACAAATGAAGAAAGTGAGGCCCAGAGAGGTCCTGCAGGAGGTGACAGAGCTGGGAACAAAAGCCCAGGTCACCTGATTCACTGAATCATAGATTTAGAACTGAAGTGCCCTCAGAGTCCATGCAGTCCAACCCCCTTATTTTATAGGTGAGGAAACTGAAACAGAGAGGTTAGGGGAATTGTCCAGGATCATACAGCTACTAAGTGTCTAGGGTAGGATTTGAACTTAGGTCTTCATGGCTCCAAGCCCAGGATCTCTCCATTACCTTACATACCTACCTTTTTTCCAGCATTGTTTCAAATCTACCAGATCCCCATACAACAGAGTTTAGTTATTCAAACTGAAAAATTAAATAATTTGGACTTCTGCTTGGTCAAGCTGGCCTCCCTTGCTCTGTCTAGACCCAGGCAGGCTTGGCCACTGGGTAAAGGGAAACATTTGGGGTCCACTAAGGGGTGCAATCTCAAAAAGAGAAGGGAGTGAGAGAGCATATCCTGGCATTTCCTGGGGGAAAGGGGAGACAGACCATTACCTGGTACTCTGTGTTCTTGGAAAACCTCGTTGGTGGCCCGGGCCACAAAGACGATACCCTCATCATCCTCCTTCTCCGTCTCTGAACTGTCACTCTCCTCTTCAGACTCCACTGCCAAGATCACTGCAGCTGGGCAGAAACAAAAGCAGGGGAAGGGGACTCAGTCCAGCAGCCTCTGTCTTGGGGAATCACAGAATCTCACCATAGGGAAGGGACGTCAGAGGGCATCTATTCTAAAACCTCATGAAGTGGGAATGCCTTCTCATTACCATTTCTGGTAAGCAGGTTATGCTAAATACCTTCTGTCATGGGGAACTCATTCCCGTGATCAATGACAGATTTCTTTTTTGGAGGCAATCAGAGTTAAGTGGCTTGCTAATAAGTTTCTGAAGCTAGATTTAAACTCAGATTCTCCTGACTCCAGGGCTGGTTCTCTATCCACTGTACCACCTAGCTGTTCCACCCTCTCCATCTTGTTAACTTTCCTCTGGAAGTGTTCTCGATTGTCATAGGATTATAGAGTTTAGAACCAGGAAGGTCCTTCAACATTCATTAACTAATTAATTAAAATGTGGGATTAAATAATACCATCCCTTCAGTTTTACTGGTGAAGTCCAGATGTGATGTGCCAAAGGTCACAGAGGTAAGTAAAGGAACAAAGCCATGATTTCAATATCTGATTTCAAATCCCATACTTTCCCCGCTGTCTGTATCCTCCCAAAAATGTGGCACCCAAAGAGGAATACAATGCTCCAGATGTGGATAGCCCTGATCCGAAGACGATGAGGCAAGCATCTCCCTTCTTCTAGAGACTGTCCTACTGTTAATCTCCCCTGTGACTGTATTGGTTGATCTGCTGCCTTAAATGGCTTAAAATGAGCTTACAGTCATGAAAATCTCTAGGTCTCTCTATTCCAAAGGCCCAGGTTAGCTCTGCCAGGGATCTGCCCCTGGGTCCCAGGTGGAGATATGACCCAAGTCAACACACCACAGAAAGAACTTCATTCTTACAGAAGGGAGGGAGGCAACAAGTTAGGGTGCATGGAGCCTGTCAAATGAGAGATAGCAGTGATACTAGAGGGCGGGGTCCTGGGTTCAAATCTCAGCTATGCACCTTGCCAGGGGGACACCTCACCTGTCCAGTATGTTGTTGTCTCATCATTTCCCCCTTCACAACATCCTATGCCTACATCCTCTTTCTCTAACATGGCACTGCATCCCTGGGGCAGAGATCTCAAACTCAACATGTCTAAAACACAACTTCCTGTCTTTCCCTTCCAAACCTTCTCTTCTTCCAAAGTTCCGTGTTACTGTAGAGGGCACCAGCACCTCCCAGTTACCCAGGCTTGTAACTTCAGCATTATCTTCAGCTTCTCTTTTGCACTCACTCCATACGACCAACCTGTGGTCAAGTCCTCCACTCAGTTCTCATAGTGATCTTCCTCAAGGGTGGGTCTGATTGTGTCACTTCCTCCAACTTAATAAATTTCCGCGGCTCTCTGTTACCTCCAGGATCAACTATAAAAGTAAGTCTCCGTTTGACTTTAAAAACCCTTCTCAACCTGCCCCCTTCCTATCTTACCTGTCTCCTTATAACTGACTCTTCATCCAGTACTCTTTCTACAATGCCAGATTCTTCTTGTATTTCCTACAACACTTGACACAGGACTGGGCACACAGTTGACTGGCTGATTAGTTGCCTCACTGGCCAGTACCACATCACTCCTCCCCCCGGTTCCTTCTCCCTCAACTTGCCTGTGTCCGGTAAGTTTGAGGCTCGATGATAAGGTTTCCCATTAGGAGCCTCTTTGTCTGCTGAACCTTCCTTCTGGAGACAAAAGAAAAAAGTCAGAGTCATCCCTGAAGCTTGGCACCCAAATTCTAATTCCCTACCCTAGTAGGGGACCAAGTTGCAGGGCAAGTCCTACCCAGATGTCAGATGGGAGGTGGTAATCCATATCCTTAGCCTAGATAGAGGTGACTTCCTTATTTGTGAAAGAAATCCCTATCTGGGACTCTGAATGCTGCTGAAGTGGACTGAGATACTCACAAATGTAGGTAGCTCTAGCCTTAGGGCAGATAATCAGGGTCTCTGGCTTTTTTTTTTTTTTTTTTGCCAAATCCCATTCTCCAGGACCTAAGCATGTTGCCTCCAGAGCTGATAACAAAGATGTTGTATGCCACTCCCCAGTTTCCCCAATTTACTCTCAATTAGGTAAGATCATAGGATTTGGACTTGTAAGGAACCTTAGTTCCAGAAAGTAAGGGATTAGTATAACATCAAGCTACAGGGCTGGGATTCAACCCCAGACTCTCTGACCCCAAATCCAGAGCTTTTCAAACCCAGCTCAGCCTGTGACTCCCCAGATGAATTCTCCACCTCCATCCCTGAGTCATCTTAGACTGGTTTGCTTCTCTTATTGGAAAACTCCTCCCCAGAACCTTCATCTGAGGAAGCACCTACACCAGTCAGGCTGACTTCAGCCCTACTCCAGCCCATGATTCCCAGGTCCTCTTCCTCACCTTGTCCTTGATGGGGCACTTCTCCCATTCTGGTCTCTTCTGTACCCACTCTCCACTTTTCAGTTCTCTTTTGTGTGATGTCCTTGTTTATCAGAATGTGCACCTACTCTAGCACAAGGACTGTCTTCTCTCTGCTTGTGTCTGTATTCCTAGCACTTGGCACATTGTAAACATTTAATAAATGTTCTTATCTATCTATATCATCAATCCATTGTCTCATTTATCTATAATCTATCTATCCATATCTAATATCTATTTATCTGTTTGTTTGCTATCATCCATCTATTTCTTTCTAAATTTATCATCAATCTATATCTCATCTATCCTATCCATCTCATCTATCTATATCTATCATCTCCCATCTACATATCTATTATCTATCATCTATCTATATCTATCATCTATCTATATCTATCAATCTATATCTACCATCTACCTATCTATTATCTATCATCTATCTATATCTATCGATCATCTATTTACATTTACCATCTGTCTATATCTATCACCTATTTATCTATCTGTATCTATTTATTATCTATCTATATCTATCTACCATCTCTCTCTCTATATATATATGTGTGTGTGTGTGTGTGTGTGTGTGTGTGTGTGTGTGTGTGTATGTGTGTGTGATCTCCACTAAAGAAAGGACTATAGGATGAACTTGGAAGGATTAAAAGGATACACAGGCAAGCTGTAATCCCTAAGTCCTTAAAAAAGTAGGGCTGCCCCAAGCAGTCAGCTGGGCTCCTGCAATCATCATCATCATTATCTCTCACATTTATATAACATTTTATGGTTTGTCATTTTCTCGCAATGGCCCATCTTGGGTTGCCTGTTTTCCACATCTCTCTTGCTCTCCAGGACTGGCTCTAGGCAGGGAAGGGCAGAGTGCCCAGAACTCCCCACAAGCATCAGCCTTAACCAGCAGCCACAAAGGGAAAGGATGATGCCTGACCCTGTGAGGGGTGGGAGAATCTGGGGGAGACAGACAACTGAGCAGGGACTCACCTTCCGGCCAGCCTTCCGGAGCCGCAGCTTGCTTTTAGAGAGACACACATTGTGCTTGGTGGACTTGAATGACTCCAATCTCCGCTTCATGTTCTGCTGAAATACTTCCTTGTCCTGCCGAGCCTGGGCATCCTCTGAGATAAAATGGCGGCTACAGCTGGCCTTGTACTACAAACAACAGCCCTCAGTGAGGCCCTGGTCAGTGCCACCCCATGGTGCCCACGAGGACCCAGGTTGGCCATCTTTGAGTCTTCTCTTTCAATCACCTATCCCCCTTCAACTATCAAGTCCTAGGGTCCTAGGACTAGAGCTAGAAAATGGTCTTACAGGTTCATCTAGTCTAGTCCAGGGGTGTGTAACTTTTTTTATGTATCCTGGGCCCCTTTGGCAGCAATCTGGAGAAGCCAATGAGCCCCTTCTTAGAATCATGTTTTTAAATGCATAAAATACAGTACAGAAGATAACAAAGAAAACTTTGTCATTGGAATGTGTGAGTGTGTGTGTGTGAATGATAGTTATCAAAATATTTTTAATGTGAAAATATGTTTAATATGAATGTATATGTAGAGCCTATATCAGACTGCATGCCATCTTGGAGACGGGGGAGAGGAGGGAGATGGAGAGAATCCAAAACTCAAAATCTTCTGGAAGTGAATATTGAAAAGTAAAAATTAATTAATTAATTAATTGAAATTTTTTTAAGTATATGCACTCCAAGTTAAAAGCCCCTGATCTAGTTCCAGTCCCTTCATTTTTACCAGTGATGAAGCTGAGACCCAGAGTTGATGCCCAAGATTGCCTAAAATCTATCACTAATAGGAAAGCTGGAATTCAAATCTGGGTCTTCTAATTCCAAATCCAAAGCTTTTTCTCCTATACCACACTGTCTCTGTCCCCAGCTCTCTATTCCAATGCCTGACCATGTAGGTATAGATCCACAGCAATGACTGCTATGACAGGCTCCTCAGTGGTCCTTTGATCTGTGTTCTTTCTCACTGATAATAATTTCAATTTCTCCTGCACTTTACTAACCATAACTCTTCGAAGGAGGGAATAGGAAGCAATATAGACAACTGGATCTGGAGCCTGTGAGCCTGGGTTCCAAAGCATCCCAGGGATTCCATTGCTGGCTGGAATATGGAATTGAGAAACTGGGGTAGGGATCACCAGTAGTCCTGGTTTCACCTGACCTTTTCAGTCTTGCTCCAAGTTGATTTGCATGGCAAGCAGGGGCATGATGGGGATTGAAAAGAACCAGTTATGGTGGTTCTTATTGCATTTTTACTAAACAGAGTCCCTAGGATGTTTCAAAAGAACACAAACTGGAAGCCAGAAATTGAAAGTAATTTCTTAATCCCAAGTCAGATAGGAAACTAGGACCAAGGAACCTAAGTCCAGCAAAAACTTCAAAATGCTGAAGGAATTCTCTAGCTAATTGGATGGATGCTACCAAGGTTAGCTCTACAGCTATAAACAAAAAGGTTCACAGTCCTTCGCCCTTGCCAGGTGTAATATAGGAAAGATTTCTTTTGTGTATTGGTAGGAGCGTGCAGCCTCTGAGGTCCCTTACAATTCTCAGATTCTGTGATTCAGTGATTTTGCTACGTTGTATGATCAAATGCCTTTTGCTCTGAACTAATATGCACTCTGTCTGGACAAGTAAAAGTAAACACATTGATGGGGGCTCATGAACTATGGTCTGGGATATTTGCTGACCACCAAAATGCTTTGAATCTGGGGGCCTAAGTAGGGGAGGGATCCAAGTGTTACATATCACTAGGCCTCAGTTTCCTCATCTATAATATAAGATTGGATGGGATGATCTCTGAGGTCTCCACAAGCTCCAGATCTGTATCTTTCATCTGGTGCTTCAAGAATCCACGATTTCCTCTGGGTAGGTACTTCTTCAAACAGTGAAAATTACAGTTTCTCCATGCCTTAGAGAATAATCTCCATGAGGTGCCATGGCCAAAACTCTCAGCACCTTTGACTAACACTCATCACTCCTGGTGAGGAACTTCTCCAGACATAGCTAGACTAGCTCCAAGACAATGGACACAGACTCTTGTCATTGGGACTGTCCTTGAAGACTTTTCAGTTCAGTAAGAGCTTCCAGGGCTCATATTCTGTTGGCATCAGCCTTCGAGAACCCAAGTCACACCTGCACATTATAATAAGGCACAGGAATTGGACAGTGAAACAATGAAAGAGTGAAAGTACTAGGAGCTCCATTTTACAGATAAGAAAGCTGAGGCCCAGAGGGGCTAAATAATTTGCCTGAGATCATACAGCTATTATGATACATACAGGCAGCTTAGTGGTATGTTGCATAGGATGCTATATATGGGGTCAGGAAGGCCTGAACTCAAATCCCACCCCACACATTTATCAACTGTGTGACCCTGAGCAAGTCACTTAACCTGTCCAGTTCAGTTCCCTCATCTGTAAAATTGGGATAGTAATAACAACTATCTCCCAGGATTGTTTTGAGAATAGAATGAGATAATATTTGCAAAGAACTTAGCAAACCTTGAAGTGCCATACAAATCAAGGCTATTATGGTGATCATTATCAGGGGTAGAACTTGAACCCAGGTCCTCTGATTCCAGAGCCTCTTTCCATTGTTTCCTGGCAGGATATGATCAGAGCTGCACAATATAAAAATTAATTTGGTTACCTGGGCGAGATTGATGAGTGAATTAAGAGAAAGAGCTCTGGACCCAGTCAGAAGATCTGAGTTTGAATCCAGGCTCTTCACTACCCACTATTTAAAACATGATCGTGGTAGTGTCTGACCATGCCCTCTCCTCATCCCCCTACCAGGACACAGTTTGGCATGATGGAATGAACAGGGGCTCTGGAGTGAGAAGATCTGATCCAAGTCCAACCCGTGATACCAGCTATGTGACCTTGGGCAAGTCACTTAACTTCCCTTTGCCTCAGTGTCCTTGTCTGTAAGATACAAGGGTTGAACTAGATGGTCTCTGGATTCCCTTCTAGTTTTGCATCCCCATTCAAATCCTTCAGTTCTTTTATAGCCTATGGGGAGGAAGTCCAAACTCCTGATTCTGGAGTTCAAGGTCATTTAAAATCTCTTGCTACCCTACCTTCTCAGCCTTATCTTGTCTCATTTTCTACTTTGTCGTTGTTCAGTCATTTAAGTCATGTCCAATTCTTTGTCATCCCACTTGGGGTTTTCTTGGCAGAGATACTACCACAGAGTGGTTTGCCATTTTATAGGTGAGGAAACTAGGCAGACATAGTGAAGTGACTTGCCCAGGGTCATACAGCTAGTAAAGGTCTGAGGCTGGATTTGAACTCAGGAAGATGAGTCTTCCTGGCTCCCAGGTCCGGCACTCTATCCACTATGGCTCTACCAAGCTACCCCATTTTCTGTCTTCTCTATTCCAGAAAAATAGGACTAAATGCCATCCATCAAAATAATAAGAAAAATAGCTAACATATAGTGCTTGCTATGTGCATCAAACATATCTTGTGTGTCCTCTTATTTCAAAACTTAAAATTCTCTCTTATTTCTCCCTCCCTTCCTTATGCATACACACCATAGACAGACAGACACACAGACACACACACACACACAGACAGACAGACACACACACACACACACATACACACACACACACACACACACACACACACACACACACTCTCCTCCCCAGGTAAAATCCTAACCATCCTTCAAGGCTTGGTTCTCAAATGTCGCCTCCTCCAGGAAGGGTTCTGTGATTCCCCAAGTTGATCTCTATTTCCTTGGCCCTCATATGAAACTTGGCACTTCTTTTCCTCTCACTGCTGGACTGACAATGCCCTAAATGCTCTTTTCTTGCCTCTACTCTAAAGCTTTCCTTTTGTGCTCCAGCCTGCAGGGACTGGTTGTCTGTCAAGCCAACTGGCTTTTATCACATATTGCCCCATTCACTTATTTCATTTTCCTCCCACGTGTAGCATCTCCTCAGCTAAACCCTGAACTCCTCAAGGCAGGCATCATGCTGTCTCCCTGTCCTTTGCCTCTCATAGTGCAATGCTATGTATATATGCATAATCAATTATCATTCACCATGGCAAATAGCACTTACAGGTTTGCGGATTGTTTACTGGGTGGCAGCTCAGTAAGGTGAGAGGTAGTTCAGATGGCATAGTGGATACAGCACTAGAGCCAGAGTCAGGAAGACCTGAGTTCAAATCTGACCACAGATACTTACCAGTCATGTGACCCTGAGCAAGTCAGTTCCCCTCTGCCCTCCATTTCCTCATCTATATTAGGGGGATAATAATACCACCTACTTCCCAGGATTGTTGTGATCAGATGAGATAATATTTGTAAAGTGCTTTTCAAACCTGAAGGTGCTAAGTAAGTGTTACCTATGATGATGACTGATGAGGTAGAAAAGAGTGCTTGAGACAGATGGAGCAAGCATGATGGGAGATAGGAGGTAAGACCAGGATGTGATCAGCCAGAAAAGTGATCAAAGAAGACAATGGCCTTTGCCCCTTTTCCCAAAGATTTCTCTAGCCTAGTGTTTGAGTGGGGAAATGATGTGGATACAAACAGTGCCTGAAGGGTTAATAATTGCTTTTCCAGTACTTTGTGAAGCCCCTAGTTTATTCTGTATCCTGAAGGTGCCCTAAAGTCCTTTCCCCCTCAACTTGAAAAGAATTGCTTTTGTCTCCTTTATCCTGTGTTCCCTGGGTCCTTTTAATTTTTAAACTGTATCCTTCTACCCTGTCCTTAGATCCTTAAACCATAAAGAATTCCCTTTGTCTCCCTCATCCTATGTCATCCTGTCCTGTCATTAATTTTTAACCTCCATAAAAACCTCTAAAACTACATCATCATTCTGAAACATCTATATAAGCATAACTTCCCCAAATATTGGGGGTCTCACTTAGCTTCCTTGCTAAGGAGGCCCGTGATGCTTTTTCACGTAAAATAAAAAGCTTCCATTGGCTAAAAGAGAGGGTATAAGTGAATAATTTCACACCTGAACCAGCTCTCCCAACTCTAAACCTCATCAATAATGATAATGATGATGATGATGATGCCATAGTGAAAAAGAGTAGTCAAAGGACCTGAGTTCAAATACCAGCTTTGCTACTAGTTCCCTGTGAAGCCTTGGGCAAGCCTCTCCTCTCTGAACCTTACTCTCTGTATCTTTAATATAAAGCAATTGACCTTTATCACAGGTTCCTAACCTTTTCTGTATCATAGACCCCTCTGCCTTTCTTGGAAGAATGTTTTCAAGGGCATAGATAAAATGCCTGGGCTTACAAAGGAAGCCAATTATATTGAAATCCAGTTATCAAAATGTGTTTTTGAATAGTTCATGGACCCCAGCCTGAGAATCCCTAGTAGAAAGTGATCTCGAAGATCCCTTTCAGTTCTAGATTCCAAGTAATTAGTGCAAAGCCTTTCTATGCCCCTTACAGATTAAGAGAATGGAAATGTCTTATGCCACTACATAAGTCACTGTCCGAGTCAGGACTTGAATCCAGGCCTTCTAGTTGCAAGTCCAGTGTTCTTTCCAGCACTCTATGTAGCCTCCTATAGAGAAGGTTCTGGGCAAGTGGCTTTGTTTTTGCTTTTTGCTATTTGCCCCCCAGCCCAGAGTGTTGGTTTCCTCCTGGCCAAAGGCCATTGAGGAAGGATTCTCTCCCCACCTATGTGCATCTCACCCTCCGACGGGGTTTGTAGAGGCCCCCACTGAGCAGATGGTGCATGATGGCATCCTCCCGGTCCTTGCCACTCCGAACTGTGTCGATCACCTGTAGATCCAGGCAGGCACCACTGCCACTCTCCCGCCTATGGGAAGTAAGCCACAAGGGCAAATTGCAGAGGGTGGGGGGCTGCAAGAGCCTTCGGCCAAATATGCAATCCCTCAGGAGGCAATAAAAAGAAGGGAACCTGGGGTGGGAGAAAGAGGAGCCTGGCCCAGAAAGGGAGAAAGCTTGAGGGAGAGAAAAAGCTGACGCTGATAAGGGGAATCTAGCGTGGGGAGGTAGGCACAGTGGTACTTACAGAAGGTTGGTGACAGAGGTCTCTGCTGCAGAGTTACGGCTGGGCATGGAAGGGAGTGTGAGCCCTGCTGAGGATAAGACGTGGCCCCCCTACGGGTATGAAGACAGGTCTCAGGTGGATGCTAATTGACTAGAATAGGTGCTTCAACTCTAAACTCGAGGACCAGGGTTGTCTGACACCCGTTCCCTAACACTCCATCACAATCGCCAGTTTAAGCAACATTGTGCGATGTTAGCTATGAATGACTTAGCTCCTCTCAGCAATATAGTGATCTAAAAAACTTTCAGAGGACTCAGGGTGGAAAATGCATCCAGAGAAAGAACTGATGGACTCTGAATGCAGGTCAAAGCATACTACTTTCCCTTTCTACATTTTTTTAAGTTTTTTTCTTTTTATTTTGTTTCTTCTTTCACAACATGACTAATATGGAAATATGTTTCACATGATTGCACATATGTAATCTATATCAAATTGCTCACTATTTTAGAAAGAGGGGAAGTGAGGAAGGAAAGAAGAAAAATTTGGAACTCAAAACTTTGTAAAAAAAAAAAAAAAGAATGCTAAAATTGTCTTTATGTATAACTGGAAAAAATACTGTTAAAAAAATTATCACCAGTTTCCAGATAATTCCCATGAATTATTCAAGGTTATTCACCGCCACTCTAGTTCTGGCCATCGCACCAGATTAGGGGTTTTTAAACTTCTCTGTGTTGTGGACTCTGTTTGGTAGTCTGGTAAAACCTATGGATCCCTTTTTAGAATCATATTTTTAAAAGCACAAAAAATACAGAAAACCAATAATAATCCATCGGATTGCAAATTCCTGGAGGACTGGGATTGTCTCTTGCTTTTCTTGGAATTCCCAGTACTTAACACAGTTCCTGGCACCTAACAGACATTTAATAAATGGTTACTGACTGGATGAATATAATGAAATGTACTTATCAAAAGTATGTTGAAAAAACAAGTTCACAGACCCCTGGTTAAGAATCCCCACGAGCCCAACTTTGCTCCACCCACCCCGAGGAATTAAGGTCTACCTGGTCCACAAAGCTGATGGCATCTCGGATGTTGAGTTTATAGTACACATCCCAGATCTGGTCCCGGATACGGTAGGCAGATCGGCGCATCAGGAGCTGACTCAGGTACTTCTTGTCAAATTGTTCCCACCTAGAGAGGGGAATAGATCTGAGTGCCTGAATGCTCCCTTCTCTTGAATTCTCTAAGGGCTCTGGAAAGAACCTTTTAAGATCTGTCTCTGGGCAGTAGAGGTTAGGAGAAAAGGCACTGGTCTTAGAAGATCTGAGTTCCAGTCCAGGCCCCCACACTTACTAACTGTGTGGCCCTAGATAAGTCACTAGACAAGCCTCAGTTTCTTTATCTGTAAAATGGTAACAGTGCCACTTGTGCTATCTGCCTCACCATGGGATAGTGAACAAACCTTTGTAAACCTCAAAGTACGAGCTCTTCTCTTTCTCTGGGGTCTCTCCTCCAAGATCTTCTGAATAACAGCATTCAGCCTATCTTTGCCCCCAGGCAGCAGGGAGGGGACTGTTGGGGTGACCATATCAGGAGGTGGGGGAAGGGGCCGGGCTCACCTGTCCCTCCAGTAGTGGTAGCCATGGTGGCCAACTACATCTTCCACAGCTGCCAAAATATGATCAAAGGTCTATAGGAGGAACAGGAAAGCCCAGTCATGGCACTGTCCCTACTCCCAAAGAAGGCCCAGAGCTTGTACGTCGAATCAAAATTTCCCATCTGGAAGAGCCTAGACACAATCCCCTCCAGCCCAAGAACTCTCCAGAAAGCCAGAAAAGAATGGGAGGGGGTGAGATGGAGAGGGGCATTCCTTTGGGGCCAAGCATCTCTGATACCCACGTGTTCATGTAGCTCCTGGTTCAAGGTGGGCTTGTGGTGATCACTTCGTTTCACTTTTAGCCATTTGACAAGAGGCTTTATGGTTAGACCCTGGGAAACAGGAAGGAGGTGAACATGGAGGATGAAAGATGAGTAAAAATACAAACTGTCTATGTCCTCACTATGCCCCTAATTTTCTCTGTTGCCATCTCACACAGTGACTCACGGTGCCTTGGTTTCCCCCTAGGGTCCCCTTTCATAGCCATGGAAAGAGTTGGAAAGAGCTAGATAAGAGAATTAATGAATCAAAATGTCAGGTCTTGAAAGGTTCTGGAGATGGATCATTGGGTCCAGTTTCCATTTTTTACAGAGAAGGAAACTGAGGCCCAGAAAGGGGAAGGGACTTCTCCAAAGTTCTGGGAGAAGTTGAACACTGGGCCAGGCCTGGACTCCAAACCTCTTACTTCCAGATCCCACTATGAAGTCAATGAATGGCTCTCACATGGGAAAGGGATTAGATGGTTCCTGAACCCCAAAGAATGGAACTGGAAGCAATGGAGCTTAATGGAATGAGGAGGGAATGGACATTAGAGAGAAAAGACAGTACAAATGCTGGCAGTCAGGAAACTTTCCTAACCATTAGAGTGGCCCAAAAATGGAATAGGCTGATTGGAGAAATAAAGGATTCCCCTCTCTGAAAGGCTGGATGTGTAGAGTCTGGATGGAGAGGAGTCTGGATGACCACCCACTAGGGTTTGGAGGAGAGTTTTATAGAGGAGGGTCCTATTTGTCTTGACTTAGATGCCTCTGCGGTCCCTATTGGGATTCTGGGACAGTTACTATGGTGATCCCTACTTTGCCCCCTCCTCTCCCTCTCTGCAGGCTCCCCCACCTGCACGATGACTGTGAAGAAGACCACCACAATGGTTGTTGCCACAAAGTAGTCCTTGGCAGGGACTTTGGTCTTATCCAGAAGGATGACGAGAGCAAAGGCCACAGCCCCTCGAAGGCCCCCATAGGACATCACCACCTGGTCAATCTTGTCCAAAGGGACCAGCCGGAACTGGTTCAGCACCCATGTCTGCAGGACTACGCCTGCAGGGGAGGGAGGCCGGGTGGGAGTAGGGGCAGGGGCAGGGGTGGGGAAGTCAAGTGGAGTTAGAGGTCAGGGCAGGGGAAGGAAGGGTCCAGGTTAAGGTTGGACAAGGGCTAGAAGGGTGAGGAGCAAGCATAGGTTTTAAGTCAAGGTAGAGACAGGGGCTGTGACCAAGGGAAAGAGACATCAGGAGAGGGTCGGGGAATAGATAGGAGGATGAGAAGGAAATGGGAAGGTAGCCAGGCACAGGGCAGTACCGAGGGCACGGAAGAGCAGGATGAAGAACAGGGTACCAAGCACCAGCCCAGTGTCCCAGGCCCACTTAGAGGAGTCAACAGCAGAGATGCCAAGCAACATGAAGATGACTGTCTCGGCGCAGCTGGCCAGGGTCTTCATAGTATACTTGACAGCCGTACGGGACTTGTGTGAGATGTTAGCCTCCACATACTTCTTACAGCCCACACCGCACATTGTCACTCTGATGGAAAAGAAAGATGGACAATAGGGATTTTAGAAAGGGTGGCAAGGAGCTAGGGCTTCCACCCCAAACTAGCATCACAGAAACACAGGGCCTGGAATCAAGTCCCACTTGGGAAGGACTATGCCTGCTGTCACACCTCCAAGAAGTGGGGGACCTCCACGAAGTCTACCTACCATCTCCAATGACAAGTGTCCCACTGGGCAATGGCTCTGACTGTGAGGAAGTCTTTGCCTTCCTGGAAGCCTACATCAGCAGCTTCCACACATTTGTCCTCTATGTGTCCTCAGGGACCAAGGAGAACAATGCTAAGCCATCCTTCTGACCAGTCTCTGGGATTTGAGCAGGCAGGAAGGAAATGAGGCCTCAAGAGGAAAGTGCTGGACAGAACTAAGGAGAGAATCCTATAATCACAAGGTCAGGGCTGGAGGGAGCCTCTAGTCCTGGGTTCTTAGCCTGGGGTCAGCGAACTGCGTTTGGTTTTTAAAATATTTTGATAACTGGATTTCAGTAAAATTGGCTGCCTCTGTAATTTTCTTTTAATTTTATGCACTTAAAATCATTCCTCTGAGAAAGGGTCCCCAGGCTTCACCAGACTGATGAGGACACAAGAAAGGTTAAGTAAGAACTCCCAATCTAGATCAACATTTCATAGATGTAGAAAGAAGGGAAAGGATCTCCTTCCAAGTGCCACAGTGCATGGGCGACAGGGTCCAGACCAGAACTCAGGGTCCTGACTCTCAGACCAGAGCTCTTTCCCTTACACTATCACCTCCTTCACAGGAGGAGACAGCAACCAGAACAAGAAAGTCCAATGGGGTCTGAATTGAGGTCACCCCCAGGCAACAATTTAAGGTCCCTGGGAACACTTGGGCAAAAGGCACAAGGCCTCAGAATTTCCTCATTCTGTGGACCAGCACAAAGCCCAAAGAGAACTGCTAGGTTTGGGCCGGTCCAGAGGAATGGCGAAGGGATACCACATTTTCCTCTGGGCCTCCCAGAATGTTCATTTTGGAACTGGACAGGTTAACAGGGAAGCATTACCTCCTTGCACCAACTAGGCCTCAGTTATTATTCCTAAATATTATTACTATTATCCCTGCAGGAACAATGATGATTGCGACCAACAAGTCTATGTCTAGAGTACCCCACAGTTTATAGACTGCTAGAGGCAGCGAGGGGATGGAGTGAACAGACCTGAGTTCATGTCTATCCACAGACACTGAGTTCTGTCACCCTGAGCAACTCACTTAGCCTCAGTTTCCTCATCTGTAAAACAGAGTTGATAACAGCACCTACCTTGCAGAGATATTCATTATAAAATTAATCTTAAAGGATGATGTAAATGATAGATGTTATTATTATCGTTATGTTCTCTCTTTCCAAGCAACCTTTGGAGATAGTACAAGCACCATTACCCCTAATTTACAAATAAGAAAATTGAGGCTCAAAAATATAACATCATTTACCTATGGGCCCAGGGCTAGTAAGCATGAGGGCTGGGACTTGGACCCATCTCTTCTAATCTGCAGTCTACCACCTCATGATGCCCCTATATATTGCTGTCCCACAGCAGAGAGTCTGGACACTTAAAAGACTTTAATCAAATTATTTACAGGATCATGGGGTTCAGAGATGTGAGAACTGGTTGGGATTTTGAAGTCCATCTAAATCTAACCTATATCTGAGTAGAAATTCCTTTTACATCTTCATCAAGTGGTCATCCAGCCTTCATCTGGAGGCCTCTGGTGATGGGAGCTCATTCCTTCCTAAAGCAACTCCATTTCCCTTTGGGGGTAGCTTCAGTTGTTAGGGAGGAGTTTTTCTTAAATGATGCCTAAAATGACTTCTCTTCAACAACTTGTATCCATTTCAACCAAGGGGCAAACAGACCCAATCTAATACTTCTTCCACATACTGAGAGGCAGCTATCCTATTCCCACTGGCTTTTCTCCTCTAGACTCAACATCTCCAGATCTTTCAACTTATCTTTATACAACATGATCTCCAGGGCCATTATTCATCCAGTTCACCCACCTCTGGCTGTTCTCCATCTTGTAAATCTCATCCCTAAAGGGTGGCAATCATCTATCTCTTCCAACTCTGTCATTTACAGAGAAGATTGCCACTCACACAGGTGAACAAGGTTGTCCAAAATCCTATAGGTAGTAAGACAGTAAAACAGGGATGCCCATTGTCCTCCCTTCCTCCTCCCCCTTACACTCCCCACCCCCCATGCTTCTGCATCTGATCCCAGGGACTCACGCAAGGATGGCGGAGAGCGAGGCCATCTCCGCTGTGAGGTAAGCAGCATAGGCCAAGAGGAAGACCAGCAGAGGCTCGATGATACGGACCCGCTTGGTGAAACGTGTGGTCAGAGCCAGGAGGAAGGCAAAAACTAAGCCCACGGCTGCCCCGCCCAGACTGACCACAAAGAGGGAGGCTGGGAAGGAGGCCGGGCTGTCAGCATGGCCCCCCTTCCTCCCTCCCCCCACCCCAAAGCAGTGGCAAAGAGGAGAAGGGCGATGCCTACTTCATTCCACCAGGGGCATCAGGGTCTCAGGAGCTGGACTCTTAGGCAGGCCAGGAACTGGATACTGAGGCTTCTGTTACCCCAGAGATCAGCTCTCATTGGGAAAGGGGGAGAGATGCAAGCACAGACTTTCTCTCTCCATCCTGGCCCTGAGAAAGGACTTAGCACCCCAGGGGAAAATTGAGGAGAGAACCCAATAGGCCAGTAGAGGGCAGGGAGATACTGACCGACTCCTTTCACATAGTCAATAGCCTGAACATTAACTGAGCCCATCTCCACGAAAGAGTTATACACCTTATACAGCACCTAAATTAGAGGAGCAACAAATAAGACATCACATTTCTACATAGCTTCAAGATACACGAAACACTTTCTTCACAACGTACCTACTTGAGAGGCCGATAATAAAAGGATTCCATCCTACTAACCCCCACACCCTCCAAAAAAAGGCAATATGGAGGACTCCCAGAATGGAAACTCTCTCCACTACTGCAGATTGGCAGCTCATTTGTAATTTATGTTCTTAGAGTTGCTTGGCAATGCTGAGAGGTTAAGTGACCACATCGCTAGTAATGCAGGGGTTATTGATCTCATTTTATAGATGAAAAAGCAAAGTTTCAGAGTAGCTAACATTTATATAACTCTTTAAGTTTGGCAAAGCACTTTACATGTATTATTTGATCCCCATGACAGTGAGGTGTTATAATTAGCTTCATTTTACAGATGAGGAAACTGAGGCTAGGAGAGGCTAAGTGACTTGCCCAAGGTCACATAGCTAGTAAGTCTCTAAGGGACGATTCAAACTCAGGGTTTTTGAACTCTAAACCCAGCACTCTACCAACTTGCACCACCTAGCTGCCTCTCTGTTTCTACAACATTTTAAGGTTTACAAAATACTTTCCTTACAATAATCCTGTGAGGTAGGTGGTACAAGTCTTAATATGCCTGTTTTACAAATGAGGGAAACAAGGGAGGCAAGAGATTCAATCAAAAACAAGCAACCTGCAGTGGATGGTAGAGAGAGCCATGGACTTGGAGTCAGGAGAGTTCAAATCCTGCCTCAGATTCTTGCCAGCTGCATAATTATGAGCAAATCACTTAACCTCTGTCTACCTCAGTTTCCATAATAGCACCTCCCTCACAGTATTATCATGCAGATCAAATGAGATAATGTATACAAGACAGCTTAAAGAACTACATAAATGTTAGTAATTATTATTATTATTAACATAACAAATAAAGGGTAGAGTCAGGATTTACACCTGGGTCTTATGACCTCAAGTCTGGCATTATGCCCCCTCCCCCCACACACACAATTTAGCCCGTCAGACTGGTCAGCTCTGAGCCTCAGGTCTGCTAGGAGAGGGAAGAAGACCATGGAACCCAGGGCAGATGACTCTCTGTGGCCCTGAAGGACCTCTACTGGCGCCCTCACCACTGTGACTGCATCGTTGAGCAGTGACTCGCCAAATACTATGATGAAGAGGGTCTCGTTGACGTGCACCTCCTCGAAGACAGCCAAGACGGCCACAGGGTCCACGGCAGAGATCAGGCTTCCGAAGAGCAAGAAGTCAAGCAAGCCAGCTTGGACAGTGGGAGCTATGGGGGGTGAGAGAGAGAGAGAGACAGAGAGACAGAGAGAGAGAGAGAGAGAGATGCCCCTCCCACCAGAGGACTCCTCACTTCTCCATTCCTGAAGCAAAAGCAGAAGGTACCCACAAACACCACAGTCTAAACAAAACCAACCAGTGTGAGCCCAGCCTGAGTCTCATCCACCATAATATCCAGCAGTGGTGTCAAAGGGGCCCCTAAATCTTTAATACAAGATGATCGCTGCTTAGGAAACCACATATGAAGGTCATCTACGTTTAATTGTATTTTCATTTAGTCAGTTAAATATTTCCCAATTACATTTTCATATCTGATTTAGGCAGGCACCATATTTGATGCCCCTGAGTGCACAATGTAGAAAGGGCTTGGGACATATTAGCTATGTGACCTTAGGAAAGTCTTCAGCTTCTGCAGGTTCTCTGTTTTCTCACACATAAAGTTAGGAGTTTGGACTGGGAGAGGTTGGGGGTCCCTTCAGACTCTGGAGACCTGGCTTCATTCTTCTTAGCTGTGTACCCAGTAACAGCTAGCTCACTTTCCCTTCTGAACCTGTTTCTTCATTTTTAAGAAGGGGAGAACTGCTTATACAAACTATCAGTGTGGGGTTTACAGGATCACAGATATAAAGAGGAAAGAAGAGATTAGGGAATAAGTATCTACTAAGGGCCTACTATGTGCGGGCACTATGTCAAGCATTCTACAAATATTACTTCATTTTTATCCTCACAGCCTGGGGAAGCAGGTGCTCTTATTACCATCCCCATTTTACAGATGAAGAAACTGAAGCAAACAGAGGTTAAGAGACTTACCTAGGGTCACGCAGTTCAAGCGATTCAGACCAAATTTGAGCTCAAGTTTTCCTGACTCTATTATGCTATCCACTGTACCGCAGGACTTAGACATGGGAAGACCTAACTATGAATCACGCCTTGGACAGTTACTGGCTGTGTGACCCTGGGCAAGTCAGTTAGCCGCTGTCTGCCTCAGTTTCCTCATTTGTAAAATGGCAATAATAATAGCACCTACCTCCTGTGGTTGTGGTGAGGATCAAAAAGCACTCTGGGAATCTTTTGGTAACTTTCTTATTTCCACTGGCCCCAGCTTTCTCTATATTGGCCCTAACCTTTACAGCTTCCACGGAAGGAAAGCTGGGACAAAAGCAGGTCAGGCCTGACGATGGAGGAGCAGAGCTCTATCTGGCAGGGCTGCTAAGTGGCTGAATGGATGTTGAAGGGGGAAAGAAAGCAAGCCACATGGTATGATGGGTTCCCCATCCCTCCAGCCCACACACAGCTGGAGCCTAGCACTTGCTCAGCTCTAGGAGACTCAGCTGGGCTCCAGCAGCTCAGCTGCTGCTCTGGAAGGCGGGCACAGACAGACTCAGCGTGAAGAGCAGTCTCCAGGCACTGAGGACTCTCATTGGACCTCAGAGGCCTCAGACCTAGTAGCACACTAATTTGCTAGGTGACCTTGAGCAAAGTAGTGACCTCCCTGAGGTTCCATTTCCTTAGCTATAAAATGAAAGTGTTTCATCACATATTAGATGATCTGGAAAGTCCCTTCTAAAAATAATAACTCAGCTTTCTATAGAACTTGCAACACAACAACCCCGTTCCTCAGTTCCATCTGAAGTGAGGGCAGAGATGTTGTCATGGAAAGTGCATTGGTCTTGTATATAGGAGAGACCTGAGTTCAAATCTCAGCTCTGAGAGTTATTAGTTGTTTGACCTTGATCAAATCATTCAATTTCTCTCATTTTCTTCATCTACAAAATGGGGATACTAACACAAGCTCTACCTTACAGGCAGACCTGTATGCATAGGGGCCATAATCAGTATTATCTTCATTTTACATATAAAGAAACCGAGGCTTAGATCAATTAAATTATTTGACAAGGTCACACAGGTAGAAAGAGGCAAAGTGGGGATTCTGACCAATGTTCTCTGACTCTAACTCCATGATATGATGCTGTTTCCACTACCCTATAAGCAAAGAGCCTCTCTCAAACAGCAAAGATGAGCATTTTTGTTCTTCCCAGGCTTATGAGGGTAAAGTAACTGAGATCATGCAGCCATGCTTCCCCTCCTCCAACCCAGGGCCTGGAGATTCCAGGGGAATGGAATCAGACTTACCCATTAGCCCAGCCTGCTGGATGCCCCAAAGGGCAGCCCCTGTAGTGAAGGAGTTCCATAGGGTGCCCACCACAGCATAGGTCAGAATGGCCCCCAGGTTGTCAAAGAAGAGCCGACTGGGCATGAAGTAGCCCGAGTCAAGAACAATAGGGGGTAGCAGAAAGAGGAAGAAGGTGCCCGGCTCCAGCTGGTACTCTGCTTTCTTGGCCACAGCCAGAACAATGCCCCCCAGCACCAGACCCAGTAATATCAGCAGGCAGCTCTCGGGGACGACAGAAGTTACCTTCCGGGAGAGGTGGAAGACTATAAGAAAAAGCAATCGAACAATTGTTAGGCACAGTAGAGAAAAAAATAGACATGGAAGACATAGATCTGCCCCCTAGGGGTTCTAATCTAATGCTGGAGGAAGACATGACATCAAAATGTGACATGTAACTATGTTACCGGTCTTCCCTGAATCCCTGCTGGGATCCTGACTTCACATAGCACTTTGTCCTACCCCTCTCTAATGAACCAATCATGTAACTGTAACATCTACATATTACAACAATTAATAATCATAAATACAATAATTGTAACGCAATTATGTTGTAATGATTGATGTTAGTGAAAAGCAGAATAGTGGATAGAAGGTAGCCTTGGAGTCAGTAAGACCTGAGTTCAAATTTTACCTCTGACACATACTAGCTGTATAACCACAGGCACACATTGAACTGCTCAGGGACCCAGGGAACTCTCCAACTTTTATGTTGTCAGTAATTGTGTTGGGGAAAGGAGTCCCCAATCTGGGGAAATAATAGGTCTTGACCCTTCAAAAGTTTGCATAGGTATTTTAGCCTTCTACTAGATTGTAAGTTCTCATTTAGGCTGTATGTCTAGCCTAACACTTGGCCCAATGCTCTGTACACAGGCTTTATTAAAGTACCTTGATTTTATCAATTTAGAAATTCTCTCTACAACTCTCAAGTCATGCACAAATCAAGACATCACTCCATGATGTCATTGGTCCTCTTGGAAATGAAGAACAAACAACAGTAACCTGTGACTTGGTAGAGGGTTTCATGATGCCCATGGCTCTGGTGATGAGCATTTCCGTCCTTAACCAATACGGTCCTAAGAGGAAAGGCATCTATCCAGTAAACACCAGACCCATACTTGGTGTATTTCCACCTTGGTGGGATGTGCCTTCCTTTACGCTCTCAACACCTCAAAGAACCCAGGATCATCAGGAGGAGGGCATTAGCAGAGAGTCTATCGGAAATGGTTATAGTTTGATTAGTGGAAATAGCATGAAAGCAGATATATTACCATTTGCTTTTCTACTGTCCATACCCTAAGGACCATGGGACTTTCCATCTGACTTGGAGATGAAATCTCTCATGGTCCTTGTCTCTTCCATCAGAAAGTGAGCTCCTTGGAAGGAGGGACTGCCTCTGTTTTTCTATTTGTCTCCCTAGCACAGTGCTTTGCACACAGTATGGGCTTAATAAATACTTTTTCATTCATTCTTACCATCTGTTCTGCTATTGTATATATCTCCCATTCCCCACCCCACCACCAACCCTCCAGCCTCTTCCTTTGGAAATCATCACCAAGTCCCAATACTGTCTTTACTACTGGAAAGTGTGTTAATAAGCTCCCCTTATCGCTCTGCTCACCATCCCTATGACTTCCCAAGTCAAACACCCTTCCCTATATGCATTGTCTCACCCTCTTTGAATGTAAATTCATTCAGGATAAGAGTTGTTTCGGTTTTATGTGGCCCATGCCCAGTCCAGTGCTTGGTGCATCGTAGCCATTAACAAGTATCCTTTCACTTATTTGTTCATTCAGACTACAGGTGATCCAGGAAGGTTTTTTGGGGCATGTACGTAGACAGTTGAATCAGGAAGGAGGGCAGACAGGATTTGGATAGGTAGAAAGGAAAAGGGTCCAGGACAGGGAGCATCTGGGTAACTGAACCACCTGGAACTTCTCTTGCATGTCTACTAACCCAGAGCCCATCTCATCAGGGCACTCAAATCAGGGCCGAGAACTATAAGTAATTCTGAAGGGTCTGGGGGTGAGAAGATGGTATCCAGTGTGAACATCTGGAATTACATCTCATGGTTATTTTATTGTCCAAAGGGACCTGGGAAGACTACCTAGATCCCTGAATGACTTTTGAGATTGTCCATCATTTTATAGATGAGAAAATTAAGTCTTAGAGAGGGAAAGTATAGTTGAGTAGAGCTGGAATTTGAACTCAGGTCCTGACTGTTTTTGCTTTCTCCTCCCTGATGTGCCCCACCTTCTGAAGTGCCTGCCCTTCCTCAACACCCTCAACAACTCCATCTTCTTTGTCTACCCCAACAATCTCTCCCTCTTCTGAGGTCCTGCAGAACTTACTTCCAGGGGCCCCATTTGGTAAGCCTTATATTGTTAGTTTGTATATATGCATGTCCTGTCTTCCCAGACAGATTACAAACTGTGTTTTTGTATCCCTCACAGTTCCTGCATGGGCTAAAGACCTTGGCCCTGTTGTAAAGGAAGTCATGGAGAAAGAGAGAAGGGGGTGGGGAAAAATGGAGAAACTGGCCAGGTTCCTCTCACTCCTAAGCCAGGGGCTACCACTCTGGACCTTCTCTGATTGGTGGCCCCCACATCACAAAGCAGGGCTGAGGAATCCAGGAATCCAGGCCACCCATGAAGCAGACAGCTAGGCAAAGGCATACACCCTGAACATCTAAACAGAGATAAACACAAATCCTAAACCACAAATATTAGAGCTGGAAAGGACCTTAGAGGTCATCCATTCCAACCCTTTCATTTTAAAGAGGAGAAAACTGAAGGAAATTAAAAGCCTTTCCCAAAATGACACAGGGAAGATTAGTACAATGGATCATAGATCCCAGACCTGGAAGATTGTCAGAGATCATCCCTCAACACCCCAGTTTTACAGATGAGGAAACCAAGGCACAGAAAATTTTAAGTTGAAAGATAACATGGCTAGTAAGTAGCAGGGGCTAGGATTCAAACTCAGGACTTCTGACTCCAAACCTATCATGCTTTCTCTTTTACAATGCCACCTCTAAAGTGGGGGTTAGAGAAGATAGGATGTTTGTTTAGCCAGTGGATAAACAGTGGTCTTTTGGATGAAGAACCCCATGTTTGAAGATGTGTGTGTATGTGTGTGTGTGTGTGTGTGTGTGTGGCCTGCCTTCATCTATCCTCAGAAGGAAGGTTTCTCTTTCTCATCTCCTACCATTTCTTCCAAGCTAGAAGAAGAAGCATGATTTATGGGGGAACCTGCAGTCATTTCAGAGCTTATTCGTGCTCCAAATGCTAAGCAGAAACTCCCCTTGGTCACTCATGAGCCACATAGATTCTGGGCCATCTGCTCCCAAGGGCATCTCCTGCTGCCTTACTCTGCCTGCTTCCTGGCCCTGTAACAGCTCTTCCCACGTTGATCTTACAGACTGACAGATGATCCTTTCCCTTTACCTCTTTACCCTCCTCCCACCTCCTCTCAGGCACCAAGGCATCCCTCCTCCCCTGCACCTCTATCTGCCTCCAGTGACCGTGGATGCTCACAGCTTCCCTTCCCAAAAATCAGAACAATGCTTGATACTATGAATGGGGGAGTACCCCCTCTGACTCCCAAGGCCATTTTTGAACTCCACTTTCTGATTAGTCTGTGGCAGCAGAAGGGGACAGTCATTTTCCATTTCTGGCAGAGTCCCAATCAGCCTGAGCTGTCTCCCTGGGTTTCCCCTGGATTCTAGGTTACAGAATCTATCCATGAAGGCTGCACAGTGGCAAGGCTAGGGTACAGACAATGCCAGTCAGCAGCCATGGGGAAAGAACAGCAATTGTCAGTTGTAATCAGCCACATACACCCATCTTGTGGAATCACAAACACAACAAAGGGGCAGGAATGGGATCCTGAGGGAGGGGCTCCTCATTTCAGGAGTGTGTGTGTGTGTGTGTGTGTGTGTGTGTGTGTGGTTGGGGGGGGGAGGGTGGTGCATCAGATTGGCTGCTTTACTGAATATGAAGATGGGGCAGTGATATTTCAGGGAAGCAGCTGTAATTCAGATGAATAAAAACCCAGAGTTAGGGAGTAGTAGTAACAGAAGGGACCAAGGATTCCATCCTAAGGACGATAAATATTTATTAAGTGCAAATTCTATGCAAAGTACAGTTATGGATGCAAGAGATACAAAGACAGAAAACAAACAGAAGAGTCACCTGCCCTCAAGGAGCTTACACACATACGTGCACACACACACACATGCACATACACATACACACACACTATTTGTGATTTCATGAGTACAGGAGACTGCTTCTGAGGAAACTTCCTGTACCAATGCATATTAGCACCTGCCTGGTAACCTATAGTTAGTATTTCAGAGTTGTCTAGAGCAGAGAGGTTCTGAACCCAGGACTTGAACCCAAGTTCCCAAGCCAGCTCTCCACCAAGCTACTGCCTTTCACATACAAGATTAAGTATTACAGGGGTAAAGGAGAGAGCCAGAAAAAGTGCTCCAGGAAAATCTGATCAGAGACAATACTTATAGCTACAGAGAGGAGGGAAGGTTTTGTGGAGGTGATGGCACCTTAGCTGAACCCTAAAGGACTAAGGATTCTGATAGGCAGATGTCTAGGCTACCCCCACATCTGGGAGCTCGTCTTGAAGAGGAACAAAATACGGTGAGCAGCCCAGCACTGGGCAGCCAGCCAACTTAGAAGCACCCAGAGAATAAAGAACAGCAGGGGGAGAGTAGAGGGTGGGCAAAGTAGGCAACCACCTAGGACGCCATGACGAAGGGTTGAAAGGAGAGCCACTTTTAAATAGTCGTTCCTATAGACATACATTTCATTAAGATAAAAATATTCCATTCCTCTTGGTCAACAGGGATTTCTTTTGTGTTGTGTCAAGTCGTATGTTATAGTGAAGGCTAAAAGGCCAGTGATAGATGATATAGAGCTCACAAAATTGGTAAACCTTGTCCTGGGACCCGGCTGGGCAGGAATATTGAGGTCTCTGAGCTGCGTTCCGGAGCCGGCTCCACTGAGAATTCCTCCACTATCTCAGTAGTAGTGCCTCACTTTCCCTATTATGGCAGAAGGGGTACCTAAGTCTCTGACTGCGAAGCCTCCTTGGAGGACAGCCGAGAACTAGAGGGGCAGAGGTGCAGGGGAGAGGGGGCATCATGGTGGAAGCAGAAGCGGGGGGAGGCTAAAAGACAGGGAGCCGAGGAGGGGCAATGAGGCAGAATGGAGACTGGAGGCAGAAGAGTGGGGTGCTCCGCAGAGGCGGGGGTTGAGGAAGCAGATCTGAGAAGAAACCCCTGAGAGAAACCGAGGCAGCAGAGAGGGAAAGGGAGTAAAGGGGAGCAGGAAGGGTGGAACCTCGAATCCGCAGATTCGAAATCTCCAGGTGTCGCATGCAAGGGAGAGAGGAGATGGGGTGGGGGGTGGAGGGGTGCGGAGAAGAAGGATGGACAACAGGGTGAGCTCCGCGTACCAAGGGCGGGGGGGGGCAGGCGAACGGGCACGGGACCCCAGGCTGGGACAGAGCAAGCTCTGGCGCACTCACCGATCTTGGCCAAGCTGGCCACCAGGATCCACACGGCCACCAGGTAGGGCGCCTCCACCTCGTGCCACTGCCAGCGCAACAGCGCCAAGCCCGCAGGGGGCAGGACGGACTCTCCCGCCGCCCCGTCGGCCACCCCCGACCCTGCTCCGGGCAGGGGCATCCCCAAAAGGGGTAGTGTGGCCGGCAGCATCTTCCTCCGGCCTGGCCCGGCCCGGCTCGCCTGCCGACAGCCTCAGTCCCCACGCCTGCCTCAGCCGCCGCCACAGCTGCTGCCGCTGCCTCCTGGGCGCCCCCGCGTCACAGGCACGTGGCGTTCGCTCCCCCCAATCCCATTCCCGATCCCCCCAACCCTGAGCCCCCACCCCCAAACCCATCCCTACCACACTTCGGCAATCCCGACCCTCCTACCCCACTCTGAATCTGCTTACCTCCTATTCTGAACCCCCCCATCAATTTCTCCCCAAATCCCAAGCCCAGTACAGACTCCTTCAAACCCAGACAGTGAATTTTCCCAAACCGAGATCCTCATACTGGAACCCTTATCAATTAGATGGCACCCCCAAATCAAACTGCCAAATCTCTCCAACCCTCCAATACCAAACCCAACCTGCCTGTCCCCTTAAAACCTGTCCTCTCTCTAACATTGAGGCCACAGCTTCTGCAGTGCTTCACTAAGGTCCCCAGGGCAACCTCAAAAGATGTTTTGCCTGTAGATTAGGCAGTATTGGAATAGGGGTCGATAAGGGTAGAATTCCAATGGAAAATGGGCAAGGAAACCACACAGACACACACTCTCCACACACAGCTGGCATCCCGTGAAATTAGCTTCAGGGTCCCAGTAGAGATCCTGACTCTCCCTAGGGTTGCACCAAACAGGAGGGAAAGGGGCTTTACTCTGCCCGGTAAGAGGGTCCAAGGCCAGCCCCAGATTGGAGTTCTTTTTTCCAGATCATCTGATCACTATGGATGGAGAGGGCAGTGGCTCTAAGGTCTGCCAGTTTGTGACTTGATGATGTCCAGAGCCCTTTTGACCATTATCTAGGAAATCCTTCCTGGGGTAGGATCCCTCTGGGTAATTCTACGGGGAGGTTTAGACCCTTAAATATATACTTGACTAAGAATATTTTAAGGAGGACTGGGAAGCCCAAAGAGAGACGATTCCCAAGAAGGACAGCAGGGAGCAGTAAACACTAAATCTAGTTACTGTAGGGCAGCTATCTGGACAATTCAATTCGTCAACCAAGTCATTAAGTACTCACTTTGGGCAAGATCAAATACTGGGCGATTTGGGATCAGATCAGTAACATAAAGGAGATCTGGAAGCTCCTTTCTCTCTTCTTCAATCTTTCCTCTGTGGCCTCATACCACTCACTAAACCTCCAAGTTCCTCAGTTTCCTCATATGTAAAATGAGGGAGTTGGACTAGAGGACTTTGTGGATAACTTCTAATCTTATTTGATTCTAGAGCTAGAAAGCACAGTTAACCCACTTCCATTCTCATTTTTGAGATGAGGACACTGAAGCACTCAGAGTTGAGGTCCTTTGATCTAGGTGGCATGCATGGCACAGCCAGAAAATGAAGCCAGGTTTCATTCACAAAATGTTTGATGAGTTCTTATGAAGGGTTCTACTTAGTGAATTCCCTCATTTACACATTCCGGTCAAAAAAGCCTGGTAATAGTTATCCTAATCTCATTCAAAGAACAGAGAAGGAGATTTGACTAAATATTTGAGGAATCTGTCCCAGCCCTCCCCCCACGCCTCAAACTCTCCTCCAACCAACAGCAGCCCCTTCCCCCACCTCAGCAGAGGTCTCATATTTTACAGAGAAAATTGAGGTCCTTTGCCTAGAGCTCCCCCTTCTCTCTGCCCCTTCATCAAACAACCCTTTAACAATAACACCCACTATTTCAGCCGATGAGGAAGAGGTGGACCTTTCTCCATGGCCAGCCCTTCTACATGTACCTTTGATCCCATTCCCTCATATCTTCTCCAGTAAATTTCTCCCACTATCATGTCTCTCTCTCTCTGTTCTTCAGTCTCTCCCAATCCAATAGTTCCTTCCTTGTTGACTACAAATCTCTCCCCCATTCTCTATGAAACATCCCACCCTGGGGCCACTCATCCAACCCAATTGCACTGGCAGGGTAGGTTCCCCAGGAAATAATGTTACTGTTCCCCTTAGAGTTCTAAGGGGGTAATCCTGAGGGTTTGGGGGCTTCTAATACTATTTTTGGCAGCTCCCATCCAACATCCTCCCCCAATATCAATAAATTAATTGACATCAATTAATTTTTATGAAGGAATATCTACTAAAATGGTATAAAAGTTGTGAAAATAATCACCTCCCCCAAGCTCCAGGAGTCCACTGTACTCTTGAACACACATAAGGTCCCCGGGGAGAGTGAGCTGAAACTTAAAGTAACAAAACTAGTTGGGGCAGCTAAGTGGCACAGTGGTTGGAGCACTGGTCTTGGAGTCAGGAAAACCTGAGTTCAAATCCAGCTGCAGGCACTTACAAGCTGTGTGATCCTAGACAAGTCACAACCTCTGTTTGCCTCAGTCTCCTCAAGTGTAAAATGTTAATAATAATTGCACCTTCCACTGTTGTTTTGAATATCAAATAAGATAACATTTGTAAAGCATTTAGCATAGTGCTGGGCACATAGTAGGCACTATATAAATACTAACATGTACAGAACACCTGGAGTCAAGGAGTACCCTAAAACTCCTGGCCCTATGAATCTTTAATTCCCTTAAATCCTTAACTCCCTTCTAGGAGTTCTCACCAAATTCACTTTCTGTATTGCCTCCATGATGGAAAAATCATTCCAGCTGGGCTACTCAGAGGGTCTGAGTATGTTCTAAGGATTTGTACCTCATGGGCCAATATCACTATTACACTCATCAAACCCTCCCTACATCCCACCTTTCTCACTAGGTATTGTCTAGCTAGCTGTATCTCTCTTCTGTTTTTCAACCAAATTCCTTGAGAAAGCTGTTTAAACTAGGTGGTCCGCTGCTTCCTCATCACTCTTCTAAATCCTCTACAATCTGACTTGATTTCATCACTCAACTGAAAATGCTCATTCCAAAGTTACCAGTCATCTCTTAGTTGCCAAATTCAATGACTTCTCATTCCTTATTCTTCTTAGTCTCTCTTCTGGATCTGACATCCTTAACTCCTCTCTCTTCCTACATACTTTACTTTTCTAAAGGTCTTTGTGACACTACTTCCTCCTAGTTCTCCTGTCTCCACATTCTTCCGTGTACATTCATCATTCACGTCAGGACTATTTACTTTAGTTATATGTTTAGTTATAAGTCTCTTATTTGGTGACTACTCCCAGCTCCTTTGGGTTCAATTGCCATCTGATCCTAAGATGTAGATATCCAAGCCTAGTCATTCTTTTAAGTTCCAATTCTCCATCACCAGTAGCCATCCTATGGCTGTCCCACAAGACTCCCAAACTCAACAGGTCTAAAGCAAAATTCATAGTCTTTCCCTCAAATCCACTCCTCTTTGAATTTCCCCATTATAGTCAGACAGCAACATTTTCCCAGTTACCCAATTACCCAGGTCTACAACCTAGGAGTCATCATCAACCCTTCTTCCCTCTTACTGACCACGAATATTGAATAGGTTTCCAAAATATGTAGATTCTAGGTCCTAAACACCTTTCCATAATCTCCTTTCTTCTCGGATTATCACCCTAGCCCAGACTCTTATCACCTCTTCTGCATCTGGTCATTTCAATTGCATCCTAATTGATCTCCCTACATTTTAATTTCTTCCCTCTCCAGTACATTCTCCTGTCAGATGCCAAATTAACATCTTAAGAGCAGTTCTTCCAGGTTACTACCATGCTGAAGAAGCTTGGCCCATTGCCTTTAGGTTAAAATACAAATTTGCATGTTTGGCATTTATAGCCACCTTATAATCTGGCTCAAGACTGTTTGTTCATTTAAATATAGATAGATAGACAAGACACATACTGCAGGCTAAGTGGCACAATGGATACAGCACTGGGCTCAGAGTCAGTTCAAATCCGGCCTCAGACAATTACTAGGTGGGTAACCCTGGGCATGTCATTTTGCCCTGTTTGCCTCAGTTTCCTCCTCTGTAAAATGAGCTGGAGAAGGAAATGGCAAACACTCCAGTGTCTCTGCCAAGAAAATCCCAAAAGGGGGTGAGGAAGAGTCAGACACGACTGAACAGTATATGTATATACGTATGCAGCTGTGTATACATGGGTGTATACATGTATATACATATATGTGCACGTTATATGTGTCTTCTCTGAAAGAACGAACTTTTTGAGGGCACGCGCGCACACGTAAGATTGAGAGGAACCTAGTCCACTCCACCTATTGCAGAGAGAGAATGAGTCCCCTTCCCCCTCCTCCCAAACTGAGGGGAGCCATCCCCTATCCATCCCCACACAGAGGAAGACAATGCCCCTCCCCATCTCCGCAGACTACGGAGAAACAGCCAATCCCAGAACTCACTGAAGAGATCATTTTTCCCACCTCCCGCCCCGCACCTTCCCCCACCCAGCCGGCTAACGGATCGTTCGTGTAGTGAGACCTCCAGACTCTGATTGGCTGATTGGTAGCTCCGCCCCCAGACTCTGGTCGTGGTCGCCGCGTTCCGGGACCTCGCCTCCTCGCCCCGCCCCCTATTCGGCCCCGCCCCCTTTCTCGCCCCTCCCCTTTCCCCCTCAGCTCTGCCGGGTCCTTCCAGCTACGGCTGCAGAGTGGATCCGCCGCCTCGGGGTCCGGAGGGAGGCGGCCCAGCCGAGCCGATCGGGCTGGCGGCGGGGGCCATGGCGGGTGGGTCCGGCCGGGAGGACGGCGAGGCGGCGGTGGTAATGGTGAGGGTGCAGTACTTGGAAGACGCGGACCCCTTCGCCTGCGCCAACTTCCCGGAGCCCCGCCGGGCCCCCACCTGCACCCTGGATGGGGCACTGCCTCTAGGTTCCCAGATCCCCGCTCTGCACCGGCTGCTGTCAGCGCCCCTCAAGGTGAGTCCGGGCCGGGAAGGGTTCGGGGCTGCGGCTGCCCCGCCGCCCGGGAGCAGTGTCGGGAGTGGGGCTGGGGGTGGGGGACGGAAACTGTTCCTCTGCCTGGGGCTGGGAACCCCGGAGCACCCTCAAGAATCTGGGGACCTGGTGCACCTGTACTCCAGGTGAGTGAGGTCTGGGGGCGGGGCCAAGGGGAGGGGAGGGACTGGGGTTCGGAGACAGTTCCGGCGGGGTTACTTCTACCAAAAAGGTGTGACTAGATGGGTGTTGGGGGGCTTAATTCTGCCGAATAAACCCGGGGAAGCTGAACAGAGAGAGAGTCCCCCACGATCCCGGGATTTTAGAACCGGGTGGGACCTCAGCATCGAGTCCAACCCAATCGTTTTAAAGTTGAAAAAACCATCGAATAGGGTGACTTAGTGCCCAAGGTCACCCACGTACTAAGTAGCAAAACTGGATAAGTGATGAAATGGCCACAGTACTGGGCTTGAAGTCAGGGAGACCTGGGTTCAAATCTCGTCTGGATGAAGACAAATCTCTTCAACTCTAAGCCTCCCCGGACTGTCTTGTTTGGATTTACATGCCTAACCTAGTGCCTGGCACATAGTAAGGGCTTCGTAAATGCTCTGGCCATATAGCGCTTTCCTCACTCTGTGCTTGTAAGACTACAATGAGATTATGTGCAAGAGTTTGCCAGCCTCAAAGCATTATGCAAATGGAAGCGATTATTATCATTATTATTCTGACTCCAAATCCAATGCCTTGGCTGCTACTCTGTGCGGCCCCCAGGAATTTGGCCGTGGCTGGCTCCACTCTATGGAAGGTCCTGACTAGTTCTCCCAGCTCTGATGCTAGCTGGAGGATCTGGATGGAGCCCCGGGCAGAGCAGTGGGTGGAAGGAAAAAACAGGCCCTGGGCTTTCCTGAGGGGGCGGACCTGCCCAGGAGTCCTAGGCCGAACAGGACCTAGAGTGGGGGATTTCCCCCAGAAAGGCTGACAGGATAGAAAAGCTGGGGAGCGTGGAAGTGAGCGAAGGATGGAAAAGACCTGATGAGTCACCTCCTCCCTACCCCGCCCCCCCACCTTTGGCGGGGAGCTTTGAGTTCCCTCCCTGACTACCCTGGGGGTGGGGGGAGGGGAGGGGCGTGCTCGGGCTAATTTTAAATGCCTGCAGTGCTGGAGTTTGCTGAGCCACCCAGAGGGAGCGGAGGCCGGCTCGGGGAAGGGACTTTTCCAGATGTCCAGTCCCTACTTCCCCTGCCCTTCCCCTTGAGCCCCGGGTGAGCTGCCCCCAACTGGGCTTGTGGTTCTCTGTTTACGGTTCAGGAATGCCTGGTGCTGCGGCCAGGAGGCCAAGCCCAAGCAGCTTTTATCAGGACCTGGACAGTGGCTTGGCTGTGCCCCCAAACCCTCCCCACCTCCTTCCCCGCTGGACTCCCTGCCCGCAGGCCCCCCCACTTCCCCACCCCGGGAAGTAAAGGAGGAGGCGACTCCATTTCCCCCTCCGCCCCTTGGCTGGGGGTGGGGGAGGCTGGGTCGGCCAAGGCCTCCTGCGCAGCAGCATTGCACAAACTTGCCCCCGACCCCGGGGTCTCCCCTGGAATGTGTCTCCAGGCGCTAGCCTGCATTCCTACTGGGCCCAGAGCCTGCCTGGCCCCCAATGAGGGGGAGGGGGAGAGGGAGGTCGATGGTCCTTTGGAAGGGTGAAGGGAGCTGGCCCAGTGATGGGCTAAGGGAGCCTCCTGCTTGCCAGATTCAAGAGGGGAAACTGAGGTTGGGAATCAGACAGAGCAGGAGTACTGCAGGGGATCACAGAGACTGCACCTCATTCATAGGTAGACCTGTCTTCCCAGGAGAGACCCCAACTCCTAGTGGAGGGAATTGGTTAACATGGCAACTCCCCAACTTGTCCATAGTGGTATAAGGCTCTAAGCCTTTCCTAGAAAGACCACTCTATTTAACATCAAAATATCTGTTTCACTTGCTGCTGCTACTTGCTAGCTGTGTGGTCTTAGACTAGTTACATAACTCTAAGGACCTCAGTTTTCCCATCTGTAAAATGAGGGGATGGAGCAAAAGATCTTGGATTCTTCCAGCTTTCCCTATAAACCCTATGGAAGGATCAAGCTATGCTGTGATCCCTGCTCTGCCTTCTTTTGCAGTTTTCTCTCAAATTCAACATTCTGCTTTTTCTGAGAATAGTCACCAGATTGCCTCTCCCCCCATAATTAGTGTTGTAAAGCCACATTTTCCTAGCTGGAAGAGATGCAAAGTATAGATAAGAACTAGACCCTGCCCTTATGGAGAACAGTTTAGTAAAGGGGGTAAGATACATAATATCACATGATAAGTACATTTGGGGCAAAACTAAGTAGTTTATGAGGTCTTTTGTTATATTAGGAAGATGCGCAGCAATTTCTCACTCTCTAGCCTTGAATCCCTAATGCTAGAGGTGAGATTGAAGCATCTGGGGGAGGGGAGGAGACTGGGGAGGAACTTTTTTCACTTAGCTAGAACATGAATTCCTAAACCAGCTCCATCTGCAGGCAAAATTAGCCTTCTCTCTGTCCCTTCCAAAAGGGTCTCATCCAATCCAACAAGCTGTGTACTAGGCACTAGAGATACAAAACAAAACAGTCTATCTTCAAGGAATTTATATTCTAACAAAAGTCATAGGATCAGACTTGAGGCTTCATCTTTCTGTGCAAGGAGAGTCCTGCTGGGATCAGAACCTGCTCCTAGGGATTGGGGTGAAAGGATAAACCATCACTGTCCAGGAGACAGATAGCCAGTCCCAGGTAGCCACCATCCCTTCCTGAATAACTTTTCTTCCCAGGGAGCTTTGCTGGTTAGCTGATCTGCCTAGTGTGTGATAGCATACTTCCCTTTCTGTCCCCACCATGCAGTTCCTGCCCTGGGGAGGGATAAGGAGATAGATCCCTGAGCATGACATATCCCCCCCACCAATACCACACACACACACACACACACACACACACACACACACACACACACACACACACACACACACACACACACACACACACTCCCCAGCAGATAGAGACAAAGCATTGAATTAGAGTCAGAGGACCTGCGTTGAAATCCCAGCTTGATGCTGTCTAACCTGGGGAAAAGGATATTTCTTCTCTCTTGACCCTTAGTTGCTGCCTAGATCAAAAAAAGAGCTTAGACTAATCTTTCTACTAGTTGCAATAGAATGCGCCCCTGTGAATGGGACTGGAATGGAACTTTCCTGAAGGATGGGGCCACCATGAGGCAGGCAATGATTTGATTTTGAAATCTAGACAAAGTGGGTGTGGGCAATCCTGACACATGTCTTATCTAGGCAGCTGGGGCATTCATGGCCTCAGGGCCACCTAAAGAACTCTGAGGTTTCAGAGGATTTAGAGGTGAAAAGCTCTCTTCTAGCTCAATGCAGCCCCCATACATCATTTTACAGATGGGAAAACTGAGACTTAGGTCGAATTTGTTAAAGCCAGGAAACATCCCCAAATTCTTCCCCCCTTCCCATACTTTAAGCCAGAATCTGCCTAGCCCTAAACTCTTCAAGCTAGGGGCAGTAGACCCTGAGGGTTTATCTCAAATACAAACCCCATCCCAATTCCTCAGGCTCCTTTCATGGATGCCCCTGGGAAGCCCAGCACTAAGTGTGGCTGGGTTACCATAGTGACAGGCACAGGAGGCTGGCTCCCTGTGGCTGGCATCTCTGCCAGGAATGGTCAGATGCACCAAGACATTCCCATCCCAAATATAAACCATGACCACAGCCCCGGAATAGAAGTCCAGAGGAAAAGTAGAACTGAAAACAGGCCCCCATGGTAGGGCTTGGTTTGCAGAAGGAATGGTGGGGGGTGGGGAGTGCTATAAAGACCTCTAGACTTGGTGTTCCTTCTACAGCTGGGTTGTCTTTCCTACCAACAGGGACTCTTCCAGGGGTGACCAGAGGAGAAGTGGAGGCACAGGCCATGGTTTAGGATAATACAGCTGTATAGTGACCCAAATCTTGGAGCCCTAACTCAGGGCTGTTTGTCATTGGCAAGGTCGAGCAAACACAATCATTCCCCTCTGCTGCCAAGGGACCCGGCTTAGCCTAGGACCTACTTAGCCACATGACCTTTAACTTGACTACCCTAAAAGAATTCTAGTGCAGAGACCCACCCCTCCTGCAGGCCCCCACCCAATCCCTGGGCTGATGACCAACCACTTCCTAGAGCCTCCTCGGGGAAGGTCCTTGGGGGGGGCCTGGACACTCCTCTTCCTTGGGGGCATTGAGCTTCCTGCCCTCTGAGGCCTCACTGACTTCCTCCTCTGTCTGGGAGGAAGCTGTAGGGCCACAGCCCGTGACTCATCTCCTACTCGGAGGGTATCTGCTTCCCAGGCCAGGCCTGGCACCTTGGGCTAGAGCTTGGTCAGTGGAGGGGAGGCATGCCACCCGGGGGCATTGAGAGTGAGCTTCCTGGGGAATCTAGGGAAAAAACACCACTAGATCGGGAGTCAGAGAATTCATGTTTAAATCCTGTCTGCTGCTTACTGTCTATGGAACTCTGGGCCAGTAGCTTCCCTTCCCTACCTAATTTTTTCATTTCAAAACCCTGTGACCAATTATTTTTCCCCTTTCCTCCCCACCCTGTTCCTCATCCCGTCTTAGCACTAGCTGAGTAAGAGACCAGACCCATGGAATCCTACATGGTCCAGAGCTACCAACTCTCCAGAGCATAAGGGATCCGATTAATGGCTTCAGAATGCCAAGGAGGCACAGGGCTATGGCCTCAACTGTCATTGCCACTCCCCTTGCTGGTCACTGCTCTTTGCCCTCTCCAAGATGGTGGGAGGTGCTCTGTAGCAGAAGTCCCAGGCCTTGATATATTGGAAGGTGGTACTGACTTCTACTTGGGTGGTTCCACATCTCCCAGCTGGGGTGTGGACCCTGAGCTGGCACAGTTGAGGAGGCCAGAAGGCTCTCAGCCCAAGGACCTTTTCCCTCCTACTGGCAAGACCAGTCATGAAGTTTTATGTCCTTTTAACAAAGTCATAACTGGAAACTGTGAGCTGCATGACTAAGGTCAGAGCAGGCCTTGCAGAGGGACCAGGGCTGGACAGTTTCTCTCTAAAACAGTTTTGTGACTCTGCGGCCTGCTTGCTCTGGCCTCAGTTTCCCCACTCATAGCAGGAAAACAGTCATTGGAGGAAGGGAGAGAGAAGGATCTTAGTAGGAAATGGTATGAAGAGCCAGCCCAGTGCTATGAAGAGAGCCTTGGATTTTGGGTCAGAAAAACCCAGATTAGATCTTAATTCTACTACCTTCTTACCTGGGTGAAGATTGTGGGGGAGAGTTATGAGTGAACTCAAGAAGGAAATGGGAGCTGCATTAGGAAACTGGATCAGGGGAGCAATAGAGCATGGGGGAGAGAGCATTTGATTTGAAATCAGGGGACTTTATGACTTTGGACAAGTTACTTAATCTCTGGGACTCAGTTTTCCCATCTGTAAAATGTGAGGCTGGTCTAGGTGATCTCCCTAAGGAGATCTTCTAGTTGTGACGTTCTTTGATCTACGATCTAGGCTGGGGAGGTGGGGTGTATCCATCAGTGAGCTGCAGTGGAGGCTGGGGCTGAGGGGGGGGTATGTGTGAGTAGGGGATGACCAGGAAGGGATGAGAACTCATTTCCACACCCCACATCTCAGTGAAGGAGTAGTGAATCAGAGCAGGAGCAACCTCCAGACCAGAGAGGGAGGGTGTATTATGAAGCTATGACTCACTCCCTCCCTCTTCTCTCTGCCCCAAGCTGCTTTTTCCCACAGAAGGGTTTGGGGGAGGGTTGAGAAGCCTATTCTATCAGCTCTCCTGGCCCCTGCCGGCCTCTCCATTCTTCTTCCCACAGTCTCTCTTAGGTCTAAGTAAGGGCTTGGTTTCTATGCCTTGGGAAACCCAAGCTGATATGTTGCGGTGCTTTTTAGGGGGGGTAGAGGGGTAGGGAGTAGACCTTGTTATATAGTCTGTTGCCTTCTGCTCAGGGCCCTTACTGGGACACCAGGAAAGTACATTTGATGATCACAGCCACCCTGGGAAAGAGGGACTAGCCCAGGGGTGGAGAGCTTGTGGCCTCATGGACCTGCTGCTACCTAACTCCTCCAGTCAAAGGACAGCCCTAAAATATCTCTATTTCCTATGTCAGTGTATGTCTTTAGCCATCTCCCTCTGGCTTCCTCTATGCTCCTCTACCTTAAACTCTCTGTGTGCCTTCTGAAACCGGGAGGACCAGTTTGGGGTTATTTACAGACACCAGAGGGACTGCTTATCTAGGAGGGGGGGGAGGGCTAGGCTGGGACAGCCCTAACCATTGGTCCTTCTTCAGGGAACCCCAAGTCTCTGAGACCTCCCTTGCCCCAATCCCTAACCACAGCTTGGCTGTTACCTCTTATGACATGTTAGACCAGGTCCCATTCCCAGTCAAACAATTGATCCAGTCCTTCAGTGTTTGCCATTCATTGTATAGGAATTGTTTCATTAAGACTTCACAATAGTCCAGTGAGGAAGGTGATAGCCCATTTCTGTGGGTTCTAAAGTTTACTAAGGCTTTCCTCCCGGCCATTCTTTGAAGTAAGGTACCTATTGTTATCCCCATTTTACAGATAAGATGAAGGGGCTGGTAAGTGTCCATAGCAGTATTGGAACCCAAAGTCCTTGGACTCCAAATCCAGGGCTCTTCCCACTGTGTCTAGTGAGTGCCATGAGAGATCCTGGAAAGAACAGTGCTCTCTTTGGCCTCTTGGGAAATCTTCGTCCAGGAGCTGTCACTGTTAATGAAGAGTTGAAGTTCTATTATCCTGAGGGTTTGAGCCCTAGTGGGGAAAAGGTAGATCGAAGAGGCTCTTGTTATATGGCAGTAATTAGCCAGCTAAGGCTAAGGGGGGGGGGGGGGGGGGGTGCTAAAGAAGGAAGAAAATCTCTGAAGGAAAGTGGGTGGGAGGCCCTAGTGACAGCAGATGGAAACAAAGGAGAGAGCCTAGGAAGTGAACCATCCAACTACACCATTGACTATAGCTCAGTGATGCAGTAGCCCATAGAGCTCAGGGCTTGGATTAAGATCAGGTTAAAACCCTACCTTGTTTGGACACTTATTATAGCTGTGTGACCCTGGGCGAACTTCTGGGCCTCGGTTTCTTCATCTAGAAAAAAAGGGGGTTGGACTTAATGACCTTTGAGTTCCCTTCCTTCTCTAAGTCTATGACCCTATTCAAACACCAGTATACCGTGTAGAGGACTTAAAGTTAAGTTCTGGAAGAGATGCCAAAATTAAATAAGACCCAGTTCACACCATGATGGAGCTGACAGTGTAGTAGGGAACTGTGATCTTTCCCCAGTAACTGTAACACAATAGTTATACGTGGTGGATGCATCAGAGGTGGACAGCCAAAGTACTGTGTTGAGTCCTATAAGGGAAGGGGCTTACTAACCTTGAAGATAAATGAGAGCTTCATGGACAGAAGAGGGGTGAAAGTTGGAGTTGGAAGACCTAGAGCCAGCTACTGTGAAGGTGAGAGTACTGTTGAACCCAACCCCTAAGTTCCAACTGACCCCCTACCACCATCACCACTGGTCTAGAAATCTGCTAGTCAGGAATCTATGATGATGAGGTCCCTGAGGACATAAAACAACAGGGGGCAGAAGCATCAGGGAGAGAAAGGGGAAATTTGGCATGGCCCCAGGGTACAAAGAATGTAACCCAGAGCCTTGGTTCATGGCCAAGTGACCCAGAATGGAGAGCAGGTGACCCCAGGAAGGGGCCCTGGGACTAGAGCGGAAATATCTCAGGCTAGTTGGGGCCAGGGTGTGGGGAACAGGCACCATCCTGCTGTCCTGGAATCTGCACCATCCAGCTGTTTTCCTGGCCCTGACAGCACCCACATGAGCCAACTAGACCACAGGGGTGGTGATCTGAGGGAGGACCATTAAGGGGTGGGAATTTGTTTGGGAGCTCCAGGAGAAACTGACTAGCCTAGTAAAGGTCAGGAGGGGTAGCAGCATGTTAATAATAGTAACAATGATAATAATTAGTATTTATAATTTTTATAACATTTAAAAGTTTGCGGAGCACTTTATAGTTACCTCATTTGATCCTTATAACAACCTGAGGGAGGTAGGTGCTATTATCCCCACTTTATAGATGAGGTTAAGTGACTTGCTTAGGATTTGAACAAGGTCTTCCTTAGAGCAGTGCATAAGGCCTTTGGGCTCTTCCAATTCTAGATCCTATAATTAAGAGTCTAAGGCCAGTAAATACTTTTTAAGTGAATGAATGGGTATCTTGAGGCTCATCAGACTAGTCACTCCTCTTTAGTTCCTCACTCCCAGTTTGAAGAACCCACTTGACCCAGAGACTGGTCCCTGAGAAGATCAGGAGGTAACATGGAGTGTGTTTGTTCGTCCTTCATTGCCGAAGAAGACCATGCCATCAAAGAAATGATGACATGACTTGTACTTGACTTTGTTTTGAGTGAGGGAGGGCTGTACAGGTCACCAGCCTCACTTCTTCTCCAGAGCCATCTGAACCCAGTGACCAAATATTCATCAGGATGAGTAGAGATGACCCAGGTTGAGGCAATTGGGGTGAAGTGACTTGCCCAAGGTCACATAGCTAGTGAGTGTCAAGTGTCTGAGGTGAGATTTTGAACTCAGGTCCTCCTGACTCCTGCACTGGTGCCCTATCCACTGCACCACCTAGCTTCCCCAGGTAAGATGGTATAATAGAGAGAATATTCTACTTGGAGTCAGGAAGACCTTTGTTCAAATACCTGGTCAGATACTTACTACCTTTGTACCCAGCCCTGATCAGTAAAATCACTTTAACCTCTCCAAATTTCAGTTTCATCATCTGAAAAATGGGGCAAATAATACCTTTGTAAACCTTTTCAGGCTATCATAAAAGACAGCTGCTGCTTCTGTCTTATCTAAAATGGGTGGCAGGCATCACCTAGAGATGTAGTTGGGGGAGGGTAGAAAGTTGAATCAAACGGGATGAGGAGGGTAGCTGCTGCTGCCATCAGATAGAAGGGATTAAAAATTACCCAAATGAGGAGGTTCGAATTGGGATGTATAAGAATAAGGAAGGGGGAGGGAGGGCTTAGGTCAAAAGTTAGAAATGAAAGATTTAGAAATTTAAAAAAACACAAAGTAAAAAGTGCATAGCAGAGAACTAAAGAACTTACAAGGAAGCAAAGAAAAGGTGGACAGCTACATACTGTGTAGTAGTAAATACTACACAATGTGTAGCATTTTTTATATAAACTTTCTTGTCATGGAAATTTATTACTGTATATTTTGCATCATCTCATGTTCTACTGTACACATGGCAATGCTTTTTTCTTTTCTTTTGTATTTGTTTTAATATTTAAGATTTTTTTAAATTTAGTTTTTAAAAAGGGGGAAAGAGAAATGAAAAAGCTCTAAAACCGACTAATACCCTCACTCTCCATATAAGACAACTGAGGCTCTGAGTTGAAGCAGACTTGGCTGGGATCACATTGGTATCGAGTGACAGCCAGGTTTCAAACCTAGATCGTCCAGCTGAAATTCCAGTGGTCTTAACATGATAGTGAATCACAGACCTACAGCTTAAAGGCCCTTGAGTAGAACCCCTTCATCTTATGGAGGAGCAGACAGGACCTCAGAGAAGGTGTAACTTGTTCGTGGTCACACAGGTGCTAAGCAGCAAAAAATTGGTTGTTTGAACCAGTTTCTTCTGGCTCCAGATCTAATACTCTTTACATTAGAGTATGCTAAAATTCTGAAGCAAACTGGAAGGGAGGAAATTGAGTGACCTCCCAAGATCACCCAAGGAGTTGGCATAACTAGAATTTAAACCTTTTACGATGAAGGCTGGAGGGGATGGGGTGGGAAAGAAACTTGAAGGAGAAAGGGCCTGAGTGAGGACAGGGTTACTCAAGCCCTCTGGGATCTGACTAACATTTGATGGCAGAGAGGGCTCTGGCTAAGTTACCTTACTCTAGAACAAACTGGGTTTTGGACTTCTCTTCCTCATGTAATACAGAGCAGTTGAAAGATTTCCCTCTTCATTGTGCATTTGTATATGAAATTAAAATTTAGAGTTAGAAAGGACTTTAGCATTTATCTCATTTTGTAGATAAAGAAACCTAGAGTGTGGCTCAAGGCCACATTGGTTGGTAGAAAAACCAGGATTTGAACCCAGGTCTTTGATCTGAGAGATATTTTTGGCATCTCTGTATGGTTCTTTGAAGATCTGGGTATTGGGATATTGTGACTCTCTTTTTGTATAGTTCCAGGTGGGAGGGAGGGAGTTTGGTGTGCCATGCTGAGTCATTGGGGGAAGGGGGAGGGGGAACCTCAGTATTGGTCAGCATCAGGAGGGGTGGGGTATTTATTCAGTTGTCTCAGTCATGTCTGACTCTTCATGACCCCATTTTCTTGGCAAAGATACTAGAGTGGTTTGCCATTTCCTTCTCCAGCTCATTTGACCAATGAGGAAACTGAGGTCAACAAGGTTAAGTGACTTGCCCAGGGTCACACAGCTAGTAAGTGTCTGAGGCTGTATTTGAACTCTTCCTAACTCTGGGACCAGCACTCTATTCACGATGCCATCTAGCTACTCCAGGGTGGGGTATAACCTACTATAAATGAGTTGCTAGGGAACTCAAGGGAGGGGGGCAGATGGCTAAGAAGCTGAGCAGCTGCTTTGTCTGATGACAGTCAGGATCTGAAGGTTGCTCTCCTCAGGAAGAGGGAGAACACTTACACTTGCCCTGTATAGAAAATGCTCAATGCCCTTGACATCATCTGCAGAATGTTAAAACTGGAAAAAACCTCAGAGATCCTCCAGATCCTCCCTTTGCAGAGGAGTATGATTTGCCCAGGGTCATATTATAGAAACCCTTGTGTTGTAGTGGAAAGAGGGTTGGTGTGGTATCCAGAAAACTGAATTTGAATCCTGGCTCTGACCTCTAGGCCAGTGTCTGAGCCTTGGTGTTTTCTTTCATCTGTAAAATGAAGGTGATCACAGAATCAGAAAAGGTGAAGGGTACCTCAGAGGTCAGCCCCTTCATTTTTACAGATGAGGAAACTGAGGCCCACATGCCCAAGGAGGCTGAGGTAATAAGAGGCAGGAACGATCTGAAGTAGGGTCCAGAGTTCGCTCCCTGTTATACCATGCTGCTTACCTCAAAGCATCGTAGTAAGCATTGAGATTTGTAAATCTCAAGTATCAAAGAAATAACTATTATTTATAATTCTGGTTAGTGGCAGGGCTTAGTTGAAACATGGAATCTTAAAGGTAGGGCCATCAAATCTACCTTCCCCCCTCCCCCACTTCAGGCTTCCCCCAGTTCTGCCCTCAGGCATCAGTCAGATCAAAGCCAATTCCACCTCCACGTGACAACCCTTCAAATACTTGAAGACTGATGTTATGGCCCCTCTGGACTCCTCAGACTGCTGCCCACCCTCTCATCCAACCTCTTGATTTTGTAGATAAGGAAACTAAGGCCTAGAAAGGCTCAGCGCCTTGCCCAAAGTCTCCAGGGTAGCAGAACTGGACCTGGACGCCCCCTGGTTTCTTACTCTAATCCGGTGCCCTGCCAAGGAGACAGCAAGACAGCAGTCAGTCAAACTGACCCTAAGCAGGAAACAGCCCAATCTCTTACTTCTCTTCCCCTTGGATTCTGTCCTTCTTCCCTTCCCCCTACCCACCAGCTTTCCTTTGGGGAAGGGAATGGGAAGGGTCTCTGCCACTCTCTTGGGTCTCCTCCTAAAATAGCCCAAGAGAGAGGATGATTGTGCTCCTATTCCCTTCCCCTAAGAAGGGAGGGCGAGGAGCCAAGCAGGAAGTGGGACCAGGGCTCACAGTGTTTGTCCCAAGCGGGAAGGGAGGTGCATTACCTCAGACAACCCCATCGCCCCACCCTCTGGGGGATGGACGGGGCTCCTTGTCCCTCCTCCAAATGAGCCCTCTCTATTGTACTGGTCCCATTGAAATAATATAATGCTTTATATTTAGAGGAACATACATACACACACACACACACCACTTATATAGATGTGTATGTATATACGACCCTTAACACATATATGATGTAATACATAAACATGTATAATACACATATATTATATGGTGTGTGTATGTGTATGTGTGTGTGTGTGTGTGTGTGTCTGTCCCTGGGCATATAGACTATTAGGGCTAGAAGGGACCTCAGAAATTAACTAATCTAATCCCCTCACTTTATCATTGGGAAATCTGAGACCCGAATAAGAGACTTTGACCAAGTTACTTCCCGTTTCTGGGCCTTGTTTTCCCCATCTGTCAAATGAAAGAGTTGCTTTGTAAGATCTCTTCCAGCTCTAAATTTTATGACCTTATGAACACAAGATCTCAAGTAAGAAACAGAGGCAGGATCTGAATCTGGAATTCCTGACTAACTCTAATGCCCATTTTTCTAGCACTTGGCAGTTTTCAAAGCTCTCACCACAACCCTGTCACTGCCCAATAAGGTGAGGTGGACAAAATTCTGGATCTAGAGCCCAGCAGGCCTGGTTTCCAATCCCGGCTCTGCCACTTGATATATATATGACCTGGGACAGTAACTTAACACCCCCCGAGCCTCAGTCTCCTCATCTAAAACATGAGATTAAACTAGGGGACATTCAAGGCTCTTTCTAGCTCTAAATCTATACCCTAGAATTTAGTGGGACCTTACTGTTAGGATAACCCATGGCTCAGAATTGGAAACTCTCAGGTTTTCCCTGGTAATATCTGAATGTGGCTCATTTGTAGCTTTCCCCAAAGGGCCCTCAGCTCCCAGGCAAGCATTGTTCTTCCAAGGCATGAAACACAGAATAGGTTAATTATACAACAAAGAATGCAGGAAGGAGGCCTACACTCGTCTTTAGATAGTCAAGAAAACATTTCCCTCTGGTGAGCCCCACATCCTCCAAGGGTTTACATAGTCACTTTCAGTACCATCCTGAGGTTGAGGCTTCTTCTTACAGGAAAATAATTTAAAATTGTGAGGAAGTCAAATAGCTGATGCTTTTGGCAAACTCTGCCTTCCCTAGGGACCTATAGTGTCATTCCAGACTTATGACACAACTCTGGAAGTAAGGCTTCTCAAAGTGGGGGAAAAAATCAGAGTCAATAGACAGTTCATCCGCCTCATCTATATCTTCACAGTCCACATGACTCACAGTACCGGTGAAGGGCAGATTCTTTGATCATTGGGTTATGGCGCCTCCCAAGGTCTGCTTCCAGATGAGAACAGTATTGTCTGTATGAATCTGCTTTTAATAATAGTAGCTAGCATTTACATAGCACTTTAAGTTTTGCAAAGAACTTTGCAAATATTATCTCTCTTCTCCTCACAACAACCTTGGGAGATAGGTGCTATTATTATCCCCACTTTACAGGTGAGCAAACTGAAACTAAGTGATTTGCCTAATGTCACACAGCTAGTATTTTTCTGATGTGGGATTTGAACTCAAGGTCTTCCTGACTTTATCCAGTGTACCACTCAGCTGCATTGTGGGTGGTTTTTTGTCTGTTTTGCCCTGTCTTGGCCCACCTGGAGTCTTGGAAACTCTTTCACTTGAATGTCTTGCTCCAGCTACCTCTGCTAGCCACGTTTCCTTCTTCAAGAGAGTTACCTCTCTTACAGTGAGACAGCTGAGGCCTTAGGGAGTCAGCACCTCCTAGTGGGCCCTCTTGATAGTAGGGAAGAAGGAACACTCACCCCCACCTTTTTCCCCTGACTTTCCTCTCCCCTACTTCTCCTCTGCTAGAGCTAAACCATGCAGATTGAAGAAATAAGGAGGTAGAAAGGGGAGGGACCCAGCTACAGAAGAGGAGGAATTTGACTGGATGGGATGGAGGCTGGGATCTGGCCCAAGAGTGTGTCAACAGCTAAGTGCCCTGCAGGCAGTGCTGTCTGAGAACAGAAAGAGGCCAGAGGACCATCTGCTTGAGATGCCAAGCAGGGGGTTGGACTAGGTGATCTCAGAAGTCCCTTATAAGTCTGAGATCTTATGATGCACCTGGGTCCTGGTCTCTTTCCCCTGCCCTCCTATACTGGAACAGGTGGAATAACTCCATCCTGTAGAATGATGGAAAAATTATAATAATAACTCATCTTTTTATAGCACTTTTATCACAACTGTCCTACAGGTTATATAGTATGGAAATCATCCCCACTACACAGATAAGGAGACTGAGGTTCAGACAAGTTAAATGATTCAGAATCACAAGATTTTAAGTTCAAAGACACCTAAAAAGTCATGCACCCAAACTCCCCCACCTTACAGAGGAGTAAACTGAGGCCCGGAGAGAAGAAATAATTTGTCTTGTAGCTAATGGCAGCATTTGAGGCAAGGTTCATCCTTTTTAATCAAAAAGAGGAAGTGTGTCTAGCAGACAGAGCACTGAAGCTGGAGTTGGGATCTCACCCTAGTGCTTGGTTTTGGGTCATGGGCCTTGGCCGCCTCATCTGTAAAAATGGGGGCAAATATCAACTGACAACCATTTATTAAGTAGTGCTTTGTGTCAGGCATTGTCAAAATAATACTCTCAGGCAGCCCTCTTTCCCTTCAAAGACTTTCCATTGGATCAGGAGAAACAAATGTTAGATATAAATACATACAAAAATACGCATAAAATATGTCCAGCGGTGTGGGAGATACCAGCCATTGGGAGATCGGACCAGGTGACACGTAGGAAGCAGCCTTGAGCTGGGGTTAGAAGGAGTGTGTACATTGTCGGCCTCACCAGGGTACAGTCATAAAATATCACATAAATGTAAGTCATTATTTACTGAGCTCCTACCTGTGTGTGAACTGCACAGGGAGAGGGCCAAAGTCATCTGGGAGTTCCCACAGGGGGCAATGAGAGGGAAGAGCAAAGAGTCTCTGAAAGAATCCTTCTCTCTTAACTTCCAGCTAGAAGACTGTGCCCTGCAAGTATCTCCATCTGGCTATTATCTGGACCCAGATTTGTCCCTAGAAGAGCAGCGGGAGATGCTGGATGACTTCTATGAAGAGATTGGGTTGGTATTTACCCTCAACCTAGGGTTGGGAGGAGAAGGCATATCAGTCCCATCTCTGCTACTTGCTGCCTCCATAATCACCCATCCTTTCTCAGCCTCTTTCTTTTCTGTCCCCTACCCCAGACCCTTTCCTCTCTGTTCTCACCCCACCGATTCCCATCTTCTCCTTGGTCTGTGTTCTTCCCTGGGTGAAACTTGGGGCATGAGCTCTGATCGGTAATCACTGTGAGCTCTGGGAAGGCATTATTTAAGGCTATGTGTCTCACACACACACACACACACACATGCACACTGGAGACATTATTTAAGGCTATGTGTGTGTGTCTCTCACACACACACACACACACACACACAAACTTTCTGTCTCTCACACACACATGCACACTAGAAGGCATTATTTTAAGGCTTGCTATGTGACACACACAAAACCAGGCTAAAATTTCATTAACCTATACCTCTGATCTCGCTCAGCCCCTGACATATGTACCTATTCCCTTAATTTCTCCTGAGGCCCAGAACTCATTTCTTTCCTGCCCCCTCCTAAGGAAATAGTGGTTAGACACAAACACAAGGACACAGATAAATAATAATAACTTGATATTTCATTCATGCCTTGAAGCTCCTAGGGCACCAAGGCAGTGGAAGGATTCCCATTCCCATCTTACAGATGGAGAAACTGAGGCCCAGTGGTTAAATGATTTTCTTGGGATCACACAGCTAGTAAATAAGAAACCAGGATAAGAATTGGAAGAGCCTGTTAAGTTACCTCATCTGAACCTCTCCTTTTTACAGAAGAGGAAACAGGCCCATAGGAAAGTGATTTGCCCGTGGATCACATGGCAAGTTAATGGTAGAACTCGAAATCAAATTCAGGGCTCTGACTCCCCTGATTCCACAGTATATACTAGGGCCTGAGAGTCCCTCCTTGCTTTTTCTCCAGAGAGACTTGGGCAAGGGGGGGAGGGGCTTTATTCATTCCTGCAGGGATCCTCTTCCTGCCTCCTTCCCCTACCTGGAAACTGCCCTGAGTCTCAGCCATCTCTCAACAGGCTGGCACTCCTCTTTGCCCACCCCCACCCCCCCTTGACATTCTGAGTATATGGATGGAGGGAGGGGGAAGGGAGGGAAAGAAACTAGGCAGAAGGAATGGGGTATCCCACTGCTCTCCCCCAAGAACCCCTTGAGGGCACACAGCCTGTGGGAGAGTTAATGTGGAATGCCTGGTATACCTGTGTTTGCCCAAACCCTCCAGCTTCCTCTGTCCTTAAGGGGCCCTTGTCTGTCAGCGCCACCCTTCCCCCAGGACTAGGGACAAGAGAGAGGGAGAGGGAGTTGAATTGAACTTCTTCCTGGAGTTTTTGGCTGGAATGTAGAAGCCGTTGTGTGAGAAATGTCGGGAGGGAGGCAGACTTTCAGGACTGAGATTAGTTTAGGCAGGGCCAGGAGAAGGGGTGATGTCTGTGATACAGTGAAGCAGTCTGGATTTATTCTGACAGCCTAGCTCTCGGCCCCCCTGTGGACAGTATTTATTACCTGTGTGACCCTAGGGAAGTCACAGAACCTCTCTGAGCCTCAGTTTCCCCATCGATAAAATGAGGTTGGCCCAAGTGATCTCTAAAGGTCACATCTGGCCCTAAATTTCTACTTTTCACCTAGCAAAGGGAGGAAGCCCACCCTCATTCTGCGTACCCAGCTCTCCATCCGAGTCCATGCCATCCTAGGTGAGTTCCTGCTCTCACCCTGCAGCCACCCCCATCACAACTCTTTAGGACTCTTCTCCATTTCCTGGGAAGGAGGGAGTGGGGAGCCTGGGCCAGGCAGATAAGAGGCAGGATGTATGTGGGGGCCATCCCCAGCTAGGGCTCTGTTCTTCCCCAGGGGATGGCTGACCTAAGAGTTGTGGGTAGGAAGTCACTCCAGGAATGGAGAGTGAACGCAGTAGGCCTTGGGGAGAGTGGGAGGTGGGTTCAGGGATGGAGGAGTTGCCCCTGGAGGCTGTGGAAGGGTGAATTTGTGGTCAGCTTACTACATAGCTGAGATAGGTGTGGGAGGGTCTGAGCCTGAGTGACTATTCCAGGTTCACTGCCTACTCTTGAGAGGGGAAGGGTAAGTCTGTGTCTGACATCCTGTCCTGGGTGGGGGTGGGCCCGAGGCTGTACCTGGGTGAGCAGTGCCTCACCATCCATCTGCCCTCTACAGAGAAGCTTTATAGATCCAGCGGCCCTGAGCTGCGCCGCTCACTCTTCTCCCTGAAGCAGATCTTCCAGGTGAGGGGGTCACTAGGAGGCCAGCCTGGGAGGGAGCATCTGGAGGTGCTCCCCCCTGAGCTCTTCCCCCACTGCCTCTGTAGGAAGACAAGGACCTGGTACCAGAATTTGTACACTCAGAGGGCCTGAGCTGTCTGATCCGAGTGGGGGCCGCCGCAGACCATAACTACCAGAGCTATATTCTCCGAGGTGGGTCTAGGCATGGGTTAGCCCTTTTTGTCCTTCCTGCCCCTCTCCTGCCATGGCCTCATTCTGCGGGTGGTGCTGTCTCCCACCCACTCCCCTCTCGGTTTGATTTTTAAAGCCTTTTAGGACCTGGCCCCTTCCTTAATTTCTAGTCTTCTTATACTTTACTCTCCTACTTATGATCCAGTGACACTGACCTCCTGGCTGTTCTGCCTACACATTACTTCATCTCCTATCTCCAGGCCTTTGCACAGGCTGTACCTCACGCCTGCAATGCTCTCCCTCCTACTCTCTGTCTCTTGGTTTCCTTTGAGACTTGGTTCAAATCCCACCTTCTGCAAGAGGCCTTTCCTGTTTCCCCTGCACACATACCCCTCCCCATGCCTTCCTTGTGGTGATTACCTCTACTTTACCCTGTATATATCATAGTTGTACGTAGCTGTTTGCATGTGATCTCTCCCACTAGACAACTTGAGGGCAGGAGCCCTGCTTTTGCCTTCCTGTGTGTCTCTTGTGCCTAGTACACTGCCTGGCACATAGGAAATGCTTGATAAATCCTTGTTGCTGACTGGCTGGCTGGGGCTCCGGCCCTTGTCGCACTGACCCCAGCCATCCCTCCTCCAGCCCTGGGTCAGGTGATGCTGTTTGTGGATGGCATGCTGGGTGTGGTTGGACACAGTGAAACCGTGCAGTGGCTCTACACCCTCTGTGCTAGTGTGGTGAGTAAACCTGCCCTCTCTCCCTTCTGTTTTTGGAGGCTGCCAACCCTGAACGATGTAAGTGTAGTAAGAAAGTGAGGGAGGGGAAGGAGGCGGTAAGGGCTGTCAGGAGATCCAGGTTCTAATTCAGCTGCTGCCACTAACTGTGACCTTGAACGACTCATTCCCCCCACCCCATCCTGCCTCAGTTTCCTCATCTGTAAAATCAACCAACAAAGATTTAAGCACTCACTATGTGCCAAACATTGAGCTTGGTATACAAATACAAGTAAAAAGAAAGAAACTTACATCCTGATCGGGAAAGACAACACATAAAAGGGAGGGAGGGAGGAAGAAACACTGAAAGGAAAGCATGAGAGTGCATGGACTGGCTGGCTTCTTCTTGGGACCTCCCCCACTTGCATCTAAGCTGTCTCCCCTCACTCCACCAGATGGGTGCCATAGGTGTCAAGGACCAGCTAGTGGCCCAATCTGGTTGGTCCAAGGAGTGCATGAAAGAGAATAGGATGAGATAAAGCTGGCACAGTTAATTGGGTTAGGGTTGTCAGGCTGAAGAGCTTACTTTTTATTCTGAACGGAATAGGGAGCCATGGAAGCTTTTTGGTCAGAGGAGGGACTTGGTCCTACTTATAGTTTAAGAAAGTTGGGTGGAGGATTGCCTGGCAAGAAGGGAAACTGAGACAAGGAGGCCAGTGTAATCCAGGAGAGAGGTGATGAGGACCTGATCTAGGATGATGGGCAAAGACAGTAGAGAAAAGATGTATTTGAAACATGTGGAATTAGACAGCATTTGTGACTGCTCTTTCTTACCTTAGCCCTACTCTCCTCAGATTATTATCAGTCACACCACTCCTTCTTGGCCTCTTGAACTTCCAGTCCCCTAATCTCAGGCATTTACCCAGGCTCTGTCCTTGGTCCTCTTCCCTCCTCCATCCAGCTTCTCTCCATTGGTGATCTCATCTCTTCTCTGACTCCCAAATCTACATATATAGACTAAATCTCTCGAGCTCCAGGCCTGCATGTCCCAATGGCATGCTGGACATTCCCAGCTGCAGGTCTCAATGGCGCCTCAAGCATGGCCACAATGGAATTCATCATACTTTCCCCCTAAGCCTGCCTTTCCTTCCAACTTCCCTGTTCAGACTAAGGACACCATCCTCTTCTCAGTCACCCATACTCAAGGCCCTGACATCACCCTTGATTCTTTCCTTTCCTCTCCTGTACGGTCTCCACAACATCTCTCAAATCCATTTCCTTCTCTTCACTTACATTGCCAACTCTAAAAGTGTTAGAGGAAGTCAGTCACTGATGAACACCTATAGCACTGAGGGCCCAGTGAGGTAAATAACTTGAATTTGGACTGGATCTTGTCAGCACTGTTTTTCAGCATCGTCCCCTAGTATTTAGTTAGGTCCTGGCTAGTGTTAACAGCCAACACAAACTGATTGTAACTTTTGCATGTGAATTTTTTAAATCCCCCTTAACATAAAGCATAAATACCAAAAATGGTTCATTTTGATAAACATTTTAGGTCAGGGGTGGGAAACCTACAGCCTTGAGACCATGTGTCTCCCTCTAGGTCCTCAAGTGCAACCCTTTGACTGAGTCCAAGTTTTATTGAATAAATCCTTTTGACTAAGTCCAAATTTCACAGAGCAAACCCTTTTATTAAAGGAATTTCAGGGTTCAGAATCTTGGGAGGTACAGAAGTTTCAGATGCTGGTGACCTTTCTACTGCATTTGTCCCTGTTAACCACCCTCTCCTGGATACCCTTCCCTTGGATTTCCTCACATTGCTTCCTCCTGAGTCTTTCCTTACCTGTCTAACTACCTTCAGCCTCCTTCATTAATTCATTGTCCAAATCATATCCCCTAAACATGAATGTTACCCAAGATTCTGTCCTAGCCCCCCTACTCTTTTCTTTGGTCATGGTGACCTCATGGCCTCCCCTGGGTTTGGTCATCATTTTTATGCCAGTGACTTCTGGATCTACTTATCCATCCCAGTCTATCTCCTAAGCGTCAGTCCAGCATCACCAACTGCCCCATAGACATTTCAGACTGGATGTCCCCAAAACATCTCAAACTCAGCATGTCCAAAAAAGAACTCATTATCTTTCCCCCTAAACCTACCCCTCTTCCATATTTCCCTGTTTCTGTTGAAGGCACCATTGTTTTTCCAGTCTTTGAGTTTTATAATCCTGCCTTGACCTTACTCTCCCTTACCTCATATATCTAATCATTGACAAAAATGGTGTTTTTCATCTGATTTCTCTCCCCTTACACATAGTCACCACCTTAGTTCATGCTTCCTTGCCCCTTGCCTAGGCAATCCCTCTCTCAAATATCTCCCCACTTTAGTACATCCTCCACACTGCTGCCAAAGTGATTTTCCTTAAGTCTGATCCCTCTAAGCTCCCATGGCTTCCCATTACTTCTAGAATCAGATATAATAAACTCCTTTGCTTGGCACTTAAGGACTTTCTCAAACTCCTCCCAAACTCTCTTTCCAGCCCCAATGTACATTTATTTATTGTAACATTTATTGTACAAGAATACATCCTGCACTCTTCAGTCCAGCCAAAGAGATTTTCTCAGTGTTCCTCACATGGGATACTCCATGTCTTGCCCTCTTGCCTTTGCACTGGCTTTGCTCTATTCCTGGCATTCCCTCCCTCTTCATCTCCAGCCTTCTACCTGAAGCCTTTTCTCATCCCACCAACTACTTTTGTGCCCATTCTCTTGATACTACATGTATTCTTCTACCTGCCCTTGTCTCCTGTGTTAGAACTCCTTCTATTCCCAGCTTAGCCCAGTGGCTTCACAAATGCTTGTGGCACAAATGATACCAACCATACTTCTTGAGGACTGATGATGGAACAGGCTGCCCACCTCCTGGAGAGGCGAGTGCAAACTGAGACGTTTTTATGGAGATGGCCAATGCAAGAATTTGTGTTTCTTGACTATAAGTGTTTTGCAACAGGGGTTTTGTTTTTCTTGCTTCCTCAATTGGGGATGGGGGAGGGAGTGGGGAGAAAATTTGGAACTGAAAATAAATTAAATTTTAAATTAAATTAATTTAATTAAACTTTAAAATTTTTCTTATTAAAAAAATTTCTAATAGCAAAAAAGAAAATGCTTATTGGTTTGACTTGTGAGTAGGGACTTTCTTTTATTGCATTTGTAGCCTTAGTATTTACCAAAGGGTTTGGCACATGACCAGTGCTTAATAAATCCTTGTTGCTTGATTGGTTGATTGATCGGAGATCTGACAGTGAGTGGCAGAGGTGAAATCGAGAGAGATAACGAGAGTTGTTCTTCCATTCTAAGTTCTAAAGTCCCTTCTAGCTCTGACTGGTTTAGATTCTGAAAAAAAGAAAACATGGCGCTATCTTAACTACCATCTCAGTGATGTCACAACACTGAAGTTCTGCTTCCTGCCCTTGGGTGAAAAACAGAAGAATTTCCCCCACAGGCTTCACCCCCTAGAGAATCCCTCAAAGAATATTGCCCTGGAGAGAAAGCCTCATCCCAGTGAAAGACATCTCCCTTCCCAGGCTCCTTTCATAAAAGCTTTCCTGCCTTCATCCTCTGCTTCTGTATGGGAAGTCCCTTTAGTCCCCAAAGTAGGGCTGAGCTCCCCTTTCCCATAACCCCCTGCCTAAGACATGCTACCAAGAAATAATAGGACCTTACTTACTGGATGCCTCCTTCTCCCCAGTCTCGTCTGGTGGTGAAGACATCCCTGAAGCTCCTTCTGGTGTTTGTGGAATATGCAGAGACAAATGCCCGGCTGTTCATCCACGCTGTCAATACTGTTGCCAATGCCACTGGTCAGGCACCCTTCCCTCTTCTCTCCTCTCTCCTCGCTGTTGCCCCCATGCCCTCATTTTGTGCGCTCTCTACCTTCCCACACACCTCTTCTGTCACCTACTCCACAGGTGCTTACCCATGGGCTACCTTTGTGTCCATCCTGGAGGAGAAAAATGGTGCTGACCCAGAACTGCTGGTGTTCACCATGACACTGATCAACAAGGTGCTTGGGGCTGGGGGAAGAGCAGAGGTCCTCATGCCCTTAGGGTCCCCCCCATACCCACCCATGGACTAGCACCCACCCCACAGCACCCTCATTATCAGGTCTCAGAACCCTTTATGGTGGCTGAGGGCCCAACCTCACCTTTAGCGTGGTGCCTACAGACACTGGCAGCCCTTCCTGACCAGGACTCATTCTACGATGTGACGGATGCATTGGAGCAACAGGGCATGGAGAGCATTGTGCAGAAGCACCTGGGTAGCTCTGGCACAGACGCTGACCTCAGGGCACAGCTTGTCCTCTATGAGGTAAGGATCCCAGAATTGGGGCATCGGGGGGCATCAGAATTCCCAGGTTTTCTTCCTCACTTCTACCTCTTCTCTTTCTACAGAGTGCCCTGCGGCTAGAAGATGGGGACCCTGAAGAGGGGGTAGCAGGCGGACGGCGGGAGCGCAGGAAACCATCTTCAGAGGAGGGAAAGAGGAGCCGGCGTTCCCTGGAGGGGACAGGGTATAGCCTCAGCTCTCCTGCTAGGGCCAGCTGTCCCATCCTGCCCCCCTCCAAGTCTCCTGTGGAAGCTCACCCTCGGTAAGTGAATCATTGTCAGTCAGTAAGTATTCATGAGGTTTGTTAAGTGCCTACCATGTGCCAAGCACTCCATCTCTCAGCAGACCTGAAAAACTCTCCCTCATCATCCCCACCTACTGGCTTCCATGGTTTCCTTTAAGCCCCAACTCAAATCTCATCTTCTACAAGAAGCCTTATTCTCATGCCTTCCCTCCCTTAATTATTTTCTATTTCACTTGTTCATGATATTTTGTTTGCTTGGCAAAGACTGCCTTTAGTCTCTTTTTCTATCTCCAGTGCTTAGCCCAAAGTGTCTAGCACATAGTAGTTACTTCATAAATGTTTCTTGACTGACAGAGTGGTCACAAAGAGAGGCAAAACACAGCCCCTGCCCTCAAGGAGGTCACAATGTAATGGGGAAAGCAACAAGCAAACAAATATGTATGAACAAGGTACATACAAGATAAACAGAAAATAAGAGAGACAAGGCATTAGAATGAAGAGGGCTTGGAAAAGGCTTCCTGTACAAGGTAGGATTTTAATCAGGACTTAAAGGAAGCCAGTACATACAGAGGAGGAGGGAGAACATTCCAGGCACGGGGGACGGTCAGAGAAAATGCTCAGAGCTGTAAGACAGAGGGTCTTGTTTGTGTTACAGCCAGGAGGCTGGTGTTCCCTGGGTTGGAGAGACAGAGAGAGAGACAGTGTGTGTGTGTGTGTGTGTGTGTGTGTGTGTGTGTGTGTGTGTGTGTGTGTGTATGTGCATGTGTGTGTAAGTGTGAAAGGGGTGGGAGGTCTAAGGAGACTGTAAGGAGTGGAGGGGCAGATTATGAAGGTTTTAGGATGTCAAATGGAGGATTTTGTATTTGATTCTAGAGGTGATGGGGAACCACTGGAGTTTATTGAGTGTGAGGATGACATGGTTGAACTGATGCTTTAAGACAACAACTTTAGAGACTGAATGGAGGATGGATTGGAGTGGAGAGAGACCTGAGGCAGGCAGGATTTCCCCCCTACTCCAGCCCCTTTCCCTCAGACTACTGCAAGAGTCCAGACATGAAGGGGCAAGGGTCTTTCCTGGGGGGGTGAGGTGGCGGTGTCAGAAGAGAGAAGGGGGGCATATTAGAGATGTGTTACAAAGGTAAAATTGACAGGCCTCGGCAACAGCTTAGAAATGGGGGGTGAGAGATAGTGAGGAGTCTAGGAGTACTCCTAGGTTTCAAGCCTGGAGGACTTGGAGGATGTGTAGTGCTCTCAACAGTAATAGGGAAATTTGGAAAGGGAGAGGCTTTAGAGGAAAGGGAATATGTTCAATTTTGGACATGTTGAGTTCAAGATGTCTGAAAGTCAGTTGAAGATGTGAGACTAGAGGTCCATGGGAGCTGATGAAATCATCAAGTGAAGGAATATGGAAGGAGAAGAGGTGAAGGAGAGGTCAAATAGGTAAGAGGAGGACCATGTGAGAGTTGTCTCCTATAAACCTGGAAGGAAAAAGATATCAAGGGGAAGAGGCTGATTAAGTATCAAACGCTTCAGAGAGGTCAAGAAGAATGAAGGCTGAGAAGAAGCTACTGGGTTTGGTCATTAGAAGATCACTGGGAACTTCAGTGGAATGATGAGATCAGGGGGCCAAGAGAACAGGAGGAGAGGAAGTGGAGGCATCTGTTGTAGATGGCCTTCTTCAGGGGTTTGGCCACAAAAGAGCATAGGATGCTAGTTAGCAAAAATCAAGTGAGAGTTTTTTGAGGATAGGGGAGACACAGGCATGTTTATAGGCAGTAGAGAAGGTGCCAATAGACAGTGAGGGAGTCAGATGAGTGAGGATGGGGATTACAGAGAGGGGCAATGTGTTGGAGGAGATGGGATGGAATGGGATCTCTGGAACAAGTAGACAAGTTAGCCTTGGTAAGGAGTAAGACCACCTCTTCATGGGGCAGAGGAATGAAGGAGGAGAGAGTGGCAGAAGGCATCTGAGTGATAGATGAGGAAAGAGGGAGAAAAGAGAGTTCACGGTGAATGGCCTCAATTTTTTCTGTAAAGTTAGAGGCAAGATTCTGAGCTGAGAGGTGGGGAGCCATGGAAGGCTTGAAGGGGATTAAAAGGTTTGGAAGAGCCACTTGGAGAGGGGGATGGTGAATTGATAAGGGAGGTATAGTAGGATTGTCCAGCAGCCATGAAGGCCCAGTTGTGACATAAAATTGCAGTGGACCCAGTCAGAATGTTTGCACGATTTTCTCCACCTTCGTTCAAGAGTATGTGTGTAAAAGTGAAGGCAGATGGTGGTGGGCATGATCCAAGGCTGAGTCTTGGCAGGGCACAATTGGAGAAATGATAAAGGCCCCAGGGACTCAAGAGAAGAGAGCAGTGTAGATTTGAACTGGTTTACCAGAGCGTCAGGAGTGGCTAGTGCAGGGGTAATGACCCAGGAGAGTGTAAACAGAGGAGTTTGGGATGATGGGAAGGCAGAGGGAGAGGTGAAAAGTCAGTAGATAATGGTCAGATAAGGAGTAGAAGAGAAGGAGGGAGGAGGAAAGTAACTGAACCCACACTAACCAACAGTCCTGACTTTAGCCCCATAGGTCCAGCCCCCTGCCTCAGTTCCTCAGTGGTCTTGTTTCCCAGCCCCACTGTGGTTCCCCCCACAGATGCGCTGGGCGAAAGAAGCATCTATAAGTAAGTCAGGTGCTCAGAGATGGGACACCACCCCTGCCCCCTTGGTTCCCCCTCCTCGTGGCCCACTGGCACTGCCAGCCTCTCACCCTCTGGGGATGTACATACCAGTACTTAAAGGTCTGCTGCCCAGACCTGGGCCCCTCTCTCTGCTTGTCCCTTTTACTCTCTTCCTCTGCTAGCCCAGCTTTGTGCCCTCTCTGGGACACCCTGCTCCCTTCCCTGGGCACCTCCAGCCATCTCCTGCCCAACTTTTCTCTCTTTTTCCAGACTTCATCAAACTGTTCCTCTTTGGTAAGTGACTAAAGTGAACAGAACCTCAAGCCTCCCTTGAACTGTCTGTCTCCTACTCTCCCTCCTTATCCTCCATTTTCTCTCTCTCTTTCCTCAGTCTTCTCTCCCCTTTCCCCTTCTCATCTTATTTCTACTGTTCTCCCTTCTCTCCTCTGGTTTCCCCATACTCCCATATTCCAGCATCTTCCCCATCCTCTTTCCTCACCATCATGTTCCCCCATCCTCTCTCTCTTTCTTCCTCTCCCTTCCCTGTGTCTCTCCCTCCCCCATCCTTGTCTCCTGGGAGCTGGGGATTCAGGTGTGGGGGAAAAGAGGGGTGATGGTGGTGAGGTGTTTAAAAACTTGGGTAAGGCTCATGGGATGAATATTTCCCTGGGGTCGTTGTGTATATAAGAGAGACTAAGCTAGTGTGGAATGGGACCGATCAAAGGACGCCCCAGGAGTGCTACAAGATGAACAAGTCTCTTCCCCTAGGGCCCCTGAGAGCCCTCCTGTCCCCCCGGTCCCAGGGGTCCCGCCTGTGCTGAACAGGTTTGAGTAAGTACGGAGTGAAACTGGCCTCATCTGGCCCTGCTCAGGACTTTGTGCTCCTGCTTCAGAACTGCTTCCCCATGTGCAACAGGGACCCTCCGGGGAACCCCCTACAGGGGTACCCATTCTTCCCCCTCAGTTCCACATCTGGTTCCCATCCTCACTCTTCAAAAGACCCGGAAACAGCTTCCTGGACCAGCTCAGGAAAGGACCTAGCAGACAGAAGAGTTAACTGTATACCAAATATCCCCTATCCCTGCTGAGAAAGATCTTGGGAGCATAGTAGACCTTTGGAATCTGAAGTAGTGATATTCCTATTAAGATTTGGCTTGATACTAATCTGAGGAATCTGGATAGTGGGAAAGAGCTTCAGCCCAGCTCAGGTCCTGATGCCTTCCTCAGTTCTAGGATAGCCTGGCCTACAGATAGAGAAGAGACTAGGGATAAGCAGAGGGCCAGGAATTAAGAGAACACTGGAAAGAGCCATAGAATAGGCCTTCGAGGCTATGAGGCACTAACCCTAATATGATAAGGCTGAAGAAGGGGGCAAAGAATGGGCTGCCCAGAAGGGTGGTGTGACTCCATGTGTGATGGCCCTGACTCAGGACTGGGTCAAGAAAGGTGGTAGCCCTCCACCTCCCCTGAGGCCCAAACAAGAGCTTGTGAGCCTCAAAACAAATCGTACAAAAGCATTTCAAAAGGAAAAAATGTTTTAAATATAGTACCCAAAAAATCCTGGATGGGTTTGGCCATCTAGTCATACTGTTCCATGGACCACAGGAGTTGGGAATTCCAGACAGGAAGCAGAGGCTTGAACATGATGAATGGCCTTGGAGTCCTTGGCAAATGAGAAGGGGAGAGGGGCACTTTCCATTCAAGACCCTAAGAGGTGGAAGGAAACATGGAGATTGCCCAGTTCATTCCCATCATTTTACACATAAGGAAAGGGGAACTGAGAGCTGAGGGACTTTCCCCAAATCACAGTTAGTAAGTGGCAGAGGATTTGATCCCAGGCTCTATGTTGCCAAATCCATGCTCTCTGCTCAGTGCATGGGCTGCTATTTGCATGGGCTGTGTGTGCCCGTGTACATATATGGGGGGGAGGAGGGGTGGTTTGTGTGTGTTTGCCAGGGAAAGAGTCCTGGCCCATGGAAGGTAGGCCTCAGTTTTTATAGCAAGTAGGCTTGTTGCTGGCTGGCGGGGATGGGCCTGAGTACTCTAGGCACTGAGGAAGGCAGGCTGGAGAGGGAGCCGAGTATTGGGCACCAATGGGAGCTCTCCTGCAGAGCCCGTTTCCTGGAGAACGTGGCGGCAGCTGAAACCGAGAAGCAGGCTGCCTTGGCCCAGGGTCGGGCTGAGGCCCTGGCTGGGGCTGTGCTGGATGAGGCTGATGGACACCCAGGTAAGGAGTTGTTGGGGAGGCTGGGTCCCTTCCCAAGGACCCCTGTGGTATTTCTCTCCCCCAAACTGGAGATTCTCTGGATCTTCTCTGCCCCCTAGTAGGAGGAGAGAGTAATGTTGCCCTTATAAGCCTCGGAGGGGAACTCTACCTTTGGTTTGTAGGGTAACCATGGTGATGACTTTCTTTCCTATCTTCACAGACCCCCGAGAATTGTGGAGCACCCCAGAGCCAGATCCCACCCCCTGCACCCCAAGCACCCCAAGAAGTCCACTTCCCCGACCCCTAATCCTAGCCCAGCGAATCCTGGAGTCTGAGGTTCTGACCCCAGAGACTAACATCACCTCAGAGCCACTCAAACGCCAACCTTCTCTCCGCATTGGAGACTTAGACTTCTCTGACTTAGGGGAGGACGAAGACCAGGACTTGTTGGCCACCGAGTCAACTGGGGCTGGAGGAGGTGTCCCAGCACCACCACCCCTCCCTGGGAATCCTCCGCCCCCACCCCCTTTGCCCCTAGGATGCCCACCACCACCTCCACCTCCACCTCCCCTAGGAGGGGTGCCCCCTCCTCCTCCACCCCCTGGGGTACCCCCACCTCCACCAGGTCCTTCTGCCACTGATGGTCCCATCCTCCCTCCTAAGAGGAAGACTGTGAAGCTGTTTTGGCGGGAGTTGAAGCCTGGAAAGGGAGTCAAAGGTTTGGGTCGGTTTGGCCCAAGCCCCACCCTATGGGCCTCACTGGAGCCTGTGACTTTGGACACTGCAAAGTTGGAACACCTGTTTGAGACTAGAGCCAAGGAAGTGATGTCTAACAAGGTACCTCCCTTATCCTCCCAATGTAGGGAAGCCCAGTGACAGAACTAAGACCTGGAATAGACTTTACAGATATTTGAGCCCACGCCTTTCATTTGAACCAGTGACAGCAGGGCGTGGTGGGAAGAACCATGGACTGGCTGTCAGAGCATTGGCTCCAGTCTTCTCCTTCCCACCTTGATCCAGTCACTTACATAAAATGGAGAACTGTCCATCCCTAAGATGGACTAGATAGATTGAGGTCACAATCATTCCAGAGCCTAGGAAACAGTACCAGCCAAGTTAAGTAACAGGACATTAGTTACCCAGAGTCACTGGCAGAGCTGGGAACTAAAAGCCATTTCTTTAGACCCAACAAGTCCAGATTTCTTTCCATTTTACCACACTGTTTCTGTGCAAAGTATGACCCTCCTTGGCCCTCTGAAGCCTTAAACCTGCGGGAGGAAATAATGGGCCACAATCCCCTGCCTCTATCCTCCCAGGCCTAATCCTAGATCCATCCTCTGCCTACCCTACTCGTCCCCACCCCCAAAGGAGGTTCCCACCCCAGCCTCACATCACCCTTACAGAAAGCTGCTGAAGGCCGAAGGACAATGACAACGGTGTTGGACCCCAAACGAAGCAATGCCATCAACATTGGCCTCACAGCGCTGCCCCCCGTCCATGTCATCAAAGCGGCCCTGCTTGGTTTTGATGAGTTTGCTGTCAGCAAGGATGGCATTGAGGTGTGTTGGGGTGAGAGTGGGAGTTTGAGAGGGCACTCCAGGGAGGGAGGCTGTGATAGAAGGATGCAGAAGCACCACCCTCCATCAGACCAGTCTGATACCATCCCAATGCCATCCCTAACCAGCCACTTGGGGGTATACCAATTCTAAGTCTTGACTTAGGTATCAGCAAAGTCCCTTTTCCTCTTAAATCAGCAGAGAAATTTTTACTACAAAGCCACAGAGGCAGGGAGGGAGGTCACACCAACCCTTAGAAATAATCTAAGTTTACAGAGTAAAATCCTTAAATTCAGAGTTGTACTTCCACACTGTGGTTTCATGGGTCTGGGAAGAAGGAACACTGGAGTCAGGAGCCACCTGAGGCTGTATCTCGGGTCTGGTACTCAGCCCTGGCAGAACCACAGGCAAGTCAGTGCATACCTCTCTGGGCCTGTCTCCTCATGTGTACGATGGGGATCCCTCTTAGACTACCTACTTCACAGGACCGGGAAAAACACTTTGTAAACCTTAACAGTTCATTTTTGTATCATGAATTATCTCATTCTGACTTCTCCTGTGAGTCTGTCAAAAACCACCCTCAAGGATTCAGTTGGTAGAATGGAGGCCTCTTCCTGTGTTCTCGTTTTGTAGATACAAGTGTTGCTACACTGTTACCCTCCAGACTCCCTACGTGTCCTGCCCCTCGCCTTTTTCAGTTCAGCACGGCCTTGATAGCTTTATCTTTACTTCCTTCCCATGTGTTTATTAGCATCCGTCATTCCAAGTTCTGATAGTCATACACTGAGTATACTTGAGTTATCTAGGTCCCTTCCAGCTTTAGGGCATATGAACCTATTTCTCAGGGCCTCCTGCTGTGAGGAAGATGTTTTCTCAACTTTCGAGAGATATAGAAATGGGGTCAGGAAAGCCTTGTCTCAGATGGGTTGGGGGGGGGCGGCATGGCTTAAGGGGCACCTTCATCCTAGGGACTGTCTTGTCTAGGGACATTGGAGAGGAGGCCTGTGGCGAGGGGGCGGGGGGCGGGGGGCGGTGGCGGAGAGAGTCCTGGGGCTGGAGACAAAGCCCTTGCTTTCAAAGCTCTCACTTCACAGACATGCCCAATGTAACTGCATACTCATTTCCCCTTGGAGATTGAGTTTCCTCTTTTGCCAGATGAGGATACTGGACTTGATGTACCCTAAAGTTCCTTCCAGATCTAAATCCCACCCTCTGTATCTACTTACTGAGCCATACCCCTCAAGGAAGAGACTGAGACAGGAGTTCTAGTTAAGTCTCCTTAGCCAGGTAGGACAATGGGCTATTGAATGGCTAATGGATGGATGAGTTTGAGAAGGAAACCCATTACTCAGTGAATCATATGATATGTAATGTACTTTTGGTTCACCAAAGGGTCAGTGGTTTTCTTCTCAAATAGAATGCACTTATTGTTCAACTAATAAATAGTCTGTTATCCTGAGAAGCAGCTAGGTGATGTGGTGGATAGAATACTGGGCCTGGAGTCAGGAAGACCTGAATTCAAATCCAGTCTCAAACACTGAGCTAGCTGTGAGATCTTGGGCAAGTCACCTAATCTCTTATATGCCTCAGTTGCCACCATCTGTAATATACCTTACAGACTACATTACAGGGCTGTGTGAGGGTAAGATGAGACATCTGTAAATGTTTTGCAAACCTTAAAGCACTCTCTAAATGCTAGCTGTCCCATCAATATGGACGCTACTACCTACTGTATATATTGTAACCCATTGATGGCTTCTCATCCTGTGTGACTTATCTACAGTCCTTCACCACTCCACTCCCCACAAACCCTCTACAAGAGTTCTACTTAACATACCAGGGGACTTTCCTCTAGATCTTTTGACATTACCAGGATATCCATGGCACAAATAAGCTGTATACCGGTTATCTTGGGGACTCCCATGACTAGCCTGCTTCCTATTCCTCTCTGGTTTTCTGTCTTCCTCTTCTTTCTGATTTCCGAACTGGTCATACCTTGGTACCTACTCACACTAACCATGGACCTTTCAGTTGCCTCTTGAGGGATTTGCCACTTAAATTCTTTGGAGATATGGCACTCCTTAACTTATAGACACACAGCAGCCTACAGTTAAACAAAAAAAATGGGCTTTTTTTTATTCAGAAATATTGAAAGAAGCACACATTTCCAAATGAAATTCAGCCTATTCTCTTCTTCCTAGTCTATTCCTAGCTTAGCTCCTTGACCATCGAGGGGCTGTCCATTCATCTCTGTATCATAGTCTGGCCAATAGACATTCTTTATCCACTTGGCTTTTCCCAGATAGAGTTCAGTCTGACCTCACATTTACACTGCACTTTAAGGGTTACAAAATGTGTTTCTAACTGCAAACCTGTGAGGTAGGTAGTGCAGGGATTATTAATATTGTTTCAGGAAACTTTCAGGAAGACACTTGCCCCAGGTCACTTAGGTAGGTAGAGTGAGTGTTGAGATTCCACCATAGGTCTCAGCACCACTGCCATCAGACCACTGCCCTAAGGCAAGTCTTTTGGTTCTGGGCAGGGAATGATCCTGGTGTCCTTCCCAGAATCTGCTGTTTGAAGTTTCTCTGTAATCTGGATGATGCCAGCTGTCCCTCTTCCCGCCCCATCCCCCAGGCTTTGGATGGACAGCTCCCTCCCATCTCCTTCTAGCAACACAACTCAATCCCAGCTTTGCCCACAGCTCCCATGAGTCAGAAGTGAATTTCCTAAGGAGAGAGGTCATTTGGTCCACACCTTTCCTTTTACAAGCAGGGAACCTGAGGAGGCCTGGAGAAATGGCTGGACTTCAGAGCTCAGGATTCCCTCAGACCCCTCTGGTTTGTACTCATGTTTATGACAGAAGAAGAAAGGACAGGACTTGGAGCAATTGACAAAATCCAAGGATTCCATCCCAGGGATCCTTAATCAGCTCCTACATAGCCAATACACATTACTGGCCAAACCTGACTCATCTTCCCAGACTGACCACTAATTGGGTGCCTTTGGTTTCAGAATGTCACCTCCCGTCAGTTTCTTCATCTTTAAAATGGGGATGGAAGTGATGTTTAGACCAGCATTCTTAATGCTCCTTTCGCTCCAGTGATCCACGACCGTCTCTACCTGTCTAGACTATCTTAGTTTTCCCACTAACCAAGAAGGGTCAAGGTCCATGATACTGACACATTAATCGGCTTCCACCTGGGATTTTCCAGGTTCCACCCAGTCCCCCAGAGGAATAAGTAAGTGGTCATCACACACCTTCCCCCTCACCACCCTGGGAAACATTGCACTTCATACATTTTAAATACATCATGTGGTATTCAGTTATATGGTGAATTCGTCACATAACTATGTAGTCAGATAGTAGATGTCTACACTTCTTACCTGCCAAACAAAAAGGGCTATTTCTTCACAGAGTAGCACTTTAGGAGTGATAGCACCATCCTCTTGTTAAGGGCCAGGAGTTAACTCTGAACAGATGGCAGTGGGTCAGTGGGGTCATGGGAAACCTACCTGAAAGGAGTAAAGTTATGCCTGCCCCAAAAGCTCAAATTCTGGCCCCTGTGACTGTAGGCAAATTGCTTTACCCTCTGGATAGGTCTCCTCTGCTCTAAAATAAGGTGACTGGGCTCAGTGCTTTCTAGAACTTGTCCAGTTCCAAAGCCTGGTCCTATGACAAATCAGGAGAGATACAAACTGGGGGCACCGTGGTGTATCCACAGAAATTGCTGACAATGATGCCCACAGAGGAGGAAAAGCAGAAGATCCAAGAAGCCCAACTGGCCAACCCGGACATCCCACTGGGCCCAGCTGAGAGCTTCCTGTTGACCCTCTCCTCCATTGGTGGCTTGGCCGCCCGACTACAGCTATGGGCCTTTAAGCTAGATTATGAGACCATGGAACGGGTATGACTGAACCTGTTGGAATAAGCCAAGTCGGGTTGGGAGCAGGTATGGGAGGGAGCAGTGTGTTAGTATTTGAGGCTCTATAGCCAACAGAGAAATGGTCATCTCTTTGCAGAAGGGCTATCGATAAGTCTATTTTTAAAACAAATTTTTTCAAATGATGGGACAAACATTTTCCTGTGTTCCGGATCAGAAGGTGTAAGCGTACTAACTGTGGAATTTCCTGTCCCCACCACCTAGGAGATTGCAGAGCCACTGTTTGACCTGAAGCTGGGCATGGAACAGTTGGCCCAGAATCCTACCTTCCGCTGCATCCTGGCAACCCTGCTGGCTGTGGGCAATTTCCTCAATAACTCCCAGGTGAGTGGGACCAGACAGGGGGAGTTTAGTGGCCCTATATTGAGGGGGCCCAGAACTCCTAGAGGACAAAAGAGGGGAGGGAGCTGGGCACTGCAGGCTGAGCCCATGACTATTTCAGAGCAGCGGATTTGAGCTGAGTTACTTGGAGAAGGTGTCTGAGGTGAAGGACACTGTGCGCAGACAGTCCCTGCTGTATCATCTCTGCACCCTGGTGCTCCAGAGCCAGCCAGAGTCCTCGGACCTTTACTCAGAGATCCCAGCCCTCACACGATGTGCCAAGGTCAGCTGGGGGAAATCAATGCCCCACTGCCCCTCCATGCGGGGGAAGGGGTCATGGGGGACAGCGAAGGGGGTAGGGGGAAGCTGCCTGCCTAGACTGTGGGCCACATCACTGCTTCCAGGTGGACTTTGAGGTGCTGGCTGAGAACTTGGGGCAGCTGGAACGGCGGAGCTGGGCAGCTGAGGAGAATCTGAAGAGCCTGGCTAAACACGACCTAACACCTGCCCTGCGTGCCCGCCTCACCCACTTTCTAAGCCAGTGTGCCAGGCGCATTGCCATGCTCAAAGTGGTACACCGACGCGTGTGTAACAGGTGGGATGGGGGTCCTGGGGAAGGGAAGAGGGGATGCCTCAGGCAGAGGCTCCCAGGCCCAGCCTGAATGTCTGTCTGCACTCCCCCAGGTTCCATGCCTTCCTGCTATACTTAGGGTACCCAGCAGAAGTGGCCCGGGAAGTGCGGGTGATGCAGTTCTGCCAAACACTTCGAGAGTTTGCACTGGAGTACCGGACGTGCCGGGAGCGCGTCCTCCAACAGCAGCGGAAGCGAGCTACTTGCCGGGAACGCAACAAGACCAGGGGGCGCATGATCACCGAGGTAACCCTCTTTTTTGAGGGCCTGCCACCAATCCATCCATGCCTTTTCTAGGCTGACCCTTTCCCACTCCTGTCCAGACAGAGAAATTCTCATCAGTTGCTGAGACCTCAAGTCTGCCTGTGCCAGTGGCTGTGGGGAGTGGCCCAGGTCAGGGGGACAAGGACACTGATGTCACCATGCGGAGCGTGTTGACCAGTGGGTCTGAAGCCCCAACCCACAACCGAAGGAGCCGAGGTAAGGGTATGGGAGTTGGGGCTTTCAAACATTGCTTCCTTCTCCTTCATCTCCTGAACCGGCCCTAATCTTTCCAGGCATAACCCCAAACAACCCCCCTGCAGTAGCACCAGTGACCCCAGCAACAGCCCCAGAGGAAACCCCAAGTTCAGGCTCTCCAACTGATGCCTCAGATGAGATCATGGACAGATTGGTGCAGTCCGTGACCCGGAGCAGCCCCCGGGCCCTGGCTGCCCGGGAGCGAAAGCGATCTCGGGGCAACAGGAAATCCCGTAAGTAACAGCCCTGAAAAGACATTAACGCTGGGAGAAATATGACAGCTTATTAGACCAACCTTATTCACTTTACAAATAAGCCAACTGAGACCTTCAGAGGGAAGAGACCCTTTTCCCAGTTCCACTCTCTTTTCACCAATGCACCAGTCAACTACCACTTCTGGCTTTGTTCCCCATTCCCTCCAGGCCTGCAGGGGTCCTTACTCCATCACCAAACAATGTTGTTTCCTCCCTGCAGTGAGAAGGACCCTGAAGGGCGGCCTTGGTGATGACCTGGTGCAGGCCTTGGGACTGAGCAAAGGGCCCAGCCTGGAAGTGTGAGAGGGGTATCCCCCAGTGCCTCCCATTCAAGAAGTCTTTCAGAGCATGGCCTGTAGACTCCAGGGAGGTGGGCGGATGGGCAGTGGGGGAGAATCTGGGCCCCCTCCTCCCAGCCATTGCATCACTCCATGTGCCCTGGAGGCCCAGGGGTCTAAGCAGTATTATTTGTGTGTGAGCACGTGTGTGTGTGTGTGTGTGTGTGTGTGTGTGTGTGTGTGTTTGGATGAGAGAAACATTTCTAGCCTAGAGGAATAAAGATATTCCTTAACCAATCAGCTGTGCTCTCTTTTCTGCTGCAGAGCCCTTGAGCTATTGGGGGAGGGACACAGGAGCTCTGTAAACCAGCTGGTGACTGGCTTGGCATGGTGCACTCTGCTCCATCCAGCTGGTGCCCCCCAGCATGTCAACACAGATACACATGGCTCCCAGCTTTGGCTCTTTATTATAACAAGCTGGTCCCCTCCCCCTGCCCACCCTGACCCGGTCCATCTAGATGTCCAGGTCCCATGGGCTGCCAGTGTCTCCTGGGCAGTCCAGGAAAGGACCCAGGCACGGATAGGCAGGACCTGCCCTGACTGGGAGAGCCTCGCTCAGTTCTGTAGCTGCGGCCAGCCTTCTGCCACCACTGGCTACAACCGCTTCATCTGTCGGCGCTCCTGCCTTCGCTGGCGCTTCTCACTGGGCTCAGTAATGGAGTTGGCTGACTCAGCTGTGAGCCAAGGGCTCAGGATGTTTACCCACAGTAGGTAGAGTGCCCGGCCTGGAGCCTGGCAGGAAGCAGGGCAGATTGGGAAGACAGTGGGTTGCTGAACAATACAATGGTCTTCAAGTATTGAGAGGAGAGGACTGGGACTTAATGAGGGGCAGTTAGGGCAGGGAGCCAGATTTCAGCTCAGTCCAAGTAAGAACTCTGTAACAGAGCATCCACCGTGGAAGGTGGTGTGCTCTCCTGAGTTCAGAGCAGAAGCCTGGTGACTGCTTGGTTCTGAGGAGACTTCTGACCAGGTTCAGGGGGCAGGGCAGATGAGCTGAAAGATTCCCCTCCTCCCCAACTAAAGGCTCTGTAGATGGGGTCTGAGCTCCCACCCCCCCACAGTGCCAGGGCAAGACGCTTTAGCATCAGGCACATATGTCCCTCCCAGTGCCTCAGTTGTACTTACCAAGAGCCAGAAGTACCACACATAGAGGGAGAAACAGCTGAGCACCTGGACAATGGCTGTCAACAGGATCACATCCTTCAGGTGCCTTGTGGGGAGGTGGAAGCAGGGAATGAACACGGTCAGAAGCTGAGGGGAGCTCAGGTGACCCACAGGGATGATGGACTATGGAAGGCCAAGGACGGGTGCCCACCCCAGGGGGAAGGAGTGAGCCGGCAGCAGGTCCCGCTCACCTGGGCTGGCAGGGGACACTCACTCTGCCATTCCCTGCTCCATGTTGAGGTCGATGCCGCTGTCTGCCAGAGCCCCATCCTCTGAGAAGACTGCCTTGGCCATGGAGCTCATGGAGCGGTAGCTGGCTCCATACACAACTGAGCTGAAGACCAGGGCCGTCTGTGTGAAACACAGAGGGTTAGTACCATGAGGGAAAGCTGGGGGAGAAAGAAGAGTCTCCGCCCGGGAGTAGCTGGGGCAGGAAGGGGTCATAAAACATACCCAGGCCCAGAAAGATGCAGAAGAGTAGAAGATCACGAGGGTCACAACGCTGTAAATTGCCTGGAACCGGAGACACAGGCAGCAAGTCAGGAGAAAGGGCAGAATCCTCAGCCGTCGGCCCTTCTCTTTGCCAGGGTAACCTTCCCATGCTGACAGACACCCTTGGCAGAAACCAAACATCTCCCTCCCCTCTGCTGGGGACCGTAAACATCAGGGGGTAGAAGGGACAAAGACCCAGCACGTCAGGGAGTGGAAGACCGAGCAGCAGGCCCCTGACAGTCTGTACTAGTGGGAACAAACTATTCAGATCTGGGAAGGGGGAGGCAGGCCAGAGCTCTGTCTGGAGGTCAATAAGACTCAAAGGATAATGAATGAGTAATCAATGGGTGCTGCTCAAAAGTTTGACCTTTTGCTTCTCTGAAATGCTTGTGAAAGACACTCTACCTATGTTTGCCAACGTCCAATTAACCCCACAGTGCTCCTATGACTTGATAAGAAGAACCTACTTCCAACACCCACCAGACCAGCTTTACCCTCACCCAGGACTCAGGGCCCATCATCCATACAGTTCCCATCCAAGCCCAAGCCCCAAAGTAGAAGCCCATCCCCAAAGTGATGGAGATCCCTCTAATAAGCCTCAAGCCTCAGCATCAATGGCATAGGGAACACTCACAGTAGCCCCCAGGATGATCCGAAAGTAGAATCTCAGGGTTTCTTTATTCTCTTCAAATATCTGCTTCTTCCCTTTTGTGCCAACCTTCCCTTTGGGCTACGGGCAAGTCAGCAAGAAATAAAGGCTTAGAGGAGACATTTCAGCAGGCTCGCCCCGTCCCAACAAGCTCCAGGCACTTTTCATGCCCTCCCCAATTTTTTCATTTAGTTCCTCTTCATCATCCCCCTCCCCTCAAAACATATGGTCTGATTTATTCCAAAAATCCTTTCAGCTCATCTTGATCCTGCTATGATCCAATAACCCTTCTGGTAGAGGCTAGTCTTTGTCCTGTCCTTGGATATATACCCTAACCATTCCCACCCACATGGCGTGTGTGTGTTTCTTCCAATTCTTCTAGGTCCTTAAGATCATAGTTTGGGGGATGGAAGGGGCATGTTTCCTTATTTTATGAATGAAGAAACCAACCCCAAAGGGATTAAGAGACTTGTCCAAGGTCCCTCAGGCCAGAACCAGCTCTTCAACAGATATTCCTAAAGCCCAGGTCTGACCATGTCACTCCTCTACTCAAGAACCTTCAAAGGCCCCACCTCACCTCTAGGCCTGGTGTCTAGGATAAAACAGAAACTGGACTCTGGTTTTTAAAGTCTCTTGCAACCAATTTGAGCCTACCTGTAAACCAAGCTTAGGGGACATTACTCTCATAAGGTCTATGCTCCAGCCAGACTGACCTACAAAGTCCATCTCCCATCTCAGAACCTGTCTGGAAGGCCCTCATTTCTCATCTCCACTTAGTAGAATATTAGAATGCCTCCCCTCCTTCACAGCTCGGCACATGTACTACCTCCTGCAGGAAGCCTATCATGGTACATTCTTCCATGCCAGGGCTATTCCCAAGAGAATTCTTTTTAACCTAGTTTTCTTCATGTCATTTCCTTGGAAGAATGTATGTTCTTGAAAACAAGAAATGTTTCATTTTTGGTTCTGTATCTCCAGCAACTGGCATAGTGCCTCTATACTATTTCACTTGAGATCTAAACAGTTCACATGGATTCAGTTATCTCTATGCCAGTGGTTCTTAGATCTACTTATCCAACCCTAAGGTCTCCTGTGACCACCTATAGTAGTCATAGACCACTCTATATATAACTATAGAACAGTCCATAATTCCAATTGGCTATTGGACATCTCAAACAGGACATCCCATAGATATCTAGTAGAATCAACACGTCCAAAACTGAAGTCATCTTCTTCCTTCCCTCCAACCTCTCTCCCCTCCTAACTTTCTTATTCCTTCCAGCTACCCAGGCTCAAAGTCTGGGTGACATCCAAAATTCCCCTCTCTCTCTATTACCCCATCTCCATATTCAATCTGTTTCCAGGTCCTCACAATTTTTCCTTCCTAACTTCCCATATATATGCCCCCTTTTTCTTATCTGATACTACAATCACCCTGGTGCAGGCCTTCTGGTTGGGGTTGATCTCTCTGCCCACTCTAGTTCAAACCCATTCAGCTCCCAAACTGATGCTACTAAAGTGAAGAGCTGACTATGTCACCTTCCTATTAAATAAACTCCAGTGGTTTCTTATCACCTCTAGGATCATATATAAAATCCCTTCAAAACCTAGCCCCCTCCTACCTTTCCAGTCTTTTCACACCTCATACACCACAGCTCCCACATACTTGTCTCTCAGTGTCACTGGTCACCTTGCTGTCACCAGAAAAAGGTACTCATCTCTGCTCAAAGCACTTTACCTGGCTATTGTTCAGCATGGAACACGCTCCCTCTTATCTCCTCTTCCTGTATATCTTCAGGTCCCAGCTAATATCTCACCCTGCAAGAGCCTTCTCCTGATCCTGCCCCTTCCTTTATGCCAATGCTTTCCTTCTGTTAAGGATCTCCAATTTATCTTGTACATAGCTTGTCTGCACGTTGTTTTTTGCCTGTTGTCTCACCCATTAGACTGTAAAACCTCCTTGAGAGCAGGGTCTGTCTTTTGCCTTTTTTGTATCCTCAGTGCTTAGCACTGTGCCTGGCCCGTAACAGGCACTTAATCAATGTTTATTGATCTATTGATTCTGCCTTTTTTTGCACCCCCAGGACTTAGCACAGAACCTGGCACATAAATGGAGCTTAAGTCATGCTTGTTGACTCAACATTTTTTGGCAGAGCAGGGGCTTAACAAATACTTTCTAAATGAACGTGCCACCTTGGTACTTTGGCTCTACTTCTTTCCACCTTGGCATGTTCTATCCCTTTGGGCCTGAGCCTAGGTACATCCCACGATGGCCTTTGCTCCCCCGCCTTGGTACATCGCACGATGCCCCTTGCTCCCCTTGGGGCCCCGCCTTGGTACATCCCACGATGCCCCTTGCTCCCCTTGGGCCCCCACCTTGGCACTTTCCACAAGCTCCTCGCTCCCCTTGGGCCCCCACCTTGGTACATCCCACGACGCCCCTTGCTCCCCCGTCTTGGTACATCCCACGATGCCCCTTGCTCCCCTTGGGGCCCCGCCTTGGTACATCCCACGATGCCCCTTGCTCCCCTTGGGGCCCCGCCTTGGTACATCCCACGATGCCCCTTGCTCCCCTTGGGCCCCCACCTTGGTACATTCCGTCACCCCCGTCCCGTGCTTTGGTAGCGCCCGGTCCCCTTTTGCGACTCAGACCATTGCCTTCACCGGCATTCCTTTTGACAAGCTTCCCCGGACTTCGGTCCTCGCCCTCCCCCCGTACCTCGTCTCATCCTTACCGCCATGGTGTCACAGAGCCACCAACTCCGGGACGGAGAGGAGAACGAACCGCGGCGATGGGCGCCGGGCAGCACCAGCTCAGCAGGGAGAGCGCTCCGGGTGGGGGAGGAGGGGAGGGAGGAGGGTCGGAGAGCGATGACGCCAGCGGACAGGCGACGGAAGTGCGCCGTTGCACTTCCTCCCAAGGTCTCCGCCCGGAGCCTCCACTGGACTACGACACCCAGCGGCCCGTGCGCGGGGGTGGCCGACTGGTGGCCATGGCCGAGTCGCTTCCCCCTGAGGTGAGAGTAGAGCTCACGGCCCCGGGCCCGAGGTCGCCCGGCAAACGTCCGTTCTCCCCCTCGGTCTTCAGGTTAACGGTCTGTCCTCCGCGGCCCCCACCCCCAACCTGCTCTCACTCCCGCACCCGCCGAAATGGCCTTCGTGGAAGGTGGAGGCGGCGCGGCGTGGCCTGGACGTGGGAGGCCGAAGGACCTGGGTTCTAATGCCGCCTCGGGCACTGGCTAGATGGGCGACCCCTCCCCGGGCGAGGCCCTGCGCCACTCTGTGCCTCCGTTTCCCCATATGTCAAATCGGAACCTGTGTACCCTTCCTGTCCACCCGGCCCCAACAGGTCCCCTCATTCCCCTTTGAACGCCCGAAGGGGGCCGTACCAACTGCCTTTCCCCTCCCCCTGGTCTGGCCCGGGTGCCCAGCGCCGGGAGAAGGCCGTGCCGAGGAGCTGCCCCGCCCCGCAGGCCCGCCAGGCCGGCGTTGCGTTCCCAGAGGCGCCCCTCCCCCATGGCCCTCCACAGAGCCGAAGGGGGCCGGACCCCCCAGGGCCGCGTCTGTTACCCAGGCGCTTTACAGATATGGGCGGGGGGGGGGGGGGGGGGGGTGTGTGCCTTACTTTACGGATGAGGAGACTGAGGCCAGCAGCGGTGAAATGACTTGGCCAGACTCCCACAGCTGGTCGATGTCAGAGGCTGGATCTGAGCTTGGGTCTTCCTGACCCTCCGTCCCCTGGACCACCCAGCTGCCGGGTTAGTGCGGAAAGGGACGTAGAACCTTGAGTGCCAGCCGCCAAGGCTTTGTCCAGCGCTGTTCAGTTGGACGCTTGGTTTTGCTGGATTCATCAAACATTCAGTTCTGCTGCGAACCCTTGCAGTCCTGAGCGGGTCACTTAACCAGACTCCTCAGCTGGCCGGTCCATAGATGAGTTAGGTAGCAGCTACACTGCTTCTGGACTTCTCCATCCTGCTCCCTCTCCGCCCTACCCTTCTCCTCTCCTCCCCCCACCCCCTTTCTGCTTCCTTTTGGGGGTTGCCTTCTTCCATTAGATTGTAAGTTCCTTGAGAGCAGAGATTGTCTTTGTTCTGTATCTGTGTCCCTGTGCCTAGCACAGTGCCTGGCACCCAGTAGGAACATAATAAATGCTTCTTGACTGGCTAACTAAAGTGTGATAGGGGCAAAGGAGAGATGTAAACAAAGAAATAGGGGGAAATCCTGAGTAAAGAGAAAATTCTTTCAACCAGAGAGAAAGGTGATACCTGAGCTGAGTCTGGGCAGAAGAAAAGGATTTCAGTTGTCACAGGGAGGGAGGAACACACAAGGAGGAAAGGTATTTCAGGTAAGCGTTCATAAATGTCCTGAGAGAGGGCAAGAGAAGAGCAGTTTGAAATGAGTGGGTCAGTTTAGCCAGAAAACCACTAAATGTGGTTTTTGGTTTTTCAAGGTGTGTGCATGTGTGTATTGAACACAGGAAGGACACAAGCAGGATTGTGCATTAGGAAGATTATTTGGGGGGCTATGTGAAGGATTTCCTGGAGAGGGGGAAAACAAGCAAAGAGAACGAGTAGGAGGATATTATTATGGTTGAACAGCGATGAGGACCTGAGCACAGGAGCTGGTGGTGTGAGCAGAGAGAGGGGTCAGTATGGGAAAACTGAAAAAACAGAAGAGTCAAAGATGACTGAAATTTCAAGCCTGAGAACTGGGTGAATAAAGGTGCCATTCGTGAGAGTTGGCGAGTCAGGAGGGTGGGCAGCTAGAGCTCAAAAGATTATTTTATTTTTTCACATGTGATGACTGATGTGGGTTTCAAACTCAGAAATGGGGGTCTACCAATCCATACGCAAAAATCCTTGCAGGCCACATTTTAGCTTAATCTTCATCTGTGTTTTATTGAATTTTTATTTATTTTTGTTAAATACTTCCCAATTACATTTTAATCTGTTGTGGGCCATGGTCACATGGTGGTGATGTGATAATGGTACTCCTTGTCCTTAGTCCCAGCACCTGCAAAAGGCAGACTTTCACTGGACCTGCGAGAGAGTGTAGTACTATGTTAGCCACTAGGGGGTGCTGCCATTCGGTCCCCAAACAGTAGCTCTTTAAGAGTATTTATTCAGTGGCCATGGTTGGCTGGTTTTCTCAAAGTCTGCAGTAACCTACTGCTCACAAGGGGGTGCTCAGCCTACACAATCTCATCCCACCCAACCTTCCCATGCCCTCTGCTACCCAGAGTAGTTCACACAGCTCATGGTACCCAGGCACTTACCCTGGGTTCTTTGTAGATCTGCGACTCTGATGTAGACTGCTCCAACATCACTAAAAAAAGAAGTAGCTCTGATCTAGGGCCTTCATCTTGCCTTTAGGAAATCTGCTTTCAGCCTACCAACTTCATAAGACTTAAAGATTGACTCTTCCTAAGTTCAAATCCGGACTCAAACATGTACTAGAAGGAAATGGCAAGCCAGTCCAGTATCTTTGTCCAGAAAAATTCAAATGGGGTCATGAAGAGGTGGACATGATGGAACAACATTTTAGACTTTAGAGGAAGGTGGGGAGAGGGGGTGAGGCTGCTTGAATATTTTAAAGACGAATTATTACTTCTATACAGATAATTCGTCTTTAAAATATTCCAACAGCCTCACCCACCTTTCATGACCCCTTTTGGGTTTTTCTAGACAAAGATACTGCAGTGGCATGCCATTTCCTTCTCCAATGCATTTTACAGATGAGGAAACAGGTGAACAAGGTTAAGTGACTTGCCCAGGGTAACAAAGCTAGTATATATTTGAGGCCAGATTTGAACTTAGAAAGATGAGTTTTCCTGATTCCAGGCCCACCACTCTTTCCACTATGTTACCTAGCTGCCCTTGTTCTGTTACAGTCCATGGTCCTACCCTCAACAAGGAGGCTTCCATTCTGTGATGCAGAGAAAGGCCCTGGGCAGAGGCAGGCCTAAATTATTTAGGCTCTACTCCCATCTGACTGCTAGTACAAGTAAACAAGTATCCATTGTGTGCTGAAACTCAGAAAATGAATAGAGCCATAGGGCCTGGAGTAAAAGATAGATCATAGCATACCAGAATTGGAGGGGACCTGAGAACACAGAATGTTAGAGCTGGAAGGAATGGGAAATATTAGACCCTAGAATATTTAGTTCTGTTTAAATGCTGAGTTGTTGATTCTGGACAGAACCTTAGGAGCCATTCCACTAAATTAATGTATTTATTACGTACCTATTATATTCAGGATTGCCCTTGGGAAATGTAAAGTTCCTCAATGACCCAAAAGCCCATCTTTCAAATACTAATATGGTTGTGAGTCATGAAACAGTATTCTTCACAAACTAAAAATGAGTATCAGAGGTAATGGAGAGAAGAAGATGGATGCGAGCAGGCTGTGACTGATGCATGACCCATAAGAGACAGCAGAGGAGAACTGGGGTCAAGTATGGTCGTCGAAGAAACGCATGTTTGAAAAAGAAAATGGAAGGATAGTTAACTGTGGACATCCTGGGGGCTCCACTGTTCCCTCTCTTCGTGAGACAGTGAGGAAGGTCCCAGTGTGTTGGATGGGTTGCCTGCCTTTTTATGGGAAGACATAGCCCAGAGCAGCCATATCTGGTGGGACTTGTAATTACTCATTTTTATTGAGGAAATTGCAGAAGAGAGGCAGAATGATTTAGTAGATGGAGTGTCAGACTTAAGGGCAGCAAAGCTCTGGATTTGAATCTCACCCCTGACATTTACAGACTTTGTAAACATAGCCAAATCCTTGAACCTCTCTGAGCTTCCGTGTAGTTATCTGTAAAATGGGGGAAAGAATGCCTAGTGGTAAAAGATCAAATGGAAGTGAGTATAGGTAAAGTACCAAATAAATGACGTGACAGGTGTCAAAGGTTGACTTTGAAACAGTAGGAGATAAGGGTAGAGGAGAATATTAAGACCACATTAAAAGCCAGTCTAAGGAGTTTGAATTTTTTTATAGTCAGAAAGGAACTACTGCAGGTTTTGAGAAAAATAGTGACACAGTGAAAGTGTTCTAAAAACAGAACTCAGAAAAGTGTTCTAGAAAGATTAATTTTGTGGTAGTGTGTCACAAATCAGGGAGAAGAAGGTCCCAGGAAACCAGAAAGTTCTGAAGAAGCAGGTGATAGTTGACAGGACTAGAACCAGGAAAGAAGGCCTTCTTCAAGAATGCAGTTTAGCAAATAAACATTAATTAGGCATTTATTAGAGGCAGGTAGGTAGCGCAGTGAATAGATGCTGGACCTGGAATCAGGAAAACATCTTCCTAAGTTCAAATCCAGCCTCAGATACTTAGTAACTGTGACCCTGGGCAAGTCACTTCACCCTGTCTGCCTCAGTTTCTTCATCTGTAAAATGAGCTGGAGAAAGAAATGGCAAACTACTTCAGTAGGTCTGCCAAGAAAACCCCAAATGGGGTCATGAAGAGTCAGTCAGACATGACTCAATATGACTGAACTGTAAAGGCATTTGTTATATGTAAGGCACTAAGTACTAAGTATCGGGAATATAAAAATGAAAATTTCTGCCCTGAAACTTACAAGTGAATGGAACAAGATGGACACAGGTATAGCATGATAGAATTAATGAGGGTAAAAGGGAAGTCTAAATAATATTTTAAGAAGTGAGGAGTTACAGAATAGGAAATGGAGAGGGAGAGATAGCTTCAGTGTTCAGATGTGGGAAGAATTAGGACTCAGAGGTTTCATACCTATAGGTATATTATGGTAGAGTACCACTTCACACCTACCCAATTGACTAATATAACAAAAAAGGAAAATGAGAAATATTGGAGTAGCTGTGGGAAAATTGGAACACTAATGCATAGTTGGTGGAGTTGTGAACTGATCCAACTGTTCTGGAGAACAATTTGGAATTATGCCCAAAAGGCTATAAAACTCTGCACATCCTTTCATCCAGCAATACCACAACTAGGTCTGTATCCTAAAGATATCCTAAAAAAGGGGAAAGGACCCACATGTACAAAAATATTTATAGTAGCTCTTTTTGTGGTGGCAGAGAATTGGAATCTGAGGGGGTGTCCATCAGTTAAGGAATGACTGAGCAAGTATATGAATGTAATGGAATACTGTTGTACCATAAGAAATGGTTAAAAAATGGTTTCAGAGAAACCTGGGAAGATGTATATGAACTGATGCTGAGTGAACTGAGCAGAACCAGAAGAACATTATACCCAGTAGCAGCCACATTGTGATGATCAGCTTTGATACACTCAACCCTTCTCAGCAGTACAAGGATCTAAGACAACTCCAGAAGACAAGATGGAAAATGCTGTCCACATCCAGAGAAAGAACTGTGGGGTCTGAATTCAGAAGGAAGAATACTATTTTCTCTTGTTTTTTGCTTTGCTTCTTTCTCATGATTTTTCCCTTTTGTACTGATTCTTCTTTCACAACATGACTAATGTGGAAATATGTTTAACATGATTGTATATGTATAACCTATATCAGATTGCTTGCTCTCTTGGGGAGTGAAAAGGGGAGGGAGGGAGAAAAAAATTGGAACTCAAAATCTTATAAAAGGAATGTTGCAAACTATCTTCACATGTAATTGGAAAAAATAAAATGCTATTAAGTGGAGAAAAATAAAATGTCTACAAGACATCTGGTCTGTGATGTGGCGGTAGGCTTTTGGAGGTATGAGACTGGAGGTTAGGGCTGCATAAGTCAATCTAAGATTAATTAGCATAGAGCTGACAACGGAAACCATGAGAGTTGATGAGATTAGCAAGTGAAATACTATAGAGGGAGAAGAGAAGAGGGGCCCCTGAGAACATCTGCAATTAGTGGGCATAACCTAAATGAAGATTCAACAAGGGAGACTGAGAATAGGAGAGAGTAATGTCAGGGAAGCCTAGAGAGAAGAGGGTTTCAAGGAGAAGAGGACAGTTGACCATATTACAGGCTGCAGAGAAATCAAGAAGGGTAGGAATTGAGAAAAGGCCTTTTAGGTCTGGTAACTAAGAGGTCATTGGTAACTTTGAAGAGAGCAGTTTTAGTTGAATAATGAGGTAAGGAGCCAGACTGTAGAGATTTAAAAAGAGAGGGGAAAAGAAGTGGAGACATTGATTATAGACAGCCTTCTCAAGGAGTTTAGCCACAAAAGGGAGAAGAGATATGGGAAGGTGGTGAGGACAGACAGATAGAGTGAGTTTTTTTTGAGGATAGAGGAGAGATGGATGTGTCCGACTGTCATAAGGTCCACAACTAGTTCACTCCCAGCAGGAAGGTTCCAAGATAATATTTTCCCCAGTGGCTTATATACTAGGCCAGATTTTTTTCTAAAGTGTGGATTGTGAGGAAAGATAGAGAACAGTGGTTTCCAGCCTATGAGCCACAGAGTTATTACAGTGTATCTGTGTCTACCAGTTGATGCTAACAGTACAACTCCTATCATATGGGATGCTAGAACTTTGTGGCCAGGCGTTGATCTTTCTCTCTGCCTTGTGTCTGTGCATCATGGGAACTGGCCCAGTCTTCTGAATGGAATCAAAAACACAAAGCCCTTTGTTTTATAATTCTCTAATGTACTTCTCATGTTATTTGTATCTGATTGTTCCTACCCAAATTCTGTATATCCTCTGTCACCAAAGATCCCAAATCTAAACACCTGCTCCTTTCCCCTGTTGTCTTCCCCTAGATGCTGTCTTATATATTGAGCTTCCTCCCTTTGTCGGATCAGAAAGAGGCTTCCCTGGTGAATCGAACCTGGTACTATGCGGCCCAGAGCGCCCTTCGGGAAGTAAGGAATCTTAGAGTTTGAAAAGATCTCACAAGTCACTTAGCCCAACTTCTGTCTGAAACAGAAATACCTTCTTTAATGTCTCTACCACGTTGTCATCCTATCTTTAATGACAAGGAACTTACCACTCCCAAGGTGACATAGAATGACAGAACCTAAAGGTAGAAGGAAATAATTTATAATTTTTTTCATCTAATAAAAATCTGTTTTTCTCTTTCTCCTAAGTCCCTCTTTTACTGAAAAAGAAAGAAAAGTAAATCCCTTGTAACTAATATACATAGTCAAGCAAAACGAATTCCCTCATCGACCATGTCCAAAAAGAAAACGTCACATTCAATAGCCTCAGTCTTTCACCTCTTTCACAGAAACATACTTCATCACCGATCCTCTGGGAATCAGGGTCGTTACATTGATCAGAATTCTCAAGTCTCTCAAACTAGTTAGTCTTTACAATGTTGTTACTCCTGGTTCTGCCCACTTCTCTGCATCAGTTCATATACATCTTCCCAGGTTTCTCTGAAACCATTTTTTAACCATTTCTTATGGTACAACAGTATTTCATTACATTCATATTCATATACCACAACTCCCCAATTGATAGGTACTCTTAGTTTCTAAAGGGCTCATCAAAAAGAGCTTCTATGTATATATGGATTCTTTTCTTTTTTTCTTTATCTCTGAAGTATAAGTCTACTTGGTGCTATCATTAGGTCAAAGGGTATGCATAGTTTAGTAATCTTTTGGACACATTTCCGTATTGCTTTCCTGAATACCTATACCATTTCACAGTCAAAGGAAAGGACATTTACAGATCATCTGGTCCAACTTTCTCATTTTGCAGATAAAAAACTGAGACCCTGAGAGGGTAAGTTACCTGCTCTCAAGATCATACAGATAGTAGCTGAACCATGTCATCGGGCTTCAAATCCATACCTTTTCCCACTATGCCCTTTTGCTTCCTTGTCCTTTCCTTTTTAGAACAGTTCTAATAGTTAGGAAACTCCTTGTTATATTGAGCTGAAATCATTAATCCTTATACAGCCCCTAGGAACCAGAAGTTAATTTTACTCCTTCTTCTAAATGATAATCTTTCAACTACATAGACAACATAGCCACGTTCCCCCCAAGCCTCGTCCTCTCCAGGCTAAATATCCAGAGCAGTAGAATTGGTTTTGAGTTCTCACCAGGGAGGAAAGACTTCTTCATAGAAGCTGCCACTTTGGTCTTTATCAGCCTCTCTACTAGCGATCTCAGAATAAAAGACCTGCCCATGGGAGACCTGAAAATAGAATTGGATCCTGTCTCCCCACCTGCTGCTTGAGGTCCCAGACTATAAATACCCTAACCAAAGCTCCCCAAGCAGAGGCCTGTGGGCTGTCAGTTAGTCCACAGCTGTTACTTGGGGAGTGAGCTCAGGTCAGATACCGTAGCACCCAGAAAGAGGCAGGCTGGAAAATCTGTCTAGGCACCTGGTGGTACCTGGGAACCATGCTGTACTGAGCTGGCCCCTTTGATGATTAGCTTTTCTAGCCACAGGCTGCTTGCTGGTTGCAGATATGCCAACCCATGGGATATCTAATGTTGTTATCATTTGTATTTTTACCCAATTGTTTCCTCTGATAACTGGGAAGAGATAAGTATAGTGCTAACTGGGCAGAGATAAGTATAGTAGCTGCTACATGAGGAAAGGAAAGATTGATGCTCGGACTAGAGCTTGAACCTTCTGAAGACTCAGAGGAACTGACTGGGCTGTTCGCTGGCCGACTCTCCTCAGTAACACTTGGAGCACCTTACTTCTTCTAGAGTTATACTTTTATACGCACACATATTTATTTAAAACTGCCATTTTCATCAAAGTACAGTAAGTTAATGCAGCTTGTCTGTATGGAATTTAGTATGTACTCGTCAAAATTAGCAGCTTTTACCATATTGAAGAGAGATTATTTCTTGATTCTTTTTGTGCCTCAGTTTGCCCCTCTGTATAAGTGACTTAGACTAGATGAACTAAAAAAATTCATCCCAGCTTTAAAATTCCACTTTCTAAGGTACTTTCTATTATTTCTCCCCACCCCTCACCCCTTCACTAGTTTCCTTGCCCCACTGTAGGTGGAAGCCACCAGACTGTCTCACCCAGGGTGGAGAAGACTCTGGGAGCATTTCCTGTTCTTCTTAGGCTTTGTAAACTTCCCAGTGTTCTTCTACTACTTCATTCAGGCCAAGGATGATGAGCCCATCCATGACCAGAGTGGCCCATTCTGTGCCTTTTCACCACTTGGATTATATACTCCTCCATCCCTTATGGAAATGAATAGGGTAGAGTGGTCCTCTTGTTTCTAAAATCCCACATAAAGGGACATGTTGTTTGGTTTTTCCTTGAACCTTTTATTTACAATTCTAAGCCCTATAATTCTATTTTTCTGATTCTCAATGGCTTTCCATGTAATGTTTGGCTTTTGTAATTAGCTCTATGTTTATTTTTACTTCTCTGATTCTAAAGGAATTTCCCTTCCCTGAGCAGTGCTCAAGGTATGGGAGAAACCCTCCTGGGTTAAAAATCGGTAAACCACATATGGCTAATAGAAAGAATGGACTGTTTTTAAAGGATTTTTTATTTTTCAGTTAATTTTTAAAAATGAACTTTTATTCATCTGTCTTCCTCACTTGAGCAAAAAATTTTTCATGAAAAATAAGATCCTCAACACATAACTGCATAGTCCAGCAAAATGAATTCCCACATTAGTCATATCTAAAATCATATGTCTCTTCTGCATCTTCAGTTCATTACTTTTCTATCAAGAGATGAATGGTGTGTTTCATCTTCATACTTCAAGACTTGTGGTTTATCATTGAATTAATAGAGTTCTAAAGTCTTTCACAATTGTTTTTCTCTTCACTTTGCTCTGGATCAGTTCATGTAGGCCTTCCCAGTTTTCTCTGAAACAGTCCCTTTTATCACTTTTTATAGCACAGTAAAGCCATTTCTCAACAGGACAACCTTTTAATTTCTCATTTTGGGCTACAATGAAAAGTGCCGCCATAAATGTTTTGTGTGTGTTTGAATCCTTTTCCTCTTTCTCTGATTAGGCATAGGCCTAAGGACTGTATAATTGGGTCAGAGGTAATGCACAGTTTGGTAACTAGCTTTCTGGGCATCTTTCCAAATTGCTTTCCAGAGTGACTGGGCCAATTCAGAGCTCTACCAACGGTGTGCTTAGTCTGTTTGCTTTTCTACAGCCCCTCCAAAATTTTTTATTTTTTCTTTTGTCCTTTTGCCAGACTAATAGGTGTGAAATGGAATCCCAAAACTGCATTAATTTGCATTTCTCTCATTTTTAGAGATTTAGCAATAAAGTATTTTTTCATGTGATTTTTGAGAGTTTCAATTTCTTCCTTTAAAAATACCTTGTTTATATATAGCCTTTGACCATTTGTCTACTGGGGAATGGCTCTTAGTCTTATAAATTTGAATCAAATCCTTATATATCATGGATATACGACCTTTATCACAGAAACTTGGTACAAAGATTTTTTTCCTGGTTACTTTTTCCCTTCTAATTTTTACTACTTTAGACTCATTTGTACAAAATTTCTTAAATTTTATATAATCAAAATTGTCATTTTCCCTTGTGTAGTGCTGTCATTTGTTTATTCATAAACTCCTTCCTTCTCCGTGAATTTAAAAGGCAGTATCTTTCTTGCTCCTCTAATTTATTTAGGATGTGACCTTTACACTTAGTGACTGTCCATCTGAAGTTTATCGTGGTGGAAGGTGAAAGGTATTTGTCTATGGCCGGACCGTGACCAGTTTTCCCAGAAGCTTTTGTCAAATAGGCCTTCTTCCCAGTACTGGGGTCGTTGGATTCATTGGACGTTATTCTCCTGCCTTTGTTTGCTTCTTGATATATACCTAATCTGTTCCATTGATTGACCTCACATTTTTAAAGCCAGTTCCAAATTGTTTTAATAATTGCTGCTTTGTGATATAATTTGAGATCTGATATTGACAGATCCCCTTTTCTTACCACTTTTTTTCACTATTACTCTTGACATTTTTATTATTTTTTTCTAGGTCTTTAAAATATTCTTTTGGGAGTCTGGCATAGCAGTGAATAAATAAATTCAGGCAATATTGTCATTTTTATCATATTGGCTTGACCTATCCAGGAGCAATGAATGTTTCTCCAATTATTTATTTCAATCTTTATTTCTGAGTAATTGACTATTACAATTTTATCTGACAAAAACAAGATCAATACTCTTCTGAATTTTTCAGGTGCCAGCCCAAGGAATATTTGGATCATCAAATAAACATTTATTAAGCCCTGACTGTGCAGAAAATTGTGTTAGGCTAATTAATAAAACTAATAATTCACATTTCCCTAACTTTACTCATAATGAGCCTATGAGGGAAAAAGTACAAGAAATGGCCCTCTCTTACATCCTCATCTCAGTTTCTTCCCAAATTAGTTTTTCAACTTCATGAACCTATTGTCTCTCCCACGGTTCTCTTCCCTTCTAGGTAGTCTCCCCACACCATGGTGCTTGCTGCTAAATTCTGCTGCCCTGCCTTCTCTGGAAACTTACCATCCTTTGCTTCCTCTAACAAGTATATGCCCTTCCTTCTTCCCCATTGGGTGACCTCTGTGCCCCCCAAGCAGAAGCCAGAAATGTCTGTAGTTCCCATCAGCACTTCAGGACCCCATTAGCTACTGAAATGAGCACTCTGTAGGGTTGATAAACCAGAATCTTCTTGTACAGGCTTCAAGGTGCCCAGACAAAGAGGATTGACTTGAATCTTTTCTCAGTCTCTCCTGCCTAAGGGCATTCTTGGATCTTGTCATTTATTTGTAATAAAGCACTGGATGCTCAGTGACTCCAAGTCTTCTGGGTTTGGGGAGCTAGATTTAGACCCAGTGGCCTCCATCTGAAACAGCTGGAATCATTGTCAGTTGACATGTCCACTCATCCATTCCCAATGCTGGAGACACTTGGCTACCCTCGGGTTTGGGGGCTGCCCCTAGGGATTTGGGTTTCTTCTTACGCTTTCTAAGTAACATCCTACCTCAACACCATTTCCCCTGTTGCATAGTACTTGGCCTGTTAGGCCACACATAGCCTCTTTTTAGGTACTATACCTCTCCATAGGTCTCAGCTTTTCCCATTTATGGCAACATTATTGGTATCTCAGGTGTCCTTCATCTGTCTGCTCTTCTGATAACCATCTCTCCCTCAGATCTCACTCTGACCCATCTCCTACAAAGATATGCCCACAATCCTGCTCTTAGGCCCTTTTCTTACTTTCTTCCTTATTCCCTGTCTTTCATCTTTGGCCCAAAGTTATACCTGGACGGATCCAGATCCTCAGTTTCTCCCCAAACCAGTATGATGCTAAGGCTAAGCATCTCCTTAGACTAGGTAACAGTGGCCCTTTATATCTGTTTCTCCCAGATAGATGTTCGGTATATCATCCCTGTGTCATCTGCCTCCCTTACTTCAATCAAGAGCCTGAGCCACAGGCGTGTATCTTGTCTTAGACTCACCAACGTGGATAGTTCTTGGGATGCCAGTAATGTGCTACAGTCAATCTCCTACTACCTAGGCCCACACCTGCAGAATCTGTCCCTAGGTGGGGGTTCCCTGACGGAAGCTTCTTTTATAGAGCTCATCACAAGCTGCCCTGGGCTACAGGTCTTGGATCTCAGCGGCTGCAACAGCCTCTTCATGTCAGGGATGTTCTTGGACCAACCAGAAACAGTACAACAGGCGCGAGAGGCCCTGGCGAACCTCCGGGAGCTCAACCTGGCTAACCTGCGCTATTTGGCAGACACCAGCTTTAACCGCCTGAGCAGCTGTGCCCCCAAATTGGAGCGCCTCTCCCTGGCCCGCTGCCATATCACTTTTGACCCCCACCGCAGTCTATCTGCTCAACAAGACTCTTCTGCCACCCTCTCCTTCCGCAACATACTCTACTTCCTGAAGGAGCGAGCCACTCATCTGGTGGCCCTGGATCTGAGTGGCACAAACCTGTCCCCCACAGCTCTTCAGGCCCTGGGACAGGTGGTAGGACTCCATCTGCAGGAGCTGACCTTGAGGGGCTGCCGGGACATCTCCAATGAGGCTGTGGCAGCCCTGTGCCATCAGCAACGAGGCCTTATCAGCCTGGACCTGAGTGGCTGCTCAGAGCTAGCAGATGGGGCCCTTCTGGCCGTGTCTAAGGGCCTGAAGAGACTTCAGTATCTTCGAATGGAGAAGCTGCAACGACTGACAGATGCTGGCTTCTCAGCCCTACATGGGCTTCGGGAGCTGAGAAGCCTAGATCTAGCTGAGTGCTGCCTCGTGAGTGGAAGGGAGCTGTCCAGGGCACTGGAGTTCCCAAAGGGTCCCCCGCCCCACCTCACATCTCTCAGACTAGCCTACTGCTCCTTGCTGAAGGTAAGGGTCTCCTTGCCTTCCCTTCTTTCCTGAGGCTCAAGCAAGAAAGAGGCCAAGTATGAATTCAGACAGGGTTTCCACTTGTGCTCTGTGACCAGGGCCATCTCCTTAGGGGCACAAGCAAAATTCCAGTGTTTTCTGTGCTAGTTAAAATGGAGTTTAGATGAACATCAGACACATTGAGAGCTGACTCCCAGGATAATTATAGTCCTTCTCCTCCTCCACAAAAGTCCTCCCCCTCTGATGCCTCCTTGTGATGCAACTGTGATAGAGCTCTAAGTCATGCCGTGGATTGCAGCCTCAGCTTCAGAGGGTCACCTACCTTAACAGCCACAATAACACCACACAAGATTGAATCTTCTTAAGGTTTGCAAAGCACCTTCTTCCACAATTTATATGAGGTAGGTGCAAGCGGCATTATCCTCATATTACAGGCCAGAAAAATTGTGCCTCATGAGATGCACCTATGGTCACACAGCTAGTGAGTGATAGATCCAGACCTAGGCTTTTTCTTTTACATTCTATTTGTGGAGATAAAATAAATAGAGTGAGGACTTTGCAAACCTTAAACCTTTGCACTCTGTAAATGCTAGCTAGATTTGTGAGACCCTGTCCCAGCTGTCAAAGGATCTACATGAGCTTGGGAAGTTAGGGCAGGGCTATGTAAAAAGACAGATAGTTATATCAAGGATGTGAGATCTTACAAGAGGAGGTGACCCAGATCAGACCCTTTCCTCAGATAAGCAGCCTGTTTTATCCCTCCACTCTGATGCTGAGCCTCTCTGAACATAACCAAGGTGGTCCTCATATGACAGGCACCAAGAATGCCACAGGGCCCGTACCTGAAAGTGCTGTTGTCATTTTTCTAGCGAAGGCAACAGATCATTAGCATAGCCTTCAAGAAGCTGCCTACAGTCTCTTCTGTCCAGGCCACAGCCCAACATCAGCAGAGTTTGGTACAATGGCATTTGTATCACAGCAATTCAAGACATCCCATGCTAAGTACCCATGAGTGGTCCATATAGTAAATACTTAACAAATTAAAGGATCATAATGTTCACTGAGGGTTAGGATGGCCCAGAAAGCTTCCTGGAGGAGGTGGGCTTTGAAGGAGAATTCAGAAGGGTGGCAGGGAGGGAACCACCTCCACCTGCTCCCCACCAGGGGAGGGGAGAAGGCCAGCATCAGACAGGAATTTGCCAGAGAATGATGAATAGCCCTGTTTGGCCAGAGGAAAGAAAGGCTTCCAGCTATCAAAGGGCTAACATGGGAGAAGTTGGTCAGACAAGGTTATCCAGGCCCTTGGGCATCAAGTGAAGACATATGGACTTGATTTTGTGAGCTCTGGGCAGCCACTGGAGGTTTTGGAGCAGTATGGTGACATGAGCAGGACCAGCCGTAGGGAGGATATCTGCAGCAGGGTTAGGGTTAGGGGTGGCAGGCTGGCTGGAGTGATAGAAGAGCGACCAGAGCAAGGAGATGATTTAGGAGCCAGCATCACAGTTAGAGCTGAAAAGACACCAGTCCATCTGCCTCATTGGAAGGCAGACTACAAAGACAGGGGAGACTTCCTCCCTGTTTATCTGTAAACTAGGACACACATAAATCTATCCTTCTAGGCCAGGAAGACCTCTGGCTCCAGAATGTCCTGAGGATTCTTCCTGGCCCAAGAAATTGGGTTGCTCACTCCATCCTCCCCCTCCCTTCCTTCCCAGGACAAGTCAGTGATCTCCCTGGCTCAGGAGCTTGGTTCCAGCCTCAAGGTGCTAGACCTGTCCTCGTGTGTATCCCTTACCAACAGCAGCCTCATAGCCATCTCTGCCAACCTGCCCCAGCTTACTGTCCTTCGTCTGGCTTGGTGTAAGGAAATCACTGACTCAGGGCTCCTGGGGCTGGTGGATCCAAGTGAGGAGGTGAGGAGGGCAAGCAGGGAACTGGGGAAGAGTCTATGGTCACTTGGGAGTATCCTCAGCCCTCGACCTTGTCCAGGTCCTGTCTGGCCTTGTCCCCTTTGTGGGCTCAGTGCTTACAAAGCTGTGTGGTGTAGTGCAGAGCACTCAGGAGATCCCACCTGGCTCTTCATTCCTAATTGTAACCTTAAGCAAAAAGCTGCCCATCTTGGAGCTTCAGTTTTCTCATCTGTAAAATAGGGATTATTTTATCTGTACTCCTTGCCTCCCAGGGTTGCTGTGAGGAAGGTGCTTTGTAAACTTTAAAGCATTGAAGAAATGTGAGCTATCATGATGAGTCTGGCCTCCGTGGTGGAGGGTTCTGAGCAGTGGCCTCGCCCTGAGAGGGTCCCCAAACTGGATCTCCTCCCCTCCCCCCAGGACAGTAGGCAGGCCCTGGGGCCTCAACAGCATTCTAACTGCCCCCCTCCCCCAACCCCTCCCTATTGGCTTCTCTCGCCAGAAGGACAAGGGACTGAAGTTAAGCAGGATCTTTGGAGACATGGGCTTCTTCCTCCCACAGCTGCCTCCAGCCCCCCTCGAGTCCCCCAGACCCTCACTGCTCATGCTGAGGGCCTTGCAAGAGCTCGACCTCACTGCCTGCAGCAAGCTGACAGACACCAGCCTGGCCAAGGTGCTCAGAGCCCTGCAGTGGGAGGGGGAGCAATGGGGACATTGGGCAGCGGGGCTGGTTCTTAGGGTTCCAGGATTGATATCCTGCAGAAATCAGGTGTGGTCATGGACAGATACTTGGGCACAGATCAGGAGACTGTAGGGCTAGAAGCGACCTAAAGATCCTCTGAACCCTGATCATCAGAGAAAACTGAGAACCAGAAAAAAAGTGACCTTCCCAAGGTCACATAAGGCAGTGAAAGAATGGATTCTGAGTCAGAAGACCTGAATTCAAATCCCACCTGTACCAATCACTCTGGGCCTCATTGTTCTCTTCTGTAAAATGGGTCAGACAAGATGATCTCTCAGATCCCTTTTGATCCTAAATCTGATCCCTCTGATGCTTAGACATCATTTGAGATGGACCACCTAAATCTTGTGGTCCAGTAAAAGAGTAGAAGCAGGACTGGCCACAGGTCCTCTGAGTACAAAATCCAGTGCTTTCTTCCCTGCACCTTCCTCCTCACTACTCCCGCTGTCTGGACTCCACTAGATTGTACTGACTGAGCTATCAGGCTAGAAAGGGACCCTAGACTAGAGTGCCTTGGCCAAGCTACACTGGTTCCGGACCCTCAGATGAATTCAGCAACCATCTCTGCAGGTCCTGAAGTTTCCCCGTCTGAAGCAGCTGTCCCTGAGCCTGCTCTTGGAGCTCACGGACACAGGGCTAGTAGCTGTGGCCAAAGGATGTCCCAGCCTGGAGCACCTGGCCTTGAGCCACTGCAACCACCTGAGTGACAGGGGCTGGGCCCAGGCCGCCAACTTCTGGAGGAGGCTGCAGCATCTAAACCTCTCCAGCTGCAACCAGCTCACAGAGCAGTGAGTCACCCTCCTGAGGGGTGGGGGGGTATGACACAGGGCCAAGGGAAGGGAGCAGCACTTACTCCATCCCCCCCACAGGACGCTGGTCACCATTGGAAAGGCATGTCGGAGGCTGAAGGTGCTGGACGTGTCCATGTGCCAGGGCATCAGCATGGCTGCCGTGGGGCACTTCCAAGCCCAGTTGCCCCATGTGACCTGTGTCCAGTCCCGCTTTGTTGGGGGGGCTGATCTAGCCATGAGCCTCTGAATAAAGGTCAGTTCACTGAACTCTGATCTTTGGCCTACTGCCACCTTATTGTCCCCTGGGACCTTGGCATCCTGCTGCCCAATGCCCTGAGTGTGGGCGCCTCACCTTCCCACCATTTTTCCTGGAGCAAGAAGAACAAATGCTGCTCACTTCCCCTCTTCTCAGCCAAGGAATCTCTCAGGGGTTCTGCTTCCTTGGCATCTGTTCCATAGCCTTTGTTGAAGCCCAAGTGGGGAAGCAGCATGTTCCTCTGGCCCTTTTGACCCTGGCTCAGCACCCTGACCTCCAAGGGAGCCTCCAGCTCAGCTCAAATGGCAGAACCTCAGCAATGCCCAGGGGTTGCTCAGGTTCTCCGCTGCCCCTTTCACAGAGGCCAGGCCTGATATCATAGGCATGGTCAGGCTGAGTCCTAGGGATTGGAACAGTTTGAGTGCCTGGCCTCAGTCTCCTGCTAACCATTTCTCAAATCTCAATCACTTGCCTTAGTTTACAAATGAACCTTGCTTCTGAGGTGGGGAATCTGGGCTTCTCCCCCAGTTCCTTAGTGCTGTGACCAGCCCAATACCGACTTCTTTGTTGGGTTTGTGAAAATTAAAAATCTATGGTCTCATCTCTACATCGTGGGTCCTCAGGCAGAAGGATCCTAGGACTTTGAACTGGGAGAAGCCTCAGAGATCATCCATTTAACTCCTTTCATTCTACAGATGACGAAACCGAGGTCTGGGAAGGGAAAGTGATTTGCCCACAACCTGTGAGTGCTGCCCTCCTGGAAAGCTTTACAAGTGTCCCAGTTCTGTACTATCTGGAAGCCTCCTGGAAAGGGTCTTCAAAACCAGGAACAGCCCCACAAGACCAGCTTTAGTTCTCTAGCTGGTCCACACTTCAGAACCCCAAATGATCACAGGATTTACAGCCAGAAGGAACCGTAGTGACCAGCCGGAAAGCAAAGCCCAGAGTGAGAATGGCTTGGCCTAGACTCACCCAGGAGCAGAGCTGAGATTTCAAAGCCAGGCCCTTGGCCTCTAAACCCAGGCTTTTTTCCCTATACCACCCTCTCCTGTCTCAGTTCAGAGGGTCTAGGACACAGGCCTGAGGAATTGAGCAGGCTTTATTTCTTAGTAATGGCTACCTGATCAGTTGTCCAGTTGTGCGACTGCCCCTCCCTATACCCTAATAGCAGCAGGTTTGGCAGTTTTTTCCTAGGCAGAGGGAGGTGGGGAAAAGTTAGGTTCCACCTTATTCCAATAATTTAACAGGAAGTGGGTGAGACCAAAATGGAGAGGCCCAGCACAGGGGAGCCCCATCCCCTTCCCTGAGAGTGATCTGAAGGCAGACGCCCTCCCCTCCCCAAGCCTCTGAGGCCAGGCTCAAGGTTCAGCAATGCTGCAGTCATAGCAGAAGTTGTAGTTAGTAGGTGGCGGGGGGACAGGGGGTGGCTGGTCAGGGATGGGCACATTCTCCAACTCCAACAGCCGAAGCTTAGTCTCCATAGCCAGCAGCAGCTCCAGCTCCATCCGCGTCTGCTCGCTGCCCATGGCCCCACCTAGCAAGGCACTCAGCCCGTCGGTCCACAGGCAGAACTAGAGACCAGGCCACATTAATTCATTTCTTCAGACTGAGAGCTGAACCCTCAGCCCTTTTCCCCCTCCTAGGCTACTCACAGGCCTCCCATCCCCATGGCCAGACTGACCCTTCCTGAGCACTCACCTCCCGCTTAGAGGGAGCAATGAAGTTGAGATAGGCTTCTTCTTCCCCAGCATCATAGCTGACTGAGAAGGCAAGTTCACAGATGTCCTAAAGGGAAGAGAGCAGCAGTGAGGCCCCAAAGGAGGGAGGAAGGGGGGGCAGGCAAGCCAGTGAGCCATGAGGAGCTGCACCTCCATTTTTCTATCACTCTAAGGTCTACAGAACTGCTTTCCTCCCAACAGTAATGTGAGACTGGCAGTTCAAGCCTCATGCCCATTTTATAGATGAGGAAACAAGGCTGTGACATCACAGGGTCATACATGCTATGCCATGGTTCACCTTCAAGGCCAGCCATCTGACCAATACAAGGCAACCTCTCCAGTAAGAGGTCACACTAACATGGCAACTCAAGATTTACAGAACACACTCTCCTCTGCAGTCCCAGGTGAGGAGGAATGTAAAGTTTCAGATACTAAAGGCAGGATCCTGCACCAACACAAAGGCCAGCCTGCCTCTTGCCCAGGGAGCAGATGGGCCCCAGAGCCACCTCCCTTCCCATCCTCACCTTGTTCTGTTTCCCAGAGCCTTTCTCCCGGATGTGGGGACAGTCCTTGCCCAGCAGCAATGCCCTCATCTCTGCCACAGGGACTGTGGAGAGAAGTAGGGGTGGTTATCAAAGATCACCCTGGAAGGGGAAGGGGAGGCTGGAGAGATTTGGGAGTCAGAGCTTGGGGTCCCACCCCTGAGAGTGGCAGTCCCATGGGGATCCCTCCTGCAGTGTCACGGGAGACCCTCATACGCTTGTCAGGCAGGCTTTCTGGAGAGGGTTGGGCCATTCCTTCCTCCACGTCCCCATACTGCAACATCTTGTGGTTAGGGGAGAGACAGCAGAACCAGACCTTGTCTGCACGGACAGGGAAAGGAGGTGTGGAGTAAGAGGGAAGCTTGTGATCTAGGACCCCTCCCATGAGCTGATCTCAGGCCCTCTCTCCCCTCCCCACACCAACCCTGCCAGCCCCCTTGCCCCTAGCTTAGACACACTGACCCTGTCGCCGGCGGCTGCTAATCTTACGGAAAAGTGTCCCCTCACAGAGCCGAAGCAGCCGCTGCTGACGGATCAGGCCCAAGAGCTCTGGCTTCAGCCTCTCCCGAAGTTCCCTGTGGGCAAGGAGGCATGGGGCTGACTAAGGGGAGAAGGAGCAAGGGGCTGACTGCTCACAGAGTATGGTCTAGAGCAGGATTCCTAACCCCAAGTATCTGGGTAGATTTCAGGGTGTCTGTGAATTTGGAAAAAAATAATACATCTTTATTTTCACTAGAAACTTAGCTTTCCCTTCAGTTATTTAAATGTGTGACTCTGAGGAGGCCTAGGTTTCCCCAGACTGTGGCCAAAGGAGGACAAGGGGGCTGCTAGAAAGGCTGTCAGCTCATGGCACCCCCTGGGTGGGACCAAGGAAGCCTCAGTGGGAGCAGGACCTGGACTGAAATCCAGTCCTTCACTTCTCCCAACAGCTACAGCTCTCCTTCAATAAAGGCAGCTGTTTACATAGATCCATAGACCAGACTCCCCCCAAAAAGGAGCTCCTATTATGTGACAGTCACTCCATGTCTCCTGGCCTCTGATGTCCTTAGGTCTGAAAGGAGGGACTGGTGCGAGATGACCTCTGTGGTCACTGGGAGCTATGGGGCATGAGCTCTCATTATCAGTAGCCAGAATGGGCATCAAAGCCAGGGCTGGAGTTGGGGGAAAGCCTGAGTGAGGGGGAGGCCCAGGGCACTACTTTCCACCACCACCACCCCCCATTTCCTCAAGGGTCTCACAGGATGGGTCGGGCCATTGTGCCTTCCTGATGCATCCTTTCGGTCTGCCGGAGCCTCAACACTTCGCTGTAGCTGAGGGTGTTCACCTTGGTCCTAAACAGCTCCAGAGAGGTTGGCTTCAACGCAAGGGTCCGAATCAGTTGTTCCCGAACCACCTGCATGACCTGGGGATGAATCTCCCCTCAGCATCCACATGGCTCCCCTTTTTCCAAACACCTCTTCCCATCCCCAGCCTGAAGGCTTCCTCCCTCACTTTGTCAAAGTCCTCCTGGGTGGCCCTCATCTCCTTCCATGTTTTGTTGAGCAACTGAATGCAGACGCAGAAGAGCTCCTGGAAGCTGTTGTCTTGGCCAAAGAACATGGGAGAGAAGTCCTGGGCAGTCTCAGAGCCTTGGAGGGCATGAAGGGAGGGAGGGAGAAGAGCTTAGTAAGATCACTCAATCAGGCTCTTAGACTTCCCCCAACCTCCGGACCCCTTCGCCAAGATCGCCCAACCCTACAGCTGACCAGGGGCCCCTTCCTGAAAGGGAGAGGGTATAGAAGATGGGGAAATACCAGGAAGATGAGGCCCAAACGAGGTATGCAGTGTTGGGACCACTCTGCCCACCTTCCTCCCCCACGTCCCATACGTAATGCAAATATCAGGAAACAGGGCAGGGGGAAACAAACTCACAGGGTTCCCCAATGTGCAACAGCTCACACAGCAACAGAGTGAGCTGGATGCTGCTCCGGGCAAAGGGACACTCATGTTTGTCCTCTCGGCTGCTGTTCTCCAGCACAAACTGATGGAAAGAGGAGAGGTTCTGTCTAACCCCCAGGAAAGGGCTGAGGCTCAGGGGGGAGGAGGACAGGGAGATGGAGCATAAGACTAGATCCAGGTAAGGGGATGTGGACATGGGGACTGAGGGATAGCACATAGGACAGAAGGATTCGACGGGAGAGAGGATCTGGGGTGGCAGGGGCACTGGCAGAAGGGAATAAGGCCAGGTAGATGGGGCAGAGGAAGGGAGGGAGGGCCTGCAGTCACTAACCCGGCTGTAGGCACTGGGTGCATGGCTGGAAAAGTAAAGCATGTTGTCAAGGGCCAGCAGCCCTGGCGGGGCTCGCTGTAGGTCCTGGGCAGGGTTGCTGTTCTGGGTCAGGGAAGGAGATAAGAGATACCTCAATGGGAGGAGGAACTCAGACAAGCAAAGGTACAAATATCAGATCTTTGAAGCCCCACAGGCAGGGACAGGTGGAGAGGCATTAGGCCAGGAGCCAGGAACGATGAGATGGTAGGGAAGAGGAACGGCAGGTGATCACTCACGGAGAAACCGAGTTTTCGGAACTCTCGGGCACAGAGGGATCGGCGACGGTCAGCACTCAGTCCACTGCCCTGGGACTCCCCATCCAGCTCAAAGGCTGCTTGGCGCAAGGCTTGCAGCTGCTCCCGCTGCTCCTGAGAGTGGGAGGAGGAAATAAGTCGACCCTGTGTGACAAGGGCAAACACCCTTGAGCAAATCTTGAATGCATATAGTGCCAGCCTGTACAGATGTCCACACCTGGTTATAAGGGTCTAGTGGTGTCCGCATCCTTGGCTCCAGAAGTCCCAGAATGAGTGTCTGGAGTACATACAGATGGTGAGCCATCTCATCTCCAAGGGGTGTTGGGCTGTGAATAATGTTCTGACAATAAAAAGAGAAAACAAACTTTAAGAAGCCCTTTCTCCTGGTGGTGGACCTCAAGGAAAGGGGGGAAGGGAGGGAATGAGCATTTATACAGTGCCTACAATATGCTAGGCTTTCCAACTACTATCTCATTTGATCCTAGGAGGTAGGGACTATTATTCTCATTTTACTGATGAGGAAACTGAGGTGAAATGACTTGCCCAAGGTCACACAGCTAATAAGTATCTGAGTCTGCATTTAAACTCAGGTCTTCCTAACTCCAAGCCTGGTGTTTTATCCACTAAACCACTTAGCTGCCTTAAAGGGAAAAAAAAGTAGAAGAGTCATAATGGGGGTTGTTTGATGCCCACACTGGTCCACTGCTTGTCCACAGAGAACATGAACTCCCCCAGAATCTATGCCCTGGCTCTAATAACAGGTCAGCCACCAGATGTGAGGCTTTGGATATTACAGCTTCAACTCTCAGAAAACTGGGTGTTCACTCTCATAGGTTCCTTCCAACTCTTAAGCAAAGAATTCCCAGAGAAGGCAGCGGGAAGTCGCCAGGTTTGGGAACAGAGGTGGTAGGTTTGAATCTGCTGCCATAAAATGTCAGTCTCAGTTTCATCATGAAATAGGAGGGACTCAAACAAGATAACCTCTAAAGGACTTCTCTGCTTTCAAGCTCCCATGAACTGGGAAGCCAGAGCTCGTTTCATCTCCCATCTCCACTCACCTTGTAAATGAACTGGCGAAGGTTCTTCTGCCCTAAGAAATCCAGCATGGTCTAGGAGGGGAAGAGAGAGAGAGAAACAGCAGGACGAATGAACCCCACATAGGCCACCCTGTAATCTACCCAGGAAGGCCCAAGTGTTCCACTCCCCGGCTCCCTCTGGGTCCCCCACCGTCGCCTCGCCCTCACCTGTCGCTCAGCTAAGCTGGCATTCTGTAGCAGTGCAGTAAGCAAGGCCATGGCTTTGGTCTGCAATGGCTGGTTCAGCCTGACAGCAGAGGAGATGGAGGAAGGTGTCAACCAGAATCGAGCCCCCCAAGCCGCCACCCCCAAGCCCTGCTCCTGCACCCCGCCTGGCCTTCAGAGCTCTGGAGCAGTCTTACACCTGCAGATGCACCAGCAGCCTTTCCAGGGGCACCTCCTGCTTCACAAGCTGGCCCAGGGGTGGGCTGCTGAGCGCCAGGCTCTCTAGCAGGCCGAGCGCCAGCTGAGGCACTGAGGCATCCATCAGATTCATGTTCACATAAGAGACCACCTGGGGGACAGGATGGAGAGGGAATAACAGCTCCCCCAGCCAAGCTGCAAGATCTCCTCAGCCACCTTCCCTTTGTCTCCATCACGTATCCCATCCCTCCCTAAACGCTTGCCCTCTCCCTGTGTCCACACCTTCTTGACAAAGTTGCTACTGAGTGTCTCCCAGGACACCACGCCATGCTCCATGAGCTCAGAGAAGGCCCTCAGTCCATGGGCCAAGACCTCACCTAGGCTGGAAGAAAAAACATGGGAAATTACAGGAGTCCACTCCAGTCCCCTCATTTTACACATGAGGCCCAGAAGTGACTCCCCCAAGATCATAAAGCTAATGGTGGAACTGGGATTTCAACCCAGCTTCTCTGATTCAAAATCCAGGGGTCTTTCCAAAACCCTGCTTCCACAACCTTAGAGCCTTCTCAGTTTATTTAACTAAAAAGAGAAGATTCAGAGAAAGAATGAAATCTCTGCTCCAGGTGGAAAGAGCTCTGATAATTGACAACAATGAGAAGGTAGGACTACTCATCCCTTATCAGACCAAGGCTTGTTCCTCTGAGAATGACCTTTGGACCACAAAAGAGAACATGAAAATGGCTCCTAGGGACCCCAGATAAGCAGGGAAACAGACTAGCAGAGGAATTGCCCTTAGTGAGGTCCAGATGAATGAGAAACATCATCAGGTGAATGTGCTGACATTCAAAAAAGGAAAGAGAGTGGAATCCACAGACTAAGCTCTGTGAGTTTGTCTTTGATTCCTAGCAAAATTCAAGAAGTCATTATGCGAAGGGAGGGCAGGTTAGTGAGCTTTTAGAAAAGGCTATAGTAGTCACAGAGAGCTGACTTGACTTCATCAATAACAAGTCCCTCCAGATGTACCTCATTTCCTTTTGTTTTTTTGACAAGGCTAATTAAATCAGGGAAATAAGTTCAGATGTAATTTTAGCACATCACTTGACCAAGTTCTTCTTGTCATTCTAGGAGAAAGAGGGTATCAGAGGCTGGGCAATAGTACAGCTGGATGGATTCAGAATTTGTGGAAGAGCTGGCCACAAGAGTGCTCATTAGTTCTATATAGTTCTGATAGCCCGTTCTATAGAGGTCTCTAGTGGAGTTCCACAGGAATCTACTCTGCTATTTGTCATCTTTATCAGTGACTTGGATAAAGTCAGAAATGGCATCCTCATCAAATCGTGAGATGACACAGGGCTAGTAGGGGTGGCTAACATGTTGGTTGGCAGAATCAGGAACCATAAAGATTTTGAACACACTAGAGTTGGGGAAGCAGAAAGGAATAAGCACCTCCTAAGTGCCAGGTTCTGTGCTAAGTTTGTTTTTTAATAAAGATTACCTTATTTGATCCTCACAAATCTACCATTTATAGTTGAGGAATCTGGAGCAAACAAAGTAACTTGTCCAGGTTCACACAGCTAGCATCCAAGGCAGGATCTGAATTCAGGTTTTCCTGACTCCTGGCCCAGTGCTCTAACCACTGTGCAATCTAGATGCCTCTTAGTGTAATAAGATAAACATTAACAGGGATAGAAGTTGAAAGGCATCAAAGTAGATGGAAGACTAGTCTTGGAGTCAGAAAGACTTGAATTCAACATACTGTGGTCACGTAGGCAAGTTACTCAACTTTGAAATGCCTCAGGAAAATCTCTAAGACTATTAATTAACTATTAATTAATGAGTTGACAATACATCCATCCATGGAAAGAGTTTCCTATGCTGAGGAAATCACAGATCCCGGTCAGCCTGAAAAGAGTCAAGTACTACGCAAGGTTTAAACAACAACTTGGCCAGTACAAGACTGGGGAACGTGCAGGAAGAGGGGGCAATGGTGAAGTGACAGTTCATATGAAAAGGATCTAAGAGTTTTAGTAGACAAAAAAGGCCATGACATTTTAGACAGTATTAAGAGAGGCACGTTCCATCGAATGGCCATTAAACAGCTCAACCACGGCATGTAGATGCAGAGAAGCACAGCAAGACTTCTATGAACTGATGCAGAGAAGTGAGAACTAGAGAAACAATATAAACAATGAGCACAAAAATAGAAACCAGAGAAAAACAACAAAAACTGAAAATGCAAGTCTAATGACCGAGCTTGACCCCAAAGATGATATGAGAAAATGCCATCTTCCGCCCTTTTCTGCAGAGGTGGGCTGACAACTGGGTATGGGACATCACAACATACTCTCAGACTCAGCCTTGGTTAGTTTTTTTAGTTTTTAAATTCTTTGTTACACAGACTAGCTCTAGAATGGAAATTGGGGGATGGGGAGGAGAATATATTCCTATACTAAGGTGATGTAAAAACAAAAGATACCAAAAACACAATGTTTAAGACAGGCAATGTGCCTTGGACTTAGAAAGGTTTGAGCCTTGCTGTATTCTGCCCTGGTCAGGCCACATGTGGGGTATTTTTCTCAGTTCTAGATTTTAAGAAGGGCATTGATTTGATAAACTGGGTAAATGTCCAGAGGAGAAGGACCTCATGCTAAAGAAGGTTCAGTTGAAGGACCTGAGAATGTGTAGGCTGGGGGAGAGAAGAGTTAAAGGGGCATGATAGCTGTTTTTGAGGATATATGCATTTGGAGAGAGATCCAACTACTTGTCACTGATCCCAGAGGTAGAAATAGAAGCAAAGAGTTGGGACTGTAGACTCGAAGTGAGGAAAAACTTCCTACCAATTAGTAGGGAAAAGAACCACAACTGCCTTAGGAGGGCGTGGGTTCCTCCCATCAGAGTTCTTCATGCAAAAACTAAGTAGTGAAATCTGGGTTGGATTCATGTTCCTTCCAATTCGGATTGGGCCATTCACTTTTCAGAGGAAGAAACTGAGGCCCAGAGAGAAAAAAAATCTGCCCAAGGTCATCACCCAGCTACTGAGCGGCAGAGGCAGGTGAAGCATTCTTTCTAATCTCACAAACTCACAGAGTATTTCAGCCACCTTACGGATCTTCTCCATCTTCTTTGTTAGAAGAGGGAAAGTGATGGAGGATGGGCTGGGATGCCCAGGGGCCCCCTCCCGGCTCTCTCCCTTCACCACTCACTCATCCCCATCCTCAATGATGGCCCCCAGGCGCTGAAGCCCGTCACGGTTAATAACTTCTCCTGCAAAGGTCAGATCAGGAGCCAGTCGTGCCAAGCGGCTCAGAGCTTCCCTCTTTACTTCCCGGTTTCCACTCTGCAGCGCATTCAAAAGTCTCTCCGCCTCTTTGTCCTAAGGGCAGGAAGAGGAGGATTGGAGGATGCCTGACTTGAAGAGGGTGGGGGCCGGCAGAGGAGAAACCCAAGGGAAATTCCAGGCCTTAAATGTCTGGGCTGGCACAGAGATGAAGTGAGCCAGGGGCTTGAGATGGCTGATAGAAGTGGGATGGGGACAGGGAGTCAATACCGGTGCAATGCTGAGGGAAAGTATGCTCCCATTCTTGATCTCCGAGCGGTTCTGGAAGAGATGGAGAAAGGTAGAAAGAAGGTTGAAATTACAGGAGCAGCAGTAAGGAATCAGGTGTTAGGGGAGTCACCCATTAGTGACCAGATCAACTATCAGGTCACTGAGGAGTTTGTGAAGTGGTCTGGGGAGTGAGTGGGGGGGTTCAAGGAAAGTGGATGAGTCAGGGCTGAGATGAGTAGAGTAAGTTATTGATGGGGGGTCAATAAAGGGAAAGCTGGAGTCAGTGGACTTGGGTGAATGAGCATGGCCTGATGCCAACAAGAGCTGCTCAGTAAGGTGGTCTGTGAGCAGGGGATTAGGTCTCTGGAGGGAAGGTCAGTGCTCACGCTCTCAGTGATGTACTTCCGATGGCCATCAGCGTACTGCAAGGCGTAGTGTTCGGGGTCATTCAGGTTCCAGCTGCAGTGAGGGAGCTGCCCTCAGTCTAGTATCCATGACCCACCTACACCATCCCGAAGCCCAGAAGCCCCGGAGTCCCTCCTCCCATCCCACCAGCGCCCACCCCAACAAGAGGCTTGGGAACTCACGCGCTGCAGACCTCCTTCAGCACTGCCGCAAGGGGCTTGGCCTGCAGGGGGGAGCAGTGGGTCACCCACCTTGGCCTCCAGGTGGAGGGTTAGTGGTCTTCCCGCGGGGAACAGCAGGGTTTGGGCAGAACACACTGGCCAGCCCGAGGGAGCAGGGCGGTAGGAGCTAGAGGGCAATGGGCACGTTTCACGGCTCTGGGCCTCAGTGGCTTCCTCTGTAAAATGAGGGGCTCCAACGAGATGGTCTTTAAGGTGCCTTCTGGTCCCAAGTCCTATGGCCCTATGACTCGGGAGTGCCAGGGTTGGGGCAACCAAGGACAAGAGTGGGGGTGGGGGTAAGGAGGCAGGCGGGGCGTGTCCGAGGCCGAGCCCGGGCCCAGGTGTCGGCTCCGGGTTACCTGGTCCAGCTGTATGAGCTGCGGGATGGCCCCCGGCATCTGGATGGCGATCTTGACTACGTTCCTTGGGGGGGCCATGGCCAGCGCGCCGGCTCAGCAGCCTGCTGGACCACAGGGAAAGAGGGTCAGCGCGGGCGGGGCCGGGCGCATTCCTGAGACGCGCCTGGACAGGTCTGGTCCGTACAGTCCTGCCCGGCCCCGCCCCCGCCCCGGCCCCGTCCCGTCCCAGCCACCGCACGCGGGGGCTGAGGTAGGGGGCAGGGGGGCTCTCCATGGCCTGCCCGAGGTCCGTCCGACTTGGGGGATCCCAGAACTCACCCGACCTGCCCGCCCGCCGCGACACCCCGGACGCCGCGTCCTTCCCAGGGGAGCGTCCCGTAGTTCCGGGTTGGAGTCCCGGGGGTGGGACGCGCAGGGTGCGGGAGAGCTCCTGGGCTGGGCTAGGCTGGCCCCGGCCCTGCCCCGCCTCCAGTTCCAGCCCCCTTCGGTTAAGGCGGAGGCTCTGAGCCCTTAGCCCCGGGAAGAAATGCGGAGACCACTGGGTCAGCCCTTCACCTTCGAGGTCACAGGTGGAAAGGGGAGCAGCCAGAACTAGAGTCAACCACCTCTAGTAAGGCCAAGTTCCAAGGAGTAAAGTTTGTTTGCGGGGCGGGGGGGACACCCTCCCTCAGCCCTCCCGTTCCCACCACACATCCACCCTCACCGTGGGCACAGCTTTGTGCATTATGGCACGTCAGGAGCCTCCATTTCCCAGGAGGGGACTGCCCTAGGTGCTGAAATGAGGAAAGGGCCGAGGCAGCCTTAGGCATGGTTTTTATTCATTCAGACACTGTACAAATATTACAGGCAATTTCCTTACACTGCAAAAAGTATAAAAATAATCTTTATATAGGAATCTGTTCATTCCTGTAAATCTCTCTAAATCTCTTTCCAAACATTTTCTAACTGGAGGCAAGGGATGGTACATATCATAGCTGAGGCAGGGGTCTCCTCCTTCCAGCCCTGGGCTAGAAAGAGAGCCCTCAGGCTAGGGGCACAGGGATGGGGATCCATCCAGTTTGGGGAATCACTTGGCCTGTCTCGTTAACCTATTATGGAGCAGCAAGTAGGACACATTAGGGAAGGGGAATGTTGTTGGCAAGGGGATGGTCACATTCCTGCTCGATTCACAGAGAATGTGGCTTGGCTTCCCTTCTCCCCTCCACAAGAGTTTGCAGGACTCTACAGACTCCAGGAGAGCCTGGTTCAAACTCAGGAAATTGGTTTGTCTGTTTTGTTTTTCATACTGGGGCTTGTGTCCTCACCCTGGCCCTAGGCTTGGCCTTTTGGACCTTGGGGGGAGGAGCATGGGCAGGAACAGAGGTAGGGGGAGAACCGGGAATAGGGTCTCTTCACTCTGGCATAAGGTCTGGGATGCAAAAGGTGGAGACATGAGGTTTTTGGCCCTAGGAAGGGAGGCACGTGGCAAATGCTTTGGCTACCTGTTGACAGGGGATAAAGATACTGAAGGTGGGGGAGAATTGGCCTGTCTCCCCCATTTTGCAGGGCAGATGGATAAACTGGCCAGTGGAAGGAATAAGAAATCTGACCCTAACTGTGCAACTTGGAAAAGGAGAGGACTGAAGCCTGGTGGCTGGTCAGTCTATATCCAGAGGAATCCTGAGGACACTGGGCATGGCGAGAGAAGGAAAGACCAAAGCAACCCCAAGTCAAACAGTCTTGTCTGCACACGGCCCCAAGGGCAGCTGCAGTCAGAGGTTGAGGACTGGTACATCAAAGAGGTCACAGACGCCTTCGCTTTCGTCCAGGTTGTAGATGTAGTCATGGTCTCCAGGAGGAGGAGAGAGGCGGAGCAGAGGGGCAAACACTGTGGGAAAGAAAGTGGCTCAGTCCCAGCCTCTGCCAGGGGTTTGCCAGCCCAGCCACCTGGGCCAGCAGGCATGGATGCTCTTAGATGACTGGCCAGAGCCCTGCCCCACCCCTGCCAAGCTACCCACCTTCTGAGGACATCAACTCCTCCAGCAGCCCGGAATTCATGCATTCTGGAAGGGGAAAAGGCTGTTTGGTATACACTCCTGCTACCACTTCTCAAGTCATTGGGAGCAGCAGGAACCGAAGCCACAGAGGAGCAGGGAGAGGGGTGATTGGATTGGGGAGGCTCTGGAAACATGGGTTGATACAGGGATTCCTGTCCACAGGCCTCTGACCCACAGATTACCCACCTGGTTCCTATTCTGTTAGCCAAATGACTGGGAAGCCCAACTTCTCCCTAGGCCGACAAGCTATGCTTAGGGAGTAAGCATAAGGAGGAAAGTCTGGGCCCAGGCCTCCAGATCAAGGCGGCAGCTCTGGCAATCTTTCCTGGGCCAGGGTTAGTCTGCTGCCCTTTCTGTGGCTGGAGGTTTCCTCAGTCTTAATGAACTGTCTTGCCCACCTCATAGATGCTAGAGCACCTGAGAGAGATCTTCCCATCCTAGTCTTGAAAGGTTAGCCCCAGAGGGCCAGAGAATCATAGACTTACAGCTCAAAAAGACCTTAACTTCCTCATTTTACAGATGAAGAAACTTGAGGCCAAGATTCAATGACCGGACTAGGGTCACAAAGCTATCGAGTGTCTGAGGCAGGATTTAAAGCCAAGTGCACCACTCCACCCACTTCACCATTCAGTCTCAGCAGGAGAGGTAGAAAGGGCAAGGCAGCATTCCAAGAGGGGGACAAAGAGAGCACAGGGAGAATGGTGAAGAGTCTCAGTGGCGCCCCTACCTCTTGTTGGATCAAACATTTCCGACAGCTCTTTGGGGAGTTCCAGTACTGAAATAAAAACAAGAATCAAGGCCTTCACACCCACATCCAACCAAGCCCTTGCATCTTGCTATCACCAAGTGACCTGCCGCTTCTGTTCCACCCCTTCCAGACCATCAGGAGGACAAGACACTGCCATTTCTCCTGCTTCCCCCAAGCAGGCAACTGCTGCTGTCTCAAAACCACCTCCAAGAAACAGATATCCAAGGGCCCATATCAATTCAAGGCTGACCATGCTGGGCAAGCTGACCCTGGTTCCAGTCCTGCCCAGCTTTTTCTCATTTCTTTCTCTAGGGATTTTGGCTCACCAGAGAAGCTGGAAAATGAAGACCCAGAGCAGGGGAACCCAAAAGAATCCTGAGTCCTCTCTATTCTCAATGCATCTGCCCCAGTGCAGACACAGACACAAACATAGACATGCTCACTCTCTGCCCCTGCACATTTTCTCACAGTTTCCCATGTCTGGAATGTCTTCCATGTCTATCCCCATTCCTGCCAAATTCCTCCCATCCTTTCCACCCAATTCCAACATCACCACCTCCAGGAAGTCTTCTGGGATACTTGGTTAGGCTCTCCCATAGTACTTTTGTCCTGCACCTGACAGATGTGGTGCTTCATCCCCACCCTGAGGCAGGGGTTGTGTCTAATATAGCCTCATCATATCCCCTGAATGCAGGGTTCAACACATGGTAATGGTCTGAATAAAGATTTGTTAGAGGCCTGGAGTCAAGTGGTTCTGAGTCTGTACTAACTCACTGGACCACCCTGAGCAAGTCACCAAACCTGCTTCCTCATCTATAAAATGGGAAGGCAAGCCTATCTCCTCCATCGACATTACTGGGGTGCTAGGAGAATTAAAGGAGGAAGTGAATGTGAAGAGTGTTACCCAGTATGGGTCATGACTATGGTTGGCCTGTAGTCACCAGGGGGTCTATCTTCCAGTCTGAGGCTCCACTTCTGGGACTATGACCACAAGTGACACACAGAAGGCCCCAAATGCCAGGAAGAACAGCACCTTTCTAGAACTTTTGGAAAAGCCTCACTTGTTGCCTGTACCATCAGGAGAAAGGGTTTTTGTGGGAGCCTACGCTCCCTTCTTTGTAAGTCTGAGTCCTCAGAGTGAAGACCAAAGGAAGACAAGATTTATATACGAACAAGGACAGTGATAAGGGCATCAGGCAATCTGGGTTCTAGTTTTAGTTCTGCTATACTTTAGTCACTTCACTCTACGGGCCTCAGTTTCCTCTTCTGTAAAATGAAAAGAGTGGACTCGATCATCTCTAATGTCTTCCAGTTCTCCCATCTTTCACTAGGAGAAGGAGAGAAGTGGGAGGCACCGCCCCATCCCTTCTACCCAGCTAAGCAAACACTCACTGCCTGTAGGATCTGGCTTGATTGGCTCAAAAGAGGTAGAAGGGTTAGGCAAGATGGAGCTGCTGTCCAAGGACGCTGAGGACTGGAGTGGCCGGGTGTCGAGGGCAGCAGCGGATGCAGGGCTGAGGGTACCGAGGACGCTGGCATCCTTGTTGTCTGTTCCAGGGCCACCGTTGCTTCCTGTAACCACAGCCCCCAATCCCCCCCACAGGAGATTAGGCCATAGGGTAACACATCCTCAAAGCAAGGAACCCCCAAGTTTTCCCCACCAGGCTGAGTCAGTCCCTGTCCCCCAAAAATAGAGGCCTCTCTACTGCAAAGCCTAGGCAAACTGGGCAAGTGAGAATCTAGGAAGGAGTGAAGTCTCAGGCAGTTTGGGGTCACTGGTAAGCACCAGAAAGAGAGTGGCCCTGGAAGCCCTTCCATTACTGGTAACAATTTCCAGAACAAGAGGAGTATTAAGGTCTTTAAAAACTAAACAGTGGACTGAATCTTAATATGAATATTAAGAACATAAGTATAAAGGGCTGCATTGGGGTTCCCAGGATCACCTGTACCAGTAACAATTCCCCCTGGGAGGGTGTTGATAAGAGCCTTAAGCAGTAATCCCTGAGTGTTCGTGGAGAGGGTCCTGAGCTCAGGGCTGGCACCGAACTAGGAAGGGCAGCTAGGATGAGCCAATTTGGCCACAGAAAGGCAGCCAGTGCTGAGGGACCTTGAAACTTGGCCAGTGGAGGATGATCTGGAGGACCTGAGGGTCTTTCCTAGCTTAGAAAAGAGAGCACATGATTCCCATCTTGGCATATCTGCACAACTGTTCAAGAAGGGCCAGGCTTATTTGACGTGCTGGAATCAGCAGGGTCAGAGCGCAGGACATTTAGAAGGAAGAACTTCTAACCCTCGGAGACTGCCCAGAGGACAATGGGACACATCCCAGCGCCCAGGGAGCTGGAGAGTAGTTCTTAACCAGGACTGTGAATTTGTTGTTGGTGATGCCTTTTTAAAATATTCTGCCAACATGTAACTGGGGCAAAAAATAAAATATATTCTGAAAAAAAATTTGCTAACTGGATTTCAGTTTAAGTGTTAGCTTCAACAGGTTACCTATATATTTTATTTTACGCTCTAAAATCATCATCCTGATACAAGGCCTATGAACCTTCCTAGCCTGCCTCCACAAGGATCCAGGACACACACAAAAAGGCTGCCATTGAGAATTCTGCTGAGGTTGTGTGCCTGATGCAAACAGAAGCTCCCTATTTCCTGTGAGCTGACCTTTCACCAGTCTGACCCAGCACAGACTCCTCCCTCACTTTAGTCCCTCTCACCTGGGCTGGCTGCTGGTTGCCCAACTGCACTCTGGTCCTGGGTGCTGGTCGGAGTGGAAGGACGGGGGCTGCTGGGTATTGAGGTCTCCTGGTGCTGAGAGGGTGCTAGCCTTGGTTGTGGGGAGGAAGGAATGGCTGCCTGGCACTGAAGGAGATCCTCAGGCGGAGGCACAGGGACCACCACAGGGGGAGAGCTCCATGCATCCTTGTTCACCAGCAGCACGTCGATGGGGCCACTGGTGCTCCTCAAGTGGATCTGATACTTCTTCTGCCCATTCAGGCCCTAGGGAGCCACAGAACTTGGCTCAGAGCTGACAGCAAGGGCGATGGAGAGAGGAGAGGCTCTGCCTCATGGGCTCCAAGCTCAAGGACCCCCATTCAGCCAGTCCCCAGTACCACACTCCCTCTGCCATGTGCCAGACTTTGGTTCTCCACACATGCCCTCCCTGCTCCACCCACCCCACTGCTAACTTATCAGCCTCAGCAGCTGGTGCTCTCCAAGGCCTAGGCCCTCCTCCTCTCCCCAATATGCACCCACCTCAGGGACTGGCACTTCCAGGCTGGTACCTGATGGGGCCCGAATGGCCAACAGAGTGTCCCCTGGAACACAGATAGCAAATTTTAGGTTGAGAGCAGGACCACTTCTGCAAAGGCTGAGGGCAGAGCCACAATAGGGAGGATAGGGGTTTTGAACACTCCACTCCCACCTCACCCCACCAAAATTAGTTCTGGCTCCTTCAGGGGACATCTCAGTTTCTTTAGGAAAAGGCTCCCCAGAATGAAGAGCAAGAAGAGAGGCCTCCCCAGTAAGGCACACAACAGAGAGGTGGTTTTTGTGAATTCCTGGTGCTATTTTCCAAAAGTTCCCTCCTGGGTATAAACTTTCACTGTATATTGCCTGGAACTGAAAATTCAGGTCCCTTTGGTCTGTGGAGAAATGACCTGTCCCCCATCCAGAGACCCAACCCGTCTAGAGCAAGGCAAAGTTGAACCATACACACCAATACCTAAGACAGCTGTCCATCACCACTGGCAGAACACAACGGTCCATTCAAACCCTGTCTTAGCCTCTCCAGTCCCCAGGACGTAGCCAGGGATAACCATACAATAAAATTCAGGCCCAGTAGGATCAGGCCACACCAAGTCAGAGGGTCAACAGTCTCTCCAAATACACTTCCCAAGTCTGCAGAGAAAGCACCTCTGCACAGGAGACTACAAGAGCTAAAGATGGCAAAGGGGATGAAATCACACTGAGAAGAAATAATAGGGAAGCAGTAAGAGAATCAGTCAGTCTCAGTTGGCCCCTGGGCTGAGAACAGCTTCCTTATCAAATACTTTAACATGCCGCCCTCCAAGCAGAAGTGTCACAGTCACAGCCACAGCCAAGGTCAAGGTCCAATCCCTGGGCCCCAAACCACCCAAGGCCAAACTGAGCCCAGGGGACAGGATTCTACTTTCTCTTTCCCATCTGTCTCACCATCCATCCAATTTGTCCAGACTAAGATATAGCCAACCTCCATGACAGCCAGCAAAGTATTAATGAAAACAATCAATTGAGACTTCAGAGGCCTGGTTTAAAATCCTGTGCCTGCCATTAAACTGAAATGTGACCTTAGGCAAATCACTCCCTTTGCTACAGAAATGAGCTAGGTGTTGCCATGGAGTCAGGTATATGTGAGCTCAAATCTGGCCTCAGACACTCACTAGCTATGTGACCCTGGGCAAGTCACTTCATCTCTGTCTGCCTCAGTTTCCTCCTAGTGTTGTTGTAAGGATAAAATGAGATACTTGATAGCTATTATGACTAAAATTGGACTTCACTTTATCTTCTACAAAACAAGGAGGTAAGGCTAGATAACTTCCCCTCCAGTGTCAGAATTTAACACCCCTTCTGGCTCTATGTCCCACAAGAACTGAAGGGGAGCCATACAAGTGTTCCCACCATGTAACCTTAACTATGAATGAGAAGACTCTACTAGCAACAACCTCCATCCTACAGACACTCCTCCTTGGTCACCCATTACTTGGCTGGCACTCACAGTAACACCAGGCTCTGTGGGAACAATGAATTCTCTCAGGAGGGTCCAGCCCCCATCACAATACCTACCCTGCTCAAAGGTATATCTTCATGGACAGCTGGCTGGAAGGTAGGACATGAGGTGTCCAAAGGATGGGATCCCTCAAGACCAACCTCCCAGTTCCGTCCCCTAGGGAGAACAAAGAGGAACCTTCCTGAGCCAAGAGTGGCAGCCCCACCCCTAGTCAGAGCCCTGCCACCTCTGCCAGATCACCACATTCTGAACTGCAAACCACAAAGTTGCTGCAGCTGCCAGGAGGTCAGTTCTCTGATGTGCCACCACATTAGTGACACTTTTCCCTTGAAATCTTCCACACCTGCTTGGGTGAATGGGGGGCGGGGGCAGGGGGAAGGAATTGTTGAGAAAGGTGACACTCAACCATCAGGGTTTGCTCACTCACCCACTTACTGCCCAAGGGGCTACTCACCCGTGAAACATTTGCAGATATCCTCATGAGTCACATATGCTAAGGTGCCAGAAGTTAAGGAGACAAGCTGTAAAGTCTGCTCGGGGTAAGACTATGAAGACAGGTTAGAGAAAACATTTATTCTCTCCTCCCAGCTCTGGAACTCCACATGGTACTGAAAGAAGGGGAAGCTCAGAGATTCTGCTGCTACAGAACCAAGTCCAAAGAAAGGGCAGCTCAGTGGAGCCCTGCTCCAAAGCAAAGACGACAGCTCCTTACTGGAGGCCTTTGCCTCCAATTCAATCCAGACATGTGACAAGCACAAGAATGAATGTAGGGTTCAGGCCATCTCTCAATGCCTACATGGTAGAGTCCCCAAGAAAATACTGATAAATTTAATCTGAGTGGAAAGAGGCACAATGATGAGAAGCCATCAGAAAGAGCCTCAGGTCAGGAAGGTAGGCTGTCAAATTAGACCAATGGCACAGGGAATGCAACACACTCCAAGGGAATGACAGGAAAGGGACTGGTTCTGGGACCAGCACTTGAGAGCTAGTGCCAGCCATGACTGAGGGATTCCTAACGCATGATGTGGTAGAAAGCACATGGTCCTGGAGTCAGGAGCCCTCGTTTTTAATCCCAGCTAAAACTTTTAAGTCAATTCTCTGCTCTGGAGCTCAGTTTCTTAATGAGTAAAATAGAGATAATGCTTTTTTACTACCTTCCTCACCGAATTGTAGGAAAAATATTTTACATCTGTATTTATACCCCAGAAAACAGGATCCATTAGTATTAGCATTATTACTATAGTTTACGTTCTTTTTTTAAAAACTATTCTGCTGCCTTCTATCTTTCTTCACCAACACCCCAAACCCTTCAGGGTGCGGCCTGACTGTATCTCTCCACGACTAGAACCAGCTCTTGCCTTGCCTTGCCCAGCCTAGATGGTTGTCTTCCTAATCTGTGGGCCTAGCAGCTCTGACACCATTGATCTAGCTGGGAATCACACTTTGGACACTTACAGTTTACTGCTTTGACCAAAGGGGCTCAACTCTTGAGCTTCAGAATTTTCCCCTTTGTTAAATGTAGATGATTCTTATACTACCAACCACACAGGACTGTTTTAAGAAAAGTGCTCTGTAAACCCTGAAGAGCAGCCATTAAATCTGAGCCAGGATAATGAATGTGGGGAAGAGGAGACAGAAGGAAAAGAGGAAGAGGGAGGTCCTGGAAGGATATCAGTTGTTCTGCACATCTTCAGTGACATTCCGGATGCTCTGCTGCACCCACACCTTGTGCTGGTCCAGCTCCTGCTCCCGCTGTTGAAGCTCCTCAATTTCAGCCTTCAATTCGATGAGCTTGTCTGCTATTTCCCTTGTGTTACAGCCAGGTCCCACACCCCTATGTACAGTCCCCAAGTGGGGAGAGGGGAGTGAGATGGTACCTACCTCCCCAGGGTACCTGCCCCTAGCGTAGACATCCATCCAGGGTCCAACACTCCATGAAGGAACCCTCTTCCTCCCACCTGTCTCACTCAATGAGGCTCCTCAGTCTCTCATGAGAATCTCTCCTGCCCTGCCTTCCCCAGTACTCACTTCCACTGGATACTGTTCTTAGACTTCTTTTCAATCAGCCCAATTCCTTCCAGGACATTCGTGATGTCATAAATTCTCCGCTTCTGCCGAACAGCCAAGGTATCTGCTGCCTATTGGAGGAAGAAAAGAGAGATGCTTCAATTTGTCCCCACGGTTTAAGCCAACACCAACTCCAACAGACTTCAGCAGGGCAGGCTCAGTGCAGCCCAGAGCCACACATGACATCTTAGGAAGTTAACTTTGGTCTCCAAACTCCTCCTTACTTCTGATGTCTCTCTGTACCTGTGGTTTGCCCTACTCTCTCCTATGGGCCTGAAACACCTTCCCCTGCCAGGCATGGTACAGTTCTCTTGCCCCGTGCTCCAAAATCCAGGTTTGTTCCAGCTTGCTTCTCTTCTAGAGACCCAGCAAAAGAAGGGCATCTCCGCAGATGGTCTCGCCCAGACCTCCCTCCTTCACCTGCCTTTTGCACTTTGCAGGGGTTCCTCCTCTCTCCATGCTGGTCATTGCTCCCCCCCCCCCCCCAGTCTTCAGTTCTCCCTTGTCTTGTTCAGATCTCCTCCATTCATGCTCTGATCTGACTCCCTCATCTCTTCCTCCAGCTGTTCCTAGGCTGTTGGTCCAATTTCCACCTTTCAGGATTCCCCCAAGACCCTCGTCTCTTGGACCTCCCTCCTCTCTTAGCAAGGATTTATGAAGCCCTGTACTAAGAAAAAGCAAAAAACAGTCCCTGCCCTCAAAGGACACGCAAATCACTACATAGGAACAAGCTACGAACTTGACAAACTGGAGACGATGAGCGGAGGGAAGGCATTAAGGTGGATCGGGAAAAGCTTTTTGTGCAAGGTGGGATTTTGGCTGAGACTTGAAAGATGAGAGGTGGCGACGAGGAGAACTTGCTTCCAATGACTCTGGGAGCCGCTCACCTGGGTACCCGCTGTGCATCCCCGGCCCTCGCTTCTCCCCCCTGGTGCATCCCCGGCCCTCGCTTCTCCCCCGTGTCCGGCCCCGGCCCTCGCTTCTCCCCCTTGTGCAGCTCCGGCCCTCGCTTCTCCCCCTGGTGCATCCCCGGCCCTCGCTTCTCCCCCGTGTCCGGCCCCGGCCCTCGCTTCTCCCCCTTGTGCAGCTCCGGCCCTCGCTTCTCCCCCTGGTGCATCCCCGGCCCTCGCTTCTCCCCCGTGTCCGGCCCCGGCCCTCGCTTCTCCCCCTTGTGCAGCTCCGGCCCTCGCTTCTCCCCCTGGTGCATCCCCGGCCCTCGCTTCTCCCCCGTGTCCGGCCCCGGCCCTCGCTTCTCCCCCTTGTGCAGCTCCGGCCCTCGCTTCTCCCCCTGGTGCATCCCCGGCCCTCGCTTCTCCCCCGTGTCCGGCCCCGGCCCTCGCTTCTCCCCCTGGTGCATCCCCGGCCCTCGCTTCTCCCCCGTGTCCGGCCCCGGCCCTCGCTTCTCCCCCTGGTGCATCCCCGGCCCTCGCTTCTCCCCCGTGTCCGGCCCCGGCCCTCGCTTCTCCCCCGTGTCCGGCCCCGGCCCTCGCTTCTCCCCTGTGTCCGGCCCCGGCCCTCGCTTCTCCCCCTTGTGCAGCTCCGGCCCTCGCTTCTCCCCCGTGTCCGGCCCCGGCCCTCGCTTCTCCCCAGGGTCCCCCACTTCGGAGCCGGGCCGGGTCCGCACCAGTTTCAGGTCGAGGACTCCGTCCTTGGCCTCCTGCAGCAGCGACACAAACTTGGTCGTGAGCAGCCCCAGGCTCTTCTCGTGCCGGCTCGGGGTCCCGGGAGGCGGCGGCGGGGGCGCCTGCGGCCCGGACTCCGCCATGGCAGCCTGCCTCCCTAAGCCCAGGCCAGGCCGGCGCCCGCCGCCTGCCGCCGCCACTTCCGCTTCCGCTCGCCAGTGCCCGGCCGGCAGCCCCCTCAACACTTCCGCTCTGCACTTCCGTTTGAGCCCAGCTCTAGGCCTGCGCGTGCGCGCGTGCGCCCCTGCCGGTAGGCCTCCTAGCGTCTGGCGCCACCAGGGACCGTGTGCGATTCCCTTTCTCCCGGAGAGTCGCAGAATTCCAGGGGTCGTAGGAAAAAGCCCAGCCCTCACGGAGGGCGAAAACAACCCAGACTCGTCAACTACCAGATCTGGCGAGAAACTCCTGGGCATCGGGTCAGACCGCCTGAGTCACGGGCGGGGTGGGCAGAAGGCAGTTAAATGATGCAGTAGACTGGAGGCAGCAGGGGCTCTGTCAGTCAGTCGAGCAGCACTGATTAAGCACCTACTGTTTCCAGCACCGTGCCACCAAGACCTGAGTTCAAACGCAGCCTCCGTCCCTTACCACCCTTGTAACCCTACACGAGTCGCTTTACCTCGGCCTGCCTCAGTTTCCTAAGGTGTAAAATGGATATTATAACAATAGCATCTGCCTCCCAAGGTTGTTGTGAGAAAATTAAATATGGTTTGTAAAGTGCTTTGCAACTCACCATGTAAGTGCTAGCTGGTGTCATGCTTTTTTCCAGCTCCTAGAAAGTTTCCACTTACCTGTGGCTCCCACAACCACCTCTCTCCTACACCATCCCCCCGGGGCAGCTAGGTGGTGCAGTGGGTAGAGCACCAGTGCAGGAGTCAGGAGGACCTGAGTTCCAATCTCAACTCCAACATTTGACACTCACTGGCTGTGTGACCTTGGGCAAGTCACTTCACCCCCATTGCCTCATCCTGGGTCACCTCCAGTCTTATGGCTGGTAACCTGCACAGCCCTCCCTCACTCAAAACAAAGTCAAGTGCAAGTCATGATGGCATGGTCTTCTTTGGTAACAAAGGACAAACACACACAGCCATCATCTCTGAGGGCCACGGTGGATATCCTTAATGAAATGTTTGTTGACCCCTGCCCTAGTCCCTGGGATCTCTCTGGCTACCCTCCTCTCAGTCCACATTCCAATTCTGCGGTCCCAGACCTCTCACCATATTCACAGGTCCTGCTGCCCAAGTCTGCTTGCTGGGGGCTGGCCATGATGCCATGCTCCCGCCAGTCAAGATTCACACCCTTCCACTTATATGGCACATGTCTTGTATATACATTTAGGAATATGCATTAGAAAGTAAGGTACCTGAGGGCAGGGACCTGATTTTTTTTTTCCCCTTTCTTTGTTTCTCAAGTGATTAGCACCATGCTTGGCACAGAGTTAAGTACTTAATAAATGCTGGTTGACCCACATCCTGCTGGAGAGAAGAATATACTGGCACTCCATATGGAGGTAAAGATCAGCTATCCTCCTTCTATGCTGAGGTAGAAAAGGGTTCTTGGGGCATCTCTGCAGCTGGGTAAAGAGGCACTCCCCTTAGCCCTGGCTGAGGCATCTATACAGTCTGACCCATGCCCATAACAGGCCACTTCTCATGTTCTGTTCCACTAAATTTATCCAAACTTACCTGTCATGATACCCACCACCTGCTGCTGGATGACTCCACCCTGCCTTCTCTGAGATCTCTCCCCAACAGGGGCAGAGGCATAATCATCCCTAAGATCTTTTGCAATGGAAACCACAAGCAGGGAGAGAAAGGATTCACATACCAGAGAGGGATGGAGACAGAAGTGTTATCTGTCCCCTCTCCTCCCTTTCTCTTCTAGTTCCTGGCTATTTCCTATACCCCTGACTCCCACTAAGCCCCAGGAGGAAAACATAAGGAAGTAAAGAAGGTGGAGAATGGAAAGCATAAATCTACTGGGATCCATTGGGAAGGGAAGAGGTGGGTGCCCTAGGGCATAGAGTTGGGGGGGGGGCGGTCAGAAAGCCAGACTTTGATGAACACTGGAGGGCGCTAAGGGGCTAGGATGCTGCCACTTCCCTGGAGGGGGCATAGGCTGTAGGGTGTAGCTGTAGTATACACAAGCAATACCCTCAGCCCTTGCCCTATGATGCGGTTACCCAGGCTAGGGCTGGTACTCAGCGCTCTTCCCACCTCTCTTGTCTATCTAGACATTAGGGATCATACACAGGGCATTTCCCACAAGCTCCAGTGCCCACCCCTTCACCTTCAGTCCCTCCTCCACCCCCATCCCCCCAACACACACTCCTCCCTCCCATATCCTGAGTAGGCTGGGCAGGAACCGTGCTGCCCCAGAGGAGCCTGCCTGGAGAAGAATACGCTTTGGCTTTTAAGCTCAGCTGAGCCAAGCTTCCATAATCAAGCTTGAACCATCTCCCAACCCCCCAACAGCTAGGCTCAATTCCAATATCAGGCCTAGCACCCCACACACCCTTCCTTTACTAAGCCATGGGCATGGATACGGAGGAGGAGCAGGAATTTGGAGCCCCCCAAGGTAATGAGCCGATCCCCCTGGGGGTCACTCTGGGATGAATGAGTGGATGGATGGGTGGAGGAATGGATGGATGACCTCTGAGAGAAGTTCTGAACATCTGGAGACAGCCTTGGTGGGGAAGAGAGTGTGTGTAGTGGGGATGTTTTCCCAGGCATGGGCAATCAGCCACTTACCACCCAATAGAGGTAGCAAAGCAGAGTGGAAAGAGGATGGAGAACCTAGGTTTTTGTAGGCCATGCCATTTACTAGCTGTGTGATCTTAGACAAGCAACTTACATGACCTCTTGGGGCCTCAGTTTCTCATCTGTAAAATGAGGGGTTGAACTTAATGACTTTTCAGCCCTAAATACTGTGATACTTTGATATGGACCACATTGCAGTCCATAACAATATGGCATTTAGTGCATTTATAAAGTACCACTAAACCCGACCCCCACCTCAGCATTTGGGCAAACTTGGAGTGTTAGAAGAGGCAGACTGACCAGGTCAGGGCCCCAGATCCAGTGACTTCCTGTTAGGGACAAGGGATGGGAAACAGCTGTGGCTGAAGCCTCTTCCTGCCTCCCCCCACCCCACCCCTATCCACCTAAGCAGACTCTGAGTGGCCAGAACTAGAGAAGGCTGAAAGGTTGGCCAGAGGGGCAGCCCTGAAATGGGCCTCAGGCGTCTTCTACAGTCCCAAGCAGCTGACCAGGCTGGACCAATACCGAAGCCGAGAAGCCCAGAGAATGTGCTCCATCGAATCCCGAATCAAGGTGGGGCCAGGGAGAAGCTTGAATTTGGGGTCCCTAAAAGTCATCATCCATCCCTAGTCCCAGTCATTCCCATTCTGTCCTAGGCTCTCCCTTCCCTAATTCTGTCAAACGACCGTGCCCCACCCATATCAGATCATGCTCAGAGGGACCTTCTCTGCCCCCTCCATTGCAGGGTGCCATCTACCACTGACCTCTCCAAGCTCTCTCCCCACAGTCAACTGTACAGTCTTACTTGGAGAGTGTGCAGACAGGCCTTCAGCAACTAGGCCTGGCACTGAAAGAGGTCCAGGAGGCTGGGGAGGCCCTGGTTGGGGCCCAGGAGGCACTCTCGAAACAGGCTGAAGTTGCCCACACCCTGGGGCCTCTCCGGGAGCTGGCCAATCAGCATAGACAGCTGCAGGCGGTGACACTCCTACTGCCCCAACTCTTGGCAGGTGAGGTCCCATAATGTTCCTGGGTTTCATCAGGGGTAGGGACGAAGAGGCTCACCTTCGAGCTCACCTGATTCAATGCAGAAAAGAAAATGGAGACCCAGAGAACTTAAGTGATAGTGCAGCTAGGATTCAAACCCAAATCTTCTGACCTCAAATCCAGTGTTCTTTCTACTGGCCCATGTTGCCCTTGAGCACCAACCTTGGTCAGGCCACTTACCCCTTACCCAGTCGGTCAGTTTTCCAGACTGAACCAATGAGGGAGCTTGGGGAAAAGAAGTCTGTACTTTTCTAATGTATGACTGATCCACAAAGTGATCATGTAAATCAGCTACAAAGTCTGAAGAACCCTAAGGTTCTTTGAGGTTTGGTTTTGTTTCCTTGTTTTTTTTATTATTTTAAATTTCATTTTATGTTATTTTCATTTTCACATGGGGGTTTAATAAATGTTTGCAAGACTGAATTTCACCAGTAAGAAAACTGAGGCGCAGAGAAACGAAGTGACGTAAATATCCTGAAGTCACATAGCTAGTTCAGGACAGGTCTGAAGAAGTCCTGATGTCCAGCCCATTTCAGGACTGCTTCCTAACCTCCTGCTTCCTACTTCTCTCCTCAGTACCTGAGGCAGTGGCCAGAACCCAGGCCCTGATCAAAGGCAATCGATTCCTGGAGGCCTATGGGGTCCTACGGCAGCTGGAGCAGTTAAGGGATGAGGTGTTAGACCCACTTGGGAGACCTGAGCTATCCCTCTTTGAAGGTTTGACACCTCTCGGGGAGGAGCTGGGCCTAGCCATGGGGAAGGTGGTGGGTTCAGCTCGGCAGCTGGCACGAGATGATCCAGCCCTGCTAGTAGCTGCAGTTCGAGTGGCTGAGTTTGAGGAGGAAAGGGATATTCAGCTCCAGTCATCATCCCCTGGGCGCCCCCGAGCCTGGCGCCAGTGCTGCCTTGGGGCCCTTCGGAAGGCCCTTGAGGAAGCCTACTTTGAGGGACCAGCCCCTGGCCCTCCAGGTCTGGCAGGACACCTGGCTACTCTTCAAGAAGCTCTGCCTGCTGAACTGGCCCTGGCAGAGGCCCTGGTGGCTCCCTGCTGCCCTGGAGATTACAGAGTGGTGAAGCTGTGGGCCCACACCTTGCACCAGGGCCTCTGCCAGCACCTGCAGCAGCTTCTGGACCATGAGGACCTGGGCACCCAGGACATCTTCACACTGTTGCACTGGGCCCTGCATATTTACCCAGGGTCAGTGCCAGGCCAAGGGTGGAGAGGGTGGGCAGGACAAGCAGAGGGAGGCTGAGGAGCTGAGAGTGAAGGCAATATCTCATAGCTATGAATCCTTTGATTTCCCTTAGCCCTGAGATGATGGGTCATCCTGACCTCAATCCTGAGGCTGACATCTCTGAGCTAGAACCTTTACTGTCCCCGGAGGCTGTGGAACAACTAGAGAGAACATACACGGAAAAACTCAAGGTGAGGGTGGAAAGAAATAGGACCCCCAGGCAAGAAAGAGATTCACAGACTCTATGCCAGGTGGCACATACTTGTTCCTCTAACCCCAGGACTTGCTGTTTCTAAATGTTTCCTTGGCTTTCTTTGAGGGCTAGTAAAATGTTTTGGAAAAATGCAACCCCTGTCTTTTAGAAAAGATGCGGAGGCAATACCGCTAGGTTTGGTAATGAGAAGAAACTACAGAAAAGGCCACATGCTAGTGTTTTTGAAAGCAGCATGATGAAGTGGAAAGATCACAGGCCTTTGAGTCCAGAAACCTGAGTCAGAATCCTAGTCTTTGGCTATCACTACCTGTGTGACCTTAGACAAGTTGATTCCCCTCTTTGAGCTTCAGTTTTCTCATCTTTAAAATGAGAATGATTACACTTGCCTTACATACCTCCCAGGTTTGTTGTGAGGAAAGGGTTTTGTAAATGATAAAGTATTATAAAATATGTTTTATTAGGTAAGGGCAGAATAAAGGGAGTAAGAGGAAAGATGAGGGAAAATCCTAGCTGGATACATTTTCTATTGTACTTTTAGCTTGGTGTAGTTGAAAGATCTGGAGTCTGAGTTCAAATCCTATCTGCTTCTTAGTATTTGTGTGACATTTAGTTTTGAGAAGGCTGGTCTAGATGACCTTCCAGCTCTGAATGCTGGCCATGATCCAAAAACAGACTCACAGGATCTAGCCATTAGAAGGGACCCTTACAGTCATCTAGTTCAGAGATATCAAACAGGTACCCTGGGTAACTTGCATGCCATGATACACCCAAGTACATTGGGAAACACAGGAAAATGTCATTGGGAAATACTTTAACAAAATCAATAGTAGTTTTATCTTGCAGTATTCAATGTCAAAATGCCACCACAGGCATACTTCTGTCTGGTTTGAATGGCCCCCATTTTTATTTGAGTTGTACACCATTGATGAATCCAATCTTTCCCGGAGGAGGAATCGTGTGGACAACATTATGTCCAGGTGGTCAGTCTGCCTCTGCTTGAAGACCTCCCATGAGAGGGAACCCCTCTGGGAGAGCTCATTGCACTTTGGGAGAGCTCACCTTGCTAGGATGCGCTAATCCTTAGGAAGCTGGGTTGGTCTCTTCTAGAAATATTGTTTTCTCACAGAGGGTATATGTGGAGGGGAGGTGAGGACCATGTATGTATATACTCTGCATCCTCTTTGCTATGCTTCTTCCAATTTACTATGCTTCTTATGTCTTTTTGTTTTTTTAGGGGGAGGGAATTGGGATTAAGTGACTTGCCCAGGGTCATACAACTAATGTGTCTGAGGTGGATTAGAACTCAGTTCCTCCTGACTCCACTGTGCCACCTACCTGCCTCCCTATGTCTTTTCTCTGTTCCTGTGTCTCCCCCCACCCATCCCTGCCCCAGATCAGCATAGCCAAGTGGCTGCAGAAGGCCCTGGATGGAGAGGTGGCTGAATGGTTCCGAGAACAGGAGCCTGATGTTGGCCCTGAAGGCTTCTATTATTCTTCCCTGCCTGCTGTTGTTCTGCAGGTGTGTGTGTTGGAGGAGGGGGGGAAGGGGGAACAGAACTGCTTGAGGTGGGGAGAGATATCAAGTATCTGTGCTAGGAGGTGCCAGCTAACAATGTGCCCTGGCCCTTCCCACCCCCAGATCCTAGATGAGAATATCCGAGTGACCGCTGTGATCAGCTCTTCTTTGCAGGAGAGAGTACATGGCATGGCCCTGAGGGAGCTGGGTACCTTCCTGAGGAGGTCTGTGCCCCCCCCCCCCAAAGTGACAGACACCATGTGTACCATTGCCCTGACTGCTGGTAGAGAATCCCATAGGCATTTCCATCACAGGAAGTTGTTAAGAGTGAGGGCACTCTGAAGCAGAGGCAGCTGAGCTTCGAGCAAAGCAGGTGGTGTGCCCCAGTAGGTAGAGTACTTACTGCCTCTGCACCTAGGTCAAGTCTAACCTCTGATGCTTACTACCTATGTGACTTGAGGAAAGTCATTTAAATCTCCCTGGATCTGTCTCCTTATTTATAAAATGAAGGGGCTAGGCAGACTAGATGGCCTTTAAGGTCTCTTCCAAAATGATGCAAGAAGGCCCCTATTCTTGTTTAGAGTACAGTGTCCCCTATTGGGTAGTAGTGGGGTAAAAAGTGGGAAAGAGGGCTCAGTCCAGGTATAGTGATGAGTCTCTGGCACAGAAGGTGGTACTAGTGGTTGGTCTTTCCTGGCCCTGGCTCCCCTGCTCCTTGTTCTCTCCCAGCCCTACTGTCCCCAGAGTTTGGCTAGTTTCTAGCGGAGGCCATGCTGCTCATCCTGCTTACCCATTCTTCCTCACCACAGCCTTATTGAGGCACTGGAACGTTTCTCCCAAGAACACCTGAGGAATGCATTTAGGCCACGTCACTACGTGCCATACCTGCTGGCCTCTCTCAATCACTATGCTGCCCTAAGGTACTCATTGCAAAGAGAGATGGAGGGGCTTTGGGAAACCGCCACCAGGGAATGTGCTGAGGCCTTGGGACTCAGGACAAGAGATGACTCAGGCATCTTTAAGGTTGTAACCTTCTATATAAGTAAGTGGTAACTGAGCTTAATTCAATTCAATTCAGCACATGTAGTTTACATTAAGTACCTACTATGTGTTAGATTCTAGGCTACCAAGACAAAAAAGGTCTTTACCCTCAGGAGACTTTCATTCTACTGGGGGTGGGGGTTGGGGAGGAGATAGGTTCTGTAGGGGCTATTTACTATAAAATCTCTTCAAGAAGGCTTCAGTTTCAAAGATATCTCTGTTGTTGTGGTAAAAGCACTGGATTTTGGATTTGGGGACCTTGAGTTCAAATTCCATTCAGCTACTGATTAGCTGTGTGATCTTGGGAAAATCATGTCACTTCCCAGGTCTTGTGTCCTCATTTTTGAAATGAGGGGTTTGGATTAAAGTTAGTTCTAGCTCCAAACTCCACAACCCTTTTCATCTGGGGGAGGGTCTGTTTACTCTCAGTTTATTCTGGGATTGAACTATAAAGTATATTTCTTCTCACAACACTGTGAGCAAATATTATCATATTCATTTTGCAAATGAGGAAAGAGATGGGTTGGAAAGGCTCTCTGAGAACATTCCATACAACAAACCTTTAAGAAGCACCCCTTGTCACTATACTAGGTGATAGAAAGATGATACATAGGAAAAAATATTGCTATTTGATCTCTCTTCAAGAAGCATACATTCTAATGAGGAATCAATATGTACACAGAGAAGTAAATTCAAAATATATGCAAACTAATTGGGAAAAATTCAAGCTCTATTGTTATGTATGGGGAACCTGAGTCTGTAAGTTGTGAACTGACTTGCTCAAAGACATACACACAGAGGTCATGCAGAGTTAGTGGGAGAGTTAGAATTTAAATTCCATTATGTCAGGCTGAGTAAGGATGAATGGTCCCCAAATGCAGCCTCTTTCCCACCTTCTTTGTCTCTGCCCTCTCCCACCATGCAGTTCTTCAGTCTCCCTCTTGAAGCCCACCGGGATGTCCACCACCACCACTGGAGTCTCGGCTGCCATCGATGCAGCCCTTGGAGACTTAAAGAAGAAGATTTGCAGACTGATCATGGATGCTCTGCTGGAGGAGCTACAGGTCCATATCTCAATCATCCCTGCTCCCGACCCCATTAGGGCTCGAGAAGGGGCACAGGACTGGGGGAGGAGGCAGAAGACACTTAACTTTGCCTCCTCTGCTCTTAGCCCCTGTTCGTGGCTCTGCCCTCTCGCCAGTGGCTATCCAGCCTAGTGATGCTGGACAATGTGTGTGAGAAAACAGCCAGCTTCTGTTCACAATTCTCCAGAGTCCAGAGTCCCATGGCTCAGGTGTGACATATTAGCTACTTGATCTCTTGAGCGAATGATGAACCTATTCGAACCTCACTTTTCCCATTTGTAAAATGAGGACTAGAGTCTCTCTAAGGTTCCTTTCAGGTCTAAATTCTGTCCCTGATTTCATGCCATCCAAACCCAGGCCCTCCGATTCTTTTCCCCTCATTTTCTTCCTCACATTCGCATGCGGGGTGTGTGTGTGTGCGCGCGCGTGTGTGTGTGACCGCAGGGCAGGGTTGGATTGAATTAGAGCCACAAGGGGATGGAGGGACAGCGGTTCCTTCCAACCTGAATATCCATCCCTTCCTCTGGGGACTCAAAGATGCTGCTGGCTGAGAGCGAGCGAGCCGTGGTGCTGGAGTATCTTCGGGGCTTAATGCAAGGCAAGCTTGTGTGCCGGAACTCGACGGAGAGGATCCAGGCGTCGGAGCGAATGTTGCAGGACTCAGCCCAGCTCAGGGAGCTCTTCCTTAGCTTGGTGAGAGATGAAGGCCGCTTAGGGTCGCAAGGTCGGAGTTAGGGATGCCCCAGGCTCCCTCCTTGGGGTCTCGGGCTCCCCGCTGATTCCCGGGCCACAGCTGACTGTGCCCATCACTCTTTCCAGGAGCTGGAGGAGAACGCGCAGACCGGGGCGGTCCTGAGTGCCCTGCAGGAGCTGTTCCGCCTCCAGGATCCAGCGCTGCTCAGCCTCGAGGTGTCCAGCTTCTTACACAAATTCCCCGACGTGAGGTACAGGGAGGTTGGCTTGCCCAGTCCTCGAAGGGGTAGGGGAGGGCCGTCCTCATGGGGAAGGAGCGACTAGACCCATCCCCAACTCCCCATCTGTGCCCAGCGAGGAGCATATCGGGGTGCTCCTGGACGTGCGAGGGGACGTGTCCCGCGAGCAGCGCCAGGTCGTCTTGGAGACCATGCAGGCCAACCCTCCTCCTTCGCCGCCGCCCGACGGCCACCGCCCGCTCTTCAGCCTCGTGCCGGTGCCCTCGCCTCCGCAGGCCTTCTGCTTTCCCGCAGGCTCCTGCTCCTGAGTGGGAGGCGGAGGCGGATACCCCTCAATACATGCCCACGGTCGCCGCTCCCGAGTCTGCGGGTGGGAGGGAGCCGAACAGCTCCTCCAGCCCCCTCCTTGCTCAGCCCCCGCCGAAAATGCGCCCGCAGCGTGAGGGGGCGAGTCCGGATGGGGGCGGGGCTCCTGGGGCGGGGTTAGCCATCATCTAGGGTGGAGAGACGGCACTAACCACGGCATGAGGGCGGGGCCATAAGGTAAAGGGGCGGGGCTGTGTAGGAGCGGCGCGGACGCATTCGCCAATCCTCTCTGGACCGCTTCGCACCGCCCTGCGAGACCACCCTGGCCTTGAGGAGGATTAGACGAATCAGAAGGTTCCCCCGAGGAAGCTCCGCCCCTAGGTAGGCGTGGCCCCGGGCCCCGGGGCCGGAGCTATAGCATGCTGGCTCCTCCTCTCTACTCCCTCTGGTCTCCTGGGCCTCGCCCCCAAGAAATAGTCCCCGAGGAATCCACCCGCTTTTCGCGCAGCCGTAAAGGCTGACGCGAGCACGTCGCATGCGTGCATGCGTGCCGGCGTCGGGCTCCAGGCGGCCGGCTTTCGGCTGCAGTGCGGACACGGGGCTGCGGAGCCAGACGGAGCCAAGCGGTGCGAACAGGTAGGGCGGGGCTGGGGGGGCGGATTCCGGGGCAGGCCGGGGCTTATAGCGAGTGCGCGTCCCCGGACATCCCTAGCCTCTCTCGCCCATTTCCTCCTGCGCGGGGCCCCTTCCCACCCCTTACTATTTCTTAGCCGGGGCCGTCCCTTTCTATTGGGTATCGACGGACGCGCTCTTTGTGAGCTCTGAGGCCACCCATTGGCTCGGGACCACGCCCCTCGGCGGCCCCGCCCCCTCCCCATTCTCGGTTCCTTATTGGTCCACGGTCATTCTCCCTTATTGCCCCTCCCCTCGCCTCCCCAGCTCCCATTGGTCAGGACCGCTTCTCTTTCGTCACCGAGTCCAGCTTTCTATTTGAGATTCGCTTTCCAGCCGCTTTAATTTACTACCTTGTGGGAATGTGGACTATGGATTTGCTGAGTTTAGGCTTCTTGGGGGTCGCCGCAAAATCGGGCAGGACCCTGTCCGCAGAGCGCTTCCTGTCTAGTGAGGACCTGGCACAGTTTCGAGAACCATTAAATGTTGGCGGTCGTGGAAGAGAACAGTTAAATGAAGGCATCGTAGAAGAGGTGGGAGTGGAGGCCTGCCCCTGGATGGAGTGGAGAGAGCCCTGGTGATGAATCTGGGGGCGCCTCTTTGAGTCCTGGGTCTTCTCTTTTCTAGCTTTGTGATTTGAGGCAGGTCTGGGCCTCAGTTTCCATTCTGTAAAATGAGGACGTTGGGCTAGACTTACCACAAGGTCCTTTCCAGTTTTGAAGCCATGGACTTAAGTGTAGACAGAAAAACGGGTGAAAAGTCAAGAGCTACTCCAAAATTTTAAGTTATGTGTGTTTTATCTGTTACATATTATCTATCACATATGTCATGTATGATATATCTACATAATATGTGATAGATAATATATATAATAGGTATCTATTATATATGCACATATATCTATTTTATATATAATAACAGATATTTTATATATACTTATAGATGTATGTATTTACGTATATGGCTTAGCTTTTCAACTAGATCGTGTGCATTTCTTGAAGACCTCATTTTAACTCAACCATTTATTCCCAATAGCACATCAAAGGGCACTTGAAAATACATTGTAATGCACCCAATAAAATATTTGTCATTAGTGCAAAACTGGCCTCAGACCCTTACTAGCTGTGTGTGACTCTGAATAAGTCACTTAACCTCTGTTTGCCTCAGTTTTCTCTTCTGTAAAATGGGGATGATAACACCTACCTCCTATGATTATTGCAAGAATCAGATAATATTTATATAACGCTTATCATGGTTTCTGGCTTACACTAGGAGATATATAAATATTAGCTATTATTATTATACCATGGACAATGTTGGTTCCAAATTCTTGAAGTCAAAGCATATATCCTGTCTTCCTATTAACAAAAGGTCAGCTACAAATAGGAAGTGAAACATGCTCAAGGTTTCAATGACTCTATTATATGCTTTTGTATAACCTTGTAAAAAGGAAAACACTGTGGAGGGTGGGCTGGAAGGGTTCTTTGTTGGGAAAGCACTGACTGCCAAGGTAACATATTTATATGTATATGTGTGTGTGTGCATATAGTATAGTGTGTATATACACACACATATATGTATATGTAAGTACATACATATACTCACACACACATATAGCATTGGTTTTGGAGTTGTGAGGTCTGACTGCCTGTGTACCCTTGATCAAGTTACTAGTTACTCATTTCCCTTCTCTGGACTTCCATTTCCTCATCTGTAAAATGAGAGATTTGAACAAGGTGATTTTTAAGGGCACAGTGTCAATGGACCCATCTAACTGTAAAGCCTAGGATTCTATAGTTGAGTGCAGAGCTGGAGTATTAGATTGGGAGTCATCTGTTTACATAAAAAAGAGTGGATGAGTTCTGTGTGGGAAGGCACAGGGAAAGAAGAGAAGAAAGTGAGATTTTGCCTCACTATTTTTCATTGATAAGTGACAGCAAGGTAACTAGAACATCAAGAAAATGTTTGTTTCTTCAAAGAGACGGCAAAGTAAACAGAGACAGAGATAGAAAAGATACAATGGAAGCTTCGAGGGTGCAGGGTCAGAGAAACCAGAAGAGAAGATACATTTAGTGTGGAATGTCCTGTAGTAGATTTCTGGGGATGCCATCTGGGCCTTGAGCTCCTGGGGCTGGTCAAAACACACCCTTCTGCTCTTCTTATTTCCTGGTTTGATGAAATCTTGATTCCTTCAAGGACCAGGGAGAAGCTAAGCTGTTGGGTTCTGGGAATTAGTGACCTCTCATTCTCACCAGTGAGCAATTTCGCTGAGTCAGCATGATGGAAGCCAGAATCCTGTTGTCAAACCTTCTGTCACAGAAGTATCCTCAGGGAGCTGTATTTTTTGATACCTGAACAGATCCAAACTGTGCATAGGGTAGGGATAGTGAATGACACACTTTAAGGAATCCCCGTTTAACAATTCCATTCAATTTAAACATGTACCAAGAAATGGGTGTTACAGGAAGTATAGGTCAGAGCTTCTTAAACATTCAAGACCCACAGTTTAAGAAGTGCTGGTAGATCACACACTTTTGATCTTGGAGGGATCTTAAGGATCATCTAATACTGCTATGTCATTTTACAAAGGAGGGAACTGAATCTCGGGTCGGAAGGAGAGGAAGTTCTCAGGTCAACCTTGGCCTTAAAATCAGCTATTCGTCAGTTTTGGGGGGCTCCAGATCTCAGCTGGACTATTTGGCTTTTGTAGCCCTCCAGAGGTTTAGTCCATTTTCTGTCAGATACTCTGCCAGTGCATGTCAGGCCTTTTTGAGTTAGATGTTGCAAATTTCTTCAGTGACTTTAGTGTAAACACTGTGGACTTTTTTCTATAGACAAGGGGGTACGGACTCCTTTGCTGATTCCTAGCAATACTTGAAAGTTATGAGAAGTCCCATTCCCTCATTTTCTGTCATTTTCTGTTCCCTGGGGACTTGGACCCATTCTCAACCTTCTTCCATGATGATTTCTAGCCTTATCAATGGTGTCCCTTCCCCTTACCTTGAAAGGTTGATGAAAATAAAACCTCATTTCCTAACTTGCCCCTAGGCTCAAGAATGCCTGGAGGGTCTTGGAGATTTGGAATCAAAAGACCTGGGAAGGTAACAACAAGCACAGCTAACTTTTATTTAGTGCCTACTGTATGTCAGGCACTGTGCTAAGTTTACAACTTTTACCTCAGTTGATCCTCACAATAATCTTGGGAGGTAGGTGCTATCATTATCCTCATTTTACAGTTGAGGAAACTGAGGTAGACAGAGGGGTCAAGTGACTTGCCCAGAGTCACACCAGTGGTAAGTGAGGATGAATTTGAACTCATGTCTTTCTGTTTCAAAGCCCAGCACTCTATCCACTGCATCACCAGCTGCCTCAGTCCTGCTGTGGGCAAGTCACCTGATCTTCCCCAGGTTTTCATTTCCTCCTCTGTGAATTTGCAAGAGTAGTATTAGTTTATCACTAAGGACCTTTCCGCATTAAATCAAGATTCTTGAGTCATGGTTGAGACTAGAGGATGCCAGTGTTATATAGTAGAAAGAGCTCTGATAGACTCAAAAGCTGGGACTATCAGTCCTAGTCCTGAGGTTTACCCTGGGTTGCACACTTAACCTGTCTGGGCTTCAGTTTCCTCATCTGTAATCAGGCATGAACATTGCATTACATACCTCACAAGGTTCTTGTAAGAAAAAAAACCACTTTGTAAACCTGTAAAGAATTTTATAACGGCTACAGTTACTTTTGTCATTGTTATTTCTTTACCCTAGTTAACATCTTGATTATCTTGTCTTGTTCCATGAAGTTCAGATTGAAACAGTAGGGGAGTGGAGAACAAGTTCCTAACCTTTTACATATGGTATTCTGCAGATTATTGGACAGTCCTAGTAGAGTTGCATTTACAAAGTGTTGTGCCCACTCTGTGCTGTGCACTGTATGGAGAGTGAGAGATACAGAGAAAGGCCCAGGACAGGCCCTGCTCCCAAGGACCTCACAGTCGATTGGAGGAGACAATATGCAGACAATTATGTACAGATGATAGGCAATGGGATAAACTGGAGGTGGTTTCAGAGGGAAGGCACTAGATTTAAGGAGTATCAAGAAAGCCTTCCTCTAGAAGGAGCCAGGAGATGGAGCTGAAGAGGGAAAGTGTCCCAGGCAGGAGGAACAACTCATGAAAACTTTCAGAATTGGGCATGGAGGGTATTGTCTGAGGAGTGGCCAAGAGGCCAGCGTCCCTGAACTGCAGAATACATAGAAGGAAGGAAGGTAGGAGGGGCCAGATCACTGAGGGCTCTGAAAGATTTTGTGTGTGATCTGGAGTTAGGAGGAACCTCCAGGAAGTCATTGAGTCATTAGATACACCAGGCAGGTGTATCTAAACCCATACTCTGAAAATATTAGATGTTTGTAATACCCACCTTTTTAAAAGTTTAGGTGAATTTCCTTCAGAGATTTTTTGAAGTTGAACATTTCATGACAACCGTGTAAGAAATAAGTGGTCTCGTTGGCAGAGGGCTATCTTAAGAGTTGGAAGGCCTGGGTTCAAGTCCGTAATCTGAAACATGCCAGCTGTACGTGTGACCTCTGCATGCCCCTTGATCTCTCTGTTCCCCTGGAAATTCCACAAATTGTAAAGAAGATGTCCCTTGCCATTGGAGAGAGGACACTCTTTACCAGGAGCTCCCTAAGCTGAAGAGATCACAGGTCTAAATATTTTGGTTTGGTTTTGTGTGAGCTGGGCGGGGAGCGTGATGGAGAGGGCAGTTGGGGTTAAGTGACTTGTTCAGGGTCACAGCTAGTAAGTGAGGTCACATTTGAACTTGGGTCCTACTAACTCCAGGCCCAGCTCTATCCACTATGCCACCTAGCTGCCCTACAGTCATGAGCTGAAGTGGTGGCTAGAGGAAGAAGGGGCTGCAGAAGTCGTCTCATTCCACCCTGTCCTTTTACAGAGAATGGAGCTGAGGCCCTCCCCAGAGCCCCTGCTGCTTCAAGCAGCCCTGTTGTTGTTGAATCTTTATTTTTATTTTTTTAATTTAAATTCATTAATTTTTAGTTTGCAGCATTCACTTTTATAAGATTTTGAGTTCTAAAATTACCCCCTTCCCTGTCTGCTCCCTTCTCCAAGATGGCGTGTCATCTGATAGTCTGTGGATGTGTGATCATATTGAATATATTTCCACGAGTCATGTCACGTAGCCCTTTTTTAACCATGCCACACTGGCCTTTCTTCATAGACGTTGGGACTCAGGCTCCAAACGGGAAATCTGGTGAACTTAAGAGGACAGGAAGTTGTTTCTTCTTGGAAAGTCACTTACAGACAAAAATCCTATGCCTTGATCCTTCAGTAATGTGTTGTTTCTGTAGTTGATTTAATCTAAGTCAGTCAAATGAGCATGTATTAAGCACCTACAGTGTGCTATACGCTGTGGATACAGATGCTAAGTATTAAAGGCAGTCAGTTATCATGTCCTTACCATTGCCAAAGATAATGTTGATTTGACTATTGTTACTTGAGCTAGAGTAGACAGTTGGGAGTGGGGAGGGTTAAGATTGGGGAGCAGAGGGGTATGCCCACAGGCCAGACTGTTGGGTGCCCGTGCTGTGCTAGCTATACCTTGGTGTCTGAAGGGGCGGAATGAAGAAGCATGGTGTGAGTGTCTGGGGCCAGGTAGAAAGGAAGGAAGGAGGAAAGAGGGGGGAAGGGAAGGATGGAGGGAAGGAATGTTATGTCAAACATTGTGTGAAGCACTTTACAAAATATTATCTCTTGGGTTCTATTCTGAGAGTTAGGTACTATTAGTATTCTCATTTCATACTTGAGGAAACTGAGACAAATAGGTTAAGTGACTTGCTCAGGGTCACCCAGCTAATAAGAGGCTGAGGCTGGATTTGAACTCAGGTCTTCCTGACTCCCTAAGCCACCAGATGCCTCTGGAGGACTGAGTTGAGGTGAAGACTGAGTTACTCCCTGTTCCCTTTCTCAGTTCTCTTTGGATGCTGAGTACACCTGCCCCCAGACACTAATCTGCCCCTTCCAGCCTCCTATTCCTCATGATAAACACACTTGATTCTCCTTTCCTTTTATCTTCATCATTGTCAGATTCCCTGACTCCATATCCAGTGTTTTTTCCACTACATGACATTATACCCTGCCGTATCATTGTCTAACCAATCATTTCTACTTTGCCTCATATGCTTCATGTCTTTTTGTGTCTCCACAGGCCGGGACTGAGGGCAGTAAGGGATCACACACCCAGATGTGACCCTTCTCAGAGGGCAGGATGGTGCTGGACTCGGGGACCCAGGCCTATGAGCAGGCACCCCCTTCCCTCTCTGTCAGCCCCCCCACTGTCTCTGGGGTGGGGAAGATCTCAAAGCAGAATGGGCCACAACTGTACCCCTCTATCCGACCGCCGATGTCAGCCCCCACCTCCCGGAAACCTTCCCCATTCATTCCAGTACATCCTAGACCCTCTGTGTCCCAATCATCAGGCTTGGCCTCTTCCCGCCCCAAGGTCCCAAGTCCGAAGTCTGAAATAAGACGACTTTCATCAGCCTCACTGGGTCGTGGTCGGATCCGGCGCAGTGAGAGTTCCTGCTCAGTTGGAGGATCCAGCAGAAAGGGACGCCTCCGACCTGCCTCCTCCCTACCCCACATTGCTAAAAGCAAGGTGGAGGAAAGCCGGGCAGCTAGCAAGAGTCCCTGCCTGCTGGTGGCCTTAAGACCCAACAACTTGGAGCAAGAGCGAGACCGGTTCTTTCAGTCAAGGTACACCTACAATCCACAGTTTGAATATGAGGAGCCAGTTCCCGCTGCTGTGTTGGAAAAGTACAATGAGGCTTCGGACAAGTTCATCCCCCAGGTCAGGGAACCAGGGACTACCCCTTCCCCCTTGGTTTGTTGGCCCCCCCTTGGGTATAGTGGGTTCCTTGGGAGCAGGAAGGAGCTCCTGCCCTGTCTCCCCCGGCCCTCTCCTCAGCTCCTTCCCTGCAGCCCCTGACTCATCCTCTGTGACCCTCCTCCCTCAAGGTCCTATCAGCTGCTTTCCCCCCAGTGTTATCCTTCTCTTTCCCTCCCCCTTCTCTCCTGGTCTCAGCTTCATGCTGAATTCCTACCAGCCCTTGGCCCAGGGATGATCACAGGCTGAGGCTGTGGCTAGGATAAGGGTGACAGCCCCTGGCGGCGGGGTGTGTATGGCAGGCGGTGAGGATCATTGAGGCGGTCTTGGAGAAGTATGGCACCTATGAGCAATTCGAGGCGATCACAGGAGGCCAGCTGCTGACAAAATGCCAAATCTGGTCCATCGTTCGAAAGTACATGCAGAAGGAAGGATGCTCTGGAGAGGTGAGCCATGGGAGGGAAGGCATCCTTCCAGTACCAGTCCATCCACAATGAGGGGGTCCTGGAGAACAGAAGCATGATGGGAGCCATGGGGAACAAGCTTAGTCTTGGCTCTGCCTTCCCCTTGGACAGGTGGTGGTGCAGCTGAGTGAGGACCTGCTGTCTCAAGCAGTGATGATGGTGGAGAACAGCCGGCCTACACTGGCCATCAACCTGACTGGGGCCCGCCAGTACTGGCTGGAGGGGATGTTACGACATGAGATAGGTCAGGATGAGGGGCTGACCCTCCAGGCTAGCAGACATACTGTGGCATGGGATAGAGAAGGCCCTCACTGGTCCTGGAGATTGGGGGTGGGGGCAATGGACACAAAGGGGAGACCTGCCAAAGAAGCTGAGGTTTGGGTGGAAGATGGAGCTGGGTAGAGGCCGGGCATAACTCATCATGGGGGAGGGATCTGGGGCAGTAGTCTGTGTCCTGGTAATCTCACTCCCTTTATTTCTTCCCCTCCTTCCCTGAGGACGGTCCCTCCCAGGAATGACCAGCTTCCCTCATCCCTCTTACTCACAGAGGTAGGCAGGCAGAGCCCCTCTTGGGGGGCCCATCTTCTCCTCTGCCGGTCCATTCTCATCCTTCTGGGCCTTACCCTCTCCTCACTAACTTTTTCTCTGGCTTCTTCCCCATCTCATTTGGGTTGAGGCAGTGGGTACTGAGATGTGGCCTGGAGCTAGAGGAGAACCCGAGTGTCCCCCCTGCCCAGCTAGAGCTGCCAACCCCATCTGATTATAGTACCTGGTCTTCTTGTGCCCTCTTCACTCCCCCCCAAAATAAAAATCCTCCAGGATGTAGGAGGAAGTTCTCAGAGGGTGTTGGGGGGGGGGGGTGACTCCATGGTGACAATACCAGGGGCCAATCTGGTCGTGTTCCAGGGCCAGTCTGGTCAACTTTATGGAGTGAGTAGAAAAGGAGGATATTTCTTCAGTGGATTGGGGGGATGGAGGGGACCTCTGCCTGGGTTCACTAATCACTTTTCATCTCCTTCTATTTCTTCTCTTGAAGAATCCTGTTACTCTGGGCATGAGATGTCTGCAGAGAGTCTGGGGTGTGGCTGGGTTGCGGGGGCGGGCAGATGAGCATGTCTGTGAGGGAGGGAGGGAATGAAGGTCTGTCATAAAGGCTTGGTGAATTGTGCAGCGAGTTTGTGATTATGGACTTTTTGTGGGCCTCTTCCTTGTACATGCCCATGAATTTGTGTAAGAGTGAATGATTGTTTCTTATATGTCGCAGGTGTGTTTGACTGAAGGTGTGTAGAGTATGGAGAACCCCCAAAGTGTGGTGGAGGGAGGGCTGTGCATTGCTTCTGGGGGCAGCTGGGGAGGGGTCTTTCCTTGGCTGTGGTCCCCAGCTCTCTTCCTTACCTCCTCACAGGCACCCATTACCTTCGATTTGTCAATAACACTCAGCAGCCATGGAACACCTCCGATGGCCGACGACAGTATGGGCTCCGGCCTGCCAACCCTACCGAGGAGGGGCTGGCCAGCCTGCATAGCGTGCTTTTCCGGAAACAGCCCTTCCTGTGGCGGGCAGCCTTGCTCTACTACACCATTCAGCGTGCAGCCCTGATGTCCTTCCGCCAGCTCTTCCAAGACCTCGCACAGTATGTCCAAGACACCTCAGTGCGCTGGGAGTACTGTGTGCGGGCCAAGCGGGGCCAGACAGACACGTCCAAGCCTGGTGAGCGAGCCCCAAGGGCCTCATGCTTCTAGAACTGTAGCAGAGAGCCAGAAGGGGCAGGAAACTGAGGACCACAGAGGAAAAAGGACTCACCCAGAAGCACCCAGTGAATTTGTAGCAAAATCAAGACTAAAGCCTGGGTTTCCTGGTGTGTTCAGTCTATTCCCTAAACTCCATTTCTTAAGCCATAGTCTCTTGTTCCCTCAAGTTCAAGATTGAGTTGTATTCCCAAGATTCATTTTATAAAGGGGTTCTTTAGAACTTGAGCCACCTTTTCTCATAGAAAAATGCTCTTCCCAGGCCCATGTCCTGGCTCTGCCACTTCTAACTCATAAGATGGTGAGCAGGTCTTCCTAGGCCTGGTTTCTTCATTTGTAAAATAACCATTAGAAGGACACAGCCCATTTCAGTTTGCAGTGTGACTTGTAAACCTTAGGTGAGATGGACATATAGGTATTGCTGTCCTCATTCTACAGAGGAGGAAACTAAGTCACAGAGTGGTGAGGTGACCTTTTTCATAGCTGTAAGGCTCTTCTGAGGGGCAGTCAGTGCTCTTTGGAGTGTCCTGTAGCATGGGTCAGGTGATCTCTAAGATTCCCTTCTAGCTTCAACATCCTGGATCCATCTTTGATGAGGTAGCTCCTTCAAGGTCCAGGAAGTAGCAGGAGGGGGCTGCAGGGAAGGAGGGTCCTGACATTCTCCCAAATATGTCAGAGACAAAGAGGAAGGAGCTGACAATAGCAGGTGCAGTCCTGGCTGGAGTAGTGTACTCATGGGTTCATCATAAGCTGGGGACAGCACACTCTAGGGAATCCAGAGAGGTAGGTCTTTGACCCATGGTGGGCCCTCCCAGGTGTGGGGACTGTAAGAGGTGAGGTTAAGGCCCGAGTAAGGAAGTGCCTGATGTTATCTCTTTATTGCACTGAATTGTGTGAGATGGTATGTGGTGACGTACCTAGAGGATGCCTAGTGTGGTGACGTACCTAGAGGATGCCTAGTGTGCCTGCTGTCTACCTTGTCTGTTTTCTGGGGCCAGCAACAGTCCCAAAGCTAGAAGGTTTGAGGAAGCTAGCTGCCTTTTCTCTTCTTTTCTTTTTTTAAATTTATTTTTAGATAATTCTTAACATTCGTTGCTAATACTTTGAATTCCAACTTCTCTCCCTCCTTCCCTCCCTTGCCACTGAGAAGGCAAGCGATTCAATATTGGCTATATATGTGTCGTTTTGCAAAAAAGACTTCCATAATAATCATGTTGTGTAATACTAACTATATTGCCCTCTATCCTACCCTGTCCCCTCTCCCTCTTTTTTATTCTCTCATTTGACCTTGTCCCTTCCCAAAAGTGTTTACTTCTAGTTACTCCCTTCTCCCATTTGCCCTCCCTTCTATCATCCCCCTCACCTCGCTTGTCCCCTTTTCCGCTGCTTTCCTGTTAGTGTAAGATGGATTTTCATACCAAATTTAGTGAGCATGTCATTCCCTCCTTAAGCCATATGTGAAGAGAGTAAGCTTCACTTTTCCCCTCTCATCTTCTCCCTTTTCTCCTCTATTGAACAGGATTTTTCTTTTCTCCTTTATGAGTTATAGCCTGCCCCATTCCATTTCTCCTTTTCTCTTCCCAGTATTTTCCTTCCTCACCCCTTAATTTTTATTTTATTTTTTTATGGATATCATCTCTTCTGATTCAACTCAATCTGTGCTCTCTGTCTATATGTGTGTGTGTATATGTGTGTGTGTATAATCCCTCCACCTACCCAAATACTGCGAAAAGTCTCAAGAGTTACAAATATTCTCTTTCCATGTAGAAATGTAAACAGGTCAGCTTTAGAAAGTCTTTTATGATTTATCTTTCCGTTTACATTTTCATGCTTCTCTTGATTCTTGTGTTTGAAAGTCAGATTTTCTATTCAGTTCTTGTCTTTTCTTCATGAATGCTTGAAAGTCCTCTATATCATTGAATGACCATTTATTCCCTTGAAGTATTATATTCAGTTTTGCTGGGTAGGTGATTCTTGGTTTTAATCCCAGTTCCTTTGACTTCTGGAATGTCCTATTCCAAGCCCTTCGATCCCTTAATGTAGAAGCTGCCAGATCCTGTGTTATCCTGATGGATTTCCACAACACTCGAATTATTTCTTTCCAGCTGCTTGCAATATTTTCTCCTTGACCTGGGAACTCTGAAATTTGGCCACAATATTCCTAGGAGTTTCTCTCTTCGGGTGTCTTTCAGGAGGTGAATGATGGATTCTTTCAATATTTATTTTGCCCTCTGGTTCTAGAATATCAGGGCAGTTTTCCTTGATAATTTCATGGAAAACAATGTCTAGGCTCTTTTTTTGATCATGGCTTTCAGGTAGTCCCATAATTTTTAAATTGTCTCTCCTGGATCTATTTTCCAGGTCAGTTGTTTTTCCTATGAGATGTTTCACATTATCTTCTATTTTTTCAAACTTTTGGTTTTGTTTTTTAACTGCTTGGTTTATGTCATAGTCATTAGCTTCCCTGAACTAGATTCTCTTTCTTAAAGAACTATTTTGTTCAGTGAGCTTTTGAACCTCCTTTTCCATTTGGCTAATTCTGCAAGGCTTTTTGGACCCCTTTTTCCAATTGAGTTAGCCCCTTTTTAAAGGTGTTATTTTCCTCAGCATCTTTTTGGTTCTCCTTTAGCAGGCTGCTGACTTGCTTTTCAAGCTCTTCTATGGCCTGAGCCTACTTTGTATTCATTTTGGGGGTGCTGGAGGCAGAGGCCTTGGCTTCCTCTGACAATATGCCTTGTTCTTCCTCATCCAAAAGGATGGCAGGAGGCACCTGTTCACCAAGAAAGTAACCTTCTGTGGTCTTATATTTTTCCCCTTTTTTTGGGCATTTCCCCAACCAGTTACTTGACTTCTGAATCCTTTGTCAGGAGGAGGGTCCTAGTGCTTCTCCTCTCCCCAGTACAAGGCTGAGGTTCAACTCAGCTGCTCAATTCCGCCAGAGGCTTTAAGCTGAGCTGCCTGGCCAGTGGACCCAGATTGCTTCCTCTACCACTGTAGCTGCCTCTGCCGCTGCCTGGAGCCAGTGCTGGGGGTCCCCGTTCCCTCTCACCCAGCTGGGAAAGCCCTCCCACACTGACCTTCGGAGCTTTCTTTGTTGCTTGTGGGTTGAGGGATCTGGGACCCTCCCTGCTGGGAATTCTGCCCCAGAGGTCTGTTTAGGTCTTATTCCTCCCAGTTCCCTGTGGCCAGGGTTAGGCTCTGCTCAGCTCAGCATCCCGTGAGATAGACCTTTCCTATCGGCCTTCCAGGTTACCCTTGGCTGAAAACCTCTTTCACTCTGTTGTTCTGTGGCTTCTACTCTTCTAGAATTCTTTGAGAGTCATTTTTTACAGGTATTTTGTGGGTTGTGGGGGAAGCGCTAGAATATATATGTCTTTCTACTCCATCATCTTGGCTCCATCCCCTAGCTGCCTTTTCCAAACTCAGCCTGCAAGCCTATGTGTGCCCTGGGTGCTCCATATGGACGGTTAGGACTTTTTATCAATGTGTCCAAACTCTTTTTCTTGCCAAGATTGCTCGGATGGATGAGGAGTTCCATCCATGGAATGCCCTTTCTTTGTTTAAAGGACAGTCATGCAGAGGGAAGGTCAGACACATTCCATTTGGCCCCTCTAGTAGCAGGGGGTAGATGTTGCAGAAGCCGATTTTGGCTCATTATGAGATACACTGTGGAATGATGAGGGTTCTCTGTAACTAGACATGGGCTGCCCCAGGAGGTGGTGAGCCTCCCCAAGGGTGAAGGTCTTCAGGACTGGGCAATGTCAGATGGGAGTTGGATTAGACTCTTGAGGTCTCTTCCTACTGACATTCTGTGTGTGACTGCTTTCCTCCTCCTTTAGGGGAGGGTCTCTGAGTGTCTTCACATCCTTGCAGGCTGCTTCAGTAAGGACCAGGTGTACTTGGATGGGATCCTGCGCATCTTGCGGCATCGGCAGAATATTGATTTCCATATGCTGACTGCTTTGGGCAAGGTGAGGCTGGTCCCATGGGAGGGGGCTCCATCTTCTCCCCTCAGGGCAACCCATAGGCCTGGCCTCATCCAGTGGCATCCCTGCTACAGGATCCAGACCAGTCCTATCATCTTATGACAGGCCTTGTGAGTATATCAGAATCTTTCCGGTGTGTTGCTGGCGCTCAGACCAGAGAGAGCTGCTGTGTGGTAGTGGACAGAGCACCAGCTTTGGCTTTGGAGTCACAGCACCAAGGGCCACAGGCCAGCTGGGCCATGGTGTAGCCATGCGACAGGAGGCAAGTCTCTGGACCTCTCTCCTCTTTAGTGATGGACAAGGTCCCTATAATCCTCTCTCTCTCCTCCTCCTCCAGGTCTCCTATGAGGACGTGAATCAGCTTCGGCCCCATGGAAAGCTGGAAAAGACTCGGATCCCTCACTTCATGCAGGACTTGACGCGGTACCATCAGCAGCTGGAACATATCATCACCACCAACCGCTTGGATGATGCCCAGCTGGATAACCTGTTGCCAGACTGAAGGGCTGAGGGTGGGGGTCAGGGGTTGGTGGGGTGGCTGGTCAGCTGGCTGGCCAAGTTTCAGGGGAAAGGAAGATCCTGGTCAGCTCCATCAGCCTGGCCAACAGTTCTTTGCCCTGGATATTGGGGAGCTGGGGGGATAGGCTGCATAATATATGCTTGAGCCCTGTCTAGAGGAAGTTCTGGAATCTGTCTTCAAGCCTAGAACAGAAAGGAAATTCCTCTTAGAAGGCCAGAAAAATAGATACCGAGACTGCCCTGTCCACATAGAATGAAGAGATCCCAGCAGGGATGAAAAAGAGAGATGACCTTGGTTTGGCTCAGTGAGGAAGGGAGAGGGAGCTGGCTCTGTGAATGTGTGTGCCTGTGAGGAAGGGGAATAAGTGTGATTGTGTGTGTAAGGTGTGGGTGGGGAGGGGGATGTCTCCTTGTGCATGAGACAAACACAGTAAGCTAACCCTATGCCTGCCATCCTGTGCTTCTCCCACCCTCTGCTGGCAGGGACTGATGCCCGCACCCGGACAGTCATTCTAGCCTCTTGGTGCTCTTAGACCCCTTGACGTCTACCTCTTGCTGGGCTTTTGTGGAGGACAAAACATCTATGTACCCTTCCCCAGCCAAGGCCCTAGCACTGCTGCTCACCTTCTGGGTGTACCCTTGCTCCTCGTTCCTCCACTCCGACATCTGACCTTTCACCCACACTACCGTCAGACTCTAGATCTCTCAGTGCCCAGCATTTCAACTTCCCCAACTTCCTGCCCATATACTCAATGAAGCAATTGAAAGAGAAAAAGGGGAATGGAGTGGATGGAGATGGCATGCTCATCCATGCACCCCAGCAGTTCACTTCAAGCATTTGCTGGGCATCGACTGTGCCCATTCCTGAGGGTAGAAGGATGAGAAACCAGGCTCCCTGTCCTCAGAGAGCTTGAAGCCTAATAAGGGAGGTAGGGCGGTCAGATATGTCTGATATAAGGTAGAATGTGAGAGGGACACAGGATGAATCCAGAAAAGTGGCTCTAAGGACATTGGGTAAAGACAGATGGTGGGAATGGCCTCTGTCACTCCTGCCTGTTGGGATACACAGCCTGGGTAGGAGAAGTGCACTTGGTTAGTGGTGTGTGAAGAGGATGATGCTCTATGATCTTTGCTCCTCTTCCCCCCTCCTTTTCCTGCTGCTCCCTCAGACTTAAGTGGGAGTTGCCAGGAGTTCCGTTCCCTAGGATGAGGCCGAAGTTTGGATTCAGTCAAAGGGCCACACTTGAGGACCTAGAGAGCCACATTGTGGCCTTGAGGCTTCAGGTTCCCCACCCCTGTCCTTGGAGAGCTATGTTGTCCCCCTTTCCCTAACACACACCCCACCTTAGGGGAAAGTTTGTGAGTCCATATAGAATATTTTTTAGGGGTAAGGCACTGTGCTGAGGCCTGTGGAGAGATCGGCCTCTGCATCTGTCTGACGGGAAGGTGTCTTCTACCCTCAGGGACCTCCCCATCTCCAGGGACCTCCAGCCTTGTCTTCTCTTTGTCCTGAGTTTATGCCCAAACTTGGATTTTAGCGATGCATTTTACTAGGTGTATTGATACATTTGTGAACTAAATGAAAGTATAATTAGGTGACTTGAACTATCTGAATACTGAATTCAGGGAATTAGTGAATCAATGCCAGCTTGAAGGGGTGTGTTCATGGGCCACAGCAAGTCTTGGTCTTTGGCCCTATTTTGGTGGTTTTTAATCAGTGATGTGAATGAAGGCACTAAATTTCTGAATGTAAGGAAGAAAGCTAATATATGGATGGTAGAATCAGGATATAAAGAGGCCCAGACAGTCTGGAACTAATAATGGAATTTAATATGGATTCATTGGTGCAAAACCCTGTGCCAAATGCTGGGGTCACTAATGTTATTGAGGTGTTTACAGTCTAATGGTGGCAGGGGATAAACAGAGAGTCTTCACTTGGTGGGTTATTTGGGGTTTTGTGCCATCTACCTCACAGGGTGGTTGTGAGGACACACCGTGTCTTCACTTGTTACAGAGATGGCAGCAGTTAACTGGCTAATAGATGTATTGAGGAGAATGCTGGCTTCTAGGGTGAAATTGATGCTGTGTCAAACCATAACCCTGTTGTTGACCACCTCTGATGCTGGGCAGGTCTCTTCTAAGGCTCAGTTTCCTCTTCTGTAAACTGGAGAGCCACGAGTTTTAGAATGTTCTTAGGCTTTGGGCACCCTGTTTGATGCAGGGCCTGATTGTGACTTTGGAGGATGGAGTGACCAGCCACCTCTCAGAATGTTTTGGGACACATGCATATGTGATCCACCAATAGTGTTAACTCACACAAATGCAGTATTTACAGTGATTTCCTCAACCATGCTGGGACCTTTTAGAGATGAGCAGGAATGGAAACAGTATCAGTTTTGTTTTACAGAGTAGTACCCAGCTCCGATGGGTGAAGTAATGTCCAAGGTCACTGTGTCAGAGGCCGCACTAGAATCCTTCCACCTTCTGTAGACGCATGGCCATCACCAAAGCAAACAGTGCATGTTGCCTTTTTGTTCGTGACTTATTTTCCAGTTCAGAGGTTGGTATTTGTGTTGATCTGATTTCCTCAGAAAACAACTGTTGGAAGATGGGCAGGAGACCAGATAGATGGTGTATTTTGCCTTGACCCTGTCTTCAAGACCCCAAGCCATCTCCAACCTGGCCTGGTCAGTAATTTCAGCAGGGCCTCTCCTGGTGGTGCCCTTCATAAGTTCAGTGCTGCTAGTAACGGAGTTATTGCTGAGGACTCTTGGCCCTGTGGAAGGAAAAGCCTTGAACCCCTGATTCCATTGCCCTCCATCCTGTACCTCACCAGGAAACATTTTTGTTTTGCCATTTCCACCCCTACCCCCATCCCAGGAACCTAAAACAATGATCAGACTTCCCAGAAACTTAGGTCACTACTCGTATCTCAACCCCATAGAGAAGAGGCCCTGACCCATGACAGGGGAAGGGGTCAGATTGTTCTGTTGTGATCCCTTGGAGAATGTCCAAGGAATTATCAGCTTCCTTTTTGCTCATCTCTAGAACAAGAGGGTTGGACTAGATCCCTAAGGTCTCTTCTACCTCGAAATCCAGTGATTCTCCACTAGCAAGGAGAATCAAAATCAATAGGGAGGTTTCCCTGGAGGCTAGTCTTGATGTGCCCCATGGATGCCCAGACAGCTGCCCCAGCAATGCCTTTGCCTGGAGACTCCTGTTGTTTACTACTGGCCTAGCTGAGGAGCACAGGCTCAGGTGCTGTCATGAGATTCACTTTAACTGAACATACATTTAGCACCTACTACACAGGTCAGGGTTGGAGGGATTACCCTAACTCCTTGTATGTTGATGCCTGGAACTGGAAATGAGTTTTTATTCCTCCCCTAGAAAGGAGGGGCAAGAGAAACTTTGGAATAAAATTATTTTTGATCTTACTCTATCTCTTGGCTTTTTTTTTTTTAATGTTTCCTTGATGTCTTTTGTTGTCACATCACAATCATTTCAGCCCCATATCTAGATCAAACACACCATTGTGGCAGAAACAGTTAATGTAGAAACCTGTAACAGTATTTTAACAATGTGTAAAATAGGCTATGCTGGTCCTCTCCGCCTCTCCCCTGAAAGAGCTGCTCTTTCTATGACACCTTCACCAGGCTCCCAGTTCCAAACTTGCCTCCTTTAGTGCCATCTTCATTAATGTTATTGTGGTCCTGGGGCATTTTGTTCTCCTGGCTCTGCTTATTTACCCTGTGTAGATTTGTATAAATCTTCCCATGTTTCTGAATACTTGATATTCATTTCTTACTGCACAATAATATTCCATTGCATTCACAGACAAGTTTGTCCAGCTATTCTCCAATTTATAGGCACTTTCTCAGTCACCTTAAAGTACAGAGATGCTGCTTTGATTACTTGGGGCTAGATTGGACCTTTTTTTCTGACTTTGACTTCCTTGGGGCATAGGTCCATTAGTGAGTTCACTTCATGAAAGGGTATAGACAGTTTAGCTCCCCCCCTTTTTTCAATGAAGTCACAAAGTATTAAGTGTGTCCTGTGTGCCAGGCACCAGGCCAAGCAGTGGGAATGCAAATGCAAGCAGGAAGAGAGAGTCTTTGCCCTCAAGAAACTTATTTCCCTTTTAGTTTAGTATTTTTCCAGTTGCATATAAAGACAATTCTGACATTGGTTTTCAAAATTTTTGAGTTCCAAATTCTCTCTCTCCCCCAAGAAGGCAAGCAATTTGATATAGGTTATACATATACAATCATGGAAAACACTTCCGTATTAGTCATGTGAAAGAAAACAAACCAAAAAGAAAAAACCAGGAAAAGTAAAAAAAATACTCTGCTTTGATCTGCATTCAGACCCCATCAGTTTTTTCTCTGGAGATGGATAGCATTTTTCATCATGAGTCCTGGATTGTATTGCTGAGAAGAGCTAAGTCATTCACACTTCTTCACTGAATAATATTGCTGTTACTGTGTACAATGTTTTCCTGGTTCCATTCACTTTGCATCAGTTCTTGTTAGTCTTTCTGAAGTTGTCCTACTTATTCTTACAGCAGTATAGAATTTCATTATAATTATATACCCCAATTTGTTCTGCCATTCCCCAGTGATGGCCATCCCTTCAATTCTTTACCACCACAAAAAGAACTATAAATATTTTTGTACAAAGAGGTCCTCCCAAACCCCTCTTTTTTTGGATCTCTTTGGGATACAGTCCTAGAAGCAGTATTGTTGGATCAAAGAATATGTACAGTTTTATAGTCCTTTGGGCATAGTTCCAAAGTGCTCCCCAGTATGGTTGGATCAGTTCCCAACTCCACCAATAATGCATTAGTGAAGGAGCTTGTGTTTTAATGGTGAAGTGGAAGGGGTAGTGCCTCATGGGGTATGGTGGATGTCTAGAGTGAGGAGTGCAACCTGAAGAGGACTGAAGACCTGGCAGACCTGGACATCCTTCTTAAAATGGATATTCTGGGAGAAAGTTGGAGGAAGAGAATATAGGACAAAGAATGCATCCAAAGTGAGAAGTCTAGGGGTGAGTAAACCCTTCTAGGATGAAAAAACAAACAAGTTCCTGTGATATGATAAAGTCTGGAAACTAGGACTTCAGTCTGGAAATGAATTCCAAAGTGACATCTAGAACAGCTGGTCTCTGCCACCAGTAATAGTGTGCCTGTCTTCCCACACCTCCAACATTGACTATTTCCATTTGTGATCATCTTTGCCAATTTCTATGGGATGAGGTGAAACCGAGTTGTTTCACAATGTGTATTTCTCTTATTGGTTGTGTTATGAAACACATTTTCATATGGTTCTTTATATTTTGTAATTCCTTTGAAAACTTTGCTCTTTGACCATTTACCTTGGCTCTTGACCTTGGAAATAAGAGGGATAGGATGGAATCACTAATCTGAGAGGGACGATTGGGCAGTAAAGGACTTTGTAGATCACTGGCCCCACATTAACAAGAAAAGCCCAAGTACTCAGGAAGCTTCAGTTTACCACTCCTATAATTTGGCAAGTCCCACCCACCTAGCCATTTTTCTTATATCTTAATATCTTTTTTAAAAAAAAACAATCCTTCCCAGAAATAGGAATTCAACAACTGACCCCATCCTCTCCCCACCCCATCATGAGAGGCAAGAGGTAGAAAGCTGGCCTTGGAATCAGGAAGTTTTTCAGTTCTTGCCTGGGATATATATCCCCTATGTAGCCCTAGGCAATTCATTTACCTTAGTGCTCCAGGCAACTCAGACATTAAGTAGCAGAGAAGGTGCTAACCTACTTTGGTCAGGGATCGTAGATTTCCATTTACTAGGGCCTTCAAAGCCATTGAGTCTAATCTTCATTTTACAAATGAGAAAAGTGAGGCAAAGGGCAGTTAAATAACTTGCAGGTGGTCACAAGTAAGTGTCTAAGGCAGGATTTGAGTTCTTCATCTTCCTGGCTCTAAGCCCAGAGTTCTATCCACTGTACCTCCTAACTTTCTAGGATGAATTTCCTCAATTGGGAGGTTCTTATGCCTGCAAAACCAAAAGTTCAATCCAGTTCCAATCCAGACCCCTAAAGGTTTCATATATGTGGACTTTGCTAATTGCCTTTCAAGTCTCAAATTAGTTGTGTGACCTTGAATGAGTCATTTCCCTTCTCCAGGCCTCACTTTCCCCCACTGTAAAATGGCAGAGTTGAGCTCTTCTACCTCAGGAGTCCATAAGTCTCCTCAGCCTCCTCTCTAACATCAGGAAAGGCAGTTCCTTCTCTCACATTTAAGGTTGGTGCTCAAGTGTCCTACTTTCTCCAATATAGCTCTTACTCTAACTAGTTGGCCTAGATGTTCTCTATGGTTTTATTACCGATATGAGGAACTCCAGTGGGGAAAGTCCCTCTACTAGTGCAGATCAGCACCTGCTCAACCACTCACATGTAGATGTTATTGGTCCTCTTCTACAAGGAAGGTTGAACAACACCAGTCTTCGAGAGTTACCTGGGACCCAGAGCAGTTAAATAATCTGTTCAGAATCACACAGCCAGAGGCATGATGTGACCCTAGGTTTTCCTGACTCCAAGGCCACTGTCACACTGTCTCTCTGTGGTCAAAGGATAATATATTTACATCAGGAAGGGATTGTAGAGGTTGGGTAGTCCAACATCATTATTTTACAGATAAGAAAACAAACCCAGAGAAATTTGGCCAGGGTGACAGTAAATGACCAAGACAGGATTTGAACCCAGCCCTCTTTCCACTACACCATGCCCTAGAGGTTCCTCTGGTAATTTGTGTCCTAAGATATCCTCTAGTTCTAAGAATTCTTCCATCTCTGATGTTTTATGTTTTAAAGTCCTTTATAGTTTTGACATCCTATGTCCCAAGGACTTCCAGCTCTGATATTCTATCAACTGTGTTCTGGCCCCCTCTGCTCAAGTCTCTTCCAGCTATCTTAATCTTTAGACCATGTTCTAATATTCTTTGTTCTAAGATCCTCTCTGGTTCTAACAACCCATTTTGCTGAGGTCACGAAAGGAGGGAATGTAGAGAAAAAAAGAAGAGGGCCGGGATAGAGCCTCAGGAGGCACCCAAAATTAGGGGTCTTGACGTGGATGATAAGGGCAAAAGAGACCGAAAAGGATTGATCTGACAGGTAAGAGGACCAGGGGAGATCAGTATCACAAAAACTGGGGGAGGAAAGAGTATCCAGGAGAACACAATGCCAAAGTCTGCAGAGTGAACAGAAAGGATGAGAACTGAGAAAATTTGGCCCACACACTCAAGAGGCAGAAACAGAGAGAAATTTCAGTTGTGTGATGAGGTTGGAGATCAAACTGCAGATGGTCTAGGGGGTTTAGAGGAGCGGAAGTAGAGAGTAAACACTTTTTTCTTAAATTAAAATTTTTTTTGAAATTTCTTGACTTTATAAACACTAAATTAAAGCAGCATTTCTGTACACATTATAGAACGGGGGAACTTGTACATTAAACTGCAAATCTATTATACAGTATGCTTTTCTTTGAAAGTATATAATAAATACATGTAACTTTCAAAGCTATCTTGATTTTCTGTGATTCCTTCTGGCTTTTTTTTTTCTGTTCTCATTTTGGAAGAGGAACTTCATCCCTAAAACCTTTTCCCTCCCATTTAAACAAAACTATTGTAACAAAATAGCATGAACAAGAAGATAAATTCCTCTACTAGCCAGGTACCAAACTGCCTCCCTCATTTTGCATCACTTCTCTCAGGAAGTGGATTGGTAATTACATTTACCAGAGTTTCATGCTTAGTTATAATTATTAATTGGGGACTTCCTTCCCCTTCTTATACTTTAATCCTTTCTTCTACAAGTAAGAGAGGAGCATCATTAGCTCTAGTTATCTATTCTTGATGCAGTGTGCTTTCCTCTGTCCTCTTCCCTTCTCTCAAAAACCAATCACAGGTTCTTACCTTTTCTTTCTTTCTTTTTGAATACCATTCATGATCCACCCTCTGAGATTGGACTTCATTTTGCTTGTAATTTATTCTTCCCTGAGTTGGTCCTCTCTCTTATTTCTCTTTCCTTTCTCTCCTGCTTTCCTCCTATTCCCCTGTTAAGCAAACTGTATTTCTTTACCAAACTGTTTGCATGTTCTATCCTTTGACCTGTTCAAATGCAAGCGAAATACAAATGATACTCAGCACCCCCACCCTTTCCTCCTCATTTGTAAAAGTTTTCTACTTGTACATCCAGAATATGCGAGATAGCAAGCCCCGCCCCGCCCCCCCCCCCCCCCCCCCCGCACTTCTTTCCCTTTTCTTCTTTTACAAAACATAAGAAACAAAAACAAAAAACATTCCTAGGGTTGGTATTGGTTTTTTTTTTTTTTGTCTTATTTTGTTTCGCTACTGTAGTAGCAGAAACTCTCAAGACACAAATGTGAAAGAGGAAAATGACTCCAAAACAGCTACAAGCAAAATCTCAGAGAAAAACACATCTTGGGCATAAACTCAACTGGAATTCCTGGAAGAGAAGAAGATTAGAAGAGGAATTAGTCCACAAAAAAAACTCTTAGGATATACAAAAATATTTTTAGCTCTTTTGAGGTGCCCATAAATTAGGGAATAGATGAATAAGTTACAGTATAGAAACGTGATGTAATACTATCATGCTTATCAGTGGAATGACTAAGCAGCATTTCAGAGCACTGATTATGAAACATGCTACCACCCCCCCCCAGCCCTTCCACCCCCCAATAGAGAGGGGAAAGACTCAGAATGCAGAATGAGAAATATTTTTGGCCAATGTGGAAATCTGATTTGACTGTATATGTTTGTAATGTGTATATATTACACAATATGCATACACACTATACATACATATTTATCTATGTGTATCTACATATAAAACTGATTAATATTCCAAAGAGTTTTCCAGCTCTAAATCCTATGTTTCCATAATCCTTTGACAGTTTTCTCTTCTCATTTTCCCATGCTCGTGGTATGGTAAGATAGTCCCAACTTGAAGAGTATTCCAGCCACTGTGAGAGTCAGCATGGAACTTCCAGAAAAATATAAAGACCTCAACCTCTTTAGGACAAGTTCTTTGGCTCTTTGGGATGGATCCTCCTGCATGGAGAGAAGTATGCACATGGGAGTGTCACCAGTGTTGAGGAGGAGAGAGCTCTTTTCCAGGACAAACAAAGCTGGAGGGCTGATCAGGATCATCTACAGCCCTGTGAGGATGGTGTAGGATAAGTAGGTCTTGGGAACTGACATCAGACTCTAGGAACCAGTCAGCCTAGAGTATATGGACAGGTAAAGATCAGGGAAGGGACTTCCAAGCGTCAATCAATCAATAAACATTTATTAAGCACCTACTATGTGCCAGGCACTGTGCCAAGTGCTGGAGATACAAAAATAGGCAAAAGACAATTCCTTCCTCTGAAGACCTCACATTGCAGAACTCAAGCATTTGAGACCCCATTCCTACATCAACACTTCCCACTATAATGTGTGTGTGTTCAGGTCCTTTGTTGCTGAAGAAGACCATGCCACCAGAGAATTGATGACATGACTTGCACATGACTTTGTTTTGAGTGAGGGAGGGCTGTGCAGGTCACCAGCCTCACTTCTCCTCCAGAGCCATCTGAATCCAGTGACCAGATATTCATCAGGATGACTGGAGATGACCCAGGATGAGGTAGTTGGGGTTAAGTGACTTGCCCAAGGTGACATAGCTAGTGAGTGTCAAGTGTCTGAGGTGAGATTGGAACTCAGGTCCTCCTGAGTTCTGCACTGGTGCTCTATCCACTGTACCACCTAGCTGCCCCTCTCACTATAATATGACTGGCCTAGAGCAGCAGGTACTCAGGCAAAGAGAGCTCTATATGCTAAAGATATAGGGCTCAGGGATGGCATAACGACTAAGAAACTAGTAGACAAGGGTCTAGTTTTCCAACCCTCTCACTTTTCCTAGGAAACTGAGTTTGTTCCTCTTTTAGCAGGGTCTGACTCATTAAGTCTCCAAAAGGAGAGATCTTGGAGTGCTGTGGGCACCTGTCAGGAAAGGGAGGTAAGGAGCACCTCTATGGGGGCCCTTCTCAAAAATCTGCCAAAGGAGATTGAAGGTCCCCATCATTGGACCTCTCCGAAAGATTTGGATTGCTCCTCACAGTAGCATCAATAAATGAAATCTAAGACCTTAGAACTAAAGGGACCCTAAGTTTGCTGTCTATATCCAGGGATATAAAGTAATTTGCTCCAGGTCATACACCTAGAAAACTCCAGTTTGGGAAGCAAAAAGATTTCCTGACTTCCTCTCTGGTAGTACTGAGGCTAGGAATTCCCTCACCTGGGGGAAATTCACCCTATCAGATGGGAAAATGGTCTGTAGTATGGACTACCTCCTCCTCTTCATGGAGGAGGTAGGTAGAAATCATGGGAGATGGTAAAGTAACTAGTTGAATGACCAAGGTATTCAAAGGGCTAAGGGGAGTTAAGGTTGAGAAGATTTTAAGACAGGTAGTAAAAGTATTGGGGAGGAAGAAGTATGACTTTGAACTCCATGGATGCCATTCACAAGAAACTGGATAGGATGGACCGCTCATTAAAGAAGAAGTTAGTTGCCAAGTGATGAGGGTAGAAAGAAAACTGAATGAGGCAGTGAGGAAACAAGAATTGGACCAATCTCATGTCCCCGCCCTATGTATCAGGAAGTGTGAAATAAGGGGCAGCAAGCATGATGAGTGGTAGAAGATGTGGGGTCTTTAAGAGAAAGCCAGGTTTCAGAAAGACACCAGATGATGGAAGGAAGGTGAGAGAAAGTGATCGAGGTGTAGATTTTAAAAGCAAAGGAAAATTCCAGAGGATACAAGGAAAGGAAGGACAGAGGATGAGCTTATTTGTGAGGGAGGAGGCAAAATGGCTGTTAGTGAGTTCTGCCTTAGACTCCTATCTCCCCCTCCCCCCAACACACATTGATCCTATTGCTCCCATCAGTCCCACCTACAAGGCCTGGGACACCTGGTGAGGTAGCATATCTAGGATAATCTGCCTGGGTGGAACCAAGACCTGATGGAGTCTGTATTCCATTGGGGATGAAGGATGAGCATCCTCCTCATCGTCAGGAAGAAACTGGGCTGAAACCCTGGTCATGCTAGCTCTTACAGGCTGTGTGTTATATGGCACATTGTTCTCAGGAAATATAATTCCAACCTTGAGAAACTACAGCTGAGTCCATGAGAAATGGGTGCTCTGCCCCTCTCATCTCCGCTAAAGAGACCCAAGCATAATGTTAGACTGGACTCATTCCTGGAAGGAACTTGGCCTTTAATGAAAGGGGTCCAGCTTCCTTTTCTCACACTCCCTATATCCTGACACCTCAGGGACAAGTTCACTCATAGCTTAGGTTATAGGTTATTTTTATTAGGTTATTTCCAGAGTTTCTCCAAAAATGGAGAGAAAAAAACCCTCAATGTATAATCTGAATCAAGAATGTGATGAATAATTTATTCCTATACATAGAATAGTTACTATAACTTGTGTTAATAGAATGACTTAAAATAGTATTCAGCAACTTAACATACAACTGCATAGTATTCAGCAACTTAACATATAACTACATAGTATTCAGCAACTTAACATATAATTACATTGTATTCAAGCAACTTGACATTTGACTATCTCGTATTCAGCATCTTAACATGAGTACAATGTATTCAGAGGCTTAACATATGACTACATAGTATTCAGCAGCTCAACATGACTACAGTTACAATGTATTGGGAATCTAAAACATCATCATAACATAAAGTAGTTTGCAAGACTGCTGACTGGGGATTTTAAATTGTCTCTCTGTTCTCCAAATAAACCCAGTACTTGTCTGCTGGTAATGTGGCCAGGTAAGGCCAAGTCTCTTTTCAGTGGCCACCTTCTCCAAGAGCACTGAAGTCTATACTGGAGATGTCTCCTTTGCAGCTATTCAGATCCAAAAGAACGGGATGCATGACTGCTGCATCTCTGGAACTCCAGGCTCAAATAAGTTCATCTCTGGATAGGTACCCACCCGTTCATCAGAAAAGTAGTCCAAATCCAGGTTCAGATTTACCTGACAAGGGCATGTCTTTATATGTTGTGTATTTGTGGCCACCTGGAGGTTGGAGTGGGAATTAGGGCAGCCTGCTCCTTTTCTCTCCACCATTACCCTCTTAAGAAAAACCTTGACATAGTCCTGACATGATTTATAGCTGCCAAGGAAGAGAGGTTGAGGGGGTATTTGCTTCTGTTTATACCCACTGAATCATCAGTTCTGGCCCCACAGCAAATAAGACTCTCATCTCAGTGTGAAACTAGGAATTTCGCTTTAGCTCTGACTCATAAATGGCTAGAAACAGGCCCCCAAACTTCTGGTCAACCAGAACCAGGAAGGGTAAATCTGAATATACTCCATGGATTGGTCCCAATGGGCCAATTTGACTCTACTACACAGTGCAAAAGACTGCTGGCTCTGAATGAGAAAGTGAGGCTGGTGACCTCACACAGCCCTTCCTCATTCAAATCAAAGTCCACTGCAAGTCATGTCATCATCTCCCTGATGTCATGGTCCTCTTCGATAACAAAGGACAAACACAACACAGTGCAAAAGGCATTTAGGTGGCACTATGGATACAACACTGGACTTGGAATCAGGAAGAGTCCTTTTCTTGAGTTCAAGACTGACCCCAGGAACTTACTAGCTGTGTGACCCTGGGCAAATCACTCTACCCTATTTGCCTTAGTGTCCCCATCTATCAAATAAGCTGGAGGAGGAAATGGCAAACCACTCCAGTGTCATTGCCAAGAAAACCCCAAATGGGGTCACCAAGAGTCAAACATGGCTGAAGAAGATTAAACAAAAACAAAAACACGATGCAAAAGATCACTGAAATAACATGAGGCAACATAGTTGAAAGAACACCACATTTTGGGGTTCTGCCACAAACTAACTGGGTGACCCCAAAGTGATGTAACCTCCTCCAACTTCAGCTTCCTTCTCTCTAAAAATAGGAGCATTAATATTTGTCCCACCCCTCTCACAGGGTTGTTATATCATTCCCACCCTAGATAGATAGAACCCTCCTTTATATTTCGCTGGTTTCTTTCTGGAACTGTGTATCAGTGAATCAGAGAGGTAAGAGGAAGCGCCCAGAACTGCAGATGTTGTAAGATGTTGAACTGAACAAGATAGTTTAAAAAAACAAAGATGGGCAGGGAATAAAACCACCAAGAGACAATCTTGCTAGTCAACTGTACAACCCATTGTAGCAGAATCTACAACGATGAGACAGGAATGAAACCACACACTAAAAGAGTAGGAACTTGGGATTTTGTGTGTACAGTTCAGTCTTGCCCCTTTGACTACTTTCTCAGACGTTATCCTGAGAAAAAGGCTACTGGTCTACCATTCCATTCCATTCCCTTCCCTTCCTGTTATCTAGTCAAAAATGAAAAGGCTTCTAAGACACTGAAAGAACCTGTTAAGGCAAAATGCCCACAACTTCTGGTTGCTTGTGGCTCTTATCAGAGCTACTGAGCTGCTGTGTTGGACCTGAGTTGGCAGCTTGAGTTAGACCCCACATAGTTAAGCTGAGACAGATCCTAGAGAGCCATGGTGATTGTAGTAGAGATCCAGAGTAGGGGATGGGCAGGAAAGGGTGGGCAAAATGCTGGGGATGTAAGAGGCACCAGAGACCACACCAGCGTAACCCGAACAGGACTGGCTCTTGCTATGGAATTCTAACAATGATCAGGCCAGGTGATTAGCCAGTCCCTGGTGCTTCTCCCCTATTTCCTCTGATTGTTGCCTTCAATGCCAGGAAATTTCAAATGTACAGCTTCTTCCCTCCCCCCTAAGCCTTCTCTCTCTCTCTCAGGTCATGAGGGTGGCCATGCAGGTGTGGCTAGGTGATCACTCTCCAGAATAGCTCTTAACAAGCATCTTACACATTTTATTTATGCAATAAAAAAGTGTTTGGTTGCAATATGGATTGCCTGAGAAATGATAGGAAATACCTTAGAGAGAAGAGAGCTAGGGTTGGAGAAGGCCTAGTAAGCTTGATGGCATTCTAAAGTCAGCTAAAAAGAAGTTATATGAAAAACGATGGAGTGAGGTCAAAGGGAATCTCTCACCTGTGACTCTGGTGAACCAAACAGATTTCCATAATTTGAATATTTTAGAACAATATTCCATTTTCATTCCCTTAAGTCAGGGGTTTTTAACCTGGGGTCCGTTGGCTACTTGGATAGATTTCAAGGTGTCTATGAACCTGGGTGAGAAATATATGAATATGTACATATATATACACAAACACACACATATCTTTATTAACCTATCCTGTAACTGAAATTTAGCATTTCCTTTAATTAATGATTTTTTAAAACACCATTGATTTTATCAGAATGCCAAAGTGGTTCATAAAATAGAGAGAGGGAGAGGGAGAGGGAGAGGGAGAGGGAGAGGGAGAGGGAGAGGGAGAGGGAGAGGGAGAGGGAGAGGGAGAGAGTTGAAAACCCCTGCTCAAGATTAATATTGAATATATCCCAGGAGACATGTGCTGAGCCAGCTCAAAGGGAAGGCTGGAGTGCCCTCTGGTGATCATAAAGGACATTGCAGCCTTTGGAATGCTGTTTTTGAAAGTATCATCCCCTGGTGGTCAAAATATATATTACACTCTTAAGGTTGTTAAACTAGTGAATAGTTAAATGACAACTTGGCTTTTCTGTGGGTGGCAGAAGGCAGGGCAGTGAGGCAGAGGTGAGTTGGTTCTCATCCTGCAGCAACACAACTGTCCTACCTTCATGAAGGGCAAGTTTCTGGTCTGAGGTCACTTTGTCCAACAGGGGGATTCTCATTACTTTCCTTCCCCCTTCCCCCACCCCGAGACACCCAGGAGATGAAAGATGCTTGTCTGGGCACCATGAGAGCTGAAGCTACTGCACTGAGAATCTGCTTGGCCCTGGAGTCATGGGGCTCCTGAGCTCCTCTGACAATCAGCTAAGGATCCACACTCTCCCCTTGGGGAATGAAATTGTGATCTTGGGGGGAGGAGGAAGTGATAGGTCACCTTTGCCAGGCACTTTGGACTATGAAGCCCCAGAACTTTCCCCAGAGAAAGATAATGTGTGAACTCTGACTTCAGCATTGCTCCTGTTGCTGCCAGTGTTGACAGCCATCTGGTCCTTCTCTTAAATGTTGAACAGACACATAGGGGGAGTCTCAATACTGTGTTTATTCTTCTTCTTGTGGTAAATGGACCTAAACTGTAATGCCAATATGACTTACTTTTGGGTAACACAAAATTGGGATGGAGATAAGAATCTTTCATTCATTCATCACTCATTCATTCAAGGTTTTATCAAGTCTCCACTCTGTCCCAGGCACTGAACTAGGTGAATAAGACACGATGGATTTTGAAGTTTTCCTGGACTACATTCTGAAATGAGAGTGGGTGGGGAGAGATAAGGTTTGAGCCACAGCTTTGATAGATTTGTGAACGTGACTTGGGGGCAGGTAGATGGCACAATGAATAGAGTGTTGGACCAAGAAGACATGTCAAATCTAGCCTCACATCCTTCCTAGCTGCTGACCCTGGGAAAGTCATTTCACCCTATTTGTCTCAGTTTCCTCATCTGTCAAATGTGCTAGAGAAGGAAATAGCAAACCATTCCACTATCTCTGCCAAGAAAGCCCCAAACGGGGTCATGAAGAGTTGGACACAACTGAAAAACTACTGAACACAACTGTGACTCATCCTTTCACATTTGTAAAGCCCTAGACCAAACTGCAGGAGAACCTGGGCCAACATAAATGGCCAGAGTAGGGTGGGGTATATTTGTCAGAGATAGGACAACTTTCTAACTATCCTACTAGAAAGATGGGGCAAACTCCTCCTTCTTCTATTTACCTTTATTGATAGTGACTAAACCCTCACTTCCCATGGCATGATCAATTCTATGTAAGGATTTAATGAGATAATGGGCATGAAAATGTAGAAATGAGAGCTAGGACAATACTGCCTAGTTTTGTCTTTTATCCTCAGCATCTGACAGAGCTCTCCTAGGTCCTGGGTAAAGACAGTTTGAGGGGACAGGAAGAAAATATTTATAAGGCAGAGGATTTGGAGCTAAAAGAACCATCTAAATCAGTCTTTCTGTCATTATTCTCTATGCCTGGAATGTTCTTGCTCCTCACCTCTTTCTCTTGGAATCTCTAACTCCTTTCCGAAATTCAGTTCAATTGCTATCTCCTATAAAAAGCTTTTTCCCAATTCTTGGTTTACATTTTGTTTATATGCTATGTTTACTTATCTGTAAACATATCTCCCCCTTCCCACTCAAAGAAGAATGTAAACTCCTTGAGAGCAGAGACTATATCACTTTTGTATTTCTATCCTCAGTGCCTAACACAGTGCCTGGCACATGGACATTTAGTACATGCTTTTTGATTGTTGATCCAATCCTTCTCACTTTTCAGAGGAGGAAATTGAGTTTCAGAGAAGGGCAGATAGGTCATGTCCCTAGGAAGGAGGCTTTTTTTGCCTTCATATGTACTTTGCTCAGCCCCCACCAGCCCCCATTCCCAACCGTAACATTGCTCCTTAGAGCAGGGCTATCAGACTATCTATCAGTCAATATGTATTAAAGTTTCTCTGGGGATGCAAATGCAAAAGGGACCTCCTTTCAAGGACCTGGCATTCTCCCACCTAGAAGGATACAACACATGTCACTGAGTAGTAGCCCAGGAAGGGAGCTGTGAATTAGCCAGTCATAGCAATTGTGAGTTGACCCAACAGGCAGTACTTTCATATTCTTTCCAAGTAGCCATAGTAATACTGATTTGGTTGTTTCCTGAAAAAGAGGTAGAAATCCAGGTATGAAAGGAGCAGTACTTTTTTTGGAGTTTGGGTGCCCAAACTTGACTTTTGACTTTTGTCCTGCCACTGGACCTTGATGACTCAGGAAGAGAGGGTGAGGCTGATAACTTTGTGTAACTCTACCTCACTTGAATACAATTCATACATGAGTCAAGACATCACCAGTGATGTCACTGATCCTCTCTGAAGGGCATACAATAGCAAGAGGGAGCAGAGACAATACCAGGCCGGTGGCAAGATGCTGCCCCAGCCTCCTCCACTGGGGGTCCACCTCAGCCTTCTTCTTCTCTAACTTCTGTTCCAAGGGGTTGGAAGTTTCTTTGTCTGTAAGATGGGTCTAGTGATACTTCCAACTCTCAACCTCAAGGGACTACTATAAGGAGCACGCTTTTTTAAACCTATAGAAATGGAACCTATGACTTTTTATCATTAATAATTATATCAATCCAATGCTGCTCTGGACTCTTTATTAAGAGTTTATTTGAATGAAATAGAAGCAACCCCAGGCCCCAAGCCTTAGCTGGGCAGGAACTCCTGAGGCTGGGTGCCCCAACCTGAGCACTCTCCTATCCCAATGATGACCTCACTCCCTGGTATAGCTGGTAGGATGGGGCAGTGGTCATTTCAATTGGCTCCATCAGAAATCTAGAGGAGACAAAATAAGAAAAAAGTTGAGGGGAAAGGGGCTCCAGAGATAAAGTACTCCCCCTTCATCCTCTCCTCTTCCTCCTTTCCATTCTCTCTTAGACCATACCCTCATCTGCAGCAGCACCTTCTCCATCATCTTCTACTACATCTCCATGCTCTGGTTCTGGCTCCATGGACCACTCTGAAAGATCATTGTTTTCCAGGTTCTGTGGCTCTGGCTCTTCTACCACCTCATTTGCTGACTCATTATCTTCTACGCTTTGTGACTCTGGTTCTGGATCCTTCGAATACTCTTGGTCCTCAAGAGTGTCCAATTCTGCTGCCTCTGAGACCTGCGATCCCTCCACACCATCAGTCTTATCCTCATCTGCAGAATTAGGAACCCCAATACACGTACCCCCACATGAAATCTTCCTCTCGTCATTCACAAAGCATGAATCATGACTTCTCTGGTGATGATGGCTATACCCTGGATGGGGAAGGTGATGGAAGAAGAGAGAAAGGAAGTGATAAGATTCTAGTCTATCAGTTCCCTTCCCATACAAGAATCTCTCTCTAGTTGCCCTCCTTCCTCCTGCCCTGGCCCCTTTCCCTTCTCTGCTCTTGCCTGCTTTGGAAAACCTAACCCTACCCTCTTCTTCATGGACCTCCTTACTCTCCTTTGAGAGGGATAGAAGGAAATGCAAGTCTCTTTAACTCATAAAATAGCAAAGTTGAGAGCATGTCAGAATATGGAATGTTCCATCTAGAAGAGACCTTAGATCAATGGATAGAGTGCCAGGCCTGGAATCATGAAGACTTGACTACAAATCCTGCTTCAGAAATTTACCAGCTGTGTGACCCTGGGCACTTAACCTCTCATCCTCAGTTTCCTCATCTGTAGTAATAATAATGTAGTAATAATAGCACCTACCTCATAGGATTGTTGTCAGGATCAAATGAGGTGATATTTGTAAAACACTTTGAAAACCTTAAAGCTCTATAGAAATGCTAGCTATTTTTGTATCATAGAATGCCAAAAAGCTAAAAGATTCTTTGTATGTCCTCCAGCCCCTTCAGTGGGGGACTTCCACTCTGAAAGGAGTTCTCTCCCAAAGAGAAAACATAAATACTAACGATCTCGAGAAGCAGAACAATTGTTCCACCATTGTTTTCTCTAACTACTAAATGAAATTTAGTACTTCCTTGAATTGTGAATGCAGGTAATAAACATTCTGAGAAACACTCCTCCAGTAGAGGAATGGATTTCCCAACCACAGTCTTGTTCCTTGGGCACTTTGGCAAGAGAAATCATGAAGGGGTAGAAGATTCTCCCATATGTGTAACAAAACCAAGATGATACAAGACTATGACATTCCCTGCCTTAAGCCCTCAGGGTTGGGCTGGCTAGTAAATACTAGGCTGGTAACTGCCAAACTTGTCTGCAAGCTTGGCTCATGGTACGAGGAGGAGGGAGTCCATGCTGTTTTCTCTGACCTGCCCCCCACCATAGCTCTTCATTCCTGGATGGCAAGGTCCACTAGAAGCTAGGACCTCCTCTTTTTCTCCATCTCTTTTTCCTTCCAACCCACTTTCTTTCGCTTCCTTCTACCTCTTGCCCACTGTGCTCTCTCTGGAGATACTGCTTACCCTCTGGTGTAAGCTTCCAGTTCCAATAAGGGTCTCTGGAGTTGTAAGGGTGGATCTCAGATGCACATTTCAGCAGCTCCTGGCAAGCAAACTCACCCTTCTGCTGTACTATCAGAAGTATCCGGCGCATTCTGCGCTCAGGGTCATCCATGGCGTCCAGAGACTCATACTCACTCACAGTGAGGATGCCCCGAGCCATAAGCCCATCCAGCAGGATGACTGAATCATTTTTGAGGACCTCTACCAGCTGCTTCCGCTCCCGTTGGATCATGTCTGAAGGCCTTTCCTGGACATTGCCCATGCCAAGGATGAGGATGAGGAGTGTAGAGGGAGACCTAGAATAGGACCATTTCACACTCTTGGTACAGTCCACTCCCCAGCCTCCTAAACATTTAGTCCCCCATCCCCACACAAACTTTCATTATCACATATAACCTACTACTTCTTGACCCTGGGGATATGAATACCTTCTCTACTTATCTCAGACTTAGAGTGAGGATCAAACGGAATAAGATGTATTTTTGTACTAGAACACTCTACTAAATGTACAAATGAATACTGTACTAAATTGCATATCTGTGATTTGTACATTTTAGCATCCCTAACTTGGCAACCATACCCTCCCTACCTCAAATTTTCCCTCACCCCAAAGTATTCCTCCTATTATTTCTTCTGCCATTAGCTTTTACTAAGTCCATAGGAAATATGACTTCCTCTACAACCCTTGACTGTTTTTTTTATTAGTTAATTTATTTTTAGTTTTCAACATTCACCTCCACCAATTTTAAATTTTCTTCCCCTCCCTCCCTGAGACAGCATGCAATCTGATATAGGCTCTACACATACATTCCTATTAAACACATTTTCACATTAGTCATGTTGCATAGAAGAATTGTAACAATTGGGAGAAAGCATGAGAAACTAAACAAAAACGAAAAACTCTGCTTCACTCTGCATTCTGACTCCATGGTTTTCTCTGGATGTGGATGGCATTTTCCATTGTGAGCCCTTTGGAATTGTTTTAGGTCCTTGCATTGCTGAGAAGGGCTAAGTCTATCAAAATCAGTCATCACACACTGTACAGCCCTTGACTTTTTAGGGAAATTTCTCCACCCTTTCCTTTAATTCATCTCAGGTGGGGTTAACCAACAATGTCTCTGAGTCTTTGTAAATTTAGGACTATAAGATTTAAAATGAGAAGGGGGTTTGGAGGTCATCTAGCTTAACTTAACTCTTTCATTTTACAGATGAGGAAACTGAGGCCCAGACTTGACCATGTTAAACTTCTCTGCTTCACTATGTTGAAGATCTGTGATTTCACATCTGTGGACGTTTCCTCTTCTGATGCAGGTCATATCCCCACCCCCTTCAGACCTTACTTAGGTCTTTTTGACTTGTTGCTGCCAAAGAGTTGCAGAACTCTACTGTAGGCACACAGGTCAGAGTCAGAGTCTTTCCCTTCTGTCTACTCTGTATGGGTCTTGTCTGTACCCTACTTTTCTATACTTTCCTTGACCCATTATCTTCCAGTCTCATGGTCCTCCATCAGCCTTCCCTCACCTGAACCCCTATCTTATATCCCCTAGGTCTCATCACCACCATGATGGTGTTCCTTCAAGGACTAAAAGTTTGCAGGTTATGGTTATATGTTCCCTGGAGACAAGGGCCAGACTTACTGGATAACAGACTATCCCCTCTCCAACATGACTTTATCCAACTACAAAGGCTTGTTTCCTGTACCCTGCATTAGAATGCTAGGTCTCTGGACCAATGGGAGGGGAGAGACTCACATACATCCTGGGAGATTCCCAGGATCTAACAGTGATGTCCAGGCAAACCCATGTAAGTGGGATCACATGACCTTTTAGCATCCAGGTAATCTTTTCCTAGCATTGTCTTGTTCCTCCCAACCTTCTCAGCCGCAGGTGTCCTAAGGTCTCTCATCCCACTAGGCCTTGTTTCCCCAGGTCCAAGTCTTCTTACTAGGTCTGACCCCTTCCCATGCACTGCCCAAAAAGAAACCCTACATTTGACCTATGCACCAAAATCCCCAGTTTCCAACTCAAATTCTATTCTAAAGGGCAATGGATCTTTGCCTGACTTGTGCCTCAGTTTCTCCTCTGTTGCTATGAAGAGAATGATTCACCACTCAGTCATCAGTACCCAAGAAACCCATACCTCCACTCCCAGCTTCCCTCACCCTGAGCTGGCCTTGTCTGGAGGAAAGGAGAGAAAAAAAAGGAGAGTGTCTCACAGTTCACTCACCCGGATTGATGCTTCTGGATCAGAATGGAGATGACTGTGCACAAAGTCTGAGGTGGAGGAGATGGAAGAGACCAGGGAGAAGGAGGGGCTTCTGCAGCTGCTCTGTGGGGAGGGCGGGGCTGGCTGCAGCCAAAGCACTGGCATAGAGCCCAGGACTTCGGGGAACTAAAATGGGTCAGCTCCCTGTCTCACCCTGACGATGGCAGGGAAGGCACAAGGGGCAGAGCTGGACTTACAGAAACCTCTTCCTCGACCTTATCAAAAATACATGGGGGGGGGGGTGGAGTGGGAGATGGGGGGGGACAGAAATATTCACATTTCATTGGTTGTGAGTATTCTATCCCAACCTCCATACCTCAGAGATAGCCTTTATGAACCACTATGTCCAGCCAAAGAAAATTCAGCACCTAGTGGCCAAGTTTTTGGTGATGAGACAGCTGACAAATGTAGCCAAGTGTGTATCAGGCCTCGGGATATAAACACCCATAGAATTACACCCTTCCTAACTGGGTGGCCCTGGGCCAGATGAATTAACCTCACTGAGTCTCACTTTTCTCATCTGTAGGATGGAGGAGGGCCTTCATGCTTCTGCCCAATAACCCTGTAATGCCCTTCTATTCTAGTCTGGCCAGACCATGGGATTGGGTTCCACTCTGAAGGGCAATGATATAGTAGTTGTGTATGATCAGGAGAGTTCTGATTTGCTAGTCAAGTTACACCTGAGTGAAAGTGGACAATCACCCTCGCTCCCTTTAGAGGACCATGTCGGGATGATGCAAGGAATGCCTGACTGGTTCACAGTGAGTGGCAGACAGTTTCAAAAAATGCTTGGAAACTAAGAGTTAGGGGTTGGAGGAGGGAGGATGGAAACTGTCATTAAGGGACCATCCCCTCTGTGAAAGGAGATGGAAGAAAATGGATCTGCTATTCTCCTTAGGACTCTTTTCTAGTCATTTCTGTCCATTAGACTTGCAGAAAAGTTATGGGGAGAGAGGAAAATGTCTCACCTCTCAGCCCCATCATGGCAATAGAGGTTTCCCAACTATATCTGTCAAGAGATTTCTTCTCAGAAAAGATCATCACCATCAGGATCATCTTTATGGCTAAAAAAAAATGAATGGAAACTAAAGCTTGGTTGGCCAGACTTCTGGATATTCATTGCATACAATACTCCATCTCCCACCTCTTTGTCTTTGTCCTGTGCTTGGCATGCTCTCCCTCCTCACTTCTGTCTCTTGGCTTCTCTGACTCCATTTAGCCCTCAGTTTGAATTCCATTCTGGAGGAGGCCTTTCCCAGACCACTGCCTCCTTATGAGGTTACCTCCAATTTACCCTGTATGTGGTTAATATTCACAAAGTTGTTTGGGCAGCTAGGTGATGTAATGGATAGAGCAGTAGGCTTAAAATAAGGAAGACTTGTCATTATGAGTACAAATCCTACCTCAGACACTTATTAGCTGTGTGACTCCAGGTAAGTCATTTCACCCTATTTGCCTCAGTTTCCTCATCTGTAAAATGAGCAGGAGAAGGAAATGGCAAACGACTCCTGTATCTGCCAAGCAAACCCCAAATGGGGTCACAAAGACTTGGACATGACTCAACAACAACAACAAAGCAAGAAATGAAAACGGAAATCGTTTATGGGGCAAAGAGCAGATTGATAGCGCTGCCTGTCAGTCTAAAAATTTACCTGATACCAAAGTGATGTGATGGATTTGAGATTTACAAGAAAATTATGCTGATTTGCATAATCATAAATATGATAAGCATATTCAATATAAATTATGTATTGTATATAAATATATTATGTAAATAAATAAAGTATGACAATAGTTTCAAAGGAGAAAAAAGGAAACTCTATCTGAAAACAAAATTCAAACTTGATTTGGAAGCAGAGAAGTATAAGGGCAAGAAATGAACAATATTAGATATAAATTGAAATTCTGGATCAATACAAAGAGAATATGATTATATTATTGGTAAGGATCAGTCAAGGTACATCAGTGATTAGCTGAAAATAGAGAGAATTTTTAAAAGAAATGAAAGGGTAGACTTGAAGCTACATTCAAACACAGTAAGAAACATATGAAGATGCCCTATCTACCGGAAAATGTTAAAATGCAGCTCTCCATACAGTGACACCAATTCATCTGGAGCCCAGATGGATGGCTTTATTTCAATATTCCCAAGCAACAGGGAAAATGGAACCAGTGACTTTTTATTCAGGCAAGCACCAATTCTAGATTTTCACTTTCACCCGTTTTCAGAATTTCCAGCAAAGGCAGAAAAAGAAAAACCCAGAACTGTAGAAAGTGGTAACTCAAGTAAGAATAAGTATTTACTTATCTGTTTGTTTATTTATTTATTTAGGAGTGAGAGTAAGTATTTAGACCTTATTAAGAGAAGAGCCAGAAAATTTGCTATGCCTGCAGAATTATCAACTCCTTGAAGAAATATTTCTTTCCTCTGTGGGAAGATGGAATTAGAGATTCCTTATGATTTCCAGGCTTAACATCACAAGAACTTAGTGTTCTTGTGGATTTGAGAAAGTAACTGGAATCATGTAGCAATGTAGAGATTTGAACAATTTCAATTTTGTATTTATATTGCATTTGAGAAATTAATCAGGTACAATTATTATTCACGCCCCAGTTGATCTATGCATGAGGATAGCATGCCTTTGCAGCTAGGAGATCACAAGAGATAACTATTCTCTACTGGCTTTTGTATGCAACCAGTATGGAATGCCCAAACTGGCAGATGAACGAAATAATTTTTCATGTAGCTAATTTAGAGATACATTCAACTGGATTAATGTTATTAGATTGGCAATAGGTTTTGTTTCATGTTCACAAAATTGCTTTGTGTTGGTGCCATGTTTATAAGTTTCTTCCATTGTAATTTTGGAACTTGGTCTATAAAAGAACAGTCTATTTTTGGAATGATACCTAGTGTGATATATTTGTAACATTAGGAGGTTAGAATCTTTTCAATCTTAATTCTGTGATTGATTTATGAATTAGAGTTATTGCACAATAGAGATAATTGTTTTGAAGACAATGTTTTTTCCCTTGTTAATGACTGTCCTGAGTATTGAAATATATATACTCCTGGCTTGTTGAAGTATTAATTTGAGTTTGGTAAACAATACAGCAGACATTGAAAAGCTGGCAATCCCATTTGAGAACACAGTTTGAAAGCAGTAAAGTTCTAAATAATTAGGAATATTTGGAATGTAATCAAAATGTGAAATAGATTGCCCAGACTGTATTTCAGGACAGGTAGGTGGCACAGTGGATAGAGTGCTGGACCTGGAGTCAAAAAGTCTCATGTTCCTGAGATCAAATCTGACTTTGGATACTTCCTAGCTACGTGACCCTGGGCAAGTCACTTAACCCTATCTGCTTTAGTTTTCTCATCTGTAAAATAAGGTGGAGAAGGAAATGGCAAATCACTCCAGTATCTTTGCCAAGAAAACCCCAAATGGGGTCATGAAGAGTCAGACAGGACTGAAAATCACTGAATAACAACAGCATACTGTTTCTTGTTGTTTGTACTTCATCCTGGAAGAGGATCAAAGAGGGCGATGTCTTGACTTGCACGTGAATTGGATTTAAGTGAGGCAGAGCCTCACTGTCTTCTCTAGAATCATCGGAGTCCAGTGGCAAGATGTAGGTTAAGATGACTGGCAATGGTCCCGAGCACAATGGTCTCCACCTTGGCCTTTTTTCAATGATAAGTTTGAAGACATTTCAATAGAATAGAAATTCAAACCATGGTGCCATAGGTTGTTCCAATGAACTCCATCTTATCTTTTACATTGCTAAACATATCAATTGATGTTTGGGGTCAGTATAACCCCAGGCAATTGCCTAAAGATCCCTTCTCATTGTTGTGAGATGTTCCAATATTCCGAAGCTCCAAGAAGGTCTCTCCTGGAGTGGATGTGGATCTGTTCCCAAGGAAACTGTATCAGGAGAGTGTAAGAGTTAAATTAAAAATTCAGGCCATGAAGGACTTTACTTCATCCCTTTGTTTTTATAGAGTGCACAAAGCCAATCTAGAGAGATTTTTGATGAAGAATAAGACATACATTTTTGGACATGGACCATGTAGGAATTTGTTTTGCTTGATTGTTCATATTTGTGACAAAGGTTTGGTTTTTTCTTTTCTTTTAAATGGTCAGGTGGGAGGGAGAGAAAATAAATGCTTGTCGATTGAAAGAGGAAAAAAAATGTACAATTTTGGGTCATCCTGGGAATAGACAGGCAGTAGAAACAGAAGATTTAGGCTGATTCCATAGCCCAATCTAAAACCCTTCTTGTCAGCCCTCAGGCAGAATAATTGAGTCCTTACTATTGTTTCATAAAAAATGATGAGCAGGTGGACTTCAGAAAAAAACCAGAAAAATCTACATGAACTGATGCTGAGTGAAATGAGCAGAGCCAGGAGAACATTGTACATAGTAACAGCAACATTGTTCAATAGCTAACTTGATAGATTTCACTCTTCTCGGCAATATAATGATCTAAGACAACTCCCAAAGATGCATGATGGAAAATGCTGTTCACATCCAGAGAAAGAGCCAAGGAGTCTGAAGGCAGATTGAAACATACTATTTGTTCTCTTTCTTTTTTGTTTCTTCTTTCTCGTGGTTTCTCCCATTGGTTCTAATTTTTTACAACATGAATAAAGTGAAAATATATTTAAAATCAATGTATATGTAGACCCTGTATCAGATTGCATGCCCTCTTGGGGAGGGAGAGGGGAAGGAGGGGGAGAAAATTTAGAACTCACAATTTTGTAGAAATGAATGCTGAAAACTAAAAATTGATTATTTTAAAAAAAGAATAATTGGGTCCTTGCTCTTCTACAAGGTTTATTTTAGCCTAAAGTGACCCTTATCCTGCTCCTGTGTGCGTAAGCTATGGCGATCACTGGTGTTGCCACAGGTTTAAAAAACTGATTGAAATTTATCTTGAATAAGCTCAACATTATTACTGAAGTTGCTTTGTCTTTCAGACACATAAGGCTGACAAAGCAGACCAGTGCAAAAAGAGCAGTATACATGATGTTTTTTTCTTTTGTTTTCATACAAGTTGATTTTATTCAAATCACTAAATTCTACTAAAACATGGGAACTGGTCAAGGCCAGACTCTACTAGTGTGCCCAGAGTTTCACTGATACAATTCTGTACATTGAAGAAACTGAGGGAGCCTGCCTGTAGGAGGGATGTGAGGACATGTAATTGAAGTGTTTTGGAGAGACTTTGGAGCATGAGTAGAGATTCTGTAGCTGATTCTGGTCTATTGGCCAGGAAACCCGTTTGATTGGCTATAATTACAGAACCAGAAGTGGAGAGATCTTCAGAGGCTATATTCAGTTTCCATTGAGAAATGATGCTGTTAAGGAGGAGGACAATGGCTCTCTCTTTGAAGGCAGACATGTGGCCCCATGAGAAAGGATCCTGCCCTTTTGTCTCTGCATTTACTCTTTCCTTTTATTTAATCTGGCACCTACAATCTTGTGAATCTCAAAAGGTCAGGAGAAAGTGCTATCTGGGAGTCCTGACTTCCAGGAAATCTGGGAGTCTAGAAATCTGGGGAATCTGGGAGTCAAATCCATGCACCATAGCACATAGCGTGCTGAACCTGGAGTTAAGGAGACAGCTTCCTGAGTTCAAATCCTGCCTCAGACACTTACTAGCTGTGTGACCCTGGGTAAGTCATTTCACCCTGCTGGCTTCAGTTTCCTCATCTGTCATAAGCTGGAGAAAGAAATGTCAAAATGTCATGAAGAGTTGGACAAGGTCAAAATAACTAAACAACTGTAAATGAGCTTCTATTCCTAAGGAGCTTGAGGCAAAAGGACAAAGTGACTGCTAGCAGCCTCTCCACCCTTTCCAAAGAAGAGGATTTGCCATTCTAGAACAAACAAAACTGTTTTGTGGTAGTGTGTCTATTTCTCTAAGATAAAAAACTGTACATTATTTCCTGATGGAAATTTCCTGATGGGGGCCTTTCTAGAAGGAACCGTAAACAGTTCATTTGGAAACGTGAGATGCATTATTACCTAAATATTGGAACATCCAGCTGCATTCACTGCTACTTTCACTTTTACTTTCCAGTTCCTACCTCAAATATATCCTTGCACAAACATATTCCTTAAGAAGGTATTTGCTATGTAGAAAAAATGTCTTCCATGATTAATGTACAAATTGTGGCCACTGGTGACCATCCCTGGTTACTGTTCTTACTGTACACAGGGAGATTAAAGGGCTGCCTAGAGGCTCAAGTGTGTCTGAACATTGAATTTTATCTCCACCCACTACCTTACTTTCTATACCTCAATTCAAGGCATTTCCTTAACTCTATTATGTCACTTTATAGCATCTATGATAGTTTTTACTGTCTTGCTGCATTTGCTGTATTAGAGCAAAACATGAAAATTTCATATTTTCAATCAACTAGAATAATGTATCTTGCTACAAATGAGTGGGTACAAAACTGAGATCCTAGAATTAATACATTTAAATTAAGCTTCAAATAACTTTGCAAGGAGCACTAAAGGGTGGAACTGTGGGAGCACATTAAAAGTCTCTTTTTGGTTTCTCTAGAAATTATTAAGAAATAATATCTCTCTGGTCTAAAAAAAACTCTTGCCAGACTTCCATGGAAATGTGGGTGATAGGTTAAGAACAAAAGGCCTTTCAAAATGGAATAGGTTAATGGTGGAAACTGAAGTTTGAACAAATAGGATCTCATCTTCTGCCCTTCCATATTCTCTGAGGGTAGCGCCATAGTGCACAGAGTACCAGGACTGACGTCAAGAAGACTCATCTTCATGAGTTCAAATCTGACCTCAGACACTTACTAGCTGTGTGGCCCTAGACAAGTCACTTCACCCTGTTTGCCTCAGTTTCCTCATGTATAAAACGAGCCAGAAATCTTTGCCAAGAAAACCCCAAATAAGGTTACAAAGTAGGACCTGCCTGAACAACAACCTACCTCTGTTCTATTTTATTCTATTCACATGGAAGCACCTTCTTCAATTATTCAGAAGATATTAGATATTGATCTCTAGGAAGAGTCCCTTTGATTCCTCAAAGGAAGTCCAAGGAGGAATGGGAAGGGGTCTTCCTTACTCAAACCTCTCTAGAATATTAACCTCAAACCACATTCTAACATATGATGATCTTTCCCCTGATTGAAGATTCCTACAAATGTTACTCAAATTGTTTTGGGGATCCTCATGTTGGAGGGCACGGGGGGGTCTATGACTATTTGGACATCTTTCTCGCCAAGCTAGAAATTCTTGGATATTAGATTAATAAATTAAATTAAATGTTTCTGGTAGACTTATGCCTAAAACACAGAATATAGTATTATTTTCTTTCTTTGACAGGATAAAAGAAGATGTATGAGGAAGTATAATAGACCTTGGGAGATGTGAAGAGGGAGAAGGGAGAACTACAGTGGGGAGCAATATATCTACACTTTTCTTTGTCACTGTCAGCCAGTTTCTGGCCTCAGTGAGCTCCTAAGGGAGGGGGAGGGAGGCAATGTGTAGACTGGAGGACAGCTAGGTGGCACCATAGAGGATAGAGTGCCAGGCTTGGACTCAGAAAGACTCATCTTCCTAAGTTCAAATCTAGCCTCAGACATTGCTGTGTGACCCTGAGCAAGTCACCCAACCTGTTTGCCTCAGTTTCCTCATCTGTAAAAAGAACTGGAGAAGGAAATGGTGAACCACTCCAGTATCATTGACAAGAAAACCCTGTAAGGGGTCAGGAAGAGTTAGATACTACTGAACAAATAAAAAACTAGGCTAGAAGCTTTGGAAAGTCTCATCAGGGCAAAGAGATACCATTTTTAAAGAGTGCATGAGAAAGCAAGCCCAGACATCCTTTTCCCCCCAAAAAAGCCTCCCACAACTTTTTACACCCTGTAGCAAAGTCAGAATGCAAAACACCCCCACTGGCCTAGAGCAATGAAATATTTAAGTTCATTTTTTTTAAAGAAAAAAATAATTAAAAATCAATAAAATAGCATTGGATTTAAAGTCAGTGGACATTGAATCTTGTCCTTGGGCAAGTCACATCTTCTCCATATGCCTCAGTTTCACTAACTAAAAAATAAGAATGTTACACTAATTGCTCTTTAAGCTGTCTTGTAGAAACTCAGACATTCTAAAACTAACTTAAGAGGTAGGAACAACAGCTCAGTGTATTAGAAATTGCCTCAAATCTTTCAGGAGACTTCAGTTTGAGTTCCACCTCTGACATTCACTACCTGTGTGACCTTGAGTTTAACCATTATAACTGTCCTATCTTCAATTTCCTTGTCTGTAAAATGAGGATGATAATACCTGTATTTACATCACAGGGCTGTTCAAAGGATCAAATGAGATAAAGTAGGTAAAGTGGGCCGTTCAATTCTGGGGAAGGGGGTCTGCAAGCTGAACCAAGTGGCACAGAATGAAGAAGAGAGCTGAGAAGACAGAACCAATATAATAGAGTAGCAAGAAAAGATATAGTAAAATAAAAAAAAAACTCAACAATCACACCTCCTCCAAACAAACAAACAAAAAAAAGGAATCCCATCATTTAAAAATATATATATATTGTGATGATAGAGATGCTCAAGATGCATAACCAGAAGGAGAAAATTACTCCAAAAGATGCACAGGCAAAGCCTAAAAGAAAAAGATAGTTTGGGCACAAATTCAACTAGAATTCCTGGAAGAGATAAAGCAAGAGATAAAGTAAGAGCTTTTTTCTTTACGTTTTAAAATATTCTTATAAACAAAATGAGTGTTAGAAGAAAAAAATAGGAAAAGAAAGGAGAGCAATAGAAGAAAAAATTAGAACAGGAATTACCAGCTTGGTATAAGAGGTACAAAACTTTGCCCAAGCAACAAACTTGTTATGAAAATTAGAATGGACCAAATAAAAGCTAATGACTTCACGAAACAACAAGAAATAGTAAAACAAAGTCAAAAGACTGGGAGAAAAAAACAGAAGAAAATGTAAGGTGTCTCAAAGCAAAAACCACTCACCCAGAAAATAGATCAAGAAGAGTAAATTTAGGAATCATTGAACTACCTGAAAGTAAACACCCAAAAAAGCCTACACAACACATTTCAAGAAATCATAGGAGAAAACTCCCCTGACCTTTTAGAACCAGAGGGCAAAATGAAAACAGAAAAAGAAAAAAAAAAACCCTAGTCACCTCCTGAAACTCCAAAATAAAAACTCCAAGAAACATTATGGCCAAAATCAAGCTTGTCCAGGTCAAAGCAAAAGACACTGCAGACAGCCAGAAGGAAGGAATTCTGGTACCAAGAAGTCATGATAAAGATCACCCGTTATTTGGCAGTTACCATTATGAAGGAGCAGAGAGCTTGGAACACAAAATACCAGAAGGCAAAGGATATAGTCTTACAACCAAGTTTTTACTCAGCAAAACTGAATATAATCCTGCAGCAGAAAAAAAAAATGAAGCTTTAATGAAAAGGAGGACTTCCAAACATTCATAAAGAAAATACCAGAGTTGCAGAGAAACCATGAAGTCCAAACATGCAAGCCAGGGACAACATAAAAAGTTAAACATGATTGAACCATCGGAAGCAACTAAACATGGATAAACTGCTTACATTTGAATAATGCAGAGATGATACTTATGTCCTCTCAGAACCTGCTCATTAGGCCTCACAAAGGGATTCTAATTAGAAGGCTGAGAGTGGTTCTGTTATCTATTAGTGATCTTAAAAGAATGGAAAGGTAGGGGGAGAGGAATACACTGAGGAGGGTCAGAAGAAGGGAAAGTTAGAAGAGAATCTCACATAACTGGAGTGCACAAGCAGAAGTCTCTATAAATAACGGGGAAAGGGTGGAAGGAGTAACACTTGAACTTCATGCTCATCTGAACTGGACAAAGAAGGGACGGACACACACACACACACACACAAATGGATATAGAAATAACATTCACATGGGGGGGTAGGGAGGGAAAAGGAAGAAGGGGAAATTAGAAAAAGGGTAGATTAAGGAAGGGATTAGTCCTAAGCAAAACAAACTCTACGTATGGATAAAAATATTGATAAATCTTTTTGTGGGAGCAAAGAATTGGAAACTGGTGGTGGTGACCGTCAATTGGGGAATGATTGGATAAGTTATGGTATATAAATGTGATGGAGTACTATTGTGCTATAAGAAATAATGAAGGGGAAGGTTTCAAAGAAATCTGATTAGACTTGTATGACCTGAAGCAGAGTCAAGTGAGCAGAAGACAATTCATAGAAAGACAGTAATATTGCAAAGTCAAACAATTTTGAAAGACTTAGGAACTTTGATCACCATTATGACAAACCAAGATTCCAGAGGACTTATGACAAAACATGCTGATTAGAGAGATGAAAGACTCAAACGGTAGAATGAAATATATGTATTTTTTGACATGACCAATTTGATTTTGAAATTTGTTTTGATTGCCCATATATGTTTGTAACGGAGTTCTTGTTTTTCTTTCTCAATTCGGAAGAGAAAGGAATAAGGGAAGAGAAGGTGGATTTTGGCTGATTGAAAAATATAAAAATATTTTAAATTATATATCATATAAAATTATATTTTATATAAAATTGATTTTCAAGTACATTTAGTCTTTCTTTTAAAGAAGAAAACTGAATCACTCCGAGTCCCACTTTAATCTAAGGTCTTCCTACTCCCCTCCCATCCCTCTAAAATCTTTTTGCAAACCAGAAAATGTGATAATTGATAGTAGCCAGAAATTCTGTAGCAGTTTCTAAAGTTTGCAAAGAGCATTACAAGCGTTATCTCATTTCATCCTGACATCAACCCTGGGAAGTAGGCGCTATTATTATTCCCATTTTACAGATGAGAAAAATGAGGCCAAAGAGGTTAAATGACTTGCCCAGGGTCACACAGCTAGCCTCCGAACTTCCTGACTCCAAAGCTATAAAGATCTTTTGTTGTTGTCGTAGTTGTTGTTAATCATAATGCTCTCCGAATCTCAGTTTCTTTAATCGGTAAATCAGGTATGTGGTGACTCACTCTACCTGCCTCCCAGAGTTGTTGTGGGGAAAACACTTTGTAATGGTGTCACAGAAAGAGTCGCACAGGACGGGTAAGGCATGGATGGGTTAGATCGCCATCTTTAGAGGGACCTTCCAAATCGGTGAGATCACAGTCCCTTTGGAGTATATGAGCCCGATGGGGCTCAGAGCGAGTGAGGGTGGGCTGGAGACGCACAGCCAAAGAAATCCAGCCCGGATCCGGAGCCTGGGCGGCGGCGCAGCCACAGGTAGCCCTGGAGGCAGAGGGTGCGAGCGCTGGAAAGAAACTGTATAGTTTTTATTTGTATCCCGCACTCAGGAGGTGCCTGGGAACCCGGGACCAAAGTGCAGGGAAGGGCGGGGCAGGGGTTCGGCCCTGGGGAGGAGGGGAGAACACGTGGGGGACGGGGTGGAGGCAGGCCCCAGAGCCAATGAAATCCCGGCCGGGACCCCGCCCTCTAGCTCCGCCGCACCGGCCGGCGGCGAGGCGGAGCCCTGGGCTTCTGGGGAGGGGCTGTCTCCTGCCAGGGGCGCTCAACGCACTCTGGGGCCCTAGGCACCCAATTCACTACCTGGCGCACTCAGTCAGGCCCGGGGCCTCGCAACTCCTAGGGAGGGAAAGGGGGTGGGGTGGGGTGGGGGAGACAGAGAGAGAAGGAGGGGTGGGTAGGCTGGAATCCGAACCAAGCGGCCCAGAATGGGGCGGGGCACCCAATCACTCTGGCCCGCTCTGATTTGCCCTACCCTCGGCTCCCTCCCCTCACGGATCGGGGCTAGTCCCCGGGCTCAGGTAGGGGGTCCGAGTCCCATTCTGGGCCAGGGTCTGCGAGGGGTCATAAAGGGCCAGGGCACCAGGGACCCCGAGGGCCGGAGCTCCGAAGCTCGAGGGGGCTTCCATCGGGAACGTTCGGGGGGTCCTGGAGGCTGCCGGCTCCTTTCCTGAAAGGACAGAGGAGTGGCAGATGGCAAAGAATTGGGGCTTCAGTACCCACCTGGGACAGCAAACCTCCTCTTCTGGGGCCTTCGTGGGAGGGCCCGCTGTCCCAAGATGCAAACATCCAAGAAGGGAAACATTCCTTCTCGCGCTGGGGTGTCTCCACCCCATTTTGCTTACCCTTGTTCTCTAACCTTCTACCCTTGCCCTCCGCTTTTTTCTTTTCTTTCTCAGCCCAGACACTGACGTTCCCCATTCTTTCTAACAATCTTCCAACCCTAATCCCCTCTGGAATATTGTGGGTCAGTCAGGCCCAGACCTCAGCATTCCTGGCCCCAGCCCGAGTGCTTTCTTTCAGGCCAATATCCAGCTCTGCCATCCCCTCCCTCAAATTCCACCTAGATGCTTCCGCTGGAAAAGAGGAGGGGCTGATAGGGAGTAAGTCTTCGCCACTCGCCCTGGGAGTTTCCCTAGCTTCCCCACGCCCACCCCAAACACCCAGCCCGACGTGGTCTCCCGCTACACAATAACTACCTGGGCCCGGGGGATTCAACCCTTTGGACACTAGCTCAGCCTCACTCTTCTCCATATCTTTGGGAAGTTGCTGCATCTGCATGTGAAAATTCCGAGCACAGAGACAGAAGAAGGGTGGGGGTGGGGAGGAAAGCATGGAGCCTCCTGAAAACTAGTGGGGAGCTGGAGCTGTGGAAGGGAATTAGGGTGGGGCACACAGAGACCCTATGGGGGGAGGAGGGATTCGACGAAAGAAGGTCAATTTGAGAGTGACTGATTTACGAATTCTGCCCTTGGATGGGCTGGCCTGAGGTGAAGTGGAAGGGGTCTTCTACAGTATCCGAAAGAAGGGAAGGTTTGGGGAGTGGGGAACTCCGCTCGCTTGGGCACAGGGCAGAGATTCCGCCATTAGCATTCTCCCAGTGACGCCCTCCCCGGTTCCTTCTCCTTCCCCCCTTACCAGGGACAGCCCCACATCCATATCTAGCAGGCTCCACTCGCTCCCTGGGAGGCCCGGGCTGAACACCTGAGGATTACAGAATTTAGATATGGACGGGACTTGTGAGATCAGCTAGACCAAGCCCCTCAATTTTACAGAAGAGGAAACTGAGGCCCTGAGAGGGAAAGCGCCTTTTTTGACTCCAAATACTGAGCTCTTCCACCCCACACCACCCTACCCCCCAAAAAGGGAAGAGAATACCCAAGAAATCAGTAGCACCTTCCCCGGGCTGGGTCGGGGTGAATACTCACCTCCAGCCCCGCCTCAGGCTCTAAGCTGCCAGGCTGGCCCCGAAGCAGCAGCTGTAAACTCTCTAGGCTCAGGTCTGCAACATCTAGGGGCTCCCCCAGCTCCCTGTGGGGACCAAGAACCCTGGCTCAACCATACTCCTTGCCTCTGCCTCCCTCCACAGAGCTCCTTTAGGAAAGTTTTTTCCGTGGTGGAGGGGGAGGTTCAGAAACAAATCACACCTTACCTTACCCCAAATCCCCACCCCATTTTGATCGGGATAGAATTAACATCCCTGCAGCCAGGAGGATCCCGGAGGTTATTCAGAGCTGAGAAGGGTCTTGGCAATCAATCTATCTAGTCCAGCCCCTTCATTGCAGAAAAGAAATTGAAGCCCAAAGGAGAGAAGTGGATTCCCTGAGGTCACGTGAAAACGCAAACGGAGTTCCCCTGACTCCCAGGCTTGGTCTCTTTTCTTTGTGTGCTAGCTGTTAAAAAATGGCAGGGTGGATGAGCAAGAACAGCCTTCTCATCATGCCTTGTGTGCGTGGCTGTTTCTGGGTTCATTAGAATAGCCACTCTTCCCCCTCATCTACCTTATGTCCCTTCCATTAAGAAACTCTGGTGCCACCTCCTACTGCACACAGTAGGCACTTAAGTGAGGTTCATTTAATGAAGGAGTGCATACATGCCCAGATTGTATACTGCACTTTACCCTATTGAACTAAGGAAGTCCAGACACTTATCTGTAGTACTTGCTCAGGGGGCTTTCATCCAGCCATCTGTTACTCCAGGAAGAGAAAGCTTAAACGTAAATCTCCCCATGGCAGAAGGTTCAAGGATAAAGGCATTTATTCTTAGAACAATGGCATGAAATCCTCTCCTGATATTAGGAGAGGTGTTAGAGAGTAGAGAAGGGAAGGGAGCGGGGAAGTCCTTCTCCATCGTCTAGCTTCCTGGAACACTGGAGTGGGAGACCCTAAGAGATGGGACATTCTCTATGTATGTGTCAAGACCAGGAGTTCACAGGCTCATTGCTGACCGTAATGCTGTCCAAGTTCCTATTCCTGGGGGCCTCACCTGTCTGGGGGCCCTCTTGGGCCCCTTCTCTCTGGCTGCTGGGCACTTTTGTGCCCTTCGGGGCTGCAGCTCCCCTTGCCTTCCAGAATGGATTGCACCACAGCCACGGGAAGCACGGGTGGGGCTGTCACGTAGAAGTCATAGTCGTTTGGGGCAGTGCCTGGCCCAGCTGTGCCTTTCCCCCCTGGGCTGGCCGGCTCTTCTTTGAACAGCACCAGGCCCTTCTCCCTGCATGGATGAGAGATTCCACTGCAGCACAGCGATCTCCCACCCACCAAGGCAATCCCAGAATTCCTTGTTTCTGGCTTCCTCCTGATTCCCCTCTTACTTACCTCCCGGTGCTGGAGGACGGTGACATGATTCCTTCTGGGGAAGTGGAGGCTTCAGAGACATCAGAGATGATGGGTCCCTTCAGTCCTCTGGGGCTGTTTTGGCAGGAGGACGGCTCTGTGGAAGGCTGTAAACACAGTACCAGGCCCAGCTCCCCTGACTGAGCCCGGGAAAATTAGAAGAAAGGGATCCAAATCTGATGGGGGAAACAACCTTGCTCCTGGAGCATCATGGGCTCCTTGGAGGAGTCCTCAGTTTGATGAGATAGCCCCTGCCCTCCTTTTTTTCCCTCTTGGGAAAAGGGGGAGAGAGGTTATTCCCTGCATGAATTATTCAACAGGGGGCAAGGAATGAGAATGACACTTACTGACTGGATAAAGTAGGAGTCCTGCAAGGGAAGCTTGGCCAGCGGCCTGCTGACTTTAACTCCAGGGTGTGTCCCAGTACCTTCATCCAGCATCAGGGGCCTTAGGGGAACAGGGGAGGGCTCAGGGTCAGAGTTTACCTCTCCCTCCCAAACCCCATCCTCTCTCTCTTCCAGCTCTCCTCACAGGGAAGGGATCAGGAGGCTTAGGGTTCAACTATGCCAGGGCACTACTGAACTGAGGAGTCTGCAGACAGTGCCAGACTTCCATGGTGCTCTGGGAACCCACAGAGTGGCTCTAATGCCCCCCCGCCCCAGCTGAACCCCCCCCCCTTCCCATTACCCCCTGCCAGTAATAGCAGCAGTGCTGAATCAGCCCTTTGGCCACCCCGAGCCCTGGTTCTGTCACCATGGCACCCTGATCACATGGGAGAGAGAAGGGGACTAGCCCAGGGGACCATGGGATGGGGAGACCCTAGATGCTCTGCTTTGTGGTGTTTGTGAGGGTCCACTCCAGCTAGGGGAAGGGGAAGGGAGCTGGGATTCAGGGAGGTTGACTGTAGGCAGAGGAATACGGATCTGTTCCTATTTCTCAAACACCCCACTCACAGTTTTCTCTTGGTGGCCCCACCGCTGGGCCCAGCCTGGAGTGGGCCAAAGAGACACTGGATCAACTGTCCAGGATAAAAACGTTAATGGGGGGAAGAAAAGAGACATCTTTCATTATCAGAGGAGGGAGAGAAGGACCCAAACTTTTCATGAAAAGACTGCCTTAAGGACAACAGGATCCTAGAAACCCCACTCCTATCTAGAACAACAACCACTAAAACCATTTTGGATAGTCCCTCTTCCTTCTAGGAGCCAAGTGTAGCCTCCCCCAAGCTATCAAAAACTTTTCCTTCCTCTCTCCCAGTTTAGGAAGCAGTGAATTCCAGGGGTCCCAGCATTGACACAATCTAAGATCTGTCCCTGAACTAAGGACTACTACATCCCCCCCCAACAGTGAAGATGTCCCATCTTCTTTCCCCCCTATTCAGGAAACAGAATTCTCTGCTGTCAAGGGCTCATCCCTAGGCTTCATCAGGAGTGAACGGGGATGAGAGAAGGGAGAAGGGGTATGAGAAACTATAACCCCCTTCCAGTTGCTCATGACCCCACAGTTCACTTCTTACCCAGAGAGAGGTCATGTGAGGGGTTAGGTGGAGTCCCACATGGGGTGAGTTGGTGGGAAAAAGAAGGGTCTGGGAAGAAAGAGTCTTACCTTGTTGATAACTCTGTGTTGCTGGTGGTGTTGCTGCCGGAGGCTCACTACCTCACGCCACAGGACCTCATTTTGCCTGGAGACCAAAAAAGCAGGGGGGGTGGGGGAAGAGAAAGGTGGAAGTGACTCCCCCTCCCACATCTACACAAACACATACATTCCACTGCCTTGAGAAGGTCAGAAGGGTTAGGGGGAAAGACTGCCCACTAGATCACCCACATGCCCCTTAGTTCCTAGGGATTGGGAAGGGTGCTTTCAGAAGAAGATTCGATGGGGCAGCCTCTGACAGGTCACCATGGAGGGAAGGGAAGGGGCTTTTGGTGGCCTCTGAGTCTGGGGTCTAAGAGATGGACAGTGTCTTAGACCTAAATCGAGAGGAGCCAAGAACCACCAGCCCAGAGCTAGAAGCCAGGCATGGGGGGAGGGGAGAGGAAAACAAGAAGATTCTCTGGGCCACCAAAGGGACCCTGAGCCCAGAACTGACCTGGAAAAAGATCAAGGAGCTTTAAAATGTGAAGCTTCTAAGTCCTTTCCCCTGACCCTTCTGCCTTTCTTAGGAAACTGACTGTAACTAATTTTCTGGGATGGGCTGGTGGGTGGAACAGGACCCAAGGAAGTATATAGTAAGTGGAAAGAACATCACACCAGGAGTCTCTAAGGTGATCTCTTATTCTGACACCCTATAATCTCAGGTCCCCTGCATCCTTAACATATCATGACCTCTGGACCCTCCCAACTCTGACTGTCTCCCTTTTCAGGGTCTTCCCAGCAAGGAGGCAGGAGAGAACACCATAAACTGGGAAACCCTGGGCAAAGGGAGCCCTCTTGAGGCTTCTCAGGGTGGAGGCAGTGAGAGATTGTTAGGAAGATGAGAGGCTCTAGAAGCCCGATGCCCCCCAGGATAGCAAGGAGAAACCTCATCCCAACAGCCAGACCTGTCAGCCCCCTGCCTGCTCACTGCCTGAGGTCTTGGAGCTGGCCCTCAGCGCTGTCCTGCTGTCCTCGAAGCAGCTGCACCTCACACAGCAGCCGACTCAGGTCTTCCTGACGCAGCCGGCTCTCTTCACTCCTCAGCACTGAGACCTGCAGTGGTTGGTGTCTGTAGTATGGCTGAGTCGCTCCACTCTGACCCAACCAACCCCTTGTCTCTGCTGCCTTCTCCTGCCCTGGAGGGCAGGGGACCCAGTGCCTCCAGGGGCTGAGCTGGGGGCCGGACTGGGACCAATATGGGGTTAGGGCTGGGGCTGGGTCAGAGACTCTACTGGCGATGGGAATAGGGTTGGGATTGGGGCTGACCTGGGGACCCAACTGGGACCAATCTGAGGATGGAGCTGAGGGCTGGACTGGGATCAATCTGGGGCTGGACAGAGCCTCTATTGGAGATGGGAATAGGGTTGGGACTGGGACTGAGGCTAGCCTGGGGCTGGTCGGGGGTCCAGACTGGGACCAGTTTGGTATTGGGGTTGGGTCAGAGACTCTACCGGAGATGAAAATAGGGTTGTGGCTGGGGCTGAGGCTGGTCTGGGGATGGGACTGAGGTTGTCCTGGGGCTGGCTGGGGGCCCAGAATGGGACCAGTCTGGTACTGGGGCTGGGGCTGGGTCAGAGACTCTACTGGAGATGAGAATTGGGTTGGGGCTGGGGCTGAGGCTGGCCTGGGGATGGGGCTGGAGTTGGGCTGGAAGGAGCAGGCTCACCTTTCTCTTAATATGTTCCAGCAAGTGTTCATGCCCTCTGAGAAAACACAGGTGTTGGAATTCTGTGTCGTCGCGGTCTGGCTTCACCAAGCCTCCTTGCTCAATGCTCACCACCTTCCTGAAACCATCTGAGAAGTCCCCAGAGGGGAGGTTCATAGGGATGCTGGCTCTGGAGGTCCATAGTCCCCTCTAGAACAATAACTCATTGGGGGAGTGCATGAAGCACTTTCCTCACAACAGCCTCTGCAGGTCGGGATTGTAAACACTTTTCTTGCCTCTCCATGCAGAGGCAGAGTCCTGCACTTGAAGGCCCCAGAAACCTGGGTGTGGAATTCTGCCTCTAACTGTATGCATGAACAAAGTCGCCAGCCCTCTCTAAATTCATTTGGGAAATAGGGGTCTCTTCCTCACCAGGATGCTGTGAGAATCAAAACACAGCAGTACGGGAAAAGACTTTGTAAATAAACTTCCAAGGGCTCTCCAAATGTCAGCTACAAATCTCTCCCCCCATCCTCATTCCCATTGTCCCCCATTCCACAGTCAGAGAGCCTCTGCCTGGTGTCATACGAGCCCCAGGTGGGACGCCAGCCAGGTCTCCTGACCCAGCATTCAGCAGCCTTCCCCCAGGGCTTCCCTCCCCCATGTTTAATAAGGCAGAGGCCCCTGGGCCTTGGGGGGGGGGGGCGGGGGTAGATTAGGACTCCAGTTCTCCCAGGTGGGGTGGAGATTCTCCTCTTCCTCCTCTCATCAGTCCGTGTCCTCTCCTCTCCTGCTCTGACCCTCCTCCCTCCAGGGCGATCGAGGGTGTTAGGCAAGAGACACTTACACATGTTGAGCTGCCTCACAAAACTGGCCATGTTGTTGTGTTTGAAGTATTTGGGCAGAACTTCCTTGGCAAAGCGACCCTGATCACGCACATGGAAGCTGGTTCCATTCTGTAAAACACCCCAAAACACAGACAGACATAGAAAGAGACACCCCCCCATAAACCCCACAGAAATACACAGAGACCCAGAAAGGTACAGGTCAGCCAACACACAGAGACACAAACAGGACAATAATAGTAAGCATTAATTATACACCTACCATATACTTATGGTAGACACTGAGAGCACCAAGACAGAATGAAACAATCTGTCCTTAAAGAGTGTCCTATCTACTTTGGTGAAACACAGATAAAGAAATTATATATGTATGTAGGTATATAGATATATATGTATATACATATGTGTTGTATATATACATATATGTGAACTCATTTCTCAATAAATGAAGAACACTAAAAACTGAGGAGTCTGGGGAATTTGGAAAGGCTTTATATAGAAGTTGGTTCTTGCAGGGGAGCTACAAGTTCTCACAGGTACAGATGAGGAAAAGGAGCATTCCAGGCTGGGGGCATAACCGGACAAAGACTTGGAAGTGGGAAAGAATCCTAACAGCTTACATTAATGTAGCATTTTAACTTTTCTTTTTTTCATTTAAAAAAAAATTATTTATTTATTTTTAGTTTTCAACATTCATTTCCACAAGATTTTGATTTCCAAATTTTCTCCCCATCTCTCCCCTCCCCCTACCCCAAAACACCATCCATGCTGATTACTCCTTCCCCCAATCTGCCCTCCCTTCTATCACACCCTTCCCTTCCCTTATCCCCATCTTCTCTCTTTTCTCGTAGGGCAAGATAGATTTCTATACCCCATTCTCTGTATTTCTTTATTTCCCAGTTGCATGTAAAAACAATTTTTAACATTCGTTTTTAAAACTTTGAGTTCCAGCTTCTCTCCCTTGCATTTTACCTCTTGTAAAATGTTTTGTGTATATCATTTCATTTGATCCTTATGACAACCCTGCTTTTTATCACCTCCAATTTATAGATGAGATCACCGAGGCTCAGAGTGGGTACGTGATTTGCCCCAAGCCACACAGCTGGTAGTGTTTGAGTTGGGATTCAAAATGAGGTCTTCTAGACTCCTCATCCATCTACTCTATCAGAATGTCTCTATGGACCAGCACATTTGGGGAACAGAGATTCATAATTAGAGCTAACATTGGTAGATATAATTTCATCCTTATATATCTATATGTGTGTATATGTACACACATGTATATATATATATATATATATATAAACAATCTCACTGAATGATCTTTACACCACTTAGTGACAGGTAAGGTAGGTAGAGTAAATGCCTTTACTCTATTTTTTGATGAGGAAACAGTCTGAAGTATAAAACTTTGGTACCTGTGAATTTTGTTCTAAGGGACTGGGTTTGGGGGAGAGGGAGAGGGATATAGGGGGATATTTAGCCTATATCAAGACCAATGATGTTCTTAAAATTGTATTTTCTATTTTTAAAAAAAGAAGTAGCTGTAGTATAGAGGAAGAAACCCAGGGTTTGGAGTTCAAATCCCTACTTTGTCATTTAATCCTGAATCAGAAGGTAGGTAACATTGGCCAACTGTGGTTTCAGAGAGTTCAAAAGCCCCTCTGGGTATCAGTTTCCTTCTCTGTAATATGAGCAAGTTGGATGGAATCAGTAGTACTTAACCTAGCATCTGTGAACTTGCCTTTTAAAAATATATTTTAGTAACTGCAGTTCACTACAGTTGGTTTCTTTTGTAATTCTTGGTATTTTATTTTATGTATTTAAACACATTCTGAAGGGGGGTCCCTGGGCTGGCACCAAAGGGTCCAGGGCACCAGCAAGGTGAAGAACCCCTGGATTAGATGACCTCTGACGTCCCTTTTATCCAGAGATCCCATGACTTTCCCAAGTTGAAACAGCCAATAATTCAATGAAAAAGAGAGAGAGTAGTATCCCCAGAACCAACCTGGGTCTTCTAAGTCCCAATCCAATTCTTTCCTCACTGCACCACACTGCCTTTCAAGAAGGTAAAAGTTAGCAGATGGCTATGAACAGGATTTAAATAAGGTGCTGGAAAATTTGGAGAAGAAGGGAATAATCACTTACAGTGTTGCTACTATGTGCCAGGCACTGTGCTAAGCATATTTTACAAATATTATCTCATTTGATCCTCACAACAATCCTGGGAGGTAGGTGCTCTCCTTATTCCTAGTTTATATATTAAGAAACTGAGGCAGGCAGAGAGAGAGAGAGATTAAAGAAATTGTCTAAGGTCATGCAGCTAATAAATATCTGAGGTTAGGTTTGAACTCAGGTCTTCCAGATTCCAACTCCAGTGCTCTATCCACCTTGCCATCTAGAATTCATAGACATAGACTCAAACCTCTATGAATTTGGATACACAATTATAAACAGTAGTAGTAGTAATAAAACAATATAATAACAACTAACATTTATATAGCACTTACTATGTTCCAGGCACTGTGTTAAGTGCTTTACAATTATCATCTCATTTTATCCTTACAACAATCCTGGGAGGTAGCTGCTATTATTGTCCTCGTTTTACAGATGAGGAAACTGAGGCAAAGAGGTGAGTGACTTGCATAGCGTCATACAGCTAGTAAGTATCTGAGGCAGGATCTGAACTCAGGTCTTTTTCATTCCAAGTCCACACTTTAGGCAAGATCATTGGATCAGGCGTCAGGAGAGTTGGATCTGCCACTAACTAGCTAAATTACCTTGGGAAGCCATTTCCCTTCTCAGGGCCTCAGTTTGCTCATCTGTTAAATGGTGATCTCTAAGGATCCTTCCAGCTCTGACATATATAATCATACACAGAGGATCTTAATACAGCTGTCCCTCATGTTCACCCTTCTCCTCTCCTCATAAAAGGGGACATCCCTGACCAGGGGCTTAAAAGATATTGACATGCAGACAGAAAATAAACCTGAATTTGAATTCCAGCTGAGAATTTGCTCTGTCTATGACCTTTCTCATTCTGAGCCTCAGTTTCCCCATTTGTAATATGACAGGGTTGGGTTAACGATCTTCAAAGTCCCTTTCAGTTCGAAATCCCACAGATCAAATCTTTTAAGTATTCTCCCATTTCTGCTTCTCCCTCTCTCTGCCCCTGCTCTCTTCCCCAACCTGAAAAAAAGTGGCCTGAGGACGGCCGGCATCTGACCCAGCCATCCTGGGGCCCCAGGCCCCGTCATAGGGATGTGAAGGGAAGGCTGTCACTGACGGAGGAGGGGGGAGGGGGTCAGAACTGGGGGAAGGGGTTTGATGGGGTGATTTTTCCGGGGTTGTCTACAGTTTCCTTCTCATATGTAGGGGTGGTATTAGGTATCTAGTTTGGGGTCTCGTCCAGCACTAAAACTGTCAAAGTCTCTTGACAGTAGGATGCTCTCACTTGTGGGGTCCTAGGGAGAGTCACTAGGGAGATACGGCTAGGGTCAGTTCAATAAATAGTAGTTGGCTCGCATTGATAGAGGGGTATGGGGGGAGCCCGAGGTCACAGTGACAGTGGCATGCCGAGAGGATGATCCACACCCTGGGACACATTCCCGGAGGGGCGGGGTGTCACACTCACGGGGCTCCAGCAGATGAGATGGTTCGTCTCGGGGTCCCCCACCAGCGTCCACAGTTTGGTAAGGAAGGCAGGCACAGGGCTGGGGTAGCCGTCCATGGCCACGGCGGGGCCCCCGGCGGCCTCCTCCACGCTTTGGGGGACAGTCCTCTGCATCAGCACCCAGCGCTCTTCACAGCTCAGCATTTCGGGGCGGCGTGGCTCAGCCCAGCCCCGCCCCGGGGACAATGGTCTGGGGACAGCAAAGTGCTGCGCACCGCCAGCGGCCTCCCAGAGCCCCCGTCCCCGCCCCTGCCCCGAGACCGGATCAGGCGGGGGGCCACGTGCTCCTTGCCCGGGCCCGGACTGCCGAGAGGGTGGCGGGGCGCGGCCTGAGGACAGACAGACGTGCAGGACACGGGGTCAGAGGCTCCAGGTTGGAGGGTGGGCAGAAAGATAGGGGTGGGGGTGGGGGAAGGAGAGTAGAGACTGTGCCAGGGTGAGTGAGTGTGCAAGGAAGGGAAAGAGCGAGGACCAAAGCTGAGAATACGTGTACCGAAAAGCACACTGAACCGGGGAGCCAAGGACCCTGGTTTCTAGTTGGAGTCCTGCCATTAATTGGCCACATGACCTAGGGCAAGTCCCATAAGCTCTCAGTGCCTCAGTTTCCTCCTCAGTCAAATGGAGATAATTCGTGTCCTTGACCCCTTTGGCAACCAGAATCAGGTTTTTAAATGCATAAAATTAAATACATAGGATTACAAAGGAAATCAATTATCTTGAAATACAGTTATGAAAATATATATTTTTTAAATATGCAAGTTCAAGGACCAAAGGTTAAGAACTCTTGGTCTACTCCAAGTCCTTTATTTTACAGAGGAGAAAACAGAGGCAGTGAAGTTGCTTGCCCAAGGACACACAGCTAAAAAGTGTCAGAGCCTCAAAGTCTCTTGTTCTTAACCCCAGCTGTATATTTACAACTCTAAAAGATGATATAGGAGATAGGTTCCTAAACAGTAGGGCTACCAGGGACTTTAGATATCTTCTGGTCTGACCCCCTCATTTTACCAGTGTAGAAACTGTGGACCATATCAGTTGCAAGGTTGCATAAATAGGGTAGGACCCACAGCCCTGGGTGTTTGGAGATGAGTGAAGACCAGTATAAAGAATGAAGGCTGAGCAGAAAAAAAAATGCAGTGGGGCAAATGTTGTACCCTTCCCTTCAAAATTAGGGCTAAAAAAAATTGGGGGAGGGGTGGAGAGTGGACTAACCCATACTTCAACACTCAGGCTTCTCAGCTTGTGGGCCCTGAAATCTGCTGTTTAACAGAAGATCCCCCCTTTCCCCATACAATTCAGAGGTTCTTGGGATGACTGATCCATGGTAGCTGGAGTTCCTTGAGGGTCCATACCCTTTAGGAAGCCTACTATTTTCAAAGGCAACTGTTTTCTCCCCAAAGATACTACTCCCCAGCTCTCTTTCTATACATTGTAATAGTAGAGTAGATGAACAGAGAAAAAAGGAAGATTCGAGAAAGGAAGAGTACATGTCATGGAAGGAGAGAGTGAATAGTAGGAGCAAATCCTACTTTGACTTCTCCCATGAAGTACGACTATAGCCAATGGGAGGAAACCAGGTCACAGGACAGGGTTCGCGCGTGTGTGTGTGTGTGTGTGTGTGTGTGTGTGTGTGTGTGTGTGTGTGTGTGTGTGTGTGTGTGTGTGTGTGTGCGCGCACTGCTGTTCTCTCCCCCTGGGGAAAGTGCCAACAGTGCAGGTTCTCCTGGGGGAGCCAGCTTCATCCCTTCCCTTACCCCTCTCCCACAACAGACCTTATCCAAAGGCCTGCCCATCTTTCCTTTTCTTGGACAGCAAGTAAGATCCTGCTCCCCCTCAGGTCTGGGAAGAACCCTTACCCACATCCTCTCCCCATCTGTGCCCTCTGCCCACTTTTTAAAAAATGAAGCACTCCCCCACTCCGAGCCTTCCACCAAATCAGAGATTTTCCTAATGCTTACTTTCCCATAATAACTTATGATTTACAATGTATTTTCTTCAAAACAGCCCTGTGAGGGAGGTAGTACAAGTATTTTACTGAGTGGTGAGACTGAGTCTCAAAGAGATGGAGTGACTTATCCAAGGCTATCCAGTTAATTAGTGTCAGGGCTGCACCCAAGTCTTCTCTTGCTTAAGGTCCAATGTTTCTTATTCTACTCTGTGCTGTCTCATGAACCCCAGCCTCCAGCAGCTGGGACCAGCAGAAAGCAAAACACATTGGAAAACTTTATTGATGTCCTCCCTTGGACCATGTTAACACAGAGAGTCCCTTGACCAATATTTTCAGAGCACCTGATCTGGATCACTCTCAGTGAGAGTCAATTCAAGACTCTAGAGAAGGTTTGGAAATTCCTGTGTGTATGAGATTGTCCATCAGGGTTACAATCTTTCATATATGATCTCATTAAAACACCTATGGGCCATGGAAAGCAGAATTTTCTGACCTTAAAAATATGAACATGTATGAAATATTGTAAGTGATATTACACAGGCATCCCCCTTTCCTCCTTCCCTGTACCCTGGGTACCTTCCTATATGCCCTCCCCTTGGACTCAGTTTGCTCTCTTACTCCTCTGAAAATTCAACTCTTGGAGGACCCAGGATACAGAGACATTGATTAATGTAACAGCTGAAAAGATCGTTCTATCTCCTTATTTAATGAAGAAACTTAGGCCTGGGAGGACTTGCCCAAGGTTAGTGAATGGCTGACCTGCTCCTGCTGATTCCTACCCTAATGCCTTTACTTTTAAGGGTGTTGGTGTGTAATCTTATCTGTGTATGTATGTATGGGTATGTGTATGTACATGTATGTATACCACATTTGGGTCACAGAAGAAAGGCACATAGATTTGAATACAGGAATTGTGTTGTTATAATTCACTCCAGTGTTCACACTGCTACACCTCACTGCCTGTCAGGACCCAGTAGCAAGGGAAGACTCCTGAACTAGGGAAGAGGATATTCTATTGAAAAACCTAGCTACTGGGAGATTCTAGGGCCCAGGTCTTAGAAAATCTTATTGCCTGAGATGGTATCCACCTCAGTGGCTCCAATTCTCTGGCACCTATTTGTGTGGCATGGGCAACTTGAATCTTCTCTGTGGATCTTATCCATAAAATGAGGGAGCTGGATTAAGTGGTTTCTGGATCTCCTCCCCAACCCCACCCCTGCCCCCATCCCAGGATGTGATTTTCTGTGGTTCTAACCCCTTATATATTCATAGTAAGTCCGTAGGCACAGATGTGCCCATCCTCATGGTCTCACAGCTAAGGGGCCTGAAATCTACAAAGTTGGGATTAGCATGTCTCCCCCTCGGTGTAGATCCTGGGATCGAGAGTTAGAGGGGACTTTAGAAATGATTTAATCCAAACCCTTTCTTTTCAAAGAAGGAAAATGAGGCCTAGGGTAAGGAAGGAACTTGCCTTAGGTTACATTGCAAATAAGAGGTAGAGATGGATTGAATTTAACCTCTTTCCACTACAACACGCAATCCAGATTAGCTGCAGTTTTAGGAAATCTGCGGTACAGTTTTCCGCAGTTCCTCTCAAGCTTGGTTGAAACTTGTCACCTGACAATCCTGGGCCGCCAAGGATGTGGCTCCCGAGTGACCTTGAGCGTGTAACTTCGGAGGTAGGGACAGTGGGTAAGGAAGGCACTCACTACAGCGGGCACTACCACACAGTAGCAATGCACCTCGCGCAGATGGCCGCAGCCCTGCGCCAGCTCCTCTAGTGCCGAGTTCAGGGAGGCCGAGGCTGTGGCGCGCACGACCAGGGCTGTCAGGGTAGCAGCATAGTGGCGGCCTGCGAGGCGCACTGCCTCAGCGACCTCGCCAAACGTGTTGAGCCTCAGTGTGGTCACGGGGATGGTGGGCTGCAGGACCAGGGTGACCCGCTCATCAGGCACCGTATGGTCCAGCTCGAGGTCCACCGCCAGTCCGGGGTGACGCTTTCGAGCTGCAGCCCACGAGTCATCGGGTATGCCCTCGGCGTACTTGTCCAGTCGGGCACAGAACACCGCCAGGTACTGAAAGGGCGGGCGGTCCGGTTCGGCCAGGGTGGCCAGTACCTGGGCTGACAGGCTGGCGTGGTAGAGACCGAGCGAGCACAGCTGAGGGCAGGCAGCCAGGACGGTGCGCACCGTCTCTGGTCGCACGTTGCACACCAGCGTCCTGTTATTGAGGAAAAGGCCTCGGAGCTCCGGGCAGGCACGCGCCACCTGCAGCACTAGCCCGTCGTCCAGAGTGAAAGGCATACTTCGGAGATCCAGCTGTCGGAGAGCGCACGGCGGCCCTGCTGCGCACACTTGAAGCAGTGCGTTCAGGATGTCTTGGCCAGAATAGAAGAGCGGGTTCTCTCCTCTGCAAGCAATGCGCAGCCCTTGCAGGCCAGGACCCTGCTGGGCCAAGGCAGTTAGGAGCCCCGTGGCTGCCCGCCGGCTCCCTTCTTTGGATGGGTCAAACTCCAGCCCCAAGTGGCGGATCTGACCGAGGCAGGGAGACAGACAATTCAAGGCAGCCGTGTCTGCCTCCAGTTCGCAGCTTTTAGGACAAAACAGAGGGGAAAATTATCAACAGGGCTGACGGAGGCAAAAGCAGAGCTCACAATTGTCCCTCCAAATTCTGTGATGTTCCTAACTCTCTATTTCCATCCTTCCCATCTCTGCTATTTCAGGGTTTCAGCAAGGGGCTTGCCCAAGGCAATTGCTGAGCTGTCAAGGAAATGAACTCACACTGGGCTGGATATGTGCACCTCTAATCTGGGGAAAGATCAAGGCTTCATCCCCTGAACCAATCTGATGGCTTGGCCTTATGTGGACTAATCTTTCCAAGTCTGACATTCCATGCCCTAACTCTCATATGACACAACAAACCAAAAGGAATTTGCTCCTGGGACATAGTTTTGGGCTAAAGAAATAATAAACAGATAAATCATCTCTTTTATTGTAAAAAGAAAGTTATTACTCCTTAAAAATGTCTTGCATTATTACTGTGGGTACTCCCTAGTGTGCTCCTGCAGAGAGTAGCCCTTCCCTGCCTCAGTAGACAGATCTTCAGAACTACCTATGGCAACAAATGAATGAATAAAATTAAATATATGTATATATATATAAATGAAAACCATCACCCAGTGGTCAACCATCTCCTGAACTCTCCAACTCACCCCATATATCCAATTTGTTGCCCAGTATGGTCCTTTCTAACTTCACAAACTTTCTCATATACTTAGTTGTCCTCTTTTCTCCACCCACAGAACCACAGTTATTTCTGGCACTCATCACCTCTTACCTAGGCTATTGCAATAGCCTTCTAATTAGTTTCCTCACCCCAGATCTCTCCGCAGTCCAAAGAATCTTCCATTCAGCTGCCAAAATGATTTTCTAATAGATAGGTCTGGCTCTGTCAACCTCCCTAACCACCATTAGCGCTTGTGGTTCCCCCAGGATCAAATATAAACTTCTCTATTTGTTCATAAGCTGATGCCTCCTTACCTTTGCAGTTTTCTCACATGTTGCTCTCTAGTAGACTCTATGATGAAGCTATGTTGGCATGTTTACTGTCTCTCATACAGGATACTCTTATCTCTCATCTCCTGGATTGCCTTTGTGCCGGTTGAGTCCTCCGCCTGAGAGGTTCCCTGGCTTCCTTCGAGACTCAGCTCAAAACCTACCTTCCATAGGAGGCCTTTCCAGGTTCCTCAGACTATCAATGCCTTTCCTTCTCAGAAGCCTTTCCATTTACTCTGTATATAAGTTGTGTGGGCCCAGTTATTTTCATAGCATCTGTGCTGTTAGAATGAGAGGTCTTTGAGAGAAGAGACTGTTTCTGTCTTTTTTTTTTTTTTGGATACCCAGTAGATGCTTAATAAATGCTTGTTGAATTACAAAGAAAAATTACTCTAAAAGACTTGAGAACTTTGATCAAACAATGACCAATTCTTATTGCAGAGGACTGATAAGGAAGCATGCTACTCATTTTTTGGCAGAAGGTGACTGACTCAGGATGCAAAATAAAGAATACATTTCCTGACATGACCAATGAAGGAATGTGTTTTGCTTGACTACAAATATCTGTTACCAGGGTTTTGGTTTGCTTTTTTCTCCTTTTTCCATTGAGGGTGGAGTGAGAGGCTGAGGGGAGATAAGGATAGGAGGAGTAAAGAGAAAGAAAAGAAGGAAAGAAGGAAGGAAAATCCTAGTCTTGAGGCAACTTTTTTTTTAAATGAAAAGAAGAAAACAGAAGGAAGAGAAAGAAGGCCAAAGAAGCAGAACAGATTTTAAAAAACTAAAAAAGCTTGAACTTATTATATACATAAAAGAAGACCTGCACAATCTCCTTTTTCTGATTTACCATGCATACGCAAATGCCCATTCAATTTAGAATTTGTTAAGTTCAGAATAAATTTTTTAAAAAAATGTTAATTCAATGCTATTAACTGTTTGCCTGATTGGCTCTGAGCTCTTTCATATTTAGCTACATTTCAACAGCATGCAAACTCCTTGAAAGATAGAGACTCCTTCCTTCCTTCTTTTCTTACTTCCTTTCCCCTTCCTCCTTTTTCCTCCCTCCTTCCCCCTTTTTCCTCCCTTCTTCCCTTTCTTTTTTCCTTTCATTCTTTTCTTTCGAAGACTTGGCACATGGTAGGCATTTAATAACTACCTGTTGAATTGAAGCCAAGTGAATTAGCTAGGTTAGGCCTTGGACAACCAAAAAGCCACTGGGTAGGTGCCTGAAGCCGTTGCAGATTGGTTGGACCTGTTACTGTATGCTCCTTATCTACTGGCATAGTTTCCAGAATGTGAGGTTCGAGGACCAACAACTCCATGTAGCCAAATCAGTAAACCTCCCTGCAGGCCCCTTCCTTCCTACTTGGAGGCAGGACATAGGAGATGAGGAACCTTCTCTCCATCTCTGGTGTCTGAGCCTCCATGAGGCAGGGCTTTAGGGCAATGTCTGCGTTATTACAGTTTGCTGAATATTTACAATGTTATAAAACTTTTCAGTAGACCCTAGGGAACCGACTCACTTCCTCAGGGGTAAGAGTGGAAGCTGGCAGCTGTGTAAGCATGAGTCTATTAGCCAAGATCACTGGGAAGTGGGTGGAACTGATAACCTGGGCCAGCCACGCTCTCTCACATGTAATCATTAATGGGGAACAGTCACTCATTTGGAGTCAGTTATTCTAATTCTGCTGATAGTACTTACTGAAAGCTAAAGTGCCAGAACTGATCCTTTGCTATCAGTTTGAATTTTGCTCTATGGCTAAGGTGTCCTGGGACCTCAGTTAAATTAAATAATAATAATAGTAAATAACATTACTAGCATTTCTATAACTCTTTAGGGTTTGTAAAGCACTTTACAAATATTTCATTTAATCCTCATATCAACCCTATAAGGCAGGTGGTATTATTATTATTATACCCTTTTATAGATGATGAAACAGAGGCTAAAGTAAGGTTAAGGGACTTGTCCAGAGCCACACAGTAGCACAGGTCCAAGGCCAGATTCGAACTTCGATCTTCCTGATGGCAGGTTCAGTGCTTTCTCCACTGTGCCTGCCACCCAGGTACTTTTGGAGTTTAGAACTCTTGAAAGGAAGGGGCTCCTACTGTAGGTCCCTAAGGCTTCCTCACCTGATATCTGTGATGTACCACACAGAGCTTGAGTTGACAGCAGTGGCCCAAGCCTGGCAGACCTGGGAAACCGCATATCGGTCACGAAGGGGTAAGTATCGAAAGATCAATGAAAGCAATTCTTCAGGGAGGTATTTCCATGATTCAGCCATTGGGAAGGTGGTTGAGCTCCAAAGGATCCCTGTCTGCTGATCCTTCTGCAGAGTGACTGGAGCTGGTCTGAGGATAGAGACCAGGGCATGACTCAAAGGGAAAGAACCACCCACTCAGTGAACTCTCCCCCTGCTCCTACTCAATGCCTTGCATGGCTGGGGAAACTACCTTAGGGTGGGGGTTTCCATGAGAACATCAGCTTGGATCCCTACAAACAGACCTAGGTTTGGCCTAGTATCCTCAGGGACTTGTGTGATAACGTTCTTTAAAACCTCATTGTAGATTCCTTTAATTTTCAGCATATGCCTTCTCACAGGGCAATACATTCCACATGCTTACCCCTCTCAGTGTTAATATGGTCAATCTGTCTTTTGTTTTAAGATTATATTTATCCAGCAAACGTAAAAAATAAGACAGACTGGAAAGCAGCAGTTCTTAATCAGAGGTCCATAAATTTGATTTAAAAATTTTATAAACATTTCAATATAACTGGCTTCCTTTATAATTCTAAATATTTTATTTTATGCATTTAAAAACATTCTAAAGAGACTATAGGCTTCCACAGACTGCCCAAGGGTTGGATCATTACACAGAAAAAGTTAAGAACCTCTGGGACTTCTAAAATTCCTCCCAGCTATAATATTCTATGTACTGTGGTCTAACATTATAAGCTCTTTTCTATCTCTAACATTCTAGGTCCCTCCCCCCCCCCCTCAAATCTTCCCCACTTCCAAACCTCCCTATTACCATGGAGAGTACCATCCTTCTGTTCTCACTGTCCTTCAGGCTCACAACATACCAGTAGTTCTGGATTCTTCACTTCCTCTCACCCTCACCTTCTCTCATCTCATATCTAACTGTTGATTTCACTTTTGCAGCATTTCACAAACACACCCTTTGTCTCCTCTAACAGTAGCATGACTCTAATGAAGGTTCTCATCCCTTCATGCCTGGATTATTCCAATAGATCTGCCTGCCCTAAGTCTCTCTCTTATTCCTGTTCTTCCATTCCTAAAGCATAAGTCTGACCATGTCACACTCCGACTCAATAACTCCAGTGACTAGCACCACCAGAATAAAATACAAAAATCTGTTTAGCCTAGTTCCTTCTCCCCACCCTACCTTTCCAGCCTTTCTTACATTTTACACCCCTCTCCTACCTCCACATAATCTGTGATCCAGCCACACTGGTTTCCTAGCTGTTCCTCCAACCAGACACTCCGTCTTCTGATTTTTGACATTTTTTTTTTTTTGTCTCCCAGGTCTGGAGTGCTCTACCTCTTCATCTCTTCCTCCCAGCTTCCCTGGCTTTCTTCAGATCTCACCTTCTGTAGCAAACCTTTCTCAATCCCTCTTAATTCTAGTAATTAATTATTTCCCGTTTATCCTGTACACAGCTTGTTTGAATATATTTGCTTGTGATCTCCTGTATTGGATAAACACCTTGAGGGACTGTCTTTCTTTTTATCTCCAGTCCCCAGTACATAGTAGGTGCTTAATAAATGCTTATTGACTGGTCTCACATTCACTTAGCTCTGCCATTCACACTATGCCAAATTGTGTTCAATGCCCTTATTTTGGGGGCGGGGGGAGCTTAGAGAATAAAGTCGAATCCCTCTCCGATGCCTCCCCTCATCTTCCATTTCCATGCACACTGCCTATCATCAGGACAGTACTGAGTCTTTCCAAAGTAATGGCCCAGAAGGATGACTGCTTCCCTTCTTTCAGGTCATCCCTCCTGCAAGACACCTTTCCCCATCCCCCTTAACGCTGGTGCCTTTCTACCGAAATTACCTCCCATTCATCCCGCCTGTAGCTGGAGTGTACGTAGCTGTTTGAACTTTGTCTCCTCCGTTAGAATGTGCGCTCTTTGAAGGCAGGAATTTAGGGCAGTACCTAACACACACAGGATGCTTAATAAAAGCTTGTGAATTTGACTTCTCTTCCCTCACTCCGCCCTCCTCCGCCCCTTCCCCCGATACGCTCGATTGTTACAAAGATCACAATCAACTTTCTTCCTTCTGGCCCGGAATAAATTGTCTCTCGGCCTCGGAATCCAGGACACAGCCACAACCTGGGCCTGAGCGTCGCCGCCCTTTGGGCGGGTCCGTCACTTACTAACCGGACCGAGAGACTGGACCGTACCCGAGGCCGTGGCCTTCCGGCTTTTCCTTCAGCTCTGTGGGCCTTCTCAGGACTATATTTTGCCTGGAACTTCGAGAAGGGCGAACACTTGGCCCTACGCTGGAGAGCGGACCATTTCGAGGCCGGGGGCTCCTGGCCGGGCTCTGCGGAGCTCAGCAGCCCAGGGCCCGAACTCGGGGTGGGGCTTTGGGGACTTTTTCTCTGCCTCCACCTTCGCCCCAACGCCGACTCCCTTGCTCCCAGAGCCCCTGTAGAATCCAAGGAAGCCGGAGCTCACTCTCACGGCTACGGGATGACCCTGACAAGGTCTGCCAACGTTACCCCTTGAGTCTAGCTGCCATTTGGGATAACAGAGCCTCTTTTCCACTGACACCCACCAGCTTGGGGCAGTGAAGGAGTTAAATGGGTAGGGTTCTTGAGCCCCAAGTAGAGACGTGAATGGTTCATTCAAATCAGCTGGGGACCAGTAGCCAATCACCAGCCTGGGCGGGGCCGAACTCTGATAAAGCTGCGGAATGGAGGCTGGTCCTTCTACTCTGGGTGCCCTGGACATCAATCAGGTGTCTGCAGCCCTCTGTACCTCTCAGCTGTTCGCCTCTGAACCTACAAGCCATCAACCCTGTGGATTCCCTCTTTTGGGGGCAGGGGCCTCTATCAGTTGTTTCCGTTTCTGGGAGGAGAGCCAGGTCCTCCTTCACCTGTCGTTCTCCCAGTCCTATAGCCCAGGTTAGTGGTGGAGGTTAAAGTGTCCTAGAACAGATTGGCAGGTTGTAAGCTGGGTGAGGCCGGGCTCGGTGGCGGAGGAGACAGCCGGTCCTGGAAAGTCCCTCTCCTTCCACCCCCAGGTCTGGGAGTTTGAGGTAGTGGAAACCTTGGACTCAGTGTCAGAGAACCTGGTTCGAAATCCTGTCTCTGACACTGATTGTGTGTCTGTGGGCAAGTCACATCGCCACGTTTCCTCAGTTGTGGTGGTAATGATATTTGCGCGACCAATTCCAGTGCTTTTTCAGTTTTAAAGCTCTAGGGAAATGGAGACTGCCCCGGCTGCCACCAACCACCTCTCGAGATTTTCCTAACCGGCTCTGCCCTATACTATCATGGGTCCCCACGTCTTCTTTTCAAAGTTCAAAGTATGAGGCATAGGGTGGGGTGAGGTGAGGTTTTCGGAGGCCGGTTCTGTTTGAGCTATCCCAGGAAGTCTAGCCCACAGAAGCCAGGGACCTCTAAGTCTCCGTCACTCCCAAAAGGCAAATTGAACATGAATCCCCATCCTGTGGATCCCCTTTTCCTTCCCCCACGCCCGTAGGTAGGGGTCCTAATAGAAGACAAATAATAAACCACAGTTGTCCGGCTTTCCTCACAACAATCTTCATGGGCTAGCCAGAGTTAAGTGACATAGGGGATAGTGATTGGAGTCAGAAAGACCCGAGTTCAAATCCTGTCACAAATACGAACTAGCAGTGTGACCTTGGGCAAATTACTTAACCCGTCTCAGCCTCAGTTTCCGCATCCGTAAAATGGGAATAATAATAGCGCCTATTTCACAGAGCTGTTGAGTTCAAACGAGATAATACGTAAAGCCTTTTCTAAACCTGAAAACGTAATATAAATGGTAGCTATTACCCTTCTTTTGCAGAAGAGGAAAAAGACGGAGAGGGAAAGTGATTATCTAGGTGGCAGAGGTCGAGACTCCAACCGACACCTTCTGATTCCAAGCCCTGGGCTTTTCCCAGCACTTCACATGCCTCAACCTTCCTCAGACCCCGTGAGTATCACTCATACCTCCCAGTTGAGAAGTTCTTGCCAGCTAACCGCGATCAGGAGGTTTCTTACCTGCCCCAGTGCGCGGACCTCGGATCTCCAGCTGAAAGGGTTACTGGGATTCCTGAATTTCCAGGGCCAGCTAGACTGACTCAGGGATGGCTGACTCACAGGAGTTTAGGCTGGTCCATAGGCTTGGATCGGGCTGGGTCAGAGGAAGGACCGAGGCCCTTAGGCCTTTATACCCATCCACTACGTAGCTCCGGTGTTTACGCTTCTTAACTGCCCTGGCTGCTCGCCAGGGGCGGCCCACACGGCGAAGCTCGGGGGATCCCGGGACTGGGAGCCAGCTCTGCTCCTCCCCTTTTCCTTCCTCCTCCCCGCTCCCCCTCCCCTGGGGCTCTGCGCAAACCCGGAAGAACGGGTGGACAGAACCGGTGTCTGCGAGAGCCGGAGCAGCGGGGACCGGACGGCTTGGTTAGTGTCCGCGGGGAGCTTAGATGGGGAGAAGGCACGGCACGAGTTGGGGAGGGGTGGGATGGCCAGGGGCCAGTGGACCGAGGGCACTAGGGCGCAGGTCTGGGTTCCTCCTACCAGGTTTGGCCTGGTTAGAGCAGCCAGGCATAAGCGGGGTCCTGGGCTGGAGTGGGTATGGAGGGATGTGTGCATCGGTTCCGGGAGGGAATCGGACTAAGAGATCTAGCGGATTCAGACCAGCTCTCTAGGCCTCCAGCTGGCTAGCCTGGGCTGTCCCGGGCCAGGGCCCGGCCCCACGTGGGAGATGTTCCGAGCCTCAGGAGTCTCTGCTCGGAGTACGGTTTCGTGGGACAGCTCGAATTTCTGAGGCACTTATAAAGTTTGCAAAGAGCATATCTCAGGACAACTTTGAGTGCAAGTGTTCATTTCCCTTCCTTGCACATGGGGAAAGTGAGGCCCTGGGAAGTTAAGGGTTTTAAGAGTGGGTTTTACACTTGGTAAAAATCGAGCCCTACTCACAATTTCCAAGCCTAGCTCTTGCCAAGCACTAGGCCAAGCTGAAAATCTGAAGGTCGGAAATGAGCTGGGTCCGGCTCAGCCCCGCCCCACTCCCATCCTTCCCCCTTTGGATTTAGGGACTAGGGCCCATCCCCCACCCTCCCTTCCTACTTCTCGAACTCAGCAGCTCTGCCTGTCCAGTCCCTGAACGGTGGGTGTAAAAAAAGTCTGGAAGATAGACCTCTTAGTTAGGGGCAGAGGGAAGAAACCTTGGGCACAAGCCCAGGAGGGGACTGGAGACCACTAGCATGGATGGGGGGAGGGGGAATTAAGTTGGCTGGCATAGAGCCAAGGCACAGGAGAAGAAAGGAAGGAAGGAGATGTCTTAACCAACATTGAAGGGCTTACTGTATGCCGTGTACTGGGCTGGGACAAGGTCAATAAAACGTAACAGAATCACAGAATTTCAGAGTAGAGAGGGACCTTGGGGGTCAACTTGAGAATTGAGAATTCTTTCTACAGTGTCCCTAACAAGACATCATCTGGTTTTCATTTGAAGCTGTCTAAAGGGAAACTCACTCCCCATGCCACTTTAGAAAGATTTTAATTATTTGTAGGGATTGATAAGAGACCCTCAGGGATACAAATCAGAAGGTGCTAAATGCATTAGAAGAAGGTTTTGTTTGGTTTGAAGTACTATGAGAACATGTGGAACTGGTCCCTTTCAGCACAGAGGATCAGGAAAGGCTTCAAGGAAAAAGTGGATTGTGAGGGATAGATGTGGTGCAGTAGGAGGTTTCGGTATTCCTGGTATAAGAGAGAATTTGAACAAGGTTGAAAATCCACTCAGAAGAGTGAACATTTTGTTGGGGAGTCCGGGTGTCATTCAGTTCGGCAGGTGCCTGGCATATGTACCAGGGAGCAGGGTGGGTGGAATAGGACTGGAAAGATAGATTGAAGCTGGATCATGGCAAAGCTGGAATTGTCAGGCTGAAGAATTTCTCTGGACTATGATGGGTACACAATAGGGAGTCATGGCAGGTCATTGAGTCTGGACCAGCTGATGGAGCTGTTTTTTCTTTCATTCCCAAGAACAGTTCCTTGGGCTCCTCCATTTCTTTCTCATCCTCAGCAGAAGGTGCCTCTCCTGCCTTTATGGCTAAAGAGGTGCCTTAGGAAGCTGCTTTGGTAGCTGTGAGAAGGATAGATTAGAATGAAACTGAAGACAGGGTCACCAGGCTAGAGGTTATTACAATGGTCCAGTTGAAAGGGCTTGAACCAGGCTGGTGGTTGTGGAAGTGAGGAGTTAGATGGAAAGATTTCAAGGGTTTTGCCAAGCTTTGCTGTTTCCTACCTCTGAGCCTCAGTTTCCTCATTTGTAAAGTGAAAACTGAATTATGTGACGATCTCTCTGCTCCCTTTCCACTCTTTTTTGGGGGGAGGAGGTGGAGGCAGTTGGGGTTAGTTTACTTGCCTGGGATCACATTGCTACTAAGAGTCTGAGGCCAAATTTGAATTCAGGTCTTCCTGACAACTGGATGAGTACTCTATCCCCTATGTCACCTAGCTGCCCCCCTTTCTAAGTCTGTGCCTATAAACTAAATCATAGCCGTCAAAGTTGCTGTCAGCTAGCCACAAGCAGACAACAATACTCCAGAATGGGGCCAAACCAGGTTCGTTTAATTGGGAGATGTTTACCAAAATAAATAAAAATAGGACATAGATAATGTTAAGTTTTGGTTTTCTAAGTCAATACAGGCCCATAAGAATCCAGTTTTCTATTTGAGTTTTGACACCACTGATCCAAACTTTCCCTGATCTATTTCTCAACCATTGTTGGTGGTACTTCAAGGTGGGCTCATGCCCTGCTCTCCCCATAGCCCAATCCTTTGTTTCCCCCTTTCCCTTAGAGGTCCCCAGTGACACTTAGATGTTTAGAGCTGATATGGTTCTCTGGGGTAGAGGCTGGGTTCCTTTTGAGGGTGTCTTGTCCTCACCTGGTCTTTGAAATTGGACTCAGTCCCTTGTGTAGGGGACAGAGTGGTGGTTGATAAATGGACAGAGACACAGGGAGGCAACAGATAAAGGAAGAGGTAGGTAGATCCATCAGCTGGTATTAAAAAACAGACAAAAAAGCAATCCCTGAACCTCAAAAGGATAGGGACTCATATGTAAGAGTATAGTCACTCGGAAGAGTTCCCTGTCACCAAGCAGGAGATTGTGTGTGTGTGTGTGTGTGTGTGTGTGTGTGTGTGTGTGTGTGTGTGTGTGTGTTGAAGGATGGAGTAAGTGAATAAACATTTATTAAGAGCCTAATACGTGGCAGGCACTGTGCCAAGCATTTTACAAATATTTCATTTTATTCACCTAATAAAACTGTAAGGTAGGTGCTGTTATGATCCCCATTTTTCATTTGAGGAAACTGAGGCAAATAGCGGATAAGTAACTTGCTTAGGGTCACACAGCTAATAGATGCTTGAGGCTGGATTTAAGTCAGGGTCTCCTGATGCCAGGTCCTATGCTCTATCTACTTTGTTGCCAGCTACCTTAGTTTCCTCAGGGAAACATCATTTCTTTAGGCTCCAATGGCCTACTTCAATTTTTTTTTAAAGCTTTTATTAAGCACATGTTGCTTAGTGTAAGAAACCAGGTACCTAGACAAAATAAAAAATCTCCATTCTCAAAGATCTTATACTCTACCATGATGAGAGATTCTTAACTTGGAGTCTGTGGGCCTCCCCCACTACCCCACCCCATGGGTCTGTGAGTAGATTTCAGAAAGTCTGTGAATTTGAATAAGGGAAAAATTACATCTTTATCTTCACTAATTTATAATTGAAAATGAGTATTGCCTTCAATTATTTAAACTCGATTTTGAGAAGGGGTCCCTAGGCTTTATCAGACTGTTAGCGAAGGGTGCAAGATACAACTTTAAGACCCCCCCTGGACCAATGGGATAAAACAGCCAAACAGATAAGTAAATACAAGATAGTTTGGGAAAATGTCGATCTGTTGTTCAGTCATATCGAACTCTTTGTGACCCCATTTGATATTTTCTTAGTAAAGATACTGGAGTAGTTTGCCATTTCCTTCTGTAGGTCATTTGACAGATGAGGAAACTGAGGCAAACAGAGTTAAGTGACAAGCCTAGGATCACATAGCCAGTAAGTGTCTGAGGTTGGATTTGAACTCAGGTTTTTCCTCACTCCAGGCCTGGTGCTCTTCACCATCTAGCTGCCCCCAAAAATTAGGGGGAAGAGGAGACCACTAAAAATGAGGTGGATCATAAAAGGCTTTCATGAAGGTTGGCACCTATGTTGATCATGGAATGAAGCTGATGATGAGTTCTAATGGGTGGAGGTGAGGAGGGAGTCCATTCCATGTATGCAGGACAGCCTTTGCAAAAGCCCTGAGATGGGAAATGAGATGCTGAGTTCTGGGAAGGCATGTTTTTCTATGTGGCTTAGACTTTACCCTTGTCAGTATTAATTTGCTTCCCCAAAACTTCCCCATAGAAAGGAGAGAGAGAAGCCAATCACTTCCTCCTCCAAAATGAGGGTGTGGCCATGCTTTCTTAGAGTTCCTCTCAATGAATCTTCTACTCAAGTTCAAATAACCCCACCCAGTTCTAATAATGATAATAAAATTGATTATATCTGACACATCCAAGTGCTTTCTAATAGCTAGAATTTATATAGGTGGTAAAATGGATAGAGGCCGGGGCTTGGTGTCAGGGAGACCTGAGTTTAAATCCAGCCTTAGACATTTACTAGTTGAGCGACCCTGCACAAGTCATTTAACCTCTCCATTTGCTTCAGTTTCCTCATCTGTAAATGCTTAGGTATGAGAATCTGAATGACTGCATACCATTCTTTCCCCTGATGGGGTCTGGTCCCATGTCTAATGTCTTTGGTTCCTGGAAGATTCATTTTCTTCCTCAACACCCCCCCCCCCCCCCCCGGTCATAGGCATAGTGAATTGTACTCTGTCCCTCATCCTCACTGCACCCCACCTCCTATCATACTGCAGGCCCAGAGAAGTAGGGGAATCTCAGGGCTTCCAGCTGACCAGCCTGCCAGGAATTACCATCTGCCTTGCTCTGGCCTCTTGCAGGGACTTCAGCTTTGTGTCAGCCCTCCTCTGGCTCCTCCTTCCCATCTCTCTCTTTTTTCCTTCACAGGAATCTCCCCAGTTCAGTCTGTACTGGAACAGACTGCCCAAGGTCAGAGGTCTGGACATGGGGAACAGCCAGACAGGGAGCCTGACCCCTTTCTGGGGTTCAGGGAAGTGGCTCCTCTGGGGAAGGAAGGGAGGAAGGGAGGGAGGGCTGGCTCTTGGGCAGGAGGATATGAAAGTAAGAAAAGCTGAGGACTCCCCCATCTCCAGGAAACACTCAGGGGAGGAGATCCTGGGGCACGATTCTGAGAAAGTGCTAATGGTCTGTTGTGACTCCCAGTGGTGAGGCCCCCTCTGCCCGCTGTCTCCTGGGCTTCCCCTGGCTGGACTCTGCACCCCCAACAGCCTCCAGAATTCTTTGTTCTAAGGACCATTCTATGGTGGGCTGTTTCCATTTGTTGAACACCTTTTTCTAAGGTACTTTCCAGCTCTAGCCCTCTACAGGTTAAAAGCATTCTATGTTGGAAGACCCTTCTGAGCTATAATATAGTATTTTAGCATCTTTATTTCCTACTTTGTATCGAGTGAAAGGGGAGGAGTTCAAAAGACCTGGGTTCAAATTCTTCCTCAGATACTTACCAGCTGTGTTAGCGCTGGGCAAATCATTTTTCTAGCTAGCCTCAGTTTCCATATCTGTAAGATGGGGATAATATAGCATCCACTTGACAGAGTTGTGAGGATCAAATGAGATAAGATGTAATCTTCCGGCTCTTAACACTGTATCCCAAGGGCCCTTCAGCGCGATCATTTGGTGTTCAACCATCCCTACCAATTCTATTTTATATTAGGGGGAGGGGATGGGAAGATAGAAGGTTGCCCTGCCTCAGCTCCCATTTTTTAGCTCCTCACTAATCAGCTTTCCTAAAGAGAGGGTTGTTACTCATTGTGATACTGTGTGTGGTTATTAAAGTACTTAGTTGTCCCTTGGTGATTGAATTGGCCATCAAAGGGTGGAAAGAAGTGTTTTTGTTCTGTGGCATAGTGAACTGAGTTGTTGGACTCAGTGCTGGAGTCAGAAAGGTCCAAGTTCAGATCCCTCCACAGGCACTTACTGGGCAAGTCATGTAACTTCTCTCTGCCTCAATTTCCTTATCTGTAAAATGGAGATAATAAGAGAACTTACCTTATGGGGTTATTGTGAGGATTACTGTTGAAGTTTGCTGGACTTCTTAGGTAGCATAGTGACTTAGTGAGGCCTTGAATGGAGAACAGTCTCAACCTGAGATCTGGGATTCTTTGGGAGCCCAGGAAGGCAGGGCTAGGGACTGACAAACATGATCTATAGGAGCCTGGGATGACAGATGACTTCAGGAAGATGGCGGATGGCCTCCAGGAGTGGAGTGGCAGTGCTTATCTGTTTGTGGAATCCTCGATGGAGAAAGTAATTCTGCCTAATCTATACCAAGATTCTCAGAAGAAGCTGGCAATATTTCGGGTCCTTAAATTGGCACTGGCAGGTGACTATTGGGTCCTGGGCCATATATATATGAGGGGGGTGGTAATAATGATGAGGGGTCACATTTCAATGGTATTTTAAGGCCTTTCCCACAGCAACCCTGAAAGATCATGCAAACACTTGTCCTGTTTTATAGAAGAGGAAACATGTGGTCAGAGAGATGAGGATCATCCAGCTAGGAGGCTGGTACAGATGTAGGCAGAACACTAGCTCCCAGGGAGCTTGTCTCTTACAACTACCGCCTCCCCATCCCAGGGGCTACTTTTTGCTTCCCATCCCTTCCCTCCATAGAAAGTGAAAAGGGAAGTCATTCATCTTCCATTTCCAGACTAGAATATCTGAGGAGTGGAGGGGAAGGGGGGGACGACAGCTCTTGGTAAAGAGCCTTGCTCTCAGAGCTATTCTCCTGGCCATGGATGAAAAACAGCTAAGAGGCGGGCAGGCCCTGAGGTGTTAGCTAAGACATGACTCCCTAAGGACAGAATAGGAGTTGACTCTCCAGGATACTTTACCTTTATCTCCAAGGTGATGTACCACTCCACCTACACATAGCAGCCCCATACATGTATATTTGCAGGGGAAATGTGTGTATGTATGAGATATGGGCTTTCATGTGCATATGTACATATACTCACATGTCTATTGATGTAATATATGTGTGCATGTATACACCTGTAGTTCAGTGTGTGTATGGAAGCACATCCATTTGTTACCTGTCTCTATGTGAACTGGGGACCTGGCCCCATTACACACATATATGTATTTATGAGTACAATGCATGTTAATGTATGTAGTGTATGCCCATACATGTGTCTGTATGTTGACTAACACCATTCATTTTCACTTTCCTTAGGGGACTTGGACTCTCCTCATTGTCTAACTCCTTTTCTCTTTCTCCCTCTCTCTGTATCTGCCTCCCACCTTCCATGATTTTCCTCATCTATCTCATTGCACCCTCCCTCCCGCCTTTTCCTATGCTCAGCTCTCCTTTCTCCAAATGTTGCCCATAAGGTTTCCTTGCCCCCATTGAGACATGGGAGGGAACTGGGGACCTGGATGAAGCAGGATGTGGGAACTATTCCTCCTCCCCCACCATGGTCTGGGTTTGGCTGCTGAGACCTGGTGGCCTGGGATTTGGCAGTGAGTTTCCCATCCTCAAGCAGGACTCAGAACAAGAAGACCCCACTGCTAGAAGCAGGCCAGATGGTTCTCTCAGTTTCCTATGGATGAGCTCCAAGAGAAGGGGCCATTGAGGTGTGTTCCATCTGTGGCCCCATTGTCCCTTCCTAAAGTAATTGTATAGGTCAAGAACATCTTCTTGATATTTACCTCTACCTGTCCTCCTGCCCTGAAGCCCCCAAAATCCTTTTCTCTGGTGTCACCAATTTCCAGAGGCCCCAGTCTTAACAGGTAGGACCTCCCTGTCTACTAATTATATCCTATTTCCTGGGATGATGGGCAAACTGCATCGGCTTCTGAGGTTGCCAGGGCCTCTGCTCTGGTCCAACCCAAGCTGTCCTAAGGCCTTAGCTGTTGCCTAGAGGTGCATCAAAGGGCCAGCCAACTCTCCATTTTAACAAGAGTTTTGTATGACTATTAAGAGATAGCCACAGTCTCAGGGTCTAGCCAGCCTAAGCCAGAACAGCATTTTTTCTTACATGCCTCTCCCTCTGGCATATGGAGAACAACCAGCCATGGAAGGTCAGAGGTGGATGGGACCATAGAACATAGAATGTTAGAATCCTAGAGCTCTAAGAGACCTTAGAGATCATCGGTCTGTACTCAGAAAAGGAAATGATTCCCTTCATAACATCTTCAACAAGTAGAAATCCTGCATCTCTCTTCCTGAAGACCTCTAGGGATGAACCTAGCACCTCTGGAAGCAATCCTCTCCAATTTTTGGATAACATTGATTACTTCACTGTTTGCCTCAGTTTCCTCATCTATAAAATAAGCTGGAGAAGGAAATGGCAAACCACTCTAGTATCTTTGCCAAGAAAACCCCAAATGGAGTCATGAAGAATTGGACATGACTGAAATGACTGAACTAGTGTTAGAAAGTCAGCTAGGGTGGCACATGGGATAGAAAGCTGGACCTGGAGTCAGGAAGCCCCTGAGTTCAAATTCCGCCTCAGATACTTACTCAAACACTTGTGACCCTGGACAATTCACTTAACCTCTGCCTACCTCAGTTTCCTCATCTGTAAAATGGCGATAATAATAGCATCTCCTTCCCACGGTCATTGTGAGGATCAAATGAGATGTCATTTGTAAAGAGTTATTTAAAGGCTAGCTGCTATTATGATCATAATCACAGAGAGTTTCCTAAGAGTCAGGCAAGTTAAATGACCTACCCATGGTCACATAGCTAACAAGTGTCAGATTTAGGACATTTTCAGAATGTTAGATGTGGAAGGGACCTTAGAGGTCTAAAAGAACATTCACTTTGCCCAAGGTCAGAACCCAGTGATCTTTCCAGGTCACTAAGAAGTTCAGTGACAACTGAACTGATCTGGAAATTTGGAAACATGGTGTGCATGTGTGTGTGGCTTGGGTGGGAAGGTATCTAAATTAACAGATAACTGAGAGTTAGCCTGGAGGCACATCTCCCTCTCTCGGAGTCAGCCTGTAGCCTGATCCACTGCACCCTACCCTTTGGGGCCTCCCCGGTTCTCCACTCCCCACCCCCTGCTCCAGGATGCACTGGGAGCCAGGATGGAGTGCAGATTCTGAAGATCCACTGCAACAATCCGCAGCTGATCGTGCAGCTGAAGTTCTGCGGGCAGGAACCGTGCACCCGCTTCCTCCGGAGCTACCGCGAGGGGGCTCTGCGGGCAGCCCTCCAGGACAGCCTGGTGGCCTTGCTCGGCCACGCCCAGCACCCGGTGCCGCTGCACCTGGAGCTGCGCGTGGGCTCCGAGAGACTGGACTTGATGCTGCAGGAGGAGGAGCGCTGCTTGCGCTGCATCCAGCAGGCTAAGGTGCGCGGGGGTGTCTGCGGGAGAGAGGCAGAGCGGGGTGACTGAGGCGGGTTGCACTTGGGACGAGACCAGGGGAGGGGGGACTGGGTTTACAGTCAGGCGGAGCTAGACTAGCCTTCCCTCCCCCTCCCTCCATCCCAGCCGGACCGGCTCCGAGATGAGGAGATAGGCGAACTGGAGGATGCTTTCCGGAGCCTGACCTGCGATCCAGGGGGCGGTGGAGCCCCCAAGGCCCCTGCCCCCAAGGCGCCTGCCCACCCGCCTCCTCCGCCCGCTCCGGCTCAGACCTTTGTGTTCCAGGGTCGGCAGATTGGTGAGTGGTTTCACGAGCCCCGGGCGGAGGAGGGGTTAGCTAGTGAATCCTGCCGGTGCCCCTACCCCAGCAAGGAGTGTGAGGGGTCTTTGTTTTATCCGGGCCTCTGGTGGGAGCAGAATTCTCGATCCCTGCGGGAGCTGCTGCTTTATCCAGGGCAGCCAGGAAAAGGATAACTCCTGGTTTACCGGGGTGGGTGGGAAGCAGAGGTTCATCGAGAGGGCTGTTCTGGGAGTAATTGGGAGGGGAACAATTCCTACATTGTTCTGGCTGCCCAGGAAGGGAAGAGCAATTTTTGGATTATCTAGGCCGTCGGAGATGGGGGACAGTTCTTGGATTATTGGAGCTGGCCTTGAAGGAGACAATTCTTGTTTTATCCGGGGTGTCCAAGAAGGAGGGGGTGGTGGTGGTAAATCCTTTGTTCATCTGGGAGGGGGGCGGGGGAGTGGAGGTGGGATGGACCGAGGATTGAAAACCTGGTTTTGCACTGGTACTGCCGGGGTGGGGTTCCTATGAATTCTTGGTTTATCCAGGGCCGAGGTGGGTGACTTGTGGGGATCTCCTAGCGCCCGGGGCTCACCCCTGTCCTTCCCGCAGCAAACCGTCCGCTAAACCTAGAGGACCGACAGAAGTTCGCCCGCTCCGTGGGCCGCAAGTGGCGGACTGTGGGCCGGGCGTTGAACTGCCGGGCCCTTCGGGAGCATGACCTGGACTCTCTCGCCTACGAGTACGACCGAGACGGTCTCTACGAGCAGGCCTTCCAGCTGCTGCACCGCTTTGTATTGGCCGAGGGTCATCGTGCCACCCTGCAGCGCCTGGTCGAGGCTCTAGACAGGAGCAGCCTCACCAGCCTGGCTGAGGAGCTGCTGGGGCTGCCAGGGGACCGGGAGGACCAGGCCCAGGAAGAGGAGCAGGATTAGGCAGCCGAGCTGGCCGCCAAAGGCACTACTGGCCCCACCTGATGTGAGGCAGCACGATCCAGACGAGTTGGAATCAGGGTAGCATGCCTGATTTGTCCCGAGCTGGGGGTAGGGGCCCTGACCTGCTCCAGGTACTTGTTAGACTCTACTCTGAGACAGCAGGAAGAGAGCTAAAGGACTGAGTTCCTGTCCCTCTCCCACCCTCTGATATCTCTCACACACAGATGGGCCCCTACCCTGAATGTGGTGACTACCCACCCATAGCTATCCATTATCTGGACTAGAGACTAAAGCACTTTGAAGATGCCCCATGCCCTGCTCCTTGCATCCCAGAGAATCCCGTTTAGCTGAGCATAGCTGAACATAGTAGATAAGTAAAGGGCCCTGTATACTTGATGTGACAACTGCTAGTGTGGGTCAAGGCTCAGAGGTGCATTAGGGGAACACAAAGAACTGGAGGGGAGGGTTTAATAATAGTATTTATACGGCTATTAAAGCTTAAAATTGCCCTAAGACTTTTGGGACACTGAACAGTGCCTTAAGGCATTTTACTCTGTCATCTGATCTTCCTAACACCACCCTGGGAGGTTGGTGCTATATATTATCTCTATTTTGCAAATGAGGAAACCAAGGCTGAGAGAAATTAAGTGACTTGCCCAGGGTAGCTGTTGATCCGTCATGACCTCATTTGGGATCTTCTTGGCAAAGATACTGGAGTGGTTTGCCATTTCTTTCACCAACTCATTTGACAAATGAGAAAACGGAGGCAAACCGTGAAATGACTTGCCCAGCTAGTTGTGTTGGAGTCATATTTGAACTCAGGCTTTCCTGACTTCATACACTCTGCCAATCCAGCTGCTTTTAAACAGGAAAGCAAAGTCTCTGCTCTTTGACCCAGATGTATATGCTGGGGGGGGGGGGGGGAGTAGGAAAGGGGGGGGAGTAGAGGGGAGAAGTCTCTCCTACACTTCCTCAAATAGACTGTGTGCACATATCTGTATGTATCAGTTAATAAGCATTAATTAAGTGCTTAGCCAAGCATTATGCTAGGCTATGGAGACACAAAGACAGGGAAACTATTGCTGTCAGATAGCTTACATTCTATAGGGATGAGGGGCAGATACAAGGTAACCTGGGGGGTCTAAGGAAGGCCTTCTGCCTAAGGCTGGGCCAGAGCTGAGTCTGCAAGGAGACCAGGATCCCAAGAGGCACAGGGAGCAAAGCCAGTGAAAGGGGAGTCAAAGGACAGGGGAAATGAGGGATCTCCAATGAGGAGCATCAAGAGGTCAGTGTGGCTGAACCATCGAATGTGCAGAAGGCAGTGAGGAGGCTGGAAAGGTCAGAAGGGGCTGGCTTGTAAACAGTTTTAAATGCCAAAGTTTGTTTTTAGTTTTCCAAGTAGGAAGGAGCCATTGGTGTTCGAGAAAGTGGGTGACATAGTGAGAGCTGCATTTTAGGAAAATGCTTTTTGATGGCTGAGGAGACTGGGTTGAAATGGGGAGAGATGGGGCAGCTATAGCAGTAATCCAGAGGAAAGGTAATGGAGGTCTGCACAGGGGTAGATGAGGATGTATAAGCTCCCCAGCCCAAGGGATTCCAAGAATGGGGGAGCAGGTGAAACCACTTAGGATGAGATGCTGGGTTGGTTTTAAAAACTTTGTACCACTTCTTACTTGCTCCCTAAACAAGCTTTAAATTTCTCCATCTTTACACAAATGAGAGAGGTGGACCAAGATAAAAGGTGGTATCGTGTATAGAGCACTGGACCTGGAGTCAGGAGGACCTGAGTTCAAATATGACCTCAGACAATACACAGTGGACAAGTTACTTCACCCTGTTTCAGTCTCTTCTTCTGTAAGATTGGCTGCAGAAGGAATTGGCAAACTACTCCAGTATCTTTGCCAAGAAAACCACAATTGGGGGCATAAAGAGTTGGACATAATTGAACAACAATCTCTACAATCATTTCCAGCCTTTAGAATCCTGTGACCCAAAGGAACACTGAGAGGATGAGGTGGTGGGTTTTTTGGTGAAGTGATATTCCTTCTGATCTTTCAAAGATTATCTAGTTGCCAAACTCTGTTCTTTGGTAAGCATTTGTGGAGGCATCCTGGGAGATTGAGGGGCCCTAAGAATGATCCCAGAGCTTAAAAAAAATCCTATAATCCCATGAATATTTTCTGGGGACAGCAAGTGGCTATTCTGGGACAGAGCAGAGGGTCCTTGGAGGACTAGGGGGAGTATAGGCTTTTAAAAAGTAGCTCATATGCCCCTTCAAATGCAAAATAGAATTTCTTTAAATATATAATAACCAGTGATCAAAGGGTTAACAATCCCTTGCTTATGAATATCCAATAAGACACCAATGGGGAGATGAGTACTCATGAAAGGCATTTGCTTACACTCATGGAGGATGTCCAGGTATGTGTTCAAATCAAGGAGCAATGACCTATGGATGGTGAAGTTCTCCAGATGCTCCTGCTTGGGGATAACATTGTGCTGACTACCAAACTCTAGAAAGCTGCAGAATTCCCTAAATGAGCCTCACAAGCACTCTTCTGATTAGATTAACCATCCACATGGGAAAAAAAATGAGGTGGATAAAGAATACCTGCTGCTCAAACTTTGATACAAAGATGGACAGACACCTGGTTCATCAGTACATGCATATGAATCCTTGCATGGACAATGAATAGGGTCCATACTTCAATAGGAGAAAAACTGATTAATTGCATTTGGAAAACTATGAAGTATTTTTAATGACTGCCCTTCCCCTTCCCAATTTCTTCCTGAAACAAAGGTCTCTTTTTCTCTCTCCTTTCTCCCTTCCTTCTTTTTTCTTTCATTAACACCCTTTGGCAATACTGTACGGCTTTAGATCTTGGAACATTACAGTCTCTAAAGAACTGAAGTTGAAAATCACAGGCAATGAAGAGACATGGTATATGGGTATGAGTAGATTGCTGCCTGTTATCGAGGGAGGATGTCAGTCATGATCAGAAAAGGTAGACTGGTCATGTTTCAGGCAGGAGGCATAACGATGGGAAATCTGTGTTTGATGGGATGGGATGGATAAGAGTGATCCAGAAGAGAGGGCATGGATAGGTTGTCATTTGCACCCTTGGAGGGAGTACCCATGTTGGTAAGATCACACCCACTGATGTACTGAAGAATCTGTTTTTGATCATTCAGTGACTGAAGCTTGAGGTCCTAAGGTCCCTTTCCACTCTGATATGTTTTGAGTCTATAGATGACCTATAGGCAATTGGAAACAGGATTTACTTGGCTCCATAAACTTAAATCCATTCACACCTTAAGAGATCACCTAACCCAGTGCAGAAAAGTTACTGATGTTTCTCCTGGTATCTGAGACTTGCATCCACATTGGGGGAAAAGGTCTACTTTACAGAAATGACCTATTTGTATTTAAAAACATACTTCCTACTCTCCAAAGGTCCAACTCCAATCTCATTCCCTTCATTGTCCTCATAACACCCCACTCCTCAAGGATGACAGTGAAAATTCCCTTATTTGCCCCCCTCTCCCGTTTCCCCCCCAGGAGAAATGACTTACCTAAGGTCACACAGTCACAGCGGCAGCACTGGAACCCTGGCCTTCCAACTCCCATCAAGACCTAGCGTCTTTGCACAATTTGAAGTGTGGCACACACTAGAGCTTGGTTGTCTGTGCTAAGGACCAAACCAGGCCAGAGGGAAAGAGGCAGGCTGAAATGTTGGGTTCATCTCCTCCTCGTTATCAGATCCTCCCTTCTCCAGCCTCCCAAAGGCTAAGCAGTCAGTCTTCCCAACTTCTTGCTCGCAGACAGTTAAGCGAACTTGGGAGCAGAACAGAGGGCCCTCCCTCCAGCTGTTCTCTTTCAGCCTCCCTCAACCCCAGGACTGAACATCTGCTGGCGCCACGTGACGCAGCAGCAGTTGGCCCCTTTGCTTCCCCTCCCCTCCCCTGCCCGGGGTTCTTCCCCTGCCAACGTTGCACTCGCAGGCCCCAGCTAGGCGCTGGGGTTGCCCGGGCTCCGTATGCCCGTCCCCGGTGACCCAGATGCCGGAGGCAGAAGGAGCCGTGGGTGTCCCGGGGGCGGCCAAGGGAAGTCCAGTGGCCCGGGCCTGGCTCCTGAGCCTGATGTGAATGCATTGGTGAGTATCCGGGACAGGGTCGGCGGGGGCCTGGCCGGGCTGTTTCAGACTCTGGGGATCCCAGGCAACTGCACAGTTAAAGAATGCAAACGGAGCAGTTTGCCAAGTCTGGAAGGAAGACAGTCTTGATGCTGGGCGGCGGGAAGAGGAAAGTCGGTGGTGACAGTGGTTCAATCTTAGGTTTCTGTTATTAACCCGCGAAGGAGCAGACCCCCACTCCCCCTCCCATCTCTAATCTCTCCAGACTCATCTTTCTTAGAAGTTAGGAGCCTAGCTAGGTGGGACTTGAGTTCCAAAGTAGAGAGCCCGGGAACATGAGGGACAGACTGGAGGCTGGGCTGGACTCTTCTTACCGTGAACCTGCGGGGAGCACCCGAGAGATCAACATTTTTCTGAGGGAGGGAACGGGGAAGAAGGGAGGAGGACTACAAGAGTGGGTCCGGCCTGTATGTTCCTGGGATAATGTAATCTTTCCTGGAGCTAGGATTGAGGGAGAGCTTCCTGGGACTTCAGTAGGACCCATGAAAAACCCAGGAAATGAAGGGAGGGGGAGGCAAGGGTCGGTGTAGCCAAGGAAAAGGTGTGGGGGGCTGAGGATGGTGGTTCGGGGGGAGTGTTTCTCATTTTTCCTAAGGGAAACAAGTCACCAACTCAGTCACGGTTCCTCACTGAAGCTCATCTTCTTCCCCCTTGTTTGTTGGGGGCTCGCTGACCCACACATTCAAAGATTCAGGCTTCTCTGAGGCCCGAACCCGGGAGTGGGTGGGTTGCTCCTTTCAGCTTCTTCAAAGGGAGTCTGCCCCAGTGTCAGTCTTAGGCTTTCCAGTGCCTGGTGTGGATCTGCCACACACAACCAGTCACTCCAGGGTTCGGTGTCCAAGCCAAAAGGAAGCAACTCCGGGCAGTGTAGCGGAGTGGGGTAGGGTGCCTTAGGGGTTGGCAGCTGAGGGCGACACTTTATCCCCGGACGGAGTGAACTATGCATTATCTGGGCCCCGCAAGTGGCGGGGAGGACGCGACTTCTCCGTGCTGGAATGAATCAGAGCCCAAGGGAGGACCAGGCAAGGGAGGCCCCTCTTCCCGTGGCTCCGCTAGCTGTGCCCTCACTCTCTTCCCCTGTAGGCGGTCACCAGAGGCGTGGGCTCTTGACCTAGGCTCTGGGGGGCCAAGACCATGAGGCTGAGGCGGAAGGTGGACGCTGCGCTCACCCTGCTCCTGGCCACCGCGCTCTGTTTGCTCCTTTACTCGCAGCGGGAGCAAGGAGCCCCCGCGGCCGGCCTGCCCAACACCCAGGCCAGGATGCTCACGGTCCCGGTCCCACCACCCCTACCCACGCGCCCTGGCTGGGGGCCAGAGGTGGTGCGCGCCTTCCCCGAGGCAGGGGCTGAGCACCCGGTCTATGAGGCGGACACGCCGGCGCCCCCGACGCCCTCAGGGCCCTTCGACTTTCGGCGTTACCTGCAGGACAAGGACAAGAGGCGCTTCCCGCTCCTCATCAATCAGCCGCAGAAGTGTAAGGGGCTTCCAGGCGGCCCGGGGCCAGACTTGCTTATCGCTGTCAAGTCTGTGGCCGCTGACTTCGAGCGGAGGGAGGTCGTGCGAAAGACCTGGGGTGCCGAGGGGCACGTGCGCGGGGCGCGGGTGCGCAGGGTCTTCCTGTTGGGCATCCCTCGGGGCCCAGCCGGGGCCAGGGCGCAGGCCCAGGAGGGTCTGCTGCGCGCCGAGGGTCGCGCCTATAGGGACATCCTGCTCTGGGCCTTTGATGACACGTTCTTCAACCTGACCCTGAAGGAAATCCACTTTCTGGACTGGGCATCCACCTTTTGCTCGGACGCGCGCTTTGTGTTCAAGGGCGACGACGACGTGTTCGTACACGTGGAGAACCTGCTGGAGTTCGTGGCAACACGGGACCCGGCCCGGGACCTTTTGGCCGGGGACGTGATCCTGCAGGCGCGGCCCATCCGCGCTCGGGACAGCAAGTACTATATCCCCGAGGGCGTGTACGGCCTTGGCGCCTATCCGGCTTACGCGGGGGGCGGGGGCTTCGTGCTGTCCGGGGCCACGCTCCGGAGGTTGGCTGCCGCCTGTGCCCAGGTGGAGCTTTTCCCCATCGACGACGTCTTCCTGGGCATGTGCCTGCAGCGCCTCCGCCTGGCGCCCGAGGCGCACCAGGCATTCCGCACCTTTGGCATAGCGCAGCCCTCAGCCGCCCCGCACCTGCGCACCTTCGACCCCTGTTTCTACCGGGAGCTCGTGCTGGTGCACGGGCTGTCAGCGGCCGACATCTGGCTCATGTGGCAGATGCTGCACGCGGTGCCTGGGCCCGACTGCGCTCGGAGCCGCCCGGTCCCAAAGCCCTTCCGCTGGGGCTCCTAGCAGCTGAGCCAAGCGTGGGAGCCGAGGAGGGGCAAGGTGGGAGAAGCGGGGTTCTTCCCAGCCCTGCTGCAAATGGACATTCCCGAGTCTGTCTTCTTTGCCTGTAAAATGAAGGCTGTTCTAGCTCTAAATCCTTTACTTGCAGGTAACAAGCTCACTTAATTTTCAGGTACTTAGAAGGAAAACATGTTCTTTGATACTAATTTTCACCATCTGTCAATCCTTCAAGTATTTAAGTGTCTATATGTGAAGCACTGGAAATACAAAGTTAACCGGCCCCTTCCTTCAAAGATGTCACATTCACAACATGTGCACATATAAGATGAATGGGAATACATACATTAGATACAAAGGAGAGCAAGGCACCTGGGTATGTGGAATCCCATTCCATTCCCACCAAGGAGCATTTAACCCAATTAAGGCAATCCTAAAGATCTTTCAGGCTCCAATTAGGAGTTCTGCTCCCTCTAGTTACAGCCTTGGGGTGGCCTGGGTTGAGCTTTCTGGAAAGGACCTTTGGGCAGGGAGATGTAATTTTCATACTTGGTCCACTCTGGATTGCACAATGGTTTCACACAGGCCCACTTCTCAAGTCCTGGACTGCAGAGCTCGCCTCAGATCCCATCAGCCCAGTCCAGGCCATGAGTCAGTCATACAGAGAGAGTGCACCAGGGCAGTTTTTGGTGTACAAAGCCCCAAATCCACACTGTTTTCTGAGTTAGAGGGGATCCCCTCCTGCCCTCTGCTTATCTTATGGGGGGGAAGTTAAGCTCTTTCCACACTCCACCTCTTTCTTGGTCTACATCTTACCTCTTTTGCCTTATTTCTCAGCTATTCTCCTGACCAGTGTTTGGTCCCCAGCCAGCAACAGGCCAGCACCAATGGCAGAATCCGGCCTGGATGAGGTAGCCTGCTCCTGTGTATGCAGACAGCTCCTTCCGTACAGTTGGGGTGTGTGTATGAGGTCCTTAATGTCTCCTCAGCTTGCAATCCCAACACTTCTTATCAGGGTTCTGTCCCTGGGTTGTTTTTTGTTTTCAGTGTCTGCTGTCCTCTTGAGTGATTTGGACAGAGAATTTGGTCAAACAAGGGAGGTACTGCCCAGTCCTTTCAGGGCTAGTGCCATTCCCTGTAAGGTGACCCTCCGTCTGTTAATCTTTCCTAGGCTTTTTGTATGTGCCTCTCTTCCATTTCAAACTCTTTGAAGTCGGGGTCTCTTTTTGCTATTTCTTTGTATCCAGGGCATTAGTAAATGCTTCATGAAAGCTTGATTGACAATCCCCAAATCCTTGCATGAGCTTTGCAATACATGAACCTACCTGCCTTCTCCTCATCCACTATATTGGCCTTATTCAGGCTAATATAATAAGCATACCTCCAAGCAGATTGTTTTTAGAGGGAGCCACCATATTCGAGACAACTTTCTGAAGTTTCAACACTTTCTGCGAGAATCAGGACTAGATATTGTGGAATAGAAGGCAGCATAGATTTCAAGTGGATCAGAGAGGTTAACTTGTCCAACTTGACCCAAACTGCTAAAGAGCAGCAAAGCCATTAAAAGCCAGGTCTTTGGACGCCAGATCAAGTGTACTTCCTATTGCATCACAATGCTTTGTCCTGTCATTTTCCAAATCTGGGAAATGGGCAAGCAGAAGTTCTCAGAGATCCCTTCCAGCTCCTGGGGTCAGCACCAGCATTTCCCCCCAACCTTCTTTTATTTTAGGGCAGGGTCTGTCTCTGCGCTCTGAGTACCCATCCTCCCCACCCTGTCAGCCCCTCTCAAGGCCTTGAGCAAAGCAGTCATTTAATCAGTTTATTGAACTAAGAATTGTCCCAGAACCTTAGGAACATGTAGGCTTGTGGGGAAATGTCCAGAACCCACATCTACTGACAGACCCAGTACTTTTCTTGGAAGAGCTAGACCTAAGAGTATGGGTCCTTGGTACAGGTGAAAGAGGTGGAAGCAGGATCAGTTTGATGAGTTCTCACTCTGAAAAGACACTGGTGATCTGGACTCCAGGATGAGGGCTTGCACACAGTCATTGTGACTGAGGGAGGAAGCTGGCCTAGAACAGTCCTTTGCAGGGGCCAAGAAGGTGGGAAATGGGCAGGCTGATTTGAGGGGTCTGAGGTCCAACAGTCTATGCTGTAAGAAGCTTTGAACAGATGAGTCAGCCCACAGCAAGCAAACAAGTTTGCTGGGGAATTGGGGAGCATATCTAGACCCAACCTAGTGATAAAGTTATATGATGGTGGAACACAGGGAAACTTCACAGCTAAGAAACCAAGAAAAAGAAGATTCACAACTCTGGCCCCCCTTTCACATCAAGAGGGAGGGAGTACCCCTCCTGGGAAGGTGGAGAAGTCCACTGACCTTTATGCACCTGGATACACTGCTTCAATTGCTACAGCCACAGGGAGGAGTACAGGAATCCCAAGTGAGCCAAGTTTCTGGCAGGTGCAAGAATCTCCTCTTCCAAGTCAAGGACTCCCAGGAAACCACTGTGATTCCATACCCAGAAAGCCACCAAAAGGACATGACCAAAAAAGCAATCACACCCAGTCACTGTGCTGTGCATCAGCCAATGCCTGAGGGAGAGCTCCGCTTTATTAACCTTTCAGGACACATGCACCTCTGGGGAATGTACAGGGTCCACGGAACAAATGCAATTAGAAGGCAAGGAGGGTCGGCAGGGTAGGTGGGGAAGCTGGCAAGGGTCAACTATGAGAGAGGTAGCTCCTAATAGTCCTTTCTTTCCTTGACGCTCAGCAGGTGGATTCCCAACTGTGGCTTCAGTCAGACAGTCTAGAATATCACAGCCCATAGGAAGACAACATGGTAACAGGGATCCCACACACAAACACACATATGCACGCACGCATGCATATACACACACACACACACACACACACACACACACACACACACACACACACACACAGAGCAGTGTTCCCCCCTGCTCCTGGTCCTGGATCCAAAAACATTAGGTACCAGTCTACTTTCTCATTCATCAGTAAACTATTTCAGATTATACTGTACATGAGTTAAAGTTACAAAAATGTCTTATTTACAAAAATCTGTACACACATTTGAAAAACCTCACAAAATTGTTGTCTATGTATCACAAGTTGCTACATCAAAATATTAAAAATGGGATAAAATTATACATTTCTTGTTAATTTGTTTTTTTCTCTCCTAAAAAGGGTTATTTTCAGAGACTCTACTTTCCTCAAAGAGACCTGTATAAGGCCCCCAACTCCCTGACCCAGCCTCCCTGGCCCAGCTGGAAGAGAATGTCAGCATCCTCAGGTTAGAAACCTGTTCAGACAGGGGTTAGGGGAACAAACTGTACTGAATGCTGAAATGTAACAGAGGGAGAGGATGTCTTTGGCGAAAACTTTGGCATTAAATAAAAGATGCAGAAGGAATGGAAGGATGAAAGTATGCCCAGGAGAGGGCAGCTCCTCGTTCCTCCCTTTCCCCTCCTTAGTGGCAGGGCTTGAGTTGTGGGGCTCTAAGTTGTCCCAGAACCACTGAGGAGACTCTGTTGTCCAAGAGCAGGGTTGGCTTAGACTGAAAGAGAAAAGGGGAACAACGGAAAAATGCACCATTCCACAACGATGGTTTCCATGGGGAAGGCAGAAGTAGAAACAGAATGGGATGGCTTTCTCTTCAGGATGTGTTTCTATCTAAGCTTTAAAGCGCATCTAAAGTGGAATCCTAACCTGGCTGCCAGTCCAGACCACAGAAGAGCCTCTTCAGGGTTAATGCAGTTAGTTATCAAGTCAGTAAAGTGGATGTAGTGCAAATGTCACAATCAAGTAATACGCACATGCGACTTGCTTGTAGTTTGAAAGTCAGACAGAGATTCACATGGTGCCAGAAGTTAGGACATATATGCACACTTGTCCCATGGGGCCCCAGAACCAGCGTGTATGTTCTCTCTATGTAGATATAGGTTTTTATGTATAAGGAGATATAACTTTGCTTTCTTAAATGTGACTACTACATCAACATGGCCACACAAACACACAGACAAGTCGGTACCTGTGTCCAGATGCTTCAGAGTTAAGAGTTTGTGCTTCTAAATCTTTGCAGTCACTTAGTACCCTCAGCAGCTGTGCCACCCTGCCCACCTCATCCCCTCCCCTTCCTGCCCTAGAAAGCCAAGCTGTCCAGGCCCTCAGACCACTAAATTCAGTTGCTTCACCATGGCTCCCACACTTCAGAAAGAGTCGAGGGCTACCCACTTCACGCTGCCACCAGGAGGGTAAAAAGAAAGAAAAACCCGCTCAGTGCTCCCTCCTCTACAAGGGGCAGCGAGTCAAGGCACGCTGTATAGTCAGGCCTGGGGAGGACTGAGGAGGAGGACCTTCCTTCATGGGAGCTCTGCTGTCCTCATGTGTGTGCTGGGCCTGGGCGGGCCATACAGGGTCACCGATGCTATGTGGTTGTTCTGCATGACCTGGTTGGGGAGAGGCAAGGATCAGAGCTGGCACCCACAGGTACCACCGACTGGGATGCTACCAGACACCCAGGCTTGGCATAGGTATTAGTCCACTAAGTTCTACAGTTCCCTCCAGCTCTGATTTTCTGTTCTAAGATCTAAGGGATCTTTCAACTCTCATACTCTGTAGTCTAAGGTTTCTTCTGGCTTAAAAAAGCCTTACAGTCCATAATCCTGAATTCACCTGCCTTTTGCTCATCTGTACAATGAGGAGGTTGGACAATACCAGACATTCTTAACCTTGTGTCATGGACCTCTTTGGAAGGCTGGTGAAGGCCACAAACACCTCAGAAGGGTTTTTAAATACATAAATGGCAGAGGATTGCAAAAGAAATCAATTATTGCTGTATAGCTATCAAATGTTAATAATTCTAAGTTCACAGGCTTTCTCCCCTCCATGAAATCTATGAGTCTGTAGACCCCAGGTTAAGGACCTTTGGACTAGATGTCTTTAAATCCCATACATGGAATGGCATATAGATTCAGGATCACATGTTCTTAGGCTTTGCAGTACAGTTGTCTACAAGGCTAATGAGCACATCTTATCTTTCCCTGCTGGACTTTAAGCCTCTAAAGAAGGGAACTTGTCTTATTCAACAAATATTTTCTATGAACTTTTATTTTATGCTTTTTCCCCAGTTACCATACAATCTTCCCTCTCTCCCATCACCCCCTCCATTAAAAAAAGAAAAAAATCCTTGTAATAAATATAGATAGTCAAAAAAACCCGCCATGTTTCATTCTGAATCTTAAATTGATCACCTGATCACCTCCATTACCAGGTGGGTAAAATCACAATTATTTATTAAGCAAGTCCACCTAACAGAGCAAGTGGTAAGAGGTCAAACTACTTCTCTCATCTCTCAGTGCTGAGCACAAAGCCTTGCAAATACCATCAGGGCTGCAACATTTATCAGGTGCACTCTGTATAAGATAGGCTATGTCCTGAATATTACAAAGCTGTAAAAGCCAGGCCTTGCCTTCGGGGAACTTAGAGAACTTAATGAATTAACAGGAACTGAGTAAGGAGCTACATTTTCTTCAAATTAAGATCACATGCTCAAATACTGTTAATTTCCTATCAATACAAAGCTCCCTCTAGCCTCAACATTCAATCCAGCCTCTCAGTTCCATTTTCAATCAGACCAAGGGACGCCAGTTTTGCTCACCTCAAAGATCATTCTCTGTAGTCCAAAACAAAATGTTGACCCAAATGGGTTTGTATTGTTTGGTGAAGATGACCTTCAGAGGGAAGAGACAAAAGGGACAGTGCTGAGAAGTTAAGAGAGCTGCTGAAGGGATCCAAACATCCAAGATACCTTTATCTGGGATAATGGAGGGCAGGAAGGGACACTGGACAGGATGGACACTGGAAGGGATGGCTATCTCGAAGCAGTGAAAGAAAGCTTGGGAAGAGGGTCAGCTTTCTGTTTTACGTATGTATGTTGTATAAATGGTAGAGCGGAAGGGGAGAAGGCATAATTTCAATATTATAGTCATTCCTATGGGGGGCAAGTCACACTGTATGCTACCCCTTCCATTTCCTCCAGAGTAAATTCAAATCAGGTTGAGATTAATATCTGAGGTAGCCTTTACATTAATGGAAGCTGGGGCGGGGGAGGGAGGGAGTAAAGTGTGTATGAGTCTTTTTGCGGATGATACCCTTGGGTGGATTTCATAGCTGATCTATTAAGTCAATACCTGCTAGTACAAGTTACATACATTTCTTATAGAGTTTGCCTTGCTGGGCCATGACACAGGATGGAGCCTATGGTACCACCTGCCCAAATGTGGTACCTGGCCTCATAGCCTTGATTTGCCATCACCAGGAGTCATGAGAATGGTGAGGCAGCACGGTGAAGTAGAAACAGCCCTGGATTCACTGTCAGCTGACCTCAAATACTGAGCTGGTTACTATGTGCATGACCCCAGGCTGGTTAACCTCTCTGGGCCTCAGTTTCTTATCTACACAATCCTAAATTTGGGCTAGAGGGCCTCCAGCTCTCACTCAAAAGAGGGACTTGGGTTACCTGATCCCCAATATTCCCCTCCAGCTTTAAATGCTAGGATGGAGAAGCATTTCATGCTGTGGAGGGTAAAGTTGTTCCCTGGATGGAGCTTCAAAAGAAAGGTTATGCATCTTCATCCCATTTTAAATACTTTAATTAGATGAGCTATTCAAAACCCAGCAAAACTGTCTGGCTGAAGTAAAGAGCAAGGCACTAACTTCAATGCACATTTTATATTTCTTCCAACAGGACTGGTTTTGTTTTTCTTAGCTTGAAGCTTCTGGCCCTTTATTCCCGTGGGAAGGGAGGGAGAAACAGAGGTAATCGAGGTGCCTCAGGGCCTGCCTGGTGGAAGCAGGGGGACAAGGGGTGCCTCACCTGTGAAGTACAACAGGTTTCTCCACAGGATGTCCAAGGAGATCCTGGATACTATCCCACTGCAATAGAGAAACACGAAAGGGCAGAGGTCAAGGAAGCCCTCCCTATGCTCTCTTCCTGTTCTGCCCAGATAGGAGGCTGCCACAACCCTGAGGCCCTGACACTTTCCTCATAGCTACAGAGCTCAGTCAATGGCCCAAGCGTCTGGAGAAGCCAGAGTAAGCTGCACATGGGGAAAGATGGATAATGTGTTCAGCCTTAAAGCAGAACTCGGGAGACACTGAGATTGTCCAGAAGCACAGCAGCATGATGGGGAAGTGCCCTGGATGGGGAGGCAGGAGGCACCAGCCATCTGCTTTGGCCTCGGTTTCTTTCTCTGTAAACTGAGGGAGTTTGACTACCTGCTTGCTGAAGTCGCCCACAGCACTGATAGTCTATGAATCTTGAGACCTGGTCCTGTCAGGTCTGAACTTCTGCAGACGACTATATTAGGCCACCCCTGCCAGGGACTTGCCAGTTCCCTGGGACTCTACCCAAATTCAGGATAGAGGCTAAGACTTGAGGCCAAATATTCTGGCTGTGCAAGTTCTTAGCTCAATTTTTGAAATCAGGACGGAGAGGTCTGTATGGTCAGCAACCAACTCAACCTCCTGCTCTTCTTCACCTGGTGGGATCAATTACCTGTCCATAGCTATGCTGGGCCCAGTGGCACAAGGTCCCTGCTCAGAGAGTCCATAGCTGCCTCGCTCCAGAGCCCTCGACAGCTTGGGCCCCTGGTTCTGCCTGGCCAAGAGCGCTTACCTTGCTATAGGTTGTGCAGGTCTCAGTCTGGCAATCAGCACTTTCTGAGGAAAGAACACAAACAGGCCATGGGAAGCGACTCAAGCAAGGGGCTGGTTTTCAAGTTAGTTTCCAGCAGCTTGGTGGAGCAGCCTTGGAAGCTGCCTTGCCACTCTTTAGCTGTGGGACATTGGTCAAATCACTCCCATTACCTGGGCCTCCATTTTCTCATTGGTGATCTCTTAAGGCGCATTCCAGCTATAAAGTCTGTGGCATCTAGGAATTTGGGACAAAGCTAAGGAATGCTTTGGTAAACAAAATTATTTAGAGCACTATTAACTGTTTATAAATAGAAAAAAAGCATCTTTTTCCTTCGCAAGCCCATGCTTAGTCCTTCCCTAGATCTGGCCAGCTGTGAAGATCCCTTAAGAGTGGCTGCTGAGAGACTCTGGGACAGGAGGACTGTTTCTCCTGGCCCATGCCAAAGCAGGGGGTAGGGGTGGGTGAGAAATAAGGCCCTTCAGTGGAGAAGCAAAGGTCTGGTCCCTACATATGCTTTTTCCTTTTCCAACAGCCAGGGGGCCAACTATCTATAGGGAAGGACTCAGAGCCTCAGTCGAAACAAAATACAGCTTTCCTCATTTCTTCTCAGCACAGGGGGACCACTTGGAAGTAAAAGGCAATCTGGAATGGGTATGGCTGAGTGGCTATCTGTAGATAGTAAGGAATGGGGTTGGGAAGAGAAGTCCAGTTAATTAAGCTCGAGAGAAATAACGCCTATTGTGCCAAGCGTAGAGTAGAAGCTACACAGTGATGGAACCATGGTAAAAAAGTCCAACTTTACTGGCCCTGACAATGATGACAGAACCCTTCTCCTAAGCAGCTACCATGGTAGCTCTGGCTTCTCCTGAGGCTTCCGCTATGTCCCACACCAAAGACAAGATCATATGGCACCTTGGAATAGTTGTAAGGCCTTGTTTTGAACTCTGAAGACTGGGGTTCAATCTTGGCTCTACTTAAAAGTCACGTTAACTTAGGGCAGGTCATCCCCCTCTCTCATCTGACAAAGGGAGATAAGCCTTGCACCCCTTTCCTTAACTCATTATAATATGTATCTCTGCTGTTGTGGAGCACCAGGGAAAGCTGTCTGAAGGTCAAGGAAATCCGTCCCAGGAATGCCACTGAAAGGGCTGGTCAGTCATGATCCTTCCCACAAGTCCTTGGGCCTCACCAAGGGAAGGTGGGAGGCATTCCTGTCTGCTGCTGACAGTAAGAGATACAGCTTACCTCTCTTGATGGTGAGAGGGATCTTGAACTCACAGCGGTGATAGCTGGAGAGAGAAGGTACAGAGTGTAAGACGACAGCTCAGAGTGTTTGAGTCCTGGCCTTCCTATCACTAGCACACTGTTTTTGAAAATTACATTTTATTTATTTTTAAAATTATCAAGCATTTATTTTTTTTCTTCCTCCCACTTCTCCTCAACTCATAAACTGGGAAAAAAGAAAGAAAAACAAAACTCTTGTTGCAAAATAAGCACAGTCGAGCCAACATGTCCATAAATATGTGTCTCATTCAGCATCAGTCAGGAGGAGGCAGCATCCTTCTTCGTTAATCCTCCAGAATCTCGGTTAATTACGTCAGTTAGCATTCTCAAACCAAGGGCCAGCATGTGCCCATCGAGATACGCTACGTCAGCCTTCCCATCAAAGCCCAATGATGCTTCTAAGAAGGGCAGGTGGAAACCTGGAAACCTTCACAATAAAATGGTTATGCCTACTCATGTCAGGAGCCTAGTTACTATGGCAACTGGTGCTAAGTTCAAGTGGAAGGGAAAGCAGGTAAGGCCAGGAGGTGGATACAAATCACCTACCTCCGCAACCTCCTGTAGTGGAACAAGCACTAGATTATAAACCAGGAGACCTGGATACTAGACCTGAACAACTCAGCACTGGGTTACTGAGGCTTCCTCAGTCAGGCCTATCAATCTGGGGAGAGCCAACCTCGAGGGAAAACATTGAAAACACTTATACATCTTATTAAATGTTTACAAATTCAGGTATTAAATCTGAATCATGAAAAAAAGAATATTTTAGGGAAAAAGTGAATTTAGTTTTTGAAGAAATAAAGCACAATAAAACTGACATTGCTTTCTATGTTCCAAACACAAGACGGCAGCTCGGACACAGAAGCCTAAAACATTAACAGTGAAACATTCATTACCTCAGAAGCCCGGAGGGGGGTGGCAGAGAAAAATTCATTTCCTCCACGATGCTAGTAGGTAGACTTTTGGGGAGCCAGAAAGGGAGTGAAGTTTAGTGGCCAAGACTTTAATCAAGAGAACTATTGCATGTGAAGGGAAAAGTGTCTTGACTTTAGGGTCATCCTAGAGCTGGTCAGACATTTTTCCTCCAAGTTAGGTCGCCAGAACTAGTGGTATCAATGGCTTTTGGAAAAATGTCTGTTCCATCTTCCCACCCAACCCAATCTATTAATGTAGGTGAGCGCAGAGTGAGTCGTAGCAAGGCCTGGAGAAAGAGTGCTCATACAGCTTCCAGTCAGCTGCTGTCCAGGTCGTGTGCCTTGTCCTCTGGTCACCGGGGACATTCATCCCTGCCCAGGAATCAGAATTTCACGTGGATTTCTCAAAGTCAAAAAGTAAAAACCAGATGGCCTGCTTTGTGGCATAGACAAGGTTACCGTGTCACTCCAAAAAACTGTCCTAAGAGCATACAGTTATACTCACATGTTGAAGTTATAATGTCCAGGGTAATTGGTGTGAAGGACAAATTTCTTTACTTTGTGTGTATTCGCATCAAAGAGAATATCCTATGGGGAAAAAAAAGAGGCTTGAAACAAGAAGGGAAGTTAGCTTGTGAATAAGAACCCTATTTAGATCCCAAACACAGTGGATTTTGGTGAATTACTAGGTTGCAGTGAATACAGTCAGGAAGACTCCAATTCAAATCTGGTATTAGAAACTTACTAGCTGTGTAGCCCAGGCAAGTCACAACCTTTCTGCCTCAGTTTCCCCATATGTACAATGGGGATAATACCACCTCCCAAGGCTGCTGGGAGATCACATGCTTTCCAAACCTTAGAGTGCTACATAAATGCCAGCTGTTAGTCTTCTCTCTGGTCTCACTACTACTGTGTAACATGCACTCTCACTTTTTGGTGGTGGAGTAAGAAGTCTAAGTAGAGAGCTAGCCTGAGAGCCTAGAGCCTGGCATATCTCTTCATTGCTAAGAACAGGGTCCTGAACACAGCAAGTACTTGAACATCAAAGTCTGACCCTTGTGAGGAAGAACACAAACCTTCTGGGGGTCAGTCACTAGGTTACTTCTCTCCCAGCCCCAAGCCTGGGTGTCCTTCAGTTAGACCTGGCCAGCACAATATACAGCCTGAGGGCCATGCCTGCCCTAAGGGAACTTCACAAAGTCAGTTACACTGAGTGATTTGCATTTTCGAAGATGTCCCAAATCCTTAGGACTTTGGCAGGATGAAGGGGCCCATGAGCCATAAGTGACTCACAATGTGGTGCAGGCCTAACTTAGACCCTCAGAAAAGAGAGAGGGGAGGGAACTGAGGCTTCTCTGGTTCACACTACACTTTCACATGGAAGAAAAGGAGCACAGCAGTTCCCAGGAGGCATCCTCCTTCTCCTCCAACACTTCCCTTCAAGGCAGAGCCTCAGGGTTCTGCCAGCTAAGCACAAGCTCTGCAACGTAAAAAGCCTTCCAACAGAGCCTGGTAACAAAATGCACCATCTATGGGTCAGGCTTAGGTAAGTGCTGCCAGACAGCTCACCATAAGGCAATGATGCACTAACTTGGAGGCGCTGTAATGTGCACTGGTGGAAAATGTGGCCACACAAAATCTTGGATCTTTTCAAGACTTAAAAATTCTGAAGAATTGTAACTTACCACACCAAGTGTGAAATAGTTGAAGAAGTAGTCATTACACTTCGATGGAACTTGCTTATGAGGAGAAGGAGAATGTATTTTCATCTGTTACAAAAAAAAAAAAACCAACAAAAAACTCGAATAGTTACATTCACGGAACAAAGTAAAATCTTTGAAATTGCATTTATAAAAACTATGAAACAATATGGTAAAAAATAAGTACCATCTTGGGTGGTACGTTGAAATTGCATTTATAGAAAAGCATCCTAAAAACCTGTACTGTCTGAGATCTAAATTCTATGGCTGCAATGCAGAGTGATGGGGAGAAACTGCACTCAGAGTGACTGAGGGCTGAGCAGTGTTGTCCAAGAGAAGGGCTCCTCAGACGTGGGAGGGCAGGGCACAGAAGGGAGAGCTCGGGACTAGCAGGGAGACTTGTAGACTGCGTCAGTGACATGCAGTCACACCTATGGAGCTCCCACTAGTTACTAACGTAAAACATTTAAAACCTACGCCAAATGAATGAAATCTGCTTCACTTAACTATTGTTTTCCTACCTTGTCCTCTGACTTGTAAAAAACCTTGTGTGGAGAACCCAGTGTGCTGAGAACATCTTGGCACGAATCTCCGAAGTACACTGAACGTTCAAATACCCGCATCTTGGCATCTGCTAATACTCCCGGGCCACAACCTATGAAAGACCCAGGAAAGCATTTAGACTTCTGGTGCCTAGTATGGATCATGGCCTATTGTGCCTCCCCCTTAAGTGGTTTCGGGCACAAGGAGAGAGAACAAGAGAGGCAGAGGTGAGGACCCGCCATATTCAGGGTCACCTCAGAAAAGCACCTTTTAGGATTTTTGCTCCTCCAAAAAATCACTCATGCGTAGTGAGGGCTAGTAGTGGGTAGGGACCAAGGTACAATCTCATGAATGGCCACTCCTTCCAAGACTACAGATCATAACCTAATCCTTCCTTGTCCTCCTTTGTAACTCTTGCTCTTCTTGCAATTCTCCAGGGGACCCTTTTAATGTACCAGGCATGTACTGCTTATGCTGTGTGACCAGTCCACTTTTTCTGATAACATATCCATGACACTGCTTTCCAGCACAAGGCTGGTAATATACTGAAACCTCCTCCTGCCCATCAGGAATCTCTCCAGCGTCCTATGAAGGACCTTCAACTTTAACTGAAATTCCATGATTTGTGGCTATATAATATCACTTGAATGCTACTGACATTTAAAAGATGGGTCTCTGAATATAGCGTATTCTTTGTGGTAGCTAAGAACTGGAAAAGGGGGTGCCTACTGACTGGGGAATGACTGAAGAAATTATGGTGTGTTAATGTACTGAAGTATTATTGTGTAGTAAGAAATGATGACTTTAGACAACTACAGAAAGATTCGAAAGAACTGATGCTGACTGAAAAGAGGAGAACCAAGAAATCGAAATATAAAATGACATCACCAATATAAATAAAAGTTTGTTCACTAAGTGGAAGCTGAACTCAGTATAGAAGCTCCCAGAGAACAGAGTGAAACAAATCTTCCCTCCTAGCAGAGAGAAGAGGACTTAGAGAGAATGTGGTACATACTTAGAAGTGGGCAAATAGATATTTTTGTTTAATTGTTTTGGTCACAAGGTAGGATTAAATCTGGAGGCAGGGGAGGTTCCTTTTTTCTCCCACCAAAGACTGCGAGGTAAAGAAAAGGCACTAATATAAAACATACTTAAAAAAAAAAAAGTTGAGCCTTTGTTTCAGGGAGAAGCCTGGGGTGCACAATTTCCCCAATGTAACCTAGACTGCTGTCTTTCTTCTATTTAAATTCTGGATTCTGGTCTTTGTCTACGTGTCCAAGATAAAGGTACTAACGAGGCATGGATGCTCAATTCAACTGCAGATCACAGTCTAGGCAGTATGCATTTTTCATCCACTTGGTTTTTTTCTGTGTGGAAAATTAGGCCAAACTCTTGAATAATACGAATGTCATTCAGGATGCTCTGCAGTACCAGAGTGCTTATACAGTAAGTATAATGATATCCACAACTACAAGCATCACCATGGTGAAACAGTAAGTATAATGGGATCTTGTTTTCTCTATACCTGTTGGTCAACTGTGTGATACAATCTCATTTGTGAAAGTCTGCTGTTTCCTTCTAAAACTTTCAACAAGGATGCCCTCAATTCACATAAGGATTATTCTCAGAAGAATTTGTAGAGATGCAAAAGTAGGCATACAGGTTGGCCTTTATTGATATTTTATTGGTCACTTTTTTTTTTGGATAATAAGGTCTAATTTACTCTAAGCATTTAGTATCCTTTCAGATATTTTGAGAGCTAATTCTTTTACATGGTCAGAATGACATCACCTCTGGCACAGACTTCTGGCCAGCAGCTTTGCTTTAATACCATTTCTAGTTCCTCACAGCACAGTGAGGCCTATGATATCAAGTCCAAATGTGGAGACTGTCAGTAATGGTGAAAAGAGTTTGTCATAGAAATCTTGACAGATCCTTTCTGTTTTTCTCCTAATTTCTGTTCTTCTCCTAATTTCATCCTTCTGTGAAATAAGATGCTCTAAGGTTGGCCGGGCTTATTGGGCAAGCTTTTTGTAAACTTTTCGTCCCTTCCACTGCTTCTTAATGTTTGCTAACAGCTCATTGTCTCCATTATCCACTTCTGTAAAGTTTAACTGGGTTTGCTGTGGGCTGCCTATTTTTGTTTGTTGGCTGAGGACATTTCTGAACTCTTAAGTTTCTTTTTGGTAACTGATTTACATTATTAAACTTTCTGAGAAATTTCCAATAGTCTATACTGATTTCAGTTCTCACTCTTCGATGTCAGCAGCTGAAGATCAGACTGGAGCTGCCTCAACCAAACACTTTCTTCTCCTTTTAATTTGTTTCCTACTTTGGTACTGATTCTGATCTTTGCTTTAGCAGATCACTTTCTATAGACAGATAATTTGAAAATGACTCCCATGTTGGTAAATACTTTTTTCTGTCTAATAGAATTTTAAATAGATGGAAAGCTTCAGTATACTTTTCAAGGCTTTAGCAGGCCTTACTTCTTATGCCTGAACCATGTTTTTCAACATTTTTTTTTGCCATCCTCCTCCTCCCCAAGAACATGCATTCAAGTCACTGAATAGCTTTAAAAAAAATGTGGAGGGAGTTATTTTAATTTTATTTTGGATCTCAACTGTGCTTTCGTTAATTAGAAATAGAGTATTACTGAATTTCCAGTGAGGAAGTTCCTATTATCAATGCAAATCAGCAAAGGAAGTAGTGAACAGTTGAGTACATTACCCAGGTCTATACATATAGTATGTGTCAGATGACCTGAACTATCTTTTATACCCTATGCCAAGGTTCTTTTCATTAAAAACACACATTGGACATCTAAGATGGAAGGCCTCCCTCAGATCCCAAATACCTACTCAGCAAAAACAACCTCCCACACCCTACCCCAGAACTAAACAAAAAGTCAACCAGAAGCTCCCAGGAGATAGAAAAAGATAAAGACAGCACAGAAGAGACAAACAAGTCAGTGCGATGAGAAACAATTCAGAGACATATGCGGCCTGCAAGGCTCTTCATCCAGAGGCAGCAAGAGTAAAGGGTTCCCCTAAGGCGGAACTCTCATCTAAGGTGGGGACCTTGGAAGCCCTGGGGAGTGCAGTAAGGCATTCCTCAGAGTGCTTGGATAGGGACAGACCAAGCCTCAGTGCTCTCAGGTCCCTAATACTCTGCACAAAGATGACAGAAGACTCTGAAGACCCAGTGTTCTGAACTTCAGAGATTCAGAAAGGCCTAACTCTAGGAGGCAGAAATTGGCACATGAAGTTAGGGGATGGGAAAGTGGGGGCAGACAGAGCCAACCACCCCTAAAAATACATCAGGGGCTAAAGCACAGCCCTAGCACAAAACCTAAGGAAACACTGACATGTAACAAAATTCCTGTACACTTAAGAGATGTCTCCAAGAAAGGAGAGAATAGCTCCAGAAAAACTTCAAAAAGTGACTCAAATAAGAAAAGACTTTCCCTAAAGACATGAATACCTAGAAGATATGAAATACGACAAAAAATGAAATTAGGGTCTGGAGGAAAGAACAGTCCTGAATAGCTTAGAAAAGAAAGTGATAAACCTTACACAAGTAACAGACTCCCTGAAAACTAGAACAGACAAAACTGAAGTCAATGACTTTTACTGAAGTAAAATCAAAAGATTAAAAAAAAATAAGAAAATGTAAGATAACTGATAAACAAAACACAACTAGGAACAAACAAACAACTGACCTGGAAAACAGGCCAAGGAAAGATAATCTAAGAATCAATGGATTCTGAAAACCATGATTAAAAAAAAAAAAAAGGCTAGATACTGCATTTTGAAAAATCACAAATGAAAAATTGTTCAGATCTATTAGAATCTATTAGAACCAGGTGGCACAGTGATGATAGCAAGAATTTATAATGTTCCTTAAAGAAACCCTAAAAAGAAAAGTACCAGGTATGTCACAGTCAAAATTAAGAGTTCCTACACCTAAGAAAAAATACTGCAATTATTCAGAGATGCTTGGAACTAGATTCTGGATTATATATTATCTGGAAACTTGTACCATAAAAGAGAGATCTTGGAATACAATATGCCAAAAGGTAAAAGACAGAGGCTCATAGCCAAGAATACCTTACACTGCAAAGCTGAGTACAATCCTACTGGAGGAGAAATGGCCCTTGAATGAAAATGAGGACTTAAAAACATTGATATATAGACCAGAGCTGAGTAGGAACTCAGAAACGGAAACATAAGAATCCAACTAAATATAAAAAGGTAAATTTGAACAACTGAAAGGGCTGCCTGTTGAGGTTGTGTTAACATTCTAATGGGAGAGAAGAAAGTATCTTTTCAGAAGCATAATGTTTTCAAAGAAAGGAAGAAAACAAGCATTTTATTAAGTGTCTACCATGTATGTGCCTGGAATTGTGCTAAATGTTTTACCTCCTTTGATCTTTACAATAACCTTGGAAATTGCTAGTATGATTCCAGTTTTACCACTGAGGAAACTGAGGCAGATGGATTAGGTGGTCTACTCAGAGTCACAAAACTAGTATCTGAGGCTGGACTTGATCTTGGGTCTCTTTCTACTGCTAAAACTCTCAGAAAAGAACCAATTCAACCACAGGTCTTCTTTTTTTTATTTAACTCATGCAATATTTCTTGATTCCCACTGAAGAAGCAAGGTTGGCAGAGTGGCAGAGCACTGGGCATAAAAAGTGGTGGGAAAGTAGCCATCAGATGAAAGTCATTATTACATCAAAGGAAGACTGAAGGAGTGTGCTTGAGGGCACACACATAAAAACATACAAAACTCAAGAAACAAGCAGTTATGGGATGGCAGATAGGGTTTGAAAAAGAGCATAATACCATGGAGGGAACAGCTAGAAGCAAAAAAAAAAAAAAAAAGAATTCTTAGAGGAGATGATCTGGTATGGCCACTGCATGAATCTGTTTTGTTTGACTATGCTTACTTGTTACAGAGGTTTTTCTTCCTCTTGTTTTTTTAACTAAGGTGAGTGAAAAGAAGGGAGAGAGTAGTAATGGTGGTTAAAAAACAAAAAGAGGAACACTGAAACATTTAAAAAAACACACAAAAGGGAACAGAAGGACGTTCAGAAAGAAGTACTACAAGCAGGGAAGTTTTGAAACATGAAGAATTAGAATGCACCCTTGGAGAGTCATAGTTTCATAATCTTTTTTTTTGGTGTTTTTCTGTGAATACGAAAATGGTCCTTTTTTGTATTTAAGTTCAGAATAAAAATGTGTATGTGTGTTCGTTCTTTGTTGCTGAAGATGATCATGCCATCAGAGAAACGATGACATGACTTGCACCTGACTTTGTTTTGAGTGAGGGCGGGCTGTGCAGGTCACCAGCCTCACTTCTCCTCCAGAACCATCTGAATTCAGTGACCTGGTATTCCTCAGGATGACTGGAGATGACCCAGGATGCACTGGGAGACCCTGGGCCCTTTAGGCCAAGATCTTTGCATGTACTCACTTAGGGTGAGGCAATGCCCATTCATTGAATAGGCCTGTTTAAGGAGCCAGGGCATGGCCCCTTTGATGAGGTCAAGAAAAAGAAAGACATCAGGCTGGGTGGGAACCAGCAATAGTTACTATTGATAAGCACTTAAAGCTAGGAGGGTCCAGAGGAGCCCTTAGGCAGGGGCCCATTGGAGTCCCAGTTTCAGAGTGCAGTAGGTTTTAGGACAGGACAGGACAGGAAAGAAGCCAGCAAAACCCAAGTCAACTGGGCAGCTTTTGGCCATCCAAATTTACCTTCCTTTGGAGAGGAGAAGGAAGGGGTGGAGGAGGCAGACAGAAGAGGAGGAGTTGAGTTACCCAGCTGGCTGGGTCCCTATTTAGCCGGCTGCATCTACGCACAGTAAGTGGTTTCTAAAAAGCAGATCTTACCATGTTACTCCCTGTACCCCAACTCTAATGGCTCTCTTATCTCTAGAATAAACTATAAATTTCTCTGACTGTCACATAAAGGTCTTCACAACCCATTTTTTCTAGTGTTTTTTCACCTTCCTTCTCTCTCACACTCATTGATGCAGCCATACTGGTCTACAAGCTGGTCTTTATTACATGGCCCTCTAGCTTCCAGCTCTGGAATGCTCTTTTCTGACCTCTTCTTGGAAACCTTGATACTCCGCTAAAGTGAAACCTTCTGCACAAGACCTTTCCTGATTCCTCTAGATGCTAGAGCATTATCTTATATAATGTCTAACCTCAAAGATTTTGACTCTATGGAAGGAACTAACACATTTATATGTGTTCATAAGAATCTGATGCATACAATAGCTATAAGAATAAAAATAAAATTTAAATAAAAGAACCCATGTTCACTTGTCTTATTGAGGGGTCCCCCCCATTTCTTTGTAGAATTCCATAAGCCGTAATTATTTTTGTGGTGTTCTTTTTGCAAATGATTAATTACCAAGAGTACTGCGATATGAGATGAGCAAATGGCTTATAAGGTGCTTCTTGTTGTCTTTAAATGCATGATAAAACCAGCTCTACCATCTTTTTTATTTGCTTCTCTAAGGATAATCAGATAGTCTTTCTTTTCTTAACTGCAACTTCTTTTTGTCTTCTAGATTCATTTATAGTAGAGAATGTAAAAATTAATGATTCAATATCTCCAGTAATATGTCAACTTTTTGAACACGTGTCTCACATTTGAAGTACCAGAGTTATTTTGAGTTAATATTGGAACAAAGTCTAGAAACAGATTTTTATCATCCTCTGCTCCCTTTTCTACCCTCTGCATGTAAGTGAGGGCCATTTTCATTTCTTCGTATTGTGAACCGACACCAAAATTATCTATTGATAAGAAGTAGTAGGTGGTTTATTTCAGGGACTGTACTTGAAGCATCTACAGCATGGTAGAACTTACTGTAGCTTACAGTCTACTGATACAGTCCTTGTAAATGCAGAGTTACTTCTATACACCATAAGGCACTGGAGCAGAGCTTTGTGAAGGAATCTGAGGATATAGCAATGTACAGAGACAAATACCTCAATCCCCTTTATGCAAATAATTAGCTCAGCTGATAATTAATAGACAGTGCAAAGGCTACACCAGCATCTCTATGTCTAACCCAGCCCTCAATAACCCCATCTACAACATCCCTAATAAGCAGTCATCCAACCTTTGCTTGGATGTAGTGAGGGAGGACCCATTAATAAAAACAGCTAACATTTATGGAGGGCTTTAAGATCTGTATATTATCTGCATTATATTATCTATATATGTTATCTAATCTGAGCTTCAAAATGTTGAAGGCAGGTACTATTCTCATTTTATTGATGAGTCTGTGTGCGCTATTGAGGTTGAGCAACCTGCCCAGTCACACAGCAAATTAAGCATAAGAGGTGAAATGTAAATGAGGATTTCTAGGTTTAGCATTCTGACCACCCTGCCCTCACTTCCCATGGCAGCCCACGCTACTTGTGGGATTCTCTAATACATGGGAAGCACCTCATATTGAGCTGAAATCTGCCCCTCTGAAACTTCAAGTTTGGTTTATATTTGGCCTTCGGGTACCAAGCAGAACAACTGGAATCCCTCTTCTATATGAAAGCCCTTCAAATCCTCATGCTTTCCCTACATCCACATCTTCTTTTCTCCAGGATGAGATGGTAGGTAAGGTTGTGATATGTCTTGGTCATGAAGGTCCTCTCCCTGATGGTATCTTGGATCTACTGCAGAGTCTTAGGGAAAGCCAAGTGATAGAATACTGAGAAAATATCATGTTTATATGAATTTGTTCAACTGTTGTGGAAAACAATTAGGAACTATACACCAAAAGTAATCATAATGTTCATCTACCAATCCCAAGGGTGAATTCTACTAGGTTTATATCCTGAAGAGATCAAAGAAAATAGTAAAGAGCTAGAGCACTTTTTACTGTAGTGAAATACTGGAAACAAATAAGAAGCCTATCCATTGAGGAATGGTTCAGCAAATTACAGTATATGAATGTAATGGAATCGTACTGCACTGTAAGCAATGACCAAAAGGAATGAATTCAGAAAAACCTGGGAAAACTTGTACAAGTTGATATAGAATGAAGTATGTAGAACCAGGAAAACAAGTTATACAATTTAACATTACAAAGAAAAACAACTTTGGAAGACTTAAGAACTTCAATCAAAGCAATGAACAACCCTAACTACACAAGTCAAGTAATGAGTCACACCTCTCATCTCTTGGCAGAGAAGTGAGTAATGAGGGCATGAGACACATTTCTGGGTGCAGAGTGTAGTAGGTTTTGTTTGACTATGCTTATTTGTTATCACAGAGGGTGTTTATTTTGTTTGTGGATAATGGCAAGTGAGAAAGAAAAGAATATAAAAATAAATAAATTTCCATAAAACAAAAAGACTATCACTCTTTGAAGATGATATGACAGTATGCTCAGAAAATCCTAGAGAATCAATTAAACTAGCTGAAACAGTTAACAACTTTAACAAAGTTGCAAGATATAAAGCAAACTTGTAAGTCACTAGCATTTCTATATTACCAACAAAATCAGCAGGAAAAAATAGAGAAATTCCATTTAAAATAGCTCCCGATAATATAAAATACTTGGGAGCCTACATGTTAAGACAAACCTAAGAACTATATAAATACAATTACAAAACACTTTTCACACAAATACAAATCTTAACAACTGAAGAAATATTAATTGGTCATAGATAGGCTGAGTTAGTACAATAAAAAATAACACTTCTACTCAAATTCATTTATTTATTCAGTTCCATACCAAACTACTAAAAATATTTTATAGAACTAGAAAAAATAACAAAAAAGAGGTCAAGAATATTAAGGGAATCAATGAAAAAAACATGAAGGAAGGTGGCCTAACAGAACTAGATTTCTAACTGCATTATAAAGTGGTAATCATGAAAACCATCTGGTACTAGGTAAGAAAAAGAGTGGTGGATCAATGAAACAGATTAGGTACACAACACAATAGTAAATGAACATAGTAATCTAACGTTTATCCAAATTTTGGGGACAAAAACTCACTACTTGACAAAAATTTCTGGGAAAACAGAAAGCAGTTTGGTAGAAATTAGGTATAAAACAACTGCTTATGCCATACATCAACATACGGTCAAATGGGTACACAATTTAGATGCCAAAGGTCATATCATAAACAAATTAGGGCCCAGCAATATCGCTACTAGGACTATATCCCCAAGAGATCATAAAAATGGGAAAGGGTCCCACATGTACAAAAATATTTATAGCAGCACTCTATGTAGTTGCCAAAAACTGGAAGTCAAGGGGATGTCCATCAATTGGGGAATGGCTGAATAAATTATGGTATATGAATGTAATGGAGTACTATTGTGCCATAAGAAATGATGAACAAGAAGACTTCAGAGAGGCCTGGAAGGACTTATATGACCTGATGCTGAGTGAAAGGAGCAGAACCAGGAGAACTTTATGCACAGCAACAACCACAGTGTGTGAGAGTTTTTTCTGGTAGACTTAGATTTTTGTAATAACACAAGAACTTCTTACCAAAAAAAAAAAAAAAAAAATCCCAATGGAGGATCTCAAGGCAAAATGCCTGCCACACTCAGAGAGAGAAATATGGAAGTCACTCACATATTGTAGCAGATCATGTTTGTGTATGTGTATGTGTTTGTGTATCATGTTCTGATTTGTTATACGATTTCTTTCATTTATCTTAGTCTGACTACATAGCATGACTATAGTGAAAATATACTCAATAGGAAAGTATATGTAGAATCTATACAGAATTGTATGCAGTCGTGGGGAGGGAGGGGGGTAGTGGGGAGTAGGTGGGGAGGGATAAAATCGCAATTGTATGGCAGTGATTGTTAAACATTACAAAATAAAAAAAAAAAAACAAATTAGGGGAGCACAGAAAATTTTACCTGTTGAATCTCCAGATAAGGAAAGAATGACCAGACAAGAGAAAGAGAGGATCGTGGAAAGTAAAATAGAAAATTTTGGTTATATTAAATTAAAAAGGTTTTGCACAAATAAAGTCAGTGCAGCCAAGATTAAAAGGAAAGCAAGAAGCTGGGAAAAATTTTCTTTACAGCTAGTTTCTCTGATAAAGGGCTCATTTCCCAAATAAATAGGAAGCTGAGTCAAATTTATAAAAATAAGAGTCATTCTCCAATTGAGAAATGGTCAAAGGTTATGAACAGGCAGCTTTCAGAAGAAGAAATTAAAGCTATCTATAGTCATATGAAAAAATGCTCTAAATCACTACCGACTAGAGAAATGCAAATTAAAACAACTCTGAGGCACCACCTCACACCTACTGGTTTGGCTAACATGACAGAAAAGGAAAATGATAAATGTTGGAGGGGATGTGGAAAAACTGAGACGCTAATGTACTGCTGGTGGAGTCATGAAGAACTGGACCAAACCATTCCAGACAACAATCTGGAACTATGGCCAAGACTATAAAGATGTACATACCCTTTGACCCAACAATACCACAATACCACTACTACCTAGGTATGTACTAGGTATGTATGTATGAAAGAGATTAAAGAAAAAGGAAAAGGACCTATTTGTACAAAAATGTTGATAGCAATTGTTTATGTGGTGGCAAAGAACTGGAAATTGAGATGTCCATCAATTGGGCAATGGCTAAACAGGTTGTGGTATACGATTGTGATGGAATACTACTGTGTTATAAGAAATGATGAGGTAGATGGTTTTGGGAAAACGTAGGAAGACTTATACGAACTGATATAAAGTTAAATGAACAGAACAAAGAAAATATTATATACAGTAACAACAATTCTGTATGACAATCAATTGTGAATGACATAGCAATTCTGATTGATATAATAATCGAAGACAATTATGAAGGACTGATGATGAAAAAATGCTACCTGCTTCCAGAGAGAGAACTGAGTAAGTCTGAGCACAGGTTGAAGCATAATTTTCTTACTTTATTTTTCTTGCCTTTTTTGGCAACATGTCTAATATAAAAACGTTTTGCATGATTTTTCATATATAATGGACATCGCATTTCTTGCCTTCTCAATGGGTGGGGAAGGAAGAAAATTCAGAACTCAAAATTAAAAAAAAATACATTTAATTAAAAAACAACAAAAGAAAGTGGAAGGAAGCTCAGAAAGAGACTGACAATCCGGGGAGTATTAAAATTATGTTAAATTGTATACTTTTAAAAAATGCAAGCTGTACATAATTGAAATTCATAGCTTCATAAGCAATTCTCCCTTTCTGTTTCTTGTATATGGAAATTATATTACCATGAAATTACAATATAAATGTAATTATAAATTACATTTGATTTTTACTGTTTATTCTTGTCTATTCTCTCTCTCTCTCTATCTACTACAGGCCCCTTTTCTGTATACAAGTTTTCCAACTGGTCAGAATTTCAACAGTAAAACTTAGAGGTATTTAAAAAACAACAACCCATTTTATGGGTTAGAAAAGAGACTTGAAATGACTTGCCTGAAATGAAAAGAAACAAAGTCAAAAGGAGGATTAGAATTTGAACTCCCAATACTATTATGGTTGTGGTACCATTATTAGCAATACTAACAAATCCCTCATTAAGGTCTTCCTCTGATGTCTCACTGTGGCATGAAGGTGAACTGGATTCCAAAAGGCTGGGCCAGCAACAGAGCAAGCTATGGCAGGTTCTTCAAAGCTGGGAAGGCTTGGACTGTAGCAATAGATAGATTGTATGTCTGTTATCCAAGGTCTAGCCTGGCTAAGTATTGGAAGGGGATGAATTATTTTGACCACAGCAGCTTACAAAAGTACAGAGGGCCTGCCATTTATCTCAGTTGGGGAACTTGTATCTAATATAACCACACCTCCCCTTTTCCTCAATAATCCCTTACATTGGCCCCATCCTCTGCCATGCAAATTCTTGTCCCACACCCTTCAGAGTCAGGTATTGGCACCTCAGTACAATTATAACCCAAATTAAATGCTATCTACAAAGCTGCATAGGTGTCACTCCTGATCCCCAGTTCATCTCATGTACCCTTAGAATCTCTGCAGCTGGGGGGAGCCTAACCTCACTTCTTTGATTCTGGGTAAGAAAGTGAATCACATGGGATTAACAGACATCAATGGACCATGCCACTCCAAGGTCTCACAACTTCAGGGCTGAATGAGGCAATATTTGTAAAAGAGATTTGTGTACTGCCTGCTTATTCCCTTCCCCTTCTTTGGCTCCTCACATTTTCCCTCACTTAAATCAAAAGACTGACAACTGCCAAATCTTCATTTCTACCTTCTCCCCTCTCAATCTGTTCCTTCTCTCTACTCAAAGAACTACCAGAGCATTTTTGTTTGGACTATTTTGTTTGTTTGTAGTAAGAATAGTTGCCAGAGTTCCCTCATTCAACATGCAGGTTGGGCTAGTTCTTTTCCTTAAAAGGTACTAAAACCATCCTCAAAACTGAGCTGACACAGGGTACTAAAGGCTGTGGATTCTGCAGCTAAGTCTCTTGATGGACCACTATTGGCCATTCAGAGACAGTGGTACTCAGGCGAATATCCTTCTGCTGCTATGACTAAGTTAATCTCCTTTTGTTCATTCTTTACTGACCTAAGAGTGTTTCATTTTGAGTCAATATTGGACCCAAATTACCAGTGAACCACCTGAGTCAGGTCCACTCCACAACAATCTCACAATCTCATCTCTCTGTACTACCTATCCTCCAAAAAAAATGACAAAATACTTTGCCTCAAGCTCAGAACTGATCATGTCATTTGCCTTTTCAAACTCTAGTGGCTCCCTTTTGACTCTTTATCCCATCTTTTTAAAATGTCTATTTTGTGTAAGTTTTGTAATGTATACCATTAGTAGTACAGAAATACATCCATAAAATTTACAAATAAAACATATCCCAATTCACATATTGGGGCACATGCTCAATATTTTTTACCGGGTACAGATTTTCTGTGATTTAAGACCTGAAATACTCAACTATCAAGTTTTCCAAATAACCTAAGGGGTCTTCTTCAGCTTTAGTTCTAAGGTCTCACAAAGAGAAAAAAGATTTAAGATATCACAACTTAGAGACTGAGACTTATCTCCTGAGTTCTAAATGTTATGATGTATTTTTGACCTAGATATTGAAAGTCAGAAATGAAACCAAACCTCACATAAAGCAATGTTTAACATAGTGATATGGAAAGTGATGTTGACATTGGTATCACATAAAAGCTGTAAGTAATAACCTGAGTTAAAATTTATCACCTAATACCTAACACCAAGTACACAAGTTGTAGTACTGAGTACAACCCAAAAGCTCTGCTGCAAAAAATCTACATCATCTACACAGGGTCCGGGTTTAGATACGAACCTTAATACAAGTTGCTCTTCAGTCCCAGTGCCTTTCATTTCACCAATTTGGGGTTTCCCTTCTCAATACACAAGTGGGCAGCAGCCTTTAAAGCTACAAAATTCAGCTCAAGGTCCTGTGCTTCTTGGGGGCTGTCTCATCTAAAAGAGTATCCTGGGAACAGTGCCAGGTGAAAAAACTTGGGATTCCTTAATGTCTTTTGCTAATAAAAATACAGAACTACAAACAGTCCAGCTCCAATCACTGCTGACTAAATGATCCATAATCAGATATTGAACAATTTTTTTGTACTTATAGTCATGCTTCACCTCCCACTCTCCAGCTCTCCCCAACCCCACCTATGCATTCCCCACCTCTTTAATTCTAGAACCATGATCTCTATTGTTTCTAGATGGGGTATGTCAATTTACTTCCACATGATGGCCCTACTGACCCCATAATTTTCGATCAAAGTTCACAGACCCAGCCACTAGACATCGATTTGAGAAGAGGGAGATAGTGAGAGGGACAGAGGAGAGAGAGGAAGAGAAAGAAAGGTGGGGGAGGGAGGGAAAGAGGAAAGGAGAGAGAGAGAAAGGAACTTTCTTAGAATATTTCTTGTTAACTAGCATTGCTACCTGAGGTTCTATCTTAGGATCACAAAACTTTCAGAAGTGTAAGAACACTTAGAGATTATCAAATTCAACATCTTAATTGATAGGTTAAGTGACTTGCCTAAGAACACAATTAGCTGGGGCCAGAATCCAAACCCAACTTTTAAAATTCTGAACCAATGCACTTCCCAGTCTACTGCTTTGTTTCGGATGTTCCTATAGGGGAGGAATAATCTTAACAGCCACTTAAAGAAAGAAATTCATTAGCAGAGACAAAGTGATGCCATATGCATGCATGCAGAAGGCATTTTATAGGAGGGTATTTCAAAGGCTAAGGCCCCAGAAATGGAGATGCATGTGCTAAATAAAAATTATTCAAGGGCCTCTTTTTTGCTTCCCAAACTTCCTCTAGTAAGTACCTCAAGAACCCTTCCTAACTTCTTCAATGAAATAATAATCCTAAACTATTCTTGTAAAGTAAGGTAGTGAGGAGAGGGCAATGAACATTTCTCACCGCTCAGAGTCCTATCAAGTCCTGGCAAACAAAGCCCAATGCCTGGATGTATGGTGTGTGGGACTGAGCTCCTGGAGCTTCCAAAGTAAAGGGTGAACTTGCAATTCAACAACATGCATAAGGAGTCTACTGTGTATCAATGGACTAGGCACTGTGGAATATGCAAAGCATTAGAGAAGTAGACTTTGCACTCAGGTCACTGACAAGTTATTAGCTGACACACAGCCTACTTTCTGGGAGCTGCCCAGACATATATGTAGCAACTTTCAAGGTCAGGTCTAAGTGCCCAGATCTGGTCACTGATGCTAGGCTAAAAAATCTTCAGTGGTCCCAACTGGTGACAATCCCCTTGGAATCTGCAGCCTGGCCTCAATTCTCCTCTAGCTGGCCAACCAAACCTACCTTCTGCCCCTTCCCCACCTCCATGTCTTTGTTCACACTATGCCCCTCACCAGGACCATCTTTTCTGCACTCTGTGCTCACTGGCTCTCACCTATCCTTTCAAAAAGGCTGACACTCCCCAGATCACCTTAATCACCCTTAGTATTCCTCTCAGAGCTCACACAGCTCTCCATTTAATACTTTTCAAAAGAACTGTCATATTGGCAGGGCTGCTGTGAGGATTACCTCCATCTGTGTTTGAGTCTGGATTATAAACTCCATTAGAGAAGGGACCCTCAAACTTTGCATAAAAGTGCTGAATTTGTTTTTAACAAATTCAACTAGCTTCATACAGTAAAACAGGGAAGAATAAGCTTAATGAAAAGATATCTTTTTGAGGAAAGCTTAAAAGAGGATAATTTTTACATGTTCTATCATTTGAGGAGATAAAAAGAACAGTTAGAATGAGAATTCCAGCAAGTGGACTTAATTAGGGAGGAAGAAAACAAAATTCCCTTTCCCCAATCTGGCCACTTACCTGCAGCAAGTAGGCGGAGTCGTAAACCTGAGGGTCCAGTTCCATCTCTCAAAACATCCACACTTTCTGCATATACATTTCCCAGGAAACAGCTGAGAGGCATGCCCGGGGCTCTGGGGATCAGAATGAATAGCCTCTAAGCAATGGTGCTTATAATAAGATGTACCTTTAGAGGCAGCAAGGTGGTACAGTGGACAGAGCTCTGGGACTGGAGTCAGGAAGACCTAATTCAGGTCCAACCTCAGACACCTACTAACTGGGTGACTCTGGGCAAGTCACTTAATGTTTTGCCTCAGTTTCCTCAACTGTAAAATGGGGATAACAACAGCACCTACCTCTCAAGGTTGTTGTGAGGATTATAAGATAATGTCTGTCAACTGCTTAGCATAGCACATGGCACATAGCAGGTACTTAATATTTATTCCATCCGCCCCCTCTCTCATTTATTTACATCTCCCTCATTAGTCTATAAGCTCTTTGAGGGCAGGGACTATTTTTTTGTTTTTGCTTTTATTTATATTTCTAGAACTTAACATAGCTCCTGGCACATGGTAACTGATCAATCAAGTCTTGTTAACCTGACTAAGTGTTGATGAAGGATCATTTCACTTGCTTGGGATCAAGGAAAGATATTTGCACATATGACTGCTGGGAAAGCCCCAAACCACCTGTTATACAACAAGCTTTGGATTCACCAACAGATGGTGATGCCCAGGTATAGACCAGGCCTTGAAGCTTCTGAGTTTGACACAAGAGCAGCTCCCAGCCAAGTGGAAGTCCCAATGTCACAGAGTACTTAGAAGTAGAAGGCCAACACAGCCAGGACTTGACAGCTTACATTTGCAAATCGCTTTATAGTAAGAGTACTCCTACACCTGCCACCTCATTTCATAGGACAACAGGCATTGGAATTCAAAGGAACCTGCTCACTTGACTAGGATTTTTCCAACTACCAGGCCAAATCGTAGGGATTGGAATGTCTTTCCTTCCACTCAACTAAGCAAAAAGGCAATAAGCACAGTTTACCCTCTAAGACACTAGGCTAGCAGTTCCTATTTTTATTTATGGGTTAAAAAAAATAACCCAGCACCAGGTCCTTTTCAGACATCAGGACAAGTCCTACCCTCCAGCCAAAACAGACCACTCTCTGATCTTGGTCATCCTTAAGAAAATCAGAAAAGCATTTCCATTGCGAATATATTATAGACTATTGGAAGTTACTCTGAGGGGAATGACCTCCACCACTGAAGACTTGTTTTTCTTTTGGAGTAGGACTATTTGCCTTCAAGTGGCAGGAGTCCAGACAACTTATCTGGGCTGTTCTGATTTTTTTTTTTATAAGATCCAGATTGTTTTCCCTAATATGGTGAGTGCCAAGGACAGTTCTGGAAGGACAGCAGGTCAAGATTGTATTCTATACAAGCACATCCTGAAGACTGTCCCCAGTTCTTTGTCCTCTGAGGAGGAAAAGATTATTCTTTATTTCTTTTAGCTATTTCCCCCCTGCCCTCCCCACACTGACCCCACTATTTGTAGTTGCTTTACTTTTTACCTTTTGTTTTGTTTTTTTTAAAGGGCTTTTTGTAAGGGCTCAGGCCCTTACAAGCTCCAAGGCCAACATAATATAGGAATCCTGTAAAATTTTGTTTCTTGTGGGGAGTCAGCTCATGAGATAGACATGGTCTGTGTGCATCTAAGGTTTGGGTGTGGGGGGGCATCCCTGAGTCACAGGTTACATACTAACTGCTATATAAGACTCCAAACCCTATAATTTAAGCTATGTCAACTTCATAAAATATGACAAGAGTAATGATCGTGGGAGGCTATTATAATAGTAAAGTCCTGAACTAGGGTGGTGAGACTACATAAAACAGGAGGGCTACGAGAGAGAAAGTTGAGAGAACTGACAGGATTTGGCACTTGAACAGATATAGGTGGTTGAGGAGAGGCAGAGTCAGAGATTATGCTCTAATTTTGAAGCTGGAGACCTGAGAGGGAAGGGTGGCATAAAGAGAAATAGAGATGCCAAAGGTAAAGGTAGGTTTTTTGGGAAGAGAAAGATGAGTGGAATACTCTGTCTGATACATTTCCTCTTCCAGCCTACACTCTAGTATCACCTCCTAAAAACGGTCTTTCCTTTCCAATGTCCTCAATGAATGCTTTCCACTTTCCCCCAATATGATTTTACTTTGAACATCCTTATCTGGGGCACATGTTGCTTTTGCTCCAATAAATACCTGGTAAATTCCTTGAGGGCAGGGACTGCTTTGTTTCAGTATCTGTATCTCTAACATCTACCTCCAAGATGCCTAAGAAATGCTTCACAAGATTTTCAAACAAAATAGAAGGCCATCGTTTGAAGAATGGCTCAATAAATTTATGATGCATAAATGTAATGGTATATTACTATTGTGACAGATGACGAATACAGAGAAGCTCAGAAGGATTATGTGAACTGATGCAGAGCCAAGAAAACAAGACACATGATGATTGCAGCAACATAAATAGAAAGAACCACAAAAAACCTGAAAGCAAATGTTACCAAATTATAAAGAACAAGCATGATGGGGCAGCTAGGTGGTGTGGTGGATGGAGCATTGGCCCTGGAATCATGAGGATATAAGTTCAAATCCAGCCTCAGCCACATACTAGCTCTGTGACCCTGGGCAAGACACTTAACCCTGCAGGTCTTAAAAACAACAAAACCTCAACCAAATGAAAAAAAACAAACCATGGGTTGAAAAGACATATGAAGACCCTAGTACAGCCCACACATTTTCAAGACATTCCCCTATACTGTTCTGAGAGTTATGTTATCACTCTTGCCAACTGCTCTGCTAGGTTGCAGCTCTATCATCATCAGGCTCTCCCAAGACAAGCTCATCAACAAGAAACTACCTCTGCCCTCTGACTGGAGGACTAGAGGGCAGGGCAAAAAACTCTCCCAAACTTTCCTTTTAGAGAAGGTTCAAATTCCAGCTAATTCTTCATCTCTAGCCAGGGCATTCTACCAATCAGGCTTACCCCTCTCCATCTTTTTAGCTTCCCTTTGCATGCTGTCTTTTCCTTCTGAAGGTAAGCTCCATGAGGGCAGGGGATATCTTTCTTTCTCCTAATTGTATCTCTAGTGTTTAGCACAGTGCCTGGTACATGACAGAAGCTTAATAAACGTTTATTGTATTGTATCATATAAGGCTGTTTTTTCCTCTTAATTTCCTTTTTTGTCTTAAAAAATAAAAAAGCATTTTTTAAAAAGTTTGGTGAATGAATTATGGAATCAAGGCAGCATAATATAGAGGAAAAAAAAATCACTGGATATACAGTCGAAGGACCTGGTTTCCACTCCTACCAGATCTGTCACCTTGGATATGTCATTTTCCCTCTGTGGGCTTCAAGGTTCCTAATCTATAAAATGAGCAGTTTGAATTAGATGGCCCCTAAATTCCTTCTAGATCTCAAACTATTGCCTTTACAAGCTGAGGAAAAGCAAGAAGCCCCTGGCTAAGAGGAGATAACCTGTCCTTTCTTCTTCCTGCTTACCTGGTATCTTGCAAGCTATTTCCATTATAGATATACATGCGTTTCACAGTCGCTCCATGGGGAATTTGAAGAGAAGCCAGGCCATGGGCAAAATTAGGCTGCAAACAGAAAATATGAATTTCATTAAGTGTACTGCATCTTTTGAGATTCAGAATCTGTTAACAAAGTTAACAATACTAGCACTATTTCACATACAGCAAAATCAGAAAATGGATATAAATGATGCTTATCTTTTATTAAAATGTCAAGTTAACTACTTTTTCCCTCAAAAGGAATATTAGAAGCATTTTCCTTTAAGCCAGAAGTTCTCAATTTTTTTGGTTTCAAGACCCCTTCAAAATTCTTAAAAAGCTTTTTTTATGTGGGTTAAGTCTACCACATTACCACATTAAAAATTAAAACTGATAAAATTTTAAAAATATTTATTAATTCATTTAAAATGATAAACTATTATGTTAATATACATAATATACTTTTATGAAAAACAATAATGTGCTCAAAAATTAACGGGAAGAGTGGCATTGCTTTACACACTTTAAAAAATCTTTTACAATCAAATCAAAATGGACTCTCACATTTGCTCCTACATCCAATCACTGTAACATTGTTGTTTTGGTTGAATTATATGAAGAAAATCCAGTTTCACAAAGATAGGGAAGTTGAGACAGGGAAGCATATTAACATGCAAATGACATCCTAATATTATTATGAAAATAGTTTTGACCTCATGGAGCCCTTGAGTCTTGGAGATGCCCAGGGGTTCACAGACCACATTTTGAGAACTAATGCTTTAAACAAAAGTGAATTTTCACATACATCTCTCCCTCAAAAATTAGGGAGTAAAGATTTTCAGATTATAAAAAAGATTAATCACAAACTCTTCTATTTTAGCCTATTTAAAGGTTTCCTTATTAAAAGAAGAGAAGTTGGGAAGGGACTGTTAGGAGCCACAACCCACTGAAAATTTAGAAGATGAAGTCATTACTATTAGTAAAAAAATTTTTATTTTAAATTTATTTTCAAGAATACATCTATTTAAGCTGGCCACATCAATATTACCATTTATCATTGAGGAAATAGTTATCCTTAAGTACTCTCAATGCTTTGGAGTCTTTAGGAACCTCATAAGAACATGATATACCTCTCTTTTCCTCTTTCCATCCTCCCAAGAAGAATGTGACAAACCATACCTAAACATTCATTAAGCATCTCCTGCATGCAAGGTCCTGAGCACAGAGGAGACACAGGTAAAGGAGACATGAGCTTAAGGTGTGGTAGAGGGAGATCAAGTATATATATATGTCAAAACAAGAACAAAAACAAAAGTGCCTGAGGGAGAACAGAGCGCTAGGAGATGAAGAAACTGCTTCCAACCAGAGGTGATGAGAAAAAGAATTGGCAGGGTCCCTGAGAAATGTGCATCATGGGACACAGTGCTGAAGGGGTCTGAAGAGATCACTGAATTTAGTGCTAGTTTTCAGGGACAGAGCTACTGTTTAAAGCAAGATAAATAAAAAAGTATTAACATGTATCCCTGAGCAAATGACTTCATAATATTTAAAAGAAAGGAAATGAAAAAGAAGTCTTTTGGGCTGGATATTTATTCATTAAATTCTCTGAAGTCATGTGCTATCAATGTATTCCTAACTATTTTAGCAACATTAGAAACACAGAATTCCTGACCTCATATTTTGGAGCCTCAGTCCACGAGTCTAATTGAAAAGAGAAAGATAATCCTCTAAAGTTGAGGTGGAAAAGTTGTTCAGCCGAGTTGTACACTGGAAAAGAAGGGAGTTCCATGTGAATGCAGAAGCCACTTTGGGGACAGTTTCCATTCTAAGACTAACAGGGGCTGGGGACCAGGGAGGATGACTTTGAGCAATGGCAGCATGCTTTGCCTCCTGGATTTGTCACCTTGGCCCTGGGCCAATCTCTGCAGCTCTGAGCCCTCAGGACACCACTCCCTCCTCTACTTGCAGGGCTGTTGGGAGGATCAAATGTTATCGACTTGAACCCCTGATACAAACATAATCTTTTATTATATTTTTTCACCTCGAGGTTTACTGAGGAGGCTTAAAAATCCAGTAGAGGTTTTTTTTTAAGTACTGCCATACTCTGAATTGCAATAAAACAATAACTGCTGTTTACTGCCATGAGTTGTCCCTAAGGACCTTTTTGCTGAGCTCTGCTTACCTCCTGGATGAGTTGCTCCAAAGGACTGATCAATCTGTTCAATGGTCGGAGCTATTGCCTGAGAGTTAAAATGGACACCACTGAAAGACAAAACAGGCCCTTTTCAACAGTTATGAAACCTCACAGTTCATGAGCTATCATGCCTGCAAAATGTACTTTAAAAATCAAAACCAAAACCAACCCACAGGTGCCAGTTCAGAACTGAGTTCAAATATTAAAGTAAGGTATTTACAAAAACTATTTTTGTTATAGATCAGACATGAGTTCCTTGGTGTAAAGAATACTTTGATGTGGAAATTCCTCTCACATGATACACAGGTAACATAGTCTTAAGAGAGAGTATACAGAGGATAAGTCATTTACCCAGAGTCACACAGCCAGTAGGTGCCAGAGGTAAGACTTGAACCCAGATCTTCCCAACTTCAAGGTCAAGCCTCTAGTCAAAGGGACACATTGCCCCTCACCACTACACTGACAGGTTGTCCTTCAGAAGTTCCTATAACAGATTATACACTCACTGCTCATCAGAATGATGGATAAGCTGGCCTCAGTCTGATGGAACTTCAAACAATTTCAAACACAGGGACACAGAGAAAGGCTGGTTCAGGTAGGTCACTAGAGATGGTATTCTTTGTATGAAAAGGCTCTACTTCTCCAGTAGGAGGTGGGAGAATTTTAAAAAAGTGAATGGATCAGTACTGAATGTGTCAATAGAGCAGGTAGTGAACAGTACACTAGGACTAAACTTGGGAAGAGGAAGAGGGGAGGGGAGAGAAAATTTTGAGAAAGCGAATCTGTGAGAAGGGAAATGCTTATGAAGTGACACTGGGTCAAGAGTCTGAGGGCCTAGAGAAGTGAGATCTTTGGGCAGAGGGAGGAGGGGAAGGGAAGGAAAAGGGAAGAAAGAACTCTGTACTGGCCCAGGCAGAAGGAAAATGAGAACGAGGAAGACAACATTTTGGTACAACTATCTGGAACTCTGCACTTCTCTGGTTTATCTCTTAAGAGACTCACTTCCTGTCTTACAAAACATGGCCCACATTTGAGAATTTCCTCATCAAAACATAATTATACTAAATGATCAACATTAGTCCCTGGTCTGACCGAGAAAGATGTGCAGATCCTCAGTAAGTCCAGGAGAAGGGGTGTGAATACCTACTGAGACCTTTCTGTACTGCTGGGACAATGAATGCTACTGACTGTAAAGAAATATGCCAATGGATACAATCAATACTGGGGTGGTTGTTTAGTGTCCTAAATGGCTCAGAAAACTGTTGCATGGAATGGACCACAGGCTTGAGGATCCTGGGTTGGGGCAGACTACAACAAGAGACAGTCCCAGCCCATACAAATCTTACAGATGAGATGGGCCTCATTGCTCTGGGGAGAAAAGGAGTGGTGACAGACTACTGAACAAAAAGAAAGCAGATATCCAGAACTAGCTTGTCATGACAATGATCCACCAGTTCTAAATAAGACTTACCAATATTTTAACTTCACTTTAGTCAAGTCATAAACTTCAATTACCTAAAAGACAATACATTGAACATTTAAGAAAAACAGTTAAAAACATAATAGTATGATTAGACTTTTTAAAAATCTCCTAAAAAATAATTCTAGAATAAACACTCATCAGGATCCATAACTGACAAATATTCTCTTTAAGAAAGAGTTCTGTGTAAATTAAGACCTTCTCTCTTGACTTGAAAGGGGGAGAAATCCACACTTCAATGATCAGATGTTCAAATCCAACTTCTACCTGTGTATCCAAATATACACCCTCTGTGGAATGGCTTAGTTTGTTTATACTTATTCCAGAGTTCGATTCCTAGATGGAAGATAATTGTGTAGTTCCTAGAAAGAAGATAATTGTGAGGACACCTCTGCAGGCTTTTATAGACTCACTCAAATCTAAAACTACCCTTTTCCTGTAACAACAATTAAAAGCCCAGACCTGTGATTTTATTGAATAAATGAAAAATCACTTCTCAAGTGCTCTGTGCAAAGCACTGTGTTAATAAGCCCTGGCACACAAACAGAAAAGAGGGTCCCTGCTCCTAAGGAACTCATCTTCTACTCAGAGGCAACACCACTTCGAGTCAGTTTTAGCTGTAAGTCAGATGGAAAGGTCCCTTGGTCCTCAGGGTAAGTGGCAAAGCACTAACACAAATTTTATTCCCACTGATAAAATCATCTATTTTAGATGTTAAGCCACTTGACTGTGCCAAGTATTTTGGTGGAAAAAACTTGCTGTTCCAGATTCTTCAGTAGTTGTGGTTGCTGGACTTGTATAAGCAGTTGCCAGGCAGCAACTCCTAATTAAAGAAACTCCCTCCACCCCTGCAGGTCAACACCTTCTCTGCACTCTTCAGTCAAGAGCACTAAAGGGTAAGGTGCCTTGCCCAGGATGACCCAGTCAGTATGTGTCAAGAGGCTGGACTTCCACCTATGTCTATCTTCTCGTTTCCAAGGCCAGTTCTTTATTCACTACACCCTTCTGCCTTTCAACAGGAGATGAAATTAACTCAGCCAGCTCAATAAAATCCTCTCCAATCTCTATCTTAGAGAATAAATGTTTCCTGTTCACTTCTGCAGCTACTACAATAGGCTATATTGCTATAACTGAGGGCCTTGATGAGTTATTAAAATCCAAATCACACTGAGTGGAAAAATCCTTCCAAAACGTCCTGTTTTAAATATCAGGTTTGTTATACTAGGAAATGGGCCATGTTACATTAGTACAGGAAGGATTTTACTTATGTTTATGCCTACAATTCTCTTGTAACCTAGATTAATGGCATAGTCTAACCTAGAGGGGAAGGAATCTTAGTGGGTGTTTCAAGCCTAAAGAAACTGAAGCTTTGCTCATAGCGTAATTATCCTTATGGGGGTACATAGTCCTGACTTCAGATATTTTGGTAATGACAAATTCAGTAACCATTTGTTGAGTGCCTACTGTGTGCTAAGCATTAGGGTGACACAAAATCCAGAAAAGACAACCTATGCCTTCAAGTAGTTTACAGTTTAAGTAGATGGCTAGAAGCCATACCAAGATAATGACAGAATAACAAGATTTTGAGCTAACAGGGAGTTTAATTCAATCCTTTTATTTTACTGAAGAAAAAATGGAAATAGTGTCAGGAAGCCCCTCAAGTTCACCCAAATGCTGAGTCATGGTGTTCAAACCCAGTTCTTCCTTCCACTAGTGCTCATCACCTTTGTAAAACACAAAGATTACATAAAGAAACTGGAGTCTTGACTATAGGCCAAAGATACACAGCTGATCTGCTCAGAGGCATAAATGATGGATTTGCTTTGATTCAAACAGTTTTTTAAGTTTTTGCTACGTTATGTGTATGGGGCTGCCCCTAGATGATGGGGACACAAAGACAGAAACTAAGAGCATGTTTGTCTTTGAATTGTTTACCTCTGACTGGATTACAGAATCTACCAGCCTTTACTAGCTGAGTCCAAAGGGGGTAAGCCCAAGGACAATAGTTCCTTTACGTTTTACAAAAGCTAACACCAAGTGCCATTTATAGTTGACAAAACAGTGTTTATTGTCACTTCTATTAAAAATCAGGTGTCATTGTCCAGTATAACAATTCTGTGGGAAAGTCAGATTTAAATTACATTATTTTGAATTTTGAACCCTCTTTCCTGGAATGACTTGGCAGTCAAATCAAAGTCAGCTGCAAGTCATGTCATCATCTTGATTTCATGGTCCTCTTTGAGAAGGAAGGACAAACAGAACTTGGCAGTTGGTTTAAGGATGACCTATACCGTGAGGTGGTGATAAACTTGCCCTGTGAACTATTGTCCTTGGGCTATTCCATAGACAATAAAGTCTATGTCAGGTAGGATCTTTGACTGGGGTCATGTAAACAACTGGAAAGATTAGGAGATAGAGGATGTTGTGAAACACTGATTTTGGAATAAAAACAATCTGGTTTCACAATCTGACTCTTAACCCTCACTATCTGTATCTTTAGACAAGTCATTTGCTTTCTCTGAGTTTCAATTTTTCTATTTGTAAAATAAGGGAGCCACGGAGTTCTTAGGAGTAAGAACTTTCAGTTCTAATATTCTCTGACTTCAGATGACCTGTGTCAGAGAAACTCCAAAGACAGATTAACTATGAGGCAGGAGCCGAAGGGAGAGTCTTGTACACTAGAACATATCAGGTCCTACTGCCTGATGTAAGTGCTCTAAGGCGTGACAAGAGTGTAAATAACCAGATACTATAAATATAAATGATTAAATTAGACACAGTCTGCATTAAGTGCCTGACTGGTCACGGCAACAGCACATAAAATGGTTCTCCATGTTTGAAGATGATCCTGATGATGCTATCTAAATGTCTGGCTCTGCTTAAAAAGGCCTTCCCATGATGAACCAATAAATAAACAGTCTGTAGGTTCATTCATTTATTCAACAGCTAATTACTTAATCAACTACTAGGTACTGCTGTTCAAAGAAGCTGCCACAGCATTGTCTCTCTAGGGCGCTTCATCTCAGACTGTTGAATTTCAGCCCTCAAAGGCATCCCATGTTCATGGCCCACATCATTTGAAACTGAGTATGAGTAGGGTCATAAAATACATCTTTCCCTGCCATTCCATTGCAGCTGCCTCTCACTAGCATGTGTCTAGGATTTAAAGGAGTTAAATTAGAGGAGTTGAGCTAGCATCCCATCATTAAAGATTTTTGTCTTACTCTGGCTACTGTATAGGTAAACTAGCTAACAAAGCAACAGTAGAGAAGACGTCTTTGCTACCTGGAGAAGTGCTCACCTTTGTGGCTTCATAAAGGTAACAGGATAAAGCAGAGCTAGTCTTTGGGTCCAAAGATATGAGTTCAACTCAACATACTCAGAGGCAACAACACATGGAGTCCAACACAACCCATCAACAAGCATTTGTTAAGATTCTATTTACTGAACTAGGTGCTATGGATAGAAGTTCAAAGAATGAAATCACTCCTACTCAAGGAGTTTACATTCTTTTTTTAACACTTAATTTTTATTTTATTTTTTAATTATATGTAAATAAACATTATTTAAATTCATCTGAAAAAAATTTTGAGTTCCATATTCTCTCCTTCCTCCTTTTGCCCCTCCTTGAGAAGGCAATCTGATATAGATTATACTTGACATATTAGCCATGTCGCAAAAGAAAATGCAGATCAAAAAAAACCCCAATAATAACATAAAAAAGTATGCTTCAATTGGCATTCAGAGAAGCTTACATTTTAATGGAGGACAAGTAAGTATAAAAACATAAACAGAATAAATACAAATGCACATAAAACATTAATCACGAGGAAGCAGTGTGGAAGGGAAGGGAGATCAAGAAAGGTAGTGCTCGAGTCTGGAAAAGAGTGATTCTATGAGACAGAGAGATTCCAGGCACAAGGCATAGACATGAAAAATGGAGAGGCGAGTTTAGCTAGTCTCCAGAATGTAGGAGGAGAGTAATATCCAATGAGACCGGAGTCAGACTGCATAGGGCTTTAAAAGCTAAACGGTGATTTCCACTCGACCTTAGAGGCAACAGAAAGTCTTTGTAGTTGACAGAAAAGAAATCATACACTAAGATCTGATTTTAAGGAAAGTTACTTTGGCAGCAGTGTATTGACTGGAGTAGAATGATAAGAGGTTTGAGGCAGGGAGACCAATTAGGAAGCTGTTGTAACAATGGAGGCTAGAAGTGATGAGGGTCTGAACTAATGTGGTAACTAGCTATGTGAGAAGAGAGAAGGGGTCAGATGACAGACTATGGAGTTAGAAATAACAAGACTGGGCAATTGACTGGAAATGCTCTGAGATCAGGGAGAGTGAGGAGTCCAGGATAATGCTGAGATTATCAACGTGGGAGACTTTAAGAACTAGTCAAGGAGATGGAGAATAAATGGTTATACCGGTAGAAGAACAAAGGAGAAAGTTGCATAAGGAAAGCCCAGAGAGTAATCAGGAGGACAGGGTAGTCAACTGGGTCAGAAAGACTGAAAAGGATGAGGACTAAGGATTGGCAATGAAGAGATTAACTTTAGAGAGGGGAGTTTTAGTTAAGTAATAAGGTAGGAAGGAAGTCAGATGGCAAAAGTGGGGGCAATTAGTGCTGACCTCTCTTTTTAAGGACTTTGGCTGAGAAAGGGAGGATAAGGGACAGTAGCTTGAGGGGATATTAAGTCACAGAGAAAGATGTTTAAGGATTGGAGAGATTTGACTATGTTTGATTGTTGTAGGAAAGTAATCAGTGAATCAGAGCAAGAGGGAAGAAAAAGGACCTCATGCCAAATGGCCTCACATTTCTTGGTAAGGTAAGAAATCACGATCCTGAGACAAGAAAGAGATGGGGAAGAAAAACGTGTGGGTGACCTGAGAAGGGAATAGAAGTTTTGGAATAGCTTCTATAGAGTGAGAAGCAATTACAGACGAAGAAGAGGACTACCTTAATGCCGCAAGAACCTAGCTGAGCAAACGTGAATTTGCAGTGGACCCACTTAGCAAGGCTCCTAAGGCTTTCTCTACCTGTGTTCAGAAGTTGGGGAGGAAAAGCACAGGAATAATCTAGAGCACAGCTTTCATGAGGAGGGAGTGGCATATGGACAGTGTGGAGCTGAAGTAGCTAACTCCTGGGTTGATACCAGAGAAACAGGAAAGTGAAGTGAAAGCAGGAGTAGTGACCTGAGAAAGTACCTGAGAGGTAGAGGAAATGGAGGCATCAGTGAAGGTCTGGTTTAGGAGGGTTAAGGCATCGGAAAAGGTGGAATGATAGGAGGTTATGGTCATGTAGTATAATGTCAGAATTTCCAAGGGTGAAAGCAAAACGCTTGAGGGTAATGATGATCATCCCTATGTGTAACTGCAGTGGAATAAAAGTTATAGAAATTTAAGAAGGCTAAGGAATTGGGAGGTTAAGGATCTGAGGGAGCATCTATTATCTATATGAATATTAAAGTCTGCTTGTAAATGGGTAGGAGTCGGGATAGAAGAAAACAGTAAGCCTGGCACTAAATTCCTCAAGAAGAGAGGGGAAATGACTTGAAAGGAAGGGGAAGAGGACTGGCTGGAAAATTCAGATTGAATGGATTTCAAATGAGGAAAGGTTGATGAGTGATAGTGGTAAAGGAGATTCTAAATAAGTGAGGTGCAATGAAAATGTCAACTCTTCCAGGACCAGTATAATAGCAGTGAGCATGAGAAAGTATATGGCCAGTGCTGGAAAGGATAGCAAGTAACCTTGCGCATGCCTTCACTTCTTTAAGCCTCAGTTTCCTTATCTGTAAAATGGGAATAATACTACCAGCACTACCTTACAGAATTATTGAGAGGAAAAAAACTCACAACCTTAAACCCTTAAAGAAATAGATAGTATCAGGATGCTAACAGAAGAATCAAGTAAAAGTATCTAAGTGTTGCTCTTCCAATACATCTTCTGTGCTTAGCCTGATACACCTTCAAAGAGACACATTATAATTGATGTTAGGCAACAGGGTTCTTTCAGACAGTATCCAAAGGATTTTCCCCAGTTGGTGTCTTATGAATTCCATTTGTCACCTGTTCCATGTTTGTAATAGTTCTGAGAAATTTACTTACACAATTTTCTGGAGGGAAAAGGTTGTCAAATTCTTCTTCATAGTTTTCTAGAAGTCCAATAATTATCAAGATTTTCCATTCTTGATCTTTCTTCCAGAACTGTTACTTTCAAATAAATTGCTATCCAGTCTTTGTCCAGTTATTTTCTAGGATTATTTCTTTTGTGTTTTCACTTTACCTTGTCATTTCACCAACTTCTTGAGGAATTTAATTCCTTTTTTATTTGGGAGTGATTTTAAAATTCTAAGCCTCTAAGAAAAAAATCCATTTAAACAAACAAGCTTCCAAATGATCATACATAAAACTATAAGTTCCAAATTATGTTTTTTAAAAAGTATTTATAAACAAAACAACAAAATGCCCTATTTGCTTCTTTGCTTCCTTCTGACCTTTTTCTGTGTACACCCAGATTTTCTGCTGTAACTTTTTAACATCATCACAGTCTACATAATGAGGTTTTAATTGTTTTCCTCTGTTGAGGAATTGCTGGTTTTTTTTTGATGATACCTTTTTCTTTAAAGGATGCTGACGGATTCTTTTAATTTTTTTAATGTCTTTTCATTGGGTTAGAAGTCTTTTCTGGCTTACTAATTATTGACATTACCTATTTTCAGCATTTCCCATGGCCTTTTTGTGTGTGTGTGTGTGGCACTTCTACTGCTACTTTTTGAGGTGTGGGGGATATCAAGGAGGTGGACGTTTTTGTGACCTCTTACTCTAACTTCTTCCAGGATCCAAAAGAAACCTTGGTGCTTTCAAGTACTCTGGACAGTCTACATCCTCAACCAATGAACACCAATAAACTACAATGCTTTAATTTTGCTGCGCTGGAGATATCCCTGGCACAATGTAAAATACAAGATTTCCTTACTGCCCTTCATTAATCTATAACCTGAAGGAAAGAAGTTCGTGATAGGGTTAATGGAGAAGGGATAACAGGTGAAGAAAACAGCCAGGAAGTGAGATGTGTGGACAGGGAAGAAGAATAGGGAGGGCTGAAAGGAAAACACCCATTGTTGTGTTTTGACATCATAGGCTGAGAAATACCAGTGTAAAAGACATACGAATGGCTCTTACAGTAGTACCCAGGACTTACTAAAAGTTTGGCAATAGTACTTCTTGTGCTTGGATACATATGTATCCCAGGTCCAGCAGGCCTGGGCCATCAGAAAACACTGATGAGCCTCTGGAGGTGAGGTTATGGGCAGGTTCCATGAAATTACAGGAGACACAAATGGCATAAGATGGGTTTTGTTTAACACTCTACATTTTCTTCATTGGTCTTCGAAAAGGGCTTTCATGACTCAAGTGGAGTTAATTGCTATGAAGAGCTGTGGAGTAGGAGTGAAATACAGCCCTGCTCAGCGACTCACAGGATCAGGTTCTGATGGACTATGAAGTACCAAATTGGAGAGCATGAAGGTCTCCCATGTCCTCTAGGAAGCGTCCCAGTTCCTCCTTCCCCATTAACAATCCAATGTGATGTTGGCAGGGGTATTTGCCAGAATAGCTTTGGTGCAGTTTACCGCTCTTTCCTTACCTCCCTTGAACCTTCAGCCATAATCCCAATTTCAGTATTGCCTAGAGCGTCTGAGCCCACAGACAGAAGATAAGCAAATCTGACTGCAAAGAATATGAAGTCCATTTTCAGACTTTTCTCAATGTATTAATCAGTTATGTTGCATTTTTTCCTTCCCTTTTTGTCTTACAAACATTATTTGTTATATAGGATAGCTCTCTTTGGGAGAGGGAGAAGAAGGGACACTGGAGAATATTTTGTTAATGTAAAAATATATCAATAAAAGCTTATTTTAAAAAAGAGAATATGTGAGATATACTATTTTCAGAGAAACTACTTTGAGACTCAGGAAATTTATATTCTTTCTAACTCAACCCTCTTTGGCTTGGGCCAAAGCTAAATAATCTTGATAACTGACTCTCGTAATCTGAAATTAGCCTATAAATCTTTCAAGAGGGATACACCATAACCTGAACCTACCTTCTAACTTGCAGCTTTGAAACAATAAGGCTCCTGTGCCCCATAATCAAGCTATGAGCCACCTTGGGATTTGTAAACAACGTGTTCAAGAAATATCTTGGACTAAAACAGGTTCTATAAACGGTAGCATCCTAATTAGCACACAGCTCAAGCAGACTATGTGCTAGCGACTATTATGTCAATCTAAAACCAACATTCACTCAAGGTCTCCTATGCTCAAAGAAAGTCACCAATAAAGAGTTGGGGAACTCCCAAGCTGCACTAGTCTGCACAGGATGAAGACAAGCTCAGTCTGTCCTTTAACAGATAGTGCCTAACACCAGAATGTGGCAAAATGAAAGACTTCCTCTGCGACAATATTTTTAGCCCTACACTGTGGAATCAGAATTCATTTTAAATCATTTCTATGTAACTGTCCCTATCTTCCCATGGACAAAAAATCAACCCCTTTGTGACCAACCTTCTGATAATAAGCCACTCTATATTTAGCATGTTGCTAGGCCTATACTCAAATCCTTTCTAGCTTGACTGGACCTGCCAAAGAGCCTAAGCTTCCACCGGTCAGAAGGAGGTACCAGAGGAGAAACTGTATGGAGGACTCACAATCTGCACCAGTGTAAGAAGTGTCTGATCAAGGAGAACACAGACCTAAATATTCCACATAACAAAATACTTTGGCAAGCTGCCCAAAACAAAGTGGTGCCATTTCCTTGTTCCATTCTATGAGCACCCACATCAGCTCACTCACTTCCGTATTCTTGTCTTTGTGTTACAGTGGCCAGATAACTGCACTTGGAGTCTGAGGACTTACCTATGTAACTCCAGGTGAGCTGTTTTATCTTTCTGGGCCTCAGTTTTCTCATCGGTAAAATCAAGGGTTGGACTTTAAGGTTCTCCTTTGTATTGTTTATGATTCTAGAATCTCTTCCTTCCAGAGGCGCTTGGAATTTTCAAAGCATCTCTTGGCCTCTCAGGCATCAACATGCCCCTCTTAGTCAACATTCAGCTTCAGAGGGAAGGCCAGCTTTCTTTTGCTTTTGTGAAACAGAAAATGAACCTCCAATAGTAACAGTGTTAGCTCCTGGCTTTCATTAATTTCTAAGGGGAAATAGGATGGCACTGACTTGCGAATACCTGAAGTGGAGGATACACAGCTTGGTAAAAAGCAGTGACCACTGGATGAAGCCAGAAGCTTGGGATCACAGGCACCTGACCACACTAGAAGGAGAGATGATTTGAAGGTGTACCATTCACTATTTGGGGCCAGGGGCAAGTTACTCCTCCCCTCTCCAGGCCTCAGTTTCTTCTGTGAAATGAGGGAGATGGATGAGATGATCTCTGAGTTGCCTCTCAATCAAGAATCTTATTATGCTGTAACTCCCAGCTATGTGGAAAGACCACTGGATCTTAACCCTGGCTCTGCCACAATATCTCTGCAGGCTCAGACAATTTGCTTCCTCTCTCTAGACCTCAATTTTCTCTTTGTACAACAAGGTGGTTGGACCATGTCACAGGAGCAAGACTTGGAGTTGGATAGAGCCTTGGATTGCATCATCTCTAGGGTCCATTTCAATTCTAAAATTCTATGATACAAAGGCATTTATTTCACTCCCCAGCTCTTAGCTTTCTCATCTGTAGAGTGGGCTATGTGAGCATTAAGTACCTCTTAATAATCAAGGACAACATAGCTGAGCTACTGAGAGTACACAAAATCCATATTGTTCAGCATAACAAAAATCTTCTATCCTCTAAAAAGCATGTAGCTATACTCAGACTGTCAAATACCAAATATCTCAGATGACATTTGTTTACCTTTAGTCGCTGATTGAAAGCATCAAACAGTAGCTTGATTCCGTCCTGAGTCAGGTTAAGGATGAGGTCATGACTAAGTGGGGCCTGTAAGACAACGGGAAAACAACATGAGGATTCCACTCACCCTATTAGGACTTATAAAGCCCTTATTCTGTATTAATATTCTACACTAGGAGCTAAGGGAAATACAAAAGCATAGGCAACAGTCTCCATCCACAAGGAATGTCACAGACCAATATGAGATTTGGAGACTAAGAAGTTATTCTACTTATGTGAACTATTTTGTTTTCAACCAGCAGTGTTATTTCTACAACACTGGCTGATAAGATATTTATGTACCTGGCTTTCATAAAAGTATATTCCATTTTGCTCAACTTATGCAGAAATGACATTTTTATTGTAACTTCACTCTTTTGGTCAAATGCTAAGAGGAAAGCCCTCCCTCACTCAAAACAAAGTCAAGTGCAAGTCATGTCATTATTTCTCTGATGGCATGGTCTTCTTTGACAACGAAGGGCGAACACACACAGGAGGAAAGAAGCCATATAATGACTCTTATTGTTGCAACTGAAAACTGTTCCCTCTCTCTAAAGTTACCAATGATCCCTTAATTGCCAAAACTAAGGTTTTTTTCTCAATCTTCAACACTCTTGATCTCTGGGCAAACTTTGGCACTATTGATCACCTTCTTCTCCTGGATACTCCCCCTCCTCTCTAAGGTTTATGACAATGCTCTCTTCTGGTTCTCCTTCTACTTGTCTGACTGTTCTTTCTCAGTTCCCTTCGCTGAATCTTCATGCGGGTCACACCGAGAAACCCTAGTTGTCCCTCAAGGGTCTGTTTTGGGCCCTCTTTCTCCCACTATAGTATTCACTTGATGATATCACCAGCTCCATGGATTCAATTATCATCTCAAGGCTGATGACTCTTGGATGACTGTACCCATTATCTTTCCCCCTAAATCTTCCCTTCTTTCAAACTTCCCTATTACTACTGAGGGCACCATCATCCTCCCAAGTCATGAGGCTCAAAGCCTAGGTATCATCTTGGACTCCTTACTTTCTCTCACCCCCCATATCTAGAGCATTGCCAAATATCGCCAATTCTATCAGGTATATATGCCCCCTTCTTTCCTTTCACATTACCACCACCCTGGTGCAGGTCCTCATCACCTTATACATGAGCTATTCAACAGCTTTCTGTTAATCTCCCCACCTCAAGTCTCTCCCAACTACAGTCCATCTTCTATTCAGCTGCCAAAATGATTTTCCTAAAGTGCAGGTCTCACTATGTCACCTACCCTAACATTCAATAAACTCCTGAGGTACCTCAATACCTTTAAGATCAAATACAAAATCCTACCTGGCTTTTGAAGCCCTTCCCACTTTCCCAGTCTTCTTATATCACACTCCCACATCCACATACACTACTGTCCAGTGACTCTGGCCTTCTTGCTGTTCCGTCTCGTGAGCCTGTGCCTTTTCACTAGCTGTCCCTTGTGCTAAGAATGGTCTATATCTGGTCCTCTTTTTTGGTAGGGTTGTTATTAGAGGCCAGGTGTATTCAACTAGCTTACCCATTCAAAAAGTGTTAACACATACTATGAGTGTGCTGCCCTCAGGGACTTACAACCTAGTAGGGAAGATCACACAAGTATGTGTGTGTACACACGTACACACACACACAAACACACACACACGGTCCACTACTAAAAAAAACCAAAAAACAAAACAGTGTCTCAAGTATTCAAAGGAGAAAGAAATCACTTCTAATTTGAGAGACGGAAAGAAGGCAGAATTTCATGAAGGTATCAGCATTTGAGCCCACTGTTGGTAAAATGAGTATAATATTTATACGACCCACCTTACAGGGCTGTGGTGCTGATGAGATCACAAGAAAAATATATGGATAGGAGCTGCTGTGAAATGCTAGCAATGACAGAAGAGATGTGGGTGAGATTTCCAGAGCCAGGTACGAGCAAAGATATAGAAATGGGAAAAGGTATTTGTTTTGAAAACAGCAAGCACTCCACTTTCCTTTTTGTAATACACATGTGAAGGGAATAGTGAAGGAGAAAGGGATGAAAAGACAGACTGTGGAGGACCTTGAATGTCAGGCCATGGAGTGTGACCTGATCCTGGTCACAGGCCTGGAGTGTGATAGGAAGCCCTTGAAGATTCGTGAGCAGGGGAATAACATGATCAGAACTATGTATTAGGAAGAAGTGGACAGTGTGGTATAGTGGGAAGAACACTGGATCTGAAATCAGAAGACCTGAGTCTGCATCCCTACTCTGCCATTTACTGGGAATGTCATCTTGGTCAAACCCAAACTTCCTCCTTTGTAGGATGAAGTTCTACTGGAGGATTTCTAAGGTCCCCTCTGGGTCTAACATCTATGGTCTTCTCACTGGATCTGGAGTCAAAATGACTGGGCCCTCCTAATAGCAAAGTCATAACACCTATCTGGGCCTCATCTATAAAATGAAGGGATCAGACTAGGTGATTTCTAAGACTTCTACCAATTTTATTTTTTTCATTATATTTGAATTTTTTAAAACATATACAAAATAAAAGAAAAAAATCACTTCCATGTACATATAGCAGAATATGAGAGGATTCATTATAAAGGAATATATTTTCATTTCAAGAAAACCTATATAATAAACACTACACGTTATTTTCAAAAACCTCCAACTTTTCTTTGCTTCCTCATATGTTTTCTTTTCTCCTTTGCTGTGCACTTTTTACTTTATTTTCCCTCAAGAAAGCTACAATTAAGTGTGGATATTTATATATACATATAGATACACACACCTATATATATTTATATATAGATATATAGATAGATAGATAGATATCCATAAACATACACACACATAAATGCATATATGTAAGACCATATTATGCTTATTTCCATTTATCATTTGTTTCTCTGTAAGTAAATAGCATCTTCCTTTGTAAGTTCAAGTCTTTCCACATATTTCTAAATCCACCAGCTCTTCATTTGTTATACCACAACAACATTCTAATGTAATCACATCTATCTGGGATATTGTCTATGAGTTTTTCCCCCCAATTTTTCTGTATTCCTTTGGCTACACAGATTTTACTTATACAAGAAATTTTTCATTTAAAATAATCAAAATTATCTATTTTACATTTCAACACTGCTCTCACTTAATGTGGTTTAAGGTTTGATATGACTGAATCTAGTTCCTTCATGTCTTTTCCCCTGGTTTCCTTGAAATTTCTGACCCTCTGCTCTTCCAAATGAATGCTGTTATTTTTTCTGACTCAGTAAGATATTTTTATTAATTTAATTGCGATGATATGACATAGATTAGTTAGCTAAAATTGTCTTTTTCTTATTATATTAGCTTTATCTATCCATACACAATAAATATTACTTCAATTATTTAGATCTAACTTTGTACGTAAGATGTTTTGGGTTTCTATTTGTATAATTCCTGTGTCTCTTTTGGCAGGTAAACTCTAATTTTTTTATACCCTCTAGTTGTTTTATATGGTCTAAAACTACTGATTAATATGGCTGATACGTAATGTAGTTTCCCTATTTTTCTCTTTCGATTAAATCTGATTTTAGCTTTAACTTTGTCTGAGATCGTGCTTTTCCCGCTTTTTTTGCATAATAAATTCTACTCCTAGCCTTTATTTTATGTTTACTTATGACTCTCATTTTTATAGCATTCTCTAAAAGCAGCATACTGTTGAACTGAAATTTTTAATCTGCTATCAGTTTCCATTTTATGGGTAAATTCATCCCATTCACACTCTAAATTATAATTATTTGTGTATTTTCCTCCTTCCTATTCTCACTGTCCTTCTCACCCTACTCTCCTATCCCTCTTCACTCTACCTTACTCTCCTATTCCTTAACCTATCCCCCCACCAAAAACCCCTCCTGTATCCTCTCCCTGCACACTATCCCTCTATTCTTTTCTTTCTGAATTTAGATTTTTATACCCTTCTAAATATATAAGTTCCTCTTTATTCCATACTCCCTTTTACATGCCTCCCTTATCCTATTCCCTTATCCTTCCTTCATCGTCTCCTCCTGCCCTCATTTCTTTCTGAATTTAGGAGACTTTTATGACTGTACATGCGTATGTATTGTTTCCTCTTTAACCAGACAGTAGGGTTCAAGAACTATCTGCCCTTCTTCCCATCTAATTCCTCTGGCACTTCATTTGTATGAGATAATTACTCTTTTGGCCTCTTCTTACATCTTTTTGTTTTTTAGGATCACATCATATATATCTCTACCCCACTCCTTCTTTCAAACTACCCAATTACTAATGACAATCTTAGACATATGATTTACATTTCCACATGTAAAAAGTAAACAATTTGTCTTACTGAGTCCCTTCTAATTAGTCTTCGATGTCTACCTTATATTTCTCTTGGATCTTGTATGTCAAATTTTCTATTTAAGTTCTAGTCTTTCTGCAATAAAATCCTGAAAGTCTATCAATTCATTCAATGTTATTTTTTCTTTTTGTTTTCCTTCAGGATTATATTTTACTGGGTATATTTTCAGGGGGACTCCCAGTTCTTTTGCTCTTTGATATATAGTGTCTGAAGACCTATGGTCTTTTAGTGTAATCACTGCTAGGCCTTATATAATTCTAATTGTGGCTCCATCATATTTGAACCATTTTTTTTCTTGTTACTTATAATATTTTCTCCTTAACTGGGGGGGAAGGAGGTTTCAGAAATTGGTGATAATATTCCTGTAGGTTTTCCTCTCAGGATCTTTTTCAGGTGATGTTCAGTTGATTTTTTCGATTTCTACTTTCCCCTCTTATTCTGACACTTCAGGACAATTTTCTTTATTTCTTCTGATATTATATCAATATTCTTTTTTTTTGATTGTAGTTTTTATGTAGTCCAATTATTCTTATGTTTTCTCTTCTTGATCTGTTCTCCAGATCAATTATTTTTCTTATTAGATATTTCCCATTCTCTTCTATTTTTTCATTCTGTATATTTTATTTTACTATTTTGTGGTCTCTTATAACTACACTGGCTTCCCCCTTGCCCAGTTCTAATTTTCAAGAAGTCATTTTCTTCCTTAAGATTCTGGATCTCCTTTTCTAGTTGATTAATTTTCTTTTCATAATCTTGTTTTTCTTGGATTGTTCTTACTTAAAAAAAATTTTTCCTCAATTTCTCTTTGATTTTTTAAGTCTTTTTTGAGTTCTTCTATTAATTCTTTTCAGGCTGGTGACTATTTGATGCTACTCTTTGGGGTAGAAAAGGCTTTTTTTTTGGCTTCAGTATCCTCCTCTGAAGATGAACCCCAGTCTCCTCTATTCTCATAGTAACTCTCCTACTGGGCTTTTCTCCTTTTCCTGATCATTAAAAAAAAAAAATTAGCAGATTACTATTATAATCACTTCTTATCCTGAAGTGTGGGGATGGTGCCTCTGGCCTCAGGTCCTTCTTGCTCTTATTTTTGGAGCTTTGTCCTGGGCCCAACTTTTGCACTCCTTTTCATCTCCAAGCCACAGCTAGGGCCCCCTGGGCACACTATGCTGGAAATGCTGTTGCTCTCTGAGAACCCTCCAGTGGATATGACCTTCAGTTCTCCCCTCTGGTCTGGAACTAAGACCAAGAACTTAGCTCTCCTGTAAGTGCCCAGAGCCAGCAACATCCCACCCCACTGCTTCTGCATTTACCAGGTGTATACTGGTTTCTTCTCACCCAGGCCTGCATCTCAGCAGCATAGCTAGGCCTGGTGTCTCTTGTCAGCAAAGCCTCCCTCAATCTTCCCCCACTCAGATGCCCAACTTCCCGCACTGTCAGGGAGGTGAAAATTCCTGTGGCTGAGGTCGAGGCTACCTCCCTATTCTAGCCCACAGGGCTCACTGCTTGCTGTTTCAGCAGAGCTAGCCTGGAGGTGTTTACACTTCACTGGGCTGTTGAATCTCTGTCCTGGGATCTCTCTTCAGATCTTCTCCGATTGTCCCAGGAGGACCACTGTTCTGCCCCAACGCTTGTTTATTTTTGCTGTTCTACATTGATTCTGAGGTGCTATTTTGTCTTTGTTTGTGGAGGAAATCTGGAAAGCCTGGAATTTTCTGACCTACTCCATCTTCCCTTCTACCAGTTTTAAATCTATCACCCTTAAATTAACCTGGTGGCACACCTAGGGTGAACTGGAACAGAGAGGCTGGAGGTAGTGGGACCAGTTAGCAAGCTCTTACAAGTCAAAATTGTAATTATTTACCTCACTTGAGATCCTGGCCCTGTCACTTTGGTCTCAGATTCCTCAATTGTCAAAGGAGGTGGTTAAGTTAGATGTCCTTGACAGTCTCTTCCAGTTCTAAATCTATGACTGAGGAATGTCTCACTCCCAGTAGGAAGAAACTGTCTCAGAGCCTACAAGGAAGATTCACTAGTGTCATTCGTTCTTCTCTAGATTCACAGAGCTTAGTTTAATGGCTGGGATAAACACCTTAAATCCATGATCCTTTGAGGCGGATGTCATTGAGTAGCTATGGACACTCATAAGGCCACAACTGCGGCCACCCACAAACTGATGTCACTGTTAGGTGAGATAAAACACTGGTTTACATGGATCAGGGGGCTAGAACCTATGTGGCAATTCTGCTGTGAGACTGAGTAGGGAAGTCCCTCCCGTTTCAGAAAGGTTTCTGGGGCTATAAAATAACCTTATAGTAGCAGATAATCCATCTCTCCATTCTCATCAGAATGCAAAGTGGCTCACAGACTGTCAGGATGATCGACTGGGTTTCCCAAGATAGAATGGAACTACTACCATTCTATCTTGGGAAACCCAGTAGATCATAACAGTTCCTTCTAAAGCTCCAGGGTGAGAGTGGAGTCAAATCACCTGCTATAACTCTCTCCTCCAAAATGGGATTTGATTTTACAAACATCAAAACTATTAACATCACAACAGGGGGTTTTCTAGGGGCAAAGACCCAAATGACTATTTCTTTTTTTTTTTTAATGTTTAACAATCACTGCCATACAATTGAGATTTTATCCCCCCCACACCTACCCCCCACTACCCCCCTCCCTCCCCACAACTGCATACAATTCTGTATAGGTTCTACATATACTTTCCTATTGAGTATATTTTCACTATAGTCATGCTATGTAGTCAGACTAAAATAAATGAAAGAAATCATATAACAAATCAAAACATGATACACAAACACATACACATACACAAACATGATCTGCTACATTTTGTGAATGACTTCCTTATTTCTCTCTCTGAATGTGGAAGGCATTTTGCCTTGAGAACCACCTTTGGGATTTTTTTTTTTTATAAGAAGTTTTTGCGTTATTACAAAATTCCAAGTCTACCAGAAAAAACTCTCACACACTGTGGTCGTTGCTGTGCACAAAGTTCTCCTGGTTCTGCTCCTTTCACTCAGCATCAGGTCATATAAGTCCTTCCAGGCCTCTCTGAAGTCTTCTTGTTCATCATTTCTTATGGCACAATAGTACTCCATTACATTCATATACCATAATTTATTCAGCCATTCCCCAATTGATGGACATCCCCTTGACTTCCAGTTTTTGGCAACTACATAGAGTGCTGCTATAAATATTTTTGTACATGTGGGACCCTTTCCCATTTTTATGATCTCTTGGGGATATAGTCCTAGTAGCTATATTGCTGGGTCAAAGGGTATGCACATTTTTGTAGCCCTTTGGGCATAGTTCCAAATTGCTCTCCAGAATGGTTGGATGCGCTCGCAGCTCCACCAACAATGAATTAGTGTTCCAACTCTCCCACATCCTCTCCAGAATTTATCATTTTCTTGTTCTGTCATGTTTGCCAATCTTATAGGTGTGATGTGGTACCTCAGAGTTGTTTTGATTTGCATCTCTCTAATCAATAGTGATTTAGAGCATTTTTTCATATGATTATAGATATCTTTAATTTCTTCCTCTGAAAATTGCCTGTTCATATCCTTTGACCATTTATCAATTGGGGAATGACTTGTATGATTATATATATGAGTCAGTTCTCTATATATTCTAGAAATGAGGCCTTTATCCCTGAGCTTAGCTGTAAAAATTCTTTCCCAATTTACTACATCCCTCCGGATTTTGGTTGCATTGGGTTTGGTTGTGCAAAAACTTCTCAGTTTAATGTAATCAAAGTTATCCATTTTGCATTTCATAATGCTTTCTATCTCTCCTTTAGTAAAGAATTCTTCCCTTCTCCATAGATCTGATAAATACACTATTCCTTGCTTCTCCAGTTTATTCATGGTATCAATCTTTATACCTAAATCATGTACCCATTTGGACTTTATTCTTGTGTGCGGTGTCAGGTATGGGTCTATGCCTAATTTCCGCCACACTGTTATCTTTTCCCAGCAATTTTTGTCAAACAGTGAGTTCTTATCCCAGAAGCTGGGGTCCTTGGGTTTATCAAACAGAAGGTTGCTATATTCCTTGCCTACTGCATCTTGAGTGCCAAGTCTATTCCACTTGTCTACCTCCAAATGACTATTTCTAAGACTCATTACGCAATGCTGTTTAAAAACAAGCATATCTACCATCTGCAGTTTGGATTCTGATACATGTAAAGGGAACCAGAGGACTTAAGAGATGAAAAGAACTTCAGACATTAAATATCAGGGCTGGAACAACCTTAGAGAAAGAGATCATCTATCTAATGCCAATTCATTTTTACAGGTGGAGAAACTGAGGCTTGGAGAATTAAAATGACCTCTCAAACAAACATAACTAATATGTAGCAAAGTCAGATTTAAAACTAGGGCTCTCTCTACCACAATACTGATGCCTTGAGGGCTTTGAACTGAGGTCACAGAGCTCCCCACTGAACTGCCTAGGCCTCTAGCCCCTTCCATGAACCCACTTGCCATCACTCAGGTATCCAGAAAAATAAAGAGAAGGCATCACAGATTACAGAACTGGTCTCTCTGGGGTACCCTCCCCCCCATACAGTGGATAACAGCACTAGATAACAAAAACCTACCAAAACACAAAATTTCATTCAAATTTATAATTTTTGCTCAAGTTATTATAGTTCAATAACAATAACAACATAGCATATATTATTTTGCCTTTTAGAATTTGTTGGCTTTATAAAGTAGTGTGAAATTAATTTTTGTGAGCAATTTTTATTTGATTTGTCATTCTGATGGAGTGTTGACATCTGTTATATTTCTTTTTTTTTTTAATTTAGCAATTGAATTGTTTGGTTTGAATAAATTGAAAATTGTTACATTAAAAAAAAAATCACGACCATGTTTAGGCCTTGCCTCATTATGGTAGAAGAAATTTCCTTTCTGAGATAAGATTAGAGAAACCATTCCGTAATTTTCTAACATTCTTGTAAGTCTGTGACTTATAAACTAACAAAATTCCTTCCTCTCATTCTTCTTTGTATGTGTCAATAACTGATAACCTTGATTTTTAACTGAATATAATCAAGTTCCTATCTCTTACATTGCTGCAGTGCAGGATGTATTAATTTTGAGGTACATAACCCTTAGATACAGAACCCAACCTTGTACCAACTGCTCTCTTAAGGAGTATCAATGGCACTACTTTGGCACTGGTCCTGCCGATTTCCCTTGTACAGGTGATTCCCAGAAAGGTGGCTCCCTCCACCAATGCAGCTCTTACCCCACTTGGTCACTTTAGGGTCAGCAAGCCACTCAGGGCACTGAGAGTAGAAGTGCCTTGTTCCATGTCACATAAGAGTAGAGGAGTAGAATCGGAACCCAAGTCTTCCTAAAAAGAGCTCCCTTCCCCATATGTTCTGCTTCTCTCAGCTGTGTAATCTAGACAGATCACAAATGCTCTGCAGAAACAATATCTTCAGCTGCCTCAATTACTCATTTTTTTCATCCAACAAGCATTTATTCAACTCCACTAAAGCAAGCAAACACCAAAACAGGAGACACAGTTTCAGTCCTAGAAGGGATTACATTCTACTGGGTAATACACTTAGAAGATAATATGTGGAGAGAAAAGAGATGTAACAACCATGAATATTAAGAAAGCTTTCCAATAAGAAGTCATGCCCTGGAGGGGTTAAAAAGGGAAAGGAAGGGTACAAGCATTGATTAAGTGCCTACTGGGCTAGGCACCTTACATATATTATCTCACTTAATTCTCACAACAACCCTGGAAGGCAGGTGTTATTATGATCCAAATTTTACAATTGGGGAGACAGAGGAAATTACTTTCCCAGGGTCACACAGCTAGTAAGCCCCTGGGGCTGGACTTCCAGTGCTCTACCCATATTAGGTATGAAAGAGAACCTGTGCAAAGGCACAGAGGAGATGGACCTGAATTTGGGAAATAGCAAGAAGACTGCCTTCCCTGGCATGTAGTATGTGTGAGGAGTCATATGAAAGTAGGCAGAAATCAGACTGTAAGACACAGTCATGAATCTTCGGTATGGTACAATTTTGGATAAAGCTCAAATGTCTTACAATCTTAGTTTGCTAGTATCATTTTTAGCTCCAAGATGATAAAAATTAACTATTTTTATAACATTCACACTTAGATCCCACAGTTATAATATCTGTCTAGATGGAGAGATTCTATGAGGCTTTTTTTTCAAAGGCAAGTCAATTGTGGGGAAAAAAGATGTTCTCTGAACATGATGAAGCAGAAAAGAAATTCATAAGAACAATGAACTAGGAAAGCAGAAGCCCAAAAAGGCATTATAGATGCAATCAAACTGGAACTGAATCAAAATTCAGACCACAGCCGGAATAATGGGCTCTATTCTAATTACTGCATTTTAAGAGGGACACTTAATAATAATAAGTAGGTTACAACATATCACCAACAACTGGAATAAAAAAGAATAATTGAGGAACTGTGTGACTAGCAAAGGAGGCAAAACAGTGAGTGAGAATGAGGAATAAAGAGAGATGCTCTTAGTGCTCCCCTTCTATATGTGAACTATTCAAGGAAGAAAAGGAAAACCCACATACTGGACAAGCCCTCTTCTGAAGATCTGAATGCCACAGGATGGAATGTGCTGAGATGTGCTCAGGTAAAGGGATCCCCCACATTGATAAGATCATAGGACCAACCACTGAAGTATGAAAATACTGACAAGCTAGACCATGTCTACGGTAGGGAGGGAGGCTTGAAACCACAAGGATCAGAAGATTTTTAAGGATAAGCTAAGAATCAGGGGATGTTTAGAATGAAGAGAAGATCAACAGAGTATATGACCACAGTCTTCCAATATTTTAATGGAGGTCACAATGAAAAGGAAATAGAAGCAGCCTTAAGTATCTCCAGAGATAAGAGCTAGATCTGATTGCTTATAAGGAGCCAGATTTTAGTTAAGAAACAATATTCTAGCAACTGGAGTTCTCCAACAAGGGAAATCGTTGCTCTTAAGAGAGTAAACACTTTGTCACTGGAGGTGCTCAGGCAAAGGCAAACTGACCCCTTGGACCTCCTTCCATTTCAGAATTTAGTCTATGTTTCTACAGATACTGCTTCCAGCCAAATGACTAAACATGCTCTGTTCTGAAGATGGTCAGCAGGGGCAGCTAATGCTTCTTTGTTATTAAAGTTTAAACTCGATTTTAAAATGTATCTGATCTGGATATCTGTAGCTTATTTTAATTAACTGAATGCTAACATTGTAGTGAGCCAAAAAATAAAGCAGCCCATCTTCCTTATTTTAATGTCTAATTCTCTGTATCAGCAGATCAACTGGTGAGCATTTAGAAGCCAGACATTTACACTCACTTTGGATCGAAGGTAATCTGATCGTGGCAAGGGCAAAGTGGTAACCTCTTGCTTTAGAGATGAAACACTATTTCCGTATCTTGGGTGACACATTCAGTCTCAATGAACTGTAATTCTCTGACGATGTTCCTAAGCCACTATTCATTTTTTCCAGTAGGGGAACACGGACCACTGCTAGAATAACATTCCTAAATTATGTTTCTATCCCTTCAATTGTTTTTCTGTTTCATCAGAGAATTTTTTTTTCCACAATTAACTTGCTTAAAAAAAAAATCCCATAGTATCTCTCTATCTACCCCTTCATGCCACTATTACTCATGAATCTACAATGACTTTCTACTATCTATCAAAGCCTGTTATCAGCCTAACATTTAAAGCCCTCACCTTGGTTATCCAACCCCACCTTCCACTACTGCTCACCATAAATCTGGCTGCTCTTTTCACTGCCTCTGTGCTTTTAACCATACTAGACTCCTTACCTGAAGTGCCTTTTCCCTACCCCCTGTCTATCTACATAGGCATGCTTTGCTTAATACTGTTGAGTATCATAAAGATCTTTTAGATGCTAGATGCTAGAAAGAAGCTTAGAGATCATCTAACCCAAATCTCTCATCTTAGAGGTGAAGAAACGGAGTTTTAGAGAGGTAAGCAGGAGGGCTACAATTAATTTCATGAGAACATAGTAGTTGGAAAAATAAAGCCCTAGAAGGCAGAAAGTTCTGTGGGAACATTACCAAAAGTGGGGGGTTCTGGGCAAGGTGAGCATGGGGTAAAACTCAAGATATTCCAGTTACAATAGAGTCTAGTTATAATGTCTTCCCATCCCAACAGATGACTATAAACTTTGTAGCACGTTCCAGTAAAAATCAATTAACTTATTTTGCAACTATTTGTATTTAGGTAAGTGAATTTCAACATACAAAAATGGCCAAAACAACCTGTCAGTCATTTAATGGGTCTCCATCAGCTTTCTTTGTCCATTTATGCACATACACACACCATATTTTTCCATGGTTATAATGCATACTCTGTTCTACTTTTTTCACTTGATTGTACTGTCTAAAGAACATTATTGCAAAAGGATGCTGACTGGGGCAACATGCAGGACACACTCGTACTTTCTTCTACCCAGACTTTTCCAATATCAGACCATAAAACCATCTCTTCTGTGCAGTTTGCCCTAAATGATTCTATGACTCTTTTATGACCACAAGACTCCAACTTAAGCTTGTTCTCCTATTGGTCCAAATGTAGACAGGGGCCATGTCTTCTAACTCCTTGGGGTTAGGCCAGGAAAACATACAATTCAGAACTGGGCACAATGTCCATTCCCTAATAAATGCTGGATAAATATTTTTGCCCAGTCTTGCCTGTGACCACACACTGATGAAACAGCTGGCTTGGGTGAGAAGCATAGCTTGTGGCTAGGGAACATTTTCTGTGTGTGAAGGAAGTTTGGGCAATGTGAGGATCAGATTTATGTTCTTGGCCAAAGTGCTCAGTTCTAACCAGTCTAGACAAGCCCCACAGAAGTATCCTTAGAATGCTCTTTCATGACTTCCCTGTCTCTACTTCCAATTAGTGTTTTCTAATTTGGGTTCTAAAGCCCTTGGGGAGAAAAGGAATTGAAAACATCAAATTTGGTGCTAGAAGAGCAGATTAATGCATCTCCCTTTCTTTAAGAATGGTATCTAACTTTTTTTTCATTTATTCAAATATAAAGTTGTTATGCACCCTGTCCTAGGTATTTGTAGGTGGGATATCAGAATAACTAAGACCAAAGTTCCTGGACTCTAGGGATTTACCTGGGGCTAAATTAATAGGGAATATTAACAGGGAAGTTTGTGATATTTAACACTGTAAAGTACTCCAGGAATCCAAAGGATAGGTCACTACAATAAGCACAGAGTTCATCTTTTTAAAAAGATCCCCAAAGGAGATTCTGCAGTATCACTCAGAAACTTAACCTACAGGTTGCAATTGAGGAAACTTTCCCTTAATTCTAACCTAAATCTCTTACAGGGTAGTGGAAGCCTACTTCTAAACTCTGTCCCCTGTGAACACTGAAAATTACTATAGAAAAGATCTTGATTTAAAACAAAAAACAAACAAACAAACCAAAACCCCCCAACATTTTATCACCTTTAATTTCTAGTGTGGCTGAAATATCAAAGGCTAGAGTGGTTCAAAGAAAAAAAATGGAATAACAACAATCCTGGGGGTTTGTTCTCTCTTTTTTCTCCGAGAGAATTCTCTGGTCATTTCTAAGTGTCACAACATCTTTGTGGAAGGGGTGGGCCATACCTTCCTTAAGGGCTGGGGTGAGGTCACTGCTCAGATAGCTAAAAAGCTGTATTATAAAAGACAGAGAAGAAAAATTCAAACACAGCCAGCTCTTGTTTGATACTTTTATGCTTGGAGGAGGCTGGTGGAAAAAAAACCCTTCAGAAAATCAAAGAAACAGCCATGTTGGCTACCTCCCCAAACTCATGAGCATTTTGGCTGTCTAAATGCTAAGGCTGCTGAAATGTCAGCAGATAAATCTAGCAGGCACAAAAACAAGTTCATTAGTCAGTACAAACCAAACCTGGTAGTAATAGCTCATCAAGACAAAACAATCTTAACGTTAAATAAAGAAAATACATTTTGAAGTTGTTTTTTCCTAAAACAGTAATTATTTGATCAAACTGCTGGTTACCCTGGTTTCTTCTCTTCAGGTGGTAATAAAATATGGAGTACTGTATGCATAGTGGCTAAGGCTACAATCCATGTGTTTTAGCAGCATCACATGATGCATCATATCCTGTCATGACTCGCTTTTGAGTGAAGGCATTTTCACAAAACAAACTAGTCATCACTCACCTGTTCACTGTAGAGAACCTGGACATTTTTAATGATCCGACAGTATTTCTGAAGAATTGCTACAGACTGAGCCAATGGCATTCCTGAAATAAAAGAATGTGACCAGTTTAGTCACTGATATGACAAACTTAAAACAATAGCAACAAAGGGTATAAGGGCATGAACATCATGCCAGTAGGCTGGCGGGGTGTTGCTCTCAGCCCTACCACCTCTAAATAGTTGTGTGACTCTGGGCAAATCACTTCCTCTTTGGATCATAATTTGTGTTCTTCATTAGTAAAATGAGGGGATCAGACGGCCTAGCGTTCTATCATTGTAACTACAGTATATAACCATAAAAATATAGCAACAAGAACAAAACTATTTTGCATATTACTTCAGTTAGCAATCCACCGCTGAAACATTTAATATTCTTTCACCCAACTAAAAAAGGATCTAATTATTTAGCACTTTACATTCATGTTGCTTTTCCATTTTAAGGTACATTACTACAAATTATAGGTTCAGGATAATATTTCCATCGGGCTAGAACCAATGACTATATTTTATGTAATTATAACTTCAAATTTTGTGATTCTGAATGCATGTAACCACTTGAGGGTATTCATTATTCATAATAATCAAGACCTGGCCACACACCCAGTTTAAGAAGACAATGAAATGTTTATTTGCATAGCACTGAATGTACATACTATTTTTCAGAACAGATTTCTCATATACTATATTCTTAGAAGTCAAGGACATAATATATTCTTTTTACCTCATCTACCTTGGTCCAGTTAAGTGAAAAATTTCTGTGACATAACAGGATTTGCCAGTTTTTTTTTTTTGAATCAAAAAGCAAAATCACTGTCAGTTTAAGGTGGAAGAAAAATGGGAATGTAAAGCAAAACAAAAAAAAATCACACTGTGACTCTAAAGTACAATATTTGTCAAATGCAGCCTTTCATATTTTATGGTGTGAACACAAGTTTTTTTTTCTCCCTTTTAAGGGTCTCACAAAAACATGCAGTCCAAGTTAAAGCCACGTTTTAATGACAAATTATTTGAGTAGGAGGAATGATGAACTGAGAAATCAGAAGGTCCTAGATTCATTTTGCCTAATGACCATGAGGAAATGGCTTTTCACCACCTGCTGCCTCAGTTCCTTCAATTCCTGAAATAGGAGGGCCGGGTGCTTCGATTCAAATGTGCAGAATATGTTAAAATATTAAAGACTCTCTTGTTCAATTCCCCTCTCCCATTTTACAGAAGAAGAAACTGAGGCCCCACAAAGGGAACTAACCTATTCAGGGTCACTTAGCTTATATAAGTGACAGAGCCAGAATCTGAACCTAAGCCTTCCTGACTTTTAATGACTATATCCTTCCCATTAAGCTACACTGCTATTTCATACCATTTTTTTTTTTTAAACAGAAACATACAGGGGACAAATAAGATCAACTTTACTGGGATGAATCACATGCTTAATGGGGTATATGGTATATCTGTTTTAACTATGTATCATGTGATAGCTAAAAAAGGGTTATTATCCTAAGAAGAGAATGATTGTCCAACAACTTGAGGTCAGTTTCAATCAAATCAATCCTTCAGTCACCAGGACGGGAAGTATGTGTCGGCCAATTAGCCCAAGGGACATTACTGAGTTTGCAGCCTTTGACCCAAAGTATTAATCCTTCAATCTCCAAAAACAACAGATAAAAGCTCAGTAAAGAAGCAATGTGTCTGCATGAAACAGAGGGTGTGTGACCCACTTAGGAAAATAGAACTGTAATAATTGTTCTAATGGCATGTTTGTTACCTTGATCTAAAATACAGCACTGGATTGGTATTAGAAGTACAAAGAAACCTGCTTGCCTTTCATTTAATAACAGATATATCAAACTTACTGATCTTTCCAATATTGGTACTACATGGATATGGAGTGATATTTATATCAAATTTTCTTCATATGACTCTATGCTTAGGTTTTAAAGACTTAGGAATCATTCAACTCCACATCTCTTGGGGAGGGATAGTAGTGAGGAGGACTACAAAAAACTGGCTTGATACCTTAGCTCCAAAAAACATTGATACTATAAAACCATCCTGTCCCTATCTATCTATCTATCTATCTATCTATCTATCTATCTATCTATCTATCTATCTATCTATCTGTCTATCTATCTATTTGTCTATCTATCTATCTATCTTTAGTTTTCAACATTCACTTCCATAAGATTTTGAGTTCTAAATTTTCTCCCTCTCTCTTCCCTCCCCAAGATGGCATGCAATCTAATATAGGCTATACATATATATTCATATTACACACATTTTCACTTTAGTCAAGTGGTAAAGAAGAATTAGAACCAAGGGGAGAAACCCGAGAAAGAAGAAACAAACAAACAAACAAACAAAAAATAGCAAATAGTATGCATCCATCTGCATTCAGACTCCATGGTTCTTTCTCTGGATGTGGACAGCTTTTTTCATCATGAGCCTTTCGGAGTTGTCTTAGATCCTTGCACTGCTGAGAAGAGGGAACAAATATTTCAAAGATGGATCAGCAGCTCAGTTTGATATTTGTCAGAAACAGAAAGACATATTACCTCTTAACTGTTGACATTCAAAAACAAAGGAATTATTCCTTAGATTATTATAGCAGTTGGCAAGAGACAGATAAGGGGCTCAGTGAATAGAACTCAGGACCTGGAATCAGGAAGACCCAAGTTCAAATCCACCCTCTGACACTAACTGTGGGACCATGGGCAAGCCACCTAACTTCTGCCTCAGTTTCCTCATCTGTAAGATGGGGATAATAACAGCACCTACCTTGAAGGGTTGTTGTGAAGATCAAATTAGATAATATTGATAAAGCACTTAGCACCTAGCCTAGCATACAGTAGGTGCTATATAAATGTTAGCTATGATTATTATAATTGGTTTTTGTTACCAGCGTTTTTTGAATCTACATTAGTGCTCTGGAATCACCTCATCAAGCAACTTGTGCAAAGGATGGTATTAACTCACATTTCTGAAACAATTGAGTTTGTAAGTGACTTTCCTCATGACAACTCTGTCAGGTAAGCAGTATAGGTAATACTGCCCTATTAAAAGACAGCTAAGGATCAGAAAGAGGAAGTAATTTGTCTGTGGTCTAAAAACTCCTTAAGTAATGAAACTGGTGACAGAATACACCTCTGATCACAACACCAATGTTTCTTCCATTATATCAGAACAGATCTCCAATGTAGGTTATCTGACCACACCATGGGGCATGTTTATTTAGGAGATTATCTTTTAAGTTGTGTTTACTTTAGTTACCTGTTTTTTAAAAGAAGAAAAACTCACTGCTTCTTTATAACAATCCATTCTCCAAATCCCACCTATTATGCACATACCATGTGTCAGGTACAGTGCTAAGTGCTTGAGTATGTCACATTACTCAAATATCATCTGCACTCCTCCAAAACTTAACTGAACAAAATAAAATGCATGCTCACCTTTTCCTTAGTTATACCATTTCTGGCTGGGGTTTTTCTATTCTTTCCTCTGTCACTGTCCCAAACTCCAAGTGTTTATTAGGAAGGTGGCCAAAGAGTTCAATTGTCCAACTGACTAAGCTATCTAACAGATGGGTTCCAAGGAATAAAACATCTGCAATCAAGCCAAGACTCAAGGCAATGCTCAAGGGTGATGACAAGAATGAATTATCAACACATTTCTCATTATATGAAGCCAAGTCTTCAGCAGAAATCTCTCACCCTTAGAAATGACTACTGCTCTAGAGTTAGGTACTTACAACTAGTGAATTCTCCTATGAAGTGGTTGAATTATTTGCACTCACACTGCATACTTCTATTGAGCTAGAACTAATTACCAAATTTTACATAATGATAACTTCAAATAATGCAAATCTGAATATTTAGTACATATACATTACTATATATCCAAAGGCACAACAAATGCTACTCAGTGATGGGCTTTCCTTTTCTAACAAAAATCTCCAAGGCCAATCTCTGCTACATAATCTTATATTAGTTATTAATTTTTCAGAAGAAAATCAGTATTTTTTTTCTTTAAACCAATGGCCTTCAGCTTATGTTCTAATCTTTGCTGAATCTCAGAATGAGTTGGAAAAGTAGCAGCTTTGATGCTTCAACTGCAAAACGATTTGTAAGCTTACTTTTACTTCAGAGAACAACAACAAGCAAGCTCTGATTTTGTCTAAGTTGAATTTTTTTCTTATTAATGGTACAGGGGTAGGGAACCTGATCCACATCAGGAGGCCACATTCGGCCCTCTAGGCCTTCAAGCACAGCCCTGGTGAAGTGAAAAATTAGGTGGCTTGCCCAAGGTTCCACAGTCAGTGTCAGAAGATTTGATCTTGGGTCTTCTTGATTCTAGGTCCAGAGTAGTAGAGATTCAGTCAAAAGGCTTCACCCCTGAAGAAAAAATGCAAACTAAAGAGAGGTGGACTAGATGACCTCAATCTCATCTAGTTCTAATCTATTATCCTATGAAAAAAGAATATACATAGGATTGTAGATAGAGTACTGGGCCTTTTATCAGGGAGACCTGAGTTCAAATTTGGCCTCGTACACTTGCCAGCTATGTGATCCTGGGCAAATCACTAACCCTGTTTGCCTCAGCTTCCTCATCTATAAAATGAACTGGAAAAGGAAATGGCAAACCACTCCAGTATGTTTGCCATGAAAACCCCAAATGGAGTCACAGAGAGTTGGAGAAACGACTGAACAAATGTATATGAAGCTCTTTGTTACAAAGAAGCATTATATAACTGTGAATCTGACAGTGGAAAGTACACTGGATTTGCTGTCTGAAGATGTAGGTACAAATCTCAAATGCCTGCTACAGTACCAGTGTGACCTTACACAAATGCCTATCTATCTCTGGGCCACAGTCTCAATGAACTCAAAAGATCCCTCCCACTTCAAAAGCATATACTTCAAAATTAACATAAAATTAAATCTACAAATAAGTTAAGCTTCAAAATTCACTATAATCTTGAGGCATCAAACATCTTCCTAAGATAACTTCTTTGAACAGGATAGTCAAGTGATGAAATAATTCTCTCATTATTTCAAATCGGAAGAGCTGAAAGTCAGTTTTTCTGCCCAGGCAGGAGTGACCTGCTTAACATTTTAGGGGTTAATTCTGAAAAGCAGGACCTGCTAGATTTCACATTTACCCCCCAGTCCTAACTCCAATTCCAGGCAGAACCATGACCCAGCAAAGAGAGATAAATGATGTTTAAGTCATGCTGTGAAGGAATTCACCAGACATTTAATTCCTTGAAAGGAGGAAAGTACTTAAAGACAATCGTCACAATAGGGCACACAACTAAACTGTCAACTTGGTTCCTTCGGTATCATGTTCCCACTTTCCTTTCCGCAGAGATTCTGAATACTCCTACTATATCCAGACTCAAGCTACAAAACTGGCCAGTACTCTCTCAATCTGCAATTGTGGGTTTGTCTAACCCTTTGAAGATGAGTCCAAGCATGGATGATGATGTTTGCAGTGAGAACAGGGAGGGAAATATGGCAAGATAATTTAGAATCTCAAGCTTGATGGGCTTTCCAAGATTTGAATAGATTTGGGAACAGGAAAATAATTCCACTAGATTACTAATTCTGTTCTTCATGGCTCAGATGACACTAACATTAGCTCCAGCTAAGAGAGATGTCAAAAAACATGGATAAGATCTGAGAACTGACTAAAACCACAAAAACAAATCACTCCAAGCTACCCGTTCAAAAGAGGCTGGTGTTTCCATTGGAGTCAGTCACTGTGCAGAAAAATAGCAATCATAGTTAAGGCCGCAGAAGGAGGACCTAGAAAATAATATTTCAGCTAATTAAATTCAACGAATTTTTAGCAGCACCTCTGGTGCTGAAGATAGAGACAAAACCCAAACAATCCTTCAGATAAACGGAGCTTCTATTCATCACACCTTATCAAGAACTTCTCTTGGTACTTAAAGACAATTTTCTTGGATTTGGGAGCAAACTAAATTTCAATTCTAAGTAACTCCCAAGATGTTGAACTTCGATGTGGAAGCGGGGGAGGACTTCAAGAAGCAAAGCTTCTGAAAGGTGCCTTAAACATAAAAGAGATTCATCAGTTGTCAGCATCAACAACCTTTCCCTCCCCCTCTTTTTCCTAGAGGCCACACGCAGAAAAAGCAGGGCACTCAGGTTACTAACGTGATGAGCAAACCAATCCAAACCCAAGTAAACAGAAAGGTGAAGATCTGGTTGGAAGAGGAGGGGGGAGGGATTAACCTCGGGATTCAACAGGGAAAACGAGCAGAAACAACCCACAGAAGGAAAGGAGGGGCAACCCTCCGGCCTCGGGTCGGTCAGCTGGCCGGGATCTATTAAGCGGGACTTCGTAATCAGACGAGCTCCTAGAGAAAGGGGGTCCGCCGCTGCGCCTCGGTCCGAAGCCCCCGCCACAAGCAAGCCTTCGGCAAGGGCCGGCGGAGCTGACTTGATTCAGCACCTGTCACAAGCCGGGGGCTGCGCTCGGCGCCCAACCGGGGGGGCCTCCCCCAGAGCGCCGGGCCGGACGTGGGGCGGAGGGGTGACAACGGCTGGGCCCAGCCGCCGGCAAACACCTGTGGGGGGAGGCGTCTGCCCCGGGTCACCTCAGCCGGGAGGGGAAGGAAAGGCTGCTGCCGGACATGACCGGGCCAAGGCCGGCCGCCGCGGAGAGGGGCTCCTGGGCACACCTGTGGGTGCGCGCCTACACACACACACACACCCTCGGGGTCACACTCACTACAGCTCCATACCAGGCCCCCCACGGCTTCGTACTGTCACACCAGACTTCCCCCCCCCCCATGGGGGTCTCAAGTCCCTTCCCCACGCACACTCCCGGCCTCCCCTTCGGGGTGTCTGCCCCCCAGACTCCCGCACTCACCCAGCGTCAGCTCCCATTGCTCGTTACCCAGCGATCGCTCGGGCACCACTTCCAGGTCCAGCATTGGCCCGGCCGGCCGGGCCACGGCGGGGCCCGGGTCTCGGTCTCGGTCGGCGCTGCGCGGCTTCCCGCGGCGGCGGGGCCCGAGCTGAGGAGGCAAGGAGCGGAGGCCGCCGGCTTCTCCCTCGGCGCCTGCTCGGCCGGCCTGCGGCCCGGGTCCCGCCTCCTTCCCTAGCACCGCCGGCGCGGTCCAGCCAGCCTGCCGACGCCCCTTCCCTATCCTCACCTCAACTCCCCTCACCGGCAAACAGCCGCTGCGGCTGCGGCAAAAATGCCGTACGAAGACCGTAAAGCGCGCAGGGGCGGGGAAAGGGGCGGGGCGGGATCGAGGGCGGGGCCTGAACCGAATCCCTCCGGGGGCGGGTGAGAGACAGCAAGGGGGAGGAGGAAACGGGGAAGGAGGCGCGGGCGTCCGCACTGGGGCGGAGTCGGGAAGACCGTACCATCGAGAGGGGGAGGCAGGGACGACCCATTGGACGGCCTTAGGCCGGGGGACTGAGGCAGCACGTGCGTGGTGCTGCGCCGGGAGCAGGGGTGTGACTGGGGCAGCTAGCCAGGGGACCAGGAGCCGGAGCAGGGGCGGAGCGAACCTGTCAGATTGTCCTACGTTCCTGGGGCTGTTCTCCCATGGGTCTCCCTTCTCTGCATCCCGTAGCTCCTAGACATTTCCCCTCGCCTCCTGTCCTGGACACCTCTTCTCTCTTCAGCAGATCTCCCCCCGTACCCCTCCCCGCTGCAGCCCCGAACCACTCCATTCCTTCCCTGGATCCTCCCCCGCAGTCTGCAAACCTGCTCATCCCCTTCCTTCTCAGAAGCCGCTGGGGGTGCAATTGGGAGAGACCTGATTTCAAACTGACCAGAAGGATAAGTCCTTGAGCCTCTCCACCTCAGTTTCCTCATCTGTTAAATGGGGATAATAGCACCTACCTCGCAGGGTGGTTCTGAAGATCAAATAAAATTACCTGCTTTGCAAACCTTTCAGCACTATATAACGCTAGCTGCTCTCGTCAAAGAAAGCAAAGCCACTACTGTGCTCCACATTTAGGCAACAGTTTTATTTAATAAAACATTAATCCATAGCCAAACATTCCTAGCTTGGAGAGAAAAATGTCCATGCTTGAAGAGCACGCCTGCGCCGTCCGGTCGCGCCCTGCCAGGACTTCCCACTCGACTCTTTGCCTCCAGGAGGATTATTTCAGGTAACATTGTAGCAATCTTGAATAAGGAAAGATATCTTACAACAGCCTAGGTTTAACGTTACGGAACTGAGCCACCAAATTGGCATTCCACTGCCTAGGGTGTTATTCAGTCGCATCCAACTCTTCTTGACCTCCTTGGGGGTTTTCTTGGCAGAAATACTGGAGTGGTTTGCGATTACCTTCTCCAGCTCATTTGACAGATGGGGAAACTGAGGCAAACAGGCTGAAGTGACTTGTCCAGGGTCACAAAGCTAGTAAGTGTCTGAGAATCAATTTGAACTCAGGTCTTCCCGTCTTCAGGCCCTGAACTCTATTTACTATGCTGTCTCTCAGTCCCTTAGGATAGATTGCAATTTAATGCCTTCAAGCCATAGAGGAGATAGACCTTTAATCCATTCACCCCTCCAATCTAAACAACGACCTGCTGTCATCTCTGGAAGCAGTCCCTTTCACTCAAAGTCAGGCTTTCATCCCTAGGGCTATCCTAATTGGTCTTCAGGTTTCAAGCTTTCCCTTGCTCTAATCTTATCCATTCAATTACCAATAAAATGCTCTTTTCCTGTAACTTTCCTCAGTCAACTCTTAGGATCATAGGTTTAGAAGGGATCTCAGGGGACAAGGAATGTCCTTTATAGATGAGATAAAGGAACTGAAACCCAGCAAGTTAGATGGCTTGTCCCAAGTCAGGAGGTAGTATTTGAGTCCAGATCCAGCTAGATGTCACCACAGTACACAGAGCATTGGGCCTCAAGTCAGAAAGGCCCATCTTCCTGAGTTCAAATCTTGCCTCAGACACTTACTAGCTCTGTGACTCTGGGCAAGGAAAGCCTTTCACTAATGTGGCTCCATCCTACTGCTTATTACACCTTACTATGTAGCCAAACTGGTCTTTTATTTTCTCTGTTCCTCATATATCTCCCATCTCCAGGCAGCTGGCTATCCCCCCACAGTGGAAATGTACTCCCTCCTTACTTCTTCACATTGGAATCCTTCGTTTCCTTCAAGGATCAGCTCAAATGACATCTTTTATAAGAAGTTTTTACTGATCCCCTCTGCTGCTAGGAGGGATTACCCTACATCTTCCCAAAATTATTTAACTTGTGTTTTTATGTATACATATAGTGTGTATATGCATATAATACATATTACACACACATATACATACATATATACATACTTATATATATGTATATATATGTAAAGAGAGAGAAAGTGAGAGAGAGAACACATTTTCTTGAGCTACTCTCCAAACTCACATTTATACTGACAGAGCAGTCCCCAGAACTCTGATACCACAGACACACACAGACACACACACACACACACACACAAGAGTTCTAGGGGTAGCCCCTTGCTCATGAACCCCCACTAGTATGCTTCATCCCATTATTATCAGTTTCTATCAGTCAGATATACTTAATGAACTTTTGTAAATCAGTATTTACTATGGAGAGTATATTTTCTAGAAAACATCTGCTCCACCCCCACACCCCAGCCTAAAAGACACATTCTTCCCACGAGTATATACAGAGTCCAAGAGAAATTGAGCTCAAGTTTAGAGAGCACATGTGACATAGGGATAACTCATGGCTCTTCACAGTCCGTTTGCTGGAGTACTCAAGATGTAGGGAATGGTGTATCTTTTCTACCAGGCTGCTTGAAGAGCTTTGAATCCACCTTTCTCTGTTCAGTCCAGTTGATCCTCACCTTCTATTGCAGAAATAACCATATGCTTTTCAGAGGACAGGAACAAGTCCCAAATCCTCCTGACCCTCTGAAACTCACAAATAGTGGGGCGACTGAGACCAAAGCAGAGGCCAAGACTGTTCTCCGGAATTAAGTTCCCCCCCCCCCCCACCCTGAAGTGATTCCTTCTCAGGCGCTTAGTTTGGAATGACTCCTCTCTGTTCTAGCAGATGTTTAAATCTTTGGGTTCTGAATCAACTTGCTGTTTTATTCAAATTTCACAGAGCATGACCAGTTTCCTCAATGAAGTCAAACAGACATCCTGTGTGGCATAGTTTCATTTCATCTACAGTTCCTAAATTGATCAAGGAACTTCTAAAGCCCATGATTTATCAATCAATATCTAGGCTTTCTTCACATCTAGTTTATAACTCTGACTGATTGTTCTCTCTTGTCATGGATATCAGGGCATATATCAAAATCATTTATATTAAATGGGGTGAGGGTAATTCCTAGATTGGCTCAATTAACCCTCAGTCTGTGTACTTAGCATTGTTCCTCTCTTTTTTGGAGTCAGGAGTGCTTCATTTTTAAATTTATATCTAGAGCAACCAGCACAAGGCCTGACACATAATGGATGCTTAACAAACACTTATTGATTATTTGATTGACCACCCTTCTCCATCCTTAGGGGCAGAGAGACATCTGAACTTGGAGTCTTAGATTTAGAACTGGAAGGAAATTCAGGAATCATCTACTCCAAAATCCTTATTTTACAGATGAGGAACCTGAGGCCCAGTGGCTTAAAGGTCACCCAGATAGTATCAGAGACAGTTTTGAACGTACGTCTGCTGACTCCAAATCCAAAACTGTTTCCCCTGTTCCACACTATCTCAGGAGCCTGGCCTTGAATCCCATCTCTGTCACTGATTAGTATATGACCTTAGGCAAGTCACATACCCACTGTGGGCTTCAATTTCCTTTTCTGTAAAATGAAAAAGTTGGATGTTATTACATTTGAGGTTCCTTCCAGTTCTAAATCCTAAGATCACCTTTTGGAGGGTTGAAGGGGAAGTCAATGGACTGGATTGTATCACCCAACCTTATCCCACCTCAGCTCCACCTCCCAACCCAGAGAATTACAGGTTTAGGTAGCAAGGCTGGGAGGAGACTTGGGGGAGGGGCATCCTAGGAGGGTTCCCTAGGGCGTTTCTCTGTTCCCCAAACAGGTGGGTGTGTACGAGTTTCCCTGTATCCCACCCCTCCCATTTATTTTTGAGTGTGAGCCAGGATGGGAGTATGGTTTGGGATAGAGACTGCCTGGGCCAGTACTTTGTGATGTAGCCCACAGAGAGGTTGCCATAATATCATTTGGAATTTGGAAAACTCAACACCTGGGGGCTGAAACATCCCCTCCTTAACTCACAGATTAGGATTCCCTTCCATTCTCACTCTCATCTATCCTGGCCAGGGCTATATTTTGCCTCAGGATATTTTCTTCAGTAATGAAGGGCTATAGGGGTGGGGAGCCTTTGGCCTCGAGGAGACCAAGTGCCACCCCTTTGACTGAGTCCAAACTTCACAGAACAAATCCCCTTAATAAATTTTGTAAAACTTGGACTCGGTCAAAAGGCTGCACCCAAGGACGTAGAAGACCCCATGTGACTTTGAGGCCTGAAGGTTCCCCACCCCTGGGCCTAATAACATACCCTCATATACCTTTAAAGCCCAGAGTCTGCCCTCCCCCCTTTTCCATCTTGCCCTGGGGAGGGGCTCTCTCTTCCGTCCGAATCAGCTTAGTCCCGCTCTCCTACAAAGTCCCTTATTAGGGATTCTTTGTTAGAGGCAAATAGATCACACAGAGGATGGCAGCCTCAAGACAAATTCAGCCTTTCAAATTCAAATTCAGTGTCTGAGACGTACTAGCTATGTGACCTTGGAAAAGTTACTTAACCTCTGTTTGCCTCTGGCTCTTCAGCTCTAAAATGGGGATCCTAATAGCACCTGCCTGTCAGGGTTGTTGTAAAAATCAAAGATAATATTTTTAAAGTTCTTTGCACATCTTAAAGCTCTGCATTAAGTCTAATTATTATTTTTATTTATTATTAGAGCACTAGGTGGCGCATTGACCTGGCATCAAGGAAGGAACCTTCCTGAGTTCAAATTTGACCTCAGAAACTTACTAGTTGGGTGACCCTGGTCAAGTCACTTCACCCTGTTTGCCTCAGTTTCTTCATCTGTAGAATGAGCTGGAGAAGGAAATGACAAACCACTCGTGTCTTTGCCATGGAATCATGAAGATCTGGACACAACTGAACCATGACAACATTATTATATATTGCGTAACCACATCAGCTTTTTGAGAAGAGAAAAGTCCATGGGGCCCTGAGGTTTCATAGGATTATAAGATCTGAGAACTAGAAGGGGTCTTGGAGATCATCTGCTTAGAGAACCATTGCATTCTACAGATGAGGAAACCATTGAGGGGAGTATTTCTTCAAGGCCACACAAATTATAAGAGGAAGGGCTGTGATATAAATCCAGGCTTTATCCCTCCACATCCAGGGCCCTTACAACAGACTGTCTCCTTGAAGGGAATTTCATTTAGAAGGCTCCTCATTATTTTGAAGCTTGATGTGACTGGCACAAAATTACCTACAAAAAGGAGGATTTCAACATCTTCAGGTCATGGCCTTCTGCTGTTCAGAGTCTGGGCCAGATATCCTCTAGGACAAGGGCAACCTCATCTTTGGCACCTTCCTGTTTTATGCCTGTCAGTCAGTTAATAAGTATTTATTAAATGCCTACTATGCACCATGCACTGGGGATACAAAAAGAGTCTCCTTGAGGGAAGGGACTGTCCTTTGCCTTTTTCTGTTTTCTCAGCACTTAACCTAATGCCTGGAACAGAGTAGGTGCCTCAATAAATGTTTATTCACTCACTGAGTCTAAGATTGGGGGAGAGGGAGAAAGAAAATAGCATGAAAACAACTACATACAAATATTATATACAGGAGGGAGGGTACTAGAGATATTGATCAATTAATGATATTAATAATCAGAGAGCTGTTGAACAGCGTAAGAGAGATCCCATTAGAGATGTATGAGCAGAAAAGGAGGTGGGCCACTCATCGATCAGGAATCAGGAATAATAGCTGGATAACCCCTGTGTGCCATTGCTGTCCTGGGAGTGTTAAGAGGCCTAAAGAACCACCAGGTGGATATTTAAAGTGTGGGAGAGTTGTGATCTTTCTTCGTGGTTTACGTTCACAAATCCATGAAAGTACCTATGGGAGCTCAGGAATGAGTCTAGATCCTGGTTGGCCTTTCCTAGTCTCTTTCCACCAGTCCTCCTACTTCTCACCTTTTGCCTTCCTTCCTCTATTACCTTCCATTTATTTAAGCTTTTCATAGTTTAAAATGGCACCAAGACTTTCAGGAGGCCCCTGCCTTGACACAGTCATTTCTGTGTTGTATCCTGCATTATAATGTGAACTCCTTGAGTTTTTGCCTTTCTTTGCGTAGAAAATCTGTGTAACTGTGCTTAACAGAGTGTCTGGCACATAGCAGATGTGTAATTATTAAGATAATTAAGATAATAAGATGCTTATTGATTAATTGATTGATCTGTCACCTGTCTAATGTAGGAGAAAGGGACACTGGATTTGGAGGTCAAGGTTTGAATTTTGGCTCTGCTATTTATTTCTTGAGTCACCCTGCTTCATTTTTTTCTTCTTTAAAATGGGGTTGCAGCTGAAAACAAATAAAATAATTTAATTAAAAAATAAAATAAAATGGAGTTGCAGGGGATCTGGTGGCACAATGGACAAAGCATGGGCCCTGAAGTTAGAAGAACCTGAGTTCAGATTCAGCCTCAGTACTTCCTAGCTGTCCTAGCTGTATGATTCTGGGCAAGTGACAACCCCGATTACCTCAAAAAAAAAAAAAAAAAAGTAAATGCAATGGGTTTTGGGGTAGGGATGGAGGCGGACCAGAGATGTCTTTGAGGGTATGCTGGTAAATGGTTAGTGACTAGTTGCAGCAGCAAAAAATATCTACCAGACATACTTTTAATTTTAATCTTCATTATTCACATTTTCTCCGTGACCTTCTTAAGTCTAGACAATCCACAAAACAATAAATCAAGCCCTAATTTGTAGTACTTGCCAGTTGCTGAGGTGTAAATGGTTACCCTGAAAATTTAACAATCAGCCCTTGAAAGTTGCTATCAGCGGGGTGGCCTTTTGCAGCTCCCCATCCTCTGCTTCTGTGATTCCCCAAATCTCCCCCTACCCTTTGCCGCTCCCTTCCGTCAGAATGATTTTCACAAACTGCTGTCTGGTATCCCTCTGGCTCCTGGCAGTCCAACATCTGCTCCTGGTTTAGAAGGAATTCTGCCCTTCTCCCTTTCCCCACCCTCCCCCTTCACTAGGCCCAGGCCATGTGAGGGTGGGGGTGGGAGAGTCAACTCAAGGCTCTCATCCCTCACTCTTCGAGTTCTTGGAGCAGCCAGCCAATCAGTCAACTGAGGGCCTCGGCTCAGAGAAATGTCAGAGCTGGAAGGAACCTTAGAGATCTCCTGTCAATTTTGTTGTTTTACAGATTTGGAAACTGAGGCTCCCAGAGATTAAGACTCTTGCCTAAGATCACACAGGTAGTAAGCAAGCCACAAAGCCAGGATACAACAAACCAGATCTCCTGTGTAAAGAAGCATAGGCTGGAGACTTGTATTCTAATCCTGGCTCTAAAACTAACTAGTTTTAGGACTTGGGATATATCTCTTTCTATCCAAGAGGCAGCTAGGTGGCACTCGAGGCAATTAGATGGCTCAGTGGATAGAGTGTAGGCCTAGAGTCAGGAAGACTTGTGTTCAAATCCAACCTCAGATATATTTTAGCTGTGTGACCTGGGCAAAGTCACTTTACCCCAATTGCCTCATCCTGGGTCATCTCCAGTCATCCTGATGAATATCTGGTCACTGGATTCAGATGGCTCTGGAGAAGGAGTGAGGCTGGTGACCTGCACAGCCCTCCCTCACTCAAAACAAAGTCAAGTGCAAGTCATGTCATCATTTCTGGTGGCATAGTCTTCTTTGGCAACGAAGGACGAACACATTTTCTGGTATATTTGAATTCATAGTACCTGTCCAATTTCTGTTTGGTCTTTGGCTTGGCTAAATGGGGTTTACTTGTTATTTGCTCTTTTTGATAGCCTTCTTTGTAACCAGCTTTGAGTGGGACAAGGCTAAACAGGCAGGTGTAAATGAAGGGCTCCACTACCCCCTGGAGAGGGATCAGGGAAGTGGCTCATGTTCTGAACCTATTTGTCAGCTCACATACAGATAAAATTCTAGCGTGGTACCCCTCTTGGAAACTGGAGGCAATATTTCTAAGTCTGGATCCAATCTATTCATCTCTTATTGGAGTGGCAGGAATGGACCTTCTACTTTCTGAAAACATGGGCTAGGCCTCAGACCATATCTCTCCAGACCACTTATAGATGACCTTTGTCTAACCCCTGCCCACATATCTTCTATGAGGAAAGTGCTTTACAAATGTAGGGAATGAATGAATGAATGAATGAATGAATGAATGAAGCTTTTATTAAACCCCTACTATTTGCCAGACACTGTGCTAGGCTCTTAGGAATACAAATATGATTTTTAAAAAAAGGCAGTTCTTGCCCTGGGAGAAGACAATGCATAAAAGAAAGCTGGAGGGGGGGGAAGAATGAAGGGTCCCAGTTCATAGAGAAGAACAGCCTGATGAGAAATGAAGGGAAAGTTGACCTTGACACTGTCTTTAAATGGAAGTTCCAGAAGAAGTCATTCAATCAAGGGGAGGGACCACAGGATGGGATTGTGGAGGGGGGAAGTGCTTACAAGGTGTGAATTCTAGGACTGAAGGGATGAGGAGGTTTCTGGGGCTTAGTAAAGGGGTCCAGAGTGCAGCCTGGTGAGAAATGAAGACCTAAGGGCTTTTGATTAATTAGCTATTGCTTTCAGCCTACCAGACCTTCATTCCTGCCTTGACTTGACATGCATGTGCGCGCACGCGCACACACACACACACACACACACACACACACACACACACACCTCTACATATACTTATATATTTAATCTCTGTGCCAGGACTCCCGTTGGTATGAGACCCTCTCTTTATTGTTGGGGATGAATGCTCTGCCTTGTGTGAGTGGCAGGGTAGAGTTGGCCAGAGTGGGAGAGCTCTGGCCTTCTCCGGTCCCCTTCAGACCGTTCTCAAACTTCAATCCCCTTTGGGATTCATCAAGCTTCAAGTCTTTAATACTTTTCAGGTGTCCAGTCATTTCAGGTGCTTCTGGCTTCCAGTTTCAAGAAAGAAGATGGATGATGTCAACCCTATTTCAGGATGCTGAAGGAAAAGACTCTGGGAAGAACAGAGAGGAGCCGGCGGTCTCCACCATGTTCCTGTTCCCAACTTGCTGCTCTAGAGACTTTGGGGAGTTTCCCCTTTGGTGAGATCCAGGATCCTCTTTCTTGGTTGAACTCTACCATTTTGCTTCCAATGACAGAGATCCTTCACGTGTATTGTTTGTATATATTCTCCTATGTATACTTTCTCTGATTTCTATTTCGCTATGATTTGATAAATGGGTTTCTTTGCTATTTGCTATAAATGTTCATTGTAGAACTGGTATTTGGTTGGAAAGCCTTGGATATAAAGCTTGGGGGGGAGGGTGTCAAAAGTTAGATGGAACCTACTCATCCCACAGACTAACAATATTTAAAGGAGATATTTCTAGCCCAGTATCCCTCTCTCTGAGGAGAGCAGAGTAGCCTCTGACCCTCCTGCTTCCCCTCCTGGCAGGGATGAAAGGCTCTCTTGGAGAAGAGTGGTGGGGAGGAAGAGGCTGGAGATGTCTAACCTGCTTCCCTTTGAACCACACAATGACAGTCCTTACAACATGTGGGTCTCTGCCTTAGATATGTACACACACACACACGGGTGCATGTGTATATATGTGCACATACATACAGGTACACAGTATACATGCATGTGCATACATGTACATATGTATTTATACAACACAGACACATATATATCAGTAACAAAATCTTGTATCGTTGGTGCCATGTTTTGGCCAGTGTCTCAATGTCTTCCTCCATGGGGGAGGGGGGCTGTCCCAAGTGCTACATAAAATTCAGTATGAACAGGAGTTCTCATTATGCTGGCTGGCCCCAAGGTGACCACAGGCTGTCTCTTTCCCAGGGTCACAGTGATTTCTGTGCTTCAGCAGGAAAAAAAAAAAGGCCGCCATTTTTCTTCCTGGCTCCACGCTCCTTGTTCCAGCATCTGGTTCATCTTAGTCATTTGGCTCCCTCTCACCAGTAATCATCATCAATAATGTTTATCCACTGGGGCCTCATATTTCATATCTCATGTGTGGCGGCCTCCTGGCTGGTGTGACTTCCCGCTCCAGCTGGGAGCCTGGGGCCTCCGCTGCCTGCCTTCTATCTCCCATCGATCCCTGGGGTTGGTGGGGGCTGGGGGGTGACTCCAGTGGAAGTTTCTTCTGAACTAATGAAGTTCTGGCTGTCCATTCAGCTCAGACTGTGTGGCTACCCAATCTGGCTTTCTCACAGGGGCGCAGTACTCAGGTTGGCCTCTCTCGGCCCCCCCCCCCCCCCATTTCTGGCATTGAGTGGGCAAGTCCACAGGTTTTCCTCTTCCTTCAAGCTCTTTCACCTGGTGAAGTGATTACCAATTATTCTCTTCTTGCTTCCTATCTAGAGAAGAGTTTGACTGCCCTCCTTGGAGAAACCATTTAAAAGTTCTTGTTCACGCAAAAACTCATTGACTTAGAAGGCAGAAGATCTGGTTCTAGCACCAGCCTTGTTATCAGATTAGCTATGTGACCATGGGCAAGTCACATCTCTTTGACTTAGCATCTATACAAATGAGGTGATTGATCTCTCAGGATCCTATCTATAGCAAGCTCTGACATTCTATGGATTTGTGAATGAATGACATTTTAAAATTGATTTTATTAGTGCCAAGCTCAAGAAATACAAACAGAAAAAGAAGAGAGTCCTGGCTCTCAAGGAGCTAACACTAATTGGGGGGAAGACCACAAATGAAGGAGAGTTCAGCTGCAGGGCAGACAGCAAGGTCTGAGAAGTCTTAGGATGCAATGGACATTCTGCCTTATAAGAGTGGACCATCACCTTTGGGAAGGTGGGAAATTGACCTTAAGGGTCAGTGTGTAGAGAAGATTCTGGGTTCCCTCTGGCAGGGATGCCAGGAGAAAAAAGGAAGGGAAAGGGCAGTTATGTTTGGTTTCAGTTCCATTTGGGCTCATCCAGGGGCTCTCCACTGGAGCCTTGGGCACCCTGTGGTGAGATAGGAAGAAGCCGGGCCCTGCTTCCATGAATCCGCCTCCCTTAGCCACTTTTGACCTCCTTAGAAATTGGTACTTTCTACCTTCTCTAAATCCCATGTGTCATGGTTATATTATCTCCTGTGGCATTTCTATGATAGTCATTTGTGTACCCATGTCATAGCCCCTCCATAGATCAGAGTCTCCTTGAACAATCTTTCCTATTTCTGGGTCTTTGCATGAGCTGTGCCCCATGCCTGGAATGCCCTCCCTCCTTTCTTCTGCTTCTTAGAATCCCTACTTTCCTTCAAAGTTTAGCTCAAGGACATCCTCTTATATGAGACCTTTCCTGAAGCTGCTAGTACCTCCCTCACAAAATTAACTTGCATTTATTTTGCATATACTTATGTGCATATTTTATATATAATAAAAATAGCTAACAGTTATATTGTACTTTCTATGTACCAGGGACTGTACTAAGTGCTCTATGATGAGTATCTCATTTGATCCTCTTGACAACTCTGGGAGACAGGTCCTCTTATTATACCCATTTTGCAGATGAGGAAACTGAGGCAAACAGCGATTAAGTGACTTGCCCAGGGTCACATAGCCAGTAAGTGTCTGAAGCCAGATCTGAACTGAGGCCCAATACCCTATTCACTGTGCCATCTAGCTTTATATACTTATATATGTGTACATATTATCTCTCCCAATAGAATATGAGTTCTGGAGGGCAGGAAATTCTTCATTTTTGTTTTCGTATCCTCAGTGTCTAGCACATAGTATGCATTTAATACAAGCTTATTGGCTGATTGAATAAAAAAATTATGCCAGATTTTGAATAAAGATTTAAATTTTAAAAAAATCATCTAGTGTAAGAGATTTTAATCTGGGATCTGTGAATTTACTTTTAAAAATATTTGAAAGTAGCTCATCATTTTAATGATTTAAGGCAACCCCTGGCTACCTTACCTATATTTCAGTATAATTAGTTTCCATTGTAATACTATGTATTTTGATTTTACATATTTGAAAGGATAATTGTGAGAAGGGGATCTGTCCATAGACTTTACCAGACTTCCCAAGAGATGGAAGATACAAAAAGTTTAAGAGTACCTGAAGTCCTTTTATTTTACAGATGTGGGAGGGGGAAAGGGAACTTGCCTCAAACAAAACAAACAAACCAAAAGCAGCCCATTCCCTTTACTTGCAGATCCCCACCATTACCCCAGCTTCTTCCGGCATAATTCCTACCATACCATGCTTCCAGGATTTGGGACTCTCTGACTGCTCCTTTCTACTTTTATCGTTGTTCAGTCATGTTCAGCTCTTTATGACCCTAGGGGTTTTCTTGGCAGAGATGTGGGAGTGGTTTGCCATTTCCTTTTGCAGCTCATTTTACAGATGAGGAAACTGAGACAGACAGGGTTTAGTGACTTGCCCAGGGTCACACAGCGAGAAAGTGTCTGAGGTCACATTTGAATTCAGGAAGATGAATCTTCCTGACTCTTGGCTGGGTGGTCTGCCCATTGTGCCACCTTGATACCCTGTATTATTTCTTTTTTTTTTTTTAATTTAATTTTTTTTTATTTAACTTTTAACATTCATTTTCACAAAATTTTGGGTTACAAATTTTCTCCCCTTTTATCCCCTCCCCCCCCAAACACCAAGCATTCTAATTGCCCCTATGACCAATCTGCTCTCTCTGCTATCATCCCTCTCTGCCCTTGTCTCCGTCTTCTCTTTTGTCCTGTAGGGCCAGATAGCTTTCTACACCCCTTTACCTGTATTTCTTATTTCCTAGTGGCAAGAACATTACTCGACAGTTGATCCTAACACTTTGAGTTCCAACTTCTTTACCTCCCTCCCTCTCCACCCCTTCCCTTTGGAAGGCAAGCAATTCAATATAGGCCAAATCTGTGTAGTTTTGCAAATGACTTCCATAATAGTTGTGTTGTATAGGACTAACTATATTTCCCTCCATCCTATCCTGTCCCCCATTACTTCTATTCTCTTTTGATCCTATCCCTCCCCATGAGTGTCGACCTCAAATTGCACTCTCCTCCCCATGCCCTCCCTTCTATCATCCCTCCCACCCTGCTTATCCCCTTATCCCCCACTTTCCTGTATTGTAAGATAGGTTTTCATACCAAAATGAGTGTGCATTTTATTCTTTCCTTTAGTGGAATGTGATGAGAGTAGACTTCATGATTTTCTCTCACCTCCCCTCTTTATCCCTCCACTAATGAGTCTTTTGCTTTCCTCTTTTATGAGAGATAATTTGCCCCATTCAATTTCTCCCTTTCTCCTCCCAATATCTTTCTCTCTCACTGCTTGATTTCATTTTTTTTTTTAAGATATGATCCCATCCTCTTCAATTCACTCTGTGCACTCTGTCTCTATGTATGTGTGCGTGTGTGCATGTGTGTGTGTGTAATCCCACCCAGTACCCAGATACTGAAATGTTTCAAGAGTTACAAATATTGTGTTTCCATGTAGGAATGTAAACAGTTCAACTTTAGTAAGTCCCTTATGACTTCTCCTTGCTATTTACTTTTTCATGCTTCTCTTCATTCTTGTGTTTGAAAGTCAAATTTTCTTTTCAGCTCTGGTCTTTTCATCAAGAATGCTTGAAAATCCTCTATTTCATTGAAAGACCAATTTTTCCCCTGAAGTATTATACTCAGTTTTGCTGGGTAGGTGATTCTTGGTCCTAGTTCCTTTGACTTCTGGAATATCCTATTCCATGCCCTTTGATCCCTTAATGTAGAAGCTGCTAGATCTTGTGTTATCCTGATTGTATTTCCACAATACTTGAATTGTTTCTTTCTAGCTGCTTGCAATATCTTCTCCTTGACCTGGGAACTCTGGAATTTGGCCACAGTGTTCCTAGGAGTTTCTCTTTTTGGATCTTTCAGGCGGTGTTCTGTGGATTCCTTGAACATTTATTTTGCCCTCTGGTTCTAGAATCTCAGGGCAGTTTTCCTTGATAATTTCATGAAAGATGATGTCTAGGCTCTTCTTTTGATCATGGTTTTCAGGTAGTACCATAATTTTTAAATTGTCTCTCCTGGATCTATTTTCCAGGTCAGTTGTTTTTCCAATGAGATATTTCACATTATCTTCCATTTTTCCATTCTTCTGGCTTTGTTCTGTGATTTCTTGCTTTCTCATAAAGTCCTTAGCCTCCATCTGTGCCATTCTAATTTTGAAAGAAAGAATTTTCTTCAGTGAGCTTTTGAATCTCCTTTTCCATTTGGCTAATTCTGCTTTTGAAAGCATTCTTCTCCTCATTGGCTTTTTGAACCTCTTTTGCCAATTGAGTTAGGCTAGTTTTCAAGGTGTTATTTTCTTCAACATTTTTTTGGGTCTCCTTTAGCAGGGAGCTGATTTGCTGTTCATGCTTTGACTTCATGTCTCTCATTTCTCTTCCCAGCTTTTCCTCTACCTCTCTAACTTGATTTTCAAAATTCTTTTTGAGCTCTTCCATGGCCTGAGCCCATTGGGTGGGCTGGGACACAGAAGCCTTGATTTCTGTGTCTTTGCCTGATGGTAAGCATTGTTCTTCCTCATCAGAAAGGAAGGGAGGAAATGCCTGTTCACCAAGAAAGTAACCTTCTATAGTCTTATTTCTTTTCCCTTTTCTGGGCATTTTCCCAGCCAGTGACTTGAGCTCTGAATATTCTCCTCACACCCACCTCGCCTCCTGATCCTCCCAGCCAGCGTTTGGGGTCTGAGATTCAAATGCTGTTTCCAGCCTCAGGGCTTTGGGCAGGGGCAGGGCTGCTATTCAGTGTGAGATTAAGTTCAGATGCTCAGGTCAGGGCAGGGCCGCCTCTCAGGCTCAGTTCCCTCAGGGAGTTTATGCACAGACCTTCAACAATGAATCCAGGCTTCTGCCTGCTTGGGGAGCCCTGGTCTGCCGCTGCCCCTCAGCTTCTGTCTCCCGAGGGGGCCCGAGCCATGGGGGCACCCCACTCCCCCCTCGACCCGCCAAAGAGACTCTCTCACCGACCCCCATCACCTGTGGGTGGAAGGACTTGTGCGGCCACTGGAGATCCGGTCCCTGAAGCCTGCTCGGATCTGTTCCTCTCGGTGCCGCAGCTGCGGCAGGGCTGTACTCAGCTCCCAGTCCCGGCGCCCAGTCCGCAGCGCGAAGGACCTTTTGCGAGAGGTTTGCAGGTCTCTCCGGAACAGAAATCTCCCTCGCTCCAATGTTCTGTGGCCTCTGGGTGCAGAATTCGCCGTGAGTTACTTCTTTGTAGTTGTTCTATGGGTTGTGGGTTCCGAGCTATGTGTATGTGCGTCTTTCTACTCTGCCATCTTGGCTCCGCCCCCCCTGTATTAGTTCTACTAAACATATTTTTTCGTTGAATGATCTTTGATAGTTTTAATTAATTTGCTTTTAAAATATTTGAAATGCATTTACAATATTTAAGTAAAAGAGAACAATTACCTCTTTTTTGGGGGGGGTGTCAAATAATCTTCTATGTTCTTAATTAATGTGATTTTAAAGGGAGCAATTTCTTGTTTTTCTTAAATTAAAACTATCCAGTAAGCCCATTTGAATTAGTAACTGAACCTACCTGTTTTCTAAAAAAGCACTGAACCAGATTAAAAATGGAACAGTTAAACACTTTCCAAAGCAGATATTTCCCTTGGTGCGGGTCCCTGGTACTCATGTCCTGTCTGCTCTGAGGAGCTTTTGAAGGACAACAAAATATTTCTTCCTAAATGTCATGGTGGCGGCTGCTAAATCTAAAAGCAGTTGCAGATTTTGAAATGATTCTAAATCCCCAAAAGAAAAGGTTGTGACCTGAAAACAAACACGCCTTATGAGTCCCTGAGTGTATTGTCATCAGATTGCCCTCTCATTTGGTTTCTTATAAAAATAAAGATGATTTTTTTTTTTTGGCTAAAATATTGACTCAGGAAAACCCAGAAAACTCTAAACATTTTCTCTTCCTGTCCTTTGAGCCATTCACAAAGTGGTGAACCCATGCTAGGAGCATGTGCTCTGAACTGATGACTCAACTTACTGCTGCTCTAGTCAGTCACAATTGGGACTACCTGTCAGATGAACCTGAGAAGACCTGAGATGCTCCACTGCAATCAATCCCAGCTCATTGGAACACATTGATCTTGCACCTCTCTATCCTCTTACTCCTGACATTGAGTGAGGCATGAGGAAATGATTTAGTGGAAACAGCACAGAACTTACTTGGCAAGTTGGAAGATCCCAGGATCTTAGATCTATAGCTCAGAGGGATCCCAGAGACCATTTAATCCAACCCCTTCATTTTCCAGATGGGAAAAATTTAGGTGATTCATCCAAAGTCATACAGTCACTGAGCATGAAAGTCAGGATCCGAACCCAGAACCTCTGACTCCAGAGCCAAGTGTTCTTTCCATTGCCAGGAATATGTTAGTGAGCCAGTTGTTAAATGTCTAGCTTGGGCACATACATTTCAGCAATTTGCAAATATGACAAGTCAGGGCTTTATTTATTTTTTGGTAATTGAATAAACATAACAAATCGGTGGAGGAAATAACAAAACTTATTTGTGTTTAGCATATATTTTTTCTCCAATAAAGCTGCTTGTTAAACATTTACCAGTATACTCCTGACTGCACTCTCCAAAATTTGGAATTGAATCTCAGTTTTGCCACTTAGCATGTGTTCCTCACTTTGCTTTTTTAAGTCTCAGTATGCTTATGTGTGGGTGACAAAATGGACAGAATGCTGGGCCTGGAGTGAGGGAGACTCATCTTCCTGAGTCCAAATATGATCTCAGATATTTACTAACTGTGTGACCCTGGGCAAGTCACTTAACCCTGTTTGCCTCAGGGCAACTCAGAACTCGTCTTCTTGACTTTAGTCCCTGCACACTATTCACTCTGATACCTTAGCTGTCTCCAGTCTTGAATCTCCAATTGCCTATCTGCCATTTTGAATTGGATGTCCCAATCTTAAACTCAACATGTCTAAAACAGAACTCATCTTGCCCCCCAAATGTGCCCTTCTCTTCCAAAATTCCCTGTTCGTGTTGAGGGCACTGCCATCCTCTTGGTCATCCAGGTTCACAACTTAGACATCACCTTTGACTCTTTACTCTCTTTCACTTCCTGTTTTCAGCACATTGAGAGGGCCTGCTGACTCTACCTCTGTTAACATTTCTTGTGTAAAGCTGTCTTCTCTTCTGGGATACTGACACCACCTTCTCTAGACCATTAAAAGTCTTCTGGTTGGTCCCTCTGCCTTGTTTCTTTCCACTCCAATCCACCCTTCACCCAGCTGCTTAAATTGTCTTCCTAAAGCACAGATTTGACCTTGTTACTCCCTTACTCAATAAATTCCAGTGGTTCCCCAATAATTCCAGGATTGGATAGAAAATCCTGCTATTGGGCATTGAAAGCCCATCACAACCTGGGTCCTTCCTGTGTTTCCAACCTTTTTATACCTTACTTCTTGCCACATATTCTTTGATCCTGTGACCCTAGCCTTCTTACTCTTCCTGGCAGGTAGGTGCTATTATTATCACCCCATCTTACAGTTAAGGAAACTGAGGCAAGCGCAGTTAAGTGACTTGCCTAAGGTAACACGGCTAGTAAATATCTGAGGATGTATTGGAACTCAGGTCTTCCCGATTCCAGGACCAGTGCTCCATCTGCTGAATATCTATTAGAGCAAAAAGTCTTAACTATTTTCTGGAGGGGGTCACAGACCCCAATGGAAGACTGGTGAAGCTTGTGGATCTCTTTTTAGGTCTATTAAATAAAATACATAGGATTACAAATGAAACAGATTACATAGAAATAGAGTTATTAAAATATTTTAAGAACAAGTTCATGGACCCCAGGTTAATCGTTTGCCATAGAGGGGTTGTGATCTAATCTATGGAGGGATAACCCCCATTTACAAAATGACAGATCTTTAATCATAATCAAAATGTTGTGGGGGTATTTGACCTGGAAATATGATTTCATTTCTGTAAGCGACTACTGGATTGGAAATTCTTTCCACTAGATCAGAGAAACAACTTGTAAACAATTTTCAGCCTTAGAGAATTGGGATGAGGGTGGAGAGGGCACCAAGAGATAAGTGTTAATTCTAACTCATGGGGGCATATCTAGTCTGTGTCAAAGGCAGTATTTGCACTCAGGTCTTCTTGACTCCAAATCTGGCCATCTATTCACCAGTCCTTTAGTCAAAGTATTGTTTCTTTTTCAGATGAGGAAACTAACCCCCAGGGAAGGGATGTTACTAGGCCAAGGCCACACATCCAGGCAGTTACTTGGCAGAGGCTTCTGGCTACAAGAACATACTCTTTCCAAATAGGTAAAGAGCTTGATTTAAATGAAGGCTGTTCAAAAACAACTATAGATTAAAGTCTTGAAAATGAACCTCTAAATTAAAATGCTAGTAATTACTTAAAATAACAGAAGCAGAGATTATAGGTATTATATACAGTTAAAGACAATTTCCTTTTAGAATAGAAGAATGAACAGAGGATGCTTTAAAAGGCAGGACACTATAGACCTGACTGGGAGTTAGAGGACTGGATTTAAATCCTGGATCTTTTTCTCGCTACTTTCATAACTTTGGGGCTAGTGACTCCCCCTTTCTGGGCATCAGTTTCCTTTCCTGTAGAATTCAATTCAATTCTGCTTCGTTGAATGTGCTAGTCACTGTTGGGCACTGGGGATGCAGAGACAAAAATGAAAACAATGCCTTCCTTTAAAGAGATTATTTTCTACTTCAAGGGTAGAGGGGAAGGGAATAGTGGGTTCAGCAAATACAGATTATACACACAAAGTAAATACAAGTCAATTTTTTTGAGAGAGTGAGTACTTACGGTGGGGAGGATCCATATAAACCTTAGAGGCATGTGGGAGTCACTGAACAATTTTTGGTAGAAGAATAATTTGGTTAGTCCTGTGCTTTTATTGATTTGGAGGAGGATTTTTTAATTGATTTGTGTGGAGCACTGATAGGAGAGAAGACTGGAGGCTGAAATACCTATCTGGAGACAATTGCAATAGTCTGGGCAAAAAGTGGTGAGGACTTGAATTAGGTGGTGCCTCTCTGAATGGAAAATAGGAGAGGTAGGGAGGGTGAGGATGTGGAGATGGAATGAATGAGGCTTGGTAACTAATTAGACCTGGGGAGTATTGAGGAAGAGAGGTGAGGGAAGATAGGACGATGACTGATGTGATTGTGTGTGACCAGGATGATAAATCTGGATGCAATAAATATCAAAGGAGAAAAAGGTTGCTGAGTGATGGGAGCAGGGAAAAAGGAGGAAACAGCAATGAGCAGCATGGAATATGCCTATTCTCCCTTCTAGCTCAATATGCGGGGAAATCTGAGAGAAAGTCCAGAGACACACTGTTTTCATGGGGCAGCTGGGTTTTCTGGGATTGCAAGATGAAGGAAGTCTGAGAGGAACAGGTCTAATCTGAATGACAGTTTGTCAACAATGAGCAGCTTGTACTAGATGTCTAAAATTCCTTTCAGTTCTAATCCTATAATCAAAGGAGATGAAAAAATGCAATTTAATTTAGCAGTTTTCAGGCTGTATTTAGTAAAAACATAGGCTTTATTTGGAACCAATTTTACCTATTGGTCCAATGTACATGATCACTTTAAGTGTTCTAAAAAACACTAATCTCTCTCTTTCTCCCCTTTCAGTGATTAAATAGGAATTCTTTACCCTCCCCTCCTTTGAGGTTCTTGCTATTCAAATTTCAAATTCAATCCAGATCCTGGTGTCTATGTTTGCTGCAGTCTCCCCTCTCTACTCCAACTCCTGCCCTCATTCTAGAAGATTTCAACATACATACTGATGTGACTTCAAATATCTTAACTTCCCAGTTCCTTAATTTACTTAATGCCTTCTCAGTTACATACAGATGCTAACGATTCTTTTGATGTTGCCATCACCCTACAAATGTTTTTTCATGTTCAAGAACTCCAAAATTCCTTATTCCAGTCATAACTTTTCATTCCGTTTCTGTCTATGCCTCAAAATTCCTTAACCCATTCTTCTACTCCTCCCATAATCTTCAATCTTTCCACTTTTCTGTTCCTTCTCAAGCCATCACCTGACTAACCTTTCTTCCCTTCCCAGTTTGACTCCTTGATGAATAATTCAATTTTATACTATCTTCTCCCAAATCTCTTGTTCCCTGTCCTATTGCCAATCACAATTTGCTAAACCTCAATCCTGGATCATACTCATCAATCGGCCTCCTTTGGTCCTATTCATGTACTGCTGAAAGGAACTGGAGGAATTCCATAAAATTATGCTGACAGGGATTGCTACAAATTTGCTATCTGATCTCAACTGGGCTCTTGCTGCAATAAGGCAATGCTTGTACTCCTCACTAATTCTTTATCTCACTCACCACAGCAGCCGTTCCAAAACTTCCCTTCTTCCCTTTAGTCTCCCACACTCTCAAACTCACCTCATATTTCTATCGGAAAGAGTGGTCTTTCACCGAGTTCCTTTTTCTCTGCACCTCCTATCTCTCTGGTATCATCCCTCACTATCTCCTCTTTCATTTCAGTCTCTGATGAAAAGATGACCTTTCTCTCTGTCAAAGTCAAATCCCTGATGTGCATTCTTGATCCAATCCAAGCCCTTCTTGAGCAGTTTGTCTGAACAATTATCCCTATTCTCTTTCATCTCTATTGGTTCTTTCTCTGCTGCCTACAAGCATGTCCAAGTCTCCCCTATCCTTAAAAAAGGCAGAAAAACAAACAAGACCTCACTAGGTCCAACCCCATCCAATAGTTATTCTCCTTTCTCTCTCCTCTCCTAAATTTGATGATTGACCACATTTTTTTCTAGGATTCTCTCTTCTCTGGTTTTCATATTGCTCTCTTGGTACTTTCTCATCTCTTGCTATTTCTCCATTCATATATCCACTACGGTTTCATGCCCACTCTTCTCCTCACTCCGGTCTTGTCCTGGGTCCTCTTTTCTCCCTCTCCCACCTCATGTTCTTATCAGCTCCCACAGGTTCAACTATCATCTCTATGAGGATGTGTCTCACACTGATACATCCAGCAGTGGTTTCTCTCCTTAGTTGCCATCCCACATTATCAACTGCATATTGGACATTTTGAACTGGATATTCCACAGACATCTTAAACACACAGAGCTTATCTTTTCCACCTAATCTACCACACTTTTGTACTTCCCATTATTGTCTAGGGTACCCCAGATTTGCAACCTTAGTATTGCCCTCAATTCTCACCTCACATAGTTGTCAAATGCTCATCACATCTTACCTGCGCAGTTTCAAAAATTTACAGGATCCTCCTGTTCCGTTTCTCCCTGCTCCAATCTACCCTCCACAAACCTGCTATTGATTTTCCTAAAGTGTAGGTGTGACCATATTAACTCTCTACAGGTTCAAATTGAAGGCCCTTCTACATGCCTTTGTCATATAAAGCTTTTCACAACCTGTCCCCTTCTAATCTTTATATTGTTCTTTTATATAAAATTCTCTTCCTGAACACTGTGGTACAGACATACTGCCCTGTTTGCTCTCCTCATGTCACACTCCAGCCCTTCTTACCATATCTTATGCTAGCTGACCTCCACAGAATGCTGTCTCTTTAGAATTCTTGGGGCTTCCTTCACAGCTCAGCTCATCACCTCCTGGGAGAGCCTTTTTGGGGGTCCTCCCATCTGCAAGTGTTCTTCCCTCCAAGGTAACCTTATATTATTTGGATTACCTGTTTCTTCTCAGTAAAATATAAACTTTTTGAAGGAAGGGATTGTCTTACTTTTTCTTTGTATCCTTAGTAGTGTAGTGCAGTGCTTGGCACATAGAAAATCAAAGCAAAGGTCTATTGGTTAGTGAGGTCTAGAGAGGTTAAACAATTTCAGTACCTTTCCCATTATTACATCAAGCTGTTTTCTTCTGGTGATTCTGAGGACACTTCTACCAAGGAATTTTGAACTACTTATAGTTTTTGAGGCCACTCTTTGCCCTAGTAAGGGAACTGGACTGGCACTTAGGCAACCTGGGTTCTTGTCCAAACTTTATGACTACTTTGGTGGTTGTTAGAAGTGAGCCAGTCTAACAAGTTCCTAACAGGGAGAAACACGCTCACCTTAAATAAAGAACAATACCTGTTGTGAAATCAGGAAAGCTTTTATTAATCTTTACATCCATTCCCTTTGAATGGATGGGTGGCCTCCCCAGTAAGGTTACAGGAAGACTACAACACGTGCAGGGAAGATGGGGCTTCTTATACTGTTTTCTGAACTTTGGATCTCCTGCGACACCAGTCCCCTGGCCATGTGACTCCATGTTCTTCTCTCTGATAGGCCCTTCCTCACACAGCTCTTTGGGCCTGCACATTAGTTTCTGACCTCTAACCTGTCCATGCTAGGTCACAACCCTTATCACCTAGGAATGTGGACAACAGGACTTTCTTACTTCCCACAGTGGTGACTTTGGGTAGGTCACTTTTCTTCTCTTGGCCAATTTCCTCCCATTAAAACGGGGGTAGGTGGATTAGCTCTTTCCAGCTCTAATATTTTATGTTGATGCCTATTTTGGGGTGTTTTTCAAAGAAAAGTAATTTTTAAAAAAGTGAATCTTGTTGTTTTATGCAGAAAATCAGAAAAAGCTTTGATAGTTTGACTCCTTAATATGTGTCCAAAGTAGGGGGAAGAAGACACCAAAGTACTTTAAGAAAGTGTAATAAGTGAAATAGTAGACTGGAAGAGCAACAGCCAGCAGTGACAAATTAAGATGACCTTCAAAGGAGTGCTGTCAAAGCAGTCACCTTGAGCAGCCTTATTCCCATCAAGTCATTGTTTAGAACATTTTTGTAATTTTCTTGGACTCAAATCCTGAGTCTTATCACATTCTTATGAATATCCTCAGTGTGTGTGTGTGGGACATTTTTGACCTTTCAAAGGTAGATTTAATTTTCTGAAATGATCAAGTCATTCAGTCTGGAGGATTTTCATATTGAGGACCTCAAAAAACTCATTAAAACAATGTGATTAGCTTTGCTATTTCTATTTACTACCTGTGTGACTTTAGGTAAGTCACTTAGCCACACTGAGCCTCAGTTTCCTCATCTTTAAACCAAAGCGGGGCTAGACTAGATGACTCCTAAATTTATGATCCTTTGATTTTCTTGTGTGACTCCAAGTGTGCCTCTGGGCAATTCCTAAAAGAGTTTTGAATATTTCTGCAAGCATATGCAGCATTCAGAGGAAATGCTTTCCAGGATGATACTCATTTGGAAGACAGTTTTTTAGAAGCATACATTTTTGTATATTGATTTAAAAATTAGCCTCATTAGTTACGGGGTCTAAGCTTTTAAAATTTTTGGTTTTAAAGTCACATATGTCATACCCCAAGGGCAGGGTTACTTTGAATTCCAGCATCGAATGCACACAACAAATGCTTCTCATAGCATTGTTGAATGGCTATTTTGAGGGTAATTAGGTTTCTCAAAGGACACTTCCAAGAATCTGTCTTTTTCAACTTTCTTCCTCAGACTTACATAACACCTTTTTTTTTTTTTTGCTTTCCTTTACTGCACTTATCCCAAAATACTGCATTTTAAAGATCTTTAAATTTGTGTCTTATTCCTCTCCCCAGTGGAACATAAACGTTTCATGGGAGCAGGGTCCTTTTCTTATCTGAAACTTTTATCTTCCCAACACCTATCACTGTGCTCTATGAAAAGTAGGCACTAAACACTTGTTGAATCAGCTCTAAATCTGTAATGGTCTAAGAATGAATGTCTTGTGACATTTGGAGTAGAGGACATTTTTGTGATCAGGACAAATGACCACTAGATGCCACTGTTGCTTTTAAATAAACAACTTAAAATACACAGCAAGCTCCTTCAGGATCACCCAGTGTTATCAGATAAATGCATCATTTTACAGTGAAGAAACTGAAGAATGTCAGATCTTTGTACAATTACTAAAAAATCACTGGAGAAGTAACATAAGAGGTTCAAATGTTGCAAACAAAAAGGAACAGACCATTGTTTTCACTACACAGTTTATTATGAAAGCAAATGAAACATAGAACAATACATATGACTAATGGTGGCAAAAGCAATATGGAAGCTTAAGGCAAGTCTTTAATAGAGATGAGTTCAAGAAAGATGATGCAACTTTCATTTAAATAGAGATTATGAAAAATATAAAATTGCATCAATAACTTAAAAAGGGGTACCACTTTAAAAAGTCTGCACTATTGGAAGACAAGGGCTCATGATCTTAATGCCAGCATTAAGATATATAGTAAGCAACACAGTGCTAAATGATGATAGGAGAAATTCAATATTTACAGAAAGATAGTGATGTTAACGTGATTGAATCTACTTTTATATAGTGATATGCCAAAACCCCTTTGCTCTAAGTGCTACGGAAAAATCATTAGACTATCCCAATCAAAATACGAGTGCAGAAGTAAAATCAACAGGAATTTTTACAGTGGAGGCCTTAACATATTAAGAACTCCTCAAAAGGTGATTTCCTTAAGGGCTATATGAGCAGTGTTACGTGTGTGTGTGTGTGTGTGTGTGTGTGTGTAAACATGGGAATTAGACAATATCAAATACTAAAACCAAGGTGAGAATAATGCATTCAAAACACTTATAGAAAAGATCAACATGATCTTTGTTCATGTATTAATATTTATGACCCTTTGAACACACTGCTTATCATGCATGACTTCAAATATATACCAAACAATTTTATTTTGAGATACAGGATATTATCTGTTCTATCTATAGCCATACCGAACATTAATTCTTTCCTCACAATCAAGTACATTATACACAATTATCTCAGTGAGACTTTAGCTCATTTACTGAACTGGACAGAAAACTGTTGATTTTTTTCCCCTTTGAACCCATAACATAATTAGTTACTTTATTATAACTAAATACATTTTTGTGAATTCATAAACGTGATGACAATATGGCTGTGAAAAATATCAGGAAATTGGTGCCAAGTGACAACACTTTTTCCAGTTTTGTTTCAAACAAAGGATGATGATATCATTTTGGTAAGAAGCCTATTTTAAAAAAATATTCTTACACAAATTTATCTCGTACAATTTCTACTATGAATCTTGTTGGAAGATGCCATTAAGATTAACCATTCCTTTCTCCCCTTAGAATAGTTCATAGAAGACAAAGGACTGCTCGTATGCACAGGATTAACATTTCCTGCACAAGCCTGTCCTTTCACCATCTGGATTTTTTTTTCAGAAACAACAAAAAAGGCACATAATAGAAAATACAGATAAAGTAGATATGTGAAACATGCTTTTTTAATACAATGATCACCCTTGTAGCTGCTTCCTCACTGTCTCCAGTCTGCTGCTGTCTATGAAGACGTTACAGTATCCCTTTTTTGAATAACTTTTAAAAATCCCTGAATAAAACAGAAGCCAACCTGTGACTTCTTATGAGCTTTAGTAGAATATTTTAAAGAAATAAACCACAACTTAAACTCATTCAATACAGAAAAAAATCTAAAAACAGGTCTGGGACAGAATATAGAGAAATATCAAATTTTAAAAACATTTAGGAAAGGAGGAAGGGAAACCAATTGTTAGCATTTAAAAGGATACTGTAACTTTAACAACTGGAAACATGTTAGAAAGTTGTGGTAGACAGCTCTGTGCTACTAGATTTAGCTTGTAAATATTGTAAAAATAATGTGAAAAACATCATCTTACTGATATTTTAGACTTGGAAAAGAAAAAATGGCAAAAAACTTAAGAATGCATACCTAATATGAAGCAATATAACAAAATTTCTAAAAGTCCATACAAAAAATTAAAATTGTGTAGAAAAAACTCATCTGTAATTTCTTGACCTATTTTTATAATGACATTAACTCCTTAATTAGAATTGAGAGGAGAAAATAGTTTTACAACTGGACAAATTTTACTTTTACTAAAGCAATAACAAAAAAATAAGCTTGCATAGTAAAACAAACTTTCAAACTATCACTAGCGACATGCCTAAAAGGAGAAATGCAGATATTGTAACATGAACATAGTGCAAACTATGGCAGTTCATGATGCCTGTGACTGCTTAGGTCAGGAAACAGACCATAGTATATCCAGTTATCACAGTTTCTGGTCTTTTATTCAATTATCTCTGCTAAGTTGAAGCAATATATATGTCAAGATGGATGGGAACACCTGTTGTTGCTGCTAATTAGCGTAGTTTGAGATCGTCACCACTACCTAAATTGGAACCAGGGCTAGGGTCTTGTTGTCTTCTTGCCTGCAATGAGAAAATATAAATTTGGGTCAAAACAGAACATAATCTGAAAATAAGAACTCTGTATACTTAAACTATGAAGCACAGCACTAGAAGAAATTTCATAGCTAAAAAACATGAACAAACCTTTCAACATAAAACAAAATTCAGGTAGGAAAGTAAAACTTTAGCAAAATATTATTTTATGATTTTTGAGTTTCAGTAGACTACTGTTACTTGTGGAATATGTTACCACTAAAATACAAGGGAAATAAACAAATTTCTTTCCTTACAAAACTCAGTTAACATAAAAATGTACCATGAGTACAGGATCAAATAAATTTAGTTTATGAGATGGTTTAATAGATAGTTATATGGTTAAGAAACGAGGCACCTCATGTCTACTGAAAAAGGGCTTACAGAATTCTATCTCCTTGAAGTCAGTCTTGGTTTTAACTAGAGGTAACGTGAGGACAACAATAACATAGGAAAGCAGTAGCAAGTGTGGTTCAACAGAAGCCAGTGAAAAATCTGGAGTGTGGCAGCCTGGCCCTGGCATTTGCCAGTTGATGTCCATGGACGGGCAGCTCATTTAACTTCAGTTTGTTTCTCATCTATAAAACAGGTTACTAGTCCTTATACTATCTACTCTTTACCTTATAGAAGTGTTGTAAACAAAGTATTTTGTAAATCTTAAGTCCTTAAAATGTAAATGAGTTTATTAATAATAAAAACAAATATCTGTAAGTGAACCAGCACTAACTCTACCTACCTGATATATATACTGTCTACTATACTACAAGCTATTCCTCATGCCTGATGTGTTACCTCCTCCTCTCTGCCCCTCAGAATCCTTAATTCAATTTAGGGGCTACCTCTTACACTAAATCACCGAATGCACTCTCTTCAGTTTTCCTTGTCCTATGCATGTTTGGGTAGATAGCCATTTTGCTGGTATAAAAAAGAAGCTAGCATTTAGGTAGCACTTTCCCAATATTATCTCCTTTTATCCTTACAACAGCCTCTGGAAGTAGCTGCTATAATTATCTCCATTTTACAGACAAGGAAAAGGAGGCACAGAGAAGTTAAGTGATTTGCTCGACGTCACAGTCAAAGATTATCTGAGGGAAGATGCGCACTTAGGTCCAGCAATATCCATTGTGCCCGTTACTGCCTAGTTGAATATAAACTCTTTGAGGAAGTGGGAATGTTTCCTTTTTGTTTTTAGTATCTACAGTCTCTTTTAGAAAGTAAGCACTTATAGATATTTAACTGACTCAGATTGATAAAAACAGATGCGGGAACCTGGGCCCATAGAGGAAACAGCCCTTACTAGCAAAAATGGATTGAGAACTCTGGCCTACTTCCCAGCCCAGTGACTGTTCCTTACACTTCTATCCCATTCTCTCCATCTTCAAATCATGACATATCCTTATAAAACAGAATGATGCCATGGAAAGACCCCTAACTTTGGAGTCTGGGGTCCTCGACTTTGCTATATGCTGAGTGTGGGCTCAGGGAGGGCATCGGAGGTCACTGGGGCTCACTCTCCTCAACTAGAAGATGTTTATGGTTCCTTCTTTCCTAAATCCCAGAATATGGCAGGATTTGGCATTAGAGAGGATAAGTTAGACGCAGGTATCTCTTAGCATGATATGATACTCTAATAAGTGACATTCCAATTATGTATTTTGTAATATGTCAACAGGCTAGTCATTTGAGAAATCACACAAAAGCTTTCAGCATGATTTCAGGCTAAGTAACCCTGGTCTCTTTGCTGTTCTTTCTATAAGACAATTCATTTCCTGGATTCTGTTCATCTCACTGGCTGGCCCCCAATCCTGGAACTTTCTTCCTCTTCACCTCTAGCTACCTTTATCTTATCTGGCTTCCTTCATATTCTAGCTAAAATCTCACCGTCTACAGAAATCCCCCTAAATGCTAGTGCCTTTCTGTTGATTTAGCTCCAGTTTAGCCCGAATTGATCTTGTTTGCACATGGTTGTTTGGATGTCATCCCTCCCACTAGACTACACACTCCTCAAGACTCTCTTTTCCTTTTTTCTGTAACTCCAGTGCTTAGCATGTAACAGGTTCTTAAAAATGTTTACTGACTGACTAGGTCTCTTGGGCTTCCCTGCCTCTTGGTGGCTGCTGTTGTTAGTGGTAGCAGGGCTGGGGAAGAGGCACTTATCCACAAGGGTTGCTCCCTTTAATGATGGCTTCCTGGGAGAGATTGGAGGCAGGACTGGTGGTCAAGGGGGCACTGCTATTCCTTATCTCCACTGAGTTCTGAGGAGAGATGGTAAACGGTGGTTTGCTCCATTTCTCCCTCAGGCTGTCTTGCTGTTTCAGAGAGGCTGGATGTCATGCTGCTGTGGTATATTACCAACAATGATTTGCATGTGAGAAGTGACATGAAAGATACATCATTTATGTCTGACTGCATGATGTGGGTCAATGCGTAGCAGGAGTGGGGTCACAACATACAGACAATTCAAGTGCTGCGCTGAGATCCAGGAGGAAGACTTTTAGTATTTTGAGTAGATCCCCTTTCTGTAGAGGATTTAGACAAAGAGGTGGACAAGAACTGCATGGGATAAGAGAAGCCAAGATGTGCACCTATAAAGTCACAGCTGAAGCTGATAAAATCATGGCTCCACCCAAGCATAGTGCTGTGGTGTGAAGAGCCTTGGCTAAGAATGAAAAGACCTGGGCTTGAGCCTCAGCTCTGCCATCTGCTCCCTGGCTGATTGTGGACCAGCTCCCACCTCAGCATCACACTTGTGGTCACTGCATTAGATTCAAGGACGTGATTTTTAGACAGATATGGTACATAAAGGCATACTATTAGTAAAAGCCTTCAAATTTGTTAGATATCATGAAGCTGTTGTTCAAAAAAAAAATCCATGTCTAGTGCTCATACAAATACATAATGCAACAAAGATTGAAAGAGAAAAAAAACTGAAAGCTGAAAGTTTAAAGGAGAAATATTTTAAAAATTTCCTTACTTTGGTAAGAAAAATTCAATTTGTTTCTTTGACTTGTTCAATGGTCTGAAAACTCTTTATATAACCATAAAACCAGCTCACTTTCTAATCTAAAATATTAAATATACAATATGAAATGAAGTTATAACTCACCTCTCTGGACCACAGTTTCCTCTTCTGTAAAATGAGGGATTTGGACTAGGTGTTCTCTATGGTGTGTCCCTTCCAGTTCCAGCATTCTAGGGCTCTGACTCTCTAAGCAGAAGGGATAAGGAAAGGGGACTGGACCTGTGATTTCATCAGTACAGGGAACTCCCAGGTGAAACAGCTTCTACTAATACAAGTCAGCATCTTCTTTGCAACTCAGCAGTATTAAAAGGTTTGCTTAGAGCACTGAAGGGTTAAGTTACTTGCCTGGAGTTACCCAGATAGGGCCAGGACTTAAACCCAGGTCTTCCTGACTTTGAGGCTGGCTTTCTATGCACTATGCCTTGCACCTCTAAGTTAGGATTTCAGGGCCTCCATGAATTTGTTTAAAAGCTTTTAAAAATAATTGTATTTCAGTTCAACTGGTTTCCTTTGTATTCTATGTATTGAAAACCATTATTCCGATAAAGGGTGCATAGATGTCATCAGAAAGCCAAAGGTGTGCCAAAAAAGGTTAAGAACTACTGTTTTAAGTAAAAGACTATATATACGTTATTCTGAAAAGGAAGAAAAAGGTTGTCTTCCTCTTGACTCCCTTTTCTTCTCATTCTCTGCTATTTCTCCTTTTTGAGTCTCGGGCAAATCATCTTCTCTTTGTTTTAAAAATGTAGATTATATACATAATTTATCTCACAGTAATACCACAGAAATTAATAAGGCATTATATACAGAATAACACTGGTGCCTTAGATATTAAATTAAGATGTTCATTTTAGGGAAATATATGACAACATTTTAGTTTTAGTTTTTAAAAAAAATTCTGAACTTCACACCACACTAAATAAAAATGACATTTCCACAGAGTCTGTCCATGATGCCTGCAGGTGTTTTTTTATGTTATCTCACTTGATCTTCACAACAACCCTGGGCCTAGGTGCAAACATTTCCCCCATTTTATAGATAAGGAAACTGTAGCTGATAAAGGTTAAGTAACTTACCCAAGGTCACAAAGCTGGTAAGTGTCTGAGGTAGGATTTAAACTTAGGTCTTCTTAACTCCAAGGCCAACATCTTATACATATATGAAGGTGTGTGTGTGTGTGTGTGTGTGTGTGTGTGTGTGTGTGTATGTACATTGCCTCATGACACTTCAAATCTCTTTTTATTATATATAGCTTGCTTTCCCTTTAAATATATACTAAAATTTACATGAAACTTTCAAACTTCTCTTATCTGTGATTCTTTCTGTGCATTAAAAAAATGCTTTGATGACCCTCTTTTCTTTTCCTTTTTTTGGCTACTCTATTCCTATATCCCCCTTCCCTCTCTTGCCCTTTTTTCCCCAACTGGAAAAAAAAACCAAACCCCTGTAACAAATATACAATTAGGCAAAACAAATTCCTGTATTGGGTATGTCCAAAGGTATCTGTCTCACTGTGTATTAGTAATGGTCCACCACCAACTCTGTGAGGAGGCGGACAGCATGCTTAATTACCACACCTTTGGAATTTTGGTTGGACATAGGACTGGTTTGAGTTCTTAAGTCCTTTAAAGCTTTTTTTTCCTTTATAACACATTTTAAAAGGAAGGTGCCTACTTGCCTCACCTAACAGTGTTAACTATTCTTCCAATTCAAAGTATTAGATGAAATAACATTATATATGGGTAAGTTAACTCCTTATTTAGACCCATCTGATTTTTGCTTTAGGTGATCAAATGAACAATGTTACAGAGGCATTCTGTGATGCTAATAGAGTCTGCTTGTAATAGATTAATGATGCTCTTGTAAAATGAGACAAACATCCTATTTTAAAGGTGAAGTTATGCAGGTGACCCTGGGTTCTCTAAAACTATGCTGAAAGACTACTAAATTAGTTAGTCAACAAACATGTATTAAACACTATTATGTGGCAGGTACTGTACTAGGTATTGGGGCTACAAAAAAATGCAAGAAGACAGTTTCTGCTCTCAAGTAGCTTAGAGTCTAATAGAGAAGAAGATGTACCACCAATTATGTACAAACAAGGTACATAAGGATAAATAATTAAGACTGAAGACACTAGAATAAGGGGAGGTGTGTAGGAAAAGTAGTCTTTAGAGAGTGGGATTTTAGCTAGGATTTGAGGGAGGCCAAGAGGCAGGGATGAAAAGTGGAAAACATTCCAGACATGGGGATCAGCCAGTGAAAATGCTTAGAGTTGGGAGATGGAATGTCTTGTTTGAGAAACAGTCAGGAGGCCAGTGTCATTAGATGAAAAAGTACAGGGAGAAGGTTTATAAAGTGTGAGAAAACTGGCAGTGGGGGGTGGAAAGGTTATGAAGAGCTGTGAATACCAGAGGAATATACAGAGAGAACCACTGGAGTTTACTGAGTGGTGGTGGTGATATGGTTAGACTTATGTTTTAAGAAGACCATTTTGACAGATGGAAGGTAGATTGGGTACAGACTTGGGGAAGGTAGAACAACCAAAACAGTAACTGTCCATGTGTAAGGTGATGTTGGTCTGCACCAGGATGGTGGCAGAAGGGGGTATATACTAGAGATGTTACAAAGATAAAATTGACTAGTCTTGACAACAGACTGGATATGGTGAGGGGGGAGTGGAGGGGAAGGGGAGAGAAGGTGAGGGAGGGAGGGACAGAGGAGAGATATTGAGGATGATAATTATGTGTGGAGCCTGGGTGACTGGGAGGATGTTGGTACCTTCAACCGTAATAGGGAAGGTAGGAAGAGGAACGGAAAGATAATGAATTCAGTTTTGAACATGCTGAATTTAAGAAGTCCAGTATATGTCCAATAGGCAGTTGGAGATCTAAGAGTGAAGGTCAACAGAGATTACAACTCCATAAGTAGAAATGAGAATCATCAGCACAAAGAAATAGTACAGAAGAAAAGAACCCAGGACAGATTCCTAGAAGATACCCAGGGTTACAGGGTGTGACTAGATGATGATCTAGCAAAGGAGAATGAGTAAGTGGCCAGATAGGTGAGAGGAGAACCAGGGAGTAATGCAGGGATGTACTGGAGCTAGTTCTAACCAGCTTGGAGAAATAGTTAATTTTTAGTGTGAGCATTTCTACCTCAGAAATCAGCAAATGCTACAATCATCGTTTGATTTGTTGTTTTGTTGGTAAGAAAGTAATGAAAATGTAAAGTAAACATAAAAGTATATGTGCATACAGCCTCCCCGCCCCCCAACCAGGGTTGTTAAACACTTATCAGCATACTTTTGTAATGCTCTATAAATACTGCTTGAGCTCAGGAGTGAAGTCGAAGGGTCTAGAATGAAGCTCTCGCAAGACTGGCCTGGTGACTGCAGGGTGCTAATAGTAAAAGTGATAATAATCACTGGCATTTGTGCTTGATCCAATCTGAGCCTCACAACACCCCTTGAACAATGTCAAGAAAACCTCGAGAGGAGAGTGACTGACAATGTCAAAAGCTGTAGAGTGTTAAGAAGGATGAAGACTGAGAAAAGGACATTCAATGTGGCCGAGCTCATTGGTGACTTTGGAGTGAGCAGCTCTGGCTGAAAGAGAAGGTGAGAAGCCAGATTGAAGAGCTAAGAAGAGAGTGAAAAAGGAAATGGAGACTCCTACAGGAGAGGGCCTTCTCAGAGTTTAGTCACAAAATGGAGGAAGGACCGATGTGTTTATTGCTTAGTGAGCATATTTTCTTTTCATGCTATTGTTTTTTGCTTCTCTTCTAGGCTGTCTTTCATTTCTGTGTATTGGCATTCCCAATCTTGTTTTCTCTTTTGTTTCTTTGGTGAGACTGCCTTGCAGTTTTTCCATTCTGCTCAGTATTTTTGCTGCGCAAGATATAAATTCTGCTCTTGTAATTCTAATTTTTCTTTTAAACCACTCAAGAACAGGATGTTGTGGTTCCATGTTCTCCTCACATTCCACGGGATCATCCCCCCACTTCCAATTGTTGGATCGTTTCCCTTCATTTCACAGTATTTGTTCATAGATGCCTGAGCTCACTTCTTAGATCTGGAGGCCATCTTTTTCCTGTTGTTCCTGTTTATGTTCAAGGTCTTAGAGGTCTCTTTTTCCTGAAATCTTTGGTATTTTTAGTGTCTCCGTCTCTTCCTTCTTGCTCATGTCCTGAGACTCTCCCCTCTTGACTGTGATTTCCTTGTTGATTGTATTTCAAAGTTATCTCAGTCTCCTCCCACACTGGATAATTCACAGTTCACCATCCCAGGTCTCTGTACCAAATGATTTTTTGGGTGGTCAGAACTAGCTCTGGCTAGATACTATGTTCTTTCTTTCAAGCTTGGTGAGTGCACAGCTCCCCAAAAACTCAGAGTCCTGTTCTGATAACCTACCACACTCCCTCTGTTCTTTCCTTCTCTGGCCCTGCACTAGTAGTTCAGAGCCTGCTTTCCTCAGTTCCAGAAGTTTAGGGCTCTGCAGCACTGGTGTTTGTGGGCTGCAGGCCTGGCAGACTTTTACTCCTGAGGGGCTGTTGCCAAGCTGGTTGTTAAGGCCTGGAACATATGTCCACAGCCTGGAGCTAGGGTCTCAATAGCACTGAAAAGAGGGGGGAGGAATGGAGTGCAGTGCTCAGTTTGATGCAAGTTTGTTGTGTCCTTGAATCTGCTAGTATAGCTTCATTGCCAGTAGCAGGGGAGGTGGGGGTGGGTACTGAGTAAGCTCATGAACCTATTTTTGGATTCTGGGTGTCCTACACCATGGAAACAGGTAAAATTGCTTTATCTTAGGTACATAATTTCTGTTTTGAAAAGGACTGAGAAGTCATGTAAACCCGAAGTCCAGCATTTGAGCTCTGAAGGGAATTAGGGAAATTAGGAGGTATGAGTGAGGAGGGAACTTATTCTAGGCATGAAGGATAGCCTAGGCAAAGGCATGGAGATGGGAGATGAAGTGTATGAAAAACAGTAAAAAGGTCAGTTTGGCTGAACTGTACAGTGTATGAAGGGGAGTAATGTATAACAAGACTGGAAAATTAGGTTGGAGCCAGGATGTGAAGAGTTTTAAATGTCAGGAGTTTGTACTTGATTTTAGAGGAAGTCACTGGAGTTTACTGAGCTGGGGTGTGTCATGGATAATTTCAGGAATATCACTTTTGGTAGCTATGGGGTGGATGGATTTAAAGACGACAGAAATTTGAGGCAGGGGGGCCAATTAGGATGCTATCATAATAGACTAAGTGGTAAGGCAGTGACTAACTGAGAGAAGGGGACAGATATGAAATTGGAGAGGTAAAATTGCCAAGATTTTGTAATTTCAGAAGGAATTTTTAATTTTTCTTAGAGAACATGTCTGAACATAATTTAGTACTCACTGCCTGATTATAGGTTACTGTTCTAGGTATGATAAAGTTTAAGACAAAAATGGCACATACATGAAAAGCTATAATATATCATAGATGTATTAGAAAAGTATAGAACAAAGTGGTTTTGTGAGGACAAAGGGCAAGAAGGTCACCAACTGGAGTGCAGGGTATGCTTCAAGCAAAAGGCTTCCTTCATCAGAGCTGGACTTCATGGAGGCAGGAGGGTATAGCTATGTTTGAGAGATAGTCCAATTTGGCTCAGGTGCAAAGGGAAGTATGAGATGGGGCTGGAAGAGTATGGTGGAAAGGGAAAAGAGAAGAGGAAGGAAATAAGGAGTTATATAGTTCCTACTGTGTGCCATGCACTGTGCTAAGTGCTTAAAAAAAAATTCCTAATCAATTATCTGATCCTCACATCAACCCAGAGAGGTAGGTATTACTATTATTATCTCTATTTTAAATTGAGGAAACTGAGGCAAACAAAGGTTAACTGACTTGCCTATGGTCACAGAGCTAGTAAGTGTTTGAAGCTGGATTCAAACTCAGGTCTTCCTGACTTGGGCCCAATGATCTATTCGCTGCACCATCTAACTGCCTAAGGAGGCAATAGGAAGCCAGTGAAGATTTCTAAACAGAGCAGTGATGTGATTAGGATCTGCTTAAGGAAGATTATTCACTAGTATTTAAGTTGGCTTGAAGGGGCAGAGAGAGTATGTAGATTGCTGGGAGGTGGCGTGGTAGACTTGAGATCAAAATGAGATAAGGTAGCTGCTGTGAGAGATGTGAAGAAAGAAAGAATGGAATAAAATGAATGAGGAGTTGAGGATGATACTGAGGTTGTGGACCTGGGAGACTGGAATGATACCGGTGCTTTGGAATGTAATAGGGAAAGGTCTGGGTTCTGTTTTGGACATATTGAATTTGAGATGCCAATGGTGTGTCCAATTTAAAACATGCAACTGGTGATGCAAGACTGAAGCTTTAAGGAGAGAAACTAGGCCTAATAGAACCATGAGGTACTAACCACAGTTAGTCTTACTTCTAAAGGCTTTGACAAGCTCTGTAAAAATTCAAAGTGACTAACACTCTTCCTATTCTTCAGTTACTTCAAAGAATCTAGGAGTAAGAAAGACCTTATGGGCCAGTGCAATCAACATCTGACCAATAATCTCCTATGAACACCCCTAACGTAAAGCTGTCGGTCTAAAAATAATAGCTAGCAGTTATATTGATCTTTAAGTATATTACCTCATTTGATCCTCACAAATTGTAATTATTATCTCCATTTTACAGATAAGGAATCTGAGGATGAGAGATTGTTTTACCCAAGGTCACATAGCTTAAAGAAGTGTCTAATCTGAGCTCAGGTCTTCTTGCTTCCAGGTTCAGTTCTCCATCCACTATGCCATCAAGCTTCCTTCTCTGCCTGAAGACTTTCACTGAGTGGGCATCAATACTGAAGCCTATTTTATTTTTGAAAAGTTCTAATTGGTAGGAAGATTTTTCCTTACACCAAACTGAAAGTTGAATCTCCAGTTATGAACAACTTCTTCTAGTACTGCTCCATAAGGTCAAAGTCAACTTACTGGATCAAGTTCTATTCCACCAAATCTCAGGGACACTCGATGATGTCAAATTTAACTCCTCGCATTAGAATCTTCAGCTCCTATTGTTTATTACTCTCTCTTCTGCTAGTCTTTCTCCTATGTCTTCTAGACTTGCTTTTCTCTGTGGTACCAAGTCTTCAGACTTGAGGAAAATGTACTTTCTCCTTCCTTTTTTAGTTTAAAGTCCTCTTGATTAGATTTGCAAGACTGCAGGTAATTATGTTTTAAACTTAATCTGTGCTGTAATTGCTTAACAGTAATCTCTATTTGGTACACACTGTCCCTTGTCAATAGCCTATATTTGACACCATGGTCCTCAGACAACATCTTCTAAGCCATCTTTTCATTTCCCACACTCATTTTTCTCTTCTGAATCCTCAACGTTTAATCAAAAATAGGGATGAAACTATTTTTACTCTGTGATTTATATTTCACTGACTTTTAGTCTGAATTACAGTTAAGATGGTAAGTTCATTAAGTCAAATTTGTTTTAATAGCAACAGTCAGTCTACTTTTATATGTGCCATAAGTGCTTAAGGCATACCTACTATTTATCAACAACATTCACCAATTTTGGGCGATAAAATTAGTCAAATCACATAGTTATTTCTATTTTTGCTATTTAAATGAGATCCAAATAAGTGAAAGAGTTTTGCTTTCCAAAACAAACTTTGCAAGGAAGTCATACTTGTCTTTCGTATGCCCTCAGAAGCATTATTTATCTCAGTCTTTAAATTTCTGCCATATGAAGTTTCTAAGTCTCAATAAAATTCAACATCAGCTTCCATCTTTGCAAACTCTGTTAGAATTCTTAGATCTAAACAATTTTAATATCAAGAAACTGTACATTTATAAAACTACCCAAATATTACAATGAACAGGCCAGCTGAAAACTATACTGTAATCATAGATCTAAAAATGCTATGGAATGCATATATCTCAGAAAGACAATTTCTGTTCTGTACAGAATCAATGCTGAATGTTGTATAAAACAGATCAATTTTGCACAATCAGGGAACACTAATATAAGCATTTTGTTTCAGTCAATGAAGGTTAGAAAGGGGCTGAGCACTGAAGAAATCTTGACTGAAAGGAATCAATACTAATTATATATTTATAACATCACTGCCAGCCCACCAGTAATACTTTGTGAGACGGTAAGGTTTCAGGCTTTTGTCCTACAAAGAGAATAATGTATTAAATGGGAAGATTGTGACTTCTTTTTTGACTTGTATAAGAATGCATGTTTCTGTTTTAGTGTTTGCTAAATGCATGGCGGGCTGGGCTATGCAGGATGGAAAGGATTATTTTACTGGGGTTGTTTTTGGCGACTAAAAATACTTTTAAACTTCTTTTCACATTGAGGCAATGAGACTGAGAGATGAAGACAAGAAGGGGCGGCCACAGTGGCTGAACGGAAACACCTCGGGGCAACATAAGATGAGGAACAAAGAGAAAGCAGAGAGATTCCATGTCAGTTTGCAAAAGGTACAAGGCACCTCACAGACAAACACTGACAAACTGCAGATTATTCAGGGGAAGGGGCCTAGAAACCATGTCATTTGAGCAACAGTTCAAAAAATGGAAGACAGTCAAGTGAAGTTACATTTTAGATGAGACATGACAGTTCTGTGTGTTCAAATATTTGAAGGTGTATCATATGAAAAGGAAGCAAAACTTGTCCTATGATGTGCAAAGGGCAGAATTAAGTCAAATAGGTAGGAATTACAAAGGAGGCAGAGTTTTTGCTCAATGTATGGAATGAATAACGTCCCAACAAATAATTGTCCTACGCTGAAACAGCTTCTTGGTTTTTTTTTAAGTTTCAGTCCGAGGCTAAATAAGAAAACCTGACAGAGACATCATAGAAGTACTTCCCATATGGATGGGAAGTTGAATTTAATGATCTTTAAGGTACCCTTCCAGCTTCTAAATTTTGTGACACTAAAGTATGATGTTCATAAGTTTATATTCCATCAGTCAGTCAGTCCTGTCTGTTAGTAGGGTAGGAGAGCATTATTCAGAAAATCTTTTGCTACTACCTATTCAGTCCACAATGACTGTTCCCTTATTCCTAACCCTTCTGATGCACACAACTTTTAATATAAAATAGATGTGGATAAGCCTGAAATGAGGATATAGTTTTGATTTTAATAGTTTATGCAGACAACTTAATAGAGTAATCTAGAAATGTTGGTTACTCCTTTTGGGCAGTAAGGTGGTACAGAAGAGGAATGCTATAATATCCCTGGTTGATTTAGAAACTATAAATAGTTTCTACTTCTGTCAACCTGAGAAAGGCTTGGATGACCAAAGACTAGGTGAATCTAAATTGCACCCTTCTCTGAGGCTATTCCTCTAATGGCCAAGGCTGAGTGGAGGAAGTAACTAGGGACAAAGGCCTCTGGATCAATGAAAATTAGCTGGCTAGTCTCCATTTTTATCAAGTTAAACTATTAACATTTTTAAAAGCCTTTAGTTTTCTAAAGGAAATATGAGACTAGCCTAAAATGAAAGAAAACTGCCGATAAAGAAGTACAGAATTTCAGTACCAGAAAGGACCCTGGAAAGGACCACCTAATCCAACCTAATTACTCAAGCCTATAATGCTGGCTAGAACCCAGATCTCTGGAAAAGATAAACTTTTGCTAACAACTTACACTGTTTACAAAGCACTTTAGAGTCTACAAAGCTCTTTCTTCAAAACAACCCTGTGCGCTGGGTAATAGCAGTTTTATTAATGTTTTACCCATAAGAAACTAATGCAGAGAGGTCAAGCCTATGGGTCTGTGGTGAAATCAGAACCTGGGTCTCCTGACTGTTGAGTCTGGTATTCTATTTACAGTACCACAACTGCCACTAGGTTGTACCTTACATTATTTCTAAGCCTAATCAATAACTTTTAATTGTGATGACTAAAACTAAAGAAACAAAGAGACAGTGATTCTTAGAATTACTGTTACAGAAATCTGGTGATCTCAGATGACTTTCCTGAAATATTCATTAAAAAGCAAAATTAGAGTCAACAGACTGGAATAAAAGGTTAACTTACAGCACTAAATATTTTTAAGATATAACAAATGAAATAAGGAGGTTATTTTACAATACAGCAGTTTGTAATATTATATCCCATATTACATAAGTGAAATATGCAAGCTTCTAGACTGATTATGCAGGCATTTCCAATTATAATCCAAGTTAACATGCATTTATTTATTTTAAAAAAGCGTCTATTATGCGTCAGGCACTGAACAAAGACAAAAGGACTGGTCTCTGCCTTCCAGGAACTTACAGTCTTCTGGGGGGAAACAAAATGCAAACAAGTAAATACAGAATAGATACCAAGTAACTTTGTTGCGGGGATGGAGTGTTGGGTGGGAAAAATTGGGAACCAGGGAGTCAGGAAAGGGCCCTTATAGAGGGCAGAACTTGTATGGGGGGAGGGAGCTCTGAAAGGAGGTAGAGATCTCAAGAGGAAGAGGTGAAGAGGGAAGCACATTCCAGATGTGAGGGCAGCCTGGACAAGGATGTGGAATGTTATGGATAAGAAGTAGCAAACAGGAAAGTTTGGCTGGAGATTAGAATGTTAAACATTATGTGAAGGACACGTAATTTGTAGTAAGTCTGGAAAGAGAGGCTGGGGTCAGATAATAACGGGCATAAAATACCAGATAAGAAAGTTTGCATTTTATCCTAGAGCAGGGAGTCTTAACCTGGGGTCCATGAACTTGTTTAAAAAATATTCTGATAACTGTATTTCAAAGTAAACTGATTTCCTTTGTAATCCTGTGCATTAGAGACAGCTGGTGGCACAGCAGATACAGCACTGGGCCTGGGTCAGGAAGACTTGGATTCAAATGTGGCCTCAGACATTTGCTAGTGTATGACCCTGGGCAAGTCACTTTATCTCTGTTTTCCCTCAGTTTCTTCAACTGTAAAATGGCACCTTGCAGGGTTGTTTTGAGGATCAAATTTGATAATATTTGTAAAAGCAGTGCCTGTACATTCCCTCATTTCCCCCACTTTTCCTATACTATGCATTTTAAAAATATTATTCTGATAAAGGATCTATAGGCTTCAGACAGCCAAAGGGGTCCAGGTCACAAAACCAGTTAAGAATCCCTGCCTAAAGGCAATAAATACAGAGCGATAGAATGTTCTTTAGTGGGAGTGACATGGTCAGCCCAGGGCTTTAGGGATATTAATTTGGCAAGTGTAGAGGATGGACTGGAGAGTGTAGGGCCAGATGCAGGAAGAACAACTGAGATGCTACCACAACAGTCCAGGAAAGAGGTGACGAAGGTCTGAACTGAGGTGGTAGTCACATGAGTGGAAGGGAGAGATGCTGATAATGTGGAAACTGGATTGACCAGACTCAGCAAGTGACTGGCTACAGGTGATGAATGAGAGTGAAGAGTCAACGATAACTTCTCAGCTTTGAGCTTGAGTGACCAGAAGAATGTTACTCTCAACAGAAAGCTAAGTTCACATGGTGCCTCTGATAATCGATGTGACCCTGGGGGCAATATTTAACTTCTTCTGTTTCAGTTCCTTATCTGTAAAATATGGATAATACTATTTACACTACAGCCACTGGGAAAATGCTCTGTAAATCACTTAGCACTATGAAAACATGGGTAATCATTTGTTATTATTGTAATAAAGCTAGGCTACAGAAGAAGGTAGGTAAGAAAAATCTTTACCAGCTGGTACTTGTCAGACAAGCAGACACTGGCCATCAGCATGCTTATTATATAAACCACATAATATTCTCATCCAAACTCTCTTAACTGATTATCTGGAGATAACTGAAAATTGTAGGCCATTTTTTTTCAGCATTTATATATGAACTTCCTGGCCGCACCCCCCCCCCCCCCCCGAAAGGATCATAGAATTTAGAGCTGGAAGGAACTTTAGAGATCATTCAGTCCAATTCCTTCACCTTATGGAGGAGGTAATGAGGCCTAAAGACTTGCCCGGGGTTCACAGATTCAGTTCAGTAGAACTGAAATTCAAACGCAGATTTTCTGAATCCATATCCAGTATTCTTCCTATTATGGATTTCTAATATAAACAATTTGACTTGGATTAGGGAGATGAAATTCCTACTTTAATTAAAAAGAAAATTAATGCATACATAGAACAAAATCTATCCACTGAGATAGGACAACAGAGAAAATAGGATATGCTAACAATAGCCTCTATTTATCAGAAATAGAAGAAGGGAAAGAATACAAGTCAGGCATGCTTTCTTCCTCCTACAGCATATTACTCTACATTAGTCTGTAGTCATTACATCATATTAGCTCTCTGTATGACTTCCACCCTCTTCTTTCCAGCCTAACTTCTAAGAGAGGCCCACTGCAGATAGGAACTTTCATACGGTCGACATTTTTTCTAACATGTCCTCTAGCATAGTTTGGCAATTTAAAAACTGAACTCTGTAGGGGGTTAAAATAAATAAAGAATAAGAGATTTTTCTTGGAACACAGAATCTAAGGCTCCAGGAATACACAAAAAACAAACATAAAAACCACACACAGACTTGCGCCTGTTTCTATTACAAAAATAGTCTCCACGTATACTGCTGAGCTGTGCTCACACAGAGGACCCAGCAGAGTAAGCACTTTTTCCTGGTTATTCTTTCTCCAATGTAAAGACCACTTCTGCTTTCTAGCATATTCTTACAGGAAAAAATAGTTTTATAGGTAAAAATGGAATTAATCAACTTTAGGACACTGTATTGTTAGGAGGTGGTTTAGAAAATAAAATTAAATGCTATCTTAAACTTAATGGTCCAAATACCAATCAAGTTAACAGTCAGATGCACAGATATAAAGTGGATACACGAGTAGGCTACCAAGTAAACTGGTATAGTGCTAAAGAGGTCACCAAAAATGCATGCAAACCTTCCCACAAGGATAGCACTAATACCATTTCCTTAATATTTAATCTTCCATTTGAACAAAATGGGAGGTTGAGCTTAATTGCTATTTCTCTAGCATTTTAAGGTTTACAAAATATTTGCTTCACAACAATCCCATGAAATAGATAAAGTATGCATCATCTTTATTCTGAAAATGGACAACAAACAGATTTATAGAGATTAGGTGATTTGTCGAAGGCCACACAGATAGTAAATGTTGGAGCAAGGATATGAATCCAAATCTACTGACTCCCAGTTCAATGTTCTGTCTACATACCAAGCAAACTGATTTCAAGTGTCCCCTCCCAAACAATTAGAAAAATATATAACTTTGTGGGAATAGGAGGCATGTATAATAGTATAAATTTTTGGGGTAATGAATTTTAAAAAAAATAACCTTTCCTAGATAATGCTAATTATAATAACATGAATGAGAGGTGAGTTGGTATTGTTCTTAGAGTGGGAGGATAATAAATAGTCCAAGTGTTGTAATGGTATCACAGAAATATTAAAAGAGTCAGAGGAAGGTTTCTAGTAGTAGGCCCTTAAGTATTTACAGAAGGACACACACAAGAGCTGCACAGTGTAAGAAAGCGGTGAATGGGCTGTGACCCGCACTTGTGAGGGTTATAACCCTAACAAGGAGATTACAGACTCCTCAAAGAGCCCTTCCCTCCCACCTACAGGAAGTGCTTTTCTAACCTCAAAGGATATGAACAAGAGCTATTACGATGATGAGGTGAGAGAAAAGGTGGTAGAAGAGGGCTAGACTTGGAATCAAGAAGACCTGAGTTCAAATCATTTTAATCTTTCAGTGCTACCAGATAACTATTAAAGTTATATATAAATGTTAGTTATCATCATCATCATTTGTTAGAATAATGGAATGTTCCATATGATCACAGATTTAGAACTGGAAAGGAACTTAGAGGTTAACCCCATCATTTGATAAGTGAAGTTAACAGACAAAAGGCAATTGTGAGTCTACAAGTACAGGCTACAGATGACAATCTGCATTGATGGAGGAAGTTTCCAACCTGGGAGTTCCTTACACAGCTGAAATCACAGGTCTGCTGGACACTCCCTCTGAAAAAAAAAATTATGGATGATTTTAGTCCATAAATAAGCATCAATGATTATGTGTTTGTGAAATGGCTTTCAGAGAAGTCTATTCAGGTCAGGGGCATATGTGCAAGATTAACTAACAGAACTACAAAATTATTTCTCCATGACTTTTTTGGTCATATTGCTGTTAACTTGCTTGTCGAGGTTCATTTAAGGTTCAGTTTTGGTACACCTCATCATCACCCTGAGTGTCCTTTGCCCCTCTGAATGAAGGGCTGGAAGGCAAAACAAAGAACTTCTCTCAAAGTCTCCATTTAAAGAGGACTCCCAAGTCAGCCATCTCTTTGTTTCCCACCAGTTAGTACCAGGACTGGACTCCACTATGCCCCGCCCATGTACCTTCTTCTCTAGTTTCCAGCCCCTACCCTCCTTTTCAGCTTCCTTTTGTAAGCTGCCTTCCCCATTAGATTGTAAGCTCCTTGAGGCTAGGGACTATCTTTCCTTTGCACATTTGTATCCTGAGTGCTTAGCACATAGTAGGTGCTTAAATGTTTTATTAAATGACTTTGGACAAGTCACTTTCATCTGTAAAATGAAAATACATTGGACCAGATGATAGCTAAAGTCCTTCCTAATGTTGACATTTTATGAGTGACTGCTTTACGACAGGTATTCTCAATACTGACTGTTACAGACGCCTTCAGCAAACCATAAACATGAAGTTATTTTGATTATTCACTCCCATTGGTAAAAAAATTTTTTTTTAACACAAACTTCCAGCATATATATTTACACACACACACACACATTAGTAACTACATATACCTATATGGTTCTAAGTTCATTTTATTTCAATACTTGACTTTAGTGGCTGTCATAGTTGACAAAGATACTTCATTCACCAAGATACATAGATAGCTCCAAAGTAAAGAAGTGAATTGTTGGCTGTACTTATTCAATCATGATTCTCATTCAATACCACCCATGAATTATGCAAAGGTATTTGTAAAAATCTACCTAGTAAATTTTCATCTTCCCCAATATAAGCCAATTATTCTTGCAAACTAATCTGAAGGCTGGGGCAGCTTGGTGGCACAGTGGATAGAGCACTGGGCTTGGAATCATGAAGACTCATCTTCATGTGTTCAAATCTAGCCTCAGACACCCTTTAGCTGTGTGAGGCTGGGCAAGCCACTTAACCCTGTCTGCCTCAGTTTCCTCATCTGTAAAATGAGTTGGAGAAAGAAATGGCAAACCACCCCAGTACCTTTGTCAAGAAAACTCCAAAATGGCATCATGAAGCATTGGCTATGACTGAAATGACACAACAAAATCTGAAGGTGCTGAATTTTCAGATATATTTTTAAACAAATAGGTATAGGCAGAGACACTCTTCATTTGGAAGATCTTTAAATAGGTTAGAGAATTGTTTTCAAGTTTAAGTTATATAGATATGAGAGTTCTTTTAGGTGACATGCTCATATCATTTGAGGCAACAAATCACATTAGTTATGAAAACATTTCCAAGTACCTGTTTTGAAAATGCTCTCATCATAATACAAATTTCCTACTGAAAAGCACTTAGTTTTTCATTTTCTTTGTTAAAAAAATGTTACCTTTGTCTGATATCCAAGATATATAAGAAAGTAATACAAAATGTTTAGTCATTCCCTAATGGATATAAATAGTTCTCAAAAAAAGCTCCAAATCCTTAATAAGAGAAATACAAATCAAAACAAGACTGAGGTTCTACTTCACACTAAGAAAATTTGAAAAAAGATAAAATATGGAACTAGTGAAGGTTGGGAGTATGGAAAGTTAGATACACTAAATACACTGTTGGTAGAGCTGTGAAACAGTCTAACCATTGTGGAAAGCAATCTGGAATTACACTAAGACAATAGTTAAAATGTTCATGAGGCAGCTAGTGGCTCAGTGGATATGGTGCTGGGCCTGGAGTCAGGAAGACCAGAATTCAAATCCAGCCTCAGAAACTTCGTAGTTTTGTGATCCTGAGCCTTCACCTCTGATTACCCATCAAAAGGATCTACTCGATCCACTGGATAAGGAAAGGATAAACCACTCCAATATTTTTGCCAAGAAAACCTCATGGACAACTATGATCCATAGGGTCATGAAGAGTCAGACATGACTGAATAGTGTTCCAACCCTTCGATGCGTGATCTCAGTATGAGGCTTCTACCCAAAGGAGGTCAAGGAAACACCAAAAATTCATAGCAGCACTTTTGGTATAAACTCCAGATGGATACAAAGAAAATGATTATCCAATTGGTGAATGGTTAGACAGACGGATGTCATGAACATGAAGGAATATTACTCCATTCCAACATTCCTTACCCCTATGAGAGTGATTCTATCTTGAAGAGTCAACTCAATAAGAGAAGTCTATGCCAAGTACTATCCTATCATCAGAAATCTCTGCCGTGGTGCTCCACTTCTGTTCCAGCCCTCTCCTGTCAGGTCCACTGCAACACTCGTTTGCCTCCATATCACTGGTGCCCCCATCCCTTTCATCATCTTCTTCATATGTATTGTCTTTCCCCATTAGAATGTAAGCTCCCTGACAGAATAGAACATCTTATTTTCTTGTATTCCCAGTGCTTAACACAGTACCTGGCATACAGTAAGTGCTTAACAAATATTCATTCTCTCTCATCATAAGAAAGAATGAAGATAAAGAATACAAGGAGGCATGAGAAGATTTATATGATTTATGTGGACTGATGCAAAATAAAGTAAGCAGAAATGGAAAAATAAAACACAATTATAAAAAAAAACCATAAAGAGCAATACCAGAATTAAAACTGAATGCTATCGTCAATAAACATTTATTAAGAGCCCATTAGGCTCTTAATACAAATCCAAATAGTGTCTGTTCTCAAGGAGCCCATAATCTAACGGGGGAGGTAACATGTAAACAATTATATATAAATAAGACTTATATAAGATAAAGTGGAGACAATCAAGGGGAGGTGAGTGGTGATGTGTGGAGTCCCTCCTACAGAAGGTGGAATTCTAATGGCCTTCCTATTACCTCCAGCACACAATATAAAAAATATACTGTCTGGCATACAAAGCCCCACATAAATCCCCTACCCCCACTTTTTTAGTCCTCTTACACTTTACATGTACTCTTTGATCCAGTTACATTGGCCTTTTGCCATTGCTTGAACCTGACAATTCATCTCCTAACTCTGGGCGTTTTCACCAGCTGCCAGACTGGAGAGAGTTAAGAATAAAGTGGAAGAATAGATTGTAGATGGCCTCCAGAAAAGGGAGAAGAGATATGGGGCAATAACCAGTGGAGATGAATGGATCAATGGAAGGTTTTCTGAGGATGATGGAGATATGTATGTAGCCAGATGGGAAGCACATAGTAGAAAGGGAAAAATTGAAGCTAAATGACAGAGGAGACAATCTGCTGGAAAAGACGGATGGAACGGAAACATTCATGCATATAGAACGGTTTGCTTTGGTAAGAGGAAGGGCCACCTTCTCAAATGAGATGGGGTGAAGGAGGAGAAAATGGTAGAAGGCATCTGTATGAGGTGAGATGAGGAAGAGGGGACAAGAGGGAGCTCTAGGCAAATGGTCTCATTTTTTTCAGTGAAATATGAGGCAAGGCTCTTAGCTGAGAAGATATATGGGAGATTTGAGGAGAGTGAAAAGTTTTGGAAAAGCTGCTGTGGTGAGTGGGATAGTGAGTCAAGCATGGAGTGTAAAAGGATTGCTTTGCTACTGTGTAATAATTATAGTGACCATGTTTGGCCCTGAAGAAGACCCTTTCCCTCCTTCTTTGCAAATGTGGGTAACTATGGATGTGAAACAGTACACATTATCATACTCAATTAAAGCGTTATAGTAGTTTTCCTTAACTACTTTTTCTACCCCTTTTCTTCTTTGTTATAGGAACAGGCCCTCTGGATGGAGGAAGAAGATGTATATGTTGGGAAATGAAGGGGACCTAAAAACAAAGATCAATAAATGCTTTTAAAAATGGCATCCTGAAATGACAGGTAAGTATTCATATTTAAAAAAACTCTGTTGGGTAGCATACTACTAATAGTCATTTGTTATAAAAAGGTCACTTAATTTGACAGTTTTTAAAAAAGAGAAATGCATAACATCTTTAAATTCTACACCTTTTGCTATGCCATAGCTGGCAAATGTCAACATGGAGAAGATGTTGGCATATGTAATCTTTTGGGGGTAAAAGTTTTTGGAGATTTTTTTAAAAATCTGTTTTGGCAACATATGCCAAATAAATACTCTGTGGTGAAATATTTGCCTTCATTCCAATATGCACTTCAGTTTAGAACTCTGCAAATAGTTTTCACTGTATTACAAATCTTTTCTTATAGCTTTTTTCAAACACTTCTTAAAACTAGCCTGGTTCCATGAAATCAGAGATTCAGCTAAGTTTGTAGATGTTGAAACCAAGCAAGTGAATCTCTAAATACTCAAATATGAAAAATGGATCAGTGATTTTCTTGACTGGAAGTTCCAATGAGCGGTCACTCCATTTATTAAATGCTTACTATATGCCAGGCCCTGAACCAGAAACTGGGAATATAAAGATAAGAATGAAACAGGTGCCTCTGTGAGTAGGAACTGTTTAATTTTCTTCTCCTTGTAACCCCACTGTCTGGCACCTTAGAGGTGCTTAATCAGTACTTGTTGGATCATACTCCTACTTCCTGACTGGGAACTGATTAAATATGTACAATGAAACACATATTTTTGGACAGGGCTAATGTGGGAATTTGTTTTGCTTCACTACATACTTTGTTATGAGGGATTTTTGGAGGTACAGTGGGAGGGAGAGAAAATTAATGCTTGTCAATTGAAAGACTAAACATAAAAAAGCCCCAACTTTAATTGAAGATATCAGTTTTTTTTTTGACATTACCATGTTGGTAGTCTGTTTTAGAGAAGAGTTTTCCATATGGATGTCAAAAAATAAATATTCATTGATTGACTCATTGGCATTACTTTAGGGGAAGCAATGTACATTTAAATAGTCTACATACAAAACAAACACAAGGTTAGGAGGGAAGGCATCAGGTGCTGAGGGAATCGATAAAGGCTTCATGTAGAAGGTGATGCTTTGGCTAAGTCCTGAAGGGAAAAGGATGCTAAGAGTCAGGAGTGAGGAAGGAGTGAACTTCTGGCAAGGAGGGCAGCCAGCGTATGCATAATAAGGGCTAGAAAGGCACGTTAGGCAAAGGTCGTTAAAAGTCTTAAATGCCAAACAGAGCAGTCTCTCTTTGATCCTACAGGTAACAAGGAGTCAATGAAGTTTACTGAGTAGGAAAGATGACATGGTCTGACTTGTCTTTCAAGAAAATCACCATGGCATCTGTGTGGGGGAGACCAATTAGGAGGCTACTGTAGTTACATGAGAGGTGCTAAGGGTGGAGATTGTGTGAAGTACAGAAAAGGGACAAACACTAAATCTCTTGTAGAGGGGGATGCGACAAGATTTTGCAACTAATTGGATACAAATGTGGGGTGAGTGAGAGTGAGTGGGTGACACCAAGCTGTGAACCTGGGTGGCTAAGAGGATGATGATATCCCTTACAGAGAAACAGGGGGGTTTGGAAGAGGGATAGGTTTTGGTGAAAGATAATGACACTTGATACTTAGATCACCATTTATCCATGCCTATTCATTCTGTGTGACTCACTGTTACTTAGAAAATGAAAAAGAGGTACTGGAGCTTCTACTCCTTGGCCATAGCCTGGTAGCCCCATGTCCAAGGGCATGCAGCCATCGGATGATGTGGGGACAGAAGAGGATACGTTAGGTGAGGCAAGACATTTTAGGTTATAACAGTCCCCAAAAGATGAAGTCTGGTCCAGAAGAGAACTTGCACAGTTGGATTAGAGAGGGTTGAACTGTTGGGTAAGAATAGGTGAAGGGAGTGATGGGATGTGAGGGAGATAAGTTCCATGACTGGCTAACACAAGGAGAGTAGGATATGACCCCTCTTCCCACCCCTTAACTTGCTGATTTTGTATTCCTGGGCTTATTCCAAGTTTCTCTGGGGGTGCTTTGGAGACCAGATTGTGTAGTTCAATAGGGGAAAAAGTTCCCCACTTTGAGGACCACTAATGTTTTTCATTAATTATAGAAGGTGCTCAGAAAGACACAAGCAAAAATCTCACGGATGAGATGTTGTGAATGGATTTTGAAAAGGACTGGTGATGGGATTATCTACCCTGATATTATCACAGATGCAATGAAATCAATTACTTATGTATGCACTTTGAAAAAAAAGTGTCCAAAAGTCAAAATATTCTGTAATTTTTATTATAGTGAATTTATGGATAAGAAAACTAAACATTTTGAGGGCATTCAACATTAGGTATCATTTAATATTTTTCTGAGTGTCCTTGTTTTCTAAATTTAGGTTATCTCACGTTCAGGTATGTTAAAGGAATTAAAACACCATTTCTATAATCAGAACACAATCTCTGCTAAGTCCTTAGAGATTCTGCTTTTTAGAACTCCTGGACCAGTTTCGGGACATATAAATGGGCAGGCTGAAAGGCTAAAAATTCCTGTGGTAAACTTTGGGTTACCTTTTCTAGTAATAATAACTGATATCGCCTGGCACCAGTCCCACTCGACAAAGTAGTTTTAGGAATCCTGCTATCTTTTTTACATAAGCATATCAGAACACACATTGGCTCAGTTTCGCCAATTCTGGTACATCTTAGTAAGCACCTCACATTTGAAAATTTGGACAACTTTTCCAGTAAACTTTATACAGAAAATTAAGTTAAAATACTTGATTAGCTATAGACTACAAAGAATGGAAAAGCTGACTGCTGCCTAACAGCAGAGTTCCCGAGTGAGGAGGTAGATCTTATATCAGCACAAATGTTCTTTCACAGCAGAATCAATTTATTTAAAGTGTTGATTGGTGTAGAAACCAATTAAAATAAACATACAAACATATATAAAATACATATAACCTCTTTAAAAACACCTACTAGAATAATTTTATTTGGTTGTTGAAACTATCCTTCTTTAAACACAATCAACTGCCCATCATTTATGGCACTTGCTCCATTTCCCCATCTTCTGGCCCCATATCTCAGAGCAGTCTGCTTGAAATATTCAACTAGGAATCATTCTTTGGCAATACTTTACCTATTTGTTATGGTGGGTAAAGTATCTACACAGAGATCTGAAGAATAAGCATGAGACTCTACTGGGGAAAGAAATGTTTAAAGACAGACCCAACTACATGTGATTATTTTCATATGCTGCCCAACAGTGGATGAATGTTTCCAAAGACCAAAGCTGGCGCCTGTTTCTGGGACAGAAGCTGGGTGGTGGAATATTGCAAGGATTTTTTTCCCCCTATTGGACTACACAATCTGGTCTCCATTAAAGTCATTTCAATTACTACAGTCTTAAATTCTTTCTAATTTTAAACAGATATTTTAAGCCATGAATTACCTTTTAATACCAAAAAGGCCTATTTCAAAACCTACAAGTCCAACATTACTAATTATTTTATATTAAAAAAGGACAAGTCTCCATGAAACTTTAAAATGTAAAATTCTCCGTCTTCTAGGATGTAACATTCAGCTTTAAATACTCATCAAACGGACATTGATACACTGACATAGTTTAAATTCTCATAACCTGACCCACAGGGGATGGAATATAGTTCTCAAAAGATTCTCAGTTATATGAATTGAATTTGTTTTGAGTGCCAAATTACACTTCCTAAATACTGAATCTTATGATAATATTATTATTGAAGTTCAAAATTTTAACCATACCAATTAGGAAAATGTAATAGCTAAGATTTTCACTGACCAGAGTTAATTTTTTCACATTTTAAGTCATTATGTCTTCCAGAGTATGAGAAAATATTCTTTATACAAGTAAAGTGGCTATAGACAGACCTAGAAAAATAAAGTAATTCTGAACAACTGGAACTAAAATGAAAATTTCAGACTCAGGAGAGAGCAACTCAAGCTTCTATTGTTTCAATTAGGATTAGAAGCAGGAAAGCTTTTATTCTCTTCAAAACTAACATTATCACAGAGGAGTTAATTCTTCTGGAAGACTACTGGGTACCGGGAGCCAAGGAGGGTGGAAATGCAGGAGTACGCAGAAATAGAACTCTGGGACTTTTTATTCCATTGCTCTGCAAATCATTTTCCCGCATGCCAATGATTTAACAGTCATTTAGCCAAAGTTCCCCGAGTAAATCATGTTTATTCCCTCTACTGCAAAAAGTATCCCTCATTTGCCAAGTCAAGTCATTGTTTTCCAATAGGGTAAGTTCACGATATTTCTGAGAAGTAAAGAAAATTTACTGCAGAAATTCAGCAGAAAAGCAGTATAGATATAGCCTATTTGATACTTACAATGAAGAAATTGAATGTTTTCCATATTTTGCAAAAGAAATGGTCTGTCTGAGATCAGTAAAAACCCAGCCAGGCAGGACTAATAGTTGACAGAAATGCTTCAAGGTTTTTGACATACATGACCTCATTTGATCCTTGCAACAATCCAGAAGCCTAGGCTATTATTATCATCCCTATCTGCATATGAGGTGAAGTGACTTACACAGTCAGTATCTTTGGTGGAATTCACTCCATCTTCCTGACTCCAAGGCCAGCCCTCTGCCTACTTGCCTCGATGCTTTCCCAAACTCATTGATTTGGTAAGCTCAAAGCTTCTTTCTCCAGTATCTAAGTAACTCTTATCAGGGGCATTCCAGACTCTGAATAGGACTACTGCCATTCCTATTGCTACTTTGCCCCTCCCTCTTAACCAGGAAACAGGGACCACCCACTAAGACCTTATTAAATCTCTTCAGCCTTCTCTTTTACAGGCAAATAATCTCAGTTTGTCTCATAGGGTTTCTAGGCAGTTATTATTTGCTAGTGCATCTCTGTGGGTAGTATGGTCACAAATCATCCTTTGAAGCAGAGTGTGTTACAGCAGGAAAGCGTAGTGTGCCTATAGTCAGGAGACATGGGTTCTAGGTTCTAGCTCAGGCACGAGACTGCTATGGCACATTTGGAAAATCACTGTCCTCTGGGCTCTAACTTCATCTATAAAATAAGGAGATTAGAGTAGATAATGTTTAATGATTCTTTCAGCATTATGTGCCTGTTCATGAAAGCAAATCTCAACTAGAATTTCCAAATAAAAAAAAAAACAAAACTTGTACTACATTATAATTTTGCTTCCTCCTGGGAAACAACCATAATGTAGAAGAAAGTATAGTAATACACTCAGAATCAGTATTCTGACAAAATGGTATGAAAACAAGCTGACATCAAAAATTTACCTAAGCAAAAACATACATACAATTCTATATACCCTTCCCCAACTTTCTATCGTACACTCCATAGTTAGTAGGGATTCAGTTCAGTCTCTGAAATAGCCTGTTCAGTTCTCACTTCCCTTATCTGTAAAGTGGAGTAGGAGTATTATAAAAAATAACAATCCATTCAATCCATTTTTAACAGCATTGTTTCTAATACCTCCCTCCCCCCACCATACTTCCTGTCAATGGGGTAGGAAGAGGAACCTAAACCTCCAAGGACTGGGAATGTTTAAAGGAAAGACATGTACAGTGTATAATGGAACAGACTATTAAAATTAATATCTACAAGCAGAAAGAATATAAAGAAACTGAGAAAGACCTTGATGGAATAAAGCAAAGCTAAGAATGCAAACGTTGAAGCACAGACGCCACAAGAGGTATAGGTGTAGAAAAGGATAAGTGAACATGAATGAATAAAAAATAGCTGATGGAGTTCTGAAGGGAGTGAATGACAAGCTTTTACATTTAAACCCTAAAATGCAGTTACCTAATTCTGAGTATAGAAAAATTTGTAAAATTGTAAGCTGGCTTTAACTGCTATTTAATATTGAATAATGAAAGCTACAAAAAATTAAGATAATTAGATTAGATTAGATAATTAGATTAGATTAGATAATTTCTAAGATCCCTTTTAAAAGGAGTCCAGCACTCACACATCTAAAGTATCGCATAACTATAATCATAATAAATATATTATTTAATAAAATGGTTTTTATACTCCATGTCTGACATGAGTCATGTGACAAGTCACAATTTCTCTGGGCCTCAGCTTCTTTATTTGCAAATTGAAGGGGTTAGACTAGATGGCTTGAGGCCCCTTCCAGGGAGCAATTTATGACTCTATGTTAAAATGAAATATAAAACTCATTATCATTACTAACACAGCCAGCCTGGCAGAGTGGAGAGAATGCTGGGCTTACGGACAGGAAGATCTGAGTTCAAAGCCTGCCTCTGACACTCACTAGCTATTACACTGGGCAAGTCACTTAATGTCCATATGTCTTAGGCATACTGTTAGGAACTTGGTAGTAATCAAATTAGGTAGAGGAAATTTCTTGTGCCAGTAAATTTCTAGTTTTTTTTCCCACGTGTGTGTATATAATACACACACACACACACACACACACACACACGTGCACTTTTGAATATGTCTTGTATATATACAGTTGTTTATATGATATCTCCCCCATTACCTGAGGGTGGGAACTGTTTTTGCCTTTCATTGTATCTCCAGAGATTGGTACAGTACTGTGCACATATTAAGCACTTCAGAAATATTCTTGCCTCTTTGATCTGCAAAATGTGACAAGGAAACCAAGTATTGAAAGGTTTACCATCCCTAAAGACATAGTATTTCCACAGGAGGAAAGATTTAAAAGGGTAAAGACTGGAAACAGGGGGACCAACTCACAGGGCATTGTATAGGCAATGAGATGAGAAGGGCCAGATCTAGGATGTTGGCCTTCTAGAAAGAATTATGCATTCCAGTAGAATAAGATCCCTGAGGGCTGGGATGTTTTGCTTGTTTTTGTATCCCTAGTAACCAGCTTTGAAATGTATGGGGTGTTCAGGGAGAACTAGCACCTCTGGTACGTGGGTTGCCAAGCCCTCATGGGCTGCTCATCCACCTTTGATGTCCATTGGTCACTCAACTATCACTCATGGCTCCAAGAAGCTGCAGCATGCACAGTGGCCAAACCCCAGTAAAATTGTCTTGGCAGATGGGCTAAACCAAGTTGAGGGTGACTGATAGACCTCAAACTCATTGGTGAATTAGGGGGATGTCTATCCCAACCATGTGAAGACTTTCCCTGGCTAAACAGGGGTGAGAAAATTTGTTCCAACAGCCATGAAGGCAGCTGAATCAGCATGTGGTGGAGTGGTTAGAGTTCGGTCAGACATTGAAAACACCAACACCATCCACTTTATCTCTGCATCTCCAATCTTCTTGAGTTTTGGCCTGCCACTTGTCTTTGATGATTCTGGAGGAGAGTGAGGCTGAGGACTTACTGCAACTCTGCCTCACTTAAATTCAATTCATGAGCAGGTGAAGATATTACCCTGTGATATCATTAGTCCTCTTTGAAAATGAAGAATGAACAAAAGCCCAGTCCAGAGTAGGTGTTTAAAAAAATGTTTATTAAATTGAGTTTAACTGATGAATTTGAATTGTTGTGAAATGATATGGAAGTGAAACGGATAATCTGCAAATGATTAGACAAAGGGGATGAAGGATGATGAAGAATATAACTCTGGGTCACCAGAGGAATGGTGGTGCCCTCGGTAGAAATAAGAACATTTTTAAGAAAGGCAGTTTCTTTTTCGTGATCTTGTCTCTGTGTATAGATAGCATTCCTCTGAGTCTGCTTATTTTGCTCTCTCTCTCATTCGTAAAACCTTCCCAGGTTTCTATGAATTCATCATATTTATAATTTCTTAGTGCACAAAGACATTCTGTTGTTCATTTCTCATAATTTGTTCAACTGTTTCCCCCCTATGTGAGTACTTCTTTAGTGGTTTTTTTCCTTAAGTCAACAAAGGATAATTTTACAAAGTTATCAATAAACTATCCATATAAGCCTAATTCAGTTAACCTTTGGTTACTTATACTCCTGATGTTCAAAAAAGGACAAGAACTGGAACAAGATGGAAGTTTTTTTTGTGGGGGGAGGACGATATTCATTTAATTGAATTAGTAAAACATTAAATCATTAATTTATCATATCATCAAGTTATTCACACTGTTCTTCAAGGTCACCAAACATCTAAGCTTCTAAATTCACAGACCTTTTCTCCTGGACCTTTCTGCACTTTTTGATAATTGTAGAGAGCATGACCATGAGGGCACCTGGTCATAATGAACCATGTTTAAAGATAAAGTCTTTGTTTCCACATGAAAATGTCTCCCAGTGGAAGATCTAAGCATCCTCAATACTACATTCAAGACTTTTCTGGCACTGATGGCATATGAATACCCTTGTGAGCACTCTTTGCCACTGATACCACACTAAAGATGCCCAAGTCATCATATGCTGGAACCATACTCTCAAGAATTGGACTTTGTAAGAAATAGAGACAAAATTGGGGGAGCAGAGAGAACTAGAGAATATAGGGTCCTCAGACTCCTGGTTCTCTGCAAGGGAAACACACATGTCTGCTGGGCTACTATAAGGACCCATGGGACCCTAGGAGAGGAAGAACCATATGTCCCTAAGAGAAACCACGTGGCTGTAGAAATGACAGATAGCAGCTCCTAGATAAAGCAGGAGCTATAGTCAAGGAAGAATATGAGACAGTCATTATGTGAAAGAGCATTCCCAGACCTTGCCCTTCATTATTATTGTAAATTATTGGTCTAAGAAGGCTCAGGGATAGAAGTGACCCTAAGTGTCTTCTCCTTTCAGAGGGAGGCCTTAATCACCAAGTACTACTGTTAAGTCTGAAGGACCATAGGTCCCTGGGGAAGTTAGGCTCACTAGTGGGAAAGTAGTTGATTCTATCCTCCGCAAGTACTCTTCCCCTCTGGCGAAGCGTCAAACCTACAGCAATACTGCAAGTTTAAATGTGTGAACAGGTCCCTGGGGAAGATGTGACTCACTGAAGAGGAAGGAGTGATGTTTTTACTATATGGATTTGGGTATTAGTACTTTGTGTTTTGTTGGGTGACATAAAATTTGTCCTATATCCAATTTCATTTTAGTCTGAGTTTTTGCTGAGCTTTTACCTTTTTGGTATATACATGTGGTATAAATTTACTTTCTTAGAGAAAAGACCTTTGGTGGGTATATGAGAAAAGGGGAAATTTTTTATGAGACACTTTTTCCAAGATCAAACCTAATCTCTATAAACCCAGAGCTTTGGTTCTAAGTCATGGATTACACATCGCTGAATTCCTGGATAGGGAAGAAAATATAGTCTTAATTTGGATTTCAAAAATCAACTTTGTAAGTCTAAGATGTGTGGATAAATTAGCAGTTCACCTGAAAAGGAATTGGGGATTTTGGTGGATTGCAAGTTCAATTTATCAGTATGATATGGTAGCCAAGAAAGTTATTATAATCTTACTTTAAATCAAGAAAAGCACAATATCTAGTAATAGAAGAATTATGGTGGTGCTATATTTTGACATATTAGACCATATTTGGTGTACTCTGCTGCTCTGGGAGACGCATTTAAGAAGGGCATTGATAAACCAGAGCATCCATAGAAGGGTTACCAGGATGGAAAGAAAGAATCTTGAATTCATGCCACTTAAGGATCTGCCGAAAAAACTGGAGATGTGCAGCCTCGAGGAGACTAAGAGGGAGATATGATAGCTGTCTCAAATATCTGAAGGGTGAAGAGGAATTAGTTTAGATCAGACACAGATTTAGAGCTATAAGTGGCTTTAAGATGTCATCTAATCTAACCTCCTCATTTTACACTTGAAACTAAGGCCAAGGAAAAAGAAATGACATGTCCATGGCCACCCAGATAGTCAGTAGTAGAGTCAAGAATTGAACTCATTTTTGAAACCCAAATATGGAGCTCAATGACTTTCCCCTTTTGATCCCCAAAGCCAGAAATAAGAGCAATGAATGAAAAAGTTGCAAAGATATAAATTTTAGGCCTGACATAATGGAAAACTTCCTAACAATTAGGCTATCCAAAAGCAGAAAAAGCTGCTTGAGGTAATGAGTTTCCCCTAACTGGAAATTTTCAAGCAATGGTTCTAAGACCATCGTTTTAGAAGGGATTCCTGTTCAAGTGTGGATTGAAGTTAGAAGGTTCAAGTTGGAAGGCCTTTGGGCTGGATTAGAAGGCCTTTAAAGTTCCTTCCCACTCAGGGATTCTGATACTTTCTTTGGTTTCCATGACCTAGTTTTCTTCTTGGTCTTTTAGGTGAATACTCCTTTGCTAATTCCTCACATATGCCTAAATCTTAAGTGTGGGTGCTCCCTTGAGCGTAGTGCTCTCTCTCTCTCTCTTTTTGAAACAATACACATTCTCTTTTGGCGGACTCATCAGCTTCTATGGATTCAACTATCATCTCTACGCAGATGATTTCCAAATCTAAATATCCAGCACTATTCCTTTTTCTAACATCCAGTCCTTTATCAACCAACTGCCTCCTAGCAATCTCTCATAGAAACCCCATGGCTACTGCAAATTCAACAAATCCAAAATGGAACTCATAATTTTGTCCCCACTAAAAAAGTGGGGACACTAGTTTAGAACACTCTGCAATCCAGGTCAAGTAATCTCTTTGTTCTTGACAAGGACACTCTATTTCTTGATTCAGTGCCTTTGCAATGGCCATCCCTTATGCCTAGAATTCGCTCATTCCTTAACCTCTGCTTCAGAGGCCCTTTCTATCTTTTAAGATACAGCTAATGGAGGTATGAAGCCTCTCCTGATCTCCCCACCTGCCAGTGCTCTCCCTCTGAAGCTGCTCAGTATGTATTTGTATTTATTCACTTACTATTTATGGTGCTTATACAGTTATATATACTTGTTGCACCTCCCCCGCCACCCCCATTTGAATGCAAGCTCCTTAAAAGGAGAAGGGTTTATTTCATTCTTTCTAACTGTAGGCAAGCACTAGCATAGTGCCTGGTGCACAGGAGGTACAGATTGGTTCTGTTGAGGGCACAACCATCCTTCCAAGTACCTGAGTTCAGAAGCTGAGATTCATTCTGGCCTCCTTCCTCTCCTTTTCTCCCCCATTAAATCAGTTGCTAAGTCTTCTGATTCTTTCTCCACTATCCTTTCTTTTCCATTCACATATGGCCACCCCCTTGTCCAGGTCTGCATCACTATTTACTTGGTCTTGCATTGGTAGCAACTTCCTCATAGATTTCATTGCATCAAGGCTCACCTATAAACAACTGTGAGGCATTTAAAGTTCTCACAACTTTTCCCATCCCCACCTCTCCAGACTTTTCACACACTGTTTCCCTTGCCATACTGTGATTCAGACAGCTTGGCTTCCTCACTGTTCTAGACAAATACCACTCCATCTTTGGTTTTTGAGGTTTTTTACGAAATCTTCTCCAGGCCTGGAAGGTTCTCCTTTCTCACCTTTGCCTCAGAGTTTTCCCCGGATTCCTTTAAGGCTCAGCCAAATACTACTTCTACGTGAATGCTGGCCTGATCCTCCTGGCTGCTAGTACCCTCTCTCCCATAAATAATTCACATTTATTTTGAATATATCATGTGTATACATATTCATGTTGGCTTCCCTATTGGAACAGAAGCACTCTGAGAGTAGGAACTCTTAATTTCTATCCCCAGAATTTAGCATAGTTCCTGGCACATGAAAAACACTTAAATGTGTGATGATTTCCAGTTTGTTATTTCATCAATGAATCCTCCATACATCACAGGTCAGATCATGTCATTTCCCTGCTCAAGCATTTTTTTAGTGGCTCCATACTGCCACAAAGCTAAACTACTAGTTCCTTTCATTTAAAGCCCTCCACAACTTGGCTCTAACCTATCAACCATCCTTAACTTAGGCTTCCCTAGAATCATCAGCTCAGATATAATCTCTGCACGAAGGCCTCTCTGGTCCTCCCCAGATCTCAATGCTCTTCTCCTCCAATAACCTGGCATTCCCCTCTCCCAGTAGAATGTGAGCTTTTTTTAGGACAGAGATGGTTTTGTTTTTGCCTGCGTGTCCTCAGAACCTAACATAGTACCTGGTATTCAGCAGGTGCTTAATAAATGTTTTCAGGATTCAAAGGAAGGCTCAGTTATAGAAACAGGTACTTAAAGAAAATGGGGCTAAAAGCCTGATTACAAAAACTGGAAAATTTTCAGGAAACTGTAACAAAGCATTTCTTTTTCCTTTTCCACTCATGTCCTTAGGTGCAAAGATAAGTAGATATATGAACTGCCTGGGAACACAATGTATAATATTACATGCCCTTTTGTTTTATTTGCTTGTTAATCATAAAAATGGCATACATCTGGGTTAATTTCAAATGCTAGTCATCTAATATATTTTAAATACAAATCTACCTTTATGAAACAAATATGTTCTTGATATGTATACATGAAATTTATGCAACATAAGAAAACTCAGTCTCTTCAGAAATTGAAAATTTTTTGTAAAGTAATTTGTTACCCCTTATACATCTTATAAAAGTAGATAATCAGGAATAGAACTTGCATAAAATAGTTACAAATGTATCTAACAAAAAAACCACAAAGTAGCGGTTGGCAGATCTATTCTCTCAGAAGCTAAGCACTAAACATTTCTGTAACAAATTAACAAATAGAATAATACAAATGATTCTGAATGAATCAGAGATGTAGAGGTGTGAGACCTGAGAGATCATTTTGTTCAACCCCTTCAATTTACAAAATAATGAAACAAAGGTCAAGAGATAGAAAAGGACTCGCCCATGGTCAAGTAAGCAGTAGAGGACCCTCAAGTTCCAAGTCTTTGCTCTTTTTACGGTGCCACAGGGTTTTCCTTAAAGCATCTTCAAAAAACAAGATGAATAAAGTAGAGTATAGCACCAAGTGATACTGTCTGCCCAATGGTTCCATGATGATCTAAGAACGTATTTTAAGCAGAGGTAACTTTTTCAAGTAACTGAAAGAAAGTGGACATCCAAACCACAAATTCTGGAGAAGACAAAATATGTTGCTGACAGATTTTCACTGATAGACAAACAGGTATGAGATAAAGTGCCAGCTTTCACTTAATTCAAATCTTAAATTTATATGTTTTCTTTCAGTATATCATGCATTCAGATTTAGGATTTAATTAAATTCAAAATCATAGTAAAAGAATTTTCTAAAACTAACAGAGAAATTTAAAACAACATAATTCCCCAATAATTCTTTGATGCATTATCAAACAAATATTACAAACCCACCCTGGGAGTTTGGGGTAAAGTACTAACCAGTTACTGCCAGCAGCTGTGAAACTCTCACCTCCATTTCCTCCCTATGAGACCTGTCTCTATCTTCAAATTCACGTGTCCTTCGCCGAGCCTCTTCAAAGGCCTGCTGGGCCAAGGCATCCTCCTGCTATCAGAAAAAGGAATGAAATGAAGAGTCTTTCTTTGACTTACAACGAATAGTCAACATTAATTTTAATGACCTGTTTACTTGTCACCACTCCCCTTCGATATACAAAATGAAAGACTTCCTCCAAATGCCACTGCTTGTAGATTAAGTTTATGTTAGTTTTAAAAATCTTGCATTTTCCTGTTTCTACATGAGTTTCTACTGAGGTAGACTTAGGATATCTGTGTGCAAATATTTTCTCAGTTAACTACAAGTTGTGTGATCATGTAACCTTTTGGAACTTGGTTCTCTTTTCCATAAAATGGAAATAATATTCATGCTACTTACCCCATGGGCTGCTCTCCTATCTAATCATCCAGCCCAACTCTCTCTTGTTGAGCTTCTGTCTCACATCTCCAACTGCTTACTGGACATCTTAAACTATATGTCTTGTAGAAGTCTTAAACTCAACATATCCAACATCGAGTTCATTCTCTTTCACCCCTAACTCATTATCTTTTCTCCCTTTCCCTCCTCCTACTTCCCCTATTACTATTAAGTGAACTATCATTCTCCAGCCTTTCTATGTAGGTGTAATCTTCAACTCTTCACTTTCTCACTTCTGTGTCTGATCTGTTACCAAGGACTGTTTATTGTACTTTCACAACATTTCTTGCACATGATCCCTTCTCTCCTGACACCACCATGACCCTGTTGCAGGTTCTCATCACCACACACCTGAACTATTCTAATAGCCTGCTGGTTGGCCTCCCTGCCTTAAATGTTTCCCTACTTGAGTTGAACCACTATTCAGCTGTCAAAATGCTCTTCGTAAAGTGCAGGTCTGACCATGTCACCACCTCTATTTAATAACACTTCTAAAATCCGGTTTTACTTAAAAAGCCCTTCATAGCTTTGCTTCTTCCTGCTTTTTCAGTCTCTATATACCTTAACCTCCCTCCATACACTCTGACATTCAGGGACACTGTCTACTTTGCTGGTTCCTAAACAAGATACTCTGTCTCCCAAGTCTAGGCATTTTGTTTTTTTAAATGGTATTTTATTTTTTCCAATTACACGTAAAGACAATTTTTAACATTCCTTTTTACAAAATTTTGAGTTTTAATTTTTTTCGCCTTTCCCTCCCCTCTTCCTAAAATGGCAAGCAATTTGATATATTACATATGGGCAATCATGTAAAACATATTTCCACATTAGTCACGGTGTGAAAGAAGAAACAGACCAAAAGGAAACACACACACACACAAATAAGTGAAAATAGTATGCTCTGACCTGCATTCAGAGTCCATCAGTTCTTTATCTGAATGTGGATAGCATTTTTTGAGTTCTCTGGATTTGTCTTAGATCACTGTATTGCTGAGAAGAGCTAAGTCATTCAGTTGATCATCACATAATGTTGCTGTTATTGTGTACAATGTTCTCCTGGTTCTGCTCATTTCACTCAGTATCAGTTCATGCAAGTCTTTTCAGGTTTTTCTGAAATCTGCCTGCCCATCATTTCTTACAGCACAACAGTATTCCATTATGTTCATATACCACAGCTTGTTCAGCCATTTCCCCAACTGATGGGCAACCCTTCAATTTCCAATTTTTTGCTACCACAAAAAGAGCTGTTATAAGTATTTTGTGCAGGTAGGCCCTTTTCCCTTTTTTTGTGATCTCTTTAGGATAAAAGTCTATGCATTTTCTTTAAAAAATACTCTTGATTTTGAATTTAATTAGATTGTGTATTTTTTTACCTTACCATAGTTTCTTCTTCCTCCCCTGTTCCTCCCAGAAAGGCATCCCGTACAATAAATAGTATTTTTTTAAAGACAAAATAAATCAGCCTGACTAATGCATTGACAAAGGCTAAGAATGTGTGTAATGCACAACACTTGTGGTGGGGTAGGAATGTCTCCTTATCTCTTCTTGTGAGCTGGGCTTGTTCTTAATAATTCTGTTTTATGATGCATTTTTGCTTGTTTTTGGTTGTGCTTTCCATTTTTATTGCTGGAGTCATTAAAGGTACATCATTTTCTTGGTTTCACTGACTTCACTCTGCATCAGTTGATGTGGATCTTTCCCTGCTTCTCTTTGTGAAAATGTGTCATTTCTTACAAATATAAGAATGCATAGTCACAGACCATTACTTTCATGTATCATAATTTGTTTAGTCATTCCCCTATTGGTTGGCATCTATTTTGTTTCCAATTCTTTGTTATCACAAAAACTGCACCTATAAATATTTTCATTTCTATGAGCACTTTTTCTTATCAATGGTGTCCTTGTGTGTTATAAGCCCAGAAATGGAATTTCTGGGTCAAAGGATATGTGGTCATTTTAGTCACTTTACTTTCATAATTCCAAATGGTGCTACTGATTCACCAAAATATATAAATATTTAAACCAAAAGCCATTCCCCAACAGATGAGTGGTCAAAGGATATGAACAAAGAATTCTCAAATGAAGAATTGCAAACTATTAACCACCTCACATGAAATACTCTAAATCACTAATAAGAAAAATGCAAATCAACACAAGTCCGAGGTTTCATCTCACATCTTGCAAATTGTTAAAGATGACAAAAGATGTAAACAGTAGTGGTTAGAAAAAATAAGCACACATGTATATTGTTCTGATAGGGAGTTTCTCACACGAAGAATAGTAATGAGGTTGATGTAGAAGACATGAAAATATTAAATTAGGTTCATTTTAATTTTTATATTCCTTTTTAAGATTTCACAGCAAATAAGCAGAGTCACACTAGAACTAGGGTCTCAAAACTTTTAATATTTTGGTTTGGTTTTTTTTTTGGCCAGGCAACTGGAGTTAGGTGACTTGCCCAAGGTCACACAGCCAGTAGGTTTCAAGTGTCTAGTCTGAGGCCAGATTTGAATTCAAGTCCTCCTAACTGCAGAGCAGGTACTCCATTCACTGCACCACCTAGCTTGCCACATCCCACCCGTTTATTTTACTTTTAAAAAAACATTTTATCTGTTTTAATCAGCCAAGATCTGCCTTCTTATCCTCCCATCACTCCAATCCCTCCTCCCCAAATGAGAAAACAAGGAGAAAAGAAAACATCACAAACATGTACAATCAATTAAAACAAATTTCCATTGTCTATGGTCCCAACCACCTCCCCCCACCTCCCATCATTAATTGTCTCACTCTACATTCTGAGTCCTTTAACCTCTCTATTAGGAGGTATCATGTTTCATCATTAATCTTTGCAAAACCTGGGTGGTCATTATGTTGATAAGAGTTCATTATGTTGATAAGTTCAAAGTTATATGTCATAATTCATTCATCCATTCCCCAATTGATGGGCATTTTCTCAGATTCTCACCTCAAAAAGTTATGAATATTTTTGTACATCTTTTGAAGCTTCTTTTGTTTGAGACTAATCTTTCCCTTAATCTACCTTTTCTCTAACTTCCCCTCCTTCTATCTCCTTTTTCCCTCCTATATCCCTGTTTAGTGAAAGGTATTTCTGCATCCAATTGTGTGCGTGTGTGTGTGTGTCCGTCCTTCCTTATTTTGATCAGTTCAGATAAAAGTAAAAACCTTCAATGTTTATACCACTGATTATGGCACAAGTCAAAGAACACCACACATTTGTACGACATTTCAGGGTTCTGCAAAGTAATAATAAAATATTTACTCACATTTACATAGTACTCCGAAGTTTACAAAGTGTAATCCCTATATGATCTTGTGATGAAGGTTGGGCAAATATCTCCATTTTATAGATAAGGAAACTAAACTAAGGTTCAGAGAGCAGTTAATAAATTTGCACATGATCACATATCGACTACATCAGTGCTAGAATTCAATTCTGGGTACCTCCAAGTACAGCGTGCTTTACACTATACCATTTTGTTGAGACTGAAGTCATTAAGAACAAAATTTAAAATAAACACAATAACAATAACAATCAACCTCTTGCTAAGTATAAAATGACCCTACCTGGGCTCGTTCTTCATCAAATTCCAAGCAACCCATACCATCCAGTCTCTGTAGATCAATCCAGCCTTTCCAGATGACACAAACTCCATTGAGGATCATTGGAGCCTTTAAATACACCTGAAACACAGTTTAACAAAAAGCAGCAATGACAATACATAAGTTTAATAACTTATTATTATTAACTTAATAATAATAAATTAATTATTAATAACTTAATAACATAACATACTTAAAGGTCAAAGAATTAAGGTTAAAGGAAAATATCCACTTTTTTTAGGGTTGAGGGGAGAAAAATAAAGTAATAAACAAGTCTATAAGAACTGTGAAATGGTATGGAAACTAAGTTTCTTGATCAAATTTCAATCTGTTCTGTTATCAGGATCTTACTTCTCTTGGTTACAACTTCAATAGTTATCTGATATCAAGTAACATATCAGAATAGGATTATAGTTAAATGGTATTTATTGCCAAACACTAAATAACATGTGACTGTTGCCCTATCTATAGCCTAGACACAGTCAAAATTAATGAAAATTCTTTGAATTAGATTTGTCTAACTATTTGTAAAACCTTTCTTCATCACCCTAACTGTGACTGAATTCTTCCTCTGCAAATTATCTTATATTTAACCTGTGCATGTCCTGTATCTGTCAGCAGAAAATAGTTTACTTGAAGGTAGAGATTATTTTTCATTTCTATCATGTTTTTTTAGATTTTTCAAAAAATTTTTAAAGACTTTTTCTATCTAATGCTAAACACATTAGGACAAAAATCAAGAAAAGTTTAATCAAATATCTAGTAATTTAGATAAAATAACAACAGAAAAAAATTTAGCATAATCTCTTACAAAAGGGTAAGGTAAAAACATAAACAGCTGAGATCAATTCCTCAGACTCCAAAAGAACTGTGTTTTTTCCTTTACTTCAATTTTTGGGAGAGAAGACAAGAAAACATGATATTCAGTATTCAAAAAAAACAGCCAAAATAAAAACAGAGCTCCCAGAAAATGATGGTACAGATATTTTAGCCCAACTTCCCACATCTTCTACTTTTACTCTGAAGTAAACCTGGGTTCCCTGTAGGCTCTGCTTAAATTCTAGCAGAGTCCAACTAAGCTGGGAATCACTAAATACCCACAGCAGGGACAGACTGTGTGCCTATGCGAAATGATCATCCTTAGGTCATCATGGAGATACCAGGCTCATCACCAGAAGACTGCCCATTGAGGGATGAAAGTTTTCTGTTTTCTAGCTGCAGTACATTATTAAGGGTGTAAAAATGAGAAATAATACTTAACCCCGTGCTGGTTTCCTTCCACCTACACAATGACAGTGGCAGAAAAGGGGGCAAAAAGTGCTTAAAATATCTATCAACTATCACTGTAAAATGAGAAATAAAATTTAGAATGTTTACTCTGAACTCACTGAATAGGCTCACTAGATTATATGTAATAAGGCATAAGTTTGATCAGTTTCAAGGAAATCATCAGCAAAGGTTGAAATGAAATTGGTTATCTAGAAAACATCAATTTTCCTATACATTTAGAAGCATTAAGATTTAATTGCAGTTTTTTTCTAAAAAGATACAGTAATCACATGCACATGCATGTACATGTACATGTACACACACACGGCACACAGTCAAACCTGCACTGCTGAGTCTCTCTGAAGAAGCTGTTTTTTTGACAGATACCAAGCCAATACTTGAAGGAAGCCTTCCCTGCTTAGTACAAACTGCTAGAGATTGTGCTCTCCTAACAGAACCTTTAGAATCTGAGTCCGGGCCGTGAGGTGGCACAGTGAACAAATAGAGAGCACTGGGCCTGGAGTCAGGAGGACCTGTGATCTAGGACAAGTCATTTAACCCTGACTGCCTCCAAAAAAGAAATCTACGAGTCTTCTTTGGGACCCAATTTGATCATTAAAATTAAAGTTCTCAGGGGTTTTTTTGTTGGTGGTGGTGAGGACATTCTTTTCCTTTAGGGTGTGATGAGTCAACATCTATATTACTTTCCTGGCCCAGTTTACTTCACTTTGAATCAATATATAAAATTTTGCTAAGGCTGCTTTGTAATCTTCATTTCTTAGGGCACAATAATGTTCCATAGCATTCAAGTACTAAGTTCACTCTGTCACTTATTTCCTAGTTGATAGACATCTACTTTGTTTCCTGTTCTTTACTGTTAAAAAAGTGGGGCTATAGAGCTCTTCTTTTTTATTATTAACCACCTTGGAGAATATTACCAGCAATGGGATTTCTGAATAAAATTGTATAGGCATTTCAGTTGCTTTCTCAGCATAATTCTACATTGCTTTTCAGAATGATTAGCATAATTCACAGCTCTATGAACAGTGCAGTGTGCCTGTCTTTCCACAACCCCTCCAATACCATTCCCAATTTGCTAGGTGTCAAGTATTGTTTTAATTTGCATTTATATTATTAGTAATATGGAGTTATCTTTCCTATTGATTGTTGATCATTTGCAATTCTTTTGTGAATTACTTGCTGTTGTCATTTGACTACTTATTGATTGGGGAATGTTTGTTCATCCTATATATTTTTGCTAGTCCCTTTACACATTCTGGATACCAGGCCTTTTTCTGAGATACTGAATGCAAAAATGTTTCCACCAAATAACAACATCCCTGTTATTCCAACAATATTTTAGTTTCTTTAACTTTGCTCATGCAGAAATGTTTTTTTTTTTAATGTCATGGAACTGAAGTTTTCTCAATCATCTTTTGTGATCTCCTGTATTTAGCCCCTCCCCCCCTTTTTGGTTAAGAATTTTTCCCCTTTCCTAGCTGTGAAAAGTATATGATCTGATTCTCTTTTAATTTTGTTATGGTATAACCTATAACATTCAGATTGCCCACCCATTTAAAGTTTATTGAGGTATATAGTGGAAGAAGTTGGTTTAAACCTAATTTTTGGCAGACTGACAGGGAAAAAAAGTCATTAAGTATGTAGTATTTATGTGCCAGGTATTGTACTAAGCATTGGAGGATACAGCATAAGCAAGACAGACTCTGCACTCAAGGAGTTTCCATTCTAATAAGGGAAGATAGCACATGAAGGGGAGGTAGAGCTGGAAAGCAGTGTTGTACTTTAGAAATAGATGAGAACGACTGCACATGCAAAAAGCTCTATTAGATCGCATACTGTCTCAGGAAGGGGGGGAGAAAGAATAGAATTTGGGCCTCAAAACTTTTAAATAAAGTTTAAAAATTGTTTTAACATATAATTGGGGGAAAATAAAATATATTAATACTGAAAAAAAGAAATAGGTAAGTAGATTTTCTAAAAAAACTTAACTACATAAAGTTAAAAAGGTTTTATATGAACAAAATCAATACTGTTAAGATTATTGCCAACTGAGGGAAAAATATTTGCATTAAGTAGACATGGTTTAGAAGTCTAGGAAGCAAGAATAGGGCCAGAAGAGGAAATGAAGCAGGCCTGGGCCCCCTCCACAATATGGAGGTTCCAGGAGGAACTTGCCAATGGGAGAAGGGGCAGTTTACAGCATCAAGAACATGCACAAATCAACATCCTGTGGGCAGAGCTATGAATACAATCAATGCGTGTTTATTAAGCATCTGCTATGTGCTAAGCACTGAGGATTCAGAGAGACAAAAAATAATCCTTCCCTCATGGAATTTACAATCAATTATTCTTCTGGAAACCCTTTGGAACTAAACAATAAAAGTCACTATACTATTCATAACCTTCAACTAAGGGATTTTACTACTAGGTATCTATGCCAATCAGGTCAAAGACAGAAGAAAAGCCCCATCTATATGAAAATACTGAATGTTGCATTTTTTTGTATGTGCCAGTAACAAAGAAACACAAACCTGGAATCAAAGTGGGTAATGATTAACTGGGGAATAACTAAACAAACTGTAGTACACAAATATAATGGAATATGATTCCACTGCTGGAGTACATTAATAAAATGTAGGAAACTACAAATGTGAGGAATTCAGAGAAACTGTAAGACCTATATGAACTCACACCAAAGTCATTAGAATCATGGGAACAATATATCAAATAAATATATCAATGAAAAGAACACTAAATGAAATTTATTGCAGAGCAATTGTAATGGCTCAAATTGGCCTTGGAGAACTGAGAAAACACTTCTCTCCCAGTATAGAGGTGGTGGACTATAGGTAGAGAATGTTGCAAACACTGCCAGAACAATGTGTTGGTTAGTTTTGCTCAGCTATTTTTCTTTGTTACAAGGGAGGGTTACTTTGTGTGTTGAGGTGGTACCAGTGGTAAAATCTGAAAATTATTGTGCTTAAAAAAAAATAAAACCCAAACCTAGAGGTATTAACAAAGCTTATTTTAAGAAAACAAACTGGGATCTATGAACACCACCAACAAACAGTGAAGAATGACTAGTAGAGATATTAGTTCACTAAATGTTATTGTTGAATTGTTCCAACCACTTAACATTGGTTATTGGCTCCAAAAGTGGTCTTATTTTGTTACCATATTACTATATGTGCATTATTAAAACTTTCTTTGATCAAGTTTTTACTGTTTCTTTATGCAGAAATTCTGCACAGAGTAATTACTTAAAGAAGCCTATTCATTGAATGGGTGCCAAGGTCTCACACTGCATACTAGGCCATCTCCAGTAGTCCTGATGAATATCAGGCCACTGGACCCAGATGGCTCAGGAGAAGAAAGTGAGGTTGGTGACCTTGCACAGCCCTCCTTCACTCAAATCAAAGTCAACCACAAATCATGTCATCATCTTGATGTCATGGTCCTCTTTGAGAATGAAGGACAAACACAACAACTATTTCTTTATATGATGATTCAATAACTTCAGAAAGTGTAAAAATACCTGGTTTAAAAGCTCATGTGCGCACACACACACCCCTTGAATAATTTTCTTCATTAGCCGTACCAAATGTATAATCTTTGTTTTACAAGTTCTAGTGTCTTCTCGATGGAAGATCAGATTTCATTTATTACTTTATGTAACTGAGACTTACATTGTTTTAGGCAAAAGCTAAAAATCATGACTTAAAGGCAGGAGAGACTTAGAGTAAGACCATGTAGTGCCTGCCCCTCTCTTATTGTACAAATTGGGTAAGAGAGTCTCAAAAGTTGTGCCTTGCCCAGAATGATTAAGGTAGTCAGAAGCAAAACTGGGATTTGAACTGAGCTCTTGTGACTCCAAGTCCAATGCTCTTTCTAGTCTCAACATACTAGCTTCATTGATTTCAAAAGGCTTTTCAAATAGAAGTTTCATACATCTGGCTGTTAAGGTTTAGTTAATGTTAAATTTTAGTGATAAAATGTGATAACTGTAAATACTCAGAAAAATTACTCTCAAAACTCTGCTGAATAAAATCTGTTTGGTTGGTGCTAATCATTTGTACATATTTATGCTACTCCCTTTTCCTAACTATACAAAATTACTTTTCCTGTCAAAAGATCCATAAACCTTATCAATACAATGTCCTTATTTCAGGGAAAGAAATATAAGACTTCATTTCTTCTCCCATCTGACAAAGGGAAATCGTCTGCAGTTATAGCTGAAACCGTTTAACCACATATTTCCTTCTGTTCAGATAAGTGTTAGTTCTCTCCTCTACCATTTGGAGCCTAAAACTAAATGTACATACGTGTGTGTGTGTGTGCGAGCGCGCACGTGTGTATGTTGTTCAGTTCTGTCCAACTCTTTGTAACCCCACACAGATCTATACACACAGGCTGACTATGCTTCTGCATTAACAACTTCATACTCTACCTTACAAAAAACATCATCGTCCATACATCATACAAATATAATAAAAAATAATCCATTCTCTTTCAGACCTCAGACCTTTATCTTTTTCATAGAAGTAAAATTAAAACTCAACAGCAGTATGGTACTTACACATTAGTGGCTTCAACGGTGATTCTAGTAGCATTGACAAACTACCTTGTACTGACTTTTAATAATGTTATGATACATGTGTGGATATTCTTTCCCCTGACACACATACTAACACCTCAGAACATAAGAGCCAATCTTTGAGAGTAGTTGTAGGGAGAAAATTCACGTACAGCCAAGATGGTGGTAAGTCCTGGTGCCAACTTTTAGTTGGACTGGCTCTCACACAAGAGACAAACACATAGTTCACAGCCAGGTCCATATAAACTTTTCAGCTTGATGCCCCACTGGTATGTCTTTCCAGAACTCAGGTCACTTCTATTTCACAAAGAGGTATTGAAGGAGGACTTTAGTCTGTTGACTTGATTAGAATTCATATGTTTCTTTACTACTCGTAAACTCAAATTCAACAATACTGATTTTAAAAAAACTATTTTTATATCTGAGGATGACAAAATTCGTTTTCAGATGGTTCCAGTGTGGTGGCTGAAGGAGCAGACATGAATACAGAAAGAGGTCATGATTGTGTCACCCTGGGGAGCTCCTTTCATCAATCCATGAAATCACAATCTAGACAATGACTTAGCCAAAGTAAAAAGATGTTGCTAGAGGAACAACAAGGCTAAGTGACTGTATCCAGAATAACAGAGCCACTATGTAGAGGAGGAGGGTAGGGTAGATGAATGAATCCAGGTTTTCGGATTCTAAGCTCAGGCTCCTCCACAGTGGTAATATAGAATTCCACATTCAAATGAATGGAGTCATGTGGAGTTCTTCAAAGTAAATTCTTGGTACCTTTATATATTCATAAAAACAAACACTCTAAGTAATTGAGTAGGGAAACTACTGTCTCTTGATGGTTTGGCATTTTCTCTTGTAATTTCTTAATTTCATTTAAAGCTAATAAAGATTTATTTTTCACTCAAACATAAATATATTTCATCTGAGAGTTTGAAAAGAAACAGTTTATTAGATTATATACTCATTCCATTGTCTTTCTAGAACAATTAAATATTTTAACTACAACTCATTCCATAAGGTAAGGGTTTCTACTTGCAAAGATTGTCCAACTAGCTTAGCACCACACAAAAACAAAAACAATAATCTAACTTTTTAACTGACTGATTTTATTGCCAAGGAATGTGTTTTTGAAGCATCATAGGAAATCAAAGAAACATGGGTTGTCACTTAACAAAATTTGTGTTTTGTTTACTCTGCCTTCAGAAAATAACCTCCACCATCACTGATATGGTAGAAGATCAGACCTTTTCTTCTCATGCCTTGAAGAGAATGCTTGGCACCTGGCAACTCTCGAAGGCTTCAGCTGAAATGAACTGAATGTAGCCCTTTCAAGTGTACAAAGCATCTGCCATACATGATTTCATTTGATCCCCAAAGCACTCCTGGGAAACAAGTGTAATAGAGATGATAATCCAGTTTACAGAGGAAGAAACTGAGGCTCAGAGAAGTTAAGGGACTTCCTTATGGTCACACAGCTGTTAAGTTTCATGAGGCAGGATTTGAATCCAGGACTGTCTGACTACACATCATAGATTAGGGATGGAAGGGACCACAGAGATCATCTATCCTAATTGTCTCATTTGATAGGCAAGGACACTAAGGCCCAGAGAGGGGAAGGCCAAAGTCACATGGGTAAGGAAGCGGTCAAGCTAGGATCTTCTTTCACTGCCCAGGCTGCCTCCTGTTACCCAGCATTCAGTCCACTACTTCAGGCTTCTATTCAAGATGCAGCACAAGTTGTGTTATCTGCTGCTCTGCTCATTATTATTGGGTATTTGTAATATAAATTTTACTCTAGATTACACAAACACTGTCCTGCCAGTTTTTGTGCTGTTTGTAGAACCCATCAATTTTGGAGCAGAGTGTATTTTAAAAACACAAAATATATATTTCAAATAAAGTTCATTTTTCATGTAAATCCTTCCCTAATATATTCCTACATCCATATCTATAGTCAAAGCTACAAGCCTAAGGCCAAAACCTAATGAAGTTCATTAACATTGTGACCATCTAAGAAAATAAAGCAAGTGAACATGAGTGGACAAAGAATTCAAATGAAAACCTTAAAGGAAGCAACCAAAACATTACCTTTCATATACTGAAATTAATCCAGATGTAAACAGTTACTTAAGGGAAGGTGGCCTAGCCATACTAGATCTAAGACTGTATTATATTGTAGCAATCATCAGAACTACTTGGTACTGGCTTAGAAATAGAGTGGTGGATCAGTGGAAGAGGTTAGGTACACAAGACACAGTAATCAATGACTACAGCAATCTACTATTTGATAAACCCAAGGAATCCAGCTTCTGGGATAAGAACTCACTATCTGATAAAAACTGCTGAGAAAACTGGAAAACAGTATGGCAGAAACTGGGCATAGACTAACATTTTATAACATATAGCAAGATAAGGTCAAAATAGGTACATGATTTAGACATAAAGGGTGATACCATAAGCAAATTAGGAGAGCAAGGAATAGTTTATCTGTCAGATCTAAGGAGAAGGGAAGAATTTATGACCAAACAAGAAATAGAGAATATTTTGAAATACAGAATGGATAATTCTGATTACATTAAATCAAAAAATTTTTGCACAAAGCCAATGCAACCAAGATTAGAAGGGAAGCAGAAAGCTGGGAAACAATTTTTACAGTGAGTGTCTCTGAGAAAGGTCTCATTTCTAAAATATATAGACAACTGAGTTAAATTTATAAGAATAAAAGTCAGTTTTCAGATGAAGAGATTAAAGCTTTCTATAATCATGAAAAACTGCTCTAAATCACTATTGATTAGAGAAATGCAAATTAAAACAAGTCTGAGGTACCACCTCACACCTACCTGATTAGCTAACATGACAAAGAAGTAAAATGATAAATGTTGCAGAAGATGTGGAAAAATTGGAACACTAACGCATTGTTAGTGGAATTGTGAACTGATCCAACCATCTTTTTTGACCTCACCTTCTACCACATCAATGATAATGGAGGTTATTTCCTGAAGGCAGAGTAAAGAAAATACAAATTTTGTTAAGTGACAACCCACGTTTCTTTGATTTCCTATGGTGCTTCAAGAATACATTCCTTGGCAATAAAATTAGTCAGTTAAATTACTATTTTTGTATGATGCTGAGCTAAGTGGACAACCTTTGCAAGTTGAAACTCTTACCTTACGGAATGAGTTGTAGTTAAAATATTTCACTATTCTAGAAAGACAATGAGTATGTAATCTAATAAACTGCTTCTTTTAAAACTCTCAGATGATGGAGGGGAAAGAGTGATTTGGAGTCCAGGTATCTGTTGCAAGGAAAGGAGTTTCACATGCTCATCCAGGCAATTTGGAACTATGCCCAAAGGGCTATAAAACTGTGCATACCCTTTGATCCAGTAATACCATTACTAGGTTCATATGCCAAAGAGATTATAAAAAAGGGAAAAGGATTCACATGCACAAAAATATTAACAGCAGCTCTTTTTGTCGTGGCAAAGAAGTGGAAATTGAGGAGATGCCTATCAACTGGGGAATGGCTAAAGAAGTTGTGGTAATTGAATGTAATGGAATACTATTTTTCTATAAGAAATGATAAGCAGGACAATTTCAGAAAAACCTGAAAAAACTTACATGAACAGATGCTGAGTGAAGTAAGCAGAACCAAGATCGTACACAGTAATAGCAACACTGTGTGAGGATAAACTTTGATAGATTTAGCTCATCTCAGTGACACAAGGATCCAAGACGATTTCAAAAGACTCATGATGGAAAATGCATCCACATCCAGAGAAAGGTCTGAATGCAGATCAAGGGAAACTATTTTCTCTCTTTTTTTGTTTCCTCTTTCTTGAGGTTTTCCCCTTTTGTTCTGATTCTTCTTTCACAACATGACTAATATGGAAATAAGTTTAATATAATTGTATATATATATAGCCATATAAGACTGCATGCCATCTTGGGGAGGGAAGCAGGGAATTTGGAATTCAAAACAAACCTTGTAAAAGTGGATGTTGAAAACTAAAAATTAATAAAAAATAAAAAAAGTTAAGTAAGTTTAGTTGGTTGAAAGTTAGTTGGTTCAATATTAGAATTTTAACAAATCATTTAACAATAAAATACTTGTGGGACACTACCAGGTATGTAATACTATATAAGATACAAGGAAAAGGTTAAGAAATAGTCATTGGCCCATAAAATCTGACTGTGAACACAAAAAAAGAACCACAAAATGTTAGAGCTGGGTGTGGCTAGAGGGACTGTTGAGTTAAATGCCTACAATTTACAGATAAGGAAACTGAGACTCAGAGAGGGAACAAAATCTTATTCAAAGTCACAGAAGTAGTTAGTGGCAAAGTCAGGATTAGAAAATAGGTACCCAGAGTTCAATGTTCTTTCACACTATTTGTGATTTCACTAGTCTGTGTATACCATGTTTACAAATTTCAGCATACCTATAACTTGACAGCAGGAAGTCAACTTCATATTTATTTTGCAATGTCTATATGCAAGACACAGTGTTAGGGGAAGGCAGGGATAAATACTTCTTGATCTCAGAGATCTATTAAAGTAGATAGGACCTACACAGAACTCAAATACATGGCACAATATGACAAATTCTGGGTAGCTAAACAGAGCAGTGGTTAGAATGCTAAATCAGGAAGACGAGTTCAAACCTGGCCTCAGATACTTACAAGCTGTATGATCCTAGGCAAGTCACTTAACCCTGTTTGTCTGCTTTCCTTATCTGTAAAATGAGCTGGAGAAGGAAATGGCAAACCACTCTAATATATATGCCCAGAAAATCCCAAATGGGGTAATGAAGACTCAGACACAACAATGTAACAAGTTTCGTAAATATGGTACAAAGTATTATGGTTAATTTAGGAGGATAAAGTGTTTCTATAGTTTTGAAAGTACTAAAATGTACAGCAATTGTGAGACATGTAAGGATAGTAGAAAACTAGGACAGTTACACAAGTATGACTTGGTTGGGGATAGAGATGGTGATTTGGAAGTCAGTAATAAGTTTTGATGAAAACACATGAGTTCTCATGGTTGATGATGAAAAGAAAACAAAGAGGTGAGGATAGAGAACTTACAGGGAGAGAGAAGAGGATAGGGTCAGTAAAAGAGACAGAATTCTCAGAAAGGTGCAAGGAAAACCAAAAGCCACACAAGATAAGGGAAAACAATCCTGAAGCAAAGTGGTCAGCTACTGCAAATGTCACAATGAAGTCAAGTAACAGTTGTTGTTCAGTTGTTTTGGTTGTATCCAACTCTCTGTGATCCTATCTGGAGTTTTCTTGGCAAAGATAATGGAGTAGCTTACCATTTCCTTCTCCAGCTCATTTTACAGATGAGGAAACTGAGGCAAACAGAATTAAGTGACTTGCCCAGAGTCACACAGCTGCTAAGTGTCTGACACAAATCTGAATTCAAATCCTCCTGATTCCAGGCCTGGTGCTCTATCCACTGTGCCACTGAGCTGCTCAAATAAAATAAAGACACAGAAAGGGCAGATTTGGTAGTAAGATCATTGGTGACATTTAAGAGAATGGTTTCTGAAGAATGGTGGAGGTGGTGGTAGGGTAGAAGCCAGATTACCAGGAGTTTGAAAGATATAGGCCTTCTTAATGATGAGAAAGGGAGAGGTCATAGATTCCAAGAATTTGGCAGAAAGAAATCAGGTAGCAGAAGGGGCCAAAATCAGGCCCAACAAAACTTCTCAAGAAGGGAATTGGTTGTTATTGCTCTTGAACTCAGGAGGATGAGTCTTCCTGACTCCAGGCCCAGCACTCTATCTACCATGACACCTAGTTGCCCCAAAAGATAAAGGTCTGTTTTATTCTATGATGCATGGGGAAATCCCAGATGAGGAAATTCCCTCTATCAATTAAGGCTGCTATCTTATTGGCATCTTATAGTTTTGAGAAAATTGCCCAAAGCAGAGGTTTCAAAATCTCCCAGCAAAATCTTGAATCAGATTAAGATGTAACTGGGAAATGTTTAACAAAATAAATAAAAATGCAATACAACCTAGATATTGTTAATTTGTGGTTTTTAAAGTCAATATGTGGTCAGAAGGATGTTTCTATTTGAGTTTCACACCACTGGACTTGAGTATTGAAAGGTTAAGTGACTTTACAGTATGTATGTGTCAGAGATAACAAAAAGGATAAAAGAAAGAAACAGTCAATAGTAAATCAGATACAAAAGGGTAAATGAGAAAATGTCATGTTTTACTAGTTAGGAAGACTATTAAGACATAATTATGATTTTTTATAACTAAAGATAAGGATTAGTATCAAAGTATTATATTTCTTTAATCTCAATCGCAGATGGCAAATTTATGGTCGTTACCCAGCTACTAAATATCAGTGTGACATTGGGAAGGTTCTTTAATATCTTTGGGTCTCAGTTTTCTCATTTGCAAAATGAGGGGTGGATAGATGATTTTTAAAGTTTTCTTCAACCACTAAATTCTACAAAATCTAGTACATACATTATGGTAAAAAGTTTTATATGTTACATCATGTAAGATTTTTATACCATTAGTAAACATTGCAGGGATTATGGACAGGCAGGGATGCTAATAAGCTGTTGGCAGAGATGTAAACTGGACCAACCATTCTGGAAAGCAATTTGGGATTATGCTAGGAAACTGACTAGGTGTCTATACTACCCAAAGCAGACTCTACGGCTAGGAATAAACTCCAAGGATATTAAAGACAAAAGAAAAGTTCTACACACACACACATATATTTATAGCAACATTTTTTTTCTGATAGCAAAAAAGTAGAAACAAAGTGGATTACAATAAATTGTAATGCCTGAACAAACTGTGGTATAGGAATGTAATAGAATACTACTGTATAGTAGGAAATGAACACAAAGAATTCAGATTAAGTTTGGGAAGACTCACCAACTGTTTATTAGCTATTTTGAAATGGTTGTTCCATAGGCATCTCAAACTTCCCATTTCCAAACAGAACTTATTATCTATCTCCCACAAACTGTCCCCTCTTCTGAATTTCTTTCCACAACCTCTGAATCAACCTCTTCCTTACCCACATAGCTAATTAGATGCCAGATCTTGAGAGAAAGCCCGATGGAGGGGAAAGAGTGATTTAGGGCCAAAGTACCTGTTGCAAGTAAGGGAGTTCCACACACTCAATACACTTAGCATAAGGGCATGATGAAGTTAAAAATGCGCAAACATTTTATACATCTACATCTTATAATCTCTTCATAAACTGTAAACCTCTTTGACTGGGAATAGCTGATTGGCTAACCGAACAAGCTAGCCATGACTCTGGGGGCTTTTAAATAGCTGGAGGAATTTTTGTGCTGAAAAGTAGTTGGTAGATTCCAAGTTCAGGATTCCAGAGTTGGAGCCAGGTTCCTAAGGATTTAGTCTTGGAAGGAGAGTTACTTTCCCTTTCTCCCTCTTTTCCTCCTTCAACTATCATGTCTTTGTTGAGACTGGACCAGTAACAGACAACACATCCACCCAGGAGCAGAGGGTTAGACTAAGGATAAATAGAAGCAGAAGAAATATAACCAGAGAAGAATGCCAACTTGGAAAAGGATGTCCAGGTCACAAAGTACCAGGAGATGTTACCTCTTTGCCACAAATGTATCTTATGTGTGGGTCATACTACTGTTTATTTACTATGAGCCTATTTTTCCAATGAATCTTGGTATTTGTGGGAGAATGCCTGAGGCTTTTGGGAGTAATACTTGTGCCAAATGTTTAAGGCTACTGGATGATTATTCCTAGGAAACTTACCAGTGGGGGCTCATGTGCTATAGTACTAGAAAACAAAACCTTCAGGATTATCCCCAGTGTCTACGTTAGTTGCTCCCTCTCTCCTCAAGACCTAATACGGCAATAGGAGTGAAATGGGGAGTGTTTCTGGTGGGAATGTTACACTGGGTTTGAATACAGCTCTGGTGCTCATTATAAAGGGTGCAACTTTGGGTCAGTCACTTAGCCTCTTTGGGCCACAGCAGTTCCCTCATGTAAAATGGGGGAGGCAGAATTTTACTAAATGATGACATTTAAGGAAGTAGCTTCAAACTCTAAAATTGTGATCCCAGAATCTTATTGATTCTATCTCAAAAATATCTCTCTAAGCCATCTCCTTCACTCACAAGCTGTCCAGCATGCTTTTATTGTAGGAGATCATCCCCTTTTAGAAGTATTGAGAAAGCATTTTAATAGCATCCTAATCTGTGAAAGAGAAACCCTCATCATTCTCCAACACTTCTGAAACAATATCTATTCCTCTCTCTTCAAATTAGACTAGTTAAGTTACTTCCCTTTAAGTAATTAAGGCACTAATTGGACAAAGTTGGGGTGGGACGATTGACTGATCCACTAGGATGGTACTGACCAGCTGGAAAGGAGAATCCTTGAAGGTAATAGCCAAAATGGGATAGGATGGTTTTAGGAAAACCATTACTCAAGGGTTGGTTGAAAGTTAAAATGACTACTGATGAATTGATGAAGGAAAATACAAATAGGCATTTTACCATGAGTTATAATTATGTTTTTACCATATTGTGAAATTTTCCTTGTTCATTATTTCTATGACTTAAAAAATATCTTATTAAAGAAATGTCCAACAATGGGGGGGTGGGGGTGGAGGGAACTCTTGTCAGCTTGGACATTTCTTTCTCTAAGCAGAATGCTCAGATCAGAATAATGATAAATGTAATTAAAAAAAAGTTTTTGGCAGGTTTGTGTGTACAGTACAAAATCTGTTGTTGTTTGATTGCATCTGACTCATCGTGACCCCATTTGTGGTTTTCTTTACTGGAACGGTTTGCCAGTTCCTGCCCTAGCTCATTTTACAGATGAGGAAACTGAGATAAACAGGGTGAAGTGACTTGCCCAGGTTCACACAGTATCTAATGCTGGATCTGAACTTAAGTCTTCCTGACTCTAGGGCCAGTACTCTATCTATGCTTTATTTTCAGTTTTAGCTACAGATGCAGTTGGCTTAGCCATATGGCTTAGCTGGGCCTTTGTCAAGTCTTCTAAAGATGTTTCCCCCCACTTTTTTGATGTTCTGTAAGAATGGTCCTTTATGTTTTACTTGTGAGGCTGATGTTTGAACCTAAGTGTATCTCAATAACATTTCTTGTCCCAATTTATAGTCAGTTAAGACATTTTTTGTATCTTGTCAACTCTCATATTAGCTATCCCTTCTAGCTTTGTGTTACCTATAGATAAATCTGATAAGGATGCCATCTACATCTTTATCCTTAATAAACATTTTAAATAGCACAGATCCATAGGGGACTCCACTAGCAGCCTGTCACCAAGTTGACTTGTTCAGTCATTTTTTAGTCATGTCCAACTCTTGGTAACCTCATTTGGGTTTTTTTTTTTTTGGCAAAGATTCTGGAGCAGTTTGCCATTTCCTTCTCCAGCTCATTTTACAGATGAGGAAACTGAGACAAACAGGGTGAAGTGACTTGCCCAAAGTCACACAGATACTAACTCCAGATCTGAACTCAGAAAGATGAGTTCAGTTTTGGACATGCTGAGTTCATGTTCATGGGATATTCACTTCAGGATGTTTGGTATGTAGTTGCAAATGTGAGACTGAAGGTCAGAAGAGGGTTAGGCTTGGAGAAACAGATCTCAGAATCATCTGCATAGATGATAATTAAATTCATGGGGACTGATGTGGTCATGAGATAGTATAGAAGGATAAGAGAAAGGTCACTATCTTAGAAAGATATTTTGTTCATTTATAGATGGGTATCTTAACCTGGAGTCCAGGGACTTCAAAAGGGTCCCCAGATAGATTTTTGGGGAGATGGATCTGTGAAAGGATAGGGGAAAATTGTAGCTCTTTCAAAATAATTAGTTTCCTTTCTCATATATTTTATATTATGCAATTAAAACTTTATTCTGAGAAGGGTTCCAAAAGCTTCACCAGACTGCCAAAGGGTTCCAATGACACAAAACAGGTTAAGAACCCTTGATATGGACTGTCAGGTTTATTTCAAAAGCAAAGGTTAAGTTTAAGTTGGATCTACTGAATTCTTAATATAATAGCTATAACATGGTACAATTTAAAAGAATGTTAAGGTCCTTCTTCCCTACACCCCATATATGTGCTATAAACTCTTACTTTTAGTAACTTAATACCTCAAATGAGTAATTCCCAGTCATTTCTTCCACTATGTGCTGTGTTAATAAAAATTTCAAAACTTAAATTTATAAATGCTCTGTCTTTTGGGTACAATGAGCAGGATGACAGGATAGTGTGGTTGGAATGAGCTACGGTTAGCTCCTCTAGGCACTTCAGATCCTTCTATTTAGAGAGCAAGGCACTTCTTTCTGGGTCACACAGGGCAAGTTTTCATATAGGGGTCAGAAGAAGTGATACAAGGACACTCTCAAGGTCTCTCTCTTAAGAACTTTGAAATTGATTGTGTGACATGGGAGACACTGGCACAGGACCACTTAAGCACTGAGTGCCTACATCAGAGAAAGTGCTGTGCTCTATGAACAAAGCAGAATTGAAAGAGCTCAAAGGAAATGCAGAATGTGGTTAGAGTATCCATCTCAAATGTTCACATGGACTATTTGTGCCCGACTTGTGGTAGAGCGTTGCAAGGTCATACTGGTCTGATCAGTCACAGTCAGACACATTGAAACGTGACTCTAACATAGTGATGTCATTTTGGTCCTCTTCAAGAATGAAAGACAACAGCAACCAACCAACCAACCAATCTTTCTGGGTCTACTTCTTTAAAATAACCAACCAATTCCCTCTCAGTCCTAAATCTTATAAATTCCATGGGACTGGGTCCAGATATATGGATGAAGGTATGAGAACTAACTAAGCTTGGGAGAAATGATACCACATTAGTCTTGGAATAATATGTTTTGTGATTGACAGTGCTGGTAACTCGAAGGAGTGATAATTTTTTAATGAACGCAACATTAACACAGAAATAGAATTAATGAGTAATAAGCGAATCATAGCTGTCAGTTAAAAGAAAAAATAAGCATTTATTAGGCACCTACAATATGCCAGGCACTATGTTAAAAGTGCTTTACATGTATCTCATTTGATCCTTACATCTACTCTAGGAGATGGATGCTATTTTGATCACTATTTTACAAGTAGGGAAACTGAAGCAGAGAGGTTAAGTGTCTTTTCCAGGGTCACATAGCTAGCAAGTCTCTGAGGTTAAACTTGAACTCATGTTTTCCTGACTATAGGCTTAATGCTCTAACCACACTGTACTGCCTAGGACAGCAGCATAAAAGTCAACTGAGGAATTAACATGAAAGTTTATATTTATTGTTTAAAACCTGTAGGTCTCCCATCCTTCTCAGGTTGGACAAGACAATTTCTGAGGTCTTTTTCAACTCAAATTTTCTAATTTAAAGTTTGAGAAGAGCCTGTGTTTAAGAATTAGAGAACGGTGAAATATCAAAAATGAAAAGATCTAAAGCTTCCTTATGTCACTACCTTAAGGATCTATGATTTTGTCAGGATGAATCTCTCTCTATTGACAGAGATGAAAGAACCTCTATGACTTACTAGTACATGGCCAGTCTGATGAACCTCTCTTTGGATTTAGGTCAGTGACATTGTCACTAGGTTCATTCTCAAATTCTTTCCACCTTATTTGGATCTGCCAGAGCTTGAACTGTGTTGGTATAGTCTTTGAGGACTTGGGGTTACTTCCACTGCCATGATGAGACAAAGTGGGACTTCAGTGGTGACAGTTAATTTCTGTTACCAATTAAAAAAAAGTATACAGGTTTTTATTAAGTAAAAATATACATAAAAAGTTAAAATATGGCAGACTGATACTACTGGAAAGATCATAGGACTTAAATGTCAGGTGACTAGGGTTTATAATTCAACCACCCTTTTCTGGAGCAGGACATTAGTGGATCTGAGGCAGCTAGAATTAGTCCCCACACTTTCACACCACTAACCAACTCTGTTGTGAGTGAAGGCTTTTGTGAAGCAGATCTGGGGCCATTTGAGTTAACCTTGCTCCAGGCAGATTGATCTTGGCTCCAGTTGTGGGCTTTTTGACAAGGAGTATATAAAAACAGTTTTAGGAGCTTGGTGGAAGCCTTGAGGTTTCAACGTCTGAGAATTGCTTTTAATTTCCTTGCAGGATGCTTACTTGCTTTTATCTTTTTGTAAACTTCTTTTTACTATTTTATGATGCTTTTTTCCCTGATGATTATAGAATATTTTTATTAAACAAATTAGCCTCAGGCTCTGAATAGTCTGATTGCACCAAATGTCGAACCATGAACACAAGATACATCCATATGACCATAGTGAAATTTTCTGAGTCTCAGTTTCCTTATTCATAAAATGGACATAAAACCTCCATTTTAAGCGAAGGTAGAATGTTACCTACCCTGCAGACTTACGAGGAAAACACTTTGTAAATTGTGAAATACAATATAAACATAAGCAACTGGTACTGCAGATATTGGCCTTTAGCCTATCTGCTGGTGCACACTCTTCTATCTACTGTAGCGAGATCACAGGATTTGAAGTCTACCAGGGTGTCTGATTTGTACCTGATTCTGGAGCTCTACTAAATCTGGATCCTTAGACAAGCCACTTAAAACTCACTGGGCCTCTGTTTCGTCATTTGGGTTGAGCCACAAATTTTAATGGACAATCTTGGTCCTGTATAACTGTTAAGGTCAGATTCAAGAGCTATTTGAATGGCTCTGCTTAGATTTTTTGTTGTTACAGGGAAAGATTCAATGGGAAGAGGAAGAAAGCGAGTGTTGTAAAAACAAAAGACAACAATAAAACAATTTCTTAAAAATTCAAAAGGTTGAACTAGATGATCTCAAAAATAATCTCTTGGGCAACTTGGCCTTAAGTCTTGCCATCCTATACTAATAAAAAAGTTGCAATGAATTTGAGAAAACAGGGTCATGGTCTCTGATAATCTCTTTTTAAGTACTGAAAAAACCGATTATTGAGGGTACAGAACATATTCCACAACTGTCCATGTCATCTATTACACAATGTCTGATGTTTGGTAACAAATTATTGTTAAAGAAGCTATTTTAAGCATAAAGAATGGTAAATGTGATTCATAAGCAGGTGGGAGTAACCATGACTGCAGCGATCATCCAAAAGACAAGCAGCTGACTGTGCACTTATAAGAAGAAACCAAAGCATGTGATGAAATCTACATGAGTCACAACTGAGTGTCTTATAAAAGAATCTCATAGTTCTACATGGTGGGAAAATGAATACAAGTAAAAAGGGAGCAGGATGACTTTAGTGGAATATGTTATTTCCTTAGGCTTATGACTCTCACTGTGGCTCCTGATTGCTGATTCAAGACTTAGTGGGGGGTGAAAATTATCTGGGGGAGGTAATGGCTTATTTGCTTTGGAGATGAATTACTTTAAGAACAAAAAATATTGAATGAGGACCATAAAGCATACTGGTAACATTTCCCTTCATACCCATAAACTACTCTGTTAGAACAAAATAAGTGTTATTTTTATTAAAATGCTGTGAAGATGATTTTTAAAAAGCTACTTAAGTTAAATCAGTCAATAAATATTTATTAAACACTTATTATGAGCTAGAGAAACAAAAAAGGCAAAAAACCAGTGCCAACTCGGGAAGCTCTAACGGAAGAAACAACCTGCAAACAACTATGCATAAAAAGAATACAGACAAGACAAACTGAGAGGGAAGGCACTAGAATTAAGGGATATTAGGAAAGGCTTCTTGTAGAGGGCGGGACTTTAGCTGGGAACTGAAGAAAGACAGGGAAGTCAGGTACAGATTAGGAGGGAAAGCATTCCAGGAATGGGGGATAGCCAGTACAACTGGCCAGGCCTCAGACTGACTAGAGCTGAGGTGAAGTATCTGTTCAAGGAATAGCAAGGAAGCCAGAGCCACTGGATCCAAGAGTATATGAGTATGTGGGGCAGTGTGTGATATAAAAAAACTGGAAAGGTAGGGAGGGCAAGGAAGGTGAAGGGACCAAGTTACAAATGGTTTTAAATGCTAAACAGAAGGTTTTATAATTGATCCTGGAAGTTGTAGGGAGCCACTGGAACAGAGCAGTTGATTTAAATTTTTAATATATGAGTATTTCTCATAAGAGTTCTTAAATCTGAAGCTGGAGGGAACCTCAAAAGCAATTTAGTCCAACTCCATTTTACAGATAAGTACACTGAGGCCCTGAGGAGGTTAAATAGTTTAGAGCTGGAAGGTTATCATAACAGACCAGCTAGTTAAATCCCCTCCATTCCCAACCATCCCCTCCTCACTTTACAGATGATAGGACTGTGGCCCAAAGGCTTTACTGAGGTCACAACATCAATCAACAACTCTGTATCACAGCTGATAAACAGCAAGCAAAGCCAAGATTCAAACACAGGTCACCTGACTCCAAATTCAGCACTCTATGTTTCAAGACTTGGCTATGTAAGCAAAGTGAGGAGGTACAGCTGATTCTGAAGTTGTTGATAGAAATTCATAGGAGATGGTTTATGTGGTACAGATAATGAGTTGTGTTTACGGAATCTGAGACGGATATGGGGCATCCAGTTCAAAATGGCCAAGAGGCAGTTGGTCACAGAGGAAATAAAGCAAGTAAGCAGCCCAAAGAACTAGAATGCAAGTCTGACTACTTTTATTTCAGCAATCGTTCCACAACACTACAGCTGACTTCTCTTTTTAAAGTTTATTTTTAATTATGCCTTTTGTAGTTTTCGTCTCTGAATATATCCTGTTTCCCCTTTCCCCTGCCCAGGAAGCCATCCATTAGAGGCAGGATTTGATCGCAGATCTTCCAGAATCCAGGTACTTGCTTTTAAAAGCAATTATGGTGTCCTCTGTACCATGCTTAATTTAGCTTCATATGATTGGCTGGTTGTTGTCCTTCATTCTCAAAGAGGACCAAAATGACATCATCATGATAAAGTGAAGTTTTGGTGTGTCCAACTGTGGGTGATCAGACCAATGTGAGCTTGGAATGCTCTACCACAGATTGGGCACAGATAGTCCGTGTGAATATTTGGGGTGGTTACTCCAAATATGCGCATCCTACGTTTCTTTTGTGCTGTCTCAATTCTGCTTTGCTCATAGAGCACAGCACTTCTTCTGACATGGCACACCATGCTGAGCGGTCCTGTGTCAGCATCTCCCATGTTGCACAGTCAAATCCAAAGTTTTTGAGACCTTGAGTGTCCTTGTATCCCTTCTTCTGAACATCATGTGAGTTCTCCATAAAGTAGTCTTTTTGGAAAGTGTACATTTTCCATTCAAACAACATGGCCAGCCCATCGGAGTTGCGCTCTCTGAAGCATAGTTTGAATGCTTGGCAGTTCAGCTCAAGCAAGGACTTCAGTGTCTGGTACCTTATCCTGCCAGGTGATCCTCAGAATCTTCCTAAGACAGTTCAAATGGAAGCGATTCGGTTTCCTGGCATGGTGCTGGTAGACTGTCCATGTTTCACAGGCATACAACAGTGAGGTCAGCACAACAGCTCTGTAGACCTTCAGTTTGGTAGTTAGTCTAATACCTCTTCTCTTCCACACTTTTCTTCAGAGCCTCCCAAACACTGAGCTAGCTCTGGCAATGCATGCATCAACCTCACCGTCAATGTGTACATCCCTGAAAAGTATACTACCAACACAGGTGAACTTATCCACAGCATTCAAAAATTCTCCATTTGTTGTAACTGATGGTTCCACATATGGATGGTGTGGTTGTGGCTGATGGAGCACCTGTGTTTTCTTGGTGTTAATTATTGGCCAAAATTAGTACAGGCAGTAGAGTATTGATCCATACTTTGCTGCATCTCAGCTTCAGAGGCGGCACTGAGAGCACAATCATCTGCAAATAGAAAATCATGCACCAACATCCCCTCCACTTTAGTCTTAGCTTGTAGTCTTTTCAAATTGAAGAACTTAAAATCGGTATGGTAGTTGACCTTGATGCCATGTTCATCCTCGTCAAAAGCATTTGACAACATGGTGGAAAACATCATGCTAAAAAGCATGGGAGCAAGCACACAGCCCTGTTTCACTCCACTGGTGACTGAGAAGGCATGAGAGCACCATCCACTGCCCAGAACCTGGGCAAACATGCCATCATGGAATTGACATACAATACTGATGAACTTCGCTGGGCAACCAAATTTTGACATAATTTTCCATAAGACCTCACAACTAACAGTGTCAAAGACCTTGGTGAGATCTATAAACGTTGTGTACAGACCTCTGTTCTGCTCCTGGCATTTCTCCTGCAGTTGTTGGGCAGCAAACACCATACCGACTGTTCCTAGGCCCATTCTGAAGCCACACTGGCTCTCAGGTATATGACCATCTTCCAGGTGTAGGATCAGCCTACTGAGGAGGACTCTAGCAAGAATTTTGCCAGCAATGACTAAGAGAGAGACACCCCCCCCCCCCCCCCCCCCGTGACTGTCACAGGACAATCTATTCCCTTTATCTTTATAGAGACAGACGATGGAGGCAGCAGTTGATATACTTTGATGTCTTGACACCATTCTTAGGCATGAATTTTTTCATCAATATATTTCGATTTTACATAATCTTCTTCTGACTAGATTTCTCCCATCTACCCACCAAGCCATGCTATGTAACAAAAATTTCAAGAGGGAAAAAAAATCAATAGTTCAGCAATATCAATCATACTGATTCTGACAGTGTATGTAATATTTTTATACCCATAACCCTCTACTTCTTCAATGAAGGGAGAAAAGTGCATTTTCTCAACTCTAGTTATAAAAAAATTTCAAAACATTCAATTTTGCTTCATGTTTACATTATTATGTTTACCTTGTATCAATTCATACATATCTACCCAGGTTTCTTTGAATGCTTCAGTTATTTTATTTTTTTTGTGGTAAAGTAATATCCTGTTATACTCAAATAATGCAATTTGTTTAGCCATCAATAAGTACTACTTCATTTCTAATTTTCTGTTACCACAAAAAGTGCTATTATGAATATTTTGGCATATATGGGTCTTTTTCTTTTTTGACTGTGATCTCTTAAGAGTATATGCCTAGCAGTGGAGTCCATGGGTCAAAGGGAACAGCCATTTCCACTTAAAAAAAAAAAAAAAGGTATAATTCCAAATTACTTTGCAAAGTGGTCTGACCAAATCACAGTTCTACCAATAGTGTATTACTGTGCCTGTTTTTCATAGGCCCTCCAACATTGATTATTTCCATCTTTTGCTATTTTTTTACTAATTTGTTTGGTATGAAGCAAAACCTCACTTGCATTTCTCATACTATTAACAAGCTGGGGCAACCTTATACACGATTGTTAAAAATGGTCAATTATTTCAAAATGTCAAAGTGTATGCACAAATGCTATGATTCTATGTATATAGTGACTATACTGGCAACATGCAGAGGAATTTCCCAGCTCCATCAGTAGTGCAAGCAAAGGTCATCCACTGCATCCTGGACCACACTCTTGACTTTTGTCTTGCCACTGGACTTTAATGACTCTGGAGAGGGGAGCAAGGTTGATGACTTTGCCCAGCTCTGCCTCACTTAAATACAATTTGCCCTTTTGATGTCATTGGTCCTCTTCAAAAACAAAGGAGAAACAACTGACTTCTCAGTGCCTAAAACAAGTCAATTTCCATTTTTTTGGTGGTCTTTGCAAATCAGATATGTAAGAAGTACAACTTCAGGGACATTTTAATTTGTATTTCTATTTTTAGCCACCTGGCTTAAAAAAAATGATTGTTATTAGCTAGATTTCTTCCTTGGTGGACTGCATATGAATATTCTTTGATCTTTTATCTCTTGGGCAATGGCTCACTTTCTTTGATTGTCAAATCAGTGAATATCAGATCTTAGATATCAGACCTTTATCAGAGAAATTTGCTTTGGAAGATTTTTGTCTACAGTTAACTATTCTAATCTTTATTCCACTGGTTTTGTTTTTGCAAAAAATTCTTCTGGGATACTCGTATCCCATTTTGGTCTTCCCTTACAATCTCCTTCCTTGCTCCTTTAATTTTAGTTTATCTTTATTTATTCTCTCTCAAGTATGTAAAAGGTTCTTGATCTCATTCTCTATTTTTAAAAAAGTATGACTTTTCATATTCAGGATGTGCATCTATTTTTTTAGTTCATTGTATAGGTGGTATAAGATGTGGATCTAAACCTAATTTATGTCAACTACTCTCCAGTTTTCCCAGCAGTCGTCAAAATGGGAGATCTACATTTGCTTAAATTACGTCTTTAAAAATGGTGCTCTAACTGTGAAAATTAGATTAGATAATCTCAGTAGGCAAGGACTATTTTCAATTTCTCTTTTTAAAAAATTAAACATTTTAAAATTCTCTTTTCATCAAGCAAGATCTGCCTCTCACACTCCACTCCAAAATGGGAACACAGAACAACAAAACTCATTAGAAGCTGTAGTCAATTTAATGTCCACATTGGCTATTTCTTTTAAAAAGAATTCTTATTTTGCATTCTGAGTTCTTCACCTCAAAGGAATCCTCCTTGTTCACTGATAAAGAGTTCAGCATGATAGTATTTCTTCACATTTGTACACCATAACTTATTCAGTCCTTCTCTAATTTTGTAGACACTCCTTCAGTTTCTCATCCATTACCACCTCAAGAAGACCTATATTTTTGTATATCCTTAGTCTGTTTTGCTTAGGGTTCATCCTTGCCTTCATCTATCATTTCTCTAAATCCTTTCCCTCCTTCTTGCCTTCCACCCATTTTCCTGTTGAGTGAGATGGAATTTTGTACCTAATTCTGTATATTCCCCTCACCCCCCACCAACATATTCATTTTTGATGGGTAAAGTATTCTTGCCAGTAAGCCAGGGTAATTTCCTTCTGGAATATCACATTCCAAGTTCTCTTCTCTTTTATAGTACTGGCTGCTAAATCATGTGTGATCCTGACTGGTTCCTTGGTATTTAAATTGTTTTTCAGGCTAGTTGTTTTTTTTTTTTCTTCTATGAGATATTCTACATTTTCTTCCAATTTTTCAGCCTTTTGGACTTAACTTTAATACCTCTTATTGCCTCATGAAGTCACTGGCTTCTATTTAGTCCATTTGAATTTTCAGGGAGGTTGTTGCTTAGGCGAGATTTTAAACCTCTTGTGCCAAGCTATTAATTCCCTTTCCAGATTCTTTTTTCTAAAACTCTAATTTCTTTTCCAATTACTTCCTCAAGCGCCCTCATTCCATTTTCAAAAACATTTTTTAACTCTTGCATTAACTCTTCCAGGAATTCTTGTTGAGTTTCAGCTATTTTTTTCTCTTTGAGGCTTTGCTTGTTGCTATTTTGGAATCATTCTCTTCTGTCATGGTGTCTTGGGCATCTCTACCACCATATTACCTTATTATGGTGGGATTTTTTTTTTGTATGCCCCGTTCCTCCAGCCTGCTTCTTGACTTTGGACTTGATATTAGGGCTGGGCTCTGCCACATATTAAGTCAGGCTGGTTTTGTTGCTGCTTTCTTGGGTGGTTAACACAATGACACAACTGAGTGTTGTGTTATTTCAGTATTTCAGAGATGGGCTCGGGACTTGCAAGCTTTCAGAACTCCTGAAGGGTCTGATTCGGAGTAAAGTTTGTTTGCTGCTTCCCTGGTCTGAGCTTTATAAGTTCCTGATCTGGGTTTGGGTCTGTGCAAACGCAGAATTCTATAGGACTCTGCCCCTTATCAGTCAGCTAGAAAGAGTTGGTTCAAAGTGGTAGAATTATAGGTTCTCCTCTGCTCTGGATTTTCTACTCTGTTTATTCCTCTGCTGTCTGGATTATAGGTTAGAAGTGAGACCCTGAAACACTGCTCTGAGCTTGGGGTCTGAACCACACCATTGTTGATGTAACCTTCTGAACTTCCTTCTTTCTTAGTACTCTGTCCACAGCGTTCCCATTTGGGAAAGGCCATAACTCTGTTGAACTGATGGGCACAGATCTGCTTTTCATTCTGCTCTGAATCTGCAACCCAGGATTGGGTAGTGGGTGACAAGGCTTCCAGATGGCACCTGTTTCTGTTCTAGTACCCTACTATAGATCTAGGATGTCCTTTTGTACGGTGCATGGCCTCTCCCTGGACACTGGAGTGCTCCAAGTGCAGTGTGCTCCTGCTCCAAACCTGATCACAGCGTCTGGCAACTTCTCTCTCCATGCTGACCTGGGCCAGACAAAAGACTCTCAGTGATTTTATTTTTCATCATGATTTGGTCTGGTGCATTTTATAGATCTGTCTGCAGGAACTGAGGACAGGAAACTCAATTGCATTGCTTCCTTCTACCCTGCTACCTTGGCTTTGCCTCCATCTGTAATTTCTAAAAAAAAAATGGTGATGTACAACATGGTGTAGTGGAAAGAATGTTAGATTAGGACTAAGGAAGACCCAAATCAAATCCCATTTGGCAATGAATTATATAACCATTATACTCTTTCTAAGCCTCAGTCTCCACTTCTATAAAATGGGGATGGTAATATCTGTAGTACCTATTTTACAGGGTTGCTGTGAGTCAAGTGACAGTGACTATAAAGTGCTTTGCATCTTTTCAAGCACTTAGTTGTTATTAGTGAGGACATAATGTTGCTGATTATAAACCTGACTTAGACAAGTTTGTCAAAAGGAACACAAACAAGAGAAACATGTAATTTATTACAATTTAGTGTCATGCATTTGACTCTATTAAAGACAATTTTTAAAATCTAGAGCTATAATTTTATGGGTGTGGATAATTCCTAATAAGGAATCCTCTCTACCAATCCACAGCAGCATCAGCTCAGACACTGAGACGAATAATGGCTTTACACAGTTCCACCACCTGTGTATGTCAGAGGTGGGACTCAATCCTAGGTTTTCCTTACTCAGTGGTTGGCTCCTTAGTCACCAACTCCATGTTCTCTCTTTCTATATAAAGACATGAAAAATTATGCTGAATGCTTTCTCCAATCTTAGGACAAGAGGAATTTAGGGCATTAATGTACAGTAGAAGAAACTACACATTTTCCCCAGAAATTATAAGGCAGTCTCAAATACTATTTACAATGTTAATTATGTCTGGTAGGGTAAGGGGAGGGAGGGTTAATAGCTAGAAACATTGGTTAACTGGAATCACTACATGACAGGGAACACTACACTGGGAAGATCTGCCACAGAGAATCCAAAAAGCAGATTAGTTACTTCTCCAAGAAAGGCATATTATTTACACCTAAGAATTCAGCAAGTCATGCATATGGAAACTAATTTTTCTTACCATTGGTTATTAACCTGTAACCAATATGAATAGTACCTACTTTTAAACAAAAACATTAAAGATTTCAAGGCAGAAATCCTGAAGCCACTATTTCCTCCACCCCTTCTTAAATAAAGAGGTAGAATGCCAGACTACAAAAAGCATTGAACTTGGAACTAAAAAACCTGGTTTAAATTTTTGGATCAGTTACCTGTGTGACTTCAGGCAAATCACTGAAACTCTCTGGGCCTCAGTTTCCCCATTTGTAAATGAGGTAGTTGAACTAGATCTCTAAGGTCCTCTTCTGCTCTATGAACTAATAATACTGTTACTTAAACTGGATATTCTCAATTGGTCTCACACACTGAAATAAAATCCTTCACATCTACGTTGATATTACAATTGATGTCAGTAAACCATTTCTTAAAGAAGCAATAAAATATTGTACATAATTTAAAAACATTTACTAAAATTCCTAGTAAGGAATTCTGCCAACAAGCTAAAATTTTGGGGGGGGGGGTGCTGACAAATTTTAACATTCAGAATGGATAATTCTACGTACTTACTTCTCCCTATACATGCAAAACAGAACTAAACATTAATTTTTTTTACCCACAAGGAAGACTATAAATGAACTCTGCCCCTAATCACTAATGTCTATAAAGATATAACAGAATATACTAGAGTTTGAAAATGGGTATCATAGGAAAGAAAAAGCAAACAATCTATTATGCTTAAATATCTGGGATATTTTTCATCCAAAGGCAGTTATGAGAATCTTTTTGTTGGCAAAATTTTCCTGTGGTTAAAATGCCTGTAGTATTCTATATGAGAGAAAAAGAAGCTTTTTGATTTAATTCCCATTTGTCAGGTATGATCAATGTTTCCTAAGTTAATCTGCCAAGTTAACTGCTTTTCCAGATGGATATATTCCTGATGTGTCCATTAAGCATTCCCATGTTCACATCTTTTAGTCATCTTATCCTAATAGTTAACTTCATAAAAAACAAAAACCCTTCATTGCACACACAAAGTAATCTCTTGGTTACAACCATATAATTGAAAAAACTTTACAGTCGGAAGACATCTTGGAGCTCATTTAGCCTTATCCCATTATTTACAGACAAGGAAACCAAGGGTCAGAGAGATGACACAGGTCACATAGCAAGTTAGTGGCAGAACTGCAATTAGAATCCAGGTGTCCACTGATCCTTCCACAGTGCTGAGGGAAATCGATTCCTGAGTCTCATACATGCAAAACATTTGCTCAAACACTGAGCTATATTCCTTTCTACTTCTATTCTTTAATAAGTAAATTAAAAACCTGCCACGAGGAGCTTATATTTTACTAACATATTGACAGAAAATTATTAGCTTTATTAAAACTGACAAAAATGGAAAAAAACTCAGTGATCCAAGACACAGAAATGACAAAGTAAAAATTAAACATTAGATTAAAATTAATACACATATATTTTAAATGTTCAAAGTTCTTTACCTAGATCACCAGTACTATAAACTTTTCAATGATGGTTTCTTTAAGACAAACAAACAAAAACTGACAGGGAAATTGAGTTGCAAAGAAAATTAACTCTAATTCCAAAGTTATGCTACAATTGAGTAACGAGCACAGGAAAGAAATTTGGGATTTTCTGTTTTAGTTCAATGCTCTGGACACAGATAATGATACTTCTTTATTTAAACCTGTCTCCTGACGGAAATGTAGATGAGGAAATTCAATACTGGAGGGAAAGTAGCAATAAAGGTCATACCTTTTAATATGGGAGAAGACAGGACAAGAAATATGAATGTCACCAAAAAGGATATACTTACATGTATCACAAAGCTACAGCCTGAGAAACTCAGGATAGCAGAAATATTACTGAGATGTGAAGATTAAGATTGGTTTTTATAATGTGTATACAATGAAGTGATTTTCTATAAGTAGAGAAGTAGGAAGAAGGAAGAATTAGGGAATATCAAATTTACAAGATAAAAAATCTTTCTTACAATATTATATGTCATTGGGATAATGTTTTAAGAATCAAATTTTAAAAATATTTTGCATTGTAAGATGACCTGGCTAGAAAACTCATTAATTTAGAATTTGCCAATTTGCAATATGCAACTTAGAAAGGGTCTGGGCTAAAATTTACCTTTGTACTAAGAGAAAAAAGATGTTCACTAAAGCAAATTAACAGGTAGACAAAATTATCAAAGAACCAGTTATCTACTTTAGGGACAACCTATTTTTAAGCTCTTTAGATACACTATTTGTGCTAATGTAATGTAAGCCAAACAAAGTTTATTTTCTATAGGAACTTAGACATGCTGATTACAAATCATCCCTCTCACTCTATTATTTCCACATAACTTGAGTAGTAAAATATATTTCCTTAAATATTCAGACATCTGACTTCATTGTCAAAGTGACCTTTCAAAAATTAGTTTCATCTACTAATATATTAATAAGAGTGTACACTTTTATAGCTCTGTTAACCCTAACACAGACATTTCAAGTACTTTATCATTATTTTACAGATAAAAAGGTTAACAATGTAGAGAAGCTGAATGGTTTGTCCAACCTCACAAAGAAAATAAATGGTAGAGCCAGAAGCCTAAGTCCAATTCTTGGCACAGACTTTTAGAAAAAAAAGAAACATTTTTAATACATTTACACACTATCACCTCTTCAATTTAGGAGAACTAGAGAAAGGCAGGATTGCCGAAGGCAAGGATCCCTATGCGTGGTCAGGGGAACAGGCCCATCTCAAACACTTCCTGTGTGACCACTGAGAAGTCACCTAACTTCTTGAAGCCTCAGTTCCCTTTTCTAAAAAATGGGAATAATATTATCATCCACCTCTTGTAGGAGATGCCAAAACAAACCCAAGAACTATATGAACATAGTTACAAAACACTTTTCACACAAATAAAGTCAAACCTAAATAACTGGAAAATAATTGTTCATGGGTGGGCCAAGCTAATATAATAAAAATGACAATTTAACCTAAATTAAAGTACTTATTCAGTGCCATATCAATCAAACTGCCAAAAAATTATTTTATAAAGCTAGAAAAATAACAAAATTCATCTGGAAGAACAAAAGGTCCAGAATATCAAGGGAATTAATGAAATGAAATGCAAGGGAAGGTAGCCTACTTATATCAGATCTTGAACTGTATTACAAAGAAGTAATTATCAAGTACTTGGTACTGGCTAAGAAATAGAGTGGTGGATCAGTGGAATAGGTTAGATAGGCAAGACACAACAATCAGTGACTACAGGTGGCTGAACAAGTTGTGGAATGTGAATGTAATCGAATACTACTGTGCTATAAGAAACGATGAGTAGGCGGACTTCAGAGAAACCTGGAAAGACTTATATGAACTTATACGAAGTGAGCAGAGCCAGGAAAATATTGTACATAGTAACAGCCACATTGTGGGATGACTGCCTTTAATAGGGTTAGCTCTTCTCAGCAATGCAAGGATCTAAGAAAACTCCAAGACATGATGGAAAATGCCGTCCACATCCAGAGAAAGACCATGGAGTCTGAATGCAGATGGAAGCAGACTGTTTGCTCTCCCTTTCTTTTGTTGATTTGTTTCTTCTTTCTCACAGTTCTTCCCATTAGGTCTAATCCTTCTTTACATCATGACTACTAATGTGAAAATGTTTAATATGAATGTATAAGTAGAGCCTATATCAGATTGCACTGTCTTGAGGAGAGGGGAGGACAGGGAAGGGGAAAAATATAAAACTCAAAATCTAATGGAAGTGAATGTTGAAAACTAAAAATAATTATATATACATACACACTATACATTATGTATACAAACACACACACACACATACAGAGACACATACAGAGACACAGAGAGAGAGAGAGAGAGAGACAGAGAGAGAGAGAGAGAGACAGAGAGAGAGAGAGAGACAGAGAGAGAGAGAGAGAGACAGAGAGAGAGAGAGAGAGAGAGAGAGAGGAGAGAGAGAGAGAGAGAGAGAGAGAGAGAGAGAGAGAGACAGACAGAGAGAGAGAGAGAGAGAGAGATAGTTAGAGAGTTAGAAATAGAGTTCTAACCTGTTTGGGGCCATCGGCAGTCATTCTGATTTATGTCTGGTCACCAGACCCAGATGACTCTGGAGGAGAAAGTGAGGCTGGTGACTCTGCACAGCCCTCCTCACTTAAATCCAATTTACTTGCATGTTATGACATCATTTTCTTGGTGTCACGGTCCTCTTCAAGAATAAAGGACAAACAGCAACAACAACAAAAGCACCTCTATGCTTTAATTAACACCTTTAATGCTTTATAGCATTAAAAAAAAAAATGTGTTGCTTTTAATCAGCTCGTGGTGCAATATGACTAACATTGATTAAAATGGCTTGGAATGACCATTTACATTCTTTTGTAATAACAAACACTTACTCTTGAACCTCTAAAATACACATTTTTAGTTGATATACCTAGGCTAGCAAGAAAGGAACTAGTGGAGTTTGACTAGGGATTTCTTGGGGCTAACATCCAAGTGGCCTGGTTATACCCTGCCAGATTGTGGGTGGCATATAAACAGAAACAATATTTATTCTGGGACAAAGATCCTGCAGGCAAATTACTGTAAATGTTCCAGAAGAAGCAGAGCCAATTGTTGGAGAAGACTATTAAAAACAGGATTCTGTTCCCATTCATTATAAGTTTTATAAATTTGAGCTTTGATATTTTATATGGAAGCCCCCCTGAGTGATGACACAAAGAAGTACAAAAGCATAGAAAAGAATCAAGAAAAAAATGTTCAGATGATCGAAATGAGGACAGTATAAACCAGAAATTCTGTGGGTAAGCATTTGCTCTTGATATTGTTTAACCATATAATTAAAAGGAGAAAGACATGCACAGAAAAAGCAAAAGTTTTAATCTCTCACTCTGGTGATCCAAGTCATCAGATTTGCAGTTGTGCTCAAATATTATACTATATTTATATGACGGTTATTTTCTTGGTCTTTAAAATTTCCTACTTCACATTTCTTAGCCTTATAAAGGGAAAAATGTAACACATTAACTAAAAGCATACACTACGCCTGAGCTGAAAAATACACTAACAGTTAACTCAAAATCCTCCTAAAGTACAGAATCCTCAAATCCCACTGAGGATGGGAATAAACACAAGATGCACAGAGTCACTGAGCTGGTTACACAAGACTAATGGCTTCCAGTTAACTATAATAACCATTTACATTCTTTTGCAATAACAAACACTTAGCAATAGGTCCTATGAGGAAAGGTCAAAGGAACTGTAGTCCAAGGAAGAAAAGGCTTAATTTAAGCATGATCTGAATTTTGTTTTTGCGTTTGTGAAGGGTTTCCTATGAGAAGGATAGTAGGTTATTCTCCCTGTCCATTTATTGAGAGAAATTTACTTTCCACAGATGGAATACATTCCCAACTAACTGGATGACAAAGTGTGAGGACAACTACTGAGCACTAAGAAATTTCCAAGCCCAAATGTCTTCTTGAAGAAAATATACAACCTAAATCATTAGGATGATTTTAAGTATTTATTTACCTTAAGATGAGGACAGTCTTTTCAGATATCCTTTAGCTATCAAAAAATTGTATGACTAAGTTATTTATAATCTCAGTCTAGTCGCTTCTGGGCTTGTCCATCTTAGTAAACAACATATCAGAGTCAGTGTAAACTGCTCAAAAAAGATGCTCTGAGTATAAAAGTACTTAAAGTGAATTAAGTGCCAGGACACATATTTTTGAATTTATTCAATATTTAAAAAACCCCCAATACTGAACCAAACCTTCTGAATAAATCATAATACAGGATAAAAACATAAGCTTAGAATCTATATACATGTATAAGGTCAATAGCTATGATATAAAAACAATAAGAGTATTCTTTACAATGGCTTTGTAAAAGGGAAAGTTATTCACTTCTCAGTTAAAAGAAGGGAATTAAAATAATTATGCCTTGCTAAAACTGGAGAAAAAAAAATTTATCCTTTTATATTCACTTTGTGTACCATCTTACCCCAGTGATGTACTTAATGTACATACCCCTGCTTCATCTAATTTGGTTTCACATGATTAATTTTCTCATAAGATTGCCATTCTTTTCATCATATTTTTGGTTTGGATAAAAGACTCATTTCCAGGGTTCCAGTCTCCCAGAATCCTCCCTAATCCTTGTGTTACTGTATTCTCACTCAGATGGTTAAAGTGGCAAAGAATACAGGGGAAGTGTTTCACGCAGAGCCCCACTGTGGCAGCAGTAGTTGTCTCCAGAGTTAAACCTCCTGGCCCCATTCAGAGTCACAGTTTAACCCTGTTCTAGAGATGAATAATAACACCACTCTGCAAACCAGGTACAGGACTCTTCCCTTATAAAAAAGTTCAAGGTCAAGGCCATAGAGATGACAGAATACATCTTACTCTGATCTAATTTTTTTTTTAATTATTCAATCAGTATTTAAAAAATTAGCTGTAGAACATATAATTCCACAAAATCAGAGCTAGAAGTTATATTACAGTATAGAATGTTGGGGATGGCAAAGGGCTTAGGAGCCAGCTAATTCCACTTCCTAACTCTAAACTGGCATTGTGAATAGGGCACTGGGTTTAGAGTAAGAAAGACCTAGGTTCAAATCTGGCCTCAGACACTTACTAGTTGTGGGACCCGGGCAAGTCAATTAACCTCTGTTTGCCTCAGTTTCCTCAGCTATAAAATGAGAATAATAGCACCTACATCCCACAGTGGTTATGAGGATGAAATGAAATAATATTGTAAAGCGCTTAGTACAGTGACTGGTGCATAGTAAGCACTATATAAATGTTAGCTATTGCCATCATCATCATGATTATTGAAGACAAAGCAAATGAGGCTTAGAAAGGGAAAGTGACTTCCTTAAGGTCACATAGGTAAGTGGCAGAACTGGACTTTGATTCAAAATTTCCAGGTCAGTGATCTTTTCACAATGGCCAAGGTAAGAAAATAAAAAAATTATTTAAACTACGTTAAACTTACATAGATTAAAAACAACACCTGATACTTAAGAGTTTTCAAGTTTGCAAACTGCTTTACATTCTGCCTCCATGTCTTTGCACTGGATGTTTCTCATGCCTGGAATGCTATCCCTCTTTAGGTGTATCTTGGAATTGCCAATTTCTTCCAAAACTCCTTTCTAAACTACCTTGCACCATAAAGTCTTCACTCATGAGCACCCCGCCCCCAAGATGCTAATGCTATTCTCTCTATATTCATATACATAGATAGATACATAGACAGATAGGTAGATAGATAGATAGTCTCTCCTTTCAGAATATAAATGCCTTGAGAATGAAGACTTCTCCCACTTTTATCTTTGCATCCCTGGTAATTAGTACAGGTGCCTGGCACGTAGTAGGTGCTTAACAAATAGCAGTTGATTATTGTTATAAAATACATGAGGCTTTTAATGGATGAAGATTTTTAAATCCATGAATTTTACTGACATTTATTTTAATCCTGGAACCTCAAAGACTGGAAGAATGAAATATGCAAAATCATGGAATATTAAAAGCCACATAGACCCCTAGAGTTTACCTAGTCTTAACTCCCTCATTTTATAGGTAAGCAAACTTTAAAATGAGTCACTAAGATGAAGTGAGTTACCCAAGGTCATATAACTCATCAGTGGTGGATATAGCACCAAAATCCAGCTTGACCTACCAGTTCAGGGCTCCATGCTACTTTTGGCTATTAGAGAGGTTCTTTCTTCCCCTCCTTCTCCATAAAAGCCAAGTTGTCTAATGCCATTATAGTAAACACTGAATTCTTTTAGATGACTCACTGATTTGACAAATATTTGCCAAATGCCTATCCTCTGTCCTAAGCAATGGAGAAGACTACAAAATGAATAAAATGTGGTCCCTAGTTCAAAGGGGCTTAAAATGGTCTTAATATGCTAGATGCTTAAAATGATATTTTATGTGGCACATTAGGGTTTGCAACACACTCTCTCATTTTATCTTCAACCACCACATAAGACAGGTACAACAACCTGTATTATTATGCCCATCAAGCTAAATGACTTACTCATGGTTACAAAATTATTCTCCAACAGAGGTAGGATTCAAACCTAGGTTTCACCCTATTCTACATTCTATGACCTTTCTACTATAACATACTGCATTGCAAAAAAACTCAAGATGTTGGAGGAGGGACAGTTTATTCCCTAAAAACACTGCTATGAGGAACTACCATAAACAGGACTACAAAGCTGACCAGAAAGGTTAATGGTTAACCAGTTTCTTATCACTAAATTATGATATTTAATAATCACTCTATCAGTCTTCGAAAAAGAAAGCACTCCCTTTCCTTCTACTTATGGCTCTTTAATAAAGAGTAACTAATAATGTTATGGGGTAGCTAGGTGATACAGTGGATAGAATGCTGAGCCTGGAATCAGAAAAATCTGAGTTCAAATCTGACCTCAGACACTGTATGACCTTGAGCAAGTCCCTTAACCTGTTTGCCTCAGTTTACTCAACTGTTAAATAGGGAAAATAATAGCTTCCAGGATTGCTGTAAGGATCAAATAACTGCAAAGTGGTTAGCACAGTGCCTAGTGCACAGTAAGCTATCATTATCATATGGCTTGAATAGAGCTAAAGGTGAAAAAAGCCCCCTCCCCTCACTAGAACACATAGTATAGACAGGGCAGCTAGGTGGTGCAGTGGATACAGTACCAGTGCAGGAGTCAGGAGGAACTGAATTCAATTCTCACCTCATACACTTGACACTCACTTGCTGTGTGACCTTGGGCAAGTCACTTTACCCCAGTTGCCTCATCCTGGGTCATCTCCAGTCATCCTGATGAATATCTGGTCACTGGATTCAGATGGCTCTGGAGGAAAAGTGAGGCTGGTGACCTGCACAGCCCTTCCTCACTCAAAACAAAGTCAAGTGCAAGTCATGTCATCACTTCTCTGATGGCATGATCTTCTTTGGCAATGAAGGACAAACAAACACACACACAAACACACACAGTGTGGACCCTGGGGTGATGAACATATATGGACAGGAACATCTATTTAAAGGGCAGGTGAGGTTAAAGACAATGGCAACTACAAGACTCAAATGAGAATTAAAGCTATGAGTTCCACATGGGAGGGTTCTAAGAAATGAGGTCTTCTACCAATCAAAAAGATCAAACGATTTAGAATTGAGTGGAACTTTAGGAATCATCTGTTCAATAGGTGAGGAAACTTAAACTCAAGAAGAAGTGACTCGCCAAGGTCACAGAGCTAGTAAGTAGTAGAGAAGAATCAAAATATGGTCTTCATTGTTTTGGAGTGTGGAAAAATAATGATCTGAAATGTCCAAAATTGAAGAAGCTCAATGAGAGTCAGGAGAGATGCCAGTCCAAATGGTAGAAACTAAACTCATTTTTGAGAAAGACTCTTTCCTATTCTCCTATGAGGCTATTCCTGTGTATTGAAGCACAAGGGCCCCATTAGAATCAGCTATGAGAATACAGAACAGGGTTAGAGACATACAAAAGGCCTTCACCTCATAAGGTCCAAGAAATACTTTGCACCTTTCAGTGCAATGTACAGTACAAGCAGAAAGAAAGCTAGGTTTGGAGGTATATCCTCAGGTTTAAATTTTAGCTCTGCCACTTACTATGGAGGTAATCTTGGAAAAGTCACTTAAACTTTCTGGACTTAAGTTTCCTCATCTGTAAAATGAGGAAGAGAAGACCTTTGAGGTCCTTCCAGGTCTAAATTTATGATTCTATGAATGAATGGGTCATTCTTTGTTGGTGAAACTCCTGCAATACCTTCTTGGGTCAACAGAGGTCACAGCATTTATTTTCTGAATATGATCGAGCAGAGCCCTTGGGTTTAACAATGGATTATTGAGTTGGAAACATCATCTCAAACAACTCCTTCATTTTATCGGTGAAGAAAGTGACACTCAGAGAGGTAAGGCAGTAAGATCTAGACTTTGAATTCACATCCGTTAAGTCCAAATTTAGTGCTCTTTCTACCATATCAAAGACAGATTATGATACAGAAACACTGGGAGAAACTGAAACTTTTTTTCACATTTAAGTAGATCACACATTTATCAAAAATTTTTATGCATGCTTCAAGTCTCAGTTTATGTACATTCCCTCTTATGGCTCCATTTAAATGGCCTGCATACACATCTTTAAAAAATCAGATTTGTATTAAACCCCAACTACCTTAGACACAGTAATTTCCTTAATGAGAACTGAAATCAGTTAGCAAAATGATGACAAGTCAAAAGTTTTACTTATTAAGGCAAACCTGCAGAAAATTTTTTCTAGATTTCTTTGCTTATCCTGAAGAAAAGGCAATGGACCAGGAACCAGGAGACCTAAGCTCTTACCCTGATTTTGATGCAAACTAAATGTGTGAACTTGGTGCAGTGAACCTCTATTAACTTAGTTACTTCTATCTATAAAACAAAAGGGCTAAACTATAATCTTTTTCGCCTCTAAAATTCTCTGGTGAATGTTTTTGTTTTACTGAATTATATTTTATTAATTACAATAGCATCTACATACACTTGAGGAAAAAAAGAGTTTTTGTATCTGACCTTGATTTCATTGTTCTACGAAGCTTCCAACAGAGAATTTCTTTTACCAACCCTTTTAAATAGCCTTTTCAGATAGAGCAACTTGAATTACCGTCTTCAATATGGCTTACATCTGTTTCCAATGTTCTGATTTTTTCCTATTTAGTGTTTTAACATTTTACTTGTGTTTGATATAATTCCATAAAAGAGTAAACAAAATAGTGGGGGAAGGAAGGTAGAAGTGTTAACTGATCTGTACAAAAGCATATTTTAAATGCAATTTTTTTCAGAAGCATTCAATAACTACATGTAAACACATAATTTAACAGCATTTCCAACTGTCCTTTTAATTTTGTACAAGAAGCACAGCATAGTTCTACTGGGAACCTCACCCTGTCATATCTGGAAGCATAATTAAATAATTTCAACATTTCTAGAATAATGGACAAGTTCCACAATTACTTATTTATTCCAGGAATAGCAAAAACAAACAGAAAAACTTTAGGCCATATTCTGAAATCTGAACTAACTACCTAGTAAGACTCCAATTCTTTATTTAAATATAGATATTATATGAAAGGTTAAAAAAACCTACATTAATTATCTAATTTTAGATAAGCTATAAAGATCAGGACACCATGATACACACAATTCTTACTATTTAATACTCCACATCTGTTCAGTAAAGAAAATACTTTGGTAAACTTTTCTATATACAAATGACATAGTCACATCTACTCAAAGCAGAATATATCTGAGTTCAAAGTCAAACGATCTTCCCCATTCCTTAAGAAAAAAAGACAAACAATAGACTCTAAGATTTTAAGGATCTGTGGTCAGTGTGAGTATATCCTCACTAATGAAGATAGAACAGAAGATTAAGGATTAGAAGGGACCTGAGAAGTCAACTAGTCCAACGCTGGCATTTTAAGGCCCAGGGAGCTGAAGTGATTTGCCAAAGGTCAAAGAAGTATTAACTGCTGGGAGAGGGGGAAGCAGTGAAAATTGGGGTGGGAGTAGAAGAGACTTGGAGAGCAGTTGAGGAACAAAAAGGGCAACAGTCTAGCTAAACTAGTAATGGGCCTCCCTGAACTCATCCAGGCTGGGCCAAAGAGACATATGAGCCATCACCAGATATTATATATGAAAACTATATTTTAGTATGTGATTTCATTTACCGATTATACATATACTATGCAAAATTAGAATTTCCTTAAGTTTCCTGTTATACTGGTTTTCTTTAGACTAGTACTTTCTGGGGGGAAAAAAGGGGCATCTTAAGTAAAAAAAAAAAAAAAAGTTCCTCCCCAAATAGAAAATTCAAACTATTACATTCCTGCCTTGAGAAAAACAGGAACTAGTTAAGTTTAAAGACAAGGACCAGCTCTACTTTTAGGCTGTTCTTTTGTATCAGTCTGAGGACAGTATTGTCTAAACTTGTACAAGTCTCTTCCTATCTCTGGTCCTCTCAGTTTGTATGTAAAGATAGGTGAGTGTCACTTGCATATTTAATAGTCTATATAAAAGATAAGAAAAATATGTAGCCTTCTAGCTTCTCTTAAGTTAAATATTATGGTAAGGTTTCATTTCTTTTTTGGAAAGCAGAAAATTTCCAGAAGAGATACTTCACAGTAAATAAATAAGCGAATAAATAAATGCAAATACATCATCCTAAAACCAAGAGAAATTATTTTTGGATTTTTCACAGGTAATCAAAAATGATAATATGTTATAAAACTAGATTCATCTCTTTTTTGGATAATATTTTTTGTTCCTATAATTGAAAACAGCTTGATGGCTTAAGTCCAGGAAAACTGTGCTTCAGGGTTGATAATCAATATTACCAATGGTTATACAAAGTTACAAAAGTTTAGCCTCAAATTGGTTAATGCCTTTCTTAAAGTAGCAAATGAAACGGAATAATGGAAATCACTGGAAAAGGCTTGCCAACAATTTCCCCATTATTTAAATTTTCTGTTGTTTAAATTAAGCCAAAAATTTTAAAGGAAATTTAGACTGTCCTCTTAATTACATTAGATTTCTTAATGACATCAGAAATCACTTAAGCAACTTTCAACTAAGTCTTTAAACAAAAGTCAATTTCTAAACCTTCACACATATGGGTAAGAAAGGGTAACAAAAGACACCCAAACTCATATAAATCGTCTAAGTTCCCCTTCTTACCTGTAATATGAAATAAGAAAAAAGGCAATTATTTGCTTCAGTTTCTCCAACACAGACAACGCTAACAAGTATACAAGAAGAAAGCAAAATTGCTTTATCATTCACTTTTTCTAAACTAGTAAAATATTTTCTCTCACCAAAATCTAAACACCAAGTTCAATTTGGTTTGCCAACCAGAAAAAGCTCGTAGGCTACACTTAGCTAAAATTTCATAAAAATAAAAAAGATCATTAGTATATAATAACTTACATTTATAGAAGCAGAGAAATGATTTTCCTAGTATAGTTAAATGCTTAAATACTCTCAAAGGAACACTGAAAAGTTTTTGCTTCTTGCAAGAAAAATGACAGCCTTCTTACACATCAAAAATTTACAAAGAAAACCTAATCTAGGTCGCTGAATTTAAAAAAAGAGTACAGGACCAAATTGAACCTAAGAAAAGCTAAGAAATTCTGCACGCAAAATCAGCTCAATTATTATTTGGGGAATAATTCTAATTTGGTTTCTAAAATTTTAATATGATTAATCTACACTATGCTAACTTCCCAATTATACTTTCTTGATACACAATTTGGAATTTACTGATTAACCACTTAAGTAAAATGAGTGAAACAAACTTCAACAAAGATCAACCAGACCTAAGGGATATATCTTCAAAAATTCATTTGATATAATTTCAACAGAGATTTTTGGTAGAGGTTTGCAGTTCAAAATACTTCCATCTATATTTTCATATTCAACTATTACTATTACCTCAACTATTACCATTAAAATAACATTAAGGTCCCAACTGAATTACTTGTCTCTTCCTGAAAGTTTTCTTTAAAAGTAGAGGGGGGGAAAGGGGTGGAGGAGAAAGGGAAGAGAAGGAAACCAAGAAGTTTAAAACATTATAAAGTTATACAATGTTTTCCCTCAGCATTTAAGTTCTCTATATTAACCCACAGGAAGCAAAGCAAATATTCAGTTGCTCCTTTCACTTGATAGTTAAAATTTCTTTCTGGGCTTTTACATTTTTCTAAAACAAAGTAAAAATAGTTAATTCTTCTTACTCTCTTTCATACATATACAGATCTGTCATAATACAGTTATTTTGTTTGTTCAAATCAAAATGAACCAAAGTTTAAACAATTGGCATTTAAAACCCATACATGAGCAAACATTTTTCAAAGCCTACAGACCTCCCCATAGTTTTCTCAAGTTCAAACTTTGGAGTTATAAAACTTCATTAAAGTACATGTTAACAAATATAGAAAAACTTCTTTGTAAGATTTTTAAATGTACCAAGTTTTGAATAACATGTATGGGAAGGCACAGTTCAGAATTCTTTGCGGGCTATAAGTTTTTATAACAAATGGTTACATTAGAAAACATAAGAAAGTTACAAGATATTTTCATTGCAACAAAATGACATTCAAGGTGCCTGTCCATTCCATGAAGTAATTAGATACGTGATCATATAAAAAAAGTACAATCTATAGTCACACAACTAGTTATTTTAAAATGCAAAGAAATTTCTCTTACCTTGCCTGCTTCTCTTTCCAAGTCGACATATTCCCGGCTAGGTGTTTGTCGCTGCTCTCCCTGCCAGCTGGCCGGAAAAAACTGGAGAGACAGATTGGTTCCTGTGGCCACAAAAGCCTTTTAGAAAAATCAATACAAACAGGATCAGGAGCAAGACATTACATAAATTATGCAAGCAGTCATTTATTTTTACATCAGTTTATGTCTTAAGCCAGGCAGCAAAAAGAATACTTAAAGTCAAAAACACACACTCATCATTTTTCTTAAGTATTAAGTTACAAACATCTGATTCCATTTTGACGACATTTGCCATTGGCTGCTTAGATATAAAATAAGACATGGAATCAATACTTTCTTTCAGGTCAGTTTTTGCTGACGTTAGAATCTCATGTTACAAAATTTGAGCTAAAAGCTATCAACCCTACTCTTAAAAATGGTTATTTTTAAAATACAAAATTATGACCAAAAAAATCACTCAAGATCTAAAGAATTTGATTTTTACAGAACGTTATGATTTAGAAAACACTTTCACAAACTTTTTGTTTGGCTTTAAAGCATTTGTAAATAAGACATTTCTCTATTTTTTGCCCCTGGCTTCCATGAGCTTATGCTAAAACAGTAAGATCACAGGATTAGAACTAGGAGAGATTTTGGAAATTAAGTCATCGAACTCGCTCATTTTATAGATGAGGAACTGAGGCCCAGAGAGATGAAATGATTTGCCCAGGTAACACATGTAGTCTAGCAAAGCCCCATCCTCAACTGAGTGGCTCTAACTTTAAATTCAATGCTTTTCCTACATAAAATGTATTTCAAGATGGTCCTCAGGTGCTAAAAATGCAAGAGACCAAGATGTAAATAAAACATTTTCATCACTTCTTAAATATTAATGTTTGAAAGCAACTGTCTTAGATGAATCAGAAACTGTCACAATCTACCAAAGTATTTTTAAATGAAAAATAGGAGATAATGGGTAGAGAGCAAAGGGAGACTGTAACTATCAGAATATTCAGCCAACATATACTATAGTTGGAAGACTGCTTAAATGGCTTAGTCAGCAACATAATACGTTCTCAGACCCTTAAGAATTTGATTTTAGCTTTGTATGAGTAAGTTTCCTGATATTCAAAGTGGAAACAACACTATCCCTACTTCTTTTGGCAATCTGTGGAACAGTTAACAATAAAACCCCCAAACCTGAAGAACATATTTTTGGCAAACACATTACTGTCATCCAAATGAAAATTCTACTTGATGAATATATCAGTTGGTGGGATTAGGTCTCTATCTCTCTCTCTAAGGAAAGCTCTCAAGAAATTTGGTTTCAAGTCGGTACTATGGTCTTAAATTGGACATAAAAGGCTCACAGGAGGCATTCACATTTGGAAAAGACCTTAAGTCATCTAGACAATAACCACATTACAGAAGAAATAGGACCAAAAAGATCAAGTGATGTATCGAAGGCACTATAGACAGGTGGAAGGTCAGGATTCCAACTCATATCCTCTGATTCCCAATATTTTAGTTCAGGAGTTGTCCCTTATTTGAGTAGTTTTTTTTTAGGGTTTTTATAACGTCAAGTCAACAAGCATTTATTAAGCACTTATTATGTACCAGGCACTGTCCTAAGCAAAAAGACAGTCCCTACCCACAAGGAGCTTACATTTAAATGGTAGAAACAGCACATAATAGCTCAAGTCCTATACAGAGGTCATACAAGTATTTATTCCCATCTTGCAGATGAGGCAGCATGGTTTAATGGATGAAGAACTGGCCCTGAAACCAAGAGCATCTGGCTTCAAGTCTTGTTGCAGACATATGATGGCTGTGTGATTTTGGCCAAGTCCCATAACCTCTTAGTACTGTAGCCCAATGGTGTCAAGTCTCCACAGGAGAGGAGGACGCTAAACATACATGAGGGTCCTTCTGGGCCATATATTGACATATTAATTTTATCTATGTATTATTGTATTTTGTTACTCACATGTTAATCTGGTTCCAGATCCACTCAGCAGTGCTGTGTATTCTGGTAGGGTGTTTGACACCTCTGCTCTAGGCAATTCTCCAAGACTATAAATTATAGAGAAGGGCCCTGCCTGCGATGGGGAGAGGGCATTCTCTATATTAAGGAAATCACCAGCACTGAAGCTAAGGTTTGTATCTAGGCCTCCACTCTAACTCTAGCAATTTTTCCAAGATACCATACTAGTTAAGATTGAAATCTGTCACATTTCTAATGGGCTGAAGCAAGTTTTCTTTTTTTTAATTACCTAATAATTAAAATATGTATAATTTGGTTAAAAAAAAGTCAAGTGGAGTAAAATGATGGAAAAAGTCATAGAGTCAAAGGACCAGTGTCTGGTCACTTAATATCTGTGTAATTCTGGGCAAGGCATGGCCCTTCTTTGGGTCTCAGTTTCCTTCTCACTAGCACTCGACCAGAAGCAAGCCAATGTCCTCTCTGGTCTTCAGTTACCTCATCTATGGAATGGAAAGAATCTCTAAGGTCCTTCCAGCTCAAACTCCTATGAAGTCCTGAAGTGACTAAGCCCTTTAAACAGAGTGTGTTGATTCTCCATGCTCACTCTGTTTAGACAGTAACTAAAAGTGATTTTTATGCATGAAAGTACCAAGGTTATCACACAATTTTTAAAAATCTGGCTGGGTTTATTATATTAAAGATCAAGGTTCATCATTTAAAAAACGGTTATGCTTTTTGCTTTGATATTTATGTAAGGAATAAATTTTATCTTTCATGATGGCACTATAACTATAGCTCACTTAAAGGATTTCCAATAGATTTTATGGCTGCCATTATAGCAACACAATTTTAAGACAGTATTTTTTTTTAAGTCTATATGCTACAAACACAAATTTCCTCAAGAGACACCTCTGCCAGATGTCATAATATTATTCAAGTCTGTCAGTTAAGAACATAAACTAAATGCTGTTTACTAATACAACCCCTTGATGGCATTTCACTGCAAAATCTCATTCTCTTCCCATGTATAGATCCCTTATCTGAACAGGTATTATATATTTTAAATGTCTCAATATTGTCATGGTTATTCAAGATTATACCATTCCTCAACTTTTCCCCAACATTTTAGAATAAATGCTGAAAAACTGAACCAAAAGATGTCAAGTGAAACAAAATGGACCCTGACTAGTTTTTGTTCTGCTAGGAAATCTGGTTAAGTGACTTGCCCAAGGTCACACAGCTAGTAAGTATCAAGTGCCTGAAGCTAGACTGAACTCAGGTCCTCCTGACACCAGAGTCAGTCCTCTATCCATTGCACCACCTACCTAGCCGCCCTATACTTGGGAAATATGGACAACAGTGCACACAAAATGGACCCTAACTGTTAAGCCTGAAGCAGAAAATACTTTCAGCATCCTAAAAAATGCCAACAGGAAGATTTTCATTGCAAAGAGCTTTGAAAACCTCATAAAAATGTTAGGTTTTAATTACTATTATTGTATTCAAAGCAGAGACAGTATTAAGCATCCACAAATGTTAGTCTTCCAATACTACTTGTAAATACAGGTGGCAATTCTGGCTAATGGAACTTGATGAATATGGCTCCTCTACTAACTCCGATGGACCCTAGCTGACAACATTTACCACCTTACCTCTTGTTTAATTGCTAATTTCAGGAATAAATTTTCTGCCCATTAACTCACCAATCTTCCTTCTCCAAACCCCCCACATGCAGAGAAGATGGTTAAAATAGATCAGTCTAGATTTAAAAATTTACAAGCAGTATACTAAAATGTCAAGAGAAAGAAATCAAAATAGCTAAAGATTCCCCCTAGTATTAATCCAGTTCTATGGCATAAAATTTAAATATCCAAATAAAGCCACATCTTATATAGAAATGTAACATACACTTTTGCAATCCAACTTTAAAATACATCTCAGTTTCTGGCTCTAAAATGTTGTCTGCTTCTAGTTGCATAACCAACGAAAGGTATAAATCATCAATGTTCATCCAAACAGGCATTAAGAGGCAAGATAGCTTTTCCCCGAATCATCACTGAAAAGAACCTAATAGAAATGGAATAAATTCTGCCTCATAGATTCCATTTTTCTCCTCACTATTTTTGTTCTGAGGGGACCTAGAGAGAGTAGAAGAGTCTCACAATGTCACCATGCCTTATACCCTAAATAAAATTCATCAGCAAGTATCAAAAAAATTCTCTTATCCGCTCCTATCATCCTGCTTTGAGCTGCCATTCAACAAGATAGCAAATGGAGTAGAATTTGCAGTAGTGTTGGGCAGCTATGCAACACATCAACTAATAAGTCTGCTACTAATGATCACTCATCTTTACACTGGGGGAAAAGACCCCTAAGAAACCACAGCCAAATGGTTAGAGGGCAAACGCTGGATTTTTTTTCATTGCTATTGTTTTATTAAACCTTTTATTAATGTTGTCACTTCTCAATGGTGTTCTTCTCCCTCCAAAAATCCTTCCTTGTAATAAGCTCTTCATAAATCAAAAATCATAGGAGCCAATATGTACCACAGAATCTAGGATACCATTATTAAAATTAATATATGAAGCCTTTAAAAATGAGCTCATACATGTATGTTTTGGATGAGTAGCTAAAATTTCAGTTCAAAATGAACTTTAACATCATTCTTGGAATGTTTTTAAAATGTAAATTGCCATATATAATCCTTAACAGTAGTAAACATGTTGAGAATTATTTCTTTGATTAAAAAAAAAACTAAACTAGCCCCCACATATAAAATCTGCATCACTCAACAAAATCAAATATTTAACTTATTTTCTCCTTATAAACATCAAATTAAACTGCAATCTACTTTTTCTGATTTTCTGCAATTTTATTAGAACTGAAGAGACTTGTAATTTTCAAATCAGAAAAATTTGATTTATCCCTTGAAACAGAAATTCATAAGAAATAGAGGAGATTCATATAATATAGCTTACTAAGAAGATTAGGATCGACTTTAGATCAACATAACCATAAGCCGTAAAAGTTTCATATAACATGATTGATCTAAGGGCAAACATTAATTCCAAACTCCTACAGCAGAGTTATGAAGATGTCCCATATATTTACTGGATGCCATCCTTGTAATGTATTATGTATATGTAACTTAGAGAATTTGAGAGCTGGAAGGAAAGTTAGAGATTCTCTTGTTCACCCCTCCCAAATTTGGTTGGGGAAACTGAGGCCCAGGTCAAGCAACTTGACTAAAATCACCCCAACTGTGAGATAAGATTGGAATACAAGCTTCTTGACTGATTGCAGGGCTTTCCCACTACATCGTAGTTCAGTCCTATTACTGGGCTTTTATTTTTGAAAGTGGTTTCCAGCAACTAGCACCTTTTATTCACACAACAATCCCATAAGAAAGGGAGGGTTGGACTGTCCACATTTTATGGATGGGAAGTAATACATACATCTCGTTTATGTAGTATTCTGGAAAGACTATGGTTCCAGTGAGGTAAAATAAGGTTCTGTTCATGAGACTAATAAGCCAGTGACAAAACAAAATTGATAGTTCCATCCATTTCCAAAATCCTGCACCTTAAGAATATTACTTTACCTTCTCTGCCATACCCAAATACTGCAACATTTCTCCTTTTTGACCTCACCCTAAATGGCAGAGCTTCACAAGTTCTTCATGAGATTAAAAGGACATATACATAGTTTCTGTAGCATGCTCTTTCAACATTAACCTAACTTGTACAAGGTTGTCTTTTCCACATGATGCAGTGTACAAGATTACATCCTCCCACATTAAATAACGTTTCAAGTATATCAGACAAGTGTGTCTTTGTTATTTCCAAAGTTTACAGATAGCATGGTTTAGTAGAAAGAAAACTTGCTTAGGAGTCAGGAGATCTATGTGGAACCCACCTATTATTACTTGTGTGACCTTGGGTATATCATCATACCTCTCTGGACCTCAATTTTTACATCTGTAAAATGGAGTTGGACCACATGATCTCTAAATTTCCTGCCAGCTTTGATAGTTTATGATTCTATGATCAACACTAAATAACCTATTAGGGCCTAGGTCTTGGGTTTCCCCCTCCCCTCTACCTACTTAGCCCTATTACTGCTCATCAGCACCCTCGACAGGACAACTGGAATAGAAACACAAATGAGAGGCCTGAACCCCACTACCGCTGCTTATAGTGATATCATCAGTACATCCTACTCCCCCCTTCTCCCTAATAATAAAGATGGTTTGGCCTTGAGTCCATTTTTAACACGTCCTATTCCTCTGGACTTGCCCCTCTTTGATGCTCTTTCACTTAACTCCATTTTCATGAAGCCAATTAAAAGGTTTGGGGGCACATATGAAGTGGGTGATAGAAGAAATCAAAGCTTCTGGTAGAGAGAGTTTGGAGAAGACGTGTGGATTTAAATGATCAATGCTCAACAATTATTAATACCGGACTGGAGCTGCCAGCAGAGTACAGTAGAAAAAGCACTGCCTTGGAGGAAACCTGAGTTGAAACCCACTTACTAGAAGGGTGACTGTGTGAAGTCACTTCCTTTTCTCTAAGGCTCAGTTTCCTCATCTTTTAAAGCAGAGAGAAATAGCCTAATCCCAATCTCACAAGGTGCTTGTGGAACCTGAGGTTCTAGTTCTATATAAACGTGAATTATTAATACTATACCAAGGCTCAGTAGTCTTTCTCTTCTACACATTTACCACGTGAACAGACTGAGGGCATACATATACTTTCTTCTTCATGGGATGGAAATGACTTCATCATTAAATGGGACATTTGGATTAGAGATGAGTTTTTCAGTTCTAAGTGAAGGCTTCTCTTCCAGTATCACTATTACCTTTCCATTAAGGAGCTCTCAAATCACAAAAAGTAACAAATCTAGTTTCTACTACCTAGCTTAGGAGCTCATGGCTGAACCTACGAATACCTAATGGAATGGTCCTCCAGAAGCCGTCAAAGTATCTCCCAACACACGCATTACAAAAAGGGTCCCTTCCTCTTAAATCCATAGAACCTAACCGGAACATTACCGACTGAAAAGATCAATTCTTTGTTTAGCTTGGCTCCAGTTGTTCCTAATGCCCTTTCCTCACTTGAAAAAGGAAAACTTGTTTATTAGGCAGCGCCTAGGAAACACGGCCGCAAACACGGAGGCAACAGGGAAACCGTCTCCTTGTTAAAACACAAACTAGTCGGTATCTGGTTTCATATTTTCAAAATCTGAATAGGAAGTACGACGGGTTTCACAGCTTCGCACAGTTCCGGGTTGCAGAAGCGTTGGACTACGCTTTCCACTAATAGTCTGGAGGGAAGTGAAATTCAACAGGTATATGTGTGTGTGTGTGTATATATACATATACATACATATATGTATTTTTTTAAAAGTAGTAATAAAGGAGAAATGCCCCGGCCTGGAAATTTAGAAAACCTTAGGGTGAGCCCTTGGTGGGGGTCTGCAGGAGTATGGCGGGAAGCCGGCGGGTGGAGGAGGGGGCAGGAAGGAGCGGGGTTCGGACCCGGGGACACTTACGATTTCCGAGCGCCCGTCCCTGCAGGCATTCTGGAACCTCGCCTGCCTCTCCTCGTGCGGCCGGTCCCTGAAGCCGGTGTATTTAATCTGCGGACAGAAATCCCAAGTCAAACCCGAGAGGCCAGCCCGGGCGCGGGGAGACTGGGCCGGGGCGCCCCCCGGGGCCCCGCGCGGGGAGGTGGGGGAGGGGGGACGGAGCCCGCCCCCGCCGCCGCCGCCCAGGAAGTGGCGGAGACACGAGTTTTGACAAGAGCCCCAAACTTTCCCCCCTCCGGGCCTCTCCTCCCCGAGCCCCGCAGGAGCCGCCTCCAGCCCGGCCCGCGCACGCACCTCGCACTCGCGGCTCAACTTCCTGAAGAACTCCTCGTTCTCGAACTTGCTCTTCTGGTCCGGGACGACCCGCGGCATCTTCTCGCCCCGGGGCGGGCCCGTCGGGGCAAGGGAGAGGACGAGCCTGGCGCCCGCTCGCCCACGGGCTGCCTCTGCCCGAGGTCGGAGCCCGCGATCGGGCTCCCGAGGTCGGCCCCCTGCCCCTGCCCCGGGGCTTCCCTTTGTTTCTCGAGCGCCCCGCCGGCTCCCGCGCGTGGGGATGGGGATGGGGAAGGCTCCGTGGGGTGCCTCAGCAGCCGCCGCCGTGGCCGTTGCCCGCTCCTCGCACTGACTGAGCTCGCGCACCGCCCCCTCGGCTGCCGCCGCCGCCGCCGCGGTGACTTCCTCCCTCCCACCCCCAGCCCCTCCGCGCCCGAGAGCTGGCTCCGCCCCCTCGCCTGTGGCCCCGCCCCCGCCCGGTCCTTTCCTCGGGCTCCCGCGCAAGCCCCGCCTCCTCTGGCTCCCTCTCAGACTCCGCCCACTGCTCTCTCCTCCCTCCTGCCTCCTTCAGGCTCCGCCCATCTCCCCTTCCCTCCCTCTCAGGCCCTGCCCACCGTCCCATTCTCCTCCCCTCCAGGTCGCACTCAAGTCCCGCCCACTTCCCGGGGGGTGGGGGGGTGGAGGAGGGACAACACACTCCTCTTCTTTCCTACCCTCCCCGCGCGGGCTCGCTCTCTCCGACCACCCCCACCTTTCCTCCCTCCCCAGCCCATCCGTATCGCCCACCTTTTCGAGATGTGATGCGCTGGCTTCCCCCAGCCCAGCCCTCTCGGACTCCGACTCCACCTCCTCTCTGCCCCGCCCCGCCCCGCCCCACCCTGCCCACCTGCTCCCAAACTCCTGGCAAACAAGTCACACCATTCATAAGGCTCCAGCCGCCACGCATGCGCTCCTCTGGCGGGTCCGGGCTCCCGCCTCGTGTGCCCGTCGCGGGGATGCCCTCCAGCCCAGCCGAGCAAGGCTCCTCCTGGCCCAAGGAGCCCACGGAGCTGACGCTGCTCGCGGGCTTGAAGGGACAGGGCAGAGGCCTAGCTTTGGGTTGGGGTCGGGAGCAGATGCCCCTCGGGCCCCCTGGCCCACAGCTCTAGGGGACCCATGGGCAGTGTTGTGGGATGCTAGAGCCCAGGACTTGGGCGGGGTGGTGTCCGAAAGCCTGGCTTATCTTGGAGCTGGAAGGGACTTAAGAGGGCCGTAGCTAACCTCCATCCAAAGGACGATACCTGTTTACCACACCCCTGACCAGTAACTGTACAGCCCCTACTGGGACACCTCCAATGATGGGGAACCCCATCCCATTTTGAGCTCACTTGTCGTTAATGTCTGGCAGCTAGGTGGCACAGTGGATAAATTGCTGGGCCTGGAGCCCGAAAGACCTGAATTTATATCTGGCCTTGGCCTTATTAGCTCTGTGACTCTCGATAAGTCATTTTACCCTGCCTCAGTTTCCCCATCTGTAAAATGAGCTGGAGAAGAAAAAGCCAAACCACTCCAGCAAGGGGTGGAGAAGAGTCAGACATGACTAAACAACAACCACCACTCTTCCATTAACTTGTTATGTGGCCTAGGACAATTCACTTCCTCTCACTGGGTCTCAGTTTCCCTATCTGTCAAGTGAAAGGGTTAAGTTCCATGACTCTAAGGTCCCTTTCCCTGCCATAGCACATCCAATTCACTTCTCTTACAATTCAGCACTTGCTGGCTGTGATGAGAACAGATGACTACATGGATCCACGATCTAGTCAGTGTAGGGACTTCTCCCAAGATGCAGAACGTGCACAATACAGCCCATCCCAGCCTTCCTCACTGTCTGAGATGATTCTTGCTGGCATCTTTCCCTAAGTCTTCCAAGCCTGGCTCAGGTTCTTTTAAACATTTCTAGAACACCAGGGCAGCATTCTGGCTCTCCATTTGTTATCCATCACTCTGCAAACACATAATTAACATTAAAAAAAACAAAAGGACTTCACTGATGCTGAGCATTCAACAAACATTTATTAAGCTCCTGTTGTATGCCTGGCACTGGTGGAAATTAAAAGTTTGCATAAAGCAGTGGTATACTGAAGAGAAAGCCAGGAGTTTGGAAGTCCTGGGTTCTAGTCCTTCAAACACATTAATGACTGTGTGACCACCTAGGGAAGTCACTTAACCTCTTTTTTTTTTTTCAGGCAGTTGGGGTTCTTAAGTTACTTGCCCCTGTCAGACTCATTTGAACTCACATTCTCCTGTCTCCAAGGCTGGTGCTCCATTACCTTGTTGCCTCCCCCACTTTTGGGGGTGGCATTTAGGATATGGTAACTTGCCAAGGTTCACACAGTTAGTGTCTGAGGTCAAATCTGAACTCAGGTCCTCCTGACTCCAGAGTTGGTCCCCTAACTTAAGCTCTTAATGTTCTGGGTGACTCTCTAAGTTTATAAATTTCAGAGTAGTCACCAACCTGCCTTGGTGGAAGGAGTTTCATTAGGACAGGAGTGGGGAACTTGTGACCTCAAGGCCCCAGCTTCCCTACCCTTGCCTTAGGAGTTCCCTGTACCAATACATCTTGGGTCTACACTCAATTCTACACTGTGTACGGGAGGAGATTAATAGTTTATATGTTTGATAGTGTTTGCCATCAAGGATGGTGCAGCCTGGTAGGGGGGATATAGCACAAGGATAGGTATAGTTAACTATAACTATATCCTATAACAAGTAAACTAAAGAGAAGGGAAACAAAATCCACTTGGAGGAAGGTACTTAATAAAGGTCGACTAGGAGAAGACTCCTTGGAGGAGATGTCACTTGGATTGAGCTTTAAAGGATAGGTAGGAATTCAGCAGAAGGGGGCAAAGGTGGTCAGCCCAGGCGTTGGGATGCAAAGACAGGGAGTCCTGAGATTGCAGTCTGTTGTGTCAGAGATTCATTTGACTGCAGTACAGAGTGTGATAGGATATCATGTGAGATAAGGCTACAAATGAGAGGTGGGTGGTGTGGTAACTAGAGAATTTCAACTGCTGGCTGCGATTTTCTCTGGGAGTTGCTCACTCATTTTTTCAGTGCTCCAGGGGAGGCCACTCTGTTGCATTCAGCTGCAGAATGTTTGCTGATCTGGTTGGCCAAAGGCTGAGCTTTCTCTCCTGGAGAGGTCTGATCCAAAACCAGAAGTGCTACCTTCATTGTTAGGTTTGGCAGAGGCTGGTCTCCGCACCCAAATGCGCCAATGCTCACTGGGAGTCAGGGGGTAAACTCCGGACTTGAAAGAGGAAACTGCAGCAGATATGACTGGAGAAGGAGCAGATGTAGAGAGGCAAGTGAGGTGGTGGTGGAAATGAAGGTATAAAAAAGTCATGGAATTTATAATAAAGATACAGAAAGCCAGGGTACTTGATCATTTACAAATATTTACCCAAGTGCACACTGTGACAAAGAATGAATATTCTTAGGATCACAGAATCATGGAATGTTGGAATATAAAATGTCAGGAACAAAGAATGTTAAGTGTGGAAGGAGACTTAGAACATAAAATTTTAGAGATAGAGGGAACCTTAGAACATAGAACTTTAGAGGTGAAAGGAACTTTAGAACATAGCTATGATGTCAGATAATCCAGTCTATTCAGTTTACAATGGAAGAAACTGACTCAGAGAGCAAATGACTTGCTCAAGGTCACGAAGCAAGTTTGTTGGTAGATCTGACAACATTTCAAGTTGGGATATCAGTAGCATCACTACCATAGTCAGCTTCCTTTGGTGACCAGAGGGACCAAAGTGCACCTATATTCTATTCAATTCTAGGAATTTTCTTCCTGTTAATATGTGGCCTGCATTGTATTAGGTAGAGGTAGGAAATTTGTGGCCTTGAGGCTATATGTGGCCTTCTTGGTCCTTGGGCATGGCCTTTTGACTGAGTCCAAGTTTTACAGAACAAATGCTCTTTTATTAAGGGAATTTGTTCTGTGAAGTTTGGATTCAGTCAAAGGGCAGCACTTGAGGAGCTAAAAGTCCATATGTGGCCTCAAGGCCAAAGGTTCCCCACCCTTGTATTAGGTTAGAGAGGCGACATAAGATAGAAAAGATGGAGCCTCTTTCCTGTTCCCCACCCTAACCCCAAGGGAGTTTACAGTTTCACTGGGGAGACAGTATATGGACTTTGGAAAATAACTCACATTTCTGCAACTTTGAGGTTATAAAGGTTTTGTTTTCCTTTATTTTTGAAGAGCCCTCATAATGTCACAGGGTGATGCTGACTTTCTAATGAACTAGATTTAAGTGTAGCAGAGTTACACAAAGTCATCACACTCTCTCTTCTAGAGTCATTGAAATCTAGTGTCATGACAAAAGTCTGAACGATTGACAATGGCCCAGGATGCAGTGGATGACCTTGGCATCTTTGATGTCTGACCAAGCTCTGAATGATCCACAGCACCTGCTTTAAGCAACCTTCAAGACCTTTGAAACAAATTGTTCTCATTTGACCATTATGCTGGGGTAAGTCTTCACATACTCTTGTTAGACCCCACCCCCAACTCAGCTAATTTGGTTCAACCTCAGCTTGGTTTAACTTGTTTTAGCCCATCTGACAGATGGTTTTATCTAGGGAGGCCACTGTGGCTTCTTGGAGCCGTAGGTGAGAGTTGTGCCAAGTGGATACTAAAGGTGGATGAGCACCTTTGAGAAGTGCTTGGCAAACTCTCACTTCAGAGCGCTATCCATACATCTCAAGTTATAGAATACTTTCCCCACAACAAGATTGTGAGGAAGGGGGTGCAGATTTATTATTCCCATTTTACACATGAGAAAACTGAGGCAAAGAAGAAAAGTTACTTGCTCATCCTCACCAAACTAATAAGTGCAGGTGCTGGGATGCAAAGTCGGGTCTCCTAACATCAGGGCCATCATCCTTCTTCTACACTACCTGAACAATGGTACAATGAAAATGAAGTGACATTTTTCCCACCTGCTTCCATTTCTCTCTGCAGATCCAAGGTAGACGTTAAGAGAGCTAGGGTAGAGGGTGGGGAGGCTGAGGAATGAGAGAGGAAGTAGGAATTGGAGTAAGAGACTAAAGAGGAAGTGAGAATATGTGCAGCGGGGGAAAAGTATATTTGGGGAAACAGAACCTGAGCCAGGGGGAGGGAACATGGTCATGGGAGAAGCTGCAGAAGGATGTGGGTGTTAAGTGTGGAAGAAAGAGAGGAGAGAAGACTGGAAGGAGATAGAAGCAAAGCTACTGCCCAAGCAGCCTCTGCAGGATTCCTCACCTTCCTCTCCCCTCTCTCAAAGAACAGGACCTCAGAGACTCACCAAGATTTGAGGAATAGTTAAGCTTAGAGCTCTAAGGCCAACCAGGGATATTTCCTAAGTGCTATCAGGGTCTTCTAGAGCTCTGTAAATCAGAGCTTGTATACACCTTTCTTCTCTTGAACGCTCTAAATTTATAGGAAGTGTCCACTTACAGAATCAAAACCTTTCTAGTTGGAAGAGAACTTTAAGATCATCTTCTCTACAGATGAGGAAATTAGGCTTAGCCAGGGGAAGCAACTTTACTACTACTGCTACTAGCTGACATTTCTGTAGTGCCTGAAAGTTTACAAAGTGCTTGACGAATATCTCATTTTATCCACACAACAACACTGGGAGGTAGAGGTGCTTTTATATTCCAATTTTATAGGTGAGGAAACTGAGGCAGACAGCAGTTAAGTGACTTGCCCAGAGTCACACAGTTGGTAAGGGTCTGAGAATTTTTAACTCAGGTCTTCTTGAATCTAGGTCTAGTGTTCTGCACCACCTAGCTACAGAACTAGAATTTGAACTCAGATCATAGGCCTCTTTCTTCTCATGTGACATCCACTATCTCTACTTTTACCCCAGCGTCTGATGAAGATGATGTCCATCTGCTTACCAAGGCTAACTCTTCTACCTGCAAACTCTATCCCATGGTCTCTCATTTTCTCCAAGCAGACTGATCTCACTGTCATACCCACTCTCCTTTTAATCTTCAGTCTTCCTATCTTCTGGATCCTTCCCTGCTGCCTAGAGTTGTGCTCATTGTCTCTCTTTTATCCTTAAAAAACAAAACAAAACCCTTCACTTGATCCCCCTTAGCTATCTTCCTTTATCTTTCATTCTCAGCTAAAGGCCTTGAAAAAGATCTCTAAATGCATTGTCTCCACTTCCTTTTCTCTCACTCTTCTAAATCCTTAGCAAGAAGGAGTCAGGCACACAGTTCACAATTGTGGGGGAAACTAAACTGAGGTTCTGCTCTCTCAGCAATTAAGGTTAAATGACTTGAACAGAGTCACACTGCTCATAAGTATCTGGGGCTGGATTTGAACTCAGGTCCTCCTGACTCCAGGACTGGTGCTCTATCTTATCACCTAGCTGTCCCTGAGATTTTGTTCTCTTTATCAGTGCCCTCAAGAATGTGTTCATCAAAAAAGCTAACCTACCACACCAGAATCAGGGAATCCCCATTTTTACTAGGTTGGTTACATGACCATCTAATTCTTGGGTGGATTTTTGCCTATTAATTCAGAAAATGGATAAACTCACATGAACTCAAGGAAATCACATAAATGGAGTCCACTTTTGTCAGTTGCCAGTGTTGTATGATTTCAATAATGACAGATTGACATGTTTTTCCAAGAGTATTGCATTCAGACTAACCAAAGTGTTTGTGGAGTAGGTGTTGGCACCTGAAATGAGTCTTGAATTAATATAACAATACTGAGAGGGAAGGATGAAGTAGAAATGTGTGTCACCCAGGCAGATGGTTTGTGTTAAAGTTTGGAGAGAGAGAGAGAGAGAGAGAGAGAGAGAGAGAGAGAAAGGCATTTTGGAGTAAGAGTTTGATTAGGAGTTTGAAGAGATGGAGAGGGAGGAAAAAAGAAGGGAGAGGGAGTCATGTTTGGAGAATAAGGAGTAGTTCAGTTTGACTATAATGTAGAAGACATGAAGGGGATGTGACGTGAAAAAAAGGCTGATAGGTAGGTTGGAGCCCAATTGTCAAGGAAAAGCAAAAAACATGAATGACAAGATAAGTAAAACATAGCTCCACAAGGAGTAAATGGCCTATAAGAGCAGGTAGGACAGTTAGAAAAGTACTGTAACACCAGGCAGTGCATGTAAAGCACTAGAAAAGAGATACAAATAAAATATTCTAGAGATGCAAATAAAGTGTTCTAGAAAGGCAGAGGAGAGACCTGTTCCCATAGGGCCAAGGAAACAGTCATTTCTTTAGGTAGAAGGTGTTTTCCACCTCTCTGTATCCTTCCACCATAGGATGCTGGGCCTGGCCTGTTGTAATACTAACAGCCCACATTTCTATAGTCCTCTCAGATTTACAAAGTACCTTCTTAGAATAGCCATGTGAGGTTAGGTGGGCCCAGGGAACAGGTGTTTTGTTTGCTTTGGGGAACCACTTCCTCCAAAGACCTTTTGGTGAGTTTAGCAACTCCCGTATGTACCAGTTTTTAAAAGGGCAACAGAAATCTTGGGAGGGGAATGAGATCCCAGAGAAAGACTGAGTAGGGAGACTAGGAGAAGAGCAAATGGCCAGGCTTCCAGGGAGAGAGGAAGAGAAGACTTGACAAGCAGTGTGAGGGACTCAAGTCCAGGGGCAGAGTCCCTGGAGATGGAGCATAGGAGTGAATAACAATAATAATTATCTCTAGCATTTATATGGTGCTTTAAGGTTTGCAAAGAACTTTATAAATATCTCATCTGATCCTCAGCCACAGCCCCATTGCCATTATCCCAATTTTACGTTTATCCTTATTTTACAGATGAGGAAACTGAGGTGCTCAGGGTCATATAGCTAGTCAATGTCTGAGGTAGAAGTGAAAAGCTAACTAGAGGTCAGAGGGAGAGCCAGGTACCAAACTGGGTAGTGATAGAGCAAAGGAGCAGGAGCCAGAGGCTTGAGAAATATCTGTTTACTTGAGTGTTTGATTTATCCCTCTCTATTGTATTGGAGAGACTAAATCTTAGTCTCCTTAATATCCCCTTAATAAAAGGATTTGTTCTGCGAAGTTTGGATTCAGTCAAAGGGTTACATTTGAGGACCTAGAGGGTCACATGTGGCCTTGAGGTTGCAGGTGCCCCATTCCTGGACTAAAGGATTAATTGAAAATGAGGTTAGTGTTCATAAAGTAGATACATATTGGGGGAAATGTACAGCAGTCCCTTGGGAATGAGGATGGAAAGACCTTAATATCTGATTTTATTCCAGGTTACTGACTGTTACTCTGTTTTATTAAGCACCTTTGCTTTTAATGTGTAGGCCTTCACTTTTCTTCTTGGCCATCTCCAGACCATGGCTTCAGATTTGGTCGTGTCAGCTCTAGTCCTCATCTCTGCCTCTTTTTCCTTGGAAACTTAGATTATGTCCCCCAGAATCCCAATATTATGCTGCCCTGACTCAGGCCTTCACTTGATTTCCCAGCAGTTTCTATATCATCCTGCTGATCCAGAACTCCATTTGGCATTTTTCCCCCCACTAGGATGTAGTTCTTTGAGGGCAAGGAATATATCTTGCTAGCTTTTTCTTTGTATCACTTGTACTTAATAGAGTACCTGACACAAAGGAAGTCCTTAATAAATGTTCTCTTTTTCAGCTTTGTAGTGGATAGAATGCTGAATCTGGAGGCAGGAAGATTCATCTTCATGAGTTCAAACCTTTCCTCAGACACTTACTAGCTGGGTGACCCTGTGCAAGTCACTTCACCCTGTTTGCCTCAGTTTCCTCATCTGTCAAATGAGCTGGAGAAGGAAATGGCAAACCATTCTAGTATCTCTGCCAAGAAAATCCCAAATGGGGTCACAGAGAGCTGGACATAACTGAAAAATGGCTAAACGGCAATAACATAAGCAGTGAGTTTTTTAAATAGTGGGGAAATAGTTCAGAAGACTAGACAAGGAATGACTGACTGGAGTCCAAGCATGGGATTTTGCTGGGCTACCATGGGAAGGGATCCTAAATGATATGAACTCTTTGGAGATGTTGTATCCAGAGGTACTCATTGTATCTGGTGTGTTCATCCTTCATTGCTGAAGAAGACCATGCTATCAGAGAAATGATGACATGACTTGCACTTGACTTTGTTTTGAGGGAGGGAGGGCTGTGCAGGTCACCAGCCTCACTTCTCCTCCAGAGCCCTCTGAATCTAGTTACCAGATTGTATTTAGAAAGATGAGGAAGGAGCATGAGAAAAAAGAGTTATAGAATAGAAGCTGTCTAAAACCATCAGTTGACAGCTGTGAATTCTACAAAATTTCAAGTATGTAGCTCACCTCATGTCTCAGTTATGAGTAATGACCAAAGCAAGTGGCAGGCCAGATTTGGCCCTCATGCTGTAGTCGGTCAACCTCTGCTCTATACCAATACATTCATTGATCCAACCCCTATCCTTTTGGCTAACAATCCACTCAGAAATGCCATGTTAGATAACTTCCTACAGAGTGAGGCAGAGGCATTAGCTAATTATAAGTTTATTGTACATTCCTGCCTCTGGAAAACTAACATGGATGGAGCCACTGATGGACCCTATGGATTTGAAGCAGTATTGATTCTCAAGGAAGAGGAGAAGGGTATTTGTAACATACAGGGGACCAGGCCACTTTCAGGTGACAATACAGCTTAAAGTTTGGGACTCCCACCAGAGAGGGTGCCATCAGACAACATCAGTTTGGTTGTGCTGAACCAATTCTCCCTCCCCTATTTGTCTTTGGATGAGTTGGTGGTAGGATAAACTATGATGGAGTTTTTTCAGAAGTAATAGAAGCCAAGAAATTTGCCAAAGGGTGCCATTTAGTTGAGTCACTGGCCCGGGTTGGAACTGTTCAATGTAATACTCTAGATCTAACAGGAGGCACGAGAAAGTAGCTGCTGCTATCCATGAAGTAACTACATGATGATTTGGGTCATTTCATCCAAGGAGAACTTGGTGCTGGTACACAATAGGTTCTGCTGGCCTAATATAATGGCAAAGGTAAATAGAAAGTGTGAGTCCTGTGTTTGCTAAGTTCAAAAGAATATACTATTAATGTGTACTGCTTATCTGGGGAGTACAAGTTCTCACAAGCCTTTAGAGCTTATGTGGATAGCCTTTTGTATTTTCTGGAAAGAGATAGGAAGAATGTGACGGATATAATAAATACGATGACCATTTCACATAGTTTGTGCAGGAGAAAAAAACCAGGAAGTGAGAACTCACCTACAGGTACTAAGATATTGCTTTTATGTACAGCATCTGTGCCAAGCTCCACTGTGACAAAGGTTGAGATTCTGAGATCAAGCTATTCAAGGAGGTGTTATCTTTGGTAGGAATCTAGAATAGCCTAAGACTGTATCTCATCATCCTCAAGAAAACTTGAATTTTAAAAATCAAAACTTTTTTTAGTAAAATTTTATCTTTAATAAAATTTCTTAATTTTTGATTACATACTACTGAAGATTCTTTGATCTCTGAGGTTTGAACAAAGAGGTCAATGAAGGGTATTACATATAATGGCACTAAGAGTGGCAGCACAGGCTTTATTTTCCATTTATTGGTGTTTGAGTGAGAGGCAAATTTATTTGCTGATCTTTGCTTTGGGGTCTTGGAAGTTGTGGAAAGGCACAGATAGAGACATACAACTAGTACAGCTCTTGGTTGAGAGATCAGTTGAACTAGACTTACTTCTCAGTTTTGTCCTCAGCTCAGAAAAACTTAGAATGAACAAGGGTGTGACTCTTGATTTCACTGGCAGAAACTCCAACCAGGAGATAGAGTACTGATAAGAAATCAGCATCCTAGGAAAACACAAGATAATAGAAGAGTGGAAAGCCACTCCATACCAACTAGCTGAAAGACTGGGCAATCTGCCTATATACAAAACAGCCCTGGAGAACAGCCAGGACCCTGCAAGGACAATACATCAAAACCATAGGGAAGTTAGTCAGACTTCCTGGTGATCAGGAGAATAGGAACAATGGAGGATAGGCAAAGTGGACTCGGGAGGATCTGTTTGCTACTTGCAAATGAATTCTTGGAGCTAGATGGTAGCTCCTTTGGTGAAGACTCAGATTATAATTCAGATGAGGAAACTGTATGTTGGTATCCTCATGGAGTTTAGGTGAACCAGGGATTGTTCTGGCCCAAGGGATTCTCTGGCAAATACCCTGGGAGGGCTGAATCCCAGAATTACCTAGTTGATACTTGAACCATGGAGGCCACAAGGGAATGGATATCATCTCTAGAGGTTGACTCTATGGTGTGGGGGCAATGCTAGGCAGTCTTAGTAAAGTGCAGGAATCAGAAGCCAGATGCCTAGAGGTCATGGAGTGAGTAGGAGGTAAGGCAATGGAGGCAAGGAATAGAGTTGACTTTTTTCTAGAAGTTTCACTGTGAAAGGAAGGAGATAAAGGACTACAGATTAATGGAATGGCAGGGTCAAATAAAGTTGTTGTTGTTTTTAAGGCCAGGGGAGATCTGGGAATGTTTATAGACTGAAGGATTTAAGTCCCCACTCCCACCCCTGGGTTGAGGGTACAGCTGCTGCTACTTCTCTACCATTGTACAATTAGACCTGGAAAGGGTGCCTCAAGATACTGTGTCACCAGCTGAGAGCCAGGTCTCAGTGAATGCCAGAAGATGGAAGGAAAGAGAAAGAAAAAATTTTAAGATGAAAGCAAATTTGTTAACTATGGAGCAGGTATTCCAGAGAGCACAGTGGAATGGGTTGATGGGTCTTGAATGGTACATTGGCAGACAGGTTGGGGTTGTATTGAAGGGAATGAGAACAAGGGAAAAAGGGGAATAGGGTTTGTACAATGATATCCAGGGATACAGAATCATTGGGAGGGTGAGAATATGCTAACCTTTGAGGAATGAGTTCTGGAAGATTATCAGTGGCTGGAGTTGTTTGTCCTTCATTGTAGAAGAGGATCATAGCATCAGGAAGGGGATGCCATGACTTGCAAGTGAATTATATGTGAGGCAGAGCTGTGCAAAGTCACCACAGTCACTCTCTCCTCCTGAGCCATCTGGGTCCAGTGGCAAGGGAAGACCATTGGAGGAAGGCAGGTAATTTGACTGTTTAGGCCCTTGCCTCAAACATCGAACTTGGGAGGAGCTAAAGTCCTTGACCCTTTAATCCCAGGGATGACATGGTCTGTTTTGCCTAGTCATTTTCCACTCTACGGCTGAGCCCATTCCTTCTCCTTGCTTTCTGCCTCTTTCTCTGAGAACTGTAACCAAGTCAATACTTCCATTTTCCTCTTAAAAATGCATGTCATTGATTGTCCTATTCCACTCACCATCTTTGTGCCTTCCCAGGCCATGACTTCCTTCCTGGTCATCATGTCACCATATTTGTTGTCTCCAGCATTAGAATGAGCTCATTGAGGATAGGGACTGTCTTGCCTTTTGCATTAGCAGAGTGTTTAGCACATAGCAAGCACTTAGTAAATGCCTTCCATCTCTTAGACTGCTTTTCACTTTTGGTACATTCATTCATTTTCATGGAAAAATCCAGATGAGAAAGAATGAATAATAAAAGGATCAAGCTCTGGTGGGAAACCACTCAAGTAGAGATGTTGACCTTGGCAAAAAAGGGGCATCTCTTCCATAAAGAGTGGAGGAAAGAAGGAAAGAAGCAAAGAAGTGAGCAAGGGGGAGAATGATAAGGTTTAGATTTGGAAGGGACCCTAATAACCACGTAATCCAGTCCTCACATCTTATAGAGGAAGATACTAGGGCACAGACAGATAAAGGGACTTGTCCAAAGTCACATAGGCAGTAAATACCAAGGGTGGGGTCTGAAGCCAGGTCCTTTTTTCCTTCCAGTTCAGTGTTCTTCCCCTATCCCACACTGCCTCGGATTTACCTTTAACTCATCATCCTCATAAACAGGCCAACCAGAACTGTTTGTTCAATCTGGTCTTTGCTGCTGAGGGCTAGCGGTTCTGGCGGCCCCTGATGTCTGAGGGCAGGGAAAGCCACAGGAGAAGAGGAGCCTGAGCTGCAGGGTAAGCTCCCTGCCCTCTGCTTCTTCCCTAGAGTTGGAAAGAAAGAGAGTCTTCATCATGGTGGCCTAGTAGAAAGTCACCACCCTCCTCTGCCCACTGACCTGCAGGCTGAGGGAGAATGAGGAAAAGCATTTTGTTCAGGATCCTCACGTAGGTGTGGTCACCACACCAGGGCCCTTCTCTTGCTGGCTTTCTAAGTCAATATTTTCCCTTTGGTCACTGAGGAAATATTATAAATGTTGAAATGAAACGACAACTCAAACCAAAAATAAGATTCATTTGGGGAAACTGGTGTGTGTCTAGCCCTGATATTGCATGTTACCTTGAGTCCTTGCCCTTGGTTTTATTTTTTAAGACTAAAACTAGGGCCACAGTGGAGGGTGGCTATGGCATCTGCCCTGAGAAGGAGGCTCCAAAAACCTTTGTGCTGCAGGGAAATCTTACTCTACAACCTTCCCTTCCCCCCAAACCCAGCCGAAGAAAATAAATAGAGCAACTCGTTTCTCTTAAAATACATTTCTTCAATGTTAGGATCAATAAACCAGTTTACTTAAAAGGATCCAGATGATTTCATCCTTGTAATTACAAGTTTGACTTTTTCAAATCTTCCCCAGACTCCAAAGAGGCTTCTTTGTCAAGCTCTGAGATTGTACTTTGTCTATGTCTGGTCCAAAGGGGAAGGAGGCGGCAATGTGGCTGTGGTGGGGTGGACTGAGCTCTGGCCTGGGAGGCAGCAGGCCTGGGTTCTAGTGTTGGTTTAGCAACTTCTGTGCAATATGCCTGTGACCCTAATCTCACCCTTTGTAAAATGGGGGAGGTCAAGAATACAAGTGGATAGAGAGCTGGACTTGCAGTCAGGAAGAAAGCACTTAGTAGCTGCGTGACCCTGCAAAAGTCATCTAACTTCTCTTTGTCTCAGTTTCCTCATCTGTAAATAGGGATGCTAATCATGGCACCTATGGGGAACTAGGTGGGTTTGGAGTCAGAAAGGCCTAAGTTCAAATCCGGGCTCAGATACTAACGAGCTGTACAACCCTGGGGCATGTCACTTAACCTTCATTTGCCTCAGTTTCCTCATCTGTAAAATGGGGATAATACTTCTCTGCCAGGGTTTTTATGAGGAACAAATGATGTAATAACTGCATGGAGCCTGGCATACAGAAGGTGCTATATAAATGTTAGCTCTTCTTCTTTGTTGTTATTAGTAGCATTATCTGTTCCACAGGGTTGTTATGAGGATCAAATAAGATAACCTTTGTAAAGGAAAAAGCCATTTAGGAAAGGCCTAAAAAGAAAAGCCGTAGATAAATGTTAGTTTCATACTCTAAATTCCCTATCCCCCATACCATTTCTTGTCCAATGTTAGGTGACTCTGTAGAACCAGTGAATTGTGCTATGTTTTTCCCCTGCTCCCACTAGGCAGCATCAGCTGGTGCCCTTGTGGTTTTTATTGATAAAATTGAGCCTTGAGGTAGGGAGGGAAGGACCTGTCCGTGCCAGCCTTCCCCCAGTGTGGGAACTACTTCTTTTGAGAAGAAAAGTGTCCCAGTCGATATCTTCGGTTGACCAGCAGCTGACTTCCCTGGAACATTTCACCCATTAATTCTGCTTAATCTTTTCACAGATACCTCACTGTAAGTCCTCCTTTCAGCAGGCCTTATTCCTTCTTTTTCAGAGCTACTCTTGTTCATGTACTTTCAGTTTTCAATCATGTCTGACTCTTTCTGACCCTGTGGACCATAGTATAGTAATACTGTTCATGGGGATTTCTTGGCAAAGATACTGAAGTGGTTTGCCAGTTCCTTCTCCGGTGGATTAAGGCAAAAAGATGTTAAGTGACTTGCCCAGGGTCACATAACTAGTGTTTGTTTGAGGTTGAATTTGAACTCAGGTCCAGCACTCTAACCACTGAGCCACCTGAATGCCTCCATTCTTGTTCATGCCCTCCCATAAATCTTCCATAGAGGGTCTACTCTATGTGCTTCACATAGTGCCTAGAATATGGTAAGTGCTTAGTAAATGCTTGTTTTCTGTATCCCTCCTTTTTTCCCTCCCTCTTGCCCTCTCTGGATATGACTAGTACCAGAGGAGAAGGCTGTCCATCTGTTAGCTCTCTCTCACTATATGACTGGCCCCACTTAAAAATCAGTTGAAAAAAGCTTTAGTCTGGAAGAATTATTAATCTTTTAAGGAAACAGTTTTCTGGAATAAGTTATTTCTTCCTTTGTAACGTGAGAAGTTGGGGTGTGATGTGTTAGAGAGTCCTGGATTTGGAATCAGAGGACCTGGATTTGAATCTTGAAAGGTTAGATTAACTCCCTGATCTAATGTCCTGGTCTTCCTGGCCACAACAGGAACAGACAGAGACTGTGAGAGACTATAGTCATGTTGTATCATAGCTTCAAGACATTAAGCAAGAAGACCAAGACTATCTCCCTATATACCTATAAGGGAGGTGTTAGACAAGGAGTTTTTCTGTAAGGAAGCTGCTCTTGCCTCAGGAATTTTCCTTCTGGAGACTTTTACTCATTATTCTTAGTTCTGCAATCAAACTGAATTAAGTCTAATCCTTATAATTAAGATATTTAATGGAACTGAAATTTGTCTAGTTTCCTTAGCCATCAATAACTTTTACACCTGGCCTCTGAGACTAGACTCATAAAAATCATAGATCCATAGAATGTCAGCACCTAGAACAAGGAGCATGAAAAGGGCCAAGAGTCCTTTAGAACCTAGAACATCATTTCTGTTCCAAAGACCATTGGTATGAGACTCTCTCCTTACTGGTGGAAATATACTAGAGATGACCTTAGAACACAGAATATTAGCTTTCCAAGGGACCTTAGGGAATTACCTAGTCTAATTTCCTCATTTTACAGGTTATACCAGAAGCTGTTTCCCCAAAAGGTCAGAATCATTTCCAGACCAAACAATTTAAAAATATCTAAGCAGAAAGTGCAAGAAGATTTAAAGACAGAGATATAAAGTGGTTTCACCACAACACCTCATTAGTCTGGGTCAGGTCCAGGTCAGGTCTAAGGTAAGCCTAGATCATGTCTAGGTCAGGTCTAGCTGAGGATGAGAGAAAGTTTTTAATGAAGCAGGTTTGGGAACATGCCGCTTCTTGCCTGAAAATGCAGGCAACCAGTTGTTCCAGATAAAGAGTTCTATCAATTTGTCTACTTTTGTCTTTGATGGAGAGGTAGGACTGGTGAGATGGGCTTGGGCTGGTCTCATTCCCTGTTTGTTTATCAAGCAATATGAGAGAGTGTTGGGCCCAGAAAAGACAGAAAACTGATGGAACACCAATCCCAGGCCTGAACCCAAAGTCAGACCTGGAGATTGTAATGAATGCTTGGTAAGGAAATCAGGGGAAGAAATAGGGCTGGGCTGTCACCAGGAGGGAGGGGAGAGAAAAACAGGTCAATGAAACTGAGTTTGGGTTGGAAACAGAAAGGAAATGAGAGGAAAGCGTTGAATTATTCATCCTTGCTTATCGATCCATTGATTTCTACGTGCAGGTCTTAGTATATTCCCCTTGTTGTAATGCTGAAAATGGAGAGAGGTCTAAATGTTTTTGAAGATTCAAGGAGACAGGCGTGTGTTAGAGAGAGAGAAAGAGACACACAGAGAGAGACAGAGAGAGAGGGAGGCAGTTTAGTTTAATGAGAATAATGATGAGTGATGAACCTGGAAGCAATCCTAGTCCTGGTTCCAAGTTAATGGCATGACCTTGAGGAAGTGCTGTGCCCTCTCTGGGCTTGAGTCTTCTCCCTTGCAAAATGAAGGGATCTAATCTTGACCTCCAAAGGTAAATCCCCTGATTGGCTGCCAAGACCCACTTCATGTGGTCTCTCTCCCCTTTGCTGTAGGTCCTATTTACTTTAGTTATACAAACCTAATGCTTTCTCCTATCACCCCTCTCTGTCACATGTACTCTCAGAAGGAGCTTTGCTTTCTCCTGTTGTCTCTTTCAGGGAGTCCCCATTCATAGTACCTGTTCTCACAAAATCATTAGGTCAACCAGTGATTGCTATTAGCAGAAGGCCTTTGTTACAGTTCTTAGACACAAAGGATGACATCAGGTTCAATTTCAGACATCAAGGGGTTGAGGTATGGGAGAGTAGAGACCAGGAAAGAGAGGTTCAGGGAAAAGGATACCACTGGTTCTCATTTTCTAGGGGTGGTGTGGAGAAAGTTTGGTGGAGAGAGGGAAGAGATCACCAGGTTTCAAATGTTATTACCTTCAGAGCAGGAAAATAAGTAGAAGGAGGCAAAAAGATGGTGCCACTCCCTGGACTTGGCACATCCAGGTCATGCCAAGCTTTCCCTAGGCTCTGGGCAGCTATTGACATCTTCAGAGCAGGTTATAATCAGGACAGCAACTGTCACCTCCAAAACCTGGGTAACAGTTGATGCCTCCCTATGCAAGACTGGGAAAGGGTATAACTCTAAATGTGGTGACTCTGTGAAATAGATACTTCAAGACCCTAGAGGAGAGCTAACAACAGGAAATGGCCCCACTTTTATAGGAAAGGACAGGGCCCTACTCAGGCACATCCAATTGATTTCCCACTTCTGATGTCACACAAGAAGGGAGATACCAGGGAATGATCTACCAGGTCTCTGCTATACCATGAAGCATGGAAGGTTATAGGCATAGTATATTCCAGATAAGGGGAGAGGGTCATAGGCAGGAAATGATGGACTAAAACAGAGGTAACCTTTCTCAAAATATCAAGGCTCAAGAAACCAGACAGGTCACCTGAGGAGCAGGTGGAAGAGGATTCTTTTGGGTGGAGAAAGCTTCTTGGGTTTTTGGAAGAGCATCACCTTGGCAGCTGCCTCCTTCGTTTCTGGGCAGAATACAGAATGTTAAAGCTGGAAGTGCCCCTAGAACATAGAATGCTGGAGTCAGAAGACACCTTCAAGTGTCACCAGTTAACACCAGAAGGGTACTTAGAATACAGAATTTCAGAGATGGCAGGTACCTTTGCCATGTGGTTCAACCCTTTATTTTGTTCCAGCTAGTCACAACTAGTTATAGTATTAGGGTGGGCATTTAGGGAGACCTTGAGGGGAAGCAGATAAATGAAGTACCAAGGAGAAACCCTCCCCCACCTTTGCAAGGGATTGTGTAAAACTTTGATCACATAGAGTGGTTCCTCACAAAACTCTGGGGCCCCTGTCCTATAAGACAAATTCCTTAGCCTGGCATTTAAGGCCTCATCTGATCTAGACTTTACCCACATTTCCTTCCATTCTTTCTCCTCAGGTACCATACACTTCTGTTAAACCAGATTATTCATCATTCTATATCCTGTCTTTTCCTTCACTTCCACTTATTTAAATCCCCACCCTTCCCCCATTCTTCAGTGACCGTTTTAGGTACCACTTTTTCCCAAAGCATTTGAGATTCCCCTGCCACCCACCACTTGCCAGGCAAGGTCTTTTCCAGATCTTGGCTCTTCCCTTTCTTAGGAATTAATATATTATTATATTATTATGTATTAATTATTATAATGTCAATTTACTATTATGTTATATTACTTCTGTTCTTGTTTTATTCCTGCCTAATAGCTTGTGAAGATCACGAAAGATTGCATTCCTTTTATTAATCTTTATGTCCCTAGTCCCTAGCTTATTATGCACTTGATATATGCCCGTTACATTAAAATATGGTGCCCAGACCTCAACCCAATAACCAGGTGTGGAATGGCTAGTGCAAAGCATTGCTCTCTGGCTCAGACATTATTCTGCTATGGCAGCTGGCCCTGGCCTTGGGGGAGGGGGTCTGTAGTCTTGTCAGAGATTCCCAGAGCTATTTAGACTCTCCGGCTCCTTCTGATTTATTTGCTGTAGAAAAGGTTGGATTCCAATTGAGATCTGCAGATGGATGGCTCCTATGTGGTAGGGCTGGATAGGGTCAGAGGCTGTCTGCCTGGGATTATATATGATAGCTACCCCACCAATGTAGTTTCCAAATAGCATCATTAATATATAGAATCAAACAGACATTTGTTCTATCAGGGACCTTAGGAAAGAGTGCATCCAAACAGGAAAGTTTTTTAGACTATAGAATGTGAGAACTGGGAGGGACTTACTTAGATCTCTCTTCTGTCCCTTTAAAAATCAGGAAACAGAGACCTGGAGAAAGCAACGACTTTTCCAAAGTCATATAGTAAGTGGTTGAGCCAGGATTGAACCTTGGTTATCTGTCTGTACTTAGACACTACATTTTACTGTAAGGTAATGAAGCCCTGCTGGAATGTTGCCTGACGTCACCCATCTGAACATTGTTTCTAAGTAATGAATTGCCACCTGTAACATCTTTTTGCCTAATGTGTTTCCTGGCTGGAGCTTGTCCATATTGTTAAAAATAAATGTACCATTAGAAATAAACACCCCGCTCTATGCAGTATTTATTTATTTCACCTTTTTCTCAGTGTTGTTTTCTTTTATGGGCATCATTGCATTTGGAGTTTACAACAATTCTGAGAGATGGTCAGGGTAAAGGTTTATTCTCCCAGTTTTACAAAGGTGGAACACTGAGATCTAAGTCTCTTTCTCTGTAAAAAAAAAAAAAAGAGAGAGACTTGGACTAGATGATCTCAAAGGTTCCTTGAAGCTGGGATTCCTATAATCCTATGACCCTATGATCCTCTCCTCCTGGCTGCCACCAGCTTCTCTCTGCCAGGCAGCAGGGAGATGCTCAGGAGCTCCCCTCATTAGACTGGAGCCATGAATCAGCCAGCGACTGGAGCTGTCAGCCTCCTGACCCACCCCAACCCATTCCCCCAGGAGGCATCCATCCCTTCCCCACTCCGGGCTTTTTGATGAATTTTTTCTGCCACATTTGCTAATTTCCTGAAACACTTTTCTTCTACCTCAGGGCTACTTGACTCTGCAGTGAATTGTAATGGCCTTCCTGATCTGCTCCATCCGTTTCCACCCTCCCAGCCTCCTTGAAGGTGGTGATGTAACCTTAGCTACAAGCCTTACAGAGGGTGTAGTTGGCGTGGCCTTCTTCCAGCCTCAGGTTAAGGCATGGGATAGTAAAGGGTTATGTTATAAAATCCCATTTTCCTGGACTGGAACTAAGCAGGGGCTATCATAGAATTTGCTTTCCCCCAGCTCCATCAGGACTCTGATGTTCTCATTTACAAAAATGGGCATACCAGTCTCTACCCTCTTTGGATTGCAGGGTCCTGGGGGGCCTTTTTTATTTAACCCCTTCACACTCTGATCAGACTATTCCATGTGATCTGGAAGACTGTTCCCTTCCCCCCCCCCCCAAGTCTCCTCATCATTCAGGGATGTTGGTCTTTCTATATTCCTCTGAGTAGCTTCTCTTATGGGAATAGTATTCTCAAGTTCGCCAAACCATTTTTCCATAAATAATCATAGAATATCCCTCTCCTAAATTTCCTACAGCACTTTGTATCTCTCCATTGTCCACATTGGTCTCTATCTTGTATCACACTTGATGCCTGTCACAGAATTTAGTGATGAGGCCTTTGAGTAGCAGGGGTCATCCAAGTAGTAACTCAAAGCCAAGACATGAGCTTCGGTCCTCTGAATTCAGTGTTCTTTCTACTATACCACGGGTTGCTGTTCTTTGCTTTCAAAGAGGACCAATGATATCACAGGGTGATATCTTGCCCTTGACTTGCTCAAGAATTGGACTTAGGGGAGACAGAGTTGCACAAAGTCATCAGTCTCATTCTGTCCTCCAGGGTCCTTGAAGTCTGGGGGCCAGATAAAAGTCACGATGGCTTGTGATGGCCTGGGAAGCAGTGAATGGCCTTGGTGTCTTTGATGCTAGATCAAGCTTTGAGCTCTCCACAGTGCCTGCTTCAGTTGCCTTCATGTCTATTGGAACAAATTATTTTCATCCACCCATTCTTCTGGGGAAAGTTGTCACATGCTTGGGGTAGACTCCCCCTCCCCCCAACTCGTTGATGGGTTTGAGGCCCATCCATTACCCTCAACCTGGTTTAGCGCATCTGCTGAGATATTTTTTATTGGATTGTGGCTGCTACTTGGAGCCAGAAGTGGAGTTGAATGCCAGGTAGACACCAAAGGTGGATGAGCATTCCTGAAAAGGACTGGGCAAGTCCTCATACCAGAGGTACTGGTCCTCCTTGAATACCCCTTATCATTTATACCATTTATAGTACACCACTATACCATTTAAAGATAAGGAAACTGAAACCCAGAGAGGTCATGACTTAGTCAGGGTCACATAGCTAGTACCCATTAGAGCCAGGACTAAAATCCATGCCTCCTGATTCTAAGTCTTAGAATCTTTCCTCTACATCCCTGATTGCCTTAGATTAGCAGAGAGGAGGAATCCAAGAGAATAGGGACACAGGAGACGTCTTCTTGTATTGGGAGAGGAGAGGAATTCCTTTTTCAAGGAAGATTCTAAAACAGAAAGTCTCAGGGATGGCCAGTCTGGATGGGGCATAATTAGGGCTTTCCATGGTAGAACCAGAGGAACCTTGGAAGATTTCTCACCTTATTTTTAAGATAAGGAAAATTAATCTCAGAAGGGGAAGTGACTTGTTGAAGGTGATGTAGCTAGCAGGTGGCAAAGCTAAAATTGGATGTCTAGTCTCCTGATTTCCAAACTAGGGTTCTTTCCAATTCTCCTCCTTATTAAATGATAAGTGACTTGAAGCCAGTGCTGATTCTATTTGTCATCTCTGCATCTTCAGTGCCTGGCACATCACAACATGCTTAACAAATCTTGAATTAAGTCCATTTGAATTGAATCTCCAGGTTGGAAGGATCTCAAAGGATGGTTAAACCAAGCAAGGGTGCTTAGAAGAGGATGATGAATTACAGAAGAAGAGAGACCACACAGCATTTCAGGGATAATCTCCATTGTGCTAAGAGAATCTTGATGGGGATGCATTAGTCATCCAAAATTGTAATTTGAAATTTACCACTCAAGAAATTGCTATGCAATTTGTAAAGGAGTTCCCTTCCCAGCTCCCTTGCCATGATCATCTGGCTTCTGTCTCCCTTCCTTCCCCACCCACATATAGATAATAGCACTTAAAGGTTTGGGGAAAAATAAACCCAAACACTTCATATATATTATCTCATTGAATCTGTACAACAGTTCTGGGATATTGATGCTATTACTATCCCCATTTTACAGATGAGATAACTGAGTCTTGGAGACATCAAGTGACCTGCCCAAGGCACAGAGGTAGAAAGTCTATGAGGTCAAATTAGAATTCAGGTCTTTTTGACTCCAGACCCAGAGTTCTATCCACTGCACCAGCCACTGGCCCAGCCTGAGGTATCATCCTGCATTTTGTCCAATAGGTTTGCTTTGTATATATTTTGAATTTGTTTATCAGAAGTTGTTTCCCCCAATAGAATTTGAACTCTGAAGTCAGAGACTCTTCCTTTTTTTTGACACTAGTGTTTTATGCTTAGTAGGTGTTATACTTATTAACTGTTTGCGGAATAAATGAATACATTGATAACTATTGCTTAATTCTCTTCTAATCAAATACTGTTTCTTTAGGGAGGTCGGCCTCTGCTGGGTGTTTTGTGGGCTCAGAGAATGTCAGAACTGAATGGAAACTTTAAAGGTCTGATCTAAGAGCCTCACTGAGCAGTTGAGGAGACTGAGGTCAAGAGAGGGAGAAATTATTTCAATTCATTAAGCATTTATCACATGATTGTGATGAAGAAAGCACTGTGCTCTGATTAGGGATATAAGAGAAATGGTTTTTGCTCTAAATTCACTTGTCTCCTCCAGGAGAGAGGTTGAAGTTGAAGATACAACAGGCACTCAAAATAAGGACAGTATAATAAAACCAAGGTACCTGCCAATGGTAGAGATCAGAAAAGGTTCACAGAGACTTAAGAGTGGGTTGAGCCTTGAAGGAAGACAAGAATCCAAGGAGGAGGTTATAGAGTGTATGTGTTCATCCTTCGTTGCCGAAAAAGATCATGCCATCAGAGAAATAATGACATGACTTGCACTTGACTTTGTTTTGAGTGAGGAAGGGCTGTGCAGGTCACCAGCCTCACTTCTCCTCCAGAGCCATCTGAATCCAGTGACCAGATATTCATCAGGATGACTGAAGATGACCCAGAATGAGGCAACTGGGGTAAAGTGACTTGCCCAAGGTCACACAGCAAGTGAGTGTCAAGTGTATGAGGTGAGATTTGAACTCAGTTCCTCCTGACTCTTGCACTGGTACTCTATCCACCTCTATCCACCTCACCATCTAGGAGGTAGAATTCATTCAGAGGTAAAAAATATAGAGTTAAGTTCAGGTCTACAGTTAAGTACTCTGGTTTGACTGAAATGTAGAGTTCTTAAATTATGAAATAAGATTGGAAAAGCAGGCAGGACTCAGATGATGCAGGGCCTTAAATTTTTTTAGGTCCTTAAAATTTGTGTTTTATCTTAGAGGCAATATAGAGGGGATATTAGCGGGGATATACTGAAGATTTTTGAGCAGAGAAGTGACAGTAGAGAAAACTGGCCCTTAAGAAATCTAATTTTGGCAGCTGTGTGGCGTAAAGAGAGGAAGACTGGAGGCAGGAAGATTCTTAAAGAAAGTTGTCACATAGGGGGTGGTCAGCACATCCAGGAGGAGGTCATTGGTGATTCAGCACTGGTGAAAGATGACTTTGTCAGTTTGGGAATCATCTGCATAGGAATGATATTTGAATATGTGCAGCAGATGCCATTACCAAAAGAGATAGTATAGAAAGAGAAAAGTAGAAAATCCAGAAGAACTTTTGAAGATATTCATACTAATGAATCATTGTTGTGGGTCAGTCATGTGTGACTCTTTGTGACTCCATTTGGGACCCCTTTTGGAGGGGTCTGCCATTTTATTCTCCAGCTCATTTTACAGAGGAGGAAAACTGGGTGAAGTGACTTGCCCAGGGTCACACAGTTAATAAGCATCTGAGGCCAATGAAACAAAAAATGGACAATAATCTAATGATGGAGCCTGAGAAGGAGCAGTCAGAGTTAAGAAGGGAACCAGGAGTGTCCCAGAAGCCAGTGGAAGAGAGAGGGTTCAGGACAAGGGGGGTGGTCATCAGTGTCGAAGACTGCAGAGTTGCAGGAAGATGAGGACGGATAAAAGTTTTCGGATTTGGCAGGTAGGGGATGGTCTGAAACTTTGGAGAGAGCAGGTTCAGTCTCCTGGGAGGGTTGGAAGTCAAATGCAAGGGAGTGAACATGAGTGGTGAGGAAGAAGAAGCAGTGAACAAGGACATTCACCAGCTTGCCAAACCAGAATTCAGCTGTGATAGTGGGAGAGATGTAGAACAATGGTTTCATAGGATGGCAGGGTCGAGTAAGAGGTTTTTAAGGATGGGGGAGACCTGACTTGTAGGAAGCCAGGAACAAGCCAGAAGAGGAGAGAGTGAACATGAGAGAGGGAATGATTGAAGGGGTAAGTTCCTGGAAGAGACACGAAGGGATGGGATCTGGGGCATGGGGACAGGTAGAGACTTTGGCAAGGTCACCTCTCCCTCCGAGTTGTAAGTAAAGGAGGAAAGGGTGGGTGAATCTGTACAGAGGGCTTTCAAAGTGAGGAGTAACTTCAATTCAGTTCAATAAATATTTATTTTTCCAGATTGTGAATCTTTCTTTTTCATAGATTTTTTTTTTGTTTTTTACATTGCTTATTTTTTCTCCCCTCTTCCTCCTCTACCCCAAGAGATTTCATGTGTCTTAAGAAAGATTTTTTGGGAGTAAAAAGAAGAAAATTAGGAAGAAGAGAATTTTTTTTATTACTAAAAACCTGTCATGACGTTGAAAAAAATCTGATGTTAAAAGTCTGTGCAGTATTTTAAACCCAAGGACCCTGACTTCTAAAAAAGAGCATAGGGTGGGGGAGGGTATCTTTTCACATCTCTTACTTGGGGTTAAACTTTTTGTTTGGGGAACATAGTTGGTTTATAAGTTTTTGTCTGGTTTGGTTGGGTATTTTTGCTCTTATAAATAATTTCTTCTGTGAATATTATACATAGATGGATCCTTTATTCATGTCACTACCTTCCTTGGCATCAGACCTAAAAATGAGGCCTTTGGATCAAAGTGCGATTTTTCTAAGTTTTTGTGTATAATACCATTCTGTTTTTCAAAAGGGCCCGATCAATTCACAACTAAAGATGCTTTTTATATAACAATGTTTCTCAAAGTTTTTAATCTTGAACCAAACTTGGACACTTTTGCCCTCTCTTCTTTCCAACCCCTCTTCTCTGGCTTCTTCTTCTGCTTTGCTTCCTTCATACCCAAATTCCCCTGACTGCCACAACTTGTTTGATCCAATAATCCTCGTGATTTATCTTTAATTAAACTAGCTCTGAGATGCTTCTTTCTCTTCCATGAACTTGCAGCCTCTTGGGCCCACTTGGCACCAAGACTCCGTCTTGTCTCTCCCTCCTTCACCTCTGTTTGTCTCAGAGTGCCCAGGCAAGCCTGGAGATCTCCTTTCTCATTCTTGGCCCAGAGCCCCTTCCTGATTTAGGGATTGGGTGCCCAAGTCTGGGGTCTTCCTTTTATTTCCCAGACATCTTTTCTCTGACCCTGCCTTTTCCTACCTTTCTCTATTTTTCCCTTCCTCCATCTCTTTCTCTTCACTCTCCCCTCTTCTCCATCTTTGCTCACTTTCCCCCTAGGTGTTTCCCCTCCATCCATTTCAGAGAGCTCGTTCATCTTTTCCTTCTCAATGTTGAAAAGAATAGACTGAAAATACTGGTTGCTTGAATGAGATATTCCAAAAGTCTTGGGGCAGTTTCAGGCTACTAAAGTGTATAACTAACACTTTGCAAACCTAAAGTGCAATATAAATATTGACTATTATTACTAAGTTAACAATGTACCTTTTCTCCTCTATAGAGAGAGGAATACCGAGTGAGATAATAATAACCCATTTATCTAGTGCTTTGAGTCTTGTGAAGCTCTGGCCATGGAACTGCACTGAGGGCAGGATGTAAGTATTGCTTTCCTTATTTTATAGATGAAGAAACATGTTAATTTAGCTTACGTATCTGATTGATTATCAATTAACTAGTCCTATTCTCTGCCAACTGACATCCAAGCTGCTCTCTTCTGGATGTTCCAGACCCTTCTCAACTTGGTGCCACCTTTTCCAGCCCTATCTCATGTTACTTCCCTCCATACATTCTATTAGAGAGACACTGAAGTTTTAATTTTTTTTCCTGGACAAAATATACCAACAAGCCAGTTGTTAATAGATACACACAATAAAGTCAGAAATGCTATCTAGGTAGATGGAGAATCACGACCTTGTCTTCTAAGCTTAAATTTGGTCCTGGCTCAAATATATTTGCATGCTAAACCCAAAAGGATCTTGGGAAAGTAAGACAGTTGCCTGGAAAAGAAGGCTGTGATCCTGGCACAGACACAAGGTTTGAAAACAAAGGATTTAGTCTTAGCCTGGGCATATTCTTCCTGGCTTTTGTTAATTGGGTGTGGTTGTTGTGAATTAAGAGGTATTACTACCTCGATCAGGAAGAGGTTTTTTTTTTTTTGTTTTTTTTTTTATGTCCTTATTTGTTTTTATTTTTATTTTATTTTATTTTATTTTATTTTATTTTTTTATTTTTTAATGTTTAACAATCACTGCCATACAATTGTGATTTTATCCCCCCCACCTACCCCCCACTCCCCCCTTCCCTCCCCACGACTGCATACAATTCTGTATAGATTCTACATATACTTTCCTATTGAGTATATTTTCACTATAGTCATGCTATGTAGTCAGACTAAGATAAATGAAAGAAATCGTATAACAAATCAGAACATGATACACAAACACATACACATACACAAACATGATCTGTTACATTATGTGAGTGACTTCCATATTTCTCTCTCTGAGTGTGGAAGGCATTTTGCCTTGAGAACCACCATTGGGATTTTTTTTTTTTTGTAAGAAGTTCTTGTGTTATTACAAAAATCTAAGTCTACCAGAAAAAACTCTCACACACTGTGGTCGTTGCTGTGCATAAAGTTCTCCTGGTTCTGCTCCTTTCACTCAGCATCAGGTCATATAAGTCCAGGAAGAGGTTTTTTAGCCACTATCTCAGCAGCCTGGAAATGAGATGTCCTGCAAGTGGACCTGAGGAGAAGAAAATCAGAGGAGAAACTTTCCAGAGTAGACTATATGTCTAGAAGCTACCATGAGATTATCTGATATCATCCCAGTAAAATCTAGCAGATTCCTGTGCTAAATAGGGCTCATTGTGGTAGAGATGAGGCCTGTTAAAAATCAACAGACAACATAAATAAATGGTCCTTCAGAGCTAGAGGTTCAGGGATGGAGGTACCATCACTATGGGTACCCACTCTCTCCATTAATAGTCTGTGTATTTATGGGACAGTGTGTCCCAGGGAATGTTTTGTTGTCACTTTTCTCATTCTGCTATTTTTAAAAAAGTTTTTGCTTTCAACTAATTGTGTTGTCTGGTTGAAGTCATAAGTAGAGACTCTGGAGGTATGGTTTTGAGTGGATTCAGATCCCATGGACTTCCTAAAAATAGTGGTGTTTATTCTCGATTTCCTATGTGTGAGCGTTACTACACTGTACTTTATCCTGAACTTCTCTCTTTTCCTTCAGTTTTGGTGTTTTTGTTATTTTCAATGCCTGGAATGCTTCTGTTTATCTCTTCATCTGTTGAATTCCTACCCATCCTTTAAAGCCCAAATCCAATCAAGAAAGTCTTCCTAGTTTTACTTTTGGTGATGACCTTCACCCTGGAAGCTCATTGTACTTTGCTAATACTTTTCTAATGGAATTATAAAATTTTATTTTATGTTTTTGGAACTGGATCTCCCTAGCTTACATAGGTAGAATGTTAATGTAAGGTTAATGGTGGGTAGGGAGAAGAGTTAAAGATCTTCACTCTCCATTAATAGGGCTCAATACCTTTTGTCAATTTCTACTGAGGCACTGGGTCAAGGGTTGTGCCTTCTGGCTCTGAAAAGTGTATAAATACTTTGAGGCCAGGTTTAACTTTGGGGCTTACACATTGGAAGTGTTGAAACTCCAGGTAGTCACTAAGGAGCCCCCTGGGCTTTGAAAATCCAGATGTTGGTGCTTCTTTCTCTGGTAACTAAGTATGTATATAATGGATAGAAAGTTGGACCTGTCTATTGATCTGTGATGTATCAATTGCTTATGGTCAGACGGTTGGAAGCCCTGTCTGTTGGTCTTTATTTCTCTGCTGGTATTTTCTCTGTTGGTATATGTGTTTGATGAAAGTGATTGTTGACTGCCTCCACCCCCAAAGACTGCTTTCCTTTTAGAAAAGTATATCTAAGAACCTGTACAGCCGGCCCTCCTGTGTATGTCGGAGTGCTTACTGTTATACTTGGCTTCAAGTGAAGTGGCCTCTAATGAGTCCAATCCTACTATTGATTGGCATGGTAACTTTGATCTGTCCTGAGCCAGTCCACCCCTTCTCAGGCAGTGTTTGGATTTAGTCAAAGGGCCATACTTGAGGACCTAGAGGGGCACATGTGACCTCAAGGTCACAAGTTCCCCACCTCTGCCTAGATGACAAGTTTTTTTTATATTCTCACCCTGTTGTCTAATGTGTTAGCTATTTCTCCCAGTTTTGTGTCATCTAAAAATTTGGTGATGGCATCTATATCATTATCCAAATTATTTATTAAAATTTAAACAGCACAGGACCAAGCATAGCCCCTTGGGCCACTCCACTGGTCCTTCTTTTCAAGAATTTGACATCCTTATATGTGAATGAAGGATCGGGCTTATTCTGTTTCTACCCAAGGGGCAGAAGTTAGGAGCAAAAGTGTAGAAATTGTGGAAATCAGACTGTTTTGATGATGGGTTAGAGGGACAGAAGCATGGTCTTACAATCTGAGACCGGCTAGATATAGTGAGCTATAGCTCACTATACTTGGGGATGGCTCAACTTTAAGGTAGAAGTGCCAAAGCTAAGTAGGTTAATTGCCCAAGGGTATGGTCTTTAGTATCCTGATGGGGGTAGTCTATGGGACTACCTATCTATGGGGTAGATAGTTATAAGTGGAGGCAGCAAAGGCCTTTGTTAGGAGGTGGCAGCTAAGCTATGTTTTGAAGGAACCTAGGGATTTTATGAGGTGGAGGAGAGGAAGGAGTCCAGTTTAGTCATGGGGGATAATCTGGCAAAGGTATGAAGGTAGGAGCTGGTATACTATGTACAGTACTGGGCCAATGTGACTGGGATATAGAGTATATGTGTGTTGGTGGGGCTTGGCCAGTGAGAGTCCAGTCCTTAGTGCATTTTTAGATTTGTCCTTCCTAGTGGAGCACATGCAGATGCTATTTGTCTGGCAGGCAACTGGTAGTGAGGCAGTGTGGGATAGTAGAAAGAGAGTTGTACTTGCAATCAGAAGACCTAGGTTCATGCTTACCTCCAATACTTATGAGCTGCATGACTATGGGTGAGTCACTTAGCCTCTTCAATTCATTATTATAAAATGGGGTTAGTTTCTATCCCACAGAGTTGTAAGGCTCAGTTGAAATAATGTACACAAACCTTGAAGCACAATACAAATGTTTACTATTACTGCTGCTGCTGCTGCTACCACTCCTACCACCACCACCACCACCACCGCTACTACTACTATTACTACTACTACTACTACTACTACTACTACTACTACTACTATTACTATAACATGGGTCTGGAGTTTAGAGGAGAGGTTTGAGCCAGATATATAAACTTACAAGTTATTTGAATAGAGATAATAATAAAATCCATAGGAGCTGATGACATCACTGAGAGAGTATAGAGAGAAGAGTACCCAGAACAGAGTCTTGGGAGATATCCACATTTGGTGTGTTTAGAGCAGGATGTTAATATAGCAAAGAAAACCGAGTAGGAACGGTCAAACAGTTAAGAGGAAGACTCAGAGAGAAGAATGATATGCCCCATGAGAGAGGAAAGCATATCCAGAAGATAGGGTAGTTGGCAGATTCAAAAACTTCTAAGAGATCAAGTACAATTCCTCTTTGAACATTGCCCTTTCCAGTGTATTTTGTTTCAGAATAACAGAATTTCAGAGCTAGAAGAGATCATATAGTCCACTATAATTGACCAGGAATTGCTTCTATTATATCCTGAAAAAGTCACTGTTTAGTCTGTGCTCGAAGGTGTTTAGTGAGGAGGAAACCCCCACCTCCCAATATAGCTCCTTCCATTTTGTGATAACTATCATTATCATTTTTCCTTTTATTGAGCTCAAATCTTCCTTTCTCCCTCTTCCACCCAAAGGTCCTAGTTTAGCCCTCTATGGCTTAGCAGAATAAGCTACTCCTGTTCTGAGAGTGGATGTCCATCTTCAGCTCCCACTCAGAGGCTTCTCTTCTCTGGACTAAATATCTCCATTTCCTTCAACCAGTCTTCCTTTGTATTTCTAGTCCTTTGATCATTTCTAGTCCATTTGACCATTTCTAGTCCTTTGACCACTGCCATTCCAATTTGTAAATGTCATTCTTCACATCTCATAACCCTTTTACATCATCCTCCATTTTCTTTGCCTTTACTTATGTCTCTGATGAGCAGTCCAAAGGCTTGAGAAACAAAAGAATTTGAAGTGAGAGAGAGCCCACAAAGTAAAAGAATGTGGGAAATTTCTAGTTGTTTCTATGATCTCAAGAAATATAATGTAATGAAAATGTCATTTGGATCAAACAAGAAACATAAAGCTTGTATACATTAATATAATGAATGACAGAACAGTTATGTTAGAGGGGCACAGTACTGGAAAACTGAGGGGCCTGAAAAGACCCTTAATTATTGGCTTAAATGCTTGACAGTAGCACAATGTCACCAATGGGAGAAGGGGACAATGGAGGTAGAGGGAGAAGGCCACCAAAGCACCTGGTGCCCAAGTCTGGTGAGTAAAGTGTGGCTCCACCAAAACCATTAACAGCTCATCTTCATCTTCTGTGATATCAAGTTATAATTTGGGCTCTACAAGTATAACATTTTTAATGGGCACCAGTGGAAAATAGAGTCTGAAGATTTTGAACCCTGAGAGCTATGATCATCTCTGCAATTTATTTGGTCCCCTTAAAGCAATGCACATCCAGCCCAAAGGGGAAAGTGATGGTGAAGTACATGAAGAAACTTACTGACATCCTGAATTCCAAGTGGAAGAATTGACGCCAACTGGCACTTATGCAATACCAATATTTATGTGTATTTTTGGTATTATAAAACAAATCTGGAAAATATTCTAAAAGACAAAACACAAAGGAAGAGGAGTGAAGCATTCTTAGAACAAATGATAAACAGCTCAGAAATCTACAGAAATACTTATTGCAGTCCTCAGATATCACTTTACCAGACAATAATAAAGGCTAATATGATAGCAGGTACATGATATTGGGTTTGTTGAGTATAATTAAAGTGATTTATCTTTGGATGGAGCCTATGAAATGCTTAAGATACAAGAAGAGAAGCAAAAGGCCTTTGTGGGGAATGTCTGTATGAACTTAGGTAACAACATGTTGACAAAGAATCATTTCACAAATGACCAAGTCATGCAGATTTATTTCTGGAAATGGAGGATCAATGGTGACTATTCAGCACTAGGTCATTACCACTCGAATTTACAGAAAAGTTATTTTAAAGGAGCTTGGATTAGGTGATCAAAGCAGGTTAAACAAAGAAATGGTAAAACCTTTGAAAAACATAAGTATGGGCTGCAAAACCTACCAAACAGGTTATGACCTGGTGTCTAGAATATATATCAGGAACTAATTCTCTTTCATGAACTAATAGACTATAAATTCCCCTACTACAAATATGGACCTCAAAATATCCTCAAGAACTCCAGCAACAAACTATATTGGAATAGATTTATTATCACTGATCATACTCTTGCTCCTAATTTCCAGGACATGAAAGTGATCCACAAAAAACTTACCAAAATATTTTAATAGATGTGATTATTATATCTATTACTTATAATCTCCAAATTGTATCAAACAAAAAACCTTTCAAAAGTAGAGACTTGGCAGAAATGATCAAAATCATGTGAAAATGGAATGAGGTCCATATCATCCCCGTCATTCTATCTGCTACTGAAATTGTACCAAAGAAGTATTCAGTGAGCCACAGATGACCAGTTTGCCTTCCTAATACTTTTATGCAACTATAAAAAGCAACTATTTTTGTCATCAGATAGCATAATAGTCTATAAAACATTAAATATGAAAGAACAATAATATGACAACTGCTTCTTACAGGACTATTTATATCTGAGTTCTATCGAATAAGATAATTGAAATAACTTTTGACAATGGTGGTGACGATGATGATGATGACAGTGTTATGGAGCCAATGATATGAGGGATAATCTAAGAATAGAGCTGAAAGGTCCTTTATGGGTCAACATAATCTCAACCAACAATACTGGGGTGAAGAAGCAATGAACAGAATGAACAAATAATTGAAATGTGAATTTGATTATATAAAAATAGTGGCTTATGATAGTCATAGGAAATTAGGTCATTGCCACTACAGAAAAGTTGTCCTGCAGGTGCTTGACCTTTTTTTTTTTTTTCTGATTGTTGTTGTTTGTTTTGTGTTTTTGAAGAGGACCAATGACATCAATTTTATGAGGAAAACTATTGTGTACTGCATGTTGCAGAAATATAGCACCAACCAAATAGGTAGGACCTGATCATATGGCCAGGAACATACGCTGGAAACTTTCCATCCTTCACAAAGCAACAGTCAACAAATCCCCATACTACAAATACTAACCTCAAAATATCCTTGAGAATTGACCAAGTAAATTGTATTGGAAAATGGGAATGTTATCATGGACAAGAAGTATTGATTATATTACCTGAACAAAACATTTAGCCATAAAATTTAAGAACAAAAATTTAAATAGATTTTACCACACCAAATAACCTCTGCGTTTTATGAAATGAGAAACCTTCAAAATATAAAGACCTTGTGGAAGATGTCAATATGAGGATTGATTGGTTGTTGACTTCACCATGATAAAGTGAAATTTCAGTTTGTCCAACTGTGGCTGATCAGACCAATACGAGCTTGGAATGCTCTACCACAGGTTGGGCAGAGAGAGTCCATGTGAATATTTGTGGTGAATATCCCAAATTTGCGCATCCTATATTTCCTTTATTCTGTCTCAATTCTGCTTTGCTCAAAGAACACAGCACCCTTTCTAATATGGGCACACCATGCTGAATGGTCCTGTGCCAGTGTCTCCCATGTTGCACAGTCAAATCCAAAGTTCGTGAGAGAGACCTTGAGAGCATCCTCCTATTGCTTCTTCTGGCCACCATGTGATCACCTGCCCCATATGAGTTAGTCTTTTTGCCAAGCGTACATTTTGCATTTGATCAATGTGATCAGCCCATCAGACTTTCACTCTCTGAAGCATAGTTTGAATGCTTGGCAGTTCAGTTCCAGCAAGCACTTCAGTGCCTGGTACCTTATTCTGCCAGGTGATCCTCAGAATCTTCCTAAGACAGTTCAAATGGAAGTGATTCAGTTTCCTGGCATGGCGCTAGTAGACTGTCCATGTTTCGCAAGCATACAACAATGAGGTCAGCACAGCAGCTCTGTAGACCTTCAGTAATACCTCTTCTTTCCCAAACTTTTCTTCAGAGCTTCCCAAGCACTGAGCTAACTCTGGCAATGCGTACATCTCCAGAAAGTACACTACCAAGGTAAGCGAACTTATCCACAGCATCCAAAAGTTCTCCAGTTGCTGTAACTGACGGTTCCACATATGGATAGTGTGGTAGCTGGCTGATGGAGCACCTGTGTTTTCTTGGTGTTAATTATTAGGCCAAAATTAGCACAGGCAGCAGAGAACTGATCCATACTTTGTTGCATCTCAGCTTCAGAGGCTGCATTGAGTACACAGTCATCTGCAAACAGAAAATCATGCACCAACATTTCCTCTACTTTGGTATTGGCTTGTGGCCTTTTCAAATTGAAGAACTTACCATCAGTATGGTAGTTGACCTTGATGCTGTGTTCATCCTCATTGAAAGCATTTGACAATATGCCTGAAAACATCATGTTAAAAAGCATGGGAGCAAGCACACAGCCCTGTTTCATAACATTGGTGACTGAGAAGACATGAGTGTTCAGGGAGGACCAGTACCTTTTGTGTGATGGCTGTTGAGGCCTTTTCGGGGCTCTTTTCATCTTTGATGTCCACCTATTCTACCTAACTCTTACCTGTGGCTCCAAGAAACTGCAGCATGCTCAGTGGCCCCACCCTGGTAAACCATTTTGGCAGACAGGACAAACCAGATTGAGGGTAACCAAGTGGTCTCAAACCCATTGGTGAGTTAGGGGGGTATCTACCTAAGCATGTGAAGACTTCCTCTGGGGGAATGGGAGGATGAGAACAATTTGTTCCAATGGCCATGAAAGCAGATAAAGCAGGCTATGAGGGGCGCTTAAAGCTTGGTTAGATGCCGAAGATGCCAACGTCATCCACTGCATCCTGAGCCATTGCCAGACATCTTGACTCTGTCCTACCACTGGACTATGATGACTCTGGAGGAGAGAGTGAGGCTGATGACTTCGTGCAATTGTGCCTCACTTAAATCCAATTTATGCATGAATCAAAAGACATCACCCATACCATTTCACTATTATGCTTCAAAGTCCTGTGACGACAGGCAAGTGATGAAGCAGCAGGTGCGGATATACTGGGAGCTGTAGTTACAACCCTGCACACAGGCGGCCCAGGCCATAAGGTCATTTGTCACTACAAGCAACAGTGGGACTCAGCAGCCCCCTGGCTGTCTGAGCAGCCTTTTAAGGATTGCACTGCTCACCTCTTGGTGTGAGGACGTAGAAAAGGTAACCTAAACACTGTTTGCTTACCCAACCCTGGCCTGATTACCGCGGCATGTGGGGAATCCCACTATGTGGTCAAAATACAAAAAAATGTACAAAATGTATGAAAACATCTGCAAAGATGATTCCATTCACCATTGGCACATGGAATGTGCACCCACTAATCAACAACACAAAATCCAGAAGACCTGAAAGAACTGCTCTTATTGCAAGAGAACTCAACAGGTATTGCATCCAAATAGCATCCCTGAGTGAAACAAGGTTGGCAAATGAAGGCTAGCTTATTGAAGTTGGAGTTGGATACGTATTTTTCTGGAGTGGGTGCAGTGAAGGGGAGTGCTGTGAAGCTGGTGTGGGTTTTGCAATCCAAACTAATCTAGTCAGCAAACTGGTATTCCAGGACCACTTCTGTCTGGATGTCATCAAATGCAAGGTGAGAATTAAAAAATAATAATGGTTGCCTTTTACTTAGTGCTTTGGCTTTATCCTCATTACTTTATTAACATAACAATGGCCCTTATAATCTCATGATATGGCTCTTCTCCCACCAATGCAAGTTACAACTCATATATTTCCTCTAATCTTGTGAAAGCTTTGCCCATGTATTACGACAGATCTTGTCCATATTCATGTCTTAGGAATGTCTTTCCATAAATCCTTCAAATTGCTACCCAGTGCTCGAACAGGTTCACCTCCTTTTCCAGTCATATATACAGTCCTTAGATGATTTATTTTGTTGTAAACAGGGCCATTTCATGGAATATCTTCAAAATGGAGCTTCCTGGTTCTGGATTAGTGTGTGGAAGTTTTGCTGCTTATTTCTGTTCATATGGTATCCAAATTGGCTTCCCTTCTTTGGACTTCTCCATCATGCCCCTAAGTCAGGTATCTTCCCTTCCCCCCATTTTGTATTTCTTTCATGTACTGTCTTTCCTCCATTAGATCACAAGCTCCTTGAGGGCAGAGACAATCTTTCTGTTTTTGTGTTTAATCTTCAATGCTTAGTGCAGTGCATGGCATATAGTAGATGCTTGCTAAGCGTTTATTGACTGACTGATGACTCATGGTAGGACATTGCAAAGCCTGAGTGATCTCTTGATGGTGGTGGGGAGATAGGCTACCACATCAAATAAAAGAAGAAACAGCTTCTGACTGGCTCTTTCTGCTTTATATCTCCCATGTAACAAGTGATGTGTTCTGTTTCTAAACTCCATGTGAGAGGAGGTAGGGGGAAGGAGCTTCCTCCTTTTTGGACTTCCTCTTTTGTATTTGCAATCTTCTATTCTTGAGATGAACATGTGTCTGGACTTGGAGAAGATCTTGTAAATTAGAGGGATATGGGAGTCCTCAGTCCCATCAAACAGGAGTTGAGTTATAGCAAAAGACTAAGTCTCTGGAAACTCTTTGAGTCCTCCCAGAGAGGATGGCCATCAAAAAAAAAAAAACAAGATTAGCTCCAGCCTGGCTGTTCTACCAACAGTTGTCTGGTCAGTACAGAGCCGAGATAAAATGTAAAATGACCAGTGAGGAGTCCTGCAAATCATTTTATTTTCTGATGAGGTTTAAATAGCATATATTTTTTTTAGCAGCAGCTATAAATTAAATTAGTGAGTATTGTTTTAAATCATTCTTTTAATTTGAGCTGTGAGTCTTTTATGTTTAGCATTTTTTTGTGAGTGTGTAGAAATAAACTACCTATCCCATAAGTGATTTATGTTATATATTAAATATATTTCTACTCTTCCTTTTTGGGAGAAATTGTGAAATTGAGCCTAAATCTAAGCTATAAGTAAATTTGTCTCCAGGTGAATGGGTATCCTATAAAGTTAGTTTGAGTACTTCAAATGAACAAAGAACTGAGCCCAGAACTAAGAGGCAGGAGAGGAGAACTTTTCATATCAAATTCGCTTCCATTAATTCATGGATTTTCTTAAAAATCTAGCTCTATGAGTGAGGTTGTACAAGTACTGTTTTATTATCCTCATTTTACAGATGAGAAAACCGAAGCTTACCTGTCTAAATGTCAAAACCTGAATTCAAAAGCTCAAGTCTGTCCATTACAAAACCAATGCTTCTTCCACCATGCCACATGACCTCCAGTAAGAAATTTCCATGGCTTAGGAACCCTTGAATCCACTTGCCAACCTCTGAGCCCTTGAAGAATGGCCTTAGAGAATTATTAAGTTTTATAAAACACATCCTTTGAAACAGCCCAGTGAGGAAATGAACAGAGATACTATCATCTCCATTTTACAAATAAGGAAACTGAGGTTCAAAGGGTGACTTGCTCACAGTTGGTAAGGGAGGGTCAGGGCCAGGAGCCAAATATAAGTCTCTTGAAGACAAGTAATGTTTGGTACAGTAGGAGAAGGGAAAGAATGCTGAGCTTGGAGGCAGAAGATCTGTCTTGAGGTTCAGAAAGTTAGTCAATTGATCAATCAACCAACACATATTTATCAAGCACCTTCTCATGAGTCAGGTGCTGTGTTAGGAGACTGAATAAGGGCAACTGAAGACTTCAGATATAAGTGCAAAGAATAATAATGATAATAGTTAGCCTTTATATAGCTCTATGAGATTTACAAAGCATTTCACCAATCTTGTCTCATTTGATGCTTAAAACAACTCTGGGAGATAACGTGTTGTTCTTGTCCCCACTTTACAGATGAAGAAACTGAGAATCAGAGATTAAGGGACTTGCCCAGGGTCATGCAGTGAGTGTGAGAGGCTAGATTTGAACTTAGATTTTCCTGATTCCAGATCTATACACTGCAACACCTAAATCCTTACAAAGGACTTGCATTCTAGTTGGGACATGTAAACAACAAGGACCTGTAAAAGAAGTAAGCAAACAAACATATAAATAAATATGGACAGCATAAATGTGAAGTTAATAAATGCAAATATATGAAAATTAGTTAAGTACCGAAAAGGGTTAGGGTTATTTATTAAATGCTATCTGTGGGTATGGTAGGGACTGTGCTAAATACTGGAAATACAAAGGCCAAAACAATCCGGCCTCAAAGAGCTTACGTTCCAATGGAGGAGATAAGAGATCCTGTGGTAGGTGGAGATCTGGGCCTGAGGCAGGAAAATTTGAGTTCCATCTGTATTAGTTATGCATATCTGGACAAGTTGCTTATCTTCTGTTTGCCTCAGTCTCCTCAATTGTAAAAAAGATAAATCTAATAATAGCATCTACTTCACATGAGTTGTGAGGATCAAATGAGATAATATTTGTACAGTGCTTAGCTCAGTGCTTAGCAAATACAAGGTGCTTGATAAATGCTTGTATGTATTTAAATATATAAGGTACACACACAGGAAAGGGAGAGTATTCTCAGAGGTACTAGTTACTGAATGGAATGGAAAAGATCTTCTGCTGAAGGTGGGATTTTGTGGTGGTTAATTAATAATAACTGAGGGAACAATCTGAGTAATATGATTTTTTAGGATGGCAGGCATAATAAACGGGTCAGTGGACTCCTCAGTCAGTCCAAAGACCCTGGATACAGAATGAGACAGATTTTTATGCATTAAAAACAATTAATCAAATAAAACCAATTAATTTTAAGAAAACAATCAGCCAGGATACAAATCAGAATACAAAACTGGGTAATCTAACTTCTAATTGGAGGAAAGATTAGGGGCTTTCCAAGTTGGAAGGGGAAAAGAGTGAGTTTCAGTGGAGTTGGGAGGGGGACTAGGAGGTTTCAGTGTCTTTCTATTCTCAGACTTGAGGAATGCTGATTAATTGCATTCACCTGCATTTATGAAACAATAGATGGTTTATGCCCTAGTTTCCCATGGATGATTTATAGAAAAACCAACAAGATGGAGAAAAACACATGTGGCAGCACAAGATGAAGTTAGTATTCGTTGGATCTCTTGAATCCCACACCAAACCAATTCTATTTTGGAATCGACCTTTACTCTTTCTCAACAGTTTGAACTGAATCTTTTTTTTTTTTATTTTGTAATGTTTAACAATCACTGCCATACAATTGTGATTTTATCCCCCCCACCTACCCCCCACTCCCCCCCTCCCTCCCCACGACTGCATACAATTCTGTATAGATTCTACATATACTTTCCTATTGAGTATATTTTCACTATAGTCATGCTATGTAGTCAGACTAAGATAAATGAAAGAAATCGTATAACAAATCAGAACATGATACACAAACACATACACATACACAAACATGATCTGCTACAATATGTGAGTGACTTCCATATTTCTCTCTCTGAGTGTGGCAGGCATTTTGCCTTGAGATCCTCCATTGGGATTTTTTTTTTTTTTGGTAAGAAGTTCTTGTGTTATTACAAAAATCTAAGTCTACCAGAAAAAACTCTCACACACTGTGGTTGTTGCTGTGCATAAAGTTCTCCTGGTTCTGCTCCTTTCACTCAGCATCAGGTCATATAAGTCCTTCCAGGCCTCTCTAAAGTCTTCTTGTTCATCATTTCTTATGGCACAATAGTACTCCATTACATTCATATACCATAATTTATTCAGCCATTCCCCAATTGATGGACATCCCCTTGACTTGAACTGAATCTTGAAGGAAGCCAGGAAAACTAAGTTGGCGGATGTCTGGAGAGACAGCATTCTAGGCATGAGAGATAGCTGATAGACAAGAGAGATGACATGTCCAGGTCACAGCCAAGCAACTATTGGAGGCTGGATTTGAACTCTAAGTCAAGAGTTCTTTTCACCATATTCGCTTCTCAAGTAATTAAGTAAGGAGTTTGCCCATATTCTGTCAAGTGCCTCCCTGTCTAGGCTCTGTGTTAGCTCTGACATAGAATCTCTTCCTTTCTCATCACATAGGTACTCAATTAGAGATAAGGGTCATAATGGAGGGATCACCTTGATGTTTTCCCAGCGTTAGAAGCTTTAGAAAGGCAGTGATTTTTCTCTGTATCTACAGGCAGGCCCTCCTTTGAGCATTCTAGAATTGGTGGGGTTCTCCTGGAGCCTGGAGAGACCACCTCTACCTAAAGCTCCTTCCACTAGCAGTCACTTCTGTGGGTTCCACTGTGGAATACCTTCCTTGAAAAGGCTATTTATTTTGGGCAAAAAGTAGGGATATAAGTGCTATCATACCATTCAGTCTTACTATGAATTGAATTTTTAGGGTTAACTGGTTATGGTATGTGATTCTGGATCTAAGACCTGACATTTCTACTTATTAGCTTGGGCAAGTCATTTTAAACCTCCATTTCCATGTCATGAAATGGGACAGGAATGGTGATGAGTTAGATGATCTCTATGGTTTCTTCTTGCTCTGGCATTCTCCAATCCTCTCCATTGACAGATGAGAAAACTGAGGTCCTGAGGTAGGGGGAAGTTACTTGACCAAAATCCACAGCCAGTTAGGGGCTGATTCCCTTTGTAGGTGGGTTTGCTGCATTTCTGGCAAACTAGGACTAATCATTTAAAGTTGAATGAGGTTAGTGACAGTAGCCCCAGGGTGGCCATCTTCCATTGACCAAGGTCTGATCTGGGAACCTGTGATCCATCTGCCATTGGCAAGAAGGTCAGCTCTGATGAATATCTACCTCCTGCTTTTTATTTTTATTTAAAATTTTTTTTTTTTTGCCAACTCCCTCTCCCTACCCTTCTCCCCAAGTGTCTCATTAAGAGCCTTGAGATTTATCAAATTGACGCTAGTGGAATGAGCAGCCCTGAGTAGCCCTGAGCAGCCAACAGTGTGGTTTGTTTCTCCTCCCTGGGTTACTAATGGAATGACAGCTCATAGTCTACATTTGGTCTAATTGGACCTTCCCGGAGCCTCTTCTCCTCTCTCCCAGGCTTGGATAATTACAGCAGCTGGAGCGAGGGGAGGGCACAAGGCACATTCCCTAGTGCCTGCCTCTGGGAATTGAAGCATTCTTTGACTTTGGAGGGCAGAGCTCAGCCCCTGTGGGGCACACATGGACAAGTGGGCAAGGAGAGAGGTGTGTGAAGGGGTGGGGGAATTGGAGTTGTGAGGGCCCAGATCTGCCTGTGACTCATTGTGTGCCCTTCAGTGGGGCTAATTATCTCTTTGGATCTTAGTTTCTTTATCTGTAAAATGGGAACAACAACGCTTGAATTACAGGCCTCTTCAGGCTTTTATAAGGGTCAAATGAGACAATGTCTGTAAAATGCTTTGAAATCTTTAATGTTTTACATAAATGCTGGCTCTTATTCTTTCAGAAGATATGTGTGCTTGCTTGCTGGTTTCCTAGTGTAAAGAGGGCTGAATTTGGAGTCAGGCCAGGGTTAGAATCCTAATTCCATCCATTACCTGCTGTGTGACCTTGGGCAAATCACTTCCACCCCACTGAGAGTCACTTTCCTCATCTGTCAAATTGAGAGGATAATGCCTGCACACCCTTCCTTATGAGACTGTTGTGAGGGAGCACAGGAAGGTGGAAAGAATACTAGATATGGAAGGAAGGAAGGAAATGAACATATACTAAACATCTACTATGTTCCAGGCATTAGGCTAAGTGCTTTAGAAATAGGATCTCATTAAAGCCTCATAAAAATCTTGGGAGGTAGGTGCTATTATTACCCTCATTTTACAGTTGAAGAAATTGAGGCAGGCAGGGATTAAGTGACTTTCCCAGTATCACACAGCTAGTAAATGTCTGAGACTGGATTTGAACTCAGGTCTTCCTAACTCCACAGATGGCACTTGATCTAGTGCTATGAAGAGGTGAGTTATTATTGCAATGTGGCTCAGGACTGGGGCTGGAAATAAGGGGGAGAGGTACAGACTATGTGTAGGTCAGTGGATGTGTGCTTTTTTCCTCAGAGTAATAGACTCATGGAAATCTAGAATATTAGAAATGGAAGGGACCTTGGAACATAGAATATTTAGAAGTTAAAATGTTAAGAACATTGCTTGTTAGAAACAGAAAGGATCTCAAGACATAGAATGATAGGATATAGAATGTCACAGTTAGAAGCTTAGAACACAGAATGTTAGAATAAAGAGGCTAAGAACACAAAATATTAGATCCAAGGCTTAGAACACAGGATGTTAGAATAAAGAAGCTTAGAACACAAGATATTAGAATAAAGAGGCTTAGAACACAGGATGTTAGAACAAAGAGGTTAGAACATAAAATGTTAGAACAGAGAGGCTTAGAACACAAGACATTAGAATAAAGAGGCTTAGAACACAGGATGTTAGAATAGAGACTTAGAACACAAAATGTTAGAACAAAGAGGATTAGAACACAGAATGTTAGAATAAAGAATGAAGGTTAAAGCTGGAGGGGATCTCAGAGACCTTCGCTCCTTTCTCTTTCATTTTACAGATGGAGAAATTAAGGCCCAGAAAAAAACGGAGTGACTTGGATACTAAACTTTAGGAAAATGTTTCTTGTCTAGTTCTTCAGAAAAATCAGACTGGAATATGAGACAAGGAGAGGTGTAAGGACATGAGTGTGGGCCTCTGGAGGAGGCTGTCTGAAAAATAAGTGAGCAGAATGGCCAACGAGAGGATGAAAGGGAACAGGCAACATCCCCGAAGCCCCAAAGTCAGCCTTGAGGTGCCAGAGAGGATTGGGTGGACCAGCTAATTAGCAGTGACACCATCAACATGGAATTAATGAAGACGCAGATTGGAGAGGTCCTGAACCCATTCTGAAAGGCCTGTCTTGGGTGAGCAGAGCAAGGCAGAGATTTTTTTTGTTTTTTGTTTCAAACATCGAGACAAAGAGCTCAGGGTTTCTAGCTCTGAGGAGGAGGGGAGGGGTCAGATGAGGCTGTAACCTCCGCAGGCCACCAGCCTTCTTAGAGAGGTGCATCCCAGCCATGGAGGCAGGGCCTTGGGCCTAGAGGCAGTAGGAGGGTGGGTGGGTCTGGAGCCCAACGCGCTGAGCCATTTCAGGTAAATGGATTCCCCGAAGCCTTTCTGGGTTTCAGGAAAGACAACAGCTAGAGTCAATTAAGCTTCTTACATCAGACCCTGTTCTCTCTAAGGGCTGACCCTGGGCGGGAGCTTCTCTAAAAAGCCGGCTTATTAGTATCCCTCGCCGGCCCTACAGGGGATGGAAACCACATACTAGGAGAGAGTGAATTGTACCATGTGGTAAATTGGGGGCTCAGGGGTGGGACTGAACCAGGGATACAGTGGGGCTTCATTTAACGCGGACTTCTCAAAAGGAAACACCTTTTGCCCGGAAAGCTGAGGGGACCTGTGGCCAGAGGGGTTCCTAGGGAGCAGCTCAGTCTTTCCTTGGGGTGTGCGGGATCCAGGATTGTCTCTAGGAGGTACATGGCTACAGGCTATGCCTAGAGAGTACAAGCCTAGAAGAGATTTGAGAGATGTGATCAGACTTCATTTTACAGATGTGGAAACTGAGGCCCAGAGGTGGGGAGTGACTTAACCAAGATCACATTTTATCAGTGGTGGTCTAGTTTTTTACCAGTTAGTACAAATGTTATTTCCCCCATTTTACAAGTGGAAATTGAGGCTAAGACATACCTACCAGGTCATAGAAATATTAAGTGGAAAAGCTGAGATTCAAATCTAGGCCTCCAAATCTGTCCTTCTTTCTCCCATCCTACACCATTTTAGGACTATGATATCATTTCTAGGTGTAAAATACGTGCAGGCTGTGTCTAGACCTGGGATGCAGAGTTCTACAGCCGGCAAGTTTCTTGCCAGAGTGTGTGTCTGTTTAACATCAGCCTCTCAAGTTCCTTCCACCATTCTTACCCTATCTCCTAACTCAGGGCATTTTTTCTGACTATATTCCATGCCTGGAACTCTCTCCCTCCTCATCTCTGCCTCTTGGCTTCCCTGGCTTCCTTCAGGTTGTAGCTAAAGTCTCACCTTCTACAAGAAGACCTTCCCAGTCTTACTTAATCTTAGTGCTTTCCACTAATTATCTTGAATTTATCCTGTGTGTACCTTGTTGGTACACAGTTGTTTGCATGTTGTCTCTCCCAGTAGACTACGAACTCCTAGTGAACAGGACTAGTTTTGTTTGTTTTTAACTTTGTATTCCCAGGTATGGCAGCTGTGTGGTGTGGTGAATAGAGTGCTGGGCCTGGAGTCAGGAAGACTCATGTTCCTGAGTTCAAATCCAGCCTCAGACACTTATAACTGTGTGATCCTGGGCAACTCACTTAACCCTGTTTGTCTCAGTTGCCTCTTCTTCGAAGGAGCTGGAGAAGGAAAATGCAAACCACTCAAGTGTTATTGTCAAGAAAAGTCCAAATGGGGTCAGTTCAACTGAACACAACAGGAGTTTAATAAATGCTTATTGACTTGACTCCTCAAAGCTCCAATTGCTGATTAACCACACTTTGAGGACAGTCATGCCCTGAAACTGTAGCATTTAGAGCTGAAAGGGACTTTACTGGTTATAGGACCATCCATTTAGAACTAGAAGGAACCTTAAGTGGCATATGGTGGCATAATGCATAGAGCTCTGGACTTGGATCCAGGATAGACCTAAATCCAAAGCTGCCTCAGATATTTACTAGGTACATGACATTGGGCAAAGCACTTAATGATGCTCAGCCTCAGTTTCCTGATCAGTAAAATGGGGATACAAATAGCACCTATCTCATAGCATTGTTTCAAGGGTCAAATAAATTGTACATATATGTATATAGAAATATGTATGTATGCACACAAATATATGGGTATATACATGTGCATATCCATATTTATATGTGTGTGCACATGTGCATATATGTACATATATATGTATGTGTGTAGATAGATAGATAGATAGATAGATAGATAGATAATGTGTCAAACCTTAAAGTACCATAAGAATGCTGGCTATTATTCTCTAGCTCAACCCTCTGTTTTTGAGATGAGGATACTGTGTGGCAGAAAGTGGAAATAACTTGTCAAAAGCCTCAAAATCCAACACCAAAACTAGAATTTGAACCCACATTTGGGACTCCAAATTCTCTATGTTCTTCAGAGGTGTTATACTCCTGAATAGAGAGCAGCCCTAACCAGATTAAAATGTAACTGGAAACTTTTAAACAAAATGAATGAAAATACAATGCAACATAGGGAATGCTTGTTTCTGGTTTTCTGGTCATTATAAAGTCATTATAAAGCTTGAATCTGACATCACTGCTCTATACCATACTTCACTGACAATTTGGGTCTGGTCAGCCCTTTCTCATTTTATGCAGGTTGTTCTGAGGTGATGTAGATAAAGTGTTTTGCCAGCCTTAATGTGCTATGTAATGCTAACTGCTATTATCATGATTATTATCCATTATGTGATCTAGTTGTCTTTATCTCAATCTTCTAACCTACAACAGCTATTCTCATTACATTTTTAAGCACTGTGTCAGTCCATCAGACTATGTATATTCTGCCTACAAGGCATCATGGTGCAGGAGAAATAGTCATTTTGGAGTCTGGATACCTGGTGTCAGATCATGGCTTTGCTACTTAATGTTATCTGACCTTGGGCAATCCATTCATCCTCTGTGGGCCTCAGTTTCCTCCTCTGTAAAATAAGTATGTGTACAAAAATATTTATAGCAGTAATTTTTTTTAGTGGCAAAGAACTAGAAACTAAGAGGGTGCCTGTCAGTTGAGGAATGGCTGAACAAATTATGCTGTATGTGTTCAGTTCAGTTGTTTTTCAGTTGTATCTGACTCCTCATGATCCCATTTGGGTTTTCTTGACAAAGATACTGGAGTGGTTCGCCATTTCCTTCACCTGCTCATTTTACAGATGAGGAAATTGAAGCAAACAGTGTGGAAGTGACTTGCCCAGGGTCTCACAGCTAGTAAGTGTCTGAGGCCAGATTTGAACTTGGGAAGCTGAGTCTTCCTCATTCCAGGTCTGGCACGATGGTGCCACCTAGCTGCCCTATGTGAGTGTAATGAAATGCTCTTGTCGCATAAGAAATTGTGAAAGGAATGGATTTGGAGAAACCAGCAAAAATTTGTATGATTGGACGCAGAGTGAGGTGGGAAGAACCAGAAGAACAAATTATAAAGTAACAACAACCTTGTAAAAACAAACAACGTTGAAAGACTTAAGAACTCTGAGCGATAGGATGAGCAACTATGATTCCAGTCAGAGAAACAATGTTAAATATACTACCCCCGCCATGATGGAGGAGAGGTGTATACAAGATTCAGAATGAAACATCTCTTTTTAGACTTGGGCAATGTATAATTTGTTTTTCTTGATAATGCATATTCATTATAGGGGTTTGTTTTTGTTTTACTTCTTCAGAAAAATGTATGTTTATTCATCGAGAAGGAACTGCAATAACAAAAATTAAACAGCAAAAAATATGAGAGGGAGGTTGGACTTCATTTATATTCTTCAAAGTGGAGGCTGTGGAATGCCCCCAATGGGTATGTCATCAGCCCATTGGAAAGGTCCCGTCTTTCTACTGATGTAGAATGGCAGCTCATCCTTAATTCATAGTCTTAGAGAATTGCCTAAGGCACAGAGGAGTTAAGTGATTATCCAAGGAGTTAAGTGATTGATCCATGATCATACATTAGAATGTGTCAGGGTCAGAATTTTAAGGCAACAAGCATTATTGTCAACAAGTATTTATTAAGTATCTACTATGTGTCCGACTTAAAGGCTAGACCTTGACCACTACCAGGCTCAAAGTTATAGTATCCATTACCCTATACCTTCTCAAGAACTGGATAAGCATGATGTAGCATAAAGAGGAGTTGGGATATGGGGTCCAGTTATTACAGGCGTTCACTAGCTGGCTATCTTGGACAATTCACTCTTCTTCTCTGGATCTGTTTCCTTGGTTGTAAAATGGGGGTCGCAGACTAGAGGATTTTTAAGATCCCTTTTTGGTTCTAGCAGTCTGTATTCTAATGCTCTATTTTCTAAAGTCTCTTCCAGACTCTACATTCTGTGTTCCATGTTTTAATATTCTGTAGTCTAGGGTTGCTTTGAGCGCCAACAGTCAATTCAGTTTGATTCAGCAAATATTTAATGAAATCCTACTGTGAGAAAGGTACTCATCCCCTGTTCTCAAGAATCTTACAGTCAGTCTACTAAAGGCAGCCTTGGACCAGCTTGTGAAGATCAATCGTTAAATTTTCACTGTGACCATTTACATTTTAGAAAATGGCAAGCTACAAATTAGGGTTTGATTTACTGGTTTGTTGGTAATCTAAACTTAAGAAAGTGATGGAGAAAATGTTATATAGATTAAACTTAGAAGCATATAGTACATATGTATGCATATGTATATATATATGTATGTTTATATACATATATTTGGGGAGGGAAGATGCTTGTTAAATACCTACCAGCATATCCCTTCCTAGAGGTCATATCATATGCAACTAAGTATGATACAAGATAGGACAAAGAAGAAACATCTGCTCAGGGATTGGATAACTATAGTCAGTGTTCCCAACTTTTAAAAATATGAAGACCTTGCATTGCTTGTTTTTGTAGGGGAGAAATGAATGCAATGTCCTTTTGCATTTCCCTCCCTTAAAAATTATGTTGCTGTCTTTTGTCTCTTACTGACTTAAGGATGAGTTGCCACTCTACATCATTTTGTCACAATTTCCCAGTATATTTCCCCATCATCATTGGATCCTCTCTTACAACAAAGAGAAACAGCTAAGTAAAACAAAACAAAACAAAACCCAACAAAATATTCACATCTGGTAATTTATACAATATAACGTACCATCTCACCTTACTGTATTTCCCACTCTGCCATCTAGATAGTTCATTATTTTTACCATTAGAGGAAGGGTATAAACATTTGTACAGAGCCTACTATGTGCCAACCACTTTGCCATTTTTTTTTTTTTACAAACATTATCTATTTGATTTTATGGAGACAAGATTATTCACTGCAATTAATCTGAGTGCAAATGCCTTTTAGTGTTCTGTTTATATTGTTGATGTCCTATATATTGTTCCACTGGTTCTTCTTCACCCTGTATCAGTTCATGCAAGTCATCCCATGTTTCTCTGAACTTTCATATTCTTGATTTTATAAAGCACAATAGGTTTTCATTACACTCATATACTACCATTTGTTCAGCCATTTGGGAATCCTTACCCCTGATAATTTTTTTGGTAGATCTACAAGATGATAACTGCACTATTAGTGTTTGTTGATTAAGAAAACAGGGAAGGACAAAAGATCCTCTATATGTGTAATGCTTTTAAATGAATTCATATTTTATTAATCATAACATTATCTAAATACATTTGAATAACAGTAATACATGCATATCCATTAGAGCTAAAGATAAAAATTACAGTGCTTGGGGTGCATATTTGGGATGCATCTTTTTGGACCCCTTATATTAACTCTTGTATTACATGATGAGAGGGGGTTGCCTGGTCTTACCTGTCCCCCTGCCCCAATCTGTGGTCTTCCTGAGTATGACCCCACTGGTTGGGAATAGCTGTGTGATGCACAATGAACTTATATTCTAAGAGCCCTCTAATATTAACATTCTGGGATTTTTAATGAATCATATTTTTATTTTATACTTGGGCTTACTATTAAAAAATAATAATTTATATGGCACCTTAAGGTTTGCAAAGTGCTTTAGATATATTTCAACATTTCTCACAACAACCCTGTAAGATATCACACCAGTCCTTCAATGTAGATAGTGCAAGTATGATAATTCCTGTTTTATAGACATGGGAACTGGGGCCCAGAGAGGTAAGGAAACTTGTCCAGGGTCACACAGCCAGGAAGTATCTGTGGTGGGACCAATAGAACTTTTATTTCTGTAGTGTTTCCCATAATGTCTCCTCTCTGTGGTTTCCAGGACTCCTTCCAAGGGGTTTTTGCTTCTAAGAATCTTGTAAATGCAATTGGTGTTGATTCACTGCCAAATTGACCTTATCCTTGTTCCTTACACATGACATACCTTTCCCACCTCCATGCTTTTGTTTACTGGTTATCCCTGTACCCCCTCCACCTCACAGAATCTTTGTCTTCCTTCATGACTCAGCTCAAGCACCGCTTTTTATATGAAGCCTTTCTTGATGCTCCCCTCCTTCCTCACCACTTCTAGTAATCTCCCTCTTAAATTGCTTTAAATTTAACTATTTTATATTTAGTCTCTTTATGTTTATACTATATGTACTTACTGTCTCCCCCATTAGAACATAAACTCAAATGGGGCTTGTTATATTCATTGTGTTTGTATCCCCAGAATTCTGACACACACGGAAGGTGCTTAATAAGTGCATGCTTGTTGGTTGATAGAAAAAATATTATAAAATGAGTTTTTACTGCTTGCTATGGAATAGATACAGGATGTCCCAAAAGTCTAAGTGTTGCCTTAAGCTTACAATACACAGCTGCACTTAGACTTTTGGGACACCCTGTTTATGTTATATTCACCTTTCTACATAGATCTGTTAATAAATGGGCCTTGTTAGGATCTCCTAAGTTTCATGCTGTCTCTGCTACATTGTCCTGCCTTCCAGGGACCTGTATGTACAAATAGTAGGTCCAAAGGAGAAGACCTCATGAACTAGGACTTGAAAGATGGGTAAGATGTGGAGAGGTTGGAGAGAATGGGAAGGCCATTCTAGGAAAGGAGTAATTGGAATGAATATGGTACATGTAGGGTCAGTGATGAATGGGAAGGAGAGATGAGGTTGGCTTGTTTTTGCTCAGTCATTTTTCAGTCATGTCCCCATTTGGGGTTTTCTTGGTAAACATATTGGAGTGGTTTGCCATTTCCTTCTTCAGCTCATTTTACAGATGAGTAAACTGAGACAAACAGGGGTAAGTGACTTGTCTAGGGTCACACACAGTTAAGAAGTGTCTGAGGCCAGATTTGAACTCAGGTCTTGACTCCAGGCCAGTGTTCTATCCATTGTGCCACTGTGCTGCCCATATGAGGTGGAGATTAAGCAGTCCAATTTCCTCCTTTTACTAAGGAAGAAACTGAGGCTCAGTCATATCAAGTGATTTGTTCAAAGTCCCTCAGCTAGTAAATGTCTGGTCTGGGATTGGAGCCAGGTCTTCTGATTATACATCCAAATGCTCTTTGATTTGTAGGTTCCTAGCTCATTATAGATTTAGAGCTGGGGAGACTTCTGAGGTTATCATTTTACAGATAAAGAAATTGAGGTTCAGAGATGTTAACTGAGTTGCCTGTGGTCCCACAGGTAGGTAGTGGCAGAGATGTCATTTGAACACAGTCTTTTTCCTTTAGACCCAATGTTCTTTCCTATGGATGACACTGCCTCCCAGGGTATATATAAGACCCTTTCCAAATACTTGTTTGTGTTTCTTGAGGGGGAGGTGGAGGTAGGGGTGCTGTGATACCTTCTTTGTACATAGTGCCCAGGGGCATGTGGCACACTGAGTTACAGTATGTGGGTTGGAGGTTTCCCGGGCATCTCAAAATTGGTAGAAGTGTGGTGGGGGAGGTAATAGGAGAGAAGGTGATCTTAGCCTCCTAGGGATAAAGACCCAGGTTATAGTAAAGGGGGCAGGAAGCTAAGTCTAGAGCAGGGACAGCTGCTGCTTTGGAGGGATGGTGATGACAGTCAGCATTTGAGAGATACCCTCTGTCTAAAAGAACTGTAGAGTTGAACTAGCCCACCCCTCATTTTATAGAGGAAGAAACTGAGATATCTCCTCCAGAACCCCTAGTTATCTGTGTAGTGACCTCAGGGGTACCTCAGTTTCTCCAAATGTTTCTGTGCATAACTCCTCTGCTCCCCAAAGCCTGCTGGTATTGCCCTTATCCCCCAGCCTTAGGGACCAGGCCTCAAGGAATTCCTTTGGCTTTTCAGCTGGGTTAGGCTTAAGCTATGGTCAGCAGCAGCACCGGATTCAAGCTTCCTCTCCATGCTGGTCTTGGTTGTGGTGCTGGTTTTGCATCCTTATCCAAAAGGCCACCTCTTTCTCCTTCAGTTTTATTCCTACTCTCTGTTCTAAATCTAGCAGCAGGTACTTCTCTTCCTTTCCATAGGGCGGCCATTCCATTAGATCATGACTGTTGGGGTCCCTGCATGTGGGAGAGAGTGCCATCAGACATCAGGGAAGATCTTTCTCACCAGCCCTCTGCTCTCAATGCCCTATTTTTGCACTCACCCTGTGCGGGCAAAATTGGCCCAGTATTTCATCATGTTTCTGCTGAGTATTTTCTCCTTTTCTGTAGCAAACCCTGAGGAAAGAGCCAAGAGAAGCACTGAGGGCACTGGGGGTCTGGTTAAAGACTGGAGGAAGGAGCATGTCCAGCCAGTGCTCTGAAACTGATGACTCAGCCAGATTCATAGGACACATATGTGGGCAAGAACATGGGGCCAGTGAATATAATTGGAAAGGTATCTGCCAAGTCCTTTTCTACTTCCATGAAATCTGCACATAGCTTCCTCCCTCTCATCCATCAAGTATGAAATCATGCCTCTAGTTTAAATCATTTGTCTCCAGAAAAGGTTCATATTAAAATGAAAATGTGTTATTTTCCTTTAGAGTCATAGATTACAGACTCTCAGAATGGCAAGGGAGAGTTGGATCATAAATCTTGAATTGGAAGAGACCTGCAAGGTCAAGCCCATATCTCCTCATTTTACAGATGAGGAAATGGAAGCATGGAGAGATGAAGGGACTTGCCTAAGGTCACACAGTTAGTGTCTGAGGCAGGATTTGCACGTAGGTCTTGTTGACTGCATGTTCACTTCTCCATCCACTCTATCCACTGTATTATATTGCCCTGTATCTAACTGCCATCTGAAGCACATGAACCCAGGACTACATGCTTCACATAATTTTCTGGCCTCCACTTTAACAAGCCCAGAGATGGCAAACTTACTACTTTTCAATAATAATAGTTAGCATTTGAGATTTGCAAATTGTTTTACAAATATTACTTAATCCTTTCAATAACCCAGAGTGGTAGGTGCTATTATTATTGTTTTACAGATGAGGAAACTGAGGCAGGTAGCAGCTAAATGATTTGCCCAGAGTGTCTGAGTTCATGTTTGAAATTAGGTCTTCCTGACTCCAGGCCCAGTGCTCTGTCTACTGTGCCACTCAGCCATGAAAGGCAGCACATTTTATTTTCAGATAGCTGTAATTGTTGGGTGCAGAAATCCTTACAACTTTCACCCCTTCCTCCTCTTAACTCAAGCAGAAAAAATAAAAACAAATTCCTTTCCCATCTGATAAGTCTTCATATTTTTGAAGAAGTGACTCAGTCAGACTTTCAGGAGCCAAGATGGTAGAGTAAATAGTTGCCATAACTCTCCCATATTCACCTCCAAACAACCATAAAATAGTGCTCCAAATCAAATCCTAGAACAGAAGAACCACCAAAAAGATGAGATGAAACAATCTTTTAGCCCAAGAAACTGGGAGGATTGACAAGAAAGATCTGTTTTACTTGGGTAAAAGGGGAATGCATTCCAGGACAGGAAGTGTCCCAGCAAACCCCACTTCAGCAAACCAGTGGGAGATCCTGAGCCCCAGGGTGGTGGAGCAGGCAAATGCTAACCCCAGGACCCCCCACATGCCTTACTATAGCCAAGGGGAACCAGCAGACTCTAGTTCAGAGAACTACTTTGTGTTTCAGTAGAGCCCAGGGCAAACAGGCATCTGCCAGCATGACAAGAAAGTAGGCCAGACCACTTGCTTTAGCATAGCTCTGGTGAACAGTCATCCTTCAGCAGCTAAACTTTTATGTGCTTCAGTGTAGCCCCAAGGAAAGGCAGAAAGACCTCACTGGGCCTCAGCACAGGTCAGACACCACCACTACGACCACAGCTCAGCACAAGGTAAGCAGCCAGGCCCCTATGGCTTCCAGTAGCATCAGCCACCCCCCAACCTCACCCCCCCCCCCAGGACAGCACCAGACACAAGGGTGCTCCAGGGGCATCAGGGCAACATCAGCGCAACACCAGGTAAATAGTCAGGGCCTGCAGCCACTGGAACAAGAAGCCTGAGACAGCGTCCTTTCCATCAGGGATACAGAGCTCAAATTTAAAAGAAAGGAACCCCTACCCTCCCCCCAATAAAAAAATAGATGAGCAAAGAACAACAAAAAAAGATTTGATCATAGAAAGTCATTATGGTGATAGGAAGACTAAGATACAAACTCAGAAGAGGATAACAACGTCAAAACACAAAGGGGAAAACTCCAAGGAAAAATGGGAAGTGGTCTCAGACCCAGAAAGAACTCATGGAAGAGCTCAAAAAGGAACTTAAAAATTATATAAGAGAAGGAGTTGAAAAATTGGGAAGAGAAATGATGCAAGGGAATTATGAAAAAAGAGTCAATAATCTGGAAAACTGACTAAAAAGTAGAATTGTCCAAATGGAAAAAGAGAAACAAAAATCCACTGAAGAAAATAACTCCTTGTACAATTGTCCAAATGGAAAAGAAAGTACAAAGGCTAATTGAGGAAAACAACATTTACAAGAATTGGGCAAGTGGAAGTTAATGACTATGAGATATCAAGAACTGATCAATCAAATTGAAAAGAATGAAAAACTGGAAAAAAAATGTAAAATACCTCATGGGAGAAACAACTGACCTGGATATTAGATCCTGGAGACACAATATCAGAATCATTGGACTCCCTGAAAGCCATAATCAAAAGGAGGACCTGGACAGCATATTTCAAAAAATTATTAAGGAAAACTGCCCTGATGTCCTGGAACCAGAGGGCATTGAAATAGGCATTGAAATAATCTACCAATAGCCTCAGGAAAGAGATTCCAAAATAAAAACTCCAAGGAACATTATAACCAAATTTCAGAACTATCAGGTTAAGGAAAAATTACTGTCTAGAAAGAAAAGTGTTCAGAAAGAAAAACTCAAATATCAAGGAGTCTGAATCAGGATTACACAGGACTTGGCAGCTGCAACATTAAAAGATCAAAGGTCATGGAACATGATGTTCTGGAAGGCAAAGGAGCTAGGATTACAACCAAGAATCACTTACCCAGCAAGATTAAGTGTAATAGATCAAGAGAGAAAATGGGCATTCAATGAAAAGAAGGATTCCAAGCTTTCTTAAGGAGATCAGAACTAAACCAAAAATCTGACCTCCAATATTAAGCCCCAAGAAACGCATAAACAGGTAAAAAGGGAAAAGAAAACATAAGAGATTCAATAGAACTAAACTACTTACGTCCCAACATGGGAAAATGATACTTGTAATTCTTAAGAATTGTATCACTAATAGTAGAGCTAGGAGGAATATACATAGACAGAGGGTGGGGATATAAGGTGATTTTGAGGTAATGACATAAAAATTAAGGGATGAGAAAGAGGACTACAATGGGTGTAGAGGGAAGGGAGAGGTAGAGTTGGGTAAATTATTTTACATGAAGAGGTGTGAAAGACCTATTAAGTGGAGGGGAAGATGGGAGGATGGACAAGGAGTATCACTTGAACCTTACACTAATTAGTATTGTTTCGAAGAGGGAATTATATACACAATCAATTGACTATAGAAATCTGTTTTATCCAACAGAGAAGTAGGAAGGGGAGATCAAATAAAGAGAGAGTGGGGACCAACAGAAGGGAGGGCAGATCAGGCGAGATGGTAGACAGAAGTAAAACACTAGTGAGGAGGGAAAGAGTGAAAGGAGAGAGAAAACAGACAGGAGGAAGAATAGGATGGAAATTCACAGTTAGTAATCATAACTGTAATGGGAATGGGATGAACTCTCCCATAAAACAGAAGCAGATAGCAGAATGGATCAAAAACTAGAATCCTACAATGTTTTGTTTATAAGAAACATGCTTGAAGCAGAGACACACACAGAGTAAGGGGCTAGAGCAGAATCTATTATACTTTAGCTGAAGTGAAAAAAAGAAAACCACCAGGGGTAGTAATCTTGATCTCAGATAAAGTAAAAGCAAAAATGGACCTAACTGAAAGAAATAAGGAAACTAAGTCATGCTATAAGGTACCATAGACAATGAAGCAATATCAATACTAAACATAAAAGATAAGTTAAGTGAATTATATAGCAAGAAATAGACAGCAAAGCTATAGCAGTGGGGGAACCTCACTGTTCCCTCTCAGAACTTGATAAATCCAATAAAAAAAATAAGAAAGAAACTAAGGAGGTAAACAGAATATTAGAATAGTTAGATATGTCAGACTTTTGGCATGATTTGGACATAAAGGGTGACACAATAAGCAAATCAGAAGATCAAGGAATAGTCTACCTGTGAGATCTATGGAGAGGGGAAGAACTCATGACCAAACAAGAGATAGAGAGTATTACAAAATGTAAAATAGATAATTTTAATGAATCTGAATTAAAAAGTCTTTGTATAAACAAGACCAATGCAACCAAGAACAGAAGGAAAGCAGAAAGATGAGAAACAATCTTTACAGCAAGTTTCTCTGATAAAGGTCTCATTTCTCAAATATATAGAGAACTGAGTCAAATTTATAAGAATATAGGACATTCCCCAAGTGATAAATGGTCAAAGGACATGAACAGGTAGTTTTCAGATGAAGATATCAAAGCTATCTAAAGGCATATGAGGAAGTGCTCTAAATCACTTTTGATTAGAGAAATGCAAATTAAACTCCAAGGTACCACCTCACACCTATCAGATTGGCTAATATGACAGAAAAGGAAAATGATAAGTGCTGGAGATGTGGGAAAATTGGGACGCTAATGCACTTTTGATGAAGTTGTGAACTGATCCAACCATTTTGGAGAGCAATTTGGAAATATTTTGGAGAGCATTTTGGAACTGTGTCAATCTGTGCATACACTTTGATCTAGCAATACCACTACTAAGTCTGTATCCCAAAGAGATCATAAAAAAGGGAAAAGGACCTACAAATGCAAAAATATTTATAGCAGCCCTTTTCATGGTGGCAAAATATTGGAAACTGAGGAGATGCCCATCAATTGGGGAATGGTTAAACAAGCTGTGGCATATGAATACAATGGAATATGATTGTGCAATAAGAAATGATGAACAGCCAGATTTTGGAAAAACCTGGAAAGATTTGTATGAATAAATGCAAAGTGAAATGAGCAGAATCAGGAAAACATTGGAGGTAAACAGAATATTAGAATAGTTAGATATCAGCAACATTGTGCAATGATCAACTATGAATGACTCAGCTCTTTTTAGCAGCACAATGATCCAAAACAAAAAAAAAAGACTTTTGAAGGGAAATGCTATACATATCCAGATAAAGAACTGATGAACTCTGAATGCAGATCAGAGCATATTTTTTCACTTACTGTATTCTGTCTTGTTTTTTCTCTTTTAATTTGTTTCTTTTTCACAACTGTGACTTATATGAACATATTTTTACATGTTTGCATATGTATAAAGAATATCAAACTGCCTATCATTTTTAGAAGAGGGGAGAGGAGGGAGGGAGCAACATTAAAAAATTTATTTATTTTAGTTTTCAACATTCACTTTATAAGATTTTGAGTTCTAAATTTTCTCTCCCTCCCTCCCCCCTTCCCAAGACAACATGCAATCTGATACAGGCTACACATGTATAATTCTATTAGACATATTTCCACATTAGTTATGTTGTAAAGAAAAATTAGAACCATGAGAAAGAAAAAAAAAAGAGAAAATTATATGCTTTGATCTGTATTCAGACACTGTAGTTCTTTCTCTGGTTGTGAATAGTATTTTCCATCATGAGTCTTTTGAAATTGTCTTAGATCCTTACATTGCTGAGAAGATTTAAGTCTATCCAAGTTGGTTATCACACAATGTTGCTGTTACTGTGTACAATGTTCTCCTGGTTCTGCTGACTTCATTCAGCATCAGTTCATATAAGTCTTTCCAGGTTTTCCAGAAATCTGCCTGCTCATCATTTTTTATGGAACAATAGTATTCCATTATATTCATATGTCACACCTTGTTGAGCTATCCCCCAATTGATGAGCATGCTCTCAATTTCCAATTCTTGGTCATCACAAAAAGAATTGCTATAAATGTCTTTGTACACATGGATCCTTTTCTCATTTTTATGATCTCTTTGGGATACAGACCTAGAAGTGGAATTTCTGGGTCAAAGGGTATGTGCAGTTTTATAGCCTTTTGGGAATAGTTCCAAATTCTTCTCTAGAATGATTGGATCAATTCACAACTCCATCAACAATAAATACATTAGTATTCCAATGTTCCAACATATTCTCCATCATTTATCATTTTAGCCAATCTGATAGGTGTGATGTGATACCACAGAGTTGTTTTGATTTGCATCATTTGATTTAGAGCATCTTTTCATATGACTGCAGATAACTTAATTTCTTCATATGAAAACTATCTGTTCATTTCCTTTGACCATTTATCAAGTGGGGAATGACTTGTATCCTTATAAATTTGACTCAGTTCTCTATGTATTTTAGAAATAAGGCCTTTATTAGAGATACTGGCTGTAAAAATTGTTTCTTAGCTTTCTGCTTCCCTTCTAATCTTGGTTGCATTGACTTTTGTCTGTGCGAAACCTTTTAAATTTAATATAATCAAAATTATCCATTTTGCATTTCATAATGTTCTCTATCTCTTGTTTGGTCATAAATTCTTTCATTCTCCATGGATTTGACAGGTAAACTTGCTCTTCTAATTTGCTTATAGTATTACCCTTTATGTTTAAATTGGGAACTCATTTGATTTTAGCTTGTTATAATGTATAAGATGTTGGGAGGGAGAAAAAATTGGAACTCAAAATCTTATAAAAATTAATGCAAAATTTTTTCTTGATATGTAACTGGGGGAAAATAAAATGCTATTTTTTTTTAAACAAGTGACTGTGTTCTTCCCTAAATCCTTTGTTCTCTAGACAAAATATCCCCAATTTCTTGAATTGATTCTTGTATGGCACATTATCCACACTTTTCCTTGAGTAGTAGGACTTTACCATCCTTCCTGTTGCTGCCTCCAGCTGTTTGTGCCTTAAAGCTGAGACCATCTCCCATTTAATATAAACATTAAAATATTTATCTTTGTGGTTGGGATCCTTTTTCAATCATGTCCAACTTTCTGTGACCCCATTTAGAGTTCTCTTGGTAGAGATACTGAAGTGCTTTGTCATTCCTTTTCCAATTCATTTTGCAGATGAGGAAACTGAGACAAATAGGGTTAAATGGCTTGCTGAAGGTCACACAGCCAGTAAGTACCTGAGGCCAGATTTGAACTCATGAAAATGAGTCTCCTTGACTCCAAGCCTGGTGCTCTATCCATTGTGGCACCCAGGTGCCCTCATATATCATATCTATCTATATCTTATATTACCTGATTATTTGAGTGTTATCTCTCTCATTAGAATGTGAATTCCTTGAGCACAGGGACCATGTTTTTTCCCCTTTGTACCTTCATGCTTATCATAGTGCCTAGCACTCAATAAATATTTGTTGACTGACTGATTTTCACCATCTTGGTTGCGTCCAGTTTGTCCATATCCATTCTATAATGTGACATTCGGTACTGGAGATAAGGGTCTGACCAGGCTAGATTACAGTGGAATTGTTACTTCTCTTTCTCTGCTGATCCAAGATCACATTGGTTTCTCATTTCATTGACTCATTTTAGCACCCTCTGCCATCTTATCACAGAACAATTAATCAGACTGACTGTTCTCATGACGAATGGGGGCTGAAGACTTAGATAGTGTGACCCTGAGGGCTTTGAACCAGGAAGGGAAGGACACATCTAGGGCATAGGTGAGTCTGAGTGATCAGGCTAGCAATGGGGTACCTTGAGTAACTGAGAGTGCAGTTATAGGGTATTATGTCTTTGCTGGCAGGGAAGGTTAGAGGATAAAAGAAAAACCTTGCCTGATTTGGGAAAAAAGCACTGGACTTGTTGGAAAACTGGAATTCAAGAGTAGCTATACCACTTAGTAACTTTGTAGCCTTGGGTGAATCATTTCACCTATGATCGTGGGATTTAGAGCTGGTTGGATGACTTTGGAGATTATCTAGTCCACCTCATTTTACACATTAAGGAAGTTGACACCCAGAGTGGGGGAAGTACACATAGTTAGTGACAGAGCTGGTTTTTCCTCATGCCTGTGAATATTCTCTCTTATCTCTGCTTCCTGGCTTCCCTGGCTTCTTTCATCTCCCAATTCTGATTCCATCTTCTGTAGGAAACCTCTCTTGATCCCCCTTCCTTCTGAGATCATGCCCAATTTGGCCTATATCTCTATCTTATTCATATATAGTAGTTTTCACATTGTTACCCCCATTAGATTATGAGGTGCAAGAGAGTTAATTCTGTCTTTTGCCTTTCTTTGTACCCCAAGCACTTAGCAAGCACAATGCCTGGCATATAGTAGGCATTTAATAGATATTTGACTGATTGACTCTCTCTGGGCCTCAACTGCCTTATCTGTCAAATGAGAGGTCTAGATTAAACAATTTCTAAAGCCCCCTCCAACAATAGTCTGTGTTTTAAGGTTCTCTCTAGCTCAGTTCTCAGTTCTATTCTCAGTTCTAAAGTCCCTCCCTGCTCTGACGTTCTATACTCTGTGGTCCCTTAAGGGCTAATATTCTGTGATTCAACATTTTTACTTTGGTTGGAGGATAGGTGGGAGAGGGAATTGTACCACCTGCCTCCTTCCTTCCTTAGGATTGGCTGGTAGGGCTACTTTCTTCTCTCATCTAGGCTACCTCTCTGAGCCACTCTCCAACTGACAAGTCTATAGGGATGTTTTTGAGAGCAATAGCTCTAGATTCATTGTCTTCCCTCTTGGGGACTTCATTTAATTGCAGGTATCTTCACTTACCTAGGCCTTCACTGATGTAGGGTCAGGGTACTCCTCAAAGCAAGATGGGGCTGAGCTCCCAGACCTTGGTCATGGGATGCTCAATCTTCCTCTTATTACCATGACACCTTCTACCCACACAAACCCCTCTTCCTTCCAGTCAAATGGTCAAAGGGCTTTCTTTCTTGAGGGACTGGGCAGGAAGGATATCTCACATTTGGTGAGTGGAGTCCCAAGAATGAAGTTGATCTCATCACCATGGTCGGCCACATCACTTCGGGTTTTGATGATGATCCCAAAGGAGGCGTGATGCTGGAATTCATAAAAGTAGACTGGAAGGCCGGCATCTGCCAGGATACAAGACCAAGCAAAAATCTCTTACATCTGGTGACACTTTCAAAGTTTACAGTATATTTACCCAAAATGACTCTGTGAGCAAGTACTAATCTTTCCAGTAATTCAGGTTCAAAACCTCAGAGTCATCCTCAAGTCTCATTCACCTTCACTGCCCACATTCAGTCAGTTGCAAAGCATTGTTGATTATGCCTGCACCTCATCTGATGTCCTTTTCTCTCTCTGCTCTCAGGTGGCTACCAGCCTACTTCAGGATCCCATCCCCATTCTCCACATTGATGTTAAATTCCTATTCCTAAAGCCCAGCTTCAACTGTGTCTTTCTGCCCAGCAAACATCAGAGGCTTCCTAGTGCTTTTAAGATAGCTCTCCTGTGTGGCATTTAAATCCTTATGATCTGGCTCAAATCTGTTTTTCAATTGGCTTCACATGGTCTATGTTCTGCATAAACTGGCTCAACTTTCTGTTCCTCATGCTAGTAAGAGTCTGAGGCTGGATTCAAATACATTTTCTGACTCCACCCCCAGCACCCTAACCACTGAACCACCTAGCTGCCCTTAGGGCCCTTAGCTCCTTCAAAGTTTAGCTACCCTCCACAAGAGGCCTTTCCTGATCACCCTAGTTGGTGGGTGCCCATAAATTACTTTGTATATGTTTTGTGGGCAGGGAGTGCATACAGAATCATGCCTGGAGTCAGGAAGACCTGAGTTTAAATCCAGCCTCAGATACTTTCTAGCTGTGTAACCCCTGGGCAAATCACCTGTTGGCCTCAGTTTTCTAATCTGTAAAATGAGCTGGAGAAGGAAATGCCAAACCACTCCAGTGTCTTTGTCAAGAAAACCCCAAATGGGGTCACAAAGAGGCAGACCCAACTGAAAAATGACTGAAGAACAACAATATATTTTGTATTTACTTATCTGTATCCATGTTATTTACTCCTAGTAGAAAGAAAACTCCTTAAAGACAGATCCTGTTTGGGTTTTTTTGTCTTTTAACACCTGGCAGAGTTCCTTGCACGTAGTAGGTGCTTAATAAGTACATATTGCGTGACGGGAGGAATGTAAGAGTTACAAATTTTATCATCTCCGTCTTAGAGGAGGTTAAGACATTGTTAAGGTTAAGAGATGAAGCTGCTTGATTTGCTAGGGCTGTATAGAGAGTAAATGTTAAGAGTTACAGTTTGAACCATTCTCTTCAGACTCCAAAATCTAACATTCTTTCCACTGTACTACAATGCCTTCCTCAAGGAAGGGCCCAGTGGCATAGGCAGTCACTCCATTCTAGGTTCTATAGTCATACCTGTGGACCTCTTCCACCTGTGATACCCAACTATCTTTCAAGGCCCAACTCAGTCTCCCTTCTATGACTGACCATTTTAGCTCACAGTGTTTTCTACTTACATTTCTAATAACACCTAACAAACAACTCATATATAGCTTATCACATATTAAAACTGGACAGGACCTTAAAACACAGAATGTCAGAACATGGAAGACACTGTTGGAATTGGGAAAGACCTTTCATCATAGGATATTCTAGTTGGGAGGGACTTTGGAATAAAATTAGAACACAGAATGTTAGAGCTCGGTCCTTAGAATGTTGCAAGGTAGAATGTTAGAACTGAGAGGAACCCAAATATAGAATGTTAGATCTGCAAGGGGCCTTTGAATGTAGAATATTAGTATGTAGAATGTTGGGAGAGAGCTGAGAATATCGCCTATTAGCACATAAATTATGAAATGTAGAAGGAGCCTAAGGACCCAGAATGTTAGAACTGGAGGCAACCCCTGCCCCCACCAGGTAATCTGGTCCATTTACCTCAGTTTCTACATCTTGAAATGGAAGTCTTGCCTTTTGCAATAGTCATCTGAATATATGTTTTGTCTCCCTAGATCCTTCTCTGGGAATAGGGTCCCTTTCTACTAATTTATATGTCCCCCCCCTGCCCCTGACCAGTGCCAAGCCCTGGGTATAGTATTCAGTAAAAGTCTCTGGTGACCAAAGTGAACCACTCGGGATCCCCCTTGGGCCAGGCCATGGTTGTGAAGGTGGGGGATCACCTCTGTGATAACGTGCTGTCTGAATAGCTGGTACCACAAAAGTTGCGTCTCCAGCCAGGTCCAGGATATGGTTTCGCCTCAGGATAAGTTGACTCAACTTTCCTTTTTGAAACGTAACGTTTCCTGCATACTCTTTTATCGCCAGAGGAATTTGGTCCTTGGTGATGTTCTGGAAGGACAAATGAGGGGGGGAGGTTAAGACAGCGTAGGACTAACTCTTTCCACCCTCCATTCTATCCCTCCTGCAAACCATGACTCATTGTCAGAATAATCTACCTTCTGCATAGGTGGTTATATCAGCCCTTTGTTCGGACCTCTTCACTGGCTGCCTACCGCCAACTGAATAAACTTCAACCTGGCATTCAGGGTCCTTCATAATGTGGCACTGCCCCACCTTTCCAATATCATCTTACAGCATTCCATTCTATATTGTGGTGCAGTTGTGCCATATTGCTCTCTGTCCCTTCAATGTGCCCTGAATATCCCCCACCTCTATGCTTTAAAAATGATATTTCCTGTGCCTGGAATGCCTTCCTTTTACCCACTGAACTCCTGGCTAGCTTTTAAGCCCAACTGAAGGACTACTTCCTCCAGGAAGCTTTTCTTGATCTTTCTGGTCGAGAATGACATTTCCATCACTTAGCTCCCTTTGGGTTACTTCTGCCTATTACTGTTATCTGTTTCATGACAGATAAGAGGAAAACCTAGAAAAAGGCTCTAACACATTGGCTAAATTCTCTGTGAAGGACTTAGTGAAGGCCATGGACAGGAATCATACAGTGTGAGTAAGCAGAAAGGAGCTGAGATCTGCCTGGAAGCGGGATTAGCCACATCTATGAAATCATGGTTCCTCTAAGCATTAAAGTCTGTAACTATCTGATGGGCACAGAACTCTGCAAGGCAGGGATTATTTTATCTAAATTTGTTATCTTTTCTAGCACTCAGTACAGGACTCAGTGCAGAACAGAACACTAGTAAACATTTCTAGTGTCACAGATTTAGAGCTGGAAGCAGCTGACCTTGGAGGTCATTCACTCCAACTCTGTCATTTGACAGATGAGAAAACAGACTGATGGTCCTAGAGGCTCAATGACCAAGGTCACATAGACAGAAGCAAGAGTTAAGGTCCAAACCGAGGTCTTCTTGACTCCAAATCCTACAGTTTTTCCATTAGCTAGGTTCTGATTGTTGTTTAAATTTGCATTGCATATTTACATTGGGCTGGAACCAATGACCACATTTTACACAGTTATGACTTTGAAAGATATGAATTCGAATACATGTAACCACTTCACAAACTAACACCTAGCTATATACCATGCAGCATCTCCCAGGGTTATTGAATTTAGTTATAATGACCAGAGGAATAGCTTTAAAGGAAAAGGGAACAAACATTAATTAAGCATCTATTAGTGCCAGGCATTGTGCTAAACTGCTTTACAAATATCTCATTTAATTCTTAAAGGGGAAAAATGAATGAGGAAGGGGCTGTCCCATTAATTTGGTGCTGAAGTTATCTCTGCCCTCCTTTTCCTGTTCCCCTGCTACTTCCTTATGCCAATGATTGCCTAAGTTTGAATCTTTCTTAATTGTAGCAACACTCAGCTTAAGGGACTTGACGGGAGCCTAGGGATGGTTGGGAAGCCCCGAAGAAGGCTCATAGCCTGAGATCTAGAGAGGGGAAGTGCTTTGTCCAAAATCCCTCAGTCCTCTGACCTCAGGTTTGCTTTCGCTCTACCAAACAGAAGCAGATCAGCCTCTGCCAAGTGAGGCCCCAATAAATGGAAGGCCTCTAGACTCAGACACTCAGTGCTCCAGAAGGAAAGTGATTTGATCCAAGTTTCCAGTTGGCTTTATATTCACTAGGTTGTAGAAGCCTATCTCATGGCCCCTTGATGCCCCCTGCCCTTGTCTTATCTCTCTGCCCCAGAACATGGCATCTTACCAGCATCAAGCCGAACTCCCATAACAGATCAATGATTTTGGGTCTACTTGTTATCTGAGGGCTCAGTGGAACTTTCATGATCTGTGGATGAAATGGAATCTCTAAGGTGACCACAGATTTGGTGCAAGAACATATGCATGCAATAAGAGTGAAGTCAAATAGACTTAGGAGGGAGCTTGTGGGGGACCCTGCTGGACTCCAGTTTTTTGGGTTTATTGCAGAGCTGGAAGAGGTTTTATAGTGATAGTATAAGATCATGCAGTCTCACTCCCTCATTTTACAGAAATGGGAAAGGGCCAGTGATTTATCAATGGTCACATAAGTAGTAAATTATACAGCCACTGTCTATCCCACTCCCAATACACACATGTGCATGCATGGGCAAGCACACACGTGTGTGTGTGTGTGTGTGTGTGTGTTTACATACACACACACCTTGGCCTATAAGCAGGGGTGCTCTGGTAAATGCTTAACAACTGGCTCTCCAGAACAAAAGTACCTAACATACACTTTTAAGTTTAATTTGCATTATTAACATTTTCTTCATTGCATTCATAAATCTAGACAATCAACAAAACAATAAATTAAGCTTTAATTTGGATCATTTGCCAATTGCAGAGGTTTTGCCAATTGCTTACACTGAAATTTTAACAATGGGCTTTGGGACTGGCTCCAGCCCATCTCTGCCTATGAGCATACATTCCTAGGGATTCCAAAGACAAAGACCAGGTGCATCTGCTGTCTTGCAAAAGCTCACATTTCAATACTTTTCCCCGCTACAACTCTGGGAGGAAAGTAGGGCTACGATTATTGCTCCCATTTTATAGATGACTTGTCCATGGCCACATGCGACTGAGACAGGACTCAAGCCCGCAACTCTCTCTATTCTGACATGATTTTCTCTCTGGGAACAGCCTTACGCCACTTTTGCTGAAGCATTTGCAGAATCAACATGAAGGAAATGGGTTTGGCTTTATTGTCTGGAAGCCCCTGTGAGGTGGGCCCAGGGAAGGGGTTCTCTGTAGACCATGTGATTTAAAAGCCCCTGTCCTCACTGCTTGTTAGTGTCTGGAATACTTCCCTCAAAAGACAAAGCCTTATATTTCATTGAGAGGAAGGACATTAGGAACAGAGTTCCCCTTGGAAGGAAGAACCCTGACATTCAATCAACCTAAAATATAAATGAAGGGGGGTGGGAAGAATTCTAGACTAGGGTCCACCTTTTGGCTCTTTTAATCATTAGTTGTGTGACCTTGGATAAACCACTTCCTTTCTCTGGGTCTCTAGTTTTCTTAGTTGTAAAATGGAAATAATAATGCACTATGATAATGCTGTTGCATAGACCCAAACAAGCAACGTAAAGAGTTTCACCAATTCTACTCTGTTGTGGAAGAGGAAGCTAGCATTATTCTAGTTCTTCAGTCCTGAGAGTGGGAGCAGAGGTATCCCTTTTATTTTAGAGGGGGAAGATAGTATAGAGTGGGAGAAGGGCACAAAAAAGGGCATTGGGACTGACATCACAATGTGGTCAATAGCTGACCAGGTTGATAGATCTGAATCATGAAAGCACACTCTAGCTACTCCCTTTCCCCTCTGGAACTCCTGGTTCAGATCATAGAAGCTCAGGATATTGGCTTAGAACTTAGAACAAAGAAGCTTAGAACCAAAATGTCAGATACAGGGGACCTTAGAGTACAGAATGTCAGAGACACAGGGGACCTTAGAACACAGAATGTCAGATAATCAAGGGACCTTAGAACACAGAATGTCAGATAATCAAGGGACCTTAGAACACAGAAAGTCAGAGCTGGAAGAGACTAGAATAGAGAATTTGAGAGCCAGAAGGGAGCTTTAGAGATCACCTAGTCTAATCCTCTCACATGACATATGAAGGAACTGAGGCTCAGAGATGGGGAGTAACTTACCCAAGGCCACACAATTAGTAAGTAGCAGTTTAGAGACTTCAGTTCAGACCTCCTGATGGTCCAGTTTGCTTTCTGCTGGAGCCTTTAGCAACTTAGTACCTGGCTAGTTTCTGGTACTGGTGAGGCTCTGTCCATATCTCTGTTTTCTTAATAACCCTCATTTATTATGAGGAGTCAGCTAGGCTCAGTTGTGGATGCTGAGGAGCCCAGGAGTCCCCCTCTCTTTCTTCCTCCCCCTCTTACCATTTTCTTCTCCATTTCCCTCCCCCTCCCTTCTCTCTTACAAAAGGGAGAAGCCAGTTGAATTCTATCCTGTTCACACCCAGGAGGTAAGGGATCTGTTGAAAGTTCCCTTGAGCCAGAAGCGCTTCAGGGCTGTCAGTGAAAACGAGTCCATCCACCACAGCAGGTACAAACCAGATGGTCTACAAGACAACTCAAGTTTAGTTCTTGGCTACAGCAGAGATGAAGTCCTGTCCCAGTTTCTCCAAATCATCCTGGTCAAAGGGAGTAGGGCTGGCCAAGGCCTTGTGGTCTGCAGGCCACTAGTGCCCTCTGGTGGGAACAAGCTTCCATGCCAGCAGATGGGCAGTGAAAGGTCCCCTGGAATCTTCCCTGTCCCCTCCCCAATATCTCCTCTAGCCCTTCTGCCTGAAATGGCCAATATTAGATAGGGAGATCTAGGGCCTGAAAGTGTCTTATCTAGTCTACCCTCCTCTCATTTTACAGAGGAAGAGATACAAACCCAAAGAGGGCATGTGACCTGCCCAAAGTCACACAGGAACGTGGGGAGCATGAGTGGACTGGCCTGGAGGTAGAGGGAGAAGTCCTTGAAGCATGTGCAGGTATCCCTGTCTGGTTTCAATCTAAACAGCCTGGTGGAAGCTTAGGGGTGCACCAGTATATACCCACAAGTGTGTGTGTGTTATACATATGTGTATACACAAATATAAAGAGAGAAGTGTCTATGGATACTCACACATATACAGACAAATGTATATGTACATGAATGTGCATGAATAAATATACATATAGATATATACACATGTGTAAACAGTGTATTTATACACAACTATGTACACCTGATTTAGGTCTATATCTACATGTATATAATATATGTGCACATGTATATATACATGGGCATATCTAACTGAGACACTGGAATTGTGAGATGACCAAAAGTTATAGTACCACTAGAAAAACTGAGGATTCAGGGATTGTGGAGCCAGGGCATAGAAAGTGGGGGACAGTACCCCCTAAGTGGTTCTTTTCCTTCTGGCTTTAAGGCAAAACTACTTAGATCTACTCCTGAGGAGGGACAGCAGCCCAGTGTCCCCTTGTGAGCACACTGCTACCTTGATCTTTCTTCCCTCATCTTGGTAAGTGAATCTTCTGCAAGGGAAGATTTTGGTGACTTTGTGGATTGAGGACAACCGGAGGTCCCATCAGAGGTTCCATCACTGGCTGAACCTGAATGGAGGTAGTAGCTGTGACCGCTAGAGTGGCTGTGGTCAGTGGCAGTGAAGGTCACCACTGATTCATCACACCATCCAGCTTTGCAGCCAGTTAGAAGGTTTTTCATCATCACCCAGTAACAACTCTTCAGGAATGCAAGGCTAGAAACAAGTTTACTGCAGGCTTTTACATCATCTCTTGGGCTGAGACCAGGTAGGGAATATCTGTGCATGTTTCAAGCACTAGACCTTCGTAGGCCAATCTACCCTTGTTACACACACACACACTTGTGTGTGGTATATATATGTGTATACATAAATGTAGAGAGATAAGTGCATATATGTATAATATAAATGTATATGTGTATGAATAAATATACATATAGATATACGTGTGTATGTATACAGTTTATCTATACAGAACTATGTACACCTGCAGATTTAGATCTGTACCTATATGTGTATATGTGCATATGTATGCACATGTATATATAGACTAATTGTGTATGCACATACCTATATATATGCATATATATATACCCACAAGTGTGTGCGTGTATGTGTGTATGGAGAGAGATATAGACTTATAGATATGTGTGTGTTTATACATGCATGTACACATATGTAAAGACAGCCAGGTGGCATGGTGGAGAGAGTGCCAGGCCGGGAGCCAGAAAGACCTCAGTTCAAATCTGGCCTTAGGTACTTACTAGCTGTGTGACCCTGAGCAAGTCACTTTGCCCTGTTAGCCTCAGTTTCCTCATCTGTAAAATAACCTAGAGAAGGAAATGGCAAACTATTCTAGTATCTTTGCCAAGAAATTCCCAGATGGGGTTGCAAAGCTTGGGACACCACTGAAAATGAGTGAACAACAAAACACACACACACATACATGTATAATTATATACACATAAACATATGTGTGCATGTATGTGTATATCTATCTATCTAGACATATAAACATACTCTAGTCAAGTCAGCATCCTTCTAATGATAAAACCTCCTTGAGCCACACCAAGGATCTGGACTGAATACTCTCCCCTAGGCCTAGCTAGGAAACTTGGCAAAGGAGTAACCAACCAACACTGAGCCAGATAAAGACCACTTGGGTAAGTCCATAAGGTTTAGAAATCACAATCAACGTACCTCTAGAGGGTTCTTGTTGTGGTGCAGTTGGAAGAATTTCTGTGAGTGAAGAGAAGACATGAAAAGGGTTATAAACAGGTTTAGGGACTAAACTGAGACAAGAAGCAAGGTAGTTTATTTACCCTATATGGGTGATCTTAGGGCCTAGGAGGGTGAGTCCTGTCCATGGATAGCCCGGCCTAGTTGAAAGGAGAGAGGGAACCTAGGAAAAGAGGGGGATGGCGTCCTTTCTCATCTCTAGCCTTCACTATACACTTCTATGGCACAGGTTTGGGTTTGGTTCATTAACTCTGGATGAATTATGGGCAATGTGAGTATTGGGGAAGGGTGGCTTGTGGAAGCTGGGGATGATCAGTTTCTGAGGGAAAAGAGAGACAGACAGACACACAGACAGAGACAGAGAGACACAAAGAGACAGAGAGACAGAGACATAGAGGGGAGAGAGAAAAAGACAGAAAGAGTGAGAGAAGACAGAGACACATATAGAGAGATAGACATGTAAAATGAGATAGGACACATACACACACACACATACACAAACTAGGGGGCAGAGAGATAGAAAGGGTCATCTACAGAGGTGACTAGACACAAAAAGAGAAATGGCAAAAGGGATGTCAAGTAGAGGTAGACAGAGACCGGGGGACAGACTCATAACTTTCATGGGATTTAGAACAGAAAAGGACTTTAAAGATCATCTAGCCCATTCCCCTCATTTTACAAATAATGATGCTGAGTGGGTCAGGGATGGAAAGAGAATTGCTGTAGGCTACATAGCATACATATGGGTAGAACTGGAACTCAAACCAGGGTCCTCTAGCTACACATTCAGGTGGCAGTGCTACCTCTGGAAGCAGGGTGGAAGACTCTGGGGGCGAGGGATAATGCTGTTTCTTCTTGCAATGAGAGGACCTGAACTCCAGGATGCCAGGGGGTCTTGAGGAAGGCACAGTTCCCAGAGACCCAAGATGAGTCTGAGCCAGCACAGAATCATAGAAGGCGGGTGTGGAATAGAGTTTAGCAGATCTGGTCACATCCCAACCGTGCTTGGTACTTGGGTCACCTTGATCAAGTCATTTAACCTCTGGCCTTCAGGGTCTTTAGCTATAAAATGAGGGGTTTGATGTAGGTGATCTCTAATGGCCCTTGCTCAAGATCAGGGCCTGTCTTTTTGTACCCCCATGCATAGTGCCTGGAACGTATTAAGTGCCTAATAAACAAATGCTTTAAATCTATGACCTTATGGGAACCATGAATCTATTGTTATCAGGAAACTCTTGGTGAGTTGGCAAACCTGGTAGAAGGGGACAAGGCTTAGGTCAAATCTTTGTGAGTCTAATGACCAAGGCTGGGACATCTGTTCAGAATCAGCCCTTGCTTAACTAGAGACATTTTTTTTCTTTCTTTTCTGGGGTCACTTACCATCTTATTAGACACCTTCCAGAGCTCTTTCTCAGTCTTTGACCTGAGGCACTGCACCAGGGCCTGGGTACTGTTAGTAGCACAATTGGTTGCTTTAGCAATTTTCTGTAGGTAGGTAGAACAAGAAGTTAGCAACATTTCCCTTTGGTTTCACTCACCTCCCCCTAGATCTCTAATGGCTCCTTCTAGGATAACTGCTTGGGCTATAAATTCAGTTTCTGTGGCCCAAGAAAGACCTCAGGGACAGCTCTCTTCCTGGAGAATAGGTGTCCCTGAATCTATGGAACAGTCTCCTTCTCTTCATCCCCATCTACATCCCATTTCTTTGGGATGGACAACCTCAAATTTTGCTGGTGGCAAGATTGAATCCTTGAGTGCCTCTAACCTCCACCCCCTATCCTGTGCAGAAAGTCAAGATCTCTTCTGTGAGGCCAAGGTCTTGCTCTCTAATGAAAGGAGAGAATACTATCCAGGCGGGAGACCTGGATTAGAGTCTTGGCCTTGATATGCCTAGATTGCTTTTGGGTAGGGATCATCTCTATGTAAACTTTGTGTCTCCCCAATTTCCCACCATATGGCTAAATATTTGCTGTATTTGTATAACAAACTAGTTACTAAGTTACATTCTATTTCATCTGTAAAGTAGGAAGAGGAATACTGATAATACCTGCCTCACCAGATTGTAGTGAACACTTAACATGTGAGTTCTTCATATTACTAATGAAGATATCTAAGTGGAAATGTCCCCAGTAGTCCAAAGTAGGTGTGGGTTTGGCTGTCTAGGGAGTCCTTAGGAGTTAATCTTAACTTCCCAATCCATTGGACTGGTGGGATTCAAGCCACTCTAGGGGAAGAAAAATGTTCTAGAAGTACCATTCAGTATATCTAAGATACAACTAATCATCTTTCTTACTGAACTTGTCACTCCATATTCCCCTACAGGCATGAATTCCCCCACCTCCATGGATGGCACCATCTTCCTCATGATTATCCAGATTCCAAACTTCCTTGACCCAGTTAAAATCCCAACCCATCCCACTGCCTCTATGTATCACATCCTCTATGAACCCTTCCCTGAGTTTGCCACTGGAAAATGTTTTCTTCTCCCCTCATATTTTTCTAGGGTACTTTGCCTGGATCTCACTTTGTATCTGCTGCCATTCTATTTTGTATTAATTATCTGTATACATATTGTATTTTATTTTCTATATCTTAATTAAGCTTTTTTGAGGGTAGTAATTGTCATTTTTCACCTCTGTAGCCCCAGTGTTGAGCACAAGGACCTCATCCATACTGAGAACTTTGACTAGGGTGGGCCAAAGCCCTGATTGCCCCACCTTAGTTAAGTATGGGACAAATTTAGAAGGCAGCTCAAATTTAGAAGATAATTAATAGCAACATCCAGGACTGTCCTTCCCTCCTCCAAGTGTGATTGCCTTCACCCAGTCCCATTCTCAATGACGTTGGTCTTGTTCTAGGATGCATTTCCCCAAACACTGGTTAGTCCTTTAGCAATGAAGAAAATGTCTTAGGATCAGCTTCCTTTTTCTCTACACGTATCCTATGACCGCATCATGGGGAAAAAAGTGCCGCTTCTTCCCCTCCAACTTTGTACCAAATTAAAAAAATCCTGGTTATGCCTATGAACATGTTTGGCACATAAAAAAATATTTATCACACATTTTTGGGACATGAGCAATATGGAAATTTATTTTGTTTGACTACTCATATTTATTACAATGGTCTTTTTTTCATGGTGGGGGATTGGAGGGAGAAAAATTAAATAATCAAAAAATTCATTAAAAATGTTTGTTGGAAGTATATCTCAACAGAGAAATCTCAATTCTCTATCCAATTCTTCTTACATACTGTCTGTTGGGGCCAACAATGGTGCTGTCCTTTAGGGGAAGGGATAGTCCTTCTTAGTCACCCTGGGGATTGAGGGTACTGACCTTGGCAATCTTCAATGGCTCATAAGAGATAAAGATCTTCATGAGGGCTGTTCCACTCTGAGAGATTGCCCGGTGGAAGAGGCCCTTGGATAAAGGAGACAGAATCTACAAAGACCAGGAGGAAGAAGACCACAGGTGAAGAGACTCCCTTGACTCCCAAGGTTCACACTCCTCAGAATTCTCTCCTACCTTTACTGTTTTCTACAGCAGCTTTCTTTTTAAAAGGGCCCATTGAGGTGAGACCAGTCCTTTGATCTGCCAATAGCTATCCTCCCTAATTCCTTCTACTTGACAGAAGAACTTCATAACTTAAAAAGGATTAAAAGAGTGCACACCCATCTTTGCGATGATGTGCTGAAGACCCTAACACTTTGTTGTCTCTGTTACTTTCCCCTTACCTTCTATAATCTCATCAACTGGGCTGTGGGGAAGTCACTTGGCCAGGGCATCTGGCATGTCCTGACCAACTTGCCCCTATTATAGATCATAAACTTACTTTTGAAGGGACTGCAGAATTCTAATCCAACTATCTCACTTTATAAATTCAGGAGTTGAGGTGACTTGCCCACAGTCACACAGAGAGCAGACATTAGAGTCAAGACACAAAGTTGGGTCCTCTAACTCATGAATCACTTCCTACTATTTCACTCTGGGCCCAGGAGCTAGAAGTAATGAGGGAACTTCCTTATCCCCATTTTGCGATCTACTTCCCATTACCCCACTCACCAGCCCTGAAATACATATGGCTCCCGAAGACTGGCCAAACAGGGTCACAGAGGAGGGGTCCCCGCCGAAAGCTCTGATATTCTCTTGCACCCAATGCAGAGCAGCTAACTGGTCCAGCAGTGCCCAGTTCCCTCGGGCATGAGTATCTCCAGTGCTGAGAGTCAAAATCCACTCAGAGTCTGGAGACCAGCCTCTGCCTCTAGTACAACTTTACCACCAACCTTCAGCTCTGTTGGCCCCCCATGGCCCCACCCCTTTTTGACCCCATCCTCACATGACCAGGTACCACATCTCCCCTCCTTTGGTCCCAGGTTGCCCCAAGCTATCCCTTTTTAGCTCCCTCTTAGGATTCCTCCCAACCCTTACCTGAGGAAGCCCAGGATGCCAAGTCGATTCTGGATGATAACCACCACGACATCCTCATGGGCAGATAACACAGAGCCATCATAGGTAGAGGCTGATCCCACCACAAAGGCACCACCAGGAAACCAGACCATCACCTACAGAGAGCCAAGCAGGCAGTTGCCCCTACCTACACAGCTGTTCTGCCACACTGACCATCTGGACTGCCTCATTTGCCATCATGTGACCTTTCTGGCTGCCCATCATAGGCTAAAACAAAGGATTTTTGAAAAAGTGACTTTCTAGCTTTCTTTTATGTATTATCTTCTCCTATTTGACTGCTAGTTCCTTGAGGGCAGGGACTCTTCTTATTTATATTTCCAGTGCTTAGCCTTGATAGAACACAATAGACCCATAATAACCTGCCCGTGCCCTTTTGTTCTATGGGATTCTGGTTCATATCTTTCCAGAAATCATTCACTGAGAATATAATCAATTGGCTGGAGGCTTTCCTAAGGTTCTTTTCATCTTTGGCAGAGAGTCCCCTCCCTTGCTTTTGCTTATGTGACTGGTGCATGTACTTTTCATACATGCTCTTGAAAATGCTTCTTTTCTCATTTCTTATGCCCACATCAACAGAGGTAATCAACGGTAGTCTCCGTACACCTGCTGGGCAATCTTTCCATTACTTTTGGGGATCACTTGCAATCAGTTTTGATTCTTTAGAGATGGTGCTATTCTATGATTGAACGTTATAACATTCCTGAGGAGTTTGGTGTTAAAAACACCTGAGTCCCATGCTGGGTCCCAGATCACTGCCCATCTGTAGTACCTACGTAGTTGACCATAAACTCCTTAAAGGCAGAGTCTATTCATTTTTCTCTATAGTTCTACCTTTTAGCACAATGTCTTTGTAGCTGGTTCTTATTAAGGGTCATTCGGTTTAATGAATTGAGTATATGCACTGATGGACTAACTCAATGGATTACCCGGCCAGTTACATCCCATGTAGAAGATAGGTAATGTGGCTTTTGGACTACATAATCTGTAGTGGGATATATCACATCTGATATAGGCCAATCAGCCCTTAGTCAAAGTGAGTGCATTCAGTTCAACTCAAAAAGCATTTATTTCAAGACTTGAGGAGAGTGTCTGACCTTGACTCCCAAGCAGAAAGAGTAGACTGGAGAGTTGGGCAAGCAAAAAGGAAGAAGAGACTTGAGAGCAGAGATAAGAGTGAGCCACAGCTTAGGGAGAAACTATGAGAGAGACTCTAAGAAGATCTGAAATGATCTGGTGCTGTGATCCAGAGAGAACTAGAAGAATCTGTGGCTCCAGAGTAGTGAGAGCCTGCTGGAGGGATGGGACTGACCTGGGGACCTCTTCTATTGTCTAATGAAACTGCTATTCTCCCTTCTGATTAGCTGGGGGTGGCAACTTCTATGCTTTTTTATCAATTGTCTTTCATTTAGATTGTAGGAACCTGCTCTAAAATCCTATTGCCTTGCAGAAATGCTAAGTTCTGTGTGTATTTTATTTAAAACTTACAAATAGGGAGAGAAGTGAAAGAACATTCCTTATTCTAGGGAGATGAAAGATTTGGCCAGCAGGAGATGATCCTGAGACATGGGGTTGTTAGGACAAAGTAGGTGAATGGTTGACAAGGCTGGCACATGAATTCAAGATTTTGACGCTCCTGGAAATAAATCTCGAATCAGGGGAATGGGGACTAGTTGTGGGAATGCTGGCTTTCACTTTTCACTTTTGAACAAAGAGCTGCTAGTTTGCCACCTACTGGGCTACTTCATCATTTCTAATAACAGAAGACATTTCCTGAATGACTATCATGCCCTGGACAAATTTGCTGGGCATATTTTGCAGATGAGAAAACTGAGTCTTAGAGAGGTTGAGTGACTTCTTACCCAAAGTCACTTTCCCTCTTGATTGGACGAAAGTTTCCAACATTCTATGTTCCAAGGTCTCCTAGAGGTCTGAAATACTCTGTTCCAAGGTCCCTTCCAACTGAAACATTCTATGATCTGTGACTGATGCATTCATGCAGTTAAATCTTATGGAAGATCCCCTTATTTTCCCCCAGCATCCCTTTCATCTCAGAAGAAAAGCTAGCTAGGCAGCTAGGTGATACAATGGATAGAATATGGGATGTGGAATCAGGAAGGGCTGAGTTCAAGTCCTGCCTCAGGTATTTACTAGATGTGTGCTGGACAAGTTACTTAACTTGTAAAATCAGGATAAAAATAGCACCTACTTCAAAGGGTTGTTAAGCAACTTGTCCAAGGTCACCCAACTAGGAAGTATCTGAGGTAGGATTTGAACTCAGGTCTTCCTGACTCCAAGTCTAGGATGCTTTCTGAAATGTCAAGCTGTTGCTTGCCTTGAAGGAGACGACTGAGCTGAGAGAGTTGGGGAAGGTTGGAAGGGGTGAAGAGTGACTCACCGGTAGCTGGCCTTCCCTCTGGGAATGGGCTGGTGTGTATATGTTCAGATATAGGCAATCCTCCTGGAAATGCATCCTTGTAGAGAGTTTTTGGTTTGTAAAGTACATATGTGTGATGTGGCCCCAGGACGGTTGGAGGCACCTGAGTAGCAGAAAGTCAACTCAAGTATTTGGTGGCCAAAGAATGCCTCTGTCTAGACAGTGTTCCACTTTGGAAAATCCCCATGCAAAGCAAAAATCACTACCCCCACCTCAAATTCAACCTATTCTCAAGGCTCAACTCCTCCAGTTACCCCAGCATCCGGTTATTATTTCTCGGCCCAGCACAGAGCCAATTCAGAAATAGTGTTGATAATTCAATTACTAGCTGATCTGGGGACGATCCAGACAGGGGCACTAAAGGCTTCCTTTCTTGTCAAATTGCTTTAAAAAGCTCACACCCCAGTGGATTACTAGCAACTCTGCCTGGAGGTGGGGAATGCACCAGGTAACCTCCCCTAGTTTCTTCTTATTCCTCAATACCCCCAAAGCTAAAAGTGAGAATCTCACGCAGGAGGGTAGGTGGCTGCATCTCTTATGCCATCCCAAGGCTCAGGAGGCTCTGGGGGAGCAAATCTCAGGTTGCCCACAGGGGGCTTGGCGAAAGGGACCCCCAGGTAAATGTTGACCATTGTTCCTCCCACATGGGTCTGCTTTCCACGGAGCACTCCATACTTTGTGACTGTCACAGGTCGGTCTGAGTTACCTGAGGGAGGAAAATAGGAGTTGAGAGAGAGAGGTGAATGGATCACTGCATTTGGAGTTGGAAGACCTAGGTTCAAATCCTGCCTCATCCAACCACTACCTGCTGGGTCATGGGCAAGATTCTCTCTCTGAGCTTTAGTTTCCCCACCTGTAAAATAATACTACCTCATAGGTTTCTAAAACACTTTGGAAACCTTAACGTGCTCTAGAAAGCTGGAATATTATTATTACCTTTGTGATTTTGGGCAAGTCATTTACCCTCACCCTCTGGATCCTCTGAGTTCACGGACAGCATCCCTTCTGCCTACCACAGTGTGGAGTCCCTTCCAGCTCAACCTCCTACCAGTTCACTTGGGTCAGTGGCTTAAAAATAACTAACATACATGTGGGTATTTTAAAATCTGCCAAGAACTTTACATTATCTCTTATAACAGCCCAATGAAGTAAATAAGGGCCAAGGTAATATTATCCCTATTTTTTCAGGGAAACTTGATCAGAGAGGAAGAGCAAACAGCAAGGCCCAACAGTCCCCAACTCCCAGCCCCCTCCTCCAAACTGCTCTGCAATATCACTGCCCCTCCCCCCTGCAAAGTGACTGGAACAATGGTGGCTATCTGTGTTCTAATCCACTGTCCCTCTAGTGGCTTCCAAACTCTCATCATCTGTTGCTCTCCCTCCTCTGGAGTTATTTCATTCCTGGCTACCTAGGAGTGAATGGCCCTCAACCCCTATTCCCTTCAGCCCTCCCCCTCCCATGACCCTTTGAAACTCTGCCTATCCCTTCTATTGGACCATCTGGAATTCCTTTTTTAAAATGAAAATACCTCCCTTCATGACAGACCTCTTCTTCCCATAATCCTTCTATCTATTTGCACTCACAAAGACCTGGTTTCCCTTAGATGACTCTATACCCATGGCCATCTTCTGCAGCACTGGCTATGTATACATTCTTTCATAATGCCCCTCTCCTCTGTCCCTTCACATTAGCTCTGGCTGGGAAATCAGAGTACTCCTCATTCTCTGTTGTGACATCCAAACTCTTCCTTATCATGGGGCAACCTCTCCTCCTCCAAACCTTACAAGTGGATTCCTGCCACCATCTCCTTTACTCTTATTCATGAACTGACAATGGAGTGGGAGGAAGCCGCACAAGTGAGCCAATGGGACACACTACAAGTTTCTGTTATCTAATTTCAAAGGGTTGCTTTCTGCAGCAAGGCAATTCTTTCACTTCTGCACAATTGATTCCCTATGCCCTCCCCACAGAAGTTGTTCCAGACTTCAGGCCTCTCATAGCTCTCCTGCCTTTCACCCTCTTCACTGAAGACTTAGCCTCTTCCTTTATTGAAAAATGAAGGCTATTTTTTGTGAGCTCCCTCCTTTCCTCTTTTTTTCATGTCAGACTCCCTGACCTCTTCCTCTACTCTCTTCTTTCCTCCAGTTTTTAACAAAGAGCTGGCCCTTCTCCAGGGTAAATGTTTAACAACTATCTCTAGGGAGGAAAACATACCCACAACACACTTAAGTTTCATCTGCCTTCTTAACATTTTGTTCATCTGTTTCTTAAGTCTAGACAGTCAGCAAAACAACAAACCAAGCGCTGATTGTTAGCATTTACCAATTTCTGAGGTATTAAGTGCTCACACTGAACATTGAACAATTGGCTCTCACATCCTCCCTCCCTTCTTCTTGCTAAGTCCCTATTTTCTGTGTATGACCTTGATCCCATTTCCTTCTATCTTCTTTGACTGATTGTCCCCTCAATCACATTTCCCAGGCTGTAGTCTCTATCATGGTTCCTTCCCTACTATCTTCAAATATATTCATCTCCCCCATCCTTAAAAAACCTTCACTGAATCCTGCCATCTCTCCTCCATTTCTTAGCTAGACACTCCCCTCCCCCCCAAAATATGTCTAACTTATTACCTCCATTTCCTTTCCTCTTAACCAACCTCCTCAATCCTTTGTAATCTGACTTCCAACCTCATCACTCACTTGAAACTGCTTCCTTGAAAGTTATCCATAATCTTGACCAAATTTTATGTACTTTGTTGTTTCAGTCCCCATCCTCCTCAATCTTTTTGCTGCATCTGTCATTGCTAACCATCCCTTTCCTTCTGGATGTTTTTTCTGTGTTTTTATGAAACTACTCACTAGTTCAGTGGATAGAGTGTCGAACTTGGAAACAGGAAAACCTGAGTTCAAATTGGGCCTTGGATGCTTACTGGCTACATGACCCTGGGCAAATCCCTGAACCTTTCTCAGCTTCAGTTTCCTCATCTGTAAAATGGGAATAATGATTATACTTGCCTCCCAAGGCTGTTGCGATAATAAAAATTAAGCCATATTTCATAAAGCACTTTGCAAGCCTTAAAATGCTACTATTACATTACCCTCTCCTGGTTCTTTTATCACTTGTTTGACCATTCTTGGCTTGTCATCCATATCATATCCCCTAACTGCGGGGGTTCTCTCCAGTGCAGTCAAATTCTTTTCTCTCCAGTGCAGTCAAATTCAAGTAGAAACCAATCATTGTGGCAGGACATTGACTTAGAAAATCACAGATGACTATTATGTGTTGTAAATATATTTTTATTTTTGTTGTTAAACACTTCCCAAATTCCATTTTAATCCTATTCAGTACTCTGGAGTCTTGCTGGCCACACTCCCCAGGGGGTTGAGAATCTGACAACTCTGTATACTCTGTCTAGGTGACCTCATCTGTTCTCATGGGTAAAATTAGCATCTCTAAGCATATGACTCACAGATCCTTATACCCCAGCTCCGGTCTCTCCCCGAGCTTCAGTCCTGAATCACCAACAATATGTTGTTCATTTCAAATTAAATGTTCTGGAGACAACTCAGACTCAACATGTCCCAAACAGAGCTCATTTTTCTCTGTCCGTTCCCATCCCCATGTAATTCTCCTCCACTCAAATTCCCAATTTCCCATTCTTACAGGTTCCCAGGCTCACAACCTGGATGGAATCCTTGACTATTCCCTCTCCCTCATCCCACATATTTAATTAGTTATTAAATCTTGCTATTTCTACTGCTACAATATCTGTCAAAACTGACCCCTTCTTTTCTACTCACACAGGTGCTGCCTTAGTTGATGTGGTGGTTGGTTTTCTGAACTTCTCTTGGGGTTCATTTTCATGTGATTTTATGTAGGTTGAGGGGACCACATCCCCAGGATGAAGAAGAAAGTTCTGGATTTGGATGTGGACATGTGGGTTCTAATTTCTACTATACTGCCTACTAGCAGAGCATGGCTTCAAGTAAGTGTCTCCCTCTATGCCTCAGTTTCTTTATCCATTAAGTGAGGTTCCAAACCACCAAACAGGTGGTTCCAGATTCTAACATCTTATGTTCCTACGATCTGTGTTCAAATCCTGGCTCTCTATGTGACCATGAGTAAGGAATTCCACCTCTCAGTCTCAGTTTTCATTTGTAATATGGCAGTAATTACATTTATATTACCTTCCTTATAGGGTTGTCATAAGGAAAATGATTTAGAAAACTTAACTTTAAGATCTGATTTAATTTAAAACATTATAGAAATGAGAGGACCTTATGAATGGGAGAACTTTTAGGAAGTAAAGAGAATGGGCCAAGCTCCAGCGATGGGAGCTGCCATCAGGATCAGGCCCTGCTACTGGAAGCCAGGATAATCTGTGCTTGTATATCTAAACTCCCTCTCTAGCTAAACAACTCAAAACATTCTGTATTTTATAGTAGTGTCAAGTGCCAAACTCAAAAAAAAGAGGCCATGAAACTGTACAGAAGGATCTTTGTGGACTGCATATTAGTTTAGTTATAAAATCTAATGTTATCTATATCTTATTGTATTTTAATTTATTTTGTAAAATATTTTTCAATTATATTTTAATCTGGTTTGACCTGCCCTTGGATTTCCATTCTGGGCCTCATGAGGCCCATGGGCTATATGTTTGACACCTCTGTCCTGTCATCTATTATTCGTATTTTATAGATTTCATTCTCTTTCCTTGGTTTTGTCCTCTCATGTACCTGATAGAGGGAGGAATGGAAGAGTCTTACCCAAAGCTGGGAAGCAGATGGCCAGGCTTATCCATACCAAAGGCAACATTCTCCTAGTGATTGAAACAGGATTTGACCAAGAGTTTCCAGTTGATGTTAGTAGATCAGTGAAGGAGATGACAGAGTCTCTCTAGGTGAACTCTGGCAGAGGAACTGGCTTTTATCTGCTTTCTATTATTAGGGAAGATCTGAGTAAACTGGAAAACTCCACCCATAAGAATTTGAGGCTCCTTCTCCAGTGGAGATAGAAGATGTCAACATCCGGTAGAGATAACCATAGCCCTTTGAAAAGAGGCCATAGATGAAGCTGGAAAGTCCTTTGATTGTAACTGAGAAAACCCTGCTTAATGGAGTATTTTTTTTTTGACCTGAAAGTCTTTTCTCCTTATTCCATTCCCTACAAATTCCAATAACAACAATTGAGATATTATGGGGCTTTAAAGTCTACATACATTATCTCACTTGATCCTCACAGAAACTCCATGAAACAATTGCCAAGGGCATTATTCTACTTTACAGAAGAGAAAATTGAGACTCAGATGGCTTGAGTGATCTGTCCATGGTCATAACACTGATGTCAGAGGAAGAATCTGAACCCAGGTTTCTCTAGATTCCAGATGTGTTTGTTTTTCCTTTTCACTGTGTTGCCTCCAAATGGATTCTTAAGGCTGGAAGGGACCTTGAAAGGCCTTCTAGGCTGGGAAGCCAACCATCCAGAACAGAAGCAGAATTTCTCCTGCTTTTAGTTAAAGACTTTCAAAGAAGGAAGGCTGAAAGACCTCTTCTTGGTTTTCAATTTGGCCTCTTGGTAAATCCTTCCTTCTAGTTAACTTAAGTTTTTCATGTTTTGGTATAAGTCCATTTTCCTCTTGTCCTCAATAATTATAGCTCATATTTATACAATTTCATGTGTGTATGTATATCTCATGTTATTTAATTCTTATAATAACCCTATCAGATAGGTGATAATAAGAATGATAGCTAGTATTTAAATGATACTTAATATTTGCAAAGAAGTCTACCAAATTATATAAATTTTATATATATACATATATATATGTATATAACACAAATGTGCCATTTTATTCTCACAACAACCCTGAGAGGTAGATATTATTATTACCCCCATTTTACAGATAAGAAAACTGAGGCTGAGGTAGGTTAAGGGGGTCATTAAGTAGTCACACAACTAGGTATCTGAGGCAGGATTTGAACTCAGGTCTTCCTAGTTCTAGGTCTAGTTGCTTCAAGATAGATAGATGCTATTATCATTTCCATGTCACAGATGAGGAAACAGGTTTTTGAGAGATTAAGTCACTTGTCAAGGATTATGGAGCTAGTAAGTGTCTGAGGCAGGATTCGAACCCTAGTTTTCTTGACTCCAAGTCCAGTGTTTCATCTCATCAGTCAACACACAATTATTAAGCCTATGCAATGCACTCTATCACATGGCCTCAGCAGAAATGGAAAACAGAAGTAGCTGTCCTCTTCTCCTTATGATAACACTTCTTGGAATAGGAAGAACTCAACGTCCTCTTCTCTAACACAAGCACCCTATAGTCAGGCTTAGATCTTTCAGATATAGTTGGGAGCTATCTATCATTTGTCTCCAGCCACAGTCATGTGTCCTCCACTCTGGCAGTTCAGTTCTAACAGTCTATGATAACACAAGTCAAGGATACAAGGGCCTTGAGACTTACATAGGCCCAGAGAGGCTGAATTACCAGCCTCCCCCAAGGTGGTGAATAGCAGGGCCACCTTTACAACCAAAGTCTTCTAATACCCAATTCCAGGTCCTCTTGTACACACGGAAATGGACCTCAGTTTTCACTGGAATAAGAAATACCTTCTACTAATGCAGAGTCAGAGACTTAGAGCTGGAAGGGACCTTAGGGATCTTCAAATGTAATCCCTTCTACTTCTAGAGGAGGAAAAGGAAGAACAGAGAGGTTAAGGGTCTTGTTTAGAGTTGCATAACTTGTAAGCATCTGAATCCCTGTTTGAACTCAGGTCTTCTAGGCTGCCAGTCTGGTCCTCTGTCTTTCAGGCATTTCAGCACCTGTCCTACAATTTAGTCTTAGTAAGTTGCCTGGGGAAATGGGAAGTTAATCCATTTGACTAGGGTCACTGAGCCAGCAAGTATCAGAGGCAGAATGTGAACCCAGGTCTTCCTGCCACTACATTCACTACCTTTCTCTTTTTGTTATTTCACAGAAAAGCAGAAAGAGCAGTGCATTTGTTTTTGGTTTTGGAAGGGAAAAAAGATGAAGTCTGGTGAGATACACCTCCAGGTGTACCTAGACAGGTGTATTTAGACAGATGGGTGTGATGGCCTCTGTTAATACCAAAGGCCTCATCAGGACCAGGACCAGTTGAAACTGAAAAGACTAGGGACCTTCTAAAAGCATACTTTCTAGTGTCCAGGCCAATCAACCAAAGTAGGGCTAAGCTAGGCTAAAAATGGAAGCCAAAGGAATCATTTAAATATAAAAAACAAACAGGTAGGGGTAGCTAGGTGACAGTGGCTTTAGCACTGGCTATGGAGTCAGAGGGCCTGAATTCAAATCTAGTCTCAGTCATTTACTAGCTGTGTGACCCTGGGCAAGTCATTTAACCACATTGACTCCCCCAAACCCAACAACAACAACAAAAACAGACTATGAAGGAAGTGCTGGGTCCAGGGAGAAAAAAGAATAGGTTTTTGAAGGTCAAGGCTGGAAATCTCCCTGGTCTACTGTTGGGTTAGAGGAAGATTCCTAGCCTCTACCACCTTGCTTTCCAAGTCCACTCTCACTCCAAGCTGAGCTCTCAGCTTCCTAAACTCACATAGTTCCAGAGAAAGAGTTAGAGGAGGCTATTTGTGAAGGGTATAGTTATAGTAGAGAGAGCCCTGGACTTAAGGTCGGAGGTGGCAGACACGTTGTGATTATATATATATGTGTGATCCTTGCTACTAGGGGAGGCCTAGGCTGGTGGATTGCTGGAGTTCAGGAGTTCTGGGATGCAGTAGGGTTAAAGCTCAGCAAATGGGAGATTTCACAGGGAGTGCAAGGTTGTTAGGTCACCTAAGGCAAGGCTACCAAGCCAGGAAAACAGAGCATGTCTCTTTCTCTCTTTGATTCTCTCCCTCCCTCTTCTCCTCCCTCTTCCCTTCTCCTCTTCTCTTCTCTCTCTGTCTTTCTCTCCTTCTTTCTTCCTCCCTTCTTCCCTCTACAGCTCTCTCTTTTCTCCTCTTTCTCCCTCACTTCTTTCCCTTCGCTCTCCTCTCTCTCTGTCTCTTTCTCTGATTCCCTCCCTTCCTTCTTATCCTTTTCTTGTTCCCTTCTCCTCTCCTCTCTATCTCTTCCTCCCTGTTTCTCCCTGTCTTTTTCCCCCCTCTCTTCATCTCTCTCCTCCCCCTTTCTCTCCCTTCATATATACACATATGTATACATATACATACATATATGCTAATTATAATTTGGAAGCTTGGGTTTGAGTCTCATTTCAGCTCTGTGACTTAACCTTTCCAGGTCTCAGTTTCCTCATCTGTAAAATGAAGGGGTTATGCTAAGTGATATCTAAGTTCCCTTGATACACTAAGTCTCAAGAGTCTACAAAGGAATCTGTTTAGAAAAGAATATGATGTTCTTTCACTTGAGTCCTCCTCTGAAGCCCCATCATTGGCACAGAGGTGTTACGGAGTTCTTGAAAATGATATCCACAGATCATGAGTTTTGGGAGGTCCTGCCTCCCAGAGGCAGAGACATGGAGTATGGGTAGTAACTGACCACATGTCTATTGGGAGACAGATATACGGTTAGGATTCAACCTAGCTAAGTGGAGAGCCCCTCCACCAGCTGTACCACAGCATGGTATAATTTGAGACCGCAGAAACTCTGATAAGATCATCAACTAGGTTGGGGATGGCTTGTAGTCTGCATGATTATTAAGAATACCCATACCAACAAAGTATGGTATAATAAGAATCCCGGACTTGGATGTGAGTCCTGGCTCTTGGAGTTAGGTAGAACCTGGTTCTAATCTCTGCTTAGCTAGTAACTAGCTGTATAGCCATGGGCAAGTCATTTTCACTTTCTGAGCCACAGTTTCTTCCAATGTCACATGAGACAAAATAAGGACCAGAAGCTTCCAACCCTAAGATTCTACGATTTTGTATTTGCGAATAAAACATCTTATCTTATAATATTAAGTTCACCCCAAAGCCTGGCCTCCAAGGCCCTCCAAAACCTGGTCATACCATATCGCTTTGACGTCAGTTCAAGATATTGACAAAGAGTGACTCTCTGCCTTGCTCTATTGTCTCCTCACCTGTCTATGTCCTATCATGCTGGGTTGGAGAAATCATTTCCCACAGGTTTAAGTTTGTAGTCTAGAAGCTTCCTTCTCAGCTATTCAAATCAGCTAACCTATGCACAGAACTGGAACTCACTAACCAGATATCGAATGCAAGAGTCAGTTATTACCAAACCTGATTGGGAAACTAGAAGTTCTGGTCTCCTGACTCTCACCTCACACATGGCCCAGTTCCTAGATTCTAGAGAGAGGTAGAGCAGGTGTCTGGTGATTATGATTTCTTGGCTATAACGTTCAGCGATGTCATTATTTAAGATGTGCTGGCACCTACAATTTTAGTCAGGGCATCAAGCTTTTGGGACAGAACCAAGAACTGAAGGCTAATTTTCTTAAGGATAGTCCTAAACTTGTCAAGGGCAGCTAGATAGAACAGTAGATAATACACTGGGCCTTGAGACAGGAAGACTCATCTTCCTTAGTTCAAATCTAGCCTCAGATACTTAGTAGTAGCTCTGTGACCCTGGGAAAGTCACTTAATCCTGTTTGCCTCAATTTCCTCATCTGTAAAATGAACTGAAGAAGGAAATGGTAAACTTTGCCAAGAAAACCCAAAACAGGGCTACAAAGAGTCAAACTGAACTGAAACCAATCAAGTGGAAATAGTTTGGCCCACCAAGGAAACACTTCATAAAGGGCCCCTTAGTTCTTTTTTGGCAAAGCAAATAACACCTGTCCTTTAGGGGCTCCTTGGTTATTCTTTCCTTCTATGCAGTTGGTCTAAGGAGGTTGCTGGCACATGCTAGCACCATGAATTTGAACCTGACCTTCTCTCCAATACCTCTCTCCTCCACTGTGAGATCCTGAAGCATGTCAAGAATGAATTTCCAGAAACATGAGTAGCTGCCCTTTTAGTTGAAGTGCAGATTGCTAGGTAGATATTTAAGTTGACTCTTATGGCAATTAGGGATTTCATTCAAATGGAGATTCTGTGAAAATATGTGCTTTGGAATTCCTAGAAGGGCTTGATAAATGGGCACCAAAACACCTGTGTCTTCTCTGTCATGTCTTCGGACCTTTCAGAAATCAAAGTCAAAGTCACTGGCACCTATTTTGATATTTTAGCTTCAAACTGCTGGGAGTGTAGGAGTTATAGCTTCATTTTATCACTTTGTCAAAGAGCTTTTGTGATTTCTTTTGCATAAAGGAGATAAATAGCTCTATACCTAAACAGTAGGGTACACTGAGCATCTTCTCACCCCCTTTTGGTGAGATCCCACCCATAACCCAAACCTAAGCTTTAAGTGATTTTTTCCTCAGAGCTCCAGGGTAGGGTATAAAGAGTCAGTGAGTATAGGCTAAGCCAATATAGTAAAAATGACAATACTATGTAAACTAATTAACTTATTCAGCACCATAGAAATGAAACTACCAAAGGATTACTTTATAGAACTACAAAAATTAATGATAAAATTTATTTGGAGGAACAAAAGTCAAGAATTTTTAATGAAATTTTAAAAAAAATGGGAAAGAAGGGGGCTTAGTAGCACCTGCTCTCAAATTGTACCATAAAACAGTAATTATCAAAACAATTTGGGATTGAATAGAAAATAGAGATGATGATCAGTGAACAGATTAAGTACATGATATAGAAGCAAAGGATTACAGTAGTCTAGTGTTTCCTAAACCCAAAGAGACAATGATTGAGGCAAGAACTCACTATTCAACAAAAACTGATGAGAAAACTAGAAAGTGGACCAGCAGAAACTAGTACAGAACAATATCTCACACCAAGACAAGTTTGAAATGGGTATGAGGTTTAGATATAAAGGTTAATTGTTTTAAACAAATTAGAGGATCCAGAAAGAAATTACCTATTAGATTTACAGATAGGGAAAGAGTTTATGGCCAAATAAAAGATAGAGAGGATCACAGGGTTGATAAAATAGACAATTTTGATTACATAAAATTAAAAAGTGTTTGCACAATTTAAACCAGTGCAGCTAAAATTAGAAGAAACATAGGAAACCTTGTGGCAAGTTTTTTCTTTTTTTCTTTTTTTGACCAGGTGTCATTTCTAAGCTATATAGGAAACTGACTCAAATAAGAATAAGAACCATACCTAATTAATAAATGATCAAAGGATATGAACAGGTAGTTTTCCAAAGAAGCTATCAATAGCCATATGAAAAATATTCTAAATTACTAATAATTAGAGAAATATAAAATAAAACAACTCTGAGGTTCTACCTTACTTACCATCAGATTGGTAAAGTTGACAAAAAAGGGATATGACAAAAAGAAAGGGTTGTGGGAAAATAGATACATAAATGCACTGTTGATGGAGCTGTAAACTGGTTTAGTTATTCTTTAAAGTGATTTGGAACAAAGTCCAGAAAGATATGAATCTGCATAGATATTCTTTGACCCAGTGATATTGCTACTAGGTCTATACCCCAAAGGGATCAAAGAAAGAGGATATATATAAAATATGTGCAAAAGTACTTATAATAGCTCTTTTTATAGTGGCTAAGATTTGGAAACTGAATGATTTGGGGAATGACTGACCAAGTTATGATATATAATATGACACAGATATATATATATAATATATGTATAAATAATATGATATATAATATAATGATATATAAAGTTGAAGGAATACTATTGTGCTATAAGAAATTATGAAGGGGATAGTTTCAGAGAAATCTTGGAAGACTTGTATGAACTGATGCAGAGTGAGATGAGAAGAATCAGGAGAACAATTTGTATAGTAATGATAATATTGTAAAGACAAACAACTTTGAAAGACTTAGGTGCTCAGATCAACTCAATGACCAACCACAACTCAAGAGGATGATGAAACACGCTACCTACCTAGGTTACGAACTCAGAGTGCAAATTGAGACATATAATACAAACATACACACATATAGAGAATAGGTAGATAGATAGATTGACATTGCCAGTGCAGGAATATGTTTGCTTGCCCATGCATATTTGTAATATGGGTTTTGTTTTCCTCACTATCTCAATGGGACGGAGACAGGAAGAACATAATTCAGACCTGAAAATAAAACAAATTTGAATTTTAAAAAGAGAGCCAGTGAGTGTGAGGAAGAGTCTGACCTCTTTCTTTAGAGGATAGGCTCCCACAGGACTGAACTTGATCCATATATGTTGGTCCAGAGTTAGAAGATCCTTTAGAAGGAAACAATGAGAGTCCATCTACTCTGGGCCTAGCAACAGAATCTACCTTATTACAGATAGATTGATTGGCTATCTCCCTGTACAAGGTTATTTTGAAGATCAAATGGAATAATCTATAGTAAAGCATTTGGTAAATACCAGTCCTGAAGTCAGGAAAACTCATCTTTTGGAATTCAAATCTAGCCTCAGACACTAGTTGTATGACCCTGGGCAAGTCACTTAACTTTGCTTCAGTTTCTTCATCTGTAAAATGAGCTGGAGAAGGAAATACTAAACTTCTCCAGTATCTTTGCCAAGGAAACCTTAAACGGGGTCATGAAGAATCAGATGTTACTGAACAAAAACCACTATATTTACCTGGGGAAGTCATTTCATCTCATTCACCTTAGCTTTTCATTGGTAAAACGAGGGTATTGGACTCTATGAATTGATGAACTCTAAAGAGATCTAAGATCTCTATAAACAACTGCTTGCCTTATCTCCCTCTGAGGGTCTAAAGTCTGGAAAGCATTTTATGACAAACACTGTGGAAATGTGAGGCATTGTAGCTAGCATTGACAAAGTCTAAAGTTCATGAAGCTCTTTATACATATATATTAGCTCACATGATCTTCATAACAACCCTAGAAGGTAGCTTCTATTATTATACCCATTTTACAGATGAGAAAACTGAGACTGGGACAGGTTAAATGACTTGCCTGTGGTTACGCAGGATTCAAACTCACATCTCCGATTCTAAGTCTTGTATTCTATTTTGCTGTACAACATACCTGGGAATAAATGGGCTTTAGTTACCATCCTTCTAAGCTGCTGGCATTCAAAGTGCTCCTGAGGGAGTGGATTTTTTAATTGGATTGTAACAGTTCAATTCTAATATAAGTGATGTCACCCTATGTTTTCTTTCCTCTGCTTTTACTTTTTAGTAGTCAAATCCAAGAGAAATAAGAAGGGAAACTGTGTTGGTACAGTTTGTAAGGCTTCTTTCCTCCTCTGTACTTCCCCCTTCAGGAAAGTAACTTGAAATTCCATCCCAAAGTCTTTTTTCTCTTCTTCTCTCCTTCTCCTTTCTCTCTTCTTCCTCTCATCTTTCTCTCTCCCCTGTCCTCCATTTGATAACACACCCAGAACCCTGACCTTTTGCCACTGTCATAGAATGAGTGTGTCAGACAGACAAACAGACACAAAGAGAGAGACAGAGAGAGAAAGAGACAAAACAGAGAGAGACTCAGAGACAGAGAGACTCAGAGACAGACAGACAGACAGATACACAAAGAGAGAGAGAGAGCAGAGAGAGAGAAAGAGAGAGAGAGAGAGAGAGAGAGAGAGAGAGAGAGAGAGAGAGAGAGAGAGAGAGAGAGAGAGAGAGAGAGAGAAAAGACAACACAGAATGTGGGTGTGGGGAGAGGACCAAGGGAAGATTCCAGGTTTGCCATGTCATATTAACAACCAATTTGACATTTTGACAGCTCTTGCAGTGTTGGGCCACCACATGGCTGAAAGCAACTGGGAAGTTTTTCATTCCCCAAATGTTCAAGCACTAAGTCACCATTTCCTTGCTTGGAGGCCCTGGAAGTTTCTAGCGGCTGTCTGGGCACATACCCTGTGCAATGTCCCCTAAATGCCAAGGCAGCCTCTTTGGCATCCCTTGGTTTTTACAATTCTGCTATTCCCTTCAGCATCCAGCAGATGGCACTTGTTGCTTTCCAAGGGTAATAGAATCCAAATCATAGAATCTCATTCAGAAAGGAATTCAGAGGTCCATATACATGAATAGAAATCCCTTCTAGGATAGAGTTGAAAAGTAGTCATCCAGCCTTCTCTTGGAGACTTCATTTTTTAAATAAAAAAAATAAAATTCTATTTTTCCATCACTTTCCATCACTTACATTGTCCACTGTTACTACCCAAACACAGAAAGTCATACCTTGTAATTACAAATAAATATATAAAAAAAGATGAAACGAAAAAGTTCATCAAACTCAACACCTTGCAAAAGCCTGAAGTAATGTGCAGTGTTCCACACCCTTGGTTCCCTACCTCTGCAAAGAAGCGAGGAGATACCTTTTCATATCTCACCTTGGTCATTATAATTTTGTAGCATCCAGTTTTGACTGTTTTCCTTTTGTTGCTTGTTTTATCAACGTTATGGCTACTGTATATATAGTTTTCCTTGGTTGTTACTTGGTTTTGGTGCGGTGCTTTTTTATCATTCTTGCTATCTTGAGGAGATGCCACTTCTCTAAGTCACAAGAATCTCCTCTCCCCCTCCTCCCATTTCAGTAAATTTTATTGATACATTTCCTCTTAAAAAATGCTAGAACCATTTTCTAACATAAACCCTTCCTTGGAACAAAAAAAAATAGTTAAGCGAAACTGACCACAAAAAGGACCGCATCTGACAGCTTGTGCAGCATTCTGCACCTGTAGTCCCATACTTCTCTACCAAGAGGAGAGATGTACATTTCATTATTTGTTTACTGGCATAAAGATTGGTCATGGTAATTAATCTGCTGGATTGTCTTTGAGTATTGTTTCCATTTCCATTATGGTAGTTGTTGCATATATTATTCTTCTGGTTCTCATTTCTTCTCTCTGTATTACTTTATGCAAATATTACCATATTTCACTGAGTTCCTCATACTCTTCTTTTTCTACAGGGCAATAATATTTCTTTGCATTCATATATTTCTGTTTATTCATCCATTCCCCAATGATGGATGCCTACTTTGTGTCCAGTTTTTTGAGACTACAAAAGGTACTGCTATGGCTATTTTTATAATACGTAGAAACTCCATACTGTCATTGACATTCTTAATGTATTGAACTAATAGTGGAATCTCTGAGTCAAAGGGTATAAACAATTCATTTTTTCATACATAATCAAAATTATTTTTAAGAATGATAGGGCCAATTCATGGCTCCCTCAATAGTGTTTTTGTCTACCCACAGCCTTTCCAGGACAATTTCCATCTTTTGTCAATTGTGCTCCCCAGACTTCTCCACACCAGTCACCATACTGCCTAGTCCAGAATCATGCTCTGAAATATTTAACCTTTGAACTCTTGACTTTCTCTCCCTACTGTCCCTCCTTGCACTGAAGTCCTGATTTGTGGTTGCTTCAGTCTCCACTACAACTGGGCCCAGGTTTGAGCCAGGTTTCACTTCACTTCTTGGATTTCACATGTAAGCTGCCATGTATGTGTTGTCTGTCCCTATGGGATTGTAAACTCCTTCAGAGTATGCTGTCTTCCCTTTTGTGTTTGAAACCCCAGTGTGAAGCATGTTGCTTGACATGTTAAGTACTTAATAAATGCCTTTTCATTCATTCATTCATTCATTCATTCATTCATTCATTCATTTGTTGTCATTTCAATGGGTATGAATTGAAATCTCATAGTTGTTTCAATGTACCTTTCTCTTATTGGTTATTTTGGACATGTTTTCATATGTTTGTTGGTAGTTCACATTCCTCCTTGTGAAAACTGTTCATACCCTTTGACCATTTGCCATAATCTTGGAAGTGTCAATTTTTGCCTAGTTTGGGAAATGACTGCTTTCCTCCTCTTACCTTTCCCTTGATGCCCCTGAGTCCTACTCAGTGGCTCCCTTGGGTGTCTCCAGTTAAACTATATTGCTTTGCTGAGAATGTGCCAATAAAAGAGATTATAGGTGTGGAGGGGACCTTAGAGGTTACTGGAGGCCAGAATGCTGGGCCTAGATTCAGGGAGACCTGAATTCAAGTCTGATCTCAGACATTTTCTAGTTGTGTGATCCTTGGCAAGTCACTTACTTTCTATCTGTCTCAGTTTCCTCACCTGTACAATGTAGATAGTAATGGCACTGACCTCCTAGAGTTGGGAGTATCAAATGCCTGAGCACAGTGCCTGGTACATGGTAGGTGTTTGTTGTTGAGTCATTTCCAGTCATGTCTGACTCTTTGTGACTCCATTTGAGTTTTTCTTGGCAAAGATACTGGAATGGTTTGCCATTTCCGTCTCTGCATAGTAGATGCTTATAAATGCTTATTTACTTCCTTACTAGTCCATACTCCTCTTCTGACAAATGAAGAAACTGAAGATCATAGAGATTAAGTGATTTACACAGGGTCACACAGCTAGTAACAGAATTGGAGTCTAAATCTAGATGCTTTGTCTGCAAAACAGCACATTTTTCACTGGGATTCTGCCATCATCAGACTGGTTCTATAAAAGCCTTTGAAATACCAGCAAAAGACCCCAGAACCAAGACTAATAGCACATAGAGCATATGCTCAAATTATGAAGTAAGTATTCATGTATGAATATTTAATATATTAAAAGTAGAATATATCACATAGCATATTCATATAATGAACAAATAGAATACAACTAATATAATTACAGAGATATAATATTGGTTGGTTGTTGTCCTTCATTCTCGAAGAGGACCAAAATGACATCACCACAATAAAGAGAAATTTCAATTTGTCCGACTGTGGCTGATCAGACCAACACAACCTTGGAATGCTCTACTACAGTTTGGGCCCAGACAGTCTGTGTGAATATTTGGGGTGGATACTTCAAATTTGCTCATCCTACCTTTACTTTGTGCTGTCTCAATTCTGCTTTGCTCATAGAGCACAGAACCATTTCTGATGTGGGCACACCATGCTGAGTGGTCCTGTGCTGCTGTCTCCCATGTTGCACAGTCAAATACAAAGCTCTTGAGAAAGACCTTGAGAATGTCCTTATATTGCTTCATCTGACCACCATGTGATCACCTGCCCCATGTGCGTTCTCCATAAAATAGTCTTTTTGGAAAGTGTACATTTTCCATTCAAACAACATGGCCAGCCCATTGGAGTTGCGCTCTCTGAAGCATAGTTTGAATGCTTCGCAGTTCAGCTCAAGCAAGGACTTCAGTGTCTGGTACCTTATCCTGCCAGGTGATCCTCAGAATCTTCCTAAGACAGCTCAAATGGAAGTGATTCAGTTTCCTGGCATGGAGCTGGTAGACTGTCCATGTTTCACAAGCATATAACAATGAGGTCAGCACAATGGCTCTGTAGACCTTCAGTTTGGTAGTCAGTCTAATGCCTCTTCTCTCCCAAACTTTTCTTCAGAGCCTCCCAAACACTGAGCTAACTCTGGAAATGTGTGCATTAACCTCATTGTTAATGTGTACATTCCTGGAAAGTACATTACCAACATAGGTGAACTTATCCACAGCATTCAAAACTTCTCCATTTGTTGTAATTGATGGTTCCACGTATGGATGGTGTGGTGGTGCCTGATGGAGCACTTGTGTTTTCTTGGTGTTAATTATTAGGCCAAAATTAGCACAGGCAGCAGAGAATTGATCCATACTTTGTTGCATCTCAGCTTCAGAGGCTGCATTGAGTGCACAATCATCTGCAAACAGAAAACCATGCACCAATAGTCCCTCCACTTTGGTCTTGGCTTACAATATGTTCATATGTTAAAAGTAGAATATAATCATGTATTAAATATTTATAAAATATAAATATAAAATATAGTATACATCCATATGTTAGAAATAGAATCCCACTGAGCAAATGAAGGGAATATTTCATTCATCTTCTTCAATTATCTGATAGAATGGAACAAGGCTCCCCGCCCTCCCCCCCCCAAACCAAACCAAACCAAAACAAAACATTGGTTGTCCTTCAGGCTGTCAAGTATCTTGAGTTTGAGGCATGACTGATCTATCTTAATCTGCGTTAGTTTTCTTATTCAAAGTCTGATAATTCACATACATCTGGATCCTTTTTTCTGGTTTTCTTCTGCACCATAGCTATAGGCAAGGCATTCAAACTATGGGACTCCATGATAATCTTGCTGCCTAGTAGCTTTTCAGGTGATTCCTGAGGTCATTCATTTCAGAACCATTTTTAAAAACCAGAAATGTTTTATTGATATTTTGCTAATGCCTTTTGCCTTTATACTATAGTCATTTCAAATCCCAATCCCTTCATTTTGAATCTTCTTTTATGAAAAAGAAAATAATTAAGCAAAAACATCCTATAAAAAGACTGTGTCCAACAAAATGTACATTACTCTATCCTAGTAGCCTCCCCCATTTTTCTGCCCTGGGTGAGGTAAGTATGTTTCATTCTCTTTTCACTGAGATATTCCTTGATTTTTCTTTTAAAAATGTTTTCTGATATTTTCTTTCTTAGATCACCATAGTTCTCATTTATCTCTCCCTGTCTCCTTCCCTGAGACCCAAACCATATGACAGTATTTTTTCAGAAAGGAAAAAAAATCAGCACAACTATTACATTGAAAAAGTTTGAAAACATGTATAATGTGTAGTAACACATACATCTCTCATCTCTAAAAAGGGGTAGGTTGGAGGTGTTTCCTCATATCTCTTCATTTCAGTCCAACTTGATTGTTATAATTTTGTTACATTTCCTTGTGGGTTTTTTTGTGTGTTTCTTCCATTTACATTATTGTGGTTACTACGTATATTGTTTTCTTACTTCATTTTGAATCAGTTCATAGAGATTTTTATACTCTCCTCATCACATGCATCATTTCTTACAGCACAATAGTATTTCATTATATTCATGTAACGCAATTCATTTAGCCATTCCCCAACTGAGGGGCATTACTTTGTTTCCAATTCTTAGCTATCACAGAAAGTGCGGCTATGAATATTTTGGAGAACACAGGGACTTTTCCGTGGCTTTCTTGGGGTATAAACCTACTAATGCAGTCTTTTGTTTAAAGGGTATGGACATTTAGTCATTTTATTTGTAGAACTCCAAAATGCTTTCTAAAATGGCTGTAATACTTTACAGCTGTACCAACAATGTATTAGTTCATCTATCTTTCCACAACACTTCTAACACTGACTATTGTTATTTTTTGGTCATTTTTGGCATTTTGCAGAATGTCAGGTAAAATTTCAGGGTCCTTTTGATTTGCATTTCTCTTATTATTAGTGATTCAGAGCATTTTTTCATATGGTTGTGAATGCCTTGCAGTTCTTTTGGGAACTGTTTTTCATTATTCCCTGATTATTCAATTTCTTTTCATTATCTTTCCATTTACATTTTCTGGTCAACGTGAAGATATTTCTAGATTTTGTGGCTATCCCTCTACATCAGTTCAAATAGATCCTCCCATGTTTCTCTGAATCCTTCAAATTCCTTAAGAAAGGGTCATTTTCATTTGGGGAATGACTAAACAAGTTGTGAAGGTGACAGAATAATTTTGTGCTGTCAGAAATGAGAAGGGGATACTATCAGAAAAACCTGGGAAAACTCGTATGAATTGATGCATAATGAAGTAAGCATAATCAGAAGACCAATTTATACAATAGTAGCAGTATCATAAAGATAAACAATTTTGAAAGACTCAGAAACTAAGATCAACACAATGACCAAGTGCAATTTCAAAGGACTCATGATGAAACATGCTTTCCACCTCCAAGTAGAGAGCTGGTGAACTCAGCACCAAATGAAGAATATTTCTCTCTCTCTCTCTCTTTCTTTTTCTCTCTCTCCCTCTCTCCCTTCTTCTTCCCTACCTCCCTTCTTCCTTCCTTCCTTTTTTCTTCCTTCCTTCTTCTCTTTCATTTTTATTTGACATGATTATTATGGGAATTTGCTTTGCTTGACTATACACGTTTTAATGAGATTTGCTTTTTAATGCCTTCTCAATAAATGGGGTAGAAGGAAGTGAGGGAGAGAGAGGTCAGAACTTAAAATAAAATACAATTGGATTTAAAAACACAAAGAAAGGTAAAAGATAGATCCTTCTCTCAAGGAGTTCACAGTTTAATGGGGGAGAAGATATGCAAACAACTACATACAGATGGGTCATATATAGGATTAATTGGAAATAATCAACAAAGGGAAGGCATTAGAATTAAAATTGAAGGATTGGGAAAGGTTTCCTCTAGAAGGTGAGATTTTAAATGGGACTTGAAGAAAACCAGAAAGCAGGGACCAGAGTCCATGCTACTTAGCAAAGGTGACACACAGCCTTCTGAAGGATATAGTTTAAAGACAATATTGGGTCCATGCAAGTACACTGCTTCCTACATTTATATAGTTGTATCCTTGGAATAGAATGTAAGCTCTTTGATAACAAGGATGACTTTGTTTTTGTCTTTGTATCTCCAATGCCCAACACAGTGCAATGCACAGAGATGACCCTTAAAAAGTGGAGAAGTGAATTGAATGAAATGGGACACTGTCTTCGTCCTCATGGAGCTCATGGTCTACTGAGGTGATCAGATGGAAATACAGATAATTATGACACAAAATATTAATACAAATGGATATATCACATTAATTACTATAAGTGAAACAAAATATTAATATAAATAATAAACACATTACAAGTTTGTAACAATAAACTGCTGTGTGAGTTCTTCAGAGAAGAAAGTAGTTACAAGTGAGGGTGGTGAAATCAGGAAGACTTACAGGAGGTGGCAGGAGTTAAGAGAGAGAAAATTCGATAGATGACTAAAGGGAAGCAGGACATTTCAAGTATTAGGAACAGCATATGAAAAAGTGAGAGAGCACAGAGCAGTCTAGTTTATCTGAAGCACAGAGTTTGCAAGGAGGGTTAACATCAGATAAAGCTGGAGAAATAAGTTAGTACCAGATTGGGGAGGCTCTTAAATGCCAGGTAAATGATCTAATGAGGATTTTAGAGCAGAGGAATGAAAGCACCAGATTTGTGCCTAACAAAGATTAGTTTGGCTGATGCATAAAACATACAAGAAGGAGGAAATGGAGGTGGGAAGATGGGTTCAGAGGCTATTGCAATAGTCCAGGCAGCTGGTAGAGATTATGCATATTAGGGTGATTTGAATGAGGAGGAGGAGAGTGTGTTTACAAGAAATGTGGAATCCACAGGACTTGATGTAGACAACTTTTTCATGAAATTTAACATTAAAGGGAGGAGAAAAATGAGATAATGGATAGATGGGTTAAAAGCAGTGATGTATTCTGGTAAATGTTTAACAACCAGCTCTCCAAAATGCATGAGGTCTTTTATTTTTATTTTTATTTCACTTAATAGTATTTAATTTTTTCTAATTACATATAAATATAGTTTTCAACATCGATTTTTGTATGATTTTGAGTTCCAAATTTTTCTCCCTCGCTCCTTCCACTCCCTCCTCCCCAAGATGGCAAGCAATCTGATATAGGTTATAAATGTGCAATCATGTTAAACATATTTCTACATTAGTTTTGTTGTGAAACAAAAATCAGAACAAAAGGGAAAAAACATGAGAAACAAAAAAAAGTCAAAATAGTATGCTTCAATCTGCTTTCAGATTCCATAGTTCTTTCTCTGGATGTCGATAGCATTTCCCATCATGAGTCTTTTGGAATAGTCTTGATTCATTGCATTGCTGAGAAGAGCTAATTTTTATCATAATTGGTCATCACACAATGTTGCCGTTACTGTGTACAATGTTCTCCTGGCTCTGCTCACTTGAGTTAGCATCAGTTCACATAAACCTTTCCAGGTTTTTCTGAAATCTGCCTGTTTAGCATTTCTTTTCTTTTTTTAAAATTTTTAAATTAATTTTATTTATTTTCAGTGTTCTACAATCACTACCATATAACTTAGATTTTTTTCCCCTTCCCTCCCTGAGATGGCATACAATTTTATATAGGTTCTACACATACATTCCTATTAAATACATTTTCACTATAGTCATGCTGTGTAAAGAATGAAAATGAATAGGAGAAATCATATAACAAATTAAAACGTAATACAAAAGAAAATGATCTGCTACATTATGCGATTGACTTCTATAGTTCTTTCTCTGGATATGGAAGGCATTTTGCCTTAAGGGACCATTGATAATTTTTTTAAGTCCTTGCATTGCAATGGAGTACTAAGTCTACTAGAAAAAATCCTTGCTCGCTGTGGTTGTTGCTGTGTACAAAGTTCTCCTGGTTCTGCTCCTTTCACTCAGCATCAGTTCATATAAGTCTTTCCAGGCCTCTTTAAAGTCTTTCTGTTCATCATTTCTTATAGCACAATAGCATTCCATTACATTCATATACCACAATTTATTCAGCCATCCCTCAATTGATGGGCATCCCCTTGATTTCAAGTTTTTGGCCACCACAAAGAGTGCTGCTATAAATATTTTTGTACATTTGGGATCCTTTCTCATTTTTATGATCTCTTGGGGATATCACCATTTTTTATAGAATAGTATTCCACAACTTGTTCAGCCATTCCCCAATTGATGGAGTGCATGAATTTTAAGTTTAATATGGATTAACATTTTCTCCATCACATTCTTAAGACCAGACAACCAACAAAAGAAGAAATTAAGCCCTGATTTGTAATGTTTATTGACTTCCAAAGTATAAACACTTACATTGAAAATTCAACTATTGGCTTTTGGGATCTGGCTCCAGCACACCCCTAGCTAGAAGAATCCAGGGAAGACTTCTTAGGATTGAGAAGATCTGATCATGTTTGTAGACATGAGGGGAAGGAGCTAGTAGAGAGGCAATGAATGAAGATGCATATACTAACCAGCATACCAGCAAGGATTGGGCTGGTTGCCTTGGGAGGTGGCTTGCATTGCTAAAGCCCTAGGAATTGTATTTCTTTCTAGCTTGGGAAGATACAAAACTATCATGGGATTGGAACTGGAAGGTGAAGTTTTCCGTTACACTGACAATTTGAAAAAAAACCTAACCTCTTAAGGAGAGACTGGTGACAGGAATAGCTGGTAGCATATGGACAACATTTTCCAACTTTACTGATTCTATGGAGGCTGGAGCCTTTTTCCTTCCTTTCTGTCTTGTTAAAAGAATCCAGCAAAGAGTGATTGAATTATGGCTATTTAGTAGAAACAACTGGAACAATAGTGAATTTATAGCACTCTGTTTCTTCTTTGTTTTAATTGCTGTATGCAGTGGATGATATGTTTCTCTGCCGTTTTAAATTTTGTTGTTGTTCAGTTGTTAGTCGAATCTTTGTGACCCCATTTTGGAGTTTTCTTGGTAAAGATACTGGAGTGTTTTGCCCTTTCATTGTCCAGCTCATTTTACAAAGAAAACTGAGACAAACAGAGTTAAATGACTTGCCCAACTAGTAAGTATCTAAAGTCAGATTTGAATTTATGAAGATGAGTCTTCTCCTGATCCAGGCCTGGCACTCAGATGCCCTTTTTTAAATTCAACACACTGGCTACTTATATTTTTTAGAAAATGTTTACTAGGTAAAGCTAAGGTAATTTTAATTTCATTGGTATTTGATTTTTTTTTTTTGACCATAGAGAATATAATGAGGAAGAGGAGAAAGAAAGTATAGAAATCTGTGGAAAACTGATTAAACTAAATTCTTCTGCCAGGGAGGCCACTTTCTCAGCTTGACAATTGACAAAGTGCCTTGAGTCTCAGAGCATTTTTTTGAACACCACTTACAATATGTATTTTTAAGCTATGTAGTGAATCCCATATACACTCTGAGCATCTACATTCCAACTCTTACTTTCACAGATGGGTCTGCTCTCTGAACAAAGCTGGTTATGTCTCTCCCTCAGGGTTCTAACGGTAACCCTCAAGGTATGGGAATGTCTTTTTTCTAATTTGATTGTCTTGAGCCTTCATTCTAGTTCTTTCACTGGTAATTAGCATCCCAGTTTCAATAAACCAATAGACTTCAGCTGGCTTTTATAAAGAGTTGTTGGCAGTAAAGATATAGCTGAAGAACAGAAGTTACAAAGCATTTCCCCACAAGACCTTGGGGTACACTCTCCTTTATATCATCACAGTTCCTGGGGAGAGTGGGCTCAAACTGAAAGCAACTTCTACCTAACATTTGCCTCTCGTAATTCTCTTCTGAATTTGCCATCACTGATAGATGAATTGCTGTTGCTTCCTCTTGACTGCCTTCAGTAGATGGTGGTTTAATATAGAGGTTGCGAAACTCATTTGACCTACTACCTCCTTTAAAAATAAAAATTACTCAGTGACCTCCCTGGAAATCTACTTTCTTTAACCCTGTATGTTTTCTTTTTTGAAATTTCCATCATTTCAAAAAAAAAGAAATTTTAAAAAATGATGTACAAATTGAAAATAATATATTAATAACAAAAAAGAAAAAATGATGCATCTTAAATTTAAAAATTTATTGTAAATTTATGGTTTTTTCCTGCATTAGAATTCTGATGATGCAATATTGCATTATGTAATCATATAATATCATATTGTAAAGAAGTCTTTACATGCATACATTCCTGCACATGCATGCTGGGCTTCTTGATAATGCCCAACACACTATCTTGCCAAGACTTGCTTGTTAAGACCTGTCAGTGAACTTGACCATTGACTGGTTCTAACTTGCCTTTTTTGTGTTTAGTTGGCAAATAATGTAATCACTATGACTTTAACTCTGTTACACAAAAGATGAAGCATGTACAAACATTTTTCAAAATTTTCTTCTCCTTTCTTTATGCTTCTACTGGCCCCTTATTTTTATTCAATGCTCCCCAATTGCACCTGAAGTTACTACCATCTCCTATCATTTCAATACTCCTCCCTCTAGCCCCAGGAATGGTATCACCTACTTTGGGAGCCTATGGTTTTATAGGTCACTCAAGATTTTAATCCTTGCCATTTGGCTACCTGAAACTCTTAGGATAGACTCCTGAACTTCAAGTGGCTTAGTGTCCTGACCTTGAAAGCACAAAAGGTGATAGTCATCTCTAATTCTCCTTCACCTGAAAACAGAAGAGATGAAATAGTCAGAAGCAACACTAGGACCATGTGTTTATGGGAACCATAAGTTATAAGCCTGGGTGAGGAGATAAAGGACGGAGATCTCCCTCCCCACTCAAAGAGTTACAGCATTCCTTGACTCCACACTCAAATAAAGCTAGGCAGGAAATAGAAAGAGACAGAGATGTGTTTTAGATGTGTTTTAATCCCTTTTGAATGCATTCCAGTTCTGTCATGGTATATGTTTTACAATCCATATCTTCACCTTGTGCTTACCAAATAGGAGCTACCTCATAGATTACAGAGTATCTATGCATGCTCCAAATCAGAGAGAGGGTCCTTTTCATTAGGGAAGCAGGCTCCAAGGCCTCTTCCACATGGCCTGGCAGGAGGCAGGACATGGTGAACAGGCTGAGGATGGAGCCCCCGTTGCCTAGGCCCCATTACACTAGCTTGGCAGAAGAAAGAACCCACATAGACCTGGGACCTTTGCCTTAGGCTAGAAGTTCTCAAAGGGTGGTCCTCACACACTCAAGGCCCTTTGGCGAGAGGTCTGGAAGGTCACAATCATTTTCATAATTATGCTTAGATATTATTTTCCTGTTAAATGTTCCTCCATCTTTCAACTAAAATATTTCTTCCATATTTCAACTAAAATAACAGACTAAAACTCTTGTGAGCTAATCTCATTATTTCCAAATAGATAAGTCACTTTTCACTGAGTTTTTCTCCATCTCCCCTGAGGTAAGGGGGTTGGAAAACTCAAGAGAAGGCTGCCCTGAGCCAGCCCCTAGTGAGTGGAGATAGGCATGGTCAGGGAAAAGCAATTGTGCCCACTTTGCCTGAAGGAAGTAGGTTGAGAGATGCTCCTTATCTGAACTTCCATCCTCAGTGACATGAACTAGGCATTGAAGAAAACAGAGGTGATAATTGCTGGAGCTAGGCGTAGGAAACCATGGGACCAAGAGTGTAGGTAATGGAAATTTCTCATTTTCTATGAATACAAGAATAGGGGAGAGAATGGATGGTCATACTGAAAAGATTTGGGGAATGGAGAAAGGAATTGAGAATGCTCACATCAGAAGGCTTTCCCCTTCTTCATGGAGTAAGAAGCTAGATTATTTCCTCTAAGTGTGGGGTTTCAGATGGCACTGGGAAAATTTGGAGAGAAGAGGTTTAGATCAAATGAAAGGTAAATGAGTTACAGAGTTAAAGTCAGAGTAGGAGAATTGTCAAGAGCACAGATGAGTTTATATACCATAAATATATATTTTTTGAGCCTTGATAAATCACTTAATTTCTCAATTATTATCACCCTTATTTTTCAGATGAAGAAACAGAGGCATAGAGCAGTGGAATGATATACCCAAGATTACATATGTAGTAAGCTGAAGAGCTGGGATTTAAATCCAGTTTTTTTACTCCAAATACAATGTTCTTTTCCTTGCATGTCCCTTGATTTTTCTATTTTCTGTGTGTGTGTGTGTGTGTGTGTGTGTGTGTGCAATCTCAATCCCATCCATTCCTTATGAAGGATGAGCAAAGTCTTGCTGGCAATAAAAGAGACAAAATGAAAAACCATTCCTGCCTTCAAGGAGTCTATATTCTCCTGGGGATTTTCTTCCTGCCAAGACTTTGGGCACCAAGATGGAGAGGGATGTCTGAAGGACCTACTGTGTGATGCTACTCTGGGGAGACAAAGAAAATGGTGGTGGTGATTCTAAATTATATACATGGCATCTCTGTTACCCTCAAAGAAGTTCCATTGTCCATAGATATACTGTCTGCAAATGTCATCCCTCTGACCCAAAGCTTAATTCCCTATTTTTTCTCAAGCACAGTAGTTTGATTTGCAAGATTTCACTGCCCTCTAGTGGACAAATCAGATCCTGACCACAAAGTTGGCCATTGAGTTTGATCTGAGTGTTGGTTCCCAAGCTTTGCAGTCCAAGGATCCTTTGGGCTGTCAGGAGGTATTGCAATGGGTGCAATCCACATGCACTCAAAAAAATTATTGTCATTTTATCTCCAACATATTATTCATTGTGAATAACTGGCTTTGTGTTTGTGGTTTTTATGTGATTGATATTTCATTTGTGCCCAAATGGAAAAGTCCTTTTCTTCTGGACTTTCTTTTGGTCCCTCCTGGGATGTTTACTTTCTGAGTTTCTGTGAGTCATTTATTCCCAAATTTTGTGAGGGGTCAAATTTATTTTCTCACTGATCACACATAAATACACTCCAATGCTTTGCTGAACTCATAGAAACTTTTAGGTTGTTCTGTGTTTTCTTTTTCAACAAATACTAATAATTCAATCTCTCTCTCATGAGTGAGTTAAGAAAATTTTTGTTGATAAAATGGATACTTGAAAAGATTATGAATCCTAGCTCTAGGATCAGAGGCTGTAGGGCTGAGGGAGATCTTGTCTCTAGCTCAATCTGTTCACATTCCAGAGGAGGAAACTGAGGAGATGGTTTCTGCCTTTGGTTTACCCAAGATCACATAAGTGTCAGAAGTGGACTAGAACTCACAAAATCTGGGAATAAACAACTCACAGAAACTCAGAGAGTAAACATCCCAGGAGGGACCAAAAGTAAGTCCAGAAGAAAAGAAGGACTTTTCCATTTGGGCATAAATGAAACCTTCATTTTAAATATCAGGTTCTTTCCTCACCAATTTCCCTGTTATGAAACCGCATTATAAGCATGAAAAGAAGCACATCTTTGGAGGCATCTAGGTGATGTCATGGATATGGTGCTGGGCCTGGAGTTAGGAAGATGGAAGTTAAAGTCCAGCCTCAGAAACTTGCTTCCTGTGTGATCCTGGGCAAATTACTTGGCCTCTATCTATCTCAGTTGCTCAACTTTAAAATGGGGACCAAAGCGGTATCTACTTCGCAAGGTTGTTGTGAGGATCAAATGAGATAATATTTGTAAAGCGCTGTAATGTGAAGGGAATTTGAAGATCTTCCTGGCCCCTTAATAGGCTCATGTGATGTGCTTTGAGCTTTGACTCATCTCACAGACTGAATCACATGAAGCCCATGGTGGGAAGAGCTTGCCAAATGGATGGAGCAGGAAGGATGAAATAGGAAGAGAGAGTGAGGTGCAACTGAGAGAATGTGAGACAGAGCTGAGGGAGAGAGCAGGCAGAGCAGCTAGTGTGAGTGAGAGAGGGAGTGATTTTGTCTAAGGGAGCTTGTTTGTGGGGAGACCTGAAAGAGGGAAGGCTTGGGGATGGCCATGCTCCTTTCATTGATAATGTGTATAGGTATCTTTTTTACTATGATGGATTTGGCTTTCTGGTGTTTGAATAAATGTCTCAGTTTCATCTTTTAGAAAGAAATTTACCCTGAAAATATGTATGCATATCTGTAGCGGCTGCTGTAGGTATCACGTTGGTGTTACAAGTGCTTGGCACAGTACTTGGCACACAGTAGGTGTTTTATATGTGTTTATTTTCTCCCTATATCTGGGACCTTAAGGCTGGGGAAATCCAATAGAAATGAGGCAGTGGATCTAAAGAAGAATATGGTGCTGAGTGCATTAAAGTCAGAGGATTTAGGTTCAAATTCTGGTACTACATCTTACATTGCTGCCTTGGGTGACCTTGGAGTAGTCATTTCCCCTCTAGAAGCCTCATTTTTTCCTCTGAAAAATGAGGAGAGCAGAACTGAATGATTTTCAAAAGACCTCTCCAGCTCTAAATCCCATTAATCCATGACCTTTTGAAGAGGTATATATGTCCAGGTTCTACCTTCTCAGTCTTTTGGGAGCATTAACCCAAAGTGACATGTTCACTATGGTAAAAGGTCAAGAAGCTAACACAAAAGGATGCTGGGCAGAGAGTAGTGTTCCTGCTGGGCCAGCATCTGGGGATGACTCACTGTAGGGGATAAACTGAAAAACCACAAGAGTTGGTTGATATGGAGGACAAAGGTTGATTGACCAGAACTTGGCTTTGTTGATGTAGTTGTTGAGTTGTGTCTTACTCTTTGTGACCCCATTTGGAGTTTTCCTGGTAAGGATGCTGGAGTGGTTTGCCATTTCCTTCTCCAGCTCACTTTACAGATGAGGGAACTGAGGCAAACAGAGCTAAGTGACTTGCCTAGGGTCACACAGCTAGTAAGTATCTGAGGTCAGATTTGAACTCAGGAAAATGAGTCTTCCTGACTCCAAGCCTGATGTTCTATCCACTGGGCTACCTAGATGCCCTGGAACTTGGCTCCTCCTCCCAAAAAAAGAGTAGCTACTTCTCCCAGACCATGCATCTGACCTCCCACTGGGAGAGCTCAGGGCAAAACATTTCATTTGGTCATTGCTCTGTCTGCCTCCTCCTCTTCAGTATGGAGGCTGCTTGTGACCCCATTTCAAAGGTGATCTGGTTACAGCAAGCAATGAGCTCACCATTTTAGTGAACTTGAGATCCATATGGATTCCTTTCCCTGTCATTTTAAGTAGTTTATTAACTCAAGTTATTAATAAAAATCATCCCCATTAAATACTCACAGTGAAGTTGCTCATCATCTCCCCAGTTAAAGAAATCTTCATCATTTGGTCATAGATGGCTATCTCCACCATATTTCAATTCTATATATTCAAGCAAGCTCCTGTCAACCCCTCATTTACACTCTTTGTACACAATAAAAGGCATAAATAATTAAGAAGTAAATCATTAAAATGTAACAAATAATCAAAATAATTAATATGATTTTATCTTTATTTTGAGAAAGCTGGCAATAAAATGCTATTAAAAACAGCAAGAGAATAGCTTTCAAAGGAACAGAGCATTTATGATTTAAGCTTCTGTCCTTTCAAATGGAAAGGGAGGGAGGAGAAAGAGAAAGAAAAAATCCCCAAACCTTTCCATAGCTCTCTTCATTTCCTAAAAGGCCAATCATACCCAATAAGTTCCAGCAAATAAAGACACATCTTAGGTAGGAAGGGGAACAGTACTAAGAGACTTGGAAAAGATCACTGGATTTAGAGTTGGAAAACTTGTGTTCAAAAGCTACCTCAGGCATGAACCAGTTTCATGATTTAGGGCAAGGACTTAACCTTTCTGGTCCTCTAATCAGTAAGCTATTAAACGTTTGTTTTTGTTGTTTCAGTTGCTTCTGATTCTTTCTGATCCCATTTAGGGTTTCCTTGGTAAAAATACTGGAGAAGTTTGCCATTTCCTTCTGGAGCTCATTTTACAGATGAGGAAAATGAGGAAACAGGGTGAAGTGACTTGCCCAGGGTCACACAGCTAGGAAGTGTCTGAGGCCAGATTTGAACTCAAGAAGATGAGTCTTCCTGACTTAAAACTTGGCACTCTATGCACTATGGTGTCATCTAGCTGCCCTTACATTTATTTTCTCTCTCTCTCTCTTTTAATTAGTTAATTTATTTATTTTTAGTTTTCAACAATCACTTACATAGGTTCCAAATTTTTCTTCCTCCCTCCCCAACATGGCATACAATCTTTTATGGGTTCTACACATATATTTCTATTAAGCATATTTTCACATTAGTCATAGAAGAATTATAACAAGTGGGAGAAACCATGAGAAAGAGAAAAACAACAAAACAAAATAAAAAAGAAAATAATCTGCTTCACTCTGCATTCTGACTCCATGTTTCTTTCTCTGGATGTGGATGGCATTTTCCATCATGAGTCCTTTGGTATTATTTTAGGTCCTTGCATTGCTGAGAAGCTGCTCTTACATTTATTAAGCGCCCACTAGGTACCAGGTACTATCCAACATGCAGGGGATATAAAAAAGGCAAGAGAGTCCTTTCCCTTAAGGAACTCATGATCTAATGGAGAAAACAATAAGCAAACAAATATATTCAAACAATCCATATGCAAGATAAATCATCAATAAAGTGAAGACAAGAGAGGAATTGGGAAAGATTTCCTGTAGAATGTAGGATTTTAGCTGGCACTTGAAGAAGGCCTGGAGACAGAGATGAGGAGGGAGAGCATTCCAATCTTTTCCCCCATCTCTTCATCTGTAAAATAAAGGGGATGCACTCTAAGATTTCTTCCAGGTTGAAATTTTAAGGTTCTATGACGTGGAAACTTTAGCATCTGATGCTCAACCTGTAATTTCGTATGTGCTTATTTATTTGCTTGTTTGTCCTATTAGACTGTGAGCTTCCTGAGGAAGCTGACTGTTTTTCCTTTTTTTTTGTATCTCCAGGACTTAGCACAGTGCCTAGCACATAGTAGTCACTGATAATCATTTAATATAAATTTTGGACTTTAATAAGGACCAGAGCTTGAATTAAGAAGAGCCTGGACCATATAATCTCTTTGTTCTCTGAAGTAAACTCAGAGAATACCATTTCCTATGTCAACAAACCCAGATGGGGCTAACTTAGCATTTCTTACGAGACCCTTAACCTAAGACACTATCTTGAATAATGGAACTTTTTCCATATCTTAAGAGTTTGTGGACATATACCATGTTATGGCATGTTAATGGTAAAGAAAACACAGATATCCTGAGTCATAATTTCAATTGAAACTTTGTCAACTCTGTTATCTTATCATATTTACAACTTATGCAATTAAGAAATTCCTTTCTCATGGTCTAGTTAATCACTCATGGAGACCATAAATCTGAAGACACAGACCACCTTGGATTGTCCTAAACAGATTTAAGCCTGGACATTCTTGTATTAATCAGTCAGAATTTCATTCTGGCTCCATGATTATGTAATAGATAGCTTAAAGGGAATAAACTGTATGTATTTAGCTTGTTGCCTTTTTCTTAACCAAACTTTCAGATCAACATCACTTAATAAATGCTTGTAGATTGATAGATGCTCCTCCATGGGTGCAGCACTTCACACACTAATGAGGGTCAAAACATGAACAGTTTTATTGACAGGTTTATAGGATCATAGATTGGAGGAGACTTCAAAGACCATCTAATTCAAACACCTTATTTTACATATGCAAAAAGGCCCGAGGAGGTTAAAAGACTTGCCCAAACTCACTTGAATAGGAAGGAGTAGAATCAAAATTTAGACTCCAGTCCCATGAGTCCAAGTTCTATGCTCCAAGTTTGTTGCTCTTTCTACTGTTAGTAGAAACATACAGAACTGCCATATGAGCCCAGAGAAAATGTTGCTACTATGCTGAGCATTACTCTTGATTTTAATGGACTAGTAAGGGGAAGAGGGAGCTTTTTCCATTTTTCATTAGGAGATGGGGGGAATAGAGAGAGAGAAAGAGAGAGAGAGAGAGAGAGAGAGAGAGAGAGAGAGAGAGAGAGAGAGAGAGAGAGAGAGAGAGAGAGAGATGGCAGAGAAAAAAATAGAGGAGGCTAGGGAGGAGAGAGGTGAGGAGGACAGAAAGATAGGGGGAGGAAGAGAGAGAAAGAGGGAGGGAAGGGGAGAATAAAAATGCCTTTCAAGGGAAACAATTCTGATACGGAGAGATAAATAGTGATAAGTATTGCTGTTCAGTTAAAGAACTATTTTGCCTATAGAATATAGGCTTTGACCTCACTACCCAACACCCTCTTGCACTAACAGATCAGGTCTCCAGAGCTGGTCTGGCTACATCTCCTCCTTAGGGTTGGGATGTCTTTCTAATAACTCAAGCCCCCATCCAGTGTGTTCTCCCATTCTCAATAAACAATGAAGTTAATCTCTCCTTGGTATCAATTAACCAGTAAATATCAATTACCCTTTACAAAGGAATAAATATTTAAAGGAACAAAGTACAGACATCACTCCCCATCAAGCAGGGTGTACACTCTTCCCTCTACCTACCTATTCAGTCTGTTTAGAGAATGGGTTCAAACTCAAAGTGGTGACTTCTAAACGTTCCCCCCACCATGTTTACTTCAGCAGGTGACGTAACTAATGAAAGACTTGCTCCTTTGCTTGCAGGACATGGTCAATCCATTGCTGATTTGGGTCAAGCTGGTTGCTTCTCAGCCTTAGCTCCTTGCTGCTATGGCTACCAGCACACTCTGCTGTGGACTCAAGTTTCTGGACCTCTCGTGGTTCTTCTGACATTTTGAAGCCTAACTTGGTCTGTTTTTATCACTGAAACTCAGTCACCTAAGATTAGAAAAGAATAAACACACCAGACACAGAAACAATAGCACCATTCATCCATAAATGTCTATATGGTGGCCTTGTTGGGAAGATAAAACCAACCACAGCCATGTGTGCTACTGCTGCTACCACATCTCTGGAGCTGCTAGGGGAGAGAGAAAGATTTCATTTGCTTGAATCTTATGTGTGCACTATCATTTACATTTCAGGAGTCAATTAAAAAGATGTTCATTCGGCAAATTAAAACAACTGAGGCACCACCTCACACCTATCAGACTGATAATATGACCAAAAAGAAAAATGATAAATGTTGGAGAAGCTGTGGGAAAATTGGGACACTAATGCACTGTTGGTGGAGTTGTGGACTGATTCAATCATTCTGGAGAACAAGTTGGAACTATGCCCAAAGGGCAACCAAACTGTGCATATCCTTTGATCTAGCAATACTACTAGTAGGTCTGTATCCCAAAGAGATCATAAAAAAGAGAAAAGGACCTACAAGTACAAAATGATTTATAGTAACCCTTTTCATGGTGGCAAAATATTGGAAACTGAGGGGATGACATTCAATTGGGGAATGGCTGAATAAGTAATGTAACGTATTGTACAACAAGAAATGATGAGCTGGCAGATTTCAGAAAAACCTGGAAAGACTTGTAAGTAAGTATCAAAATGAAATGAGCAGAACGAAGAATACATTGTACACTGTATCAGCAACATTATGTGATATTTCTGTGATGATAGCTAAGAATGACTTAGCTCTTCTCAGCAACACAATGATCCAAGACAAGTACAAGGAACTCATGCTGAAAAATGCCATCCATATCTGAATAAAGAACTAATGGACTCTAAGCACACATTGAAGCATACTTTTTACACTTTTTTGGTGTTTTTTCCCCTTTTGATCTGTTTCTTCTTTTGCAACTATGACTAATATGGAAATATGTTTTATATGATGGCACATATATAATCTACATCAAACTGCCTACCATTCCAGGAAGAAGGGAAGGAGGGAGAAAAATTTGGAACTCAAAAATCTTGTAAAAATGAATGTTAAAAATTGTCTTGACATATAATTGGGAAAAAATTAAACAATATCTTTAAAAAAAGTTTTTCATTCACACAAAATAAGCGGATAAGACACAGTTAGAGGATACCTTGTCATACTCTGAATCAGGGAAAAGGGCACCTCCATCATGCATTTCTGGAAGCAGATTTACTAAACCTCTATGCAGGTTGATACTAGGCAGGGTATATTGAGCATGCCCTAGGGACTGGACCTTCACTGGTCACTTTCCCAATCACATTCTTATTTTTCTTTTAATTTTATTCTCTGTATAATTATAAACCACATGTAAGTCACCTTCCCATGCACAAAAATTCTAGGATGCATAACAACTGATATTTGGGGAAAACTCTGAAGGCTATATGCATGTATATAGGTCAAAATTTGTATTTCTTTGGGCAGAGCACACAAATAAGGGAATAATTCCCTATGTGGACAGAGGGAAAAAGAAAGAAAAGAAACAAAAGAGACAAGTTGCCCAGCTGGCCAGTTCCAGTTTGGTCCCCAGGGAGGCTCTTTCTATTTCTTCTACTCACAGAACTTGTTGGTTGTCCTTCATTCTCAAAAAGGCCCATGACACCAGGGAGGTGATGCCATGACATGCCTGTGAATTGGATTTAAGTGAGGCAGGGCTGCATAAATGGTTCTCTTTGAGAACAAAGGACAAACAACAGGAAGCACTTGCTCAGAGCTAGGCAGAGCTTTGGGGATACAAAGAAATAGAAAAGTAGTCCCTGCTCTCAAGGATCTTACAACCTAAAGGGGAAGAAAACATGCGAAGAACTACAGGCATACCTCAGAGATATTACAGGTTTGATTCCAAAGCAAGTCACACAAACTTTTTGGTTTCCCAGTGCATATAAAAGATATGTTCACAGTATACTGTGATCTATTAAATATGCAATAGTATTATGTCCAAAAAATTATACGTACCTTAATTAAAAATACTTTAGTGCTAAAAAATTCTAGCCATCTTCTGAGCCTTAAGCAAATTGCAATCTTCTTGATGGTGGAGGGTCTTGCCTCTATGCTGATGGCTGCTGACTGATCAGAGTGGCCGTTACTGAAGGTTGGAGTGGCTGTGGCAATTTCTTAAAGTATGACAACAGTGAAGTTTATGACACTGATGAACTCTTCCTTTCATTGGAACACTTAGAAGACATTGTAGGGATATAAACTGGTCTGTTTGGTCTCAGGGAATAGGGAGGCCCAAGGAGAGGGAGAGAAAAGAGGAATTCCTGGTGGGTGAAGCAGTCAGATCACACATATTTATTGATTAAGTTGTCCATCTTACATGGACCTGGTTAGTGGTGCCCCAAAGCAATTATAATTGTGACATCAAAGATCACTGATCACAGACCACTGTGACAGATACATTAATAATGAAAAAGTTTGAAATGTGAGAATTACCAAAATGTGACACAGAGACATGATGTGAGCAGATACTTTTGGAAAAATGGTGAAGATAGACTTGCTTAAATCAGGGTTGCCACAGACCTTCAAATTGTAAAAAATGTAATATCTGCAAAGTGCAGTAAAGTAGAGTGCAATCAAATGAGATATTCCCATATGGACACACCATATACAGGATGAATTAGAGACAGTCAATAGAGGAAAGGCATTGGCAGGTGTTAAAGGGGTTCCAGAAAAGCTTCTGGTAGAAGGCAGGATTTTCAAACAGGACCTCAAGGAAGCCAGAAGATGGAGAAAATGCCAGGCATGGAGGTGAAAATGCCTAGAGTTGGGAGATGGAGTACTTCATTCATGGTTCAATCAGGATTTGTGGGAAACTGGATGTTCTAATTAACCTCCCTGTTTTGAAGCATAAAAACTATTTTTAACTTGTTGGCTTGGGCTACATGTACATTTGGAGAGTTCTGGTTGGACGGGGGAAGTAGACTGAATGAACATAATAGATTCACCCAGTGCTCAGTTTTGGGGACAGATACTAAAGTATTTGGAAGAACAGGGAGCCATCCTACTATAATGCCATCACCCATAATGTTTTAATACAGTCCAACATAATAAATGGGAAAGGTGAACAAAGAATATAGAGCAGAAGTTCCCAAACTTATTTAGCCTACAACCTCCTAAAATTTACTCAGCACTCCCTTGGAAATCTACTTTCTCTAACTCTTTAACATTTCTTTTGAAATGTGCAACATTTCAAATCTTTTTTTAAAATGAGGCATTTTAAATTTAATAACATTGTAAATTTGTGATTTTTCTGTGATTGAAAATTTGATGATGAAATATTGCATCATGCAACTGTACAGTATCTTATAGTAAACAAGTCGCTACATGCACATATTCCTACTGATGCATGCTGGACTTCCTGACAATGCACAACATGTTTGCTTGCCAGCACTTGCTTGTTAAGACCTGTCAGCGGACTTGATCACTGTTTGGTTATAACTTGCATATTGTGTATTTATTTGGAAAATAATGTTATCACTACAACTTTAACTCTTACACAACAGATGAAACATGTATGAATGGTTTTTCAAAATTTTCTTCTCTTCTCTTCTTTCCTTATGCTGCCACCATCCCTTTATTTTTATTCAACAACACCCCCCTCCCCCAATTACACTTGAGGCTACTGCCATGCCCTCCCCACCATCGACCATTCCAGTGACTTTCAGGGTATTGCCCATTTTGGAAATCTCTGTAAAGAGAGTATTATATTTGAATCTGTGGTCACCCTCAATGCATGAACCCAACTTTATAAACCCGAGCTTATAAGTGAGAAAGGGACAAAGACAAGAGAGGGATCAGCTGGCCTGACCTCCTCCTACCCCTCCCCAATCTCTTGACTTGTGACATATGAGCTCTGTCTGCTACAAGGGAGCCACTTAAACTTCATTAGGCTTCAAGAACCAGGATCCTTTACACAATAAAGTTTCTGGGATCATGTGCCAAGTGTCCAAATCGATGGAGGAAGGGGTGGAAACTGGAGGCAAAATAATGACTTCCATAATCTAATATTTCATTTCATCCCCTAGATCAGGACTCAGAACATCAGGGAATCAAAATGCTTCTTTTGATCTGAAAGCCAAAAATATATTCTCTCATTCATGAACTGAGATTGTTTCCCTGGTCATGTACAGAGAGCCATAAAAGCAAGTAATGGTAACTCAATCTCAGTGCACCATCTGGTGGCCAGATCATATATTGCACTCTGTTCATTTGGACCCTCTTTCATTGATTTTTTCCAGTGACAATACTTAGCAGCCCAGACAGCAGCCCACGTATTTATGACATGTATTGATTTGATTATGGCTGGTTGATTATGTACTTTCTGTGGACAAGACACTGAGTCAAACACTTAGAATGTAAGCATAAATTAAACACAATCCTTATCCATGAAGAGTTTACATTTTATTCCAGGTACTCTAACATAGGCTAATAATTTAATAGTCTAAAATCTTTTCCAGTTCTGAAATTCAACATTTTAAGGTTCCTTCATTCTATAACATTTGATGATTTTGTGATTCATCTGACCTAAAGTGCTGGTTTCTCAGAGACTGGACTAGGCTGAGACTGGGATAGGGCCAAAGCACATGAATGTTAGCAAGTGGTGAGGGCTGTGTAGGGGGAGGAGATCCATCTAGGGTTAACACATCCCCAAGTGAGAAGACAGTGCTGCTAAGTGTCTCATTATAATCAATGTCAATCCAAAAGCATGTATTAAGTGCCCATGTATACATGATATTTAACTGAGTATTTTACATTTTTATTAGATACTTACGCATTGGGAATTTATTGTCTAAGTTTAACATGAGTTAAAGCTAGAATTTTTTTAAAAAATAGTATTTTATTTTTTTCCAATTGTATTTAAAGACAACTTTTAACATTCTTTTTTTTTTTTTAAATTTTGAGTTTCAAATTTTCTCCTGTCTTGTCTTTCCTCCCTCCTCTCTAAGAAAGTAAGCAATTTGATATAGGCTATGGATGGGCAATTATGTAAGACATAATTCCATATTAGTCATGTTGTGAAAGAAGAAATGGGCCAAGAAAAGAACCACAAAAAAAATAAAGAAAATGAAAATAGTCTGTTTTGAACTGAATGCAAACTCCATCACTTCTTTCTCTGGATGTGGTTTGCATTTTCCATGAGTCTTTAGGAATTCACTTGGATCATCGCACAGTGCTAAAATTTTGATGGAACTGTAAATAAATACACAACTATTTAAACCACTAAGAAAATTCAGTCATTTCCAAATGTCTCCAAATAGTAGAGGCAGTCTAGTAAAGAAAACGAAGTTAGATTTGTATTTGGAGTCAGATGAGCTGGGTCACTTTAGCCTAATCTCTTTCTGTGCTTGTTTCCTCATCAGAAAAATGAGGGGGATGGATTTTGTGCGAATAGAAATCCCCTATGCAGCATATTAACCGACTAGTCATCCAGTCTTTGCTTGAGGACCTCCATGGAGGGGCAAATCTAATACCCAGAAGTATCCTGTTCTCCTTCTGAGTAAATAACTCTATTTTGGATATTTTTCTTCACATTAAACCTAAATCCTCTTTTCTGCCCAGCTGGCTTGTTATTCCTAGTTCTTTAATCAGCGGCCAGAAGTCATATTCCTCTTCCCATGCCAACTCTTCAATAAGGCAATAATTATCAAAGATAATTTTCATCTCCCCCGAAAAGTTTTCATTTCACAACAGGAAAAGAATCAGCTCTCACATCCCATGCCTACTGATTCCTACTTGTATGACCTTGCACTAATCAGTCCTTCACCCCTTCTGGACCTCAGTTTCCCCATCTATAAAGTGAGGATCTTGGACTAGATAACTTCTAATGTCCCTTCTATCTCTAAATTTAGATTCCATAACTTTTAATAATATTTTATTTCTTTCCCCAATTATGTGCAAAACAATTTTTTAAACATTTTTTTAAGTAAACAAAGGTGAATTTAATAATTTACTATACTCGGCAAACAATTTATAAATATTTCATGGTAGCACCATCCAAATTATAATTTAAAAAGAAATTGAGATCACAGTTCTGGAGTTCCCACTCAGCTACATGCATCATTTTCTTAAGACTATCCCACAAACAGTACTGTCATTGTGAATGACTAACTTCATGAGATACAGGGCTACATCTACCATGGTGAATGGAACTTTGGTCAAATTGCTCTTCACGTGGAGGATTTTAAGGTGCCTCTATCATCTTACTGTTCTCAAGAGTTTAAATTGCCTATCAATTACAACTCTGGAAGGCTCTTAAGCAAGTCCATCTAGGTCAGGATCTTAGCCACTTCGGTGAAGTTGACGAGAAGGCATCTCAAGTGATCTTGGAGAAAGCTAAAAGCTGTTTTTTCAACCTAGGTGTGACAGTGGCAGAGATAGAGCTCTTGCAAGTCAGTCATCTGGGAAATCTTGACTGGGATCTTAGCTTCCGGGATGAACTCCTGCTTGAGCACGTCAAAGTCCATGAGGTCAAATGTAGCATTGGGGATCCCTGGAATCACAAAAAGTGCAATTCTTGCTTGTCTTGGGCATTGCAAGACATGAGCTACTGGAGTTTTTCAAATGTTCGCTGGTGGTTTAAGCTGATTTCCCTAAGTTTTATTTTCATTGACTTTGGACAAGAAGATATTAACACACTTGTAGTACAGTTGACCACGTATAGAAGAAATGTAAGGTCATTCTTGACACTTGGAATATCACTGAAACTACTTTCTTCCCTTACCTTTTTAGAGGAATATTCCTTCAAAGGTATCAGAAACAACCAGAAGAGGGCACAGAGACAGATAAAACCATTGACACAAATAAGAGAGATGTAACTGATGAGCAGCTTTTTCAACACAGAAGCCATGTTGTGGTTACATTCAAACTCCTTATAGCCAGTCAGGTGGTCTACTTAGGGTGTACAGGTATGTTCAAAGCTGATGGCATTGACAATAACATAATTCTTTTTCTTTTCTTTTTTGTTTTGAGTTCTAAATTCTATCCCTTCCTCCCTCTCCAACCCCTCCTTGAGACAGCAAGCAATCTGATATAGGTTATAAATATATAATCAAGTAAGACATATTTCCACATTAGCCATTTTGTGGAAGAAAACAAACAAAAAAAGAAGAAAGGAGAAGAAAGAAGGAAAGAAAGTGAAAAAAGAGTACGCTTTGGTCTGTATTCAGATACCACTAGTTCTTTCTCTGGAAGTGGATAACATTTTTCATCATTAGTCCTTTGGGATTGTCTTGGATTGTTATATTGCTGAGAACAGATAAGTCATTCATAGTTCATTGTCATATAATATTGCTGTTACTGTGTTCAGTATTCTGCTGGTTCTGCTCACTTCACTTCATATTGCTTCATGTAGGTCTTTTCAGCTTTTTCTGAAATCATCATGCTCATCATTTCTTATAGTACAATAATGTTCCATTACAACCATATACCACCGCTTGTTCAGCCATTCCCCCACTGATGGGTATTCTTTGAACATCCAATTCTTAGCCATCACAAAAAGTCATTTTTATATAATTTTTTTTTGTAAATAGGTCATTTCCCCTTTTTATTGATATCTTTGGAGTACAGACCTAGTAGTTATAATTCTGAATGAAAGGGTACACACAGTTTTGTAGCTCTTTGGGCATAGTTCCAAATTGCTCTCCAGAATGGCTGGATCCATTAGTAATTGTCCCAATTTTCCTACATCTTCTCTAATATTTATCATTTTCCTTTTCTGCCATATTAGCCAAAGTGATTGGTGTGAGGCGGTACCTCAGAGTTGTTGTAATTTGCATTTCTTTAATCAATAGTGATTTAGGGCATTTTTTTTCATGTGACTATAGATAGCTTTGATTTCTTTGTCTGAAAAATTACCTGTTCATATCCTTTGACCACTCTTCAATTGGGAAATGAGTTCTATTCTTATAAATTAGATTCAGTTCTCTATATATCTGAGAAATGAGGCTTTTATCAGAGATAATTGTAAATTTCTCCACCCCTAGTTTTCTGCTTTCCTTCTAATTTTGGTTGCCTTGTTTTTGTTTGTATGACTTAATATAGTAAAATATATAATAAGATAGTTTAATATAATAAAAAGTATCAGTCTTCCGTTTTGTAATGCTCTTATTTTTTTTTTTTTTGGTCCTAAATTTTCCCTTTTTCCAAAGATCTGACAGATAAACAATTGCATGTTTTTCTAATTTGCTTATGGCATCACCCTTTATGTTTAAATCATGTGCCCATTTTGAACTTATCTTGGTGTATGGTGTGAGAAGTTGGTCTATACCTAATTTTTGCCCTTCTGTTTTCTAGGTTTTCCAGCAGTTGTTTTGGTCAAATACTGAGTTTTTGTCCCAAAAGCTTAGATCTTTGGGTTTATCAAACACAAAATTACTATGATCATTTACTACAGTATATTATGTACCTGATCTACTTTTACTGATCTATCACTCTATTTTTTAGCTAGTACCAAATTGTTCGGATGGTTACTATTTTTTAATACAGCTTGAGATCTGATATGGCTAGGTTAATTTTCATCCTTTTTTTCACATTAATTCTCTTGATATTCTTAATTTTTGTTCTTACATATGAATTTTATTAATATTTTTCTAGCTCTATAAAATAATTTTTGGCTGTTTGGTATGACACTGAAGAAGTAGATTAATTTAGGGAGAGTTATCATTTTTATTATGTTGGCCTACCCATGAGCAATTAATATTTTTCTAATTGTTTAGATCTGACTTAATTTATGTGAAATGTATTTTGTAATTGTATTCTTATAGTTCCTGGACTTGTTTTGGCAGGCAGTGTCCCAAGTACTTTCTATTGTTTACAATTATTTTAAATGAAATTTTTCTTTCTATATCTTGCTGCTGGACTTGGTTGGTAATATAAAGAAATGTTAATGATTTATGTAGGTTTATTTTATATCCTGCAATTTTGCTAAAGTAGTTGATTATTTCAATTCACTTTTTATTTGTTTCTCTGAGACTCTCTAAGTATATCATCACCGTAGTTGTTGTATGTCTTTTGCTCCAGAATAGGACCATGACATCAGGAAGGTGATGCCATGACTTGCAAGTGAATTGAGTTTAAGTGAGAGAGGGCTGTACAAAGTCACCAGCCTGAGTAATGGTTTTTAAAAAATATTTATATATATTTTATTTATTTTTCAGTTTTCAACATTCATTTCCACAAGAATTTGAATGCCAAATTTTCTCTCCTTCTCTCCCTGCCCCAACCCAGGACAGCATGCACCCCATCCATCCCTTCCCTCAAACTATCCTTCCTTCTATTACCCCCACTCTTATATCCTCCTCCCCTCTATTTTCATGTAGGGCAAAATAGGTTTCTATATTCCATTGCCCGTACATCTTATTTCCCAGTTGCATGCAAAAACAATTTTTAGCAGTCATTTTTAAAGCTTTGAGCTCCATATTCTTTCCACTCCTCCCTCACTGAGAAAGCAAGCAATTTGATGTAGGTCATACATGTGTAGCCATGCAAAACATTTCCATAACAGTTATGTTGCAAAAGACTAATCACATTTCCTTCTGTCCTGCCCTCCATTTATTCAGCTCTAGCTCTCTCCCTTGACCTGTCCCCCACAACCGTGTTTGCTTCAGATTATCCCTTTCCCCAATTTGCTGTCCTTTCTATTATTTTCCATCTCCTATCCCCTTCCCCTCTGCCTTCCTGCAGGGTAAAGTATATTTCCATACCCAATTGTGTCTGTGTTATTCCCTCCTTAAGTCAAATTACATGAGAGTGAGGCTCACTTTTTCCCTTTCATCTCCCCCTGCCCTTTCCCCTCCATTGTAAAAGCTCCTTCTTGTCTCTTTTATGTGAGATGATTTGCTACATTCTATCTCTCCCTTTCTCTTACTCCTAGTACATCCCACTCAACAGTAAGTTTTATTTTTTAGGTATTCTCCCTTCATATTTAGCTCACCCTATGCCCTCTATGTGTATACGCATACACAAACACACACACATCTATATACATATACATACCTGCTCATATACATACACACATATAATACATACATACATACACACACACATATATATGCATTTATATGTTCCCTCTAACAACTCTAATACTGACAAAGGTCTTATGAGTTACAAATATCATCTTTCTGTGTAGGAATGTAAATAGTTCAACTTTAATGAGTTGCGTATGGCATCTCTTTCCTGTTTATCTTTTCATGTTTGTCTTGATTTTTGTATTTTTTTTTTCTATTCAACTCTGGTCTTTTCAACAAGAATGCTTGGAAGTCCTTTATTTAACTGAAATTCCATTTTCCCCCCTGAAGTTTTATACTCAGTTTTTCTGGGTAGGTGATTCTTGGTTTTAATTCTACCTCTTTTGACCTTAGGAATATCATATTCTAAGTCATTTGATCCCTAGTGTAGAAGCTGCTAAATCCTATGTTATCTTGATTATATTTCCACAATACTTGAATTGCTTCTTTATAGCTGCTTGTAATATTTTCTCCTTTGCCTGGGAACTCAGGAATTTGGCTATAATATTCCTACAAGTTTTCCTTTTGGGATCTCTTTCAGGAGTTGATTGGTGAATTCTTTCCATTTCTATTTTACCCTCTGGTTCTAGAATATCAAGGCAGTTTTCCTTGATAATTTCTTGGAAGATGATGTCCAGGCTCTTTTTTGATCATGGTTTTCAGGTAGATCAATAATTTTTAAATTATCTTTCCTGGATCTATTTTCCAGGTCAGTTGTTTTTCCAATGAGATATTTCAGTCTTCTATGTATACATTTCTTTGGTTTTGTTTTATAATTTCTTGATTTCTCATAAAGTCATTAGCTTCCATCTACTCCATTCTAATTTTTAAAGAACTATTTTCTTCAGTGAGCTTTTGGACCTCCTTTTCCATTTGGCCAATTCTTCTTCTTCTTTTTAACTTATTTATTTAACTTTTAACATTCATTTTCACAAAATTTTGGGTTCCAAATTTTCTCCCCATTTGTCCCCTCCCCCCACCCCAAAACACCGAGCATTCTGATTGCCCCTATCACCAATCTGCCCTCTCTTCTATCATCCCTCCCTTCCCTTGTCCCCATCTTCTCTTTTGTCCTGTAGGGCAAGATAACTTTCTATATCCCATTACCAGCATTTCTTATTTCCTAGTAGAAAGAACAGTACTCGACAGCTGTTCCTATAACTTTGAGTTCCAACTTCTCTTCATCCCTCCCTCCCCACCCATTCCCTTTGGGAAGGCAAGCAATTCAATATAGGCCATATCTGTGTAGTTTTGCAAATGACTTCCATGACAGTCGTGTTGTGTAAGACTAACTATATTTCCCTCCATCCTATCCTGCCCCCCATTGCTTCTATTCTCTCTTTTTATACTGTCCCTCCCTAAGAGTGTTGACTTCAGATTGCTCCCTCCTCCCACTGCCCTCCCTTCCATCATCCCCCCCACCCTGCTTATCCCCTTATCCCCCACTTTCCTGTATTGTAAGATACATTTTCATACTAAAATGAGTGTGCATTTTATTCCTTCCTTGAGTCAAATGTGATGAGAGTAAACTTCATATTTTTCTCTCACCTCCCCTCTTTTTCCTTCCACTGAAAAGTCTTTTGCTTGCCTCTTTTATGAGAGATAATTTGCCCCATTCCATTTCTCCCTTTCTCCTCCCAATATATTTCTCTCTCACTGCTTAATTTCATTTTTTTAAAGATATGATCCCCTCCTATTCCATTCACTCTGTGCTCTCTGTCTCTGTGTGAGTGTGTGTGTGTGTGTGTGTGTGTGTATGTACTCCCATCAACTACCCAGATACTGAAAAGTTTCAAGAGTTACAAATATTGTCTTTCCATGTAGGAATGTAAACAGTTCAACTTTAGTAAGTCCCTTATGACTTCTCTTTGCTGTTCACCTTTTCATGCTTCTCTTCATTCTTGTGTTTGAAAGTCAAATTTTCTTTTCAGCTCTGGTCTTTTCATCAAGAATGCTTGAAAATCCTCTATTTCATTGAAAGACCAACTTTTCCCCTGAAGTATTATACTCAGTTTTGCTGGGTAGGTGATTCTTGGTTTTAGTCCTAGTTCCTTTGACTTCTGGAATATCCTGTTCCATGCCCTTCGATCCCTTAATGTAGAAGCTGCTAGATCTTGTGTTATCCTGATTGTATTTCCACAGTACTTGAATTGTTTCTTTCTAGCTGCTTGCAATATTTTCTCCTTGACCTGGGAATTCTGGAATTTGGCCACAATGTTCCTAGGAGTTTCTCTTTTTGGATCTCTTTCAGGCGGTGTTCTGTGGATTCCTTGAATATTTATTTTGCCCTCTGGTTCTAGAATCTCAGGGCAGTTTTCCTTGATAATTTCATGAAAGATGATGTCTAGGCTCTTCTTTTGATCATGGCTTTCAGGTAGTCCCATAATTTTTAAATTGTGTCTCCTGGATCTATTTTCCAGGTCAGCTGTTTTTCCAATGAGATAGTTCATATTATCTTCCATTTTTTTTCATTCTTTTCATTTTGTTTTGTGATTTCTTGGATTCTCATAAAGTCATTAGGCTCCATCTGTGCCATTCTAATTTTTAAAGAACTATTTTCTTCAGTGAGCTTTTGAACCTCCTTTTCCATTTGGCTAATTCTGCTTTTGAAAGCATTCTTCTCCTCATTGGCTTTTTGAACCTCTTTTGCCAATTGAGTTAGCCTATTTTTCAAGGTGTTATTTTCTTCAGCATTTTTTTGGGTTTCCTTTAGCAAGGTGTTGACCTGCTTTTCATGTTTTTCTTGCATCTCTCTCATTTCTCTTCCCAGTTTTTCCTCCACCTCTCTAACTTGATTTTCAAAATCCTTTTTGAGCTCTTCCATGGCCTGAGCCCATGGAGTATTTATTTTGGATGTGTGGGATACAGAAGCCTTGACTTCTGTATCTTTCCCTGATGGTAAGCCTTGTTCTTCCTCATCTGAAAGGAAGGGAGGAGATATCTGTTCACCAAGAAAGTAACCTTCTCTGGTCTTATTTTTTTTCCCTTTTCTGGGCATTTTCCCAGCCAGTGACTTGACTTCTGAGTGTCCTCTCCACACCCACCACATCTCCAGATCTGCCCAGCTAGTGCTTGGGGTCTGAGATTCAAATGCTGCTTCCCAGCCTCAGGGCTTTCCATGGGGGCGGGGCTGCTAGTCAGTGTGAGATTAAGTTCAGGTGCTTGGGTGGGGGCAGGGCTGTCACAGGGCGGGGGCAGGGGGGGGTGGGCTCAGTTCCCTCAGGGGGTTTATGTGGAGCCCTTCAACAATGGATCTGAGCTCCTGCCTGCTTTGGGAGCTCCTGTCTGCTGCTGCCTCTGCTGCTGCCTCCTGAGGGGGCCTGAGTTATGGGGACACCCCGCTCCCCTCTCGGCCAGCCAAAAAGACTCTCTTACTGACCTGTGGGTGGAGGGACCTGTGTGGCCACTGGAAATTCCATCCCTGAAGCCTGCTCAGATCTGTTCCTCTCGGTGCCACGTGGCCAAGGCAGGGCTGGGCTCTGCTCCAGGTCTGTGCGCGATGGACCTTTCGTGTTGGTTTTCCAGGTCTCTCTGGAACAGAAATCTCATCCGCTCTGTTGTTCTGTGGCTTCTGCTGCTCCAGAATTTGTTGGGAGTTCTTCTTTACAGGTATTTTATGGGCTGTGGATTCGGAGCTAGCATATGTGTACCTTTCTACTCTGCCATCTTGGCTCCTCCCCCCGCCAAGCCTGCAATTCTTCTTTTTAAGGTATTCTTCTCCTCATTGGTTTTTGGATCTCTTTTGCCATTTGAGTCTATTTTTAAATTATTTTCTTCAACATTTTTGGGGGTCTCCTTTAGCAAGCTGTTGACTCACTTTTCATGATTTTCTTGCATCACTCTTATTTCTCTTCCTAATTTTTTCTCCATCTCTCTTACTTGATTTTCAAAATCTTTTTTAAGCTCTTCCATGACCTGAGATCATTTCATATTTCTTTGGAGGCCCTGGATATAGGAGGTTTAACCTTGCTGTCTTCCTCTGTTTGTATACTTTGATCTTCCTCATCTGAAAGGATGGAAGAAAATACCTTTTCACCAAGAAAGTAACCTTCTACAGTCTTATTCCCTCCTCCATTTTGAGCATTTTCATAGCCAATTACTTGACTTTTGAGGCCTTCATCAAGTGGAGGGTATACTATCTCAGGCTTCACAGGTATTGGGTAGCTGTTCTCCAAGATATCTCTAGGGACCCATAAGTTCTCAGTTCCTTCAAAGTGGCATAGTCAGGGGAGAGGTGTTTATTCCTCTCCTGGCCTATGCTCTGGTCTCTGAGCAACCACAAGAACTCTTTTCATTTGTAAAATGGAAATAATGATGCCAATAAGTAGCTCCAAGGGTTGTTGTGCTGGTTAAATAAAAAATGCCAACAAAGTATGTTGTAAACAGGAAATGAGAGTATGATTCCCTCTCCATGGTGGCCACCAGCTCCACCCCACCAGAGCTCCTCCTCACCCTAGAACCACTACTCAGGACTAAGACCCAGGTCAGCAGTAAGATTCCCCTACCTGTAGGCCAAGAGCTCCAGAAGTAGTAGCAGCTGCCTCAGTGGCTGCCACTGTTGTGGGGCTGGATATGGGGCTGGGGTCAGACCACATCCCTCTCACCCAGCTGAAAGAACTTTCTCACTGATCTTTGAAGGTGACATTGGCGTTTGTGGGTTGAGACATCTGGAAACCACAGTAGCTATCTGTGATTCAGAGCCCTGAAGCTTGCTTGCTCCAGTCCCATGTGGGCCAGCATGGCCCATGCTGCACTGTGCTCCACTCCAAGTCTCATACAATAGACCCTTCCTGTTAGCCTTCCAGGTTGTCTTGGACTGGAAATTTGTTTTACTCTGTCACTTTGTGGCTTGTGCTGATCTAGAATTTATTTAGAGTCATTTTTTACAGGTATTTTAAGGGCTTTGAGGGAAGAGTCTGAGCAGGTCCAGGCTTCTGCTCTGCCATCTTGGCTCCACCTCCTCCTGAGTAATAGTTTTGTTTTCTCATTGACTATTTTAATTTCTTCATTTACCTTTTCTTCTCTTAATGGTATAATTAGTATTTCTAGTGCAATATTGAAAAATAATGGAAATTCTTGCTAGCTTATCCCAATTACAGATTATACTTGCTGATGGTTTTGATAGATACTCCTTATCATTTTAAGGAAAGCTCCATTTAGTCCTATGCTCTCTATTGTGTTTTAATAGGAATGGGTATTACATTTTGTCAAAGGTTTTTTCTGCATCTGTTGAGATAATCATGCAATTTCTGTTAGTTTTTTATTGATATGGCCAATTATACTGATTGTTTTCCTAATGGTGAACCAGTCCTACATTCCTGGTATCAATCCCACATGGTCATAGTGTATGATCCTTGTGATATATTGCTATAATTTCCTTACTAGTATTTTATATAAAATTTTTGTATCAATATTTGCTAGAGGAATTGGTCAATATATATTTTTCTCTGTTTTAGTTCTTCTGCTTTAGATCTTTAACTCCTCTTCATGTGAGATATTTTACCTCATTTTACCTTCCCTTTCCCTCTTCTTCCAGTGTAACTTTCTTTCTCACTCCTTATTTTTTAAATATTATCCCGTCAAAGTCAACTCATACTCACTCTGTCTATGCATACTCCTTCTAATGTCCTAACAGTGATAAAGTTCTTAAGAGTTACAAATATCATCTTCTACATAGGATTATAAACAGTTAAATCTTATTGGATACCTTACGTTTTCTCTTTCCTGTTTACCTTTTTACACTTCTCTTGAGTCTTGTGTTTGAAAATTAAAATTTCTTCTCAGTTCTTGTCTTTTCATCAGGACTGCTTGAATGTCCTCTAATTCATTGACTATCCATTTTTTCCCTGAAGGATTATGCTAAATTTCACTGGATAAGTGAACTGGGTAGTTTTAGGTTGTAATCCCAGCTCACTTGCCTTCCAGACTATCATATTCCAAGTCCTCTGATCTTTAATGTAGAAGCTGTTAAATCCTGTGTAATCTTGACTGTGGCTTCATGATATTTATTCCATAACTCAAAGGTCCCTTCCAGCTCTAACTCTACAGTCCCTTCCAGCCCTAAATCTAGGTTTTTCCTTTTTATTATTTTTCAAGTTACAAGCATTTTAAAAATTAGTTTTATTAATTTGATCCTTCTCCCATTAAGCAAATTTTGAAAACCAAAAAAACTCCTCAAATATGTAAATCCTGGTTTGATCTTATTACCTGGGTTGGAGTTATGACACCACTGTGAGATTTTTGCAAGTCACTTCAACTGCCTCAGGTCCTTTACTTGTAAAATGGAAATAATGATGCAGATACTACTTAGTTCCTAGGGTGGTTGTCCTCATTAAATAGACAATGCCAGTAAAGTACTTTGTAGACAAGAAACACTATACAAGCACTCAACAGACACTTATTAAGTTCTCACTCCATTCAATACTTTATGATGGGTGCTAAGAGGCTTTTATAAAGACAAGACATGTCCCTTCAAGGTGCTTAAAATAGAGTAGTCAGGTATTTATTAACATATCACCATTATTACTATTGTACTTTGGTTATAAATTTTTATTTAGTTATTTTGGTTGGCTTGTCATAAACACACACACACACACAAGTTTACTAAGATCTTAAAATGATCTCTTTAAATGTTTTGGTATTGATGTGGTGAGTTAGTTCAGTGTTGGGGAAATCACAACTCTGTGTGTACTTTCTTTGCTTCATGATATGGCATGACTTTTTCATAAATGATTTTTTCCCAAAACTTCATTTTGTCCCTTTTGAGTTTCCTTCCGACCTTTGGAGTCAAGCTGAGCTCTAAGTAGGACTCTGATTGGTCATAGAGAGGCCAGTTGGGCAGCCCTTCTCCATTGGGGTCCCTGGAAATTAGGGGAAAAGGAATGAGTGGGCTGGAGAACAGAGAAGAATGTACATGTCTTTCACAAGCTGCCACAGACACAGGATATATTTCCCTGATGGCTCACTCTCTGGTCTGTTCCATCTCCACCTTGACTCCCTGAGAATGACTCTTTCTTGAGCCTAGACTAGGGACTAGATTGCAAGGATTACCATCCATCCCTCCTTCTTTCTACTTCCCCTTTATGTGTTGTTTTGCCCATTAGAATGTAAACTTCTCAAGAGTAGCAAACTTCTTGTTTTCTTGTTTTTGTATCCCCAGTGCTTAGTATGGTTCTTAGCACATAAGAATTATTTAATAAAAGTTTAATTTAATCTAATTTAAGACCCCATGTTAAGTAAAGATGTCTTATATTATTTGGAAGCACATGCATGTGATAAAATATATGTAATGAAAACATGTTTTACATGTGTGTTCTAATCCTATATTGGGAGATACTTGACCCTTTGATGAAGAAGGACTCTTGGCCCCCAACTACATTTTTTTCTGAGCATAATGTGTTAAAATAACGTTATGGAGATGCATGGTAACACAATATCTCTCTGGAGAAATGGGTTGGACCATTGTAATGTGGAGGACTGTTACTAACGGGGTGGTAACCTAGCTCTGGAAGTTGTAACCCTGGAAGAGGGTGGGAAGATCTAGGACAAGTGCTAATGCTTGATGGGAAGGGTTAGTACGAAAGATGTTTTCACTTCTGTGACTTTGGGAAGGTCTTCTTCTCATTTGTAAAAACAAGGTGGTAGGACAAGATAACCACTGATGATAGCAGAATTTCTTAGCTTGGGGTCTATGAACTTGGTTTTGTTTTTATATTGAAATAATCATATTTTATTATTATTGTTAATAATGATAACTTATATTTCCATAGTATCTACTATGTAATAAGCACTGTGTTAAGCTTTTAACAAATATTATCTCATTTGATCCTCACAACAATCCTGGGAGGTAAGTGTTAGTATTATCCCCATTTTACAATTGAAGAAACTGAGGTAAACAGAGTTTAAGGGACTTGCTCAGGGTTCCATAGCTAGAAAGTGTCTAAGGTCAGATTTGAACTCAAGTCTTCCTGATTTCATGCCCAGCTTTATCCACTGAACCACCTCGCTACCTAATACAATTAAACCCAATGTATTTTACTTTATACATTTAAAAACAGAATTTAAGTAGGGGGCCACAGACTCTACCAGACTGCTAAAAGGGATCACACATAAAAAGGTAAGATCCCCTGGTTACTGTGCATCAGGAAGTATCCTTGGGGCTGGTATTGGTTGATTTGGCTGTTGAAAGATTGGTCTGGGAACGAGGACAGAGGGACTGTTCAAAGACAGCCAGTGGTTGTGGGGAGAGTGATTCTGGTGTGTTGGGAGGAGGTTCCAGCATGGAGTGGTTTTAGTGGTTGTACGTAGGACAATGAGACAGTGTGTGAAACCTGGAAGTCTTGTGGGACTGTGGAAACTAGAACCTGAGGTGAAGAGGCAGGGGTCCAGGGATAGATACGGGTGTGATAGATAGGGGGTCCCTTCCACCACCTCCTCCATAGCAGTGTGTATTATGATGAAGTGTGTCAGGTCTGATGCTGCCTTGCCTAGCTTGTCTGCATCATAGACTTGTGAGCTCAGCTTATTTTCTATCACGGGGGAATTTTTTGTGGGGAGTGTATGGAAACGGTGCTTTAAGGTCAAGGGGATTCTGGCACTGTGGAAGTTCAGCCAAGGATTGCTAAGCTTAATCATTAAACTTCTCATGGTCACTTGAAGCTATGGGGGTAAGGAGAAAGCAGAGTGAGGGGGATGTACAATAAACAGGGTAAAAGTTCTCTCCAGGAATTAAGCAGAACAGCAAGGTTGGTTTGTACCAAATTAAGCACAAGAGAATGCCAACGCTAGCATGATTGGATTACGTGGGAGGTGACTAGGAGAGGAGCGAAATGTCTGGAAATGTTAATTTGTTCCATTCGGATTATAGCTGGAGGTAGTGTAATTAATTACATGTTGAGCAACCTGTATTCTAAGAACTATTCTAAAAGGGGCAGCTAGGTAGTGTGGTAGACTCCAGTAGGCCTGGAGACAGGCGTTCAAATCTTGCTTCAGACACTTACTAGCTAGGTGACCCAGGACAAGTCATTTAACGTCTGTCTGTCTGAGTTTCCTCAGTTGTAAAATGAGGATCACAATAGTACCTACCTCCCAGGGTTGCTGTGAGAGTCAAATGAGGTCATATTTATAAAGTGCTTAGCACAGACCCTGAAATATGAAAGGTACTTAATAAATGTTTCTTTTCTTCCATCTCCTTTCTCTATTCCTCCTCATTCAGGTATGGGTTTAAAGAGCCATACTGAAGTCTGTCTTTCGAGTAAGAACTGATCACAGAATTACAGAATTTCAGAGTTGAAAGGATAACCTCAGTGGTCATCTGGTCCAGTTTATACTTGAAAAAAGTGCTATAACATACTTGACCTGTGGTCCTCCATTTGCTGCCTGATTTCTCCTAAGGGGAGCTTATTATCACTACTTCCTATCTAACACCACATATGATAATAGCTAGCACTTGTAAAACACTTTGGAGGCAGCTCTGGGCTCAGTGGTTAGAGTACTAGACCTGGAGTCAGGAAGACCTCAGTTCAAATTTAGCCTCAGACACTTCCTAGCTGTGTGACCTGGACGAGTCACTTAAGACAAAAGTGGATCCACTGGAGAAGGAAATGACAAACCACTCCAGTATCTTTGCCACAAAAACCCTAAATGGGGTCAGGAAGGGTCATGACTAAACTTGACTAAACCAACTGAACAGCAATAACAAAGGAAAGCACTTTAAAACTTACCAAGTAATTGGTATATGTTATCTCATTTGATACTTGTAACAATTCTGTAAGGGAGGTGTTATTATCATCTCCTTTTTATAGATAAGGAAATTGAGGTTGACAAAGGTTACGTCTCTGACACCATTATCTTTGTTAGTGCTATTTTGTATCTTGATTATAGCCAGGTCATGATGTTGATATGATAGCTTTTTTTAAAATGTGTGTGTGTGTGTGGGGGGGGGGCAGAGCAAACATTTAACACACAGCATCTTGGATAGCATCTGTGCTATCTTCACAAAGCTCTCTGTAGGGGAAAACCTTACTTCTCTTTTCTGTGAAAGGAATCCTTGTATATACTGTGCACAGTGAATAAAAAAGTGAAAAATGAAAAATAAAAATCTTGCCCAGACTCGCACAGCAGTTAAATGTTTGAGGAAGAATCTAAACTCATATCTTCCTGACTCTAAAGCCATCACTTTATCCTCTAGCTTCCTCTGTATAGGAAGTTCTCATTGTTAGATCTATAAAATGTCCATTTTGTGATTATTTGTGAAATTATTTCAGAATTGAGGTAGAGAGCAAGCATTTATTAAGTGACTACTATGTGCAAGGAACCCTCATAAATGCTTTGCAGATATTTCATTTCTTTCTCACAATGACCCTAGAAGGTAATTACTCTTATTTATTATTCTTGTTTTACAGTTGAGGAAAAGGAGGAAAACAGTGATTAAATGACTTGCTCGGGGTCATATAGGTAGTAATTGTCTGAGATTGTGTTTGTACTCAGGTACAATTCCTGACTCCAGATCTAGCAGTCTATCTACTAAGTCTTCTAGCTGCCTTTATATTCTTTCCTTTAATGAGTGAGCTGTTTTGAAAGCCCACATGTTCCCTAAACCAAGAAGGTCAGAAACCAAGAAGGTCAGATAATGAGTAACTGTTAAAGTAAGGTAGTCAATGCTGTCAAGAACCATGACATGGGCATCAGTCTCTCTCTTCCTCTGAAGGTGCTTGTAGTAATTCTATCAAAAGACAACTGGGGAAAGTTCTTGGGCTGATCTTTCTACATTTGCCTTTGAACTTTAGAGCCAATTGTTGTCAGAAAGGAGAGCAAGACGGCTCGAGGAGATCTCTTTGTAGCAAAGCAGTATAGATCTGGGGTGTCTGGCTATTCAGATAGATTTCTTTGGGGATCTGTAGATGGGTTCTCTTGTGCTATAAATGTCCCTGGGAAAAATCTTATGCTTTTTATAAGATGGTCTTATAAGTTGCCAGAGGTCTTAAGGCATAGCATATATCAAAGGGAGCCACAAGAATCCTTTTTAGGAGACTAGGTAGCAAAGGTAAGGACTTAAATTTCTCCCACAACTGAGACTGAAAGTTCAACCTCTTGTAGGCTTTAGAGATGGAGTCCTCTTCTCCACTACTTAGAATAAAGATCCTCTCTGAGGTTACGGTGACACTGGACTGGTTCTTTGGAGCAGGGACAAGGGAAGAATGTGTCTCTGAGATGATGATTCTGCCCTGTTCTGTGGCTCCAAAGTCATGGATCCAAATATCCTAAGACTTTCCCCAGGGCCCAGTCTAGAATCAAACAGTCCTTCCTTTTATAGGGTGAGTGTCTCCATCCTACTTACCCCTTCCGAATGAAGTTGGCCCAGTATCTCATTATCATTCTGCTTAGTTGTTTCTCCTCCTCAGTGGAGTCTGGAAAAGCTGGAAAAACAGTAATTTCTCATGTAGTCAAATCCAACTGGTGTCATGAAGAGCTTGATGCAACAAAAACTATCAGAACTTCATGTTCAGGTCACAATACACATCTCAGAAATACCTGAGTCTGACCAAAAGATTTGTTGTTCGTTGTAATCATTGTACTTAAGAGGACACTCTTAATAATTTTTTTCATGAAAACTCTGATACCCAGACATGTAGGGTAGAAAATAATATTAGAATAATAAAATTATCTAACAGAGTGTATGGACAGCTACCCTACAGGCTTCTGGCTAACCATATATACTAGTGTTGATCCAGTGATCTTGTGTTTAATATTCGTTTTACTCTGTAAGTGATTTTTTCTGTAGCCCTACATGACAAACTTCAGCCTCTTTTCTATCTCTATGTGAAGAAGCTCACGAATTCAAAAGTTCAATCTTTCTCTCTGAAGAGTCCGATGCCAAAAGTTTTCCTCTTGATCACTTTTAATTTTTTTTAATTTATTTATTTAACTTTTAACATTCATTTTAACAAAATTTTGGGTTACAAATTTCTCCCCTTTTATCCCCTCCACCCCCAAACACCAAGCATTCTAATTGCCCCTATGACCAATCTGCTCTCTCTGCTATCATCCCTCTCTGCCCTTGTCTCCGTCTTCTCTTTTGTCCTGTAGGGCCAGATAGCTTTCTATACCCCTTTACCTGTATTTCTTGTTTCCTAATGGCAAGAACATTACTCGACAGTTGATCCTAACACTTTGAGTTCCAACTTCTTTACCTCCCTCCCTCTCCACCCCTTCCTTTTGGAAGGTAAGCAATTCAATATAGGCCAAATCTGTGTAGTTTTGCAAATGACTTCCATAATAGTTGTGTTGTATAGGACTGACTATATTTCCCTCCATCCTATCCTGTCCCCCATTACTTCTATTCTCTTTTGATCCTATCCCTCCCCATGAGTGTCGACCTCGAATTGCACTCTCCTCCCCATGCCCTCCCTTCTATCATCCCCCCCACCCTGCTTATCCCCTTATCCCCCACTTTCCTGTATTGTGAGATAGGTTTTCATACCAAAATGAGTGTGCATTTTATTCTTTCCTTTAGTGGAATGTGATGAGAGTAGACTTCATGTTTTTCTCTCACCTCCCCTCTTTTTCCCTCCACTAAAAAGTCTTTTGCTTGCCTCTTTTATGAGAGATAATTTGCCCCATTCCATTTCTCCCTTTCTCCTCCCAATATATTTCTCTCTCACTGCTTGATTTCATTTTTTTTTTTAAGATATGATCCCATCCTCTTCAATTCACTCTGTGCACTCTGTCTCTATGTGTGTGTGCATGTGTGCATGTGTGTGTGTGTAATCCTACCCAGTATCCAGATACTGAAAAGTTTCAAGAGTTACAAATATTGTCTTTCCATGTAGGAATGTAAACAGTTCAACTTTAGTAAGTCCCTTATGACTTCTCTTTGCTGTTCACCTTTTCATGCTTCTCTTCATTCTTGTGTTTGAAAGTCAAATTTTCTTTTCAGCTCTGGTCTTTTCATCAAGAATGCTTGAAAATCCTCTATTTCATTGAAAGACCAACTTTTCCCCTGAAGTATTATACTCAGTTTTGCTGGGTAGGTGATTCTTGGTTTTAGTCCTAGTTCCTTTGACTTCTGGAATATCCTGTTCCATGCCCTTCGATCCCTTAATGTAGAAGCTGCTAGATCTTGTGTTATCCTGATTGTATTTCCACAGTACTTGAATTGTTTCTTTCTAGCTGCTTGCAATATTTTCTCCTTGACCTGGGAATTCTGGAATTTGGCCACAATGTTCCTAGGAGTTTCTCTTTTTGGATCTCTTTCAGGCGGTGTTCTGTGGATTCCTTGAATATTTATTTTGCCCTCTGGTTCTAGAATCTCAGGGCAGTTTTCCTTGATAATTTCATGAAAGATGATGTCTAGGCTCTTCTTTTGATCATGGCTTTCAGGTAGTCCCATAATTTTTAAATTGTCTCTCCTGGATCTATTTTCCAGGTCAGTTGTTTTTCCCATGAGATATTTCACATTATCTTCCATTTTTTCATTCTTTTGGTTTTGTTTTGTGATTTCTTGGTATCTCATAAAGTCATTAGCCTCCATCTGTTCCATTCTAATTTTGAAAGAACTATTTTCTTCAGTGAGCTTTTGAATCTCCTTTTCCATTTGGCTAATTCTGCTTTTTCAAGCATTCTTCTCCTCCTTGGCTTTTTGAACCTCTTTTGCCAATTGAGTTAGCTTATTTTTCAAGGTGTTATTTTCTTCAGCATTTTTTTGGGTCTCCTTTAGCAGGGTGCTGACCTGCTGTTCATGCATTGACTTCATGTCTCTCATTTCTCTTCCCAGCTTTTCCTCCACCTCTCTAACTTGATTTTCAAAATTCTTTTTGAGCTCTTCCACGGCCTGAGCCCATTGGGTGGGCTGGGACACAGGAGCCTTGACTTCTGTGTCTTTGCCTGATGGTAAGCATTGTTCTTCCTCATCAGAATGGAAGGGAGGAAATACCTGTTCACCAAGAAAGTAACCTTCTATAGTCTTATTTCTTTTCCCTTTTCTGGGCATTTTCCCAGCCAGTGACTTGAGCTCTGAATATTCTCCTCACACCCACCTCGCCTCCTGATCCTCCCAGGCAGTGCTTGGGGTCTGAGATTCAAATGCTGCTTCCAGCCTCAGGGCTTTTGGCGGGGGCAGGGCTGCTATTCAGTGTGAGATTAAGTTCAGGTGCTCAGGTCAGGGCAGGGCCACCTCTCAGGCTCAGTTCCCTCAGGGGGTTTATGCACAGACCTTCAACAATGGATCCAGGCTCCTGCCTGCTTGGGGAGCCCTGGTCTGCTGCTGCCTCAGCTTCTGTCTCCCGAGGGGGCCTGAGTTATGGGGGCACCCCACTCCCCTCTCGACCCGCCAAAGAGACCCTCTCACCGACCCCTGTCACCTGTGGGTGGAGGGACCTGCGCGGCTGCTGGAGATCCCGTCCCTGAAGCCTGCTTGGATCTGTTCCTCTCGGTGCCATGGCCGCAGCAGGGCTGGGCTGGGCTCCGCGTCCGCAGCGCGACGGACCTTTTGCGAGAGGTTTGCAGGTCCCTCTGGAACAGAAATCTCCTTCACTCCACTGTTCTCTGGCCTCACTGCTCCAGACTTTGCCGTGAGTTACTTTATACAGATGTTCTATGGGTTGTGGGTTCGGAGCTATGTGTATGCATGTCTTTCTACTCCGCCATCTTGGCTCCGCCCCTCGATCACTTTTAATTAAAGAAAACTCCATGCTGAAGTTTAGAAGTTCACATAAACCATTCCAATTATATGGCAATTGCTACCAGCATCACCTACAAACCACTTTGTGCCAAGCAAAACTTGTTATCCCACCTAACTTCAGTTTCTGAGAAACTCTATGGCATTTGTGTGTTAATCTTTAGGAACAAACTAGCTGACCTTGTCCCATCTTAGCCAGCCCCCTGCCCCCTTGCCAATAAAAGGTGGTCTTGCCCTATTCCCAGGCACTCATGAATCTGCTACTCCTAATCTACGATCACTGGGCTAGGCATGCAGCTGGGTCTCATAAAATCACAAAGCAATCCCTCAAGACAGAGAGGGGTGGTGTTGATCCCACATGCACATGTATGCTTACTTTCCTTAATGTAACCAATTACGATACCTCGCTCACATGATGTTGCCATTGTTATAACCAATGGTATGATCTCTTCACCCAATCTGTGCAATTCTTTGTTCTGTGCTTATAAAAAAGGACTTGCTTCTCCAAATCTTTGTCCTTTGGTTAATGGAGGCAATCATCAGTCTACTATATTGGTTGTTTGTGCCCCTGCTAACATACCTTTGTTTACCTTTTTGTTAAACTTAACTCATGACACTTGCTCAGCATTTGGGTGCTTTTAGAATGATGAAGTCATTCTCTTATTGGCCACTGAGCAGGAAGAGCCAATGACTCAATGAACTTTTCAAAAAGTATTGATTCTTGACATCTCTCTTCCTCTGGCCTGCCAGGTGCACCATGGAACTCTAGGACTTCCCATGAAGGTGGCTCTCCTACCACACTGGAAGTATTGTCATTATTCCCACACAGCAACTAGAACAGGGCCTCATCTAGGTGATCTTGAAGTTGGACTTTGGGAAGTTTCTTCAGTTTTCTTCTTCTTTGCCTGATGACAGATTACCAAGCAATGATCCTGAGGTGGACATTTCCAGGGTGGGAGGCCACCTTGCGACTGTGAAAGGTCTGGAGATACCTGACCCTTAGTTGGCAGAAGAGGTGTTCCCTACATTTCATGCAGAGGTTGTCCATCAAAGAAGAGGACTATTGACAAGAGGTATAACCCCAAGACCTGGCTTGGATTGTCAGAAGACCTGAACATAGAAGGGATTGTTTGGACACGGCAGGGTTGAGGTGAAATGTAACAATGTCTATTCAGCAGTCCTATAAATTGCATTATGCCTCTATGCTTTAAGTATAAACCTCTCAAGAGAGTATAAGAATATATACACATATAATGTATCATGTATATATATATTTAACCTGTTTTAAATCTTTCTCTAAATGTATTATTTGTGAAAATCCTTTCCATTAAACTTTTCTTTTGTATGCAGGAAATAAATAGCTGTCCCACACATGATTTACATTGTGTATGGAGTACCAGTCTTCTCTGTTTTTTGGAGAGACCCTAGATATGAGCCAAACCTAAGCTTTAAGAAAATCTTCCTTAGGGAGTAGTGGAATGAGTCAGAGTGTGAGAAAAACAAGAAGTAACCCTTCTTCTAGGAGGTCAGGATTCCCCTACAACTAAACCCAGTCATCATGTTCATAGGTGAAGACATAGCAGATGTAATTTGGAGTAGTAGATGTAGAGAAGGCAGTGCCCCAGAGCATTGGGTTTAGAAACAGTTCATAATTATTAGATGTAAACGTAAGATCTCTTAGACTAATGGAAGATTCATGATCTCTAAACCTCTTCCACTCACAAGGTGACCTCCAAACACAGAATTACTGTCTCAGGATAGGCAAAGGTCAGGCAAAGAAGCACACGAAAGAAGAGGCTCAGGTTCAGGCTTGCCTAGCTGAGTTCCATTTCTTATGACCACATGGGAGAAATTGCCATGATGCCAGGGTGGAGAAGGACCACTCCTTCCCTACCCCTCAGAAGACATCTGAGAGTTACATGATGCCACTTGAAGGGTTGAAAGAAGAGAAAGGCAAGGTAGAATCATTCCTTTTAAAAAGAACCAGCTATTTGAAACTTAGGACAAACACCAAGTGGCATAGCTCTTAGAAGTATCTGCATTAAAGAGTGCTCACTCTTTGAAAAGATAACTCTCTTCACATTGTGGTTCTTCTGTCTACAGGGTGCCATCATTCTGCTTCTTCTCTAGATCTCCTTCTCTCCCTACCACCCATATCTGGAATCTCCCTTGCTGGAAAACTTCCAGATGCCTTATTAATTGATGTCTACCTGCACGTGGCAATAGAACCAATCAGGAGACCTCAACTCTCTCTATAAAACACTTGGTTTTCTTCCACATTTCTGATCAACTCTTTCATATGTAACTAATCCAGTGTACATGTGCTGAACTGGGGAGGAGCAATGGGAGCCTAGTATCAATTGAGTATCAGGTTTGGAAGCAATCTTCAAATGATTACCTATCACTTTTTCTACCCTTGTTGAATTCTAAAGATCATCTCACTCAAGGTTTGGACTTTTCCTTGGCATACCCTGCCCCCTCTGGAGATGACCCTTCTTGGGATTCTGCCATCCTGATGTTTCCTGTCCTCTTCTCTCCCCACATCCATTTGTGGTTTCCCAACAAGCTAAAGTTAATAGCTTTCCTTTGTGTGAGGCAACCTATTGCTCTTTTTTGAGACTGGGTCTCTTAATCTTGTTCATATTGGAAGTACAGTGGCCATTCATGTACCCAGTGCCACTGCTCATCCACATGGGAGCTTTGACCTATTCCTTTATATCTTGGGCTTGTTTATGCCTCCTTAGGCCACCTAGTGGCTTCCCTGACTAGGACAGTTCATCATGTTCGGCTTACCGTGGACACCCAGTTGGCTTAACCCAATGCAGGTCAGAACTCTCAAGCTCAGGCAATCCACCAACCTCAGCCTTTTTGGAAGCAGGGATTACAGGTATGTGCCACCACACGTGGCAACTGCTTTTTGGTATTATTGCTTCTCTGTGGAGATCTATAAGTCCCCAAGAGGAGCTGCATTGAAGTGGGACTCCAATATCTTTGGGATATTGTGGCTAGTATTGCATGTGTGTTGACTGAATGGATTTCACAATAATTAAAATGTTTTTCCATTTCTTTCTCCTGGTTATTCACTTGTATATGAATGTTTTAATGATAAAATCCAAGTGTTAATTATCAGTTTAATCTGCCCTGAGACTGTGCATTCTTCAATACACCCACACAACCACACCCCCCCCCCACACACACATCTTAACTTCCCACAAAAGATACTAAGTTCTTTAAAGACAAAAACTGTATCTTTGTGTTTCTCACAATTCTTGATTGATATATTTTCCTTACCCAACATGGAGCGCTCATCTGTCATGAATGGGCCTCCGAAAACAAATGGGAGATCAGCTGAATGGTCAGCTTTTACAAAAGCAGGTTTGATCTTATTGAAAGTACTTGGTCGATGCTGGAATTCATAAAAGTAGACTGGAGCACCAGAATCTAATGGAAAAGAGACAAGGAGAAGCCTGGAGTTAGGAAGTGGAGAAGTCATATTGGGCAGGACAAGTCCATTTTGCTTCAATGTTGTGTGTTGTTTCTGCCCTCTGTTGTATATCATTCATTGTGAAGGGGGCCAATGACATCATGGCTGATGTCTTGACTTGAACCTGGATTAGATTTAGATGAAGAAAAGCTGTGCAGAGTTGTCAGCCTCACTCTCTCCTCTAGTGACATTGAAGTCCAGAGGCAGGGCAAAAGTTCTGAGGATTGGCGATGGCCTGTGATGTAGTGGATGACCTTGGCATCTTCTGTGTTTTACCAAACTGTAAGCATTTCACAGTGCCTGCTTTCACTCTCTTCATAGCCACTGGAATTAACTGTTCTCATTTTCTCATTCTGCCAGGGGAAATCCTTACCTGCTTAGGGTAGACATCCCCCTAACTCACCAACAGGTTTGAGACCCCTTGGTTACTCTTAACCTGCTTTAGCCTCTCTGCCTAGCTGGTTTTACCTAGGAGGTCATTGTGCTTCTTGGAGCCACAGGTGAGAGTTGACCAAAGGTGGAGGAGGACCAGTCCTGAAAAGGTTCATCAAATGTTCTTACCAGAGGTGCTGGTTCTCTCTGAACACTCGTTGTTAAAGTATTCCTAAACCACCTTTGAGGATATTAAGTGAAAAACCCATCTCTCCAATAAGAACACAGAGCCAGTTATTTCTGATATCTATGTTGAAAAGAAATTCTCATACTCTCAGAAGGAAAGAAACAAATGTTTATTAAGCTTCTACTATTTACTGGTCACTGGGCTAAATGTTTTACAAATATCTCATTTAATCCTTAAAACAATCCTGGGAAGTAGGTGTTATTATTCCCATCTTGGGGTTGAATAAACTGAAGCAGGCAGAGGGTAAGTGACTCACTCAGGGTCACACAGCTAGTAAGTTTCTGAAGTCAGATTTGAACTTAGGTCTTCCTGACTCCAGACCCAGAGCTCTACCTATTGTGCCACCTAGATGCTTCTAAAAATAATTTGTTATTACTATAACCTACAATAATTAATAACAAATATAATAATATATCATCAAAGATGCATGATTTCATAGGTTTAGATATTTCTTCTTCCCATCTGTGACCTAGTAAGCTCATCTCCTGGTTGCCAACCTTCATTTGGTAAGTGATTTTACGCTGAGCATCGGTCTCTGAACAGCAGCCAGTCTATCATTGGACCTGAACCCAAAGCCTTCTTAGCTCAGAGACCTGTCTGGGCATGGGGTGCACTGCCGCAGTCACAACATAGGGTCCTTTCCATAGCCAGATAAGACATTAGAGAGAGGCTTTAGGGGAATATGGTGATAATTACAATTTTTAAAAATAGTACAAATAGGTATATAGTGACTTACAGTTTACCAAGTGCTCTCCTTCTATGAATCTTGTGAAGTGGGGAAGGCAAATATTATTATCATCATTTTATAGATGAGGATACTGAGGCTGACAGCAATAAAGTATTTCTTTTAAGGTCATATGATCATTAAGTGGAAGGATAAGAACTTGACAAAGTCTCCTGATTTCAAGAGTCAGGGACCTGTTTCTCTTCCTTCCTTCCTTCCTTCCTTCCTACCTTCCTTCCTTCCTTCCTTCCTTCCTTCCTTCCTTCCTTCCTTCCTTCCTTCCTTCCTTCCTTCCTTCCTTCCTTCCTTCCTTCCTTCCTTCTTTCCTTCCCTCCTTCTTTCCTTCTTTCCTTCATTTCTCTTAGAGGATTTTAGAGGTCATAGTCCAACTCTTTCACTTTACAGATGAGGAAACTTCAGCCCACAGAATTTAAGTAATTGTCCCAAGGTCACACAGACAGTAAATGGCAAAAAGAAGATTTGAACCAAACTCCTCTGACTTGAGCTCAATCTATGCTATAGTGGAGGTGGGGACACAGATACAAAGAATGAACATAATTCCTACTGAAAAGGGGGTCACATTCTAAAGGAGGAGACAGAAAGAATATAGGTAAGTACATGTGGGGAAAAAACCGGAATAGAAATAAATACAAAGGAGTTAACTTTAAGGTGCTTTGAGGAGGGTATAGCGGTTGATGGGATCAGGAAGGCTTCATGTAGGAGGTTGTGTCTAAGCAGTATCTTAAAGGAAGAGAGGATTCTATGAGATGGAGGTGAGAGGGAGTGCATTCCAGGCATGGGAGCACTAATCAGTGCAAAGGCCCAAAGGTGGGAAATGACATATCCTGTGTGAGGAATAGAAATAAACAGAAATAGGACTAGAGATAGCATTTTGAGTGGATTGTAGAGTAATCTCCAATGAAGAAGGAGAGATGCATTGCAGTAAGATTGTGAAGGGCTTTTGTAGCTCAACAGAATTTATACTTGACCCTAGAGACAATGAGGAATCATCAGAGTTGATGATGTAGGAAAGGGACATGGTCAGATCTATGTTTAAGAAAAATCACATTGACAGGAATGTAGAGAATGAATTGAAGGGGTGAGAAGCCTGAGGCAGGAAGAAGAATTAGGAGGCTATTGCAGGTGAAAGAAGCCTGAACTTGGGTGATGGCTGTGTGTGTGGAGGTTTTGGGTGAGAGAGATATTGTAAAGGCAGAAACAGCACTATGTGAGGTGAAGGAGAATGAAGTCAAGGGTAACCTTAAGATTTCAAATTGAGGAGACTGGAATAATGTCATTGTCTTTGACAGAAATAAAATCAAGCACTTCATCGTGCCTTAGAGCTTCATGAGCTTGATCTATGATTCCAAAGAAGTCACTGTTCTCCTTGGGCCTCAGTTTGAGAATAAAGATGCCTCCCACCCTTATCTGATTATTTTGACTCTTAGATCCCTGGAGTCTTGTTAGGGGCAGTTTGAAGTCATAAGTATAGAGTAAGTAAAATTCAGGTAAATAGCTTACCTCTGTGCTTCTTTGATAGCTTTAGAGCTGGAAAAATGAGGATAAAGTCTGCAATTAAATCCAGAGTTGCATCCCGAATGGCTAGTGGGTCTGTCTGGTTACCTGTGTATTCATCTAGGATGAGATGGACCAACTCAGAAGGGATGCCCTGGGATAAACAGAGCAGACTCCATGAGAATCAATGGCAGAGCCAGATGCTTATCCTTTAGCCTAAGCTTAGGGCAATGGCAAGAATGTTGGGCTTGGAACAGAAAAGACAATCTAGCTGTTTGAGGAAGTTATGGGGCTCAGTGGATGGAGTGCTGGACTTGGAGTCAAGAAGATCTGAATTAAAATCCAACCTTTAAAACTTACTAGCTGTGTGGCCCTGGTCAAGATATTTGACCTCTGTCTGCCTCAATTTCTTCATCTATAAAATGGGAATAATAATAGCACATACCTCCTAATGTTGTATAAAATGAGGTAAAATTTATAAAGCATTTTGCAAATCTTAAAGCACTATACAAATGCTAGGCAACTAGGTGGTGCAGTGGATAGAATGCCAGGCCTGGAATCAGGAAGACCTGAGTTCAAATCCAGCCTCAGACACTTACTTGCTGTGTGATCCTGGTCAAGTCATTTAACCCTGTGCTGTAAAATGAACTGGAGAAGGAAATGACAAACCATTCCAGTATCTTTGCCAAAAAAATCCAAAATGAGATCATGGAGAGTTGGACACAACTGAAACTACTAAACCAAAGCAAATGTTATTATTATGCTTGAGTTATAAGCACTAACTTGGTATAGTGGGGAGATAGAATGCTAGACTTGGAGTCAAGAATCCTTTAGTTTGGATCCTGAGACATATTATCTGTGTGACTGAGCAGATTCTTTGCCTCTCTAACCCTTTGTTTTATTATGGTATCTTGGGCAAATTACTTCACTCGGTCTCAGGTTCCTTTAGTTCTCAAAGAAGGAGGCTGTGCTAGGTGATCTCTTAAGGTCTAAGCTGTCTCTATTGCTTATGTTCTAAGGCCCCTTCCAGCTCTTGTATTCTGTTTAGTTTTGCTTTTATCTGAACCTGTGATTTCACTGGTGTAGATACTTTCCAGTGGGGAAACTCCTTCTCTTGATGTGAAGCAGTAACTTCTGAGATTTATAGTTTGAGAGAGTTGTCTGGGGGTGCTGAGAAATTACACGACTTGCCTCGGGTCACTTTGTGTCAGAGACAGGACTGGAGCCCCAGTCTGCCCTTGTTCTAGTGATCCTCAGTGCCTTCAATATGTTCTGTTTCAACATTCTAATGTTCTAAAATGTCTTCCAGTTCTGACATCCTGTGTTCTAATGTCCCATTCTAGCTCTCATACTCTTTGTTACAATATTCTAATACTTTAAGATTTCTTTCCACTCTGATATTCTGTATTCTAAGGTCCCTTATCTTTGTAATGGTTCAAGGGCTAAATAATGCAAATATTATTGCCCCCATTTTACAGATGATAAAAATAGAAGCTATAATAGGTTTCAGTAAGTTGACCAAGATCATATGGGTAGCTGGTGGCAGACGGAGGATTTGAACCAAGGTCATCTGGTCCAGTCCTCTTTCCAAAACATCCCAGTCTCACCCAAGAGGTGGTCTGTGAGCTTTGATCACCTGCCTGCCAAAGGCATTTTTTAACTAGTGGTCCTCTGGCCTTCTGGATGGTCCTATCTCTGGGCCCTATGATGCTACCCAATAGAAATAAATAAGCCAGGTTACAGGGGATGGAACCATGAGGGGGAAATCAGACTGAGGAAGCAGAAGGAAAGATTCAGGTGTTTTCTCACCAGGAAAGCACTCTTGCCCTTCAACACAGTGAGTGCCAACTCTTTTTTTATTCCATCTTCTAGATTTTGGGATACCCATGCCTGGTGGGGGAAAGTAAATCCCTGGTTAAAAGATTATAGCTTCTCAGCCTTTCCTCTAAGCAGCCCCAATCAATAGAAAAACATGGAAAAATCTGGATAAAATAATGAATAGTGAAATGAGGAGAACCAAGAAAACATTGTATACAGTAACAACATTGTTTCAAGAACAACTTTGAATGACTAAGTCGTATTGAAGATTACAAATCGCTAAATCTACTACAAAAGATCTATGAAGGAAGATGTTATCTACCTTCAGAGAAAGAAAAGATAAATAGAGGTATGGAGAATATGGTTTTACATATATACATATTTATATCTAATGGTAGCTTTATCTAGGGCAGGGTGGGAAAGAGGGAGGGAGGTAGAAAAAAGTGTACAGCAGAGAACAAAAGAAAACTTAGAAGGAAGCACAGAAAAGCAGGGTAGCTTTGAAAATAGTAGGTAGCATTTATTACATAGTTTTTAAAAATAGTAAACAATGCGAAATGGAAATTCATGGTTTTATATTGAATCCTCTTCTTATGTTATGCTGCATACATGGAAATGTTCTTTTTTTGTCTTTAAGTTAAAAATGAATAAAAACACTTTTAAATGGGGAAACACGTGTAAGGGGAGAAAAAGAAGCCCCAACTAAGACTGATCAGCTGGGACCCACACCTGACATCTACCCTCACCTATAAGAGCACATCCGTCGTTCTCAGCGACAAGTTGGGCACATCACTTTCCTGATACTACTTCCCTAAAGGGCTTAGGAGGAACGACCTGAAACATTCCCTCCTTTGAACCATCACAGACTTTAGAGCTAGAAGGGGACTTAGAGGAAATTTAGTCTAATGGCTCCCAACTTGTAGGTAACAAACCTCTAAATGCTAAAGAATTATTGGGAAGAACCTATGTAGTAACATTTTCTCTCAAAGTTGTAAATCAGCATTACCCATAATGGTGTCAAGTAACTCAGCATAATAAATACATAAATAAATATTTTTTGGCCTCAAAATGGGTGTTGGATTAGATAGCTTTAGAGCTATGATTCAAGAAAACTGCACCTTGCACAGTCTGAAAAATTATCCTTGCACAATACGTGTATCATTTTTTCCAAATAATAATAACTGTAATAATGATATTTAACATTTATATAAGTGCCTGCTATGTACAAGGGACTGTGCTAAGAGCTTACAATGATCTCATTTAGGGAAATGCTATTGTGATTAATAAAATTAATTTAGAAGTGTTACTGAGGGAAAGTTATATTTGGAAGGTATAAGTATATAAAACCAAATGATCTCAATGAATTATTTAAGGTTCAAGAGTAGCACTCAGAATAATTGTTTATGTCATATGTTCAGGGGTCTTCATAGTTCCCTTGATTAAGTAATGAGTGACTCCTTTTATTCAAGGGGAAAGTAAAGCCTGGGGAAGAAGAAGAGACTTTTCTTGGAGTCACACAACTGATAGGAGGTGGAGGGAGAATTCAAACTCAGGGGTCTAACATCATAGTCCATGCTTTTTTACAGCCTATTTTGACTATACTCTCTGGGTGAATCTAGAAAGTATTTAGGAAGGTTAAATAATGGATAAATAGAATAAAAAAATATGATTGTGAAGATCAAATCAAATGAGTTAACACAAGTAAAGCTCTTTGCAAATCTAATATAATAGCAGGACATAAATGTTTGCTGCTACAGATGAAGTCATGCTTAATGATTCCACTGACAATGAGAGAATATAAATAACGAAGTGTCTTCATAGCTGATGGCATGACAACTAAACTTGTAAAAGTTTATTGAGCCATGGGGAAAATACAGAAAACCTTGACTCAACTATATGGAGAGAAATGAACCATTCTGGAGTACAGTTTGGAACTATGTCCAAAGGGCTATAAAATTGTGCATGCCCTTTTGTCCAGCAATAGGTCTAATAGGTCTATGTCTGAGGAGATGTTTTTTTTAAAGGAAATGGACCTATATGTTCATAAAGTATTTATAGTAGTTCTTTTTGTGGTGTCAAAGAACTGGAAATTGAGGGGATGCCCACCAACTGGGGAAGGCTGAACCAGTTGTGGTATATGATTATGATGAAATATCATTGTGCTATAAAATGATAAACAGGATGGCTTCAGAAAAACCTGAAAAAACTTACATGAAGTGATGCGAAGTGAAGTGATCAGAACGAGGGGAACATTTTGCACAGTAGCAACAATGTTGTACAATGATCAGCTGTGAATGACTTAGTTATTTGATCAGTACAAAGATCCAAAACAATTCTGAAGGACCTTTGATGAAAAATGCTATCAACTGAATCTGAATGCAGATCAAAGCATATTTGTTTTTTACTTTATTTTTCTTGCTTTTTTGTCTGTTTTCTTTCACAAAAGGACTAATATGAAAATGTGTTTTGTGTGGGTGCACATGTATAACATATATTAAATTGTTTGCCTTCTCAATGTTGAGGGAGAGGAGGGGAGGGAGAGAGAGAATTTGGAACTCAAAAAAAATAAAGATTAAAAATTTTTTTTACATGTAATCAGGAAAAAATAAAATATTTTTAAAAATATTCCCCAACTTTCTAAACTATTCGGCTACAGATTTTTTAGCAGTTTTCTGACTGGCTACATTTTCCCTTTAGGAATCTTTCAAGGTAGCAAAATCTATACACAACACTAAACACAAACACAAGACAAACACATACTTGTCAGCTTTTTCATACTTGCCATACTTTTTCATTCTACAATGATGAAAAGAGCTGGAGTAGGGCCAAAAATGAATTCCCAGCTGAATCTTTTGTAGATTTGTGCCAGAGGTGACATAATTCAATTGCCTCCTGTTTAGTTATTTCCATAACTATTGAGAGCATCCCCTGGTTCCAGGCTACCAAAAATCTATCTGGAGGAACATAATCCTTCCCCACTCCTGGAGGAAAATTTAGGCATAATCTAAATTAAATCTTTAACCTAACTTTCTACATGCCTAGGGGAAAACTTAACCCAAAATTTAAACTTGATCCTTACATTAGTTTGGAAGAAATAAGGATCGAGATCAGGAGCCCAACCCCAGAGTAGTCTTTCATGAAAAATTCCTTCTGTGAAAAATTAATCAGAGAATTCTACAGAGTTTTTCTGAAAGACTGATGGGTTTGGAATCTTGACTTAACCTGGCATGACTTACCAAAAACTGTAGTGGGTTAAAGATGAAATGACTGAGGAAATAGATATGAACTTCCAAGCATATTGATTTATTGATCAATGTATGCCAACTGCATAACAAATTGGGAACAGATCTCCTCAGTTTTGGCATTGGACCCCTGAATACAAGGGGAGGTAGACTTTTTATGCATTAAAAATTAATTAATCAAATAAGATCAGTTCATTAAAATAAAACAATTAACCCTGGTAGAAAATTAGGTAATCTGATTTCTAATTGAAGGAGAGATTAAGGACTTTCCAAGTTGGAAATGGGAGAAAGAACAAGTACAATTTCCTGAAATCAGAAAAAGAGGTGTTCCAGTCCCCCTAAGTGTCTGTAAATAATCAAAGGAAAATGGAAACAATAACTGACTGACCAGTTCTGAACCATCTTTCAGATAAGACATGAGTTGCTTGAGATGTATAATTGTGAAAAAAAACTCCTTTCATCAATCTTTGGCTCTTTCTGCGTTTCTGGTCAGCATAACTTAGGGCCTTAGTTATGGGTCTCTAAACAACAGGTCGAGGGGGTTCAGATAATGCAATAAAGTTTTCTCACAATTCCCATCAATTGAATAAAGTTTTCTTGCAAGACAGAAGTTGAACTAAATCCATAACTGAATAGAAGGGGAACTGAGCCAGCTCCAGAACTGAGTCACAAACTAGAGTCAATGTGGTTCACTCAGTTTTTTCACTATCTATCCATGGACAAATCATTTCCCTGTCTCACTATTTGCTCACATGTAAAATGAGGAATATGATGTAAGGGGAGGGGTAGAGTAGACTAAATTTCCACTATTATCAAGTTTGGATTCTGTAATTCTAGGCCAACCTAGAATCCAGGCCAAATCTAGTGGTAAGTGGGAAACAGTGGTATGCTGGTAAATATTTAATAACCAGCTCTCCAAAAGCAGGACATATTTTTAATCACTTTTAAGTTTAGTCTGCATTATTAACATTTTTCTGCATCCCTTTCTGAAGTTCAAACAATCAACAAAATAATGTATCAAGTCTCTGGATGTGTAATACTTGTTGATTTCTGAGGCATAGATGCTCACACTGAGAGTGGAGTCATTGGCTCTTTCTCAAGCCTGGCTCTCTTCAGCTGGCTTCAGCTCAACCTTGGCCAGCAAGGAAGAGACTTGTGAATTTCGAGAATGAGTCTCCATTTCCTTCTTGGCAGACCCAGGCCCTGGCTGAACCTGGCCGTTTGGGGGGTTAAATTATTAACATGTTATCACTGAAAAAGCATAGTTTTAGGAAACATAAGATCTGGTTCAGATCTAGGCTCTTTTATTTGTTAGTTGTATAACTGGGGCAGATCACAACCTCTCTGGTCCTCAGTTATGTCTTCTATCAAATAGATCAAATAAAGGAGTTAGACTACATAACCCCTCAGGTCCCTTCCAACTCTAGGTCCTAGAATCTTAGAATTTTGGAACACAGGGAACCACTGATGGCATGGAACAACCTTGCATTCCTTTCCTGATGTTTCGACAATGACCATAAATCTATGTAAACTTGAAAGCATTATGTAAACGTTGACTGTTGTTATCACTATTTCTATCAAAGAAGAAACAAAAATTTCCAAAAATGGAAAACTCAAGACTGCTCTCAGCAACTTTCTAAGACTTAAGTTTGGTGGTGGTTTTTCTTTGTTATCAAAGAATTCCAAAATGATGTCACTATGTTGGAGTCAAGATACATTTTGTCGGACTGTGGTTGATCAGATGAATACAAAATCAGAAGGCTCTACCTGAGGTTGGGCACAAATAGTCCATGCTGACATTTGGAGTGGAGATGTCTCTAAATGTGCATGTCTTCTTTCTTTAGAGCTACTGCAGTTCCTGCTTTGTTATACACAGTGACGTCTTTGATGCAGGCATGCCATGCTGGGCAGTCTTCTGCCAGCATCTCCCATGTCTCACAGCCTATTCCAGCGTTCTTCAGAGAAACCTTGAGAGTATCCTTATCACTTCTTCTGACCACCATGTGAGTACCTACCTTCTATGAATTCTTTATAGAATAATCTTTCAGGCAAACATACATTTGGCATTCCAATAAGTGGCCAGCCCATTGAGGGTGTACTTTCTGCAACACAATTTGAATGCTTGGCAGTTCAGCTCAAGCAAGGACTTCAGTGTCTGGTACCTTATTCTGCCAGGTGATCTTCAGAATCTTCCTAAGACAATTCAAATGAAAGTGATTCAATTTCCTGGCATGGAACTGGTATGTTGTGTAGGTTTTACAGGAATACAACAATGAAGTCAGCACAACAGCTCAGTAGACCTTCAGTTTGGTAGGCAGCGTAATACTGTTTCTCTCCCACACTTTCCTTCAGAACCTCCTAAACACTGAGCTAGCTCTGTGCGCATCAACCTCATCATCTATGTGTACATGCCAAGGCAAGTGAACTTATCCACAGCATTCAAAATGTCTCCATTTGCTATAATCAATGGTTCCATGTATTGATGGTGTAGGGCTGGCTGCTGGAGAAGGTGTGTTTTCTTGGTGTTAATTGTTATACCACAATTAGTACAAGCAGCAGAGAATGGATCCATACTTTGTTGCATCTCATCTTCAGAGGTTGCACTGAGTGCACAATCATTTGCAAAACAAAAATCATTCACTAACTCTATATCCACTTTAGTCTTGGCTTGTATACTTTACAAGTAAAATAATTAACTATCAGTTTCAGTAGCAGACCTTGAAGTTGTTTTAGTCCTTGTTGAAGGTTTCTGACAACATGACTGAAAACATCATGATAAAAAACATGGGAACAAGTCCACAGCCCTACTTCATTCCATTGGTGACTGGGAAAACATGAGAGCATTATCCGTTATCCAGAACCTGGGCAAGCATGCCATCATGACATTGACAAACAATGCTGATGATCTTCTCTGAGCAACTAAATTTTGACACAATTTTCTACAAACCCTCACAACCAATAGTATCAAAGTCTTTGGTCAGATTGATGAATGTTGTATACTCTTCTCTGTTCTGCTCTTGGCACTTCTCCCAGAGTTGTTGATCGCCAAATACCATATTGGCTGTTCCTTTGTCCTTTCTGAAAACACACTGGCTCTCAGGTAGATGACCATCTTCCAGATGAAGGATCAGACTATTAAGGAGGACTCTGGCAAGAATCTTGCCAGTAATGGCTAAGAGAGAGAACCTCTATGATTGCCAGAGGACAATCTATTTTTCTTTACCTTTACAGAGATGGATAATGGAGGCATCCTTGAAATCCTGGGGGATAACCTCCTTTTTCCAAATAACCTGCAAAATTTCAATTTTAAAGTAGATGACAATATGCATTGGTAGAGAAAGTTTCCCCATCTGAGAATTCCTGATACCAATGAAATCATGAATCTAGTCTTCATCTGCACCCCTCTGCCAAGGCACTGAAATAATCTTACCAAAGGCATCAAGTACCCAAACTCATGATTGGTGACTCCAAGCAAATAGGGAATTCTTGGGATCTCATTCTCTAAGAGGAGCTTTTCAGGGAACTTTGGTAAGAAAACACCATCCACAGTGGCTGGGATTAATGGTTGCTGCAAGAGAAGAAGAAAACACTTTTTTTTGTGGGTTATCCTTTCATTTTGGATTTACCTACATAAGACCAAGAATAAGGAAATTAGGGTTTTTGTCTCACTTCTATCTTTAAATTGCTGTCTGACCCTGGAAAAGTCAGTTTCTTTCTTTTGGCCCAAGTTTTCTCATCTATACAATATGAGGGTTGACTAGGTCCTTCCCAGCCCTGATTTTTCATGTTCAAGAGTCTCTTCCATCTTTATCATTCTGTGATTTGTGTCCAAGCATTTGGACAAGTTTCATGTTTTTGTATCTAGGATGCCTTCCATCTTTGCCATTCTATGATCTGTGCTTTGTCTGAGATTCCCTTGGATGACTGGAAGTAGAGTCCTGATCTCAAGTATATTTTTCTCTGGTATATTCATCTGTTTCATCTTGCTCAAAGAGCTGAAGGGAGCTATTTGGAGAAGAGCCTGCCATTCTTCCAGAGCCCAATTTCTTATGTCTGGCAAACAGAGGACCACATTCACTAAGGAAGTTTCCCTAGCTTTCTCCAGACTGCACTTTTCTGTGTCTCCTCCAGGATAACAATTCTATGTTCCCTACCTCTATGCTACTTTTTTCATATTTTTTTCTCAACCCCTAGCATCCGTTTACTCTCCTGCTTTAAGTTCAAATGTTGGAAGGGAAAGGGAGATTCTACTTAACCCAGTATCTATGCCAGACTTTGCCCCTGATTTAGGAATTCATCATTAAATACTGGAGAAGGGCATGGAGTCAGTATTCAGTTGCTTTGGCACTCTGAACTCACATCTTTTTTTGGCCAAGCCCAGAGTTTGCCAGGGCAGAGAATTCAGTCTCAGAAGGCTGTAATTCTGGCTAGTTGAACTCTAATGAACACCTTCCCTTTGGGGGGTTAATTTGTTCCAGAGCCATCTCTTATGACTAGACTGGAACCCAGTGATCTCTGTGGACCAAAGTCCTGGATGGAATCGGAGAAAAATCTCTCCTTGATTTTTAGAGGCAATGGGAAGGAAAGGAGAGGTCTTGATCTTTTGGGCAGGAGAATATGCATCTCTGAATTCAATCTAATGCAGTCCATCAGTTATTCCAGAACTACCTATTTCCAGAAGAAGCAAACTCACAGAAAAGAATTTCCTCTTGAATATCATGTTTTCTTTATTCCGTAAGCACAGGATCAAAACAGCTGAGCTGGAACCTTCACAGCCATAGTGGTGAGCAACATCCTGGTGGTTTCAAAGGAACAGACATTTATAAATATCCAAAGAAAGGACAGAGGAGATTTCTGTTTTCCAACAAAAAGATTCAGGAGGTAGGGCAAGTTCTCCCACCCCACCCTCCCCCTCACCTCAAAGACTAGATCAAGTTTTCTCGAGGTCATTGGCTCAGACTTTCCAAAGACACATTCAAGCAGAACCAGGAGAACACCGTACACAGTAATAGCAACATTGTACGATCATCAATTATGATATACTTAGCTCTTCTCAAGAGTGCAGTGATCAAAGACAATTCCAGTGGACACATGATGGAAAATGCTGACCACATCCAGAGAAAGAACTATGGAGGTGGAATGCAGATCTGAGCATATTATTTTTACTTTTTCTGTTTTTTTCTTTCTCATGATTTTCCCCTTTTGTTCTGTTTCTTCTCTCACAACATTACTAAAGTGAAAATATCTTTAACATGGTTGCATATGTATAATCTATATCAGATTGCTTGCTATCTTAAGGAGGTGGGAGGCAAGAGAGGGAGAGAGAAAAATTTGGAGCTCAAAATCTTATGAAGATGAATGTAGAAAATTATCTTTATATGAATTGGAAAAAATAAAATACTATCAAGTTTTTAAAAAAAATAATAGAAAAGATCATTATTCAATCAAACAAGCCTTTGAAATTTTGGGGCCAATTTTTTTTAAGAAATGTTAATTGTTGGCTCAAGTTTTCTAAGGGTTATAGGATCACTGGTTTAGGCCAAGAGAGAATAGAGGTCTTCTGGTCCTTCATATTTCCTTATTTTTTAAAGTTAAATTTTATTTTATTTTTGGTTAACAATCGTCTATTTTCTTGCCCTCCTCTTCTCTAACCTCAATACTGAGGCAAGGAGGAAAGCCCAACTCTTGTAATAAAGGTGCATAGTTAAGCAAAATAAATTGTTGCATTGACCATGTCCAAAAATGCGTATATCTCACTCTGCGTCTTGAGTTCATCATTCTCTATCAGGGACCTTGACCGCCATCTTGACTTTTGTCTTGCCACTAGACTTCGATGATTTGGGATGAGAGAGTAAGGCTAATGATTTTGCGTAGCTCTGTTTCTCTTGTATCCAATTCATACAAAAGTTAAGATATCACCTTCATGATGTTATAGGCCCTCTTTGAGAAGGACTAAAACAACAACAAGGAGGCATTAAACTCCCTCCGTGGACCCCCCCTTCCCCTTGTAAGTGTGAAGCAAGGGACCTCAGAGAGATTATGCAGTTTACCCAAAGTAGCTCACATAGCTAGTGGTAGGATCAGGATTCCCATTCAGGTCCTCTAATGTCAAATCCAGCATCTTTTCTCCAAAGGTAATCAACGATTAATTCAGCTCAAGGGCAGGCATGAGTGGAGACCTTGCATCATCGTAGGATGTGGGAGTCTAACCTGGTCTGGCTTGGAGCTGGCTGTCTTGACCTGAGTTAAAACTGCAGCCACAGACCCTACCCTAACCTAGAGCTAGAACTTTGAACAAGGCTCTAGGCTACTCTGGCCATAACCAGATGTGGAAGCACAGCCTGAACCAGAGATGGCAGGCTCTTTTTCTTTTCTTTTTAAATTTAATTTATTTATTTTTACTTTATTTATTTGACATTCATTTCCATAAATTTTAAATTTTCTCCCCCTCCCTCCCCTGTCCCTCTCCAAGACAGCATGCAATCTGATAGTAGACTTTACACATAAATTGCTATTAAGTGCATTTTCACATTAGTCATGCTGCATAAAAGAATTATAATGAATGGGAGAAACCATGAGAAAGAAAAAAAAACAAAAAAGAGAATAGTCTCTTCATTCTGCATTCAAACTCCTTAGTTCTTTCTCTGCCTGTGGATTTCATTTTCCATCATGAGTCCTTTGGAATTATTGAGTGGCTGAGAAGGGCTAAGTCTATCAAAGTTAGTCATTGCACACTGTGGCTGTTGCTGTGTACGGTGTACAGACAACAGGTTCTTGACCTAGCCAGGAGCTAAGGAAGGCACATTTCCTATGCAAAGCATCTTCTGAGTGCATCTCAGTCTTTGCCATCTTGGGATGATGATGGTGATGATGATGATGATGATGATGATGATGGTAACAACATCTACCATTTACAAAGTGATTTAAGGTTTGCAAAATGCTTTACCTATGTTGTCTCATTTTATCTTCACAACAACCCTGTGAAATACAGACTATTATTATCCCCATATTATAGATGAGGAAACTGAGGCTAAGAGAAGTTACACAGCTTGCCCAGGGCAACACATCTACTAAGTGTAGGAGGCTGGATTCAGACTAAGATCTTCCTGACTTCAAGTCTAATACACTATCTACTTTGTTACCCTATTTCACTTAATAAATGCTTTTTGACTTTTTCATTATGGATTCAATACTGACTCAGTCTAGGGACATCTGTGGAAGTCAGGCTACAGAATCCGTGTCATCTGTGAGGTCAGTCATAGCCTTAAGGAGCTGGCCCCCAGAACATAGTCATCCAGCCTGAAATTAGTGATGCCTCTACCCTCAACTCCCCTGTGTTCAGGGAGAGAATAGGTCATGTTGATGCTGATGACAGGCTAATGATAGCATTACTGATGCTATGTTCTTTCTAGGTGTTGTAGTGGATAAAGAATGGGAACTGGGGTCAGGAAGATCTGCGTTCAAATCCAGCCTTAGACACTTAACTAGCTGCTTGACTCTTGGCAAGTCATTTAACCTATGTTTGTCTCAATTTCCTTACCTGTAAAATGGGGAAAATAATAGTGCCTATTTCCCAATGTTCATATGGGGATCAAATGAGATAATATTTGGAAAGAATCTGGCACATAGTGAGCTCTCTCTCTATTTTTTCTTTTTTCTTCTTTGTAGGACCATGGAGAGTGGTGGTGGTGGTGGTGGTGGTGGGGACCCTGTTCAACTTGTACTTTCCCTAACTGACGATTTTCAAACTCTTTCCTCTTCCTCCCTTCGCTAATTGTGCCAACTCTGTAATGTTGAACTCTGAAATTCCAATCTCTGATTATAAATTGAGTCCTATCTTGCCTGCCTGGGCAGCTAGGTAATACAGCAGATAGAGCACCAAATCTGGAGTCAGGGAGACCTGAATTGAAATCTGACCTCAGATACTTACTAGCTGTGTGACCCTGGGCAAGTCATTTCACCTTGTTTGCCTCAGTTTCCCTATCTACAAAATGATCTGGAGAAGGAAATGGCAAACCACTTCAGTATCTTTGCCAAGAAAACCCCCCAAAGGGACGTCTCTCAAAACTGTGGAATTAGATCTAACCTTTGAACTTAAGGAGATCTCTTTAAAATGAATTTGAGTCTCTTAAATAATAGTCACTGAAGAATAAGAAGCCAAGAACCTACATGAAAAATGGGTTGAGGGTGATCTGTGATGAAGCCTGGCATAGTAGCAACCCCACTCTGCGAGATGGCTCTGTGGAACAGACCTTTGGTCATAGGAGACAGAACCTGCAAGACAAGAGAAAGAGAATATCTAAGAGACATATACTTCTCAGGAAGGGTTCTACTTTAAGGGGATTCATTTTCAAAGAAAGATTGGAGATCAGGCTGATCATGTGAATTAGAATCAAGTAACATGAGGTCAGGATGGAAGCTTGGAATTCCTAGTCCAACCTCCTCATTTTATAGTCAATTAGTGGTGATGCCATGATTTGAACTCAGGTCTCCTGATTTCCAATGCAGTGCTCTTCCCCACTATACCATCCTATGTTTGCCCCAATGGGGAATCATCTGAAAACTCACAAGCGCAGAGACACAAAATCCTCCTATAGACTGTCCAGAGATGGTCACACAGTTGGGGTCTCCTCCAAAGTGAGCAATGTTGCCCTGGACCCATTGTAAAGCAGCCACCAGGTCTAAGAATCCCCAGTTACCAGGTGCAAACTCATCCCCAGTGCTAAAAGCCAGAGAGACAGCCATCAGGTTCTAGGAAGACTTATCTTTATTAATGTTTCAGATGAAAGCATTGGGCATGCATGTCAAATTGAAAATATCAAGCATCTTGGAAGCATAGCTAACACATTAGGGGATTAAATCTGGTTCTAAACAGATGTAGAAAGGCTAGAATGGTAGTCTGCATCTAATAAGATAACATTGAATAGAGATAAATGTAAAATTCTGTACTTGGGTTTAAAAAGTCAATTGTACAAGTACAGCATTGAGGAGACATGGCTAGACAACAGTTCATGCGCAAAACATCTAGGGGTTTTAGTGGACTGTTTCTCACAAAAAACACTCCTCTCCTTATTCCATACATTTTCATTGATTGTTGCACATGCCTGGAATTCTCTCCCTCCTCATCTCTGCCTCTAGACTTCCTTCAAAGTCTCAGCTGAAGTTTCACATTCTGCAAGAAGTTTTCCCCAATCTTCCTTCATCTCAGTGCCTTCCCTTGAGACTACCTCCTTTGCCCATCTATTCCTCTTTCATGTTGTTGGCACATAGTTGTTTGCAGATTGTCTCCCCCAATAGACTGTGAACTTCTATGTAGGGAGTTGGAACTAGCTTTCTTTGCTTTTCTTTGCATCCTCAGTACTTAGCACAATGTTTGGTATGCAGTTGTCACTTCATAAATGTTTGTTAACTTGAATTGATGACTGCAATATGAGTCAATGTGTGAAGGGACAGTCAAGAAAATTTAGTGTGATCTTAGGTGGACTTACTGTCCAGAACTTTAGTCCCATTGTACTCCATCTATATTCAAATCACATTTGGTGTCTTGTACTTAGTTCTGGGTGCCATGTTTTAGAAAGGATATTGACACACTGGAATATTCCAAAAGAAGATGACTAAGAAGGTGAGAAGACTAGAGATCATGCCATATAGGGGTGTTCAATCTGGGGAAATAAAGATTTGAGGAGACATGAAAATCATCTACAAGTGTTAGGAAGACTGCCATGTGGGAGAGGGTTAGATTAATTCTTGTTGGCCATAAAAGGCAGAGCTGGAAACCCTAGTCAGATGATGCAGAGAGGTAGATTTCAATTCAACATGAGAATTTACTAATACTAAAAGAATTTGCTAATGTTCAAAAGTAGAAAAGGTTATTTGGGAAGGTAGCTCATTCTACATCTTCAAAGAGACACTGGGTGATTATTGCTGGAATTGTTGAAATAATTTCTATTCAGGTAGGAGATGGATTAAATGAACAATTTGGATATTGTGATTCTGTCAGAGTGCCACCTGGGTCTCCACAGGACTCACAGAATTGTAGAATGTTAGAGCTACAAGGGACTTTATGAGACAATTTAGTCCATATCCCTTCACTTTACATATGAGGAAATTGATGCTCAGATTGAGGGAGGGCCTTGCCCAAGGTTCCCAAACCATCTTTGTCACTTTCTTACCTCAAGAATCCCTGGAATCCCAGTCTGTATTGTACTGTTACCACCACGATATCTTCATAGGCTGATAATGGTGATCCATCAATTGAGGAAGCTGCTCCGATCGCTAGTGACCCCCCATGGATCCAGACCATCACCTAAGAAAAACACTGATAGTAGCAACAACTTGGAAACAATCTCTGGGGAAAATCCATGATAACTGGAGGGTATATTTTTTCTAAGGAAGTATCCCTTCCTATTGTCTGGGCCAAGAGACACCTGAAACAAGTATGCCCCATCCCTGGTTGGCTTTGTCTTGATTGGTATGGTAGGCCTTTAGGAGAAGGGCAATACCCTTCTGTCCCCCCTAAAATATTTGTAGGAACATAAAAACAGAAGTCACTCTAGGGGAAAATGAGGAAGAACTTTTGTCAGGGTATAGAATTCTCCAAGTGAAGAAATATTCCATCGCGGGAAAAACCCTCCTTAGGAATGGGCAGTCCAAAGGGGCTTGAATTCCAAGAGGAGTCTTGCCTTTGGGGATATGCCTTGACTTCAGTGCAGAGAAATTCTAGACCTTTCTGACTCCTAGCAGCCTTGGGGACAGGGATAAGAGATTAGTTCCAGTCAGCCAACTAGCATCTGAGTACTTACTAAGTGGCAAGCACTGTGCTAAGCCCGGTGGGATACAAAGGAAGACAAATACATGGTCCCTGCTCTCAAGAAACTCACATTCTAGTGGGGGAGACAACATACAACAAAAAGAAATTACAAATAGAAAATATGTAAAGTTTAAGAGATAGGTAACCTCATAGAGAAAGCAATTTGTGTATTTGGGGATGGGGAGGAAGAGCTGGGAAAGGCCTCTTGCAGAAAATGAGATTTGAGCTGAGTCTTATAACATCAGGGAAGACAAAAGGCTGACATTAAGAGGAAGAGCATGCCCAGCATGAGGCACAGTCTGTGGAAAGGTATGGAGTTGAGAGACAATGTGATATCTTTGAGGAATATCAAAAAGATCGTTTCTCTCTCTCTCTCTCTCTCTCTCTCTCTCTCTCTCTCTCTCTCTCTCTCTCTCTTTCTCTCAGCAGAAAAAAATAAGCATTTATTAAGGACCTATGATGTACTAATCACTTTACAAATATCATCTCATTTGATCCTCACATCCTGGGAGGTAGATATTATTTTTTGTTTTTGTTTGTGCATTTTATTTTATTTTTTAAATGGTATTTTACCTTTTCCCAATTATGTTAAGTCAGTTTTTAGTATTCATTTTTACAAGATTTTGAGTTCCAAATTTTTCTCCCTTCCTCCCCTTCCCTCTTCCAAAAATGGTAGACAATTTGATATCACATGTGCCAGTGTCTCTTGAGTGTGGACTCTGTGGAGGAGATTAAAGTGAATGCAAGAAAGCTGGAGAGTAGTAAGGAGCCAGGTTGTAAAGGGCTTTATCAGCCAAATCAAGGATTTTATATTTGATCCTGGAGACAGGTAATAGGGAGACACTGGAGTTTATTGAGTGGAAGTGTGACACTGCCAGACTAGTGTTTTAGGTGGATGGATAAGAGTGAGGAGAATTCTGAGGCCAGGAGACCAAAGGGAAGATGATGCCAATAGTCTGGGAGTAATGAGATGAGGGGCTGTGTCACCACCAAGGTGTTGACAGTATCAGAGGAGGGCATGGGGGATTGTATAAGAAAGATACAAAGTTACGTAGGTCAGTTTGACAACACATTAGTACAAGTAAGGAGTCAAGGATGACATCAAGATTATGAGCCTGGGTAAATGGAAGGATGGTGGTGTGGTAAGAGGGAAATTGGGAAGGGAGTGGGAGGAGGGGAATAAGCATTTATTAAACACCTACTATGTGCCAGGCACTATGTTAAGTGCTTTGCAGATATTATCTCATTTGATCCTCACAATGTTACTGGTGACGTAGAGGCTGTAATTATCCTCATTTTACAGATAAGGAAAGAAGGGCAGCAGAAGATAACTGATTTGCCCAGGACCACACAGTAAGTATCTGAGGCTGCATTTGAACTCAGGTCTTCCAGATTTCAGGCCCAGTGCTTTATCCAGTCCAGCACTAGGGATTTCAAAGCAAAAGGAACATTACTTACAGGTAGTTTATCCTTTTTGTGTCTGGAGGTTGGGGTGTAGATGTTGAGATAGAGACAGTCTTCAGATATTGGGAAAAGTTGTTGCTTCCCATCTAAAGTGTTTTTCATAAGGTCTGACCTTTCCAATTCCTGCAAACACCTTCATGAGTGAAAAGAAAATCACAACAATCCAGGTTAAGGCATGAATAGATTTTATAGAGATTTTTGGAAACTAGTGGGAACTACCTATTTGGAACAAGAGGTCTAGAAACACCTCTTCAGATAATAGGATCATTGGACTGAGAGTCAAAGAGACCTTAGGCAGAAGTGGGGAACCTGGGTCCTTGGGGCCACATGTGGTCCTTTAGGTCTTCAAGCGTGGCCCTTTGGCTGAATCCAAACTGGATCCAAATATTATTTAATCTGAACTGGATTCAATCAAAGGGCCACTCTTGAGGACCTAGAAGGCCACATGTGGCCTCAAGGACTCAGGTTTTCCACCTCTACCTTGGAAGCCATTTGTCCTATCCACCCCACCCCCCTTTTCAATAAAAGAGGAAACAAGTGTAGGGGGGTTAGGTCACTTGCCTAAGGTCACACTGGTAGTCACTAGTACAACATTTTGAGAGTGTTCATCACAGAACTCTGCTCCCTCATGGGACCCATTTCTGTTGAATTCATTTTATTCCTTCTCCATATGTTCTTCCTGCCTGGTTCTTGCATCTTTTAAGAAAGTTAGTCTCTGTTAAATATCTAATGTGAGTGACCTGCATTGCTGTAATACTTCATGGCTTAGAGAGTCATAAAAAGACTCACAATTGACAAACATTAACGTCTTTCTGCTTTGAAGGGCTGCCTCCAGCACAGAAAGGAGGCTGGCCTCTTTCTCACAGCTATTGTACACCTAACTGCTGCCTCAGCCTCCTCACAATCCAGCCATCCTGACTTCTTTATTGTGTTCACCCTCACATTGGGGGGAATGCAGTGGCATCTTTTACACCCTCCCAAGGCTCAGCAGGCTGCGGGGGAGAGAATCTTCTAGTTCCCACGGGAGGCTTGGCAAATGGGACTCCCAGGAAAACATCCACACGAAGGTCAGTTCCCTTCACAGTGACCTGCTTCCCACGGACTCGACCAAAGTGGGTCACCACTTCAGGCCCGGTGGCCTCTTGCCCTGTATGTGAGACAAAAAGATTCTTTCAGATTTTCTTTGGCTAGACATTCAATTTCCATAAAAACTAGGAAGTGACTCCTCCCTTCATGGTGTGAGTTTTTTCTCTTACAATATTTTTTCCTATTAATATCTTTATTTTTTAAATTGTGGAATAAAACAAGCATTTCCATAACAATATAATAAAAAGATGATTGAACAAGAAACTGCAAACTTACTATTCATGACTTGCTATTCCTTGTAAATATACCACAAAATTATCAAGTAAATTTCTTTTTTTTCTTTTTTCCTTCTGTCTCCCCTCCCCCTCAGAGATGGCTTCTATTAGAGACAAATAGATACATGTATACATACACATATATATACACACACATACACATATGTAAAATCATTCTATATATACTTCTAGTTATCAGGTCTTTTTCTGCAACATTCTTCATATGATCTTTGTAGGTTAATTTGGCCATTGGTAAAAGTCAAATTAGCTTATTTTCTCAAAGTCATTCTTAAAGCAATATTGCTGTTAGTGTATACAATTTCTCTCGGTTCTGCTCATTTCATTCATCATTATTTCAGGCAAGTCTTTTCACATCTTGCTAAAATCATTGAGCTCATCATTTCTTATAGCACAGTAATATTTCAGCACAATCATATACCACAACTTGTTCAGCCATTCCTCAATTGATAGGCATCCCTGCAATTTCCAGTTCTCTGGTACAACAAAGAGAGCTGCTATAAATATTTTAGTACATATAGGTACTTTTCCATTTTTCTTAATCATCTTTGGAAAGAGACCAAGTAGTGGTATTGCTGGATCAAAGAGTATAGGCTGTTTAATAACTCTTGGGAGATAATTCCAGATTGCACCAAAATGGTTGGATCAGTTCACAAGTTCACTAACGATGAATTAGTGTCTCTGTTTTTCCACGTCTCCTCCAACATTTGTTACCTTCCCTTTCTATCATTTTAGCCAATATAGTAGGCTAAAAATAACATCTCAAGATTGTTATAACTTGTATTTAGAGTATTTTTCATACGACTACAAGTTATTTTGATTTCCTCATTGGAAAACTTTCTGTTCATATCCTTTGACTATCAATTGGAGGATGACTCATATTCTTACAGATTTGACAAAGTTTTTTGTATATTTCACATATAAGACCTTTATCTGATAAACTGTCTATAAAATTTTTTCCCCCACTTTTTTGATTTCCTTCTTATTTTGGCTACAATAGTTTTATTTGTACAAACTTTTTAAATTTAATATAATTGAAATCATTCACTTTACACATAACTGTGCTATCTCTTGTTTATTCATGAATTTGACTATCCATATGTCTGAGAAGTAATATGTTTCATGTTCTTCTAATTTTCTTCCAAAATCTCTCTTTATATGTAGGATATATATCGATTTTGATCTTATCTTGATAAATGGTGTAAGATATTTGTCTGTGTAAAGTGTGCTTCATATTGCTTTCCAGTGTTCCCAACAATTTTTTTTTTACCAAATAATGAATTTTCATCCCCAAATCTTGTTTTCACACTTGTCAAATACAAGGTTATTATATTTATTTGCTGCTGTAAATTGTGCATCTACTCTGTTCTTTGATCTACCATTTTGTTTCTTTGCCAGTACCAGATAGTTTTGATAATTGTTACCTTATAATATAGTTTAAGAACTGGTACTGTCAAATTGCCTTCCTTTACATTTTTTTCATTATATTCTTTGATAGTCTTGATTTTTTGTTTTTTCAAATAAATTTTATCTTATTTTATAATTCAGTAAAGAAAACCTGGTAATTTAATTGGGATGGCATTGAATATATAAATGTTTGGGTAAAATTGTCATTTTTATTATATTGGCTCTCCCTACCTATGAACAATTAGGAATTCTGCAATTATTCAAATCTGATTTTACTTGTATAAAATTTTTTTGATAATTTTCTTTTTATTGTCCTGGGTTGGTTTTGCAAGTATATTCCCAGGTATGTCATACTGTCTAGAGTTATTTTAAATGAGGTATTTTTTTTTTTTACTATCTCTTCTTCTAGAGTTTTGCTTGTGACAGGTAGGAATGCTGATGATTTACTTTATATCATGCTACTTTGCTAAAATTGTTAATTGTTTCAGCTAACTTTTTAGTTGAATCTCTGGGATTTTCTAATAATCATATGATTTGCAAAAAAGACAGTTTAATTACTTCATTCCCTTTTCTGATTCCTTCTATTTCCTTCTGTTCTCTTGTTGCTTTTGCTAAGATTTCCAATAAAATATTGAATAATATTGGTGACAGTTGGCATCCTTGTTTCACAACTGATCTTATTGAGAAAGCTTCTATTTTTCCCCATTACAAATAATGCTTGATGATTATTTTAGATAAATATCTTTTTTATCAATTTAGGGAAAGATCTATTTATACCAATATTTTCAAGTGTTTTTAATAAAAATGAGTGTGGAACTTTATCAAAAACCTTTTCTGCATCTATTGATATGATCTATGCCTTTTTAAACTTTTATTATTGAAGTAATCAATTACGTTAATAATTTTTAATGTTAAGCCATCTCTGCATTCCTGGTATAAATCTTATTTGATCATAGCGTATAATCTTTGTAATATATTGTCGTAATCTTTTGGCTGGTACTTTATTTAGGATTTTTGCATCCATATTTATTAATGAAATTAGTCTATAATTTTCATTTTCTGCTTTTACTCTTCCTGGTTTAGGTATTATTTGTTTCATAAAAAGAATTTGGTGGAATCCCTTTTTAATCTATTATTCCAAATACTTTATTTAATATTAGAATTACTGGATCTTCAAGAGTTTGAAAGAATTCACTTGTAAATTCACCTGGTTCTGGTGCTTTTCTCTTAGGAAGTTCATTTGTGATCTGTTTAGATATTCTATTTCCTCATCAGCTAATCTAGGCAATTCATACTTTTATAAATATTCCTCCAATTCACTTAAATTGTTAAATTTATTGGCATGTAATTGGGCAATATAACTCATTATAATTATTTTAATGTCATCTTCATTAATGGTATATTCATCCTTTACATTGTTGGTACTAGTGATTTGATTTTCTTCTCTCCTTTTCAAATCAAATTAGCCAATTATTTATCTATTTTATTTTTTTTCATAAAACCCACTTGTAGTTTTGTTTACTAATTCAGTGGTTGTTTTTTTACTTTCAATTTTATTAATCTCACTTTTAATTTTTAGGATTTCCATTCTAGTGTTTAATTGGGAATTTTTAATTTATTCTTTAAATTTTTAAAAATTGCATACTGAAATTGATTAGTCTGCTTTCTCTATTTTATTGATATAAGCATTTAGAGATACAAATTTTCCTCTAATTACTGCTCTTGTTGTATTTGTTGTTGTCTCATTGCTATCATTCTCTTTCATGAAATTATTAATTGTTTCTATGATTTGTTCTTTAACCCACTCATTCTTTAAAATTAGGTTGTTTAATCTCTGACGAGTTTTTAACTTATGTTTCCTTGATCCCTCATTAAATATAATTTTTATTGCACTATGATCTGAAGAAGATACTTTTAATATTTCTGCTTTTTTGCTTTTTACTAAAAAAGTCCTATGTACTAATATATGGTCAATATTTGTAAAGGTACCATTAACTGCTGAGAAAAAGGTATACTCCTTCCTATTTCCATTCTGGATATCTATCTTATCTAATTTATCTAAAATTCTATTCACTTCTGTAACTCCTTTCCTATTTTTTGACTAGATTTATCTAGTTCTGAGGGGGGAAAATTCAAGTCCTCTATTATCACAGTGCTCCTATCTAACTCCACCTGCAATTCATTTAACTTTTCTTTTAAAAATTTAGATGCTATAGTACTTGGTGCATATACATTCAACACTGACATTACTTCATTGTCTATAGTACTTTTTATCAAAATGAAATTTTTTCCTCTTTTAATTAAATCTACTTAGCCATAACTTTGTATGAGATCATAACTGCTTTTTTTTGTATCAGATGAAGCTATAGATATTATAAAAATTACTTGTATGAACTTTTAGGGCTCAGCCTGCTTCAGATCCAAAGACTGGAAAGAGTTAAAAATAGATTTGGATTCAGAAAATTCTTTAATTAATAGTCTAGATGATTGCCATTATTAAGACAGAATATGTTGCATTTTAGTTCTGTAGTCCAGGGTTTCTCTTTCTTTGGGCCTCACTTTCCTTATGTGGAAAATGAGTGGATTGGACTAGATGAAGTATAAAATCTTTTCAGTCTTTAAGAACTTTGCGCAGTTAGTCACCACAGTTCTCTACTGGCATCCCAGTAGAGCTCTTATGGTAGGCAAGGTTCTGCCCAATGAAGAGAGCATTACACAAAAGGAAGTTGTGATTGTGGACTCTATAGATGGGAAAACCCTTCTCTGGTCCCCTTCCTTTCCTGTCTTTATAGATCTGAAGATCATCTTCTTCACATATCCAATCACTCCCCTTATACACAGACACACCTTTCCAAAAATTGTATAAAAATGCATGGTTTTGTCGTCTTGTTAGCCAGTCTCAGCCAGAGCAGACCAGACAGCTTGGTCACTAAGGATGATGTGTTAGCAGGATGGTGGATCCTACCTGACTGCCAAAAAGGACACACTCTCTGGTAACCTGGGGCGATCCTGTACCTCTGTAAGCATGAAAGGTTCCTGGCTAACTCCTCCCATCAATCTTGTCCAACACCCTCCCTGACCCTGGGCATTTATACCTGTCTTTATAATAAATATCATGTATTGTGCATCCCTCTTGACTAGAACTGAGTTATTCATGGCACCAACACTTCATGTCAAATTTTGACATACTGTTCCTCCTGACCTGAGCCTGATTGAGATTCCTAGAAGGGAGGTCTCGCTCTCAACCTCAGATCTCTAGCATTGTCATCTTAAGGCTATAGGGAAATGCTACCTCTTCTGAAAAGCCTGGAGATTTTCATTCTGTGTTGCCTTCCACTAAGAAGAGGAAGTCTGGTTTTCCCCTACTGGTTTTCCTCCTTGGCAACTCAGGAAGAACTTATTGGGGACAAGTTTCAGACTACTTTTCCAAGATAGGCACTGACCCCAAAGAGACTCACCCTCAGCTGGGAGAATTAGGAGCCAGGTAATGCAAATTAGAGACCAAAGCAGAGACTTCTGTCTTCCTGGCATGGTTTTTCTCTGGATCTTGTTGGGAATTCCTGGTTGGGTTGAAATGTTTCTGAATCTTGGTAATGGGAACAAATCCCAGGATTTCAGACTTGTAGAAAGATTGTCTACTGAGAAAGAAGAGTATTAAGATTTGTAAACTTTCAACATACTTTAAGTAGTCCTGTTTCCAGTTTGCTATGACTTTCCAAAAAACACAAACCCACCACAGAAATTTTTTGCTGTCTCATACCCATTGGATTGGTAAAGTTGACCAGAAAGAAAAACACAGATAGTAGAGGTGCCGGAGGAAAAGGTACATTAATGTACTCCTGGTGGAGCCGTGACCCGGTCCAGACATTCTGAAAAGCGATTTATACAACACCCAAAAATCTACTACTCCGTATATACCCTTTGACCCAGTGGTACCGCTAGTAGGTCTATATCCCAAAGAGATCAAAGAAAGAGGAAAAGAACCCATTGGTACAAAGATACTTACAGCAGCTCTTTCTTTAGTGGCCAACAATTGAAAACTGAGGGTTTCCTTATCAATTGGGGGGAGATGGCTGAACAAGTTATGGTTAAATGAATGTGACAGAATACTATTGTGCTACAAAAAATGATGAAGGGGATATTTTTTGAGAAACCTGCAAAACTTGTATGAACTGAGGCAAATGGAAGTGAGCAGAACTGAGAAATGAATTTATACGAGAACACTGATTAACACAATGACCAACCACAATTCTAGAGGACTCATGATGAAACATGAAATATCCACCTCCAGATAGGGAAGTAATGGCCTCAGAGTGCATACTGAAATATATTGTTTATTAGGCATGACTGATTCAGGCATTGTTTTTGCTTATCTGTTACATATTTGTAATGGGTTTTATTTTTCTTGCTTTCTTAATCAGTGGTGGAAGGGAGGAGGGAGAGAGAATTTAAAAAATGAAAATAAAATTGAATTAAAAAAAAAAAGACAGATCAAATTACACCTTCTGCTGGAGGTTTCTCCCCAATCACACCACCCCTAACCCCACCTCATCCTAGCTAGCTCCTTCCTTCTGAAATCACTTCCAATTTACCTTATCTATATCTTGTATGTACATAATTTTTTACATGTTCCTCCCCACCTTAGAATGTGAGCTCCTTGAGAACAGAGACTGCGTTTGCCTTTCTTTGCAAAATGTTTGTGGCAAAATGTTTGCAACATACTAAGTGCCTAACTAAAGAAAGTCCCAGGTTCTGTTTGATTCTGTCTTTAGGAGTAGCTATGAAACATATAAAGAACAAATGGCTCTTTCAAATATTCTCTTGGATGGTCTTCTTGAACACCAACTCAGAAAATGGGTGTTTCAGTTTGTAAATTTAATGAAATATGGAAAAAAATTCCACCTTTAGAACCTCCCTTCTGCCTCAGCCTTGGCTAACCAGACAGTACGGTTATACTGAGCAAAACACTACAGATCAAATTCTTTAAATGAATGCAACTTACTCCAAAATTCCTACTGTTGCACAGTAAAAGATCACTGTAAAGGAAACAAAAAACTTTCGGAGAAAATTTTCCATCTGAGAAGATGGAGAAAAGAGAGTAGATACACTCAGTGACTTGAGTCTTCAAGCAAAGTCAAAAATCCACTCCTTTTCCACCCATGACTGGTGTCTTGTTTGCCTGTAGTGGAAGCCAATGTCTTGAAACAATCTTTGTTCTTGCCTCTTGCTTGTCTTTCTCTGTCCCCTAACTTTGTACAGCATTACATTTCATATTCTTTTGTCCCAATCCCTCCCCCATTCCCTTTGAGACCTGGAAGCTTGAAAGAGGGGTGACATTTGGATAACCTTTAAAAAAGATAATACATTCACAAAGAACTGAGGGCTACCTGTACATATAGACCACCTCTGCGATGCTTTCTTTAGGGGGTTACCACACTACTGTTTATAGCAGGAAAAGACAATTAGCTAGTTCATGAATTAGGTTTCTTTTTATACATTCCAAATTAGAAATTCTCCAAAGGTTTATATGCTACTTGGACTGGCAGGTGCTATGTCTAGTTCAGAAGTTTTTCCAAATTAAAAGAAAAATGAGGAGTTTGGTCAATTAACAGATAACTTATGAAATTGTTATGAATAAACAACTATGGTAAAATAAATAGATCCTAAACAGAAATACAATAAAGCAGATATATATTTAATGAAATATTTAGCTGAGGAATGTGAGCCTGTTTTATTTGTTGAAGACCGTAAAAGACTTTTTATGATTCTAACAATCTGTTAGGTAAAGAAGAGTAAAAAGGAGGTAAATTAAATTGACTAATAGTTCTTTTCAGTTCCAAAAACCATAAACATTGGGCAGAGTGCACACCCTAAGGCTGGAATTTGCCCTAAGTGTGAGAGACTTCTAATATTGATTTTCCGGAGGACTGCTATCACTTTGGCACTAGATGAAACTTTTCTTAGTGCCAAACGAATTTCACCACTACTTTTCTCTTAAAGGTCCTTTCTTATTTATTTATGAAGCCTTTCTTGATTTTCAATTTAAATGCTGCCTCTCTACCGATTGTCTCAAATTTATCCTGTAAATAGCTTGTTTCTTCTAGTATGTAGTTGTTTTCGTGTAGTCTCCTGTATTAGACTGTGAGGTCCTAGAGAACAGGGACTTTTCTTTCTTTTTTATTTTTTGCCTTTGTTTGTATCCCCTGAGTTTAACAGTGCCTGGCACATAGTATGTCCTTATTGACTGTCTGATGGACTACTTACTAGCAGCATCACAGATCATAGCACAAAATATTGGAACATAGAATATGGGAATTGTAAAAGACCACAGAACAGAATATTAAGCATGAATGTTAGAACTGAAAGAGTCCTTAGAACAGAAATTCACAATATAGAATGTTAGATATGGAAGGTACCTTAAAGATCATCAGGGTCAATCTTTCCTTTTCTGATTTGGAAAACAGAGGTTTGCCATAATGAAAAAGCTTTCCCAGAGACATACAGCAAGTAAGTTGAAGAGCCAAGTCTCTTAGTCTCAAGTTCAGCCTTCTTCCCACTATATCAGATAGACTATTTTTCGTATGGTTGTCGTCTCTGATGAGGCTAATTTTGGGTAAAAAGTTCCACCACTGGTCCTAACAGAATATTGATGGGGACAGAACCAGAGGAAGGGAATTATCCCGGCAGGTGTTTACCAGATAAGGCCTTCAGGGGTACCCAGGATTTCTTTCTCCAAAGCAATCAACAACTCCATCTGCCTTCCTCTCCATCCCACTACTGAATCTCACTCTGTACTCTAATTATAATCTGCCCTTTTATATAATCATAGCTCACATTTCCATAGTACATTAAGGTTTACAAAGCACCCTTTTCATAGCAGCCCTGGGAGGTAGGACTCACAAGGTCACAGTCTTAGAACAGGAAAGAACCCCGTCTAGCCTTACTCCTTCATTTTACAGAGGAGAAAATTGAAACCAAAGAGAAGCAGCAAGTTGCCCAAGGTCACTCTGGTGGTCAGAACTTGAATTCCAAATCTATTACTTTTTCCACTATCCCATATTGCCCTGCCCATTTTAGATATGGAAACTGAGAATTTCCCAAATGAAATTGTCTTCCCATGATTGTACAGTGAATTAGAGGCCTCCTCAGAGAAGTGATAATAACCTTGAAATAGCCGAGAATGCTGACCTTGGAAAGAGGAAGCCAGGGGATAACCCACAGCTTAAGAAAGGGAAGTGATTGTGTGGTCTCTAAGCTCAACATTTTATGGAGGTCGACAGCTTCTTACTCAAATTGTTCAATGATGGATACATCACCAACTGAGAACAAAAAGGGTCAGGATGAGGCACCTTTTGAGGTGGCTTTTGGACTTGACTACCTTTCATCTTTAAAATAATATTAGATTTCTTTTGTTTTTATGTCACCCACATTTCTCAATATCACTTTTATAGTTAACCTTTCCCTAGGATTACAAGGCTAGGTCTCGTTTTTTCTAGGGGACAAGCTTCTATACTTCTCATCCTTGCTTTACTGCAGATGTTGGGAGGTTGAGGAAGTAGAGCCTTACCTCACACCTAGCACCCCATCCGAGTATGTATGAAATAGCCCCTATTTCATAGGAACAGAAGGAATATGAGGACCATAGAATCATAGAGTAAGGACTTCAGAAATCCTGTAATCCAGTCTATACCTGGGCAATAATCTTTGCTATTGCACCTCAGAGAAGTGGTCATGTTATTTCTGCTGAAACACTGTCAGAACCAGCTACTCTTTTATAGGGCAACAAGAATTATTAAGATCGTAGTTGACCTAGAACTAGAAGGGAACTCAGAGACCACTTAGTCCAACCCCCTTGTTTTAAAGATGAGGAAATCCATTCTCATAAGGTTAAATGATTTGCCCAAGCTAACAGGTAGTAAACTTTAGAGGCAGGATTTGAATCCAAGACTTCTGACTCCCAAACCAGTACTCTTTCCACTGTAACATTCTGATTTCCAGGGTCTTTCCTATAATGAGTTGATGTATACATCTCTCTAACTCCTACCCATTGGTTGTAGTTCTGCCTTCTAGGTCAAGCAAAACAAGATATTAGGATTGCATTATTTATTCCACATGCCAGTCCTTCAGATACTTAAAGACTGTAAACAAGTTTCCCCTAATTCTTCTCTTGTCCAGACTGAATATCCCCAATTCTTTTGATTAGGTTCTGAGTGTTCTTAGAGACAGCTAGATGGTTCAATGGATAGGGGCCTGCACCAGGAGTCAAGAAAACATGAGTTCAAATCTGACTTCAGATATCTACTAGCTATTTGACCCTGAGCAAGTCACTTCACTCCTGTCTCAGTTTCTCCCTCTGTAAAATGGGGGTAATAATAGCACAACAACCTCTCAGGATTGTTGTGAGGATCAAATGAGATAATATTTGTAAAGTGCTTAATATAATACCTGCCATACTAACTGCTTCCTCCTTTCCTTTCTTTTAGTTGGTTTTGAATCTTCTCCAGTCTTCCAGAGACAAGGAACTGGCTTTGTATATTTGTCATAATCCAGCGTTGTTTGTATAACACTATCCTCAGATCTGTATATAATAACAGTAAAGATGGAGTCTGCCTCCAGCAGAGGATGATGAAAAATTTACCTGTTGATTTTGGGGCAAAATATCTCTATTGATGCAGCCAAGCTTCACTGATCACCCATAATGACCTTGCAAGGACCAAAGCACTCCAAGACCTTTTCATAGGACCTCTTGTCTAAGTTACATCTCCAAATGGGAGCAAAATGTTTTGGTTCTACACCACCCATTTCTTTTTTTTTCTCTTTGGGAAAAAATAAAATGAAATAAAAACCACATACACAAAGACAGATAAATAACTACTTTGAATCATCCCCTTTGGCTTCTAAGAAAATCTCCCAAATCAAACTTTGAAATTGGAGTCAAAGGTCTGAGTTTGAAGCCTAGCTTTTTCCTTTCTCTGGCACTACAGGACCCAGATATCTTTTTTCTTTTCATGGTATCTCCATGTTGCTTCTCTTAGGTGCAGAATACCTGTTATGTATTTTGCTCTGCTAGGCTGAATTTGCTCCTCTTTGCCATTCAAGTCAAAGCTGCAGCTGAACACTCTGGATCTGCTTGATCCTGGATGTGATAACTCTTAATAAGTAGGTTGTTTTACTTCCTCTGTCTTTAAGACAAGAGATAGAGAGAGAACTCCCCCCCCCCCCCTTCTCCCAACTGGATTCCAGAAGAGATGCAAGGGAAAAGGCAAAGATATTTTCTCTCTCAGGATCTGGCCTCATCTGGCTTAGCTGACTCTTTTATCAACTGCCAGAATTCCTCCTTGCTCAGTGGAGCAAATCTGCTTTTCAAAAGTCACCAGGGATATGGTTGATCTTTTAGTCAGCCAAAGAATAACAAACTTATATAATTCTATCAGTTTTGATTGAGGACTTAAATAAAAATTACCTGTTTGACAAAGAACTCCTTATTTGACAGGAACTACTTAGAAAACTAGAAGGAAGCCTGGCAGAAGTTAGTTTTTGATAAACATCTTATATCATATTCTACAACAAATTCAAACTGGATATGTGGACTGAATGTTAAAGATCATGCCATAAGACATTAGAAGAGGAATAGGTCTTATACCTTTCACAACTAGGGATGGAGGCTGGTTTATTAAGCAAAAAAAGTGATTAAAAAGATAAAATAGGTAAATTTGATCACACAAAATTGAAAAGTTTTTGCATGAAAAAAATTAATGCCACTTGGATAGGTAGTATCAACTAGGGAAAAATTTATATATCAAATATTTCTGATAAGAAGCTGATATCTAAGATATATAGATAAATATATATTTATATATAACTTGACAGAACAAATCCTCTTAATAAAAAGGATTTGTTCTGCAAAACTTGGACTCAGTCAAAGGGCCACCCTTGAGGACCTAGAAGACCACATATGGCCTTGAGGCTGCAGGTTCCCCACCTCCACACCTAGGTGATGGTACCCTGTTGTTTCCAGTTCTTTACTATAACAAAAAGTATTGCTATGAATATTTTTGTACCTATGGGTCCTTTTCCTTTTTGAGACATCTGTCTAGCATTGATATAGTGGGTCCAAAAGAATACAGTGTCAAATGACTTTTGGTAATAGTACAGTTACACATGTGAAGAGGTCTCCTTGAATATGCAGAAGAGAACAATGGCTGACTTCTGAAATAGTTCATCAAAACTTCCCACAAGACAGAAATCACTGCTAGGCTCAACCGTGCCAAGGAGAAAACCAAATGTACTCTTTTACCCCTGCTTTGGGAAGTTGTGGAATATAAATCAATAAGATTTTTTCTCAAATCACTTTAGAACTCCTAGTTAGAAGGATTCCAGTAATTCACAATACAGAATCTATTTTCTCTTACTTATTCTGTCTCTGTCTCTCTGTTTTTCTCACTCTCTGTCTCTGTCTCTCTGACTCCGTCTCTCTGTCTCTCATTGCCTCTGTCTCCCTCTCCATCTCTCTTTGTCCCTCCCTTTCTCCTTCCCACCCTCCTTTCATCTCTTCCTCTCTCTAGCTCCCTCTTTCCCTCTCTCTTTACCTCCTTTCTTCCCTTTCTCTATTTCCCTCCCTCTCTCACTGTCTTTCTCTCTCTCTGCTCACTCTCTGTTTCTGTCTCTCTCTACAGTTACCACTCCTCATTTTCATTCATCCTGAGCAAATCAGAACTGACTGTGAATAGACTGTGCATAACCACATTTTCATCTGTTATCAGCTTTAAATGCCAATTCAACAGAAATGTAAAGAAGCCACACACATTGGATTGGGTATCTCCTCTCCCAAGTTGGGAGAGAAGGAAAGAAGGGCAGGCCAATTATTGTTCAGTATCATCAGTTATCCTGATCGGAAAGTTCAGCAATAACTGGTCTGCCTAGACTGTCCACTCATCTTGGTGTCAGTTCAAACCCCTGCTTGGGGTGGGCAGAGGCGGCAGTGGGGATGCCTAGGAGCTGCTGACATGCCAGCTGCCACCTTTGTTTCCATATCAACTTCATTCTCTTTCAAAATTCAAGTACGGGATGTCTGAGTTTACCTTCATGCCTACATACATCTTACCTCTCATGATACTTCTTCAAGAGACGGAGATAGTAAACTGGTTCTTTATGATATAATTCCTTCTAGTCCATGGATGAAAGCAAACTAAGATTTCTCTCCCATCTAACAGGCTTCTCAGCTTCTCTAAATCTTTTGGTAGAGGGAGTTGCTCTATATTGGATATCAGATCATTATTAAAGAAGTTTTCTCCAAAGATTTTTTCCTGATTATTTGATTCCCTTCTAATTTTAACTATATTGATTTTATTTATGCAAAAACTTTCAATTTCACCTAATAAAAATTACCTAATCTCCTGTAACCCTCTCTAATCCTTATTTAGACAAGAACTATTCACACATTCATCATTATGAAAAGTATCTCCTTTCTTATTCCTCTAATTTGTGACATAAACCTTTATTCAGTGCATGAATCATGGATCTATTTGAATTTCAATGTAGATTATAGTGTGAGATATTGGTCTAAATCTAATTTCTACTAAATTGTTTTCTACTTTTTTCCTGGCAATCTTTGTAGAATAAGTTCTTGCCTCAGTAGTTGAAATCCTTGAGTTTATTGAACATTATGCTCATATGTTCATTTCCTTCTGGATCTTGTGTACCTAATCTGTTCCCAATCAACTTTCCTTTTTTTAAGCATTGCCAAATAGTTTTTGATAATTACGGCTCCATAAGTAGTAATACAAGTTAATACTAAATATAGTAAACAGCAAAGTCTGAGATTTGATGCTGCACAGCCCCTTTCCTTCCCACTTTTTGTCATTATTTCCCTTGAGATTTCTGATCTTATACTAGCATTGCTAAAGTTTTTAAAATTTATCAAGAGCTTCCTTTATAAAAACTCTTGTAATTGTTAAGTGCTAAATGAACATGCAGGACTGAGTGAGCCTGAAGTCAGAAAGATCTGAGTTCAAATGTGACTTCAGACAACTACTGGGTGTGCTGGCCCTTAATGAAAGGATTTGTTCTATAAAACTTGGACTCAGTCAAAAGGCTGCACCTGAGGATCTAGAAGGCCACATATGACTTCAAGGTCTCAGGTTTCCCACCTCTGTTTATTAGCACTCAGTACAAAGGAACAGTTTTTTCTTCTGCTCTGTGAAGACTTCCATCCAGCCCACCTGAAGGGCTTGGATCTCTCTCTCTCACACACACACATGCACACACACACATGCGCACACACACATGCTCACACACACACACACACACACACACACACACACACACACAGTCACCCCAGCCTGGGTAAGTCATCACTGCTATCAGCATGGTGGTACCTTCAGAAAACAAAGCCTCTCTGGGGGAAAGATGAGGGAGAGGGTTTGGGTGAGGATGGGGTGAGGTAAGGGGATAATGTCCTCTTTTTTCACCTCTGAAGAAGGTGGTTAGGAAGCATTTTGACCTGTCCCCCAAATAACCTAACATCTCTGGTTACATGTAATTTCTGATGCCACAGGTCCTTATATTCTAATCACAGCTCCTGAGCAGCATTAAGCAGGCTAATTTTACTCAACAAAGGCAAAATAGATTTTGAGAGACTAGAATAAGTACAAAGGACTATATTGACAAAAAGTAGAGGAAGAACAGATAAACTAGAAACCAAAAAGCTTATAGAAATTATAAATATAACTGATTGGTTATTTGAAGAGATTAACAAAATTGGCAAACTTTTAACTAATATGATTACAAAGGAGGTAAAAAATCGAATCAACAAAACAGCAAATACTTTCCCCTTCCTGCTATGTCCAGAGAGGAAAGACCCCTGTTCAGTCATAGCATGGAAGCCATAAAGTGAACCAGAAGCAAGAAGGAGTGGGAGACTTTTCCTTCCCTTCCCCCTCCCACCATGCCCCTACCATGCTTTTTACAGATCCCCATGGTGTGTTTGGTTTTGTTCTCAGTTTCAGGTGCTCGAGGTGATTCCTACCTTCTCCAGGCGTTGGAGCCACAGAGACATTGGAGCCAAGATTCCAGACAGGAGGTTGCTGCCAGCCTGTCATGGATACCCTGAAAAGCTAAGAAACTTAGGGATCAGGTCCAAGGGAGGGGTTTTGTACTTGGAACTTGGACTGTGCTCCTGTAGGAGAGATCCAAGCTAAATAATTTTATACCTTTATAACTTGCTTTATGCCGTACAAGTCATTTCCATTGACCGAATTTTGCAAATTTCGTTTGTTGCATGCTTGACTGTGTGTAAGTATTGATATGCTGATATGATCTATATTACCTCGTCCTGAACAAGTACTGGTAGAACTTTTCACATGAGAAATTTGGCAGCATTAGATTAATGCTAACTAATATTAACATTTGACATTCAAATTAAACAGTCACTAACGGTAGGCATGCTGTACCCTGGGCTGCTGGTGTACTTGGTAAATATTTAACAACTGGCTTCCCCCCAAAAAAAGTACCCATGATGTACTTTTAAGTGTAATAGGAATGGTAACTTTTTTTTTTTATTACTTTCTAAAGTCTAATAAATTAACAGAATGATAAATCAAGCCCTGGTTAGTAGTTGTTTCTTAGGTATAAATAATTACACTGAAAAGTTAACTCCTAGACACAGGTTTGAGTTGATTCCAGCACAATCATATCCTGGGTCTTCTTTCCCTTTACATTCTCTCTTGGTGACTTTTCATGAGTTTAATGATTATTTCTATGCAAATCATTCCTATATCTAAGTATCCAGCCCTTGTCTCTCCTTCTTAAGCTGAGGTCTTGCATTATCATGTGCCTGTTGTCCAACGTGGGCTTTCACCTTATGGCTGATGTATAATGTCCCAGGTTTCCCTCTGTCTTTAGGAGATGTGAAAAGCCTGGACATGAAGAAGCGTTTCATACAAGTCAGGGCCTCATCTGATCTGAGGAGCCAAAGGGAACATTCCACAAAGGTGCTTGAGACAATGTGCATTAACGGTTTCCAAGGCAGGCCTGACTATCTGAAGGCAGCTACAGTAGTTATTGGAATGACTGCATAATATCTGGGTGAGGATAATTTTAGGCAGGGGTTTTTACCCTGGGATCGATGAACTTAAAAATATTTTGACAACTGCTTTTCTGTATAATTGGCCTTCTTTGTAATATTTCATGTTTTATTTTGTGCATTTTCCAACATGATTCTGAGAAGAGATCCATAACCTTCACCAGACTGCCAGAGGGCTCCACAACACAAAGAAGGTTAAAAGTCTACTTTCTTGGCTGTTTCTTTAAATGCTTGCATAAGCAGGTTCAATACCAAGAGTAAGAGTGTATGTGTAACGAATTAGTCTCATACCTCCTCCCTCTGCAATCTGCCCTTTTGATCTGATCTTAATATCCACAGTTAATCTTGGGCCAACATGTCTTACTGAAAGAACACAGGGTAGCATAGGTGATCATGGTGGTTCTGGGGAGGAATGCACCTAATCTCCCACTGCGCATGTCTCTCCAAACTAACTCTAGTTCTTTGCTTGTCATCTGCTTTGGAAAGGTATCCATCAGGTTTGACGGTGAAAGTAGCAAGTTCAGAGCATCACTTTATCAAGTAGAGTATTAAGTTAAGAAAAGTCAGGACTTTAGGGGACTTCCCTTTAAGAATGCCCAAGGATGGGCTGGAGCTAGCTGGAACAGGTTTTGAAAGTCCGTTGTAGGTGTAAGGAGAAAAGACATGCTTTGAAACAGTTTGCTGTAAGGACTGCAAAAAAAATTCTAAGGAAGTAAATTCCAAGGAAGCAAAAGAATTGCCTCACAGAAGTGAAGGAGCAGTAGAGAATTGCTCAAACAAATTCGTAGTGGGCCTAGTTAGCACTCCTGTATGAATTCTTCCAGTTCTATTTGGTGGCATGTGAATAAGAGCAGACAAGGCAGATGGGGAGAATGATGCAGGGCTAGAGTTTAGTGAGTCATGGACCATTAAAGTACTGGGAAGTAAGGGATTCAAGAGCAGGGAATAGTATTATGTTGGACTGGTCAACTATAGGGTCAAGACTGGAAAAAGAAAAGTGAAGCCAGAGACTTTGGAGCATGATGAAGCGTGAAGGGACTGCAAGTCGTGACATCTACCTTTTCTGTCCTATTAGCCAGTTTAATAGGTGTGGGGCAGTACCTCAGAATTGTTTTAATTTTCATTTCTCCAACCAATAGTGAGTTAGAATATTTTTTTCATATGGCCATAAATAGTTTTGATTACTTCATCTGAAAGCTAATTATACCTTTTAATCATTTATCAATTGGGGGAATGGTTTTTATTTTTATAAATTTGACCCAGTTCTTTATATGTTTGAGAAATGAGGCTTTTACCAGAGAAACTTGTTTCAAGATTTTTTTACAGTTACTTGATAATTGGATTTCCCCCATCCTATTCCCCCATATTTATTCTATTCTCTCTCTCCTTTCTCCCTGTCCCTCCTCAAAAGTGTTTTGTTTCTGACTACTCCCTCCCCTAATCTGCCCCTTATATCCCCCCCACTTCTCTTATCTTTTTCTCTTCTACTTTCCTGTAGGGTAAGACAGACTTCTATACCCAATTGAATGTGTATGCTATTCTCTCTTTGAGCCAATTCTGATGAGAGTAAGGTTCACTCACTCCTCACTTCCCCCATTCCCCTTCACTGCAACACCTTTTTGATTTACCCCATTTTATCTCTCCTTTTCTCTTTCTCCCAGTACATTCCTCTCTCACCCTTTAATTTTATTTTTAAATAGCATCCCTTCACATTCAACTCATACTGGTGCCCTCTGTCTAGGTCTTATGAATAAAAAATATCATCTTCCCATGTAGGAATGTAGACAGTTTAAACTTATTAATTCCCTTAGGATTTCATTTCCTGTTTACCTTTTTATGGTTTTCTTGAGTCATATTTGAAAGTCAAATTTTCTATTCAGCTCTGGTCTTTTCAACAAGAATGCTTGAAAGTCCTCTAATTGAATATGCATTTCCCTTTGAAGGATTATACTCATTTGGCTGGATAGGTGATTTTTGATGATAATTCTAGCTCTTTTGCCCTCTGGAACATCATATTCCAAGCTCCTTTAATATAGAAGTTGCTAAATCTTGTGTTATCCTGACTGTGGCTTCATGATGCTTGAATCATTTCTTTCTTGATGTTTGCGATATTTTCTCCTTTACCTGAGAACTCTGGAATTTGGCTATAATATTCCTGGTAGTTTTCATTTTGGGATCTCTTTCAGGAGGTGATTGGTGGATTCTTTCAATTTCTATTTTACCCTGTGGTTCTAGGCTATTAGGACAGCTTTCCTTGGCAATTTCTTGAAAGGTGATGTCTAGGCTCCTTTTTTCTTGATTGTGGTTTTCAGGTAGTCCAACAATTTTTAAATTATCTCTCCTGGATATGTTTTCTAGGTCAGTTGTTTTTCCAGTGAGATATTTCACATTGTCATCTATTTTTTTCATTCTTTTGATTTTGTTTTATTGGTTCCTGATTTCTCATAAAGTCATTAGCTTCCATTTACTCCATTCTAATTTTTAAGGAATTATTTTCTTCAGTGAGCCTTTGGACATCCTTTTCCATTTGGCCAATTCTGGTTTTTAAGGCATTTTCTTTTTCTTTGTCTTTTTGGACCTCTTTTACTGTTTGGCCTAGTCTCTTTCTTAAAATGTTATTTTCTTTGATATTTTTTTGTGTCTCCTTCACCAAGCTGTTGACTTGTTTTTCATGATTTTCTTGCATCACTCTCATTTCTCTTCCTAGTTTTTCCTCTTCCTCTCTTACCTGATTTTCCAAATCTTTTTTGAGCTCTTCCACTGTCTGAGATCAATTCATATTTTTCTTTGAGGCTTTGGATGTAGGAGCTTTGACCTTGCTGTCTTCATCTGAGAATATGTTTTGATCTCCCTTGTCACTGTAGTAACTTTTAATAGTCATGAATTTTTTCTGTAGTTTGCTCACTTTCCCAGCTTATTGATTGGCTTTTAAGTCTTTGTTAAAGTCAGGGTCTGCTTCCAGGCTAGGGAGTACACTGTCCCAAGCTTCAGGGGTTTTGTACAGCTGTTTTCAGAGATACATCTAGGGACCTGTAAGTTTTCAGTTCTTTCAAGGTGGTATGATTTATGGACAGGTGTCTCCTATTTTCCTGGCCTGTGCTCTGGTCTGTGAGAGACCAGGTCTGCCCTGGTGCTCGGAGCCCATCCCCGAGCCTTCGCCTGGAAACTTACCTTTCCCGTAAGCTAACTGATTTCCCAGTCTTCAGACGTCTCCGGCCCCTCCTGTGGAGGAGTGGAATGACCAAACAGTGCACCTGAGGAGGCTGCTTACTTCACTTTATTGCCACATCAGTTCCTCCCGACCTTCCCTTGTTTCCTCCTATATACCCTGCTGGAGCTCCCCCCATCAAGTCACCATCTCATGACTATTCCAGTAAGTAAGGAAGCTTATCTTGTTCCTGCAGCTAGTTCCGGGGTTCCCAGGCTCACTTGTTACTTTGCTGTAGGGGACATCAGTGTCTTCGGAAACATCAGGTTCCAGGGTCACACAGAGCTTCTGCCAGGGTGTGCGTCAGCACCTTTCCCACGGGAACAGGCTGTGCCTCTGACTTGCACCCCCTGGGACCCTCTGGGCCCTGTACATCCTGGAACTTTGAGGAAGGTTACCCCTCTCCCCTCCACTGCTGCTGCAAGCTCTGCTATGCTAGTGCTCCTCCTCATTCTGGGACTTCCACCCAGGACCAGGACACAAGTATGGGCAAAGCACTGCATCAGTGGTAGCAAAAAGATCCCTATAATCTCCTTCTGACCAGTTGTTTGACCCTCCCCACCCCCTTATTGTCTGTGGGCTGAGAGATCTGAAAGTGGTTGCTGTTGCTCCTGCTTCAGTGGCTCCTAAGGCCTGCTCCTGGTTTCCTAGGGTTGGGGCTATGCTGATTCAGCCAGTGATAGACTGCACTCCTCTCTCAATCTTTCCTGCTGACCTTCCAAGTTGTCTTGAGCTAGAAATTTGACTCTGTCTTTTTGTGGGTTCTGCTGCTCTAGAATTTGTTTAGAGTCTTTTTAAAAGGGTATTTGGAGGGGCTGTGGGGGAGAGCTCAGGCAAGTCCCTGCCTTTAACCCAACATCTTGGCTCTGCCCCCACAAGTCATGACAAAGAGGAAAAAAACATAGGGAAAAATGGAATGATACAAGGTCATGACTGGACAAAGAGATTATTAAATTCTTGATAATGGAAGTGTGTGATTGCATGATCTAGGGTATGACTCTTCCTGTGAGTAGTTAAAATGGGAGGCAGAAATAGTTCATGGAATCTGAAGAGACTGAGGAGCTGGGAAACTAGCATATTTGAGAGAACATTAACGAACATGCATATTAGTGCTCCCTAGTCGAAGGCCAAGATTTAGAGTGGAGAGGAAGACCCCTTGAGGAAAGTGGGGAAATGGACCAGAGGAAGATAGGTAATTGCCACTGGGATCTTGGTTGGGAGATGTATTTGGAGAGACTAAACACTAGAAGAGGAAAGGCTATTGAATAATGGTAGCAGAAAGACCATATAGAGAAAATATTAATAATGCATATATATAAAACATAACAGTGTTTTATGAATATATTTTTTTTGGGGAAGATCTGGTGATTAGAGCATTTTCAAGCATGCCCCTGAATATGTCCCAACCATGGTTTCCAATTAAACTATGCTTCTCTTTAGTTGTGCAAATAACTTCACCTTGGGAAGTAGAGACAGGTTTACCAACTCAGCTGTGACTTTTATAAAAAAAAAAGTTGTCACCCTGTATTCTCATCCATGTGGATTCAGAGATGAATAGCAATATGGACACGATAATGTCATCAAGCATTTGCAATGTTCAGAGAAATTTACTGGGAGGGGAGAAGAGGGACATTGGGTCATAGCATTAAGCTATTCTGTCAGTTCTGAGTCTGACCGTCCCAGACTGACCTTTCCTAGGCATGCTTCCAGTTCTATTTAATCTTGGGTACAGATCAAAATATTGCTTCTTTATATAATATTGCTTCTTTATATTACATTATATTGTGTTGTATTATATTATATCATATTATATATTATATCATAACGGTGTATATTCTTTTCCCTCCCCACACTTTCCTTTTTAATTCTAAGTCAGAGAACAGTTAGAACACACACAACCCCCCCCCCCAACACACACAAACACACACACACACACACACACCAGTAATATTCCCAGAAAGGATCTATCATTCAATCGTTCTATAACTCAATCGCCATCCAGGCTGACTTCTGTCCAAAACACTACTACTTGACTACCACTCTTCCTTCCTTCCTTCCCTCCTTCCTTCTTTCCTTTCTTGCATCCTTCTTTCTTTCTTTCCTTTCTTCCTTCCTCCTTCCCTTCTTTCCTCCATTTCTTCCTTCCTCTTTATTTTCTTCCTATAGAAATGATCCTACCAGTCCCACTAGCTCTCATCCTATATATTTCTTTTAAACTTCTTTTTTCTTTTTTTATTATATTATTTTATTTGTTTTGTGTTCTACAATCATTTCCATATATTTTAGATTTTTCCCCTCCCTCCCCCTCCTTCTCCCCTCCCTCCCCACTCCCTCCAATCTTACATAGGTTCTGCACATACATTCCTATTAAACACATTTTCACCTTACTCATGTTGCATAGAAGAATTAAAATGAATGGGAGAAATCATAAAACAAAAAAAAAAAAACATAATACAAAAGAAAATGGTCTGCTTCAATCTGCTATCCAATTCCATAGTTCTTTCTCTGGATGTGGAAGGTGTTTTGCCTCAAGAATCCATTGGGAAGTTTTTAAGTCCTTGAATTGCAATGAAGTACTAAGTCTATCAAAAAAAAATTCTCGCACACTGTGGTTGTTGCTGGGTACAAAGTTCTCCTGGTTCTGCTCCTTTCATGCAGCATCAGTTCATACAAGTCTTTCCAGGCCTCTCTGAAGTTTTCCTGTTCATCATTTCTTATAGCACAATAGTATTCTTCTTTTAAACTTCTTGAAAAATTTACCTGCAATCAGTACCTTTACTTCCTATCTTCTGACTCTCTTGTAAACCTACTATAATCTAGGGTTCAATCTCATCATTCAAGTGAAATTGTTTTCCCTTCCTTCCTTCCTTCCTTCCTTCCTTCCTTCCTTCCTTCCTTCCTTCCTTCCTTCCTTCCTTCTTTCCTTCCTTCCTTCCTGTAATAGCCAGGCTTGTTTTCTGACAGGTGAAATTTTCCCATTTGAGAGAGAGAAGCAGATGAATAGGGCAATGTCTCCTCAACCTTTCTGTTAATCTATTTCTGCCAGAAACCATGTAAAATTTGAATCTGCTACAATGATCATCACCAAGTCAGTCCGTTGGCATTTTCTCTTTGTGAGGTGGGTTGTGGACTTCTCAGAATAAATACTTTTAGTAGGATTAAAGTTAGTAATAAACAACTTAGAAGACACATTTAGGATTGGGAGAAGCAATAGTCAGAAGCAAAACACTTTTGAGGAGGAACAGGGTGAAAGGAGAGTGAGAATAGAATAAACAGTGGGGGAAACAGGATGGAGGGAAATATAATTAGCAAACATAACTCCATACACCATGCAACAGAACTTCTTCACCCAGGAAATGCACTCCACCCGTGGATGACTCACATTAGAAATACCCTTCACACCCTGGTTTCTCTGGTTGCACTCAGAATCTCCAATTTAAGGAGGAAGCCCAGCCAGAGATGTCTGTCATTCATGCTGCTGACTTCACTTGAAGGCTGGGCACGTTCTCCTCCTTCTCCTCCTTCTCCCTTTTTTCCTCCTCCCTGGTTTTCAGTTTCCCTTTTGTCTTCCCCCATTAGAATAGAACTTCCTTGAGCATAAGGACTGTCTTTTTCTATTTTTTTTTTTTATATTTGTGTTCTTGGTACCTAGCACAGAATGCGATACACAGAAAGCCTTAATAAATGCTTGTTGACTGATCTTTGTATTCCAAATTGAACTATGAGTACTGTTTCCTTTCCTACCTCCTGACTTCTGAACCTTGCAGTTTCTTGGGTCCATGGAACTATAAACTCATTGGAATGAAAAGAACGGGCCATGGGAAGGAAATCAAGGGAACTGAGCTGATGAGTCATCCGGAAAGATAATAATAGCAATAAGTAGTACTTATATTCTCCTCGGCAATTTAGGCATCTCACTTTGCTCTTATTGCTTTCACACAGTCTATGTCACAGCCAAATTTATTTAAAAATGGTCTACAGGATTTCTGGTTAAGATGACAATAGGAAAGGATTCTAATTGTCCCACATGTATTCCAATGGAGATCTGATAATGATCAAGAAATCCTGAGAGGGACAATAGAAAGCTCTTTCATCCAACCATGTGTCACATAAAAAGACAGGCAGAAGCTTATGAGTATTATGCAGGTCCCAGCAGGGAATCCAGTATTAGCTCAGATAAACAAAGCATCAGTCTGCCAGTGCTCTGAGGAGAGACTCTCCAGAGGCACTTATAGCCACCAGTGCTCTGACTGAGGGTGCTCTTGAGGGCAGAAAGCCTGAAGAGATTTGATGGGGAATCTTTAAGAAGTGGGAAGCAGTGTTCTGACCTGTATGCTCTGGGAGTCCAGGAGTCCACAGTACTCTGACTGGAGGTTCTCCAGGAAGTCTGCAGATCACAGTGCTCTCCCAGGGAAGATGAGGTTGGGGAGGGATGGATTTGAAGATCACCATGCTCTCACATAGGATGGTCTAGGGGGCCCTGAGAAGTTACTTCTCTAAGCACGGACATTCTAGGGGAGATAGAAACTACTGAATGGAGCCCAGAAAATCAAGAACTGATCCAAACAGGGACTGACCACTCCATGCAAGAGGTGGGAAGGGAAGAGACTGGCCCTGGCACAAAGTCCCCAACCAGGAACTGAAGCTGGAGATATGAATAAATGTAAGAATACACTAAACACAATGAAGAAATGTAATGAATCAAGAGATTTCCAAGATGTAAACCCAGAAGAAGAGAGTGATTTCACAAATATACACACATATATATCTATATCTATATGAGCATAGACTCAGAGGGAGAATGGTTTGGCTACAAAAGACTTCAAGAATGTCTGGAAGAAGAAAAGGACCAAGAGATTAGAACATGACATTACAAGGGAAATAAGAGCTCTGAAGGAATGAACTGGAAAGAAATAATAGTTTGGAATGGAAGGTAGAAAATCTTATCCAAGTAGCATATTCCTTGAAAATTAGAATGGAGCTAAAGTCTTTTTATTCTTTTGGAAATACTAGGATAAAATTGAAAGACTTAAAAATAGAAGAAAATGTAAGGTGTTTACTATAGAAGAAAATGTAAGTATTTACTATAAAAAACTAGTCTGGAAAATAGATCAAGGGAAAATTATTTAAGAATCATTTGACAACCAAAAACCTACGGTTGAACAAAAAACCCAGATATCATATTTAAAAAAATCATAAATAAAACTGCCCAGATCTATTATAACCAAAAAGCAAGTGAAAATATGAAGAAACCACCAATAATCTCCTGATGGAAACACTCAATCAAAATATTCAAGAATTTCAAAGTCAAAATTCATAGCTTCCAGGTGAAAGAAAAAAAATGCTATGAAAGGTAAGACCATGCTGCAATGACAGATAGTCTTGGAACGTGATATTCCAAACAGCAAAAAATAAGGCCTTACAATTAAGAATAAAATTGAGAAGAGTAAATACATTTGAGTACATGGAAGGGATTAAGTAATTATCCGCTTATATTCTAAGAGGGAAGAGACAAAAGCTCCTTCAGAGCAACATGGTTTTTAGGGGTCACAGAGAGAGTTAAGGAGGATAAAAAAAAGGATTTTAAATAGTTTTATTCTGTTTTTATAGTGTTACAAGAGGAAATAAAAGGGAGGTAGAAGGAATACAGTAGAAAAGAAATGAGGAAGTGGTGAAACTTACTCCTCATAAATGGGGTTTATAAGAAGAATATACAGACATGGAGAAAGATGGGGGGAATTGGGCACCATAGATAGACAGACAGATAGACATATGATCTATATTGTTGTGTGTATATATACATATAATTATAATAATATTTAGCGTTATGTAGCACTTTAAGGTTTGCAAAGTGCTTTACGTATATGATTTCATTTGATTCTCACAATTCTGCTATGATTATTTACATTTTAAAGATGAAGAAACTGAGAGAGAGATGAAGTGACTTGTTCAGGGTCACACAGCTAGTATGTGTCTTGAGAAACCACATACACATACATATACGGAAGAGATCATATATTTACATATACATGCATGCAGATACACACATATATGTGTATATGTGTGTATACTTTGCATGTTTGCATGTTTATGTATTTATACATATGCATACCACACACATGTGCATTGCATACATGTTATGTATATACACATATCCTTACACATATGGACATATATGTTCATATGTGTATGGACATGCACATGTCCATTTGTGGGTATAGGCACATGTGTGTATATATGTCTATATATACACACATATGCATGTTTTAAAAATGATTACGGTTCAGATTATGATATGCAATTGGACAAACAACCTATAGAACTGCCCACACACACACACACACACACACACACACACACACACACACATACGCCTATAGATTGTCTATCCAACTGCACATTGTAGTTTGAACTACAAACATTCTTTAATTCATATGTTTTTTTTTCCTGTGTGGATAGTTAAAGCAAGCTCTTTGGAATGATTATGAATGAATAAATAAAAAAGCCCTTCTCAAGTGCCCACACAAAACCACACAGTCATATTGTGCCCATGAACAGGATGTAATATATTACAGACAAGAAATCATGAACACGTGAAATAAAGTATGTCATAAAAGGAACGTACGATTAAAACAAGAGATGATTGATTAAGTGGCAAGGACAAGAGATAACCAGTGGAAGCCCATGAGTTTCCCTGTTGTCTTTTTGATGCCCTGGAGCCCTGGAGGACAGCCCTCAATATGCTGGGTGAAGGATGAACAAAGGCAAACCTGTGGGATAGGCAGACATGGATGGCTGTGATCTGGGCCATTAAAGTGAATTATTCATGTGGATGAGATTGCAGATCCATTCAAATACTTGAGTATCAAAGTCTTTGCAGATCTTTTCTTTCTTTCATTGATTTGCTGTACTCCTTCCCATTTCAATCTGTTTTGAGGCAGCCAAGATGAACCAAGGTCTCCTGTGTAACATTGGCTATCTCTTTACCTCTCAGGACCTCAGTTTCTATATCTTTGAAATGATCATGTGAGATTTAAATGGAGCACTTTGCTTAACTCTCAGTGAAATTTGTTTGTAATGTGGTTTCCCCCTCTACCATTACTTGCTCTAGTTTCCTCAGGGTCCAGGGATACTAGTTTGTTCATTGTAGCATAGGTAGTAAGCCCCAAAGGCAACATTGAACCCTACTCCTCTGACTCCAGAGTCAGTGGACTTTCCTCTGGACTACACTGCCCTTCTTTTCTGATAACTGCCTACTATTTTTCTCCATAAACTTTTGAAAAGGAATTTTTCTTCCAAAGCACTCTTACCTTTAGTTATCAGCTCGCTTTTCAAATAAATCAAATATTTGCTGACTATGGTGGTTTTTAGGCTTTTTGTAATATTGCATATTACATAGACATTTAATTCACAGTAGTTTAGCTCCAACATGAAATAGTTGTAATTAGTGTTGAGAATCTGCATTCATTTGCATACAGGCCTTTCCCAATCTGTTTTTTTTGGGGGGAGGGTCAATCAGGAGTAAGTGACTTGCTCAGGGTCACACAGCTAGCAAGTGACAATGCTTCTTAATTCTAGTTCCTTCCTTCTCTCAAATTATTTCTTATTTATCCTGTATAGAACTTGTTTCTATATATATTTGTTGCATATTATCTTCCTCATTAGATTGTGAACTCCTTGAAGGCAGGGACTATCTTTGTTTCTTTTTCTTATCTTCATGGCTTAGCACAGTGCCTGGTATATGGTAGGTGCTTAATAAATGTTGATTGATTGATTGATTGCGTTACAGATTCAATTTCAGTTCCTATCACACCCAGTTGGGGAAAATCTTTTCCAGTGATTACCACTTGGAAAAACAGCAAATTTGCTGTGTGAAGTTGTGGTGAGGAGACTCTTTTTAACCCCTCCATCATGTTCCTTGTGTTGCATGCAGATCACAATGGCTAAAATGAATGAAGGAGACTTAAAGGGACTTTTCCCCTAATTCCCAGCAACTGCTCACATTAAACTGCTACACGAGCACTGAGTCAATGGAATGTAAATAAGGGAGGAAACAAGCATTTATTAAGTGCTTACTGTGTGCCAGTCATTCTACTAAGTACAGCAAAAAGTAGCCATTTTACAAATATCTCATTTGATTCTCACAACAACCCTGGGGAGGAAGGTGCTATTATTATCCCCATTTGACAGATGAGGAAACTGAGGCAAGCAAAAGTTAAGTGACTTGTCCAGGTTAGCTAGAAAGTGTCTGAGTTGGGATCTGAACTCCATTCTTCCTGGCTCTAGGCCCAGTACTCTAGCTACTGCATCACCTAGCTGCCTCTAGCTTATAAAATCATTCCATTTATCTCCAATATATATGAGAGAGTTGGATTAAATGATCCCTAAGGTCTCTTTTGGTTAAAAATCCATGATTCCAAATGTAAGATTCAGGGCACTGGTGCATAGATACATCTCAGTCACAGTGAGGTAATCTCTAGAATGCCTAGTCCCAAAGGCACATTCAGAGGAGATGAGCTACTGCATTCTTTCCCTTGAACTCAGGTCTCCACATCACTTCCTGGCCATCTCCCCCCTAACCCCTCTCCTGCCACACATACTTCCAGTTTCTCTTTATTTATCATCTTTCCCCTATCAGAAGCTCCCTGATGGCAGAGACTCCTTGTCCACTTATATTCATATCCTCATCATTTAATAAATGCTTAATCACCCTTTTCTTCCTCTTCAATTTAACATGATCATTATCGCACATGTTATAATAACCCCTTCAGCACACAGTCCCTCAGACAATGACTTCACTACAGTGAAACACCCAGAATGGTGAGGGATCTGGAAACTAGGTCCTAAAAGGATTTGTTGAAGTCATTCAATTAGTCAGTAAACAAGCCCTTACCAAATGCCTGCTATGTGCCAGGGACTGTGCTAAGCACTGGGGGTACCAAGAAGGGTAAAGATGACAGCAACAACAAAAAAAAGCCCCCAAACTCAGTCCCTGCCCTCAAGAAGATCACATTCTAATGAAGGAATCAAAGTGCAGATAACCATGTACAACAAACAGACAGGATAAATGAGGGAGAGTTAGAGGGAAGGTAGTAAGACTAAGGAGAACTGGGGAAAGTTTCTTTCATAGTTGGGACTTTAGGTGAGACTTGGAGACCAGGGAGACTAGGAGATGGAAATGAGGATGGAGAGAGTTCCAGGTGTGAGGAAAATGCTGGGTTGGGAGATGGAGTGCATTTGTCTGATGAGCAGTAAGAAGTCTGGCTAGTGTCACTGGATCACAGTGGAATGAAGCAAAATAGGGCATAAGAAAACTGTCAGGAAGATAAGAAGGATTAAGGCTTACCTGGAGCAGAAAAGAGGGCACGAGGGATGCCTTCAAATATTCAGCAGGTTGTCATAGGGAAGAAGGAGTACATAGGTTTTGCTTGGCCTTATATGATCAGTGAATGGAGATTGCTGAGGCCAATTTTATTCTGATGTAAGAAAACAGAAATCTCCAATCAGTGTTGCCTAGAAGTAAAGCGAACTGACTGGGAAAAGTAGACAGTCACCTGTTTCAGTAACTCTTCAAGAAAAGGCTGGATGATCCCTTTTCAAGAATATCTGAGAAAAAAATTCTTGTCTGTTGGGGTGTAAGCTCAGTTTTCACGTGGACAGTCTCGGGCAGGTAAAAGTGAGGACCTCTAAACCTCAGAGTTCTAACGAGGCCCCCCAGGAAACAGCTGGGGATTGAGGTGTGAAACACGGGCTGTCTTGTGCATTTCTACCTCTTCTCAGTGGGAAACTTGCTGGGGAGAGCATCCCACCCTTGAGATTGGTCAGTGGTCTGAGCACACCTGTTGTTAATTAGCTAGGGGCTGAGAGCAGGCACGGTATTCACGTGGAAACTATGGGCGGGAGAGCTTAAGTAGGGACAGGAAAGCCTGAAGGCCTTCTTCTGGATGTGGAGTCCCCTCTGGGGGCTCTTCTTGCTGCAGGGCCCTTAGAGGGAAGAGGGTCCCTCCCCTCTTCCGCTCCCATCCTCTTGCTGTATGATCCTTGCCCCTTGGGAGGAGGAGGATTCCCCTCTCCTGATGAAGAATTCCACCCTGCATATGGATACGTAACTAAGACCCTGAATAAAGCCTAACCCTTGTTTGACTCTGGAAAGTCTCTTCTCTCAATACGTTTATCTGGTTGGCCTCCGAAGACCTGTGAAAGGTAAGCAGACTCGGGTAGCTCATTGGCCTCTAGGCTGAACACTTGTCAATGCTTCTTAAACTGTGGATTGTCACTCCATATGGGGTTGTGAAAGATTTGGCAACAATAGAAGATTTTTGAACACTTAACAACCAAGAATTAATTAAAAATGCAACACATAATGAATCTGAGGTATTTCTGGCTGTGCTTGCAACACCAAAGAATGCTGTGAAAAGCAGAAGGGGTCACAAGTAGAAAAAGTTTAAGAAGCCCTCTAATTATGAGATCCTATGGTGATGCCAAGTCCCTCTTTACTTCAGGAGTAGGATCCAGGGTGAGGTTACCACTGAACAAACAACATGACACTCAGAGTCTTCCTGAGGCCTGTTAATTCTCTACAGAAAGAACTTTGTATCCTGTTCCTCAGGATTTTAATTCCTACTTGAGATTGTTGTAAGAACTGTCCTTAAGGTAAAAGGAGCTCTGCCAGGCTTGGTCTGCCTGCCCTCAAATTTACCCAAGCCAATGCTCTCCATCCCCCAATCAACTCAAATAGAAGGATCATAGATTTGGAGTTCAAAGGGACCTTAGAGGTCATCAATCTACTCATTTGACAAATGAGAAAACAAGCAAACTCCTCTGGCCTCTCTGGGCTTGTTTGTTCCCGATGGCTAGATCTACCAGAACTTTTCCTAGGGTCTATGGGTGCCTGTTTCAATTAAATGTCCTTAGCCTTACTTACCATGATACTGTTCAACTGCCTAAGATAGAATTGGGGCCACATTGGGAAGACATGGGAAAAGAAATGAATTCTCTGTCCACCAGCTTCCCCATTTGTAAAATGAGTGGGTTGGAATCAGTGATTTCCAAGGTGCTTCTGTTGAGGTCTTTGTGTCAAGCCATTAGAAAATATGAGGAACTTTCTTCACACTGAAGTGGCTACCAATTAGAGGACCAGCCATGGTAACTAGAGATTAACTCTAAGGGTGTTGATAGGTTATGAACAAAATTTAGAGCATTTAAACCTGAAAAGGACTGTTGAAGTCATCTAGTTCAATCCTCTCATTTTATAGATCAGACTACTAAGGCTCCGAGTTGTAAAACGACTTGCTCAAGTCACATGGTTAGTACCAGTGGGCAGTGAGGCAGCATAGTGCATCAAGTGTTGGACTTGGAATCAGGAAGCCTGAGTTCAAATTCTGCCTTATCCATATACTAGCTATGTGACGTTGGGCTTGTCACTTAATTTCTCTCAGCTTCAGGTTCCTCATTTGTTAATAGGGATGAAAACAGCACCTTCTTTACAGGGATTGTTACAGGGATCAAAAGATAGATATACACGTATTTACATACATAGATATCATATATCTATATCTATTGCTTTGAAAACTTTTAAGTGCTATATAAATGCTAGCTGTTATTAGAACCTAGATTTGAACTTGTGTCCTCTGACTTCAAAACGAGCCTGGTAGGAATGTTGAACCTGAACATGCCTTCCTTTTATCATGATTGCCAGAGACCAATCTCATCGTCTACTGAACCTCTGTATTTCCTACTAACCTCTACAACTCTCAAAACTTACAGAGCCACCCTAAGGTTTGGGGCTCTTCTAAAAGACTTGCTAGTAGGTGAATTCCCTGTTCTCATCCCATTAGATTGTAAGCTTCTTGAGGTCAGGGAATGTCTTTTGTCTCTTTTTCTATCCTCAGTGCTTAGTACAGTACCTGGCACAAAGTAGGCATTGATTAATTAATTGAGAACTGCACATTTCAGATAATTCAAAGTCCTAGATGAGTAGAGGAAAAGGTCTAAGTTGCCCTCCCCATTTTGGTTTTGCCCTGGCTGCCAAACTAGTGTATAGGACCACATAGTTACTCCTCTTCTCCCCAAGAGACTTCACTCAGGAACTCAAATGGAGATCCTTCTGACCTCTCTAGAAAGCTATGCAGGAACTAGACACTGACCCAGAAAATGGTGTTTTCTAGAAACTACCCTCTTCAAGAGATTGACCAAGCAATCCTTCCCTATCACACACACTCCTGCTCACTCCAGGAGACTGATTCAAGGAAATTTTGAAAAAGCTACTTTTGACTACTTCCATCTCTAGGACCAGGAGGTAATCTCTCTGAGACCATGTGGTTCCCACTCTTCCACTACCACCTATCCATGACTGAGTATTTCTAGATTCCTGGAGGGTATCTGGGGAGGTCTAAATGGATAAGCAGTTTCTCCCTCCCCAGGGACCCAAGTCTACCCTCAAAGTTCTGCTTTCTATCCACATTAAGTTCTCTTTGGGTCTTTGATCTCTACTTTTCTGATCTTTCTGATCACATCTACAGTATCCTAAAAATCCAGTGGTTCTCAAGGCATGGTCTGCTCCTCACTGGGAGTTCCCAAGATCCTTTGGAGATCAAATATATTTTCATAATGACATCAAGCTGTTTTAATTTCTAATACAGTAAATATCAATTGATATAAGCCATATAAATAAAAACTCTTTGGGGAAGGGGGTCCTTGGTAATTTTTAAGAGTTTAAAAGGGGTATTGAGACCAACAAGGTTGAGAGCTTTTGGCCTAATCCAATCAAATCATGCCATCACTCAACCAATCACCTTTAAGAAGGTATGAATGGGTCAAGTGTTATTACAGAATTTTAGAGTTCAGCTGGATCTCAGTGGATGTCTAGTCCCAATGCATGTGAGAAAGCTATCCCCAGTTACATTATATTCAACAAATGATCACCCAGTCTCTACTTAGAGAATCCCAGGAATAACAACAATAATAACAGATATAACAACAAAAATAATAACTAGCATTTACATAGTATTTTAAAGTTTGCAAAGTCAAGTCAGAAAGGATTCACTAAGTCGGAGAAACAAAGAAAGACCAAACAAACAAACAAACAAAAATAGTTCTTTTACTTAAGAAGCTCATAATCTAATGGGGAGGACAACATATAAATAATTATGTTGTAATGGATGGAGTACTGGATCTAGAGGCAGGAAGATTTGAGTTCAAATTGAGTCTCAGACACTAGCTGTGTGACACTGAGAAAGTCACATAGCCTCTATTGTTCTTAGTTTCCTTATCTGTAAAATGGGGATTATAATAACATATATCTTACAAGATTGTTGTAAAGATTGAATGAGACAATATTTACAAACTGCTATGGAAGTGCTAGCTATTTATTATTATTGCTAAAAAGATACATAAAGGAAAAAAATGTAACCTTAAAAGGAAGATGCCGAAGATTGGGAAAGGCTTCTTGGGAGAAGAGGGGACTTTGGCTGAGATTTAAAGGAATCCTAGGGAAGCCAGGAAAAAGAGATGAGGAGGGAGATTGTTCTAGACACTTACAGCTAACATAGCTAATATTTATTTAGCACCTACTATATCCCAGGAATAGTGCTAAGCTCTTCACAATTATTGTCTCACTTGATCCAAACTTGATCTTACAACCCTAGGAGCCAGATGCCTATAAGATAAAAGCTACCATCTCCTGAGGTCACTGGTTCCACTTTGGGGCAGCTGTGATTTTTTTTTCCTGCCATTGAGCCTAAATTTGCCTTATTGCAAGTTATCCTTATTTCCCTGATTCTATCCCTCTGGGTCCAAACAGGATATATTCAACCCCACTTCCATGTGATAGTCTTCAAATACCCAGCCCAAGTGGTGCTTCTCACCTATATCAAAGAAATGTTATCTGAGTTGCTTAAGGAGACATATATGATCAGGCTCAGTTTCCTCATCTGTAAAATGAGCTGGAGAAGGAAATGGCAAACCATTCCAGTATGCTTGCCAAGAAAACCCCAAAATGGGGTCACAAAGAGTTGGACATCATTGAAAATGACTAAACACCACCACCACCTTCAGTTATAACACCCCACATGTGTAAGAAGGATGGGTTACATGAACTTTAAGGTCCATTCCATTTCTAACTCTCTGATTCTATAGCCTAGGTTCCATAGACTATTCAGTGGAATACACTAAGCCCAAATACACTAAGACTATTCAATGGAATACACTAAGCCTATTTTTTCCTGGGCTAGAGTTGAACCATATGCTTCCTTCCCCTTCCTTCCCTTCCCCTCCCCTCTCCTTCCCTTCTGCTTCCCTTCCCTTTTCTATTGAGGAAAGTGCAACTGCAATGGGCTGGACACATTTTTCAAATGCCAAATGTACCTTTGCCGAAAAGACCATTTTATGGAGAATTCACACAGAGCAAATGTTCACATGCTGGTCTCAAAAATTAATACAAGGACATTCTCAAGGTCTCAAGAACTTTGAAATTGATTGCATGACATGGGAGATACTGGCATAGGATCGCCCAGCATGGTGTGCCCTTATTAGAGAAGGTGTGGTGCTCTCTATGAGCAAAGTAGAACTGAAGTAACCCAAAAGAAATACTAGATGCACAAATTGAGAAAATCCAAATGTTCATATGGACCTGTGGTAGAGCATTCTGAGCTTATACTGATCTGATTAGCCACAGTTGGATAAACTGTAACTTGACTCTAATATAATGATGTAATTTTGGTCCTCTTTGAGAATGAAGGACAACCATATACTCTCTCTCTCTCTCTCTCTCTCTCTCTCTCTCTCTCTCTCTCTCTCTCTCTCTCTCTCTCTCTCTCTCACACACACACACACACACACACACACACCACTCCAACCTTGTTTGAGCCATGATGGCTCAGAGTGAAGGTAAATAGCTTTCAGTTTTGGCCAGAAACACTGACAGTCTTCCCCTCCCAGACTAATTTTATTTTATTTTTGACTACATAAAAGAGGCTATTCTTTATGTCATTTCTTGCCTAGTATTAAACACTGAATGGTCATTGCCTTGGTCAAACTGAGACCTCGGAAACACCATAGCTTAAAAGGACTAAGGTCTCTCACTGTATCCAGGGCCATCTCCTGACCTATGTCTTGTCACTGCGACCAGATGGCTCTTGAGGAGAAAGTGAAGCTGGTAACTACACAGCTCTCTCTCTCTCACTTCAATCTGGTTCACTTGCAAGTCATAGCATCACCTTCCTGATGTCAGTGTCCTCTTTGAGAATGAAGGACAAGCAATGACAACAAGAACAGGATTCTTACTTAAGGACTGGTCTCTGCAGTCCCTTTGAGTTCTGCAATTCTATGATGCTTCCAGCCTTCACTATCCACCCAATGGAGAGTAGGAGCTGCCAATGTGAGGTCCTAAGCAAACAAATGACATGACTCTCAGAATCTTCCCTGAGTTGTTCGCTTTCTATTGACATCATGCCAGGAATTGTCCCCAGGGTAGTGAGAACCTGTTTCAATAGCTTTCCAGGAACTGGGACTGGATGCTCTTAAATGAATCCAGCTCAATAAGCTTCTTCCAAACAGGAAAACAACTAGAATTATATCTCGATGGAAAGAGAAAAGGGACTCTTCCAAGCAACTTCAAGTTCTATGGTGTGACAGGTGAATGTAGTACTGGAATTGGAATCAGGAAGATCTGAGTTCAAATCCTGACTCAGACACTTGGTTGGTTGACTGTCTTTGTTCTTAAAGAAGACCGAAATGACATTACTATGTCGGAGTCAAGGTACAGTGCGTCTGTCTATGACTGAGCAGACTAACATGACCTCAGAAGGCTCTACCACAGATCAGGCACAAATAGTCCATATTGAAATTGAGATGCCTAAACTTGTACATTTCATGTTTCTTTTGAGCTACTGCAACTCTGCTTTGCTTATAGAGCACATCATCTTTTCTGATGAGGGCACGCCATGCTGAGGGGTGCTTTGCCAGTGTCTCCCATGTCATGCAATCAATTCCAAAGTTCTTCAGAGATACCTTGAGACTGTCCTTGTATCATTTTTTCTGACCTCCATGTGAGCACCTAGCAGCCTTGCATGGGTACTTCATGAAACAGTAGTCTAAGCAAATATACATTTGGCATCTGAATAATGTGATCCGCTAGCCATATGACTGGGCATGTCACTTAACCTTTGTCTACCTCAGTTTATTCCTCTCTAAAATGGGAATAAGAATAGCACCTCCCTCACAGGGTTAGTGTGATGATCAAATGAGATAACAGTTATAAAACACTTAATATTGTGGTTGGCACACAGTAGGTACTAAATACATTTTACCTATTATTATTATTAGCTTTAGTTATAAACATCCATCCAAATTGGATACATAACATGATGTATACTTCAGAGATAAGCATTTTTATTTTTTCTATTTTCCCAGTTAACTACAATAGTCTTGTAAGGATGTTGATTAAATGAGAAGATACTGAAGCTTGTTTCAGATGACATATCAAGAGTGAAGGACTTGGAGCCTAAAGACGAGATGGAGCCCAGTACATCCTCTTTTTAGCTGTGTGACTTAGGGTGAAGCACACATTCTGGGATCTTGAGTCCTTTTTGGTACAATGAATGGGTTGGGTCAGACATGCCTTTTTTTTTCTTCTTAATCAATCCAGTTAAGTGACATGTCTAGGGTCATACAGCTAGTAAGTGTCTGAGACTGGATGTGAACTCAGGTCCTCCTGACTCCAGGGCTGGGGCCTATTCACTGTGTCACTTAGCTGCCCCTGGATCAGATATTCTTTAAGCTCTTGTGCAGCTTGGATACTCTCGGGCGCTCACAATAACTCTAGGAGGTCAGTGGTGCAATTTTATTATTCCCACAGAGTTCATAAGGAAAAAGCCATGCCATCAGACAAAGGGATTTTTCTGGCATTATATAGCTTGCCTGTGACGAGTCAAGTATTTGTGAAGGGCACATCACGCACCAGGCACTCAAGCACTGGGGATGCAAAGAGAGGTAAAAAACTGTCCTCCTGGGGTTCATGATCTAATGAAGACAGACAAGCTGCAGACACCTATGGATAAACAACATGTACACAAGGCAAATTGGGGATGATCAATAGCAAGGAGGCACCAGCACTAAAGGCACTTAGCAAAGGCTACTTGCAAAAGGTGAGATTTTAGCTGAGACTTGAAGGAAGCAGGAGGTGCAGAAGGAGAGCGTTCCAGGCATGGGGGCAGCAGAGAAAATGACCAGAGCCCAGAGATGGAGCGTCTTGTTCCAGGAACTCCAAGGAGGTCAGTGTCACCAGATCAAAGACTACATGCCAGGGAGTAAAGTGTAGAAAAGGTGGGGAGGATTCAAATTCTGAAGGTCTTTTAAAGTAAAACAAAGGATTTAATATTTCATCCTAGGAGTAAAGGGAAATACTAGAGTTTATCACATAATAAGTTTATCACATAAGAGGTGACATCGTCAGATTTGAGCAGAGGATAGGCTGGAGTGGGAAGAAACCGGAGGCAAGGGGAACTAGACTACAGGCTGTTTTAAAGGTCCAAATGTGAGGTGTCACAGCCAGCTACCTATTCTTACACTCTGCATCACCTGTATCCTGCCTTAATTGTCTGAACCCTGTGTCAACTATTTCTCCTTTTCTTAATCAGAAGTTTCTTAGTGACAAAAATGTCTTAACAGCTCTTTGTTTGGTTTTTCTTAATGAAGAGAATGTTTTAGCACCATATATCCCTGTATCCCAGGGATGTGCTTAAACCGACTTGTATCAGAGCTGGTTGTTAAATTTTCAGCATGATCATTTACACCTCAAAATTGACATCTACTAAAAATTAGGGTGTGGGTCATTGTTTTGTGGATTTCTAAACTTAAGAAAATGATGGAGAAAATGTGAATGATTTAACTTAAAAGTATGTCTTGTGAGTTTTTCAGAGAGCTGATTGTTAAACATTGACCAATGCACCCCTGCTTGTATCCTGTTAGTCAAATGTATTGTTTTTGTGAAATATCTTGTTAGCATAACCACTCAGAGTAGAGGAAGCATTTCCTTTGCTTTTGCTAGTTTTCTTCCCATATAAAAGACATCCTACAGAAGACCCACGTGGAGTTTGGGCTCAGACACAGTGATTCTCTCTGTGCTGCTCCTTTGTAAGTAAAGAATCACTTGACTTGCTAGATTTTCATGAAATTTTGTTTTCAGGATCCTCAATGTGCCACATTCTTTCCTCATGGAATTGTTGCCTGGAAAACACTTGCTAATTGATAAAAGGACAGAGAAATCAGGTATTTTCCCCAGTAGGTGGCGGCAGCTCAGTTTACTCAGAAGAGCTTTAGATTAGGAGTCAGAGGACCTGGCTGCTCAGTGTCTGCATCGCCTCAGACAATTCCTTTTCCTTCTCCGTTTCATCAGTGTACGTTCTTGTTCCATGATTTCTAATATCCTTTCCAACTCTGAATCAATAATTCCATCAAAGAGCAAACATTAATTCTTTCCCTACAAACTGTCCTAGAGATCCAGTGACAGAGAATGAAACCATGTTGAATATAATTCTATGAAATGAACTAGGGATATTTTCCACTAGAAACATTGTAGAATGGCTGGTCTCATCAGATTCCCACTGTTTCAGAACTGGAAGGTTCCTTTCAAATGAGATGATATTTGTAAAAGAGATTGCTTAGCACAGAGGCCAGTATGTAGCAGGCAATATATTAATGCTTTTTTCTTTCTGGATAGCATTAAATTCTTCACTTATAGCAGTGAAGAGTGAGAGTCAAAGTATTTCACTCATAACTACAATATACTTTAGTTGAGACCAAGGAACTACTCAAGGCAAATGATTGGGTATCATTGGTCTGTAGCAATAGCAAAAATGGTTATGCTTAGAGATTACAACTCCACTCGAGCTTTTTCAGGTCGTAATTCCTTGAACTTCTGAGGCACAGTCTTGGTCCAAAACTCAAACATATCCCTCCTCAGGTTCTTTCCCACAGACACCTGCAAATTCAGCTGCAGGTACTCTTCCTTCTGGTCATAGACTGGCCAGCGAATAAGGTCTGCACCGTTTGGGTCCCTAGGAGAAAAAGCCAAATATTTAGACCAGAAAGGGGCCACTGCATTGACAAGTCTAGCAAGCCACCTCCAGCTCAGCCTGAGAGCTGAGGAAGGGGCCCCAAAGTAGGGGTCAGCTGACAGTGGTAACACCCATAGAGAGACTTGTTCACTCATCCTTAAGTAGTTTGGTCTTCATTGTCATGTTTTGTCTTTCTAATACACCCAAGGTAAAAGGTCCAAAGAGTGAAAGGACTAACATAGGGAATAAGTAGTTAAGTTAGGATTTGAACTCATATCATTGGACTCCATTTCACTGGGGCCAATAGGTAGTGCAGTGGATAAGGCCAGGCCTGGAATCAGGAAGACTTGAGTTCAAATCCAGCCTCAGACACTCACTAGCTCTGAGACCTTAGCAAATCACCCAACTGTATTTGCTTCTGTTTCCTCATCTGTCGAATAAGCTAGAGAAGGAAATGGCAAACCACCCCAGAATCTCTGCCAAGAATCTCCATATGGGTTCACAAAGAATCAAGCACAACACCATTGGACTCCATATCCAAGGCTCTTGCCACCACCTGTCCTAATTTTTCCCAAGGGGGAAGAGAAGTCACTGACACTCCTAGATGGTGGTGAGGACCAAGAGTTGCTCATCTTTCTTTCTTTTTTTCATTAAAGATGCCCATTTGTAGGCGTAGTCTGCCAGAGTCATGTCCCCCTACCTCCAGCCATGATCTTGGGGAAAGGCTGAACTTGTTCACCAGATCGTGCCTGTAGCTAAATTTACCATTTTTTCCCTGGACAAAATTTGAATCGGGGAACTTCTATGCAAGTGGTAAACCTGTCAGTGCCTAAGAATAGGTGCTACCCCACAGGGAAACCACTGAGAAACCAAGGGCCAGCTTTCTCACCCATGACGGGCAAAGTTTGCCCAGTAGCTCATTATCCTGTGGCTCAGGAGTTGTTCCTCTTCTGTGGCCTCTTCCAAAACTAGAAACAGAAAAAGAAACATCTTGGTTAAGGTCAAAGGGCAGATCCAAGGCCGCCTTTCCTCTAGTCCCCAGATCCAACCACCTAGTCAGTTCTGCTCTGGCCACTGACCTTATCTTCCTCCAACAGTTTCCTTCATGTCACTCCCCTCCAAGAGGGCCTCTCAGGGTTTCTGTTGGCCTGCTCTGTCTGACTCCATAGCTGAGTCTCTCCCCAAAAAACAAAGTGATGCAGGTGGACTGGAAATCAGGAAGACCTGAGTTCTAATTCAGTTCCAGACCCTGATTAGATGAGTGAAACTGGGCAAGTCACTTAACCTCTGTCTGCCTTTGTTTCTTTGTTTGAAAAATGGTGATAATAATAGCACCTGCACCCCAGGGTTGTTGGGGGGGGGTAAAAAAAGGGAGATAATATTTACAGAGCGCTTTACAAAACTTGTAAAAATGTTATATAAATGCTGGATGTCATCATTTTATTATCTTTACATTATCATATACTTAATATAATATGTGATATAATAATGATAATGTAAAAGTTACATGTATTATATAATAACATATTTTATTACATGTAATTATGATAATGGCATGATGGTCATAAATGCTACTTATAATAATAATTATTGTTATTCTAAGCTATAGTAGCATAGCACAAGCACGGGTAGCCACAAAGTCTTTGCCTATGGCCCTGGCCCACACAGTGCCTGCCATTCAAGACCCCTGCCTGAGGAAGTGCAGACAGGCTGAGAAGCAGCAGCAGGAACATAAAACAGTGACTTCATTGGCCATGGCAAGTCATGACCCAGATAAAGGGATAAACTGGTCTTCCAGTTCTGCCAGGACAAGAGAAAGGAGGTGAAAATAGGGAGAGAAAACATCCAAAATCACAAATTTGGGGTTACCTCCAAACATTGATTCCACAGATTGCTAAATGTGAGACTTTTGTCCAACAATCAACAAATGGTTGTACTGGTAGAGAAAATGAATCAAGAATAACTAAAGAGGAAAGCAGGAGGGAGGAAGAGAAGAAAGACAAGGAAGAAAGTGAAGGGAGAGAGGGAGGGAGCAAAGAAGGGAGGAAGGTAGGGAGAGAGAGAGATGGAGAAAAGGTAGAAAGAGAGGGAGGAAAGGAACCTTGGACAGATCCCTTGTGCAAGATTTGTGGCAGCACAAGGACAAGTATGCCCCAGGAAGAGATGGTGTGACAGCTTTGGTTTTACATCAGAGGAGAGTTGAGGGCATTGGTGAGGCCACTGGTCCACTGATATAGGGAAATATGTTTTTTGCCTGCCTTCTTCATCTTTTCTTAAGGGGAGTAAACTCCAGGAAGGGAGAGACTGTGTCTCATTTATGTTTGTGTCTTTCCCAGAGTTGAGCAGAGGGCTCTGTGTGTTAGATGTGCTTAATCTTGTAAACTGAATTGAACAGAATAGCTGCTTTAATTTCCTGATTCAGTTCACCTGAACAAGCAGTTTGAGTTTGAGTTAGGGGCTGATACCTTAATCACTCAGTCAATCAGGTAACTATTTGTTGCTTCCTCTGTCCCCAGCACTGGGCCAAGGGTTGGACATGCAAACACAAAGAAAAAAAAACGTAAACAATAGCTCTGCTCAGGTAGCTGGGCCCTGTTCAGGCCTCCTGGGGCAGCCTGGTAGGGCAGAAGGAACCCTGGATTTGGGATTAGACCTGCTAACTCTGGGATACTAGATAAGTCTGCCCCTCTCTGTGAACTTCTCTTTCCTCTTCTGTACACCAGACACAATCCCTCCTTTTCCCACATTGTGACCCTCACAAGGTATTTGGGAAAATTGCATCATGGCTACGTGAAAAGTAGAAGGAGTGCTGAACATGGAACCCAGAAAACACGAGTTCAGATCCTGACTCAGACTCTTACTACCTCTGTGACTCTAAGCTGATCTGTCTCAGCTAAGATGTCTTCATCATCTGTAAAATGGGGACAGCATCAGCACCTACTTCACTGCACTGTTTTGAGGCTATCTAATGACAATGGCCCATACAATGCTCTTTGTAAGCCTTCAAGCAGTATAGAAAGGCTAGCTATTTTTAGCTATTGTTATATCATTATTAAGTGAGTGGATGTGTGGGAAGGTGCTTCCTGGAAAGGTAAGGCATTGTTATAAGAGTTGGTATCAGAGAGAGGAAGGTAGATGATGGAGATGGAAGGCCAGAGCCCCAAGGATCCTGCCCCCTCTGCCCCCACCCCAAGCCATCCCATCTCCATGGCTTACAATGTCCTCCAAAGACAAAGCGCAGCTCATCACCATGGTCTGCTTTCACAAAATCTGGCTTGACGCCCTTAAGTATACTTGGGCGGTGCTGAAATTCATAAAAGTAGACTGGAGAGCTGGGACCTAGGCAAAAATAAGAAATGCCCATGGTTATTGACACACTGAATAGAGGCAGGGCCATTACCTTGAGTCCCTGGTCTGATTCCCTCCTTTGGGGTCGGGGCCAATGCTTGGTGGCCATTAACAGACAAGCTCCTTTAGTGTAGCGCCTTAACCATTCCAGTCTGATTCATGATGGAAAATGCTATTGACAACCAGAGAGATAACTATGGCGTCTGGATACACATTGAAGCATTCATACTATTTGCTCTCTCCCCTCTCCCCCCTCTCTCTTTTGTTTCTTCTTTCCTGGGTTTTTTTCTTTGATTCTAATTCTTCCTTACACCAGGAATAATGAGGACACATATCTAATATGATTGTGCATGTACAGCCTCTATCAGATGGCACACTATCTTGGGGAGGGGAGAATGGAAGGGAGAAAATTTAGAACTTAAAATCTTATAGAAGCAAATGGTGAAAACTAAAACTAACTAAATACAAATTTTAAAAATCCCAAGCACTGTCTGAGAGTGTCCTGTGAGGCAGGACAAGTCCTGGGGCCTGATGTAAGGAGACCTGGGTTGGAATCCTGGCCCTGCTGCTGACAAGACCTTAGGGGAATCCTTTTATTGTTCTGAGGATGGGCTTTCAAATGTAAGGAGGAGATAATAATGTCTGGTCCACCCACTGTATAGGAAGGGGAGTGCAAGAGAATAAGCATTTGCCATTCAGTTGTATCTGACTCTGAGTGATTTCATTTGGGGTTTTCTTGGCCAAGATGCTGGAGTGATTTGCCATTTCCCTCTCTGACTCATTCTACAGTTGAGGAAACTGAGGCAAACAGGGTGAAATGACTTGTCCATGGTCACACAAAGCTGAGGTCAGATTTGAACTCAGGAAGAAGAGTCTTCCTGACTCCAGGCCCAGCAATCTATGCGCTGTGCCACGGAACTGCCCTTGAACAAGCATTTATAGAGCACTTGCTTTGTGCCAGACACTGTGCTAAGTGCTTGGCAAATATTCACTCACTGCAGCCTTGTAACCACTCTGTGATGGAGGGGCTATTATTGCTCCCATTTTATATTTGAGGAAACTGAGGCAAACAGGTTAAATGACTTCCTCAGTATCACATAGCTAAAAGTTGGGTTTGAATTCAGGTCTTCCTGACTCCATGTCTGATGTTCTGTCTGTTGGGATGAGGCTGTTGTGAGGATCCATGGATGTAAAGTGTTTTAGGACAAGAAAACACTCACGCAGGGGTTCCTGAATTTATATTTAGTTGAGCACTTTGATGACTTGATTTCAATATAATTGGTTTTCTATCCCATGTATTTTATTTTATACATTTAAAAACATTTCTCTGGAACTTTCCCAGGACAGCCGAAGGGTCCATGATACATACTGACAAAATATTTAAGAGCATATGCTTATATAAATATGGGTTATTATTTATTATATTATTATTATTAGTTGTTGTAGAGAATATTCACTGAGTTCACCCCTGCTTGTGATAGGCAGGGACATGAAGGAATAAGGAAGGTGAAGAGAGGCTTTAACCAGTCTGGAGGCTACAACAGTAAGGGCAGATCAGGAGCCACCTGTAACATACACGCATTGCCCCAGAGATGAGACATTCTTACACTGATTCAGGCCAGTGTCCGTGCCATACTCACTGCTTTGATATTTGGCCACTTTGAGAGAAGGAACGACAAAGAGCAAATCCCCCATCATGTCCTGGAATTGAGCTCGATATTCTTCAGGGTCCTCAGTATCTCTTAAATACTTTTCCATCACCAAATGCACAAGCTCAGGAGGGATACCCTATAGGAGACCCAGGAAGAAAAAGAGTAACAGAAAAACGAACTAATTTGACAGTGGATTATTTGGGAATTTTTCTTGATTGATTATAAGGAATAAGCCAGGGAGAGAGGTGATATAGTGCATGAAGCACTGGCCCTAGAGTTAGGAGGACCTGAGTTCAAATCCAAGCTCTGACATGTATTAATTATGTGATCCTGGGCAAGTCACTTAACCTTGTTTGCCTCAGTCCCTGGAGAAGGAAATGACAAACCACCCTAGTGTCCTTGTCAAGAAAAGTTAAAAGTGGTCACAAAGAACGAGATGTGAGGCATCAACTAAACAACAACAAGGAATAAGCCCACGTTTGTCTCCTATTCACAGGTCCTGGATCTCATTGGATCCTTTTACAACCTCCCCTCTCTTGCAGGGTTAAATTTCTCAAGAAAATACTAGACAAATAGTTGTTGGGCATGGTGTAACCATGGTATAGAAGGAATGTGGGACTCAAGAAAAGGATAGAGCTACATGGGGTCCCCAAGGTCCCTTCCCCCTGGGACTGTGAAAGAAGAAAGGCAGAAGGTGGAAGGACCTTCACTGGCTCTCTCCTAGACTATTTCAATGGCCTCTTAATTAGTCCCTGTGCCTAAGGTCTCTCCCCGTTCCAATCTATCCTCCCCTCATCTTCCACAGTGATTTTCCAAGCACAGATCTGCCTATTTTAATCCCCTGACCCAACTAAGTAAATTCTAGTGGATGCCCATTACTTCCAGGATTAAATATAAACTCTTTTGTTTGGTATTTAGAGCTTTTAACAACATGGCCCCATCCATACTACCCTCTTCACTCTCGGGGGTCCAGGCATTTCCAACTTCTTGCTCCTCACACTTCCCATTCCATCTCTTATCTCCATGCCTTTGCAGTGAGAAGACTCAGCTCAAACAGTATCATCTATAAAGCACCTTTTTGATTCCTTCCTCCTCCAGCTGCTAGTGCCTTACCCCTTCCCCCAAGATTCGATTTGTGTATGTTTTCCATCTGTCTCTGGATATGCAGGTTATCGCCCTCATTCAATGTATGTTCCTTGAGGGCAGGGACTCTTTCACATTGTCCCTGTGCCTAGTCTGCTACATATTGTCTACTTATAAAAAAAGAAAAAGATTCATTAACTGGTATCTCACCAAAACTGTATTTAGCAATATTGACTGGATAGTTTCTTTTTCCATTTTGTCCTTAAATCCAGGATGCTTCACACCCTGTGCAGAGAAAAATTGTGCTCTATTAATGGTCTTTAGAAAGTTATGTAATTTATGCTTTTTTTAAACAAATCTAATCCAAGGAAGTCATTTTATCCTTTAAGGAGGAACTAGTGGCATAGATTTGTTTAGGAATCACTGACTAATGCCCAATACACACTGAACAATTCTCAAGCTATTTTGCGAAATAGCCAACAAAATGGTGCGTAATGCCCAATACTTAATAAACGGTGGTTGCTCTTTCTTCATAACGACCAGTGACCATAGACAATGATTGATCCTTCCCATTATACATTATGTGGAAGTGATGCAGGTAGAATTCTATTTTTGTGCTTAACGTAAAAAGACTGACTTTACCTGCATATGCTTAAGGAGGCAGCTGGCAAATGGCTGTTAATATCATGCCATATTTAAAGTTAATGTCAAACCAGTGGTCCTTAGATATGATGACCTGAAGTCCATAGGAAAGAAACCTCGTCTCCAATCAGGAGGCCCAGCTTCTAATCCCAGTTGTGTTATGAGTTGAATCATTTACTTTCTGGGAGCCTCAGTTTTCTACTTTACAAAGTGTGATGAACATCACAGCAGGTAGTATGAAAGCAGGTTTTTGTAAAACTTGTATAAGTTATAAAAAAAAATGCATATTGTAAATGTAAAAAATAATTCGCGCAAATTGTAAAAATATTTGACAAAATGCTCTGTTAACGTCAGTTGTATTAATTCACTATTTATTTAAAATACGGAGACTTGGGGCAAATTGGTGGCAAAGTGTATAGAGCCTAGGACCTGAGTTCCAACCCATCCACTTACCAGCTCTGGGACCCTGGGCAAGTAACTTAACCCTGATTGCCTCCAAATATTAAAATTTTTTAAAATTAAAAAGCATATGCAAAATTAAAAGACTTGTAGAGGATGTTTTTTAACCAAATGGGGACTAACCTGACATGGGCTTCTCTTTCAAGACTTCTGAACAGATTTGCAAATGAAATGAGCCATCCATAAAGAAAATAACCATAAATTGAATCATTTCTGATTCTTCCAGGGAAACATTTTCAGGATACCTTTTCTGATTTTAGAAAAGGCAAATATGCAGGTGATAAAGTCAGCAGGGTTTGATAACATATTGGATCATGGAATCAGAATCCAAAAAAAAGAACATGGTAGGCTAGAATATTGGTCTGATCAGAGTCATTGTAATCAGATTTAATGGGGACAAGGTCTTACACATCGAATTTTAAAAAATTGACTTTACAATCTCAACTTGAGAGAGGAATGGTTACATGATGATTTATTTGAAAAAGATGTAGGGATTTTGTTGAACCATAAGCCCACAAGGAGAAAAGAGCAAAATATGACCATCTAAAAACGCAGTGTGATATTGAGTAGGTTGAGAGGCACAGCTTCCCAGATTAAACAGGTGAGAGTACCTCTGTACTCTGCCCTCGGGGAGGATACAGTTATCCCTTCCACTTCGCCACTGTCCTCATTGTGATTTGGAAACATGGTGGGTAGGTGTAAGAAATGAAGTGTGAATCTTTTGGGAGTTTGAATGTCACAGATGACATTCAAAGGACAGCAGATGACACAGAAGAAATTTAGAAACTCAGAAATACATGAAATATATATATATAGTATTGAATAATATGAACATATATAATCCTGTAATAACATAATAATTCTTTCTTCTTCTCTGGTACAAAAGGCATGGGTGGTGGTGGAATTTTTCACAGATTTTCAAGATCCTGGAGCTTTTCCAATCTTAATGCATCATGATGTGGAAGGTATGACTGTATATCTGGAATCTTTTCTTCAGTTCTGGGCATCCCATGTGAGGCAGAAAATAGAGAACCTGAAAAGGCACTCATGGTCTTGCCATTTAGGGATAGATTGAAGGAACTTGCTTTAATAGTCAAAGAAAAAACTTGGGGCAGGGGCAGACATGATAGTTGTCTTTAACTGTCTGGTGGATGGTCAGCTGGAAGAGGTATTTAACTGGTGCCATTTGCCCTAAGAGCAAAGCTGGGAACAACAGGTAGAAGTTGAAACAGAAGAAAATTTCCACTTGATGTCATGATGCCCTGTCTAACCATGAGAGCTGCCTAAAAGTGGAAGGAATTGCCTCAGGAGGCAGTAGGTTTTCCCTCCTTAGAGGTCTTCACGGAGAAGCTCCATGTCCATTGTTCCAGTAAGTTGTAGAAGAGATTCTTTTCAACTCTGGCTTAGACTCCATGGCCGCCATGATTCTGACCAACTTGGAAAGTCTATGATTCTTTAGAGAAGCATAAGCAGTCAAGATCAGACAGAAGGTTGCACAGAATAGAACATGCTAGAATCTTACCATAGGAAGAGCCCAGCCATACTCATGATTGTTGATACCGATGATGGAAGGGACGTGGTTGAAGTTTCCTGCAGCCAGCAACTCTTCAGGATGCTTGGGGAAGAATTGTCCATCAACTACACCAGGGATTATCTTAAAATGCTAAAGAAAAAAACAGAAAAAAGGCAAGTTTGTCTCTACAAACTCCCTTCTGTGTATCATTTTCTGATCATTCTTACTGTTACCATCTTGTTTCAAACACTTTTTATTACTTACCTGGACTCTTTTTTTTTTTCTTTTTTGTCTTTTGGTGGATTAAATAACTTGCCCAGGGTCACACAGCTAGTAAGCATCTGAGGACAGATTTGAACTCAGGCCTTCCTGTTTCTAGGGCTGGTGCTCTATCCATTGTACCATATCATTATTCCCACTTATCTTCACTCTTGTATCAATTTCCAAACTGACCTTCCTGTCTCCCCCTTTAGCACACACACACACACACACACACACACACACACACAAACATATAACCATATACACACACACATTCATATACCCATACACACATACTCCTTCCTCATCTCAGAACTGCTCCTGACACTCCACTAAATTAAAAAAAAATTCCCATGGCTCCTCATTATTCTCTACCCCCCCCCCAAACCTCCAACACTTCAGTCTGTCATTAAGAGTTTTCTCTTCCACATTTCTAGTCTTATCCCATTCCTATGTGAACTCTGACCTGTGCCAAATATATTAAGTTTCACCAATAGTGGATTCTCAGCTCTCCACTGAAAGTCAACCACTTTTTCCTACCCTTCTGCCTTGGCTCATCTTGCTCAACATGGCTAAAATAACCTTTTCCACATTTCTTCCTGTTGAAAATCTTGACTTTCTTCATCTGCACTTTAACTGTCAAGACATCCACAAAGCCTTCTCTGATATGGCAGCCAGAAGGACCCTTTTCTTCCTCAGAGTCCCCACTGCATGTGCTTGTGATACTCCCTGTGTACTTAGGTTCTGCTACCTGCGTATGGCACAAAGCCCTCTCATCTAAGAAGAGTAGTTCCATCATGGACCAATCCCTCATCCAAACTTTTTGTCCCCTCAGGCCAGACACAGAAGCTGCTCCAGAAATGCTTCTGGGATGGTCAGCAGGAGAGCCCTGACTTCAAATTCAATGGAACTGGAATCTAATCCTGGCTCAGGATTTGTAACTTGAGGCAAAGTACATCTCTCTGAGTTTCAATTTACTCCCCTACAAAATGAGTGCATTAGACTAAAATATTGTCAAGATCTATTCCCATAAAGCTTCTTAAAGGAGGCACCAGAATTGAGTTTTAACAGATGGAAAAGAATTCAATTGAAAAAGTGGGGCTATGAGAGGCATCAGATTGGGGGAGGAAGGAAAACTGGGTTGAAAATTGGGAGTTACCGGGGCTTGATTTCCAGGTCTGATGTTTACTGACTATGTGATTCTAGAGAAGTGGATAAGTCACCACCTCTAGGCTTGTCAGAGTTTTGTGGTTATTCAGTTTCATTAGATTTTCCTTGACCCCACAGACCATTGCACACCAATAATATCCATGGGGTTTTCTTGGAAAATATAATGGCGTGGGTTGCTATTTCCTTCTCCAGTGGATTAATGTAAATGAAGGTTAAATGACTTGCCTAGAGTCACACCGCTAGTAAGTCTCTGAGGCCGGATTTCAAGTCAGATTTTCCTCACTCCAGGCATGGTTCTTTATTCACTGAGAACTCCTCAGAGGTTTACCTGTCTATAAAATGGGAATAATGACTCTTGCACTCCCAACCTCATGGATTGTTATAAGAAAGGCACTTTATAAATCAGTATGACAATAAGAAGGGAAGACTTTGTAGACATAAAACATAATCTGAGCAAAGGCACAGAAAAGAATATAGGGAACACAGAAAGACTGAGGACAGATGAGTTTGGCTGGAGCATAGAGTATATGTGAGGAAGTAATAAGAGATAAGGCAAGAAAGGCATGGAGGACCCAATGTGTTCAGTCTTCTGAATTTCAGGCTTGGGTTTGAGTGAAAGTCAGGAATCCTTTCTCTCTTATCTCCTTGGCGTCTGCATGGCCAAAATGAAACTCGACCTCATAGGTACTTTGGCAAAGGATGTTCATAAGATTGTAGATTTTGAGCTGGAAGGTACATTAGAACACTATCTGGTCTAATCTCCTCATTTTCCAGATGTGGAAGCTATTGTCAAATCAGGATGAAAAGCATAATTGATTTCAGAATGAAGGAAGGAGAGTCAACATGGCTAATGAAAAGAGTAACTAGATGTAGTGGTAGCTAGGTGGCACAGTGGATGGAGCACTGGGCCTGGAGTCAGAAAGACTCACCTTCCTAAGTTCAAATCTGGCTTCAGATATTTAGTAGTTGTGAGATCCTGGGCAAATCATTTAACCCTGCTTGCCTCAGTTTCTTAATGACCTGGGGAAGGACAAGGCAAACCACTCAAGTATCCTGACCAAGAAAACCCAAAATGGGGTCCTGAAGAACCAGAAGAGACCTTCAGATATACAATAGTGGAGGTGAAAATATCCTTGAAGATCATGTATTTAGTAGGGGAAAAATGAGGCTGACAGCAGCATTCCCAAGATCTTCACCTCAATCTCACTTAATGAAGGTTGGGTGTCCAGAACTCCCCTAAGCTGTTTTGGCAACTCTTCCTGGTTATGGAACTGTTTCTTCTCAACTTACATACCTTGGTAATGGCCAGGATCTCATCTTCAGATTTGCTCCTAAGGCACTGAACCATGGAGGCAGAATTCTGTCTATCACAAGCAGACAGATTGGCCATGACCTGCAAAGAGGCACTCACAAGGAGTTATTATTCTCAAAGAGGAACCTCTGGCCTGTATCACAAAAGAGGAATCTTTCACACCCATCAGCAACCCAGCAAAGGATCATTTCTATACGAGATGATGCAGTAATGCCAAAAAGGAGACCTAGTTGAAATATTTGGCTGCCAAAGGGTTTGAGTCATGAACTCACTTCGTATAGGGCTCAGTGCTAGCCAATGGGAATGGGGATGGGCAGGGGCAGATTATAAAGACACAGTTTCTGCTGGCAAAGACATGACTCTTTCTTTAGGAAGAAAAGATCTAAATATATGTAATGGACACAAGATTGAGTCTAGAATGTTAAAAGAGCCCTGACATAGGCTCAGAGAGGTCAGTTCTGGTCCCAGATTCGTCACCAACTGATTGTGTGACCTTGGACAAGTCACAAAATGGCAGAACCAGAGAGTTAGAAGGGACCTTACAGATCCTTCCATCTAACCTGTATCTGCGTCTCCTGAAGGAAATTTTCCTGCTGTTCTGGACATCTTGGAAAAGAGAATTTGGAACTAGAAGGTACATGACAAACCATCTAATTGAATCCAATTTTATAGGGAAAGAAATTGAGGCCCTCAAAAGGAAAATGCTTTACCTAAAATCACAGGCATAGGAAGAAGCAGAGTCAGAAACTGAATCCTCCCTCTCTGTGCCTCAGTTTCCACTTTTGTAAAATTAGGCGGCTGGAGTTGATCTCTATGAGAGCTTTCAGCCTGAACATTCACTGGCATTCTGCTGTACCTTCCTATAACCAAGGTGAGCCAGAAGATCCATGGGACTATGGGCCATGGGATTGGGAAGCCAATAAATTAAGAAATGATAAGAGTGATTACGAAGGCCAAACAATAAGGAACTTACATTCACAACTGTCTCTGAGCTGGAAGAAATCATGCCAGGGAGGATGGCCACACCACTCTCCATGATTGCTCTGTGGAACAAGCCTTTGGACATGGGAGACAGAACCTGGGGGAGCAAAGCACAGCAGAAGGAAGGAGGAAACAGTTATGGGGAGGCCCAGATACTCCTGGCTTAGCAGAGACAGAGAGTGAGTCTGTGACAGAGTGCGAGTCTGAAAGCCAGCACTGTTACCCTGCCACACCCTTAAGCTAACCCAATAGAACAGTCCCAAACAGAGGTCTCTGTAGGGGACCCTTGTCTTTGGGGGCTTTGGCACAGCAAGGCCTATAAGATAGTTAGACAGAAAAGAGGACTAAGGAACCTTGGTCATGGTCCTAAACTCTCTGGGTCAGTATCAGGGTATGAAAAGATGCCTATACTCTAACACAGCAATGCTGTCTCCTTATATGGTCACACTTTTATTGATTATTATTTGTTTTTTTTTATGAGAAAGTCCAGGGTTGTTGTTAGGATCATATGACTTCAAATCCAACAGTTCTCCCTACTATATCATGGGAATTTCCCATTTCCCCATTGGCTATCATTTTTTTTTACATTATTCTTCCACTGAAGTCTTCCTCCCATGCCTTATCACAGCCTGGAGGCTATATGAATGGTGTGTAGCCTCCTGGGGGAGGAGGGTTACCAAGCCCCCTGGTGGATTCTATGTCTGTCATATGAACCAGCCATGCTAAGCTCTCAGAGGCTGACCAGCAAAGACTGGAGAGAGCAGATCTGCAGCTGCAGCTGGTCACAAAGACCATCCAGGAAGGTGCAGAGAGGCCCTGAGTAGCATTGGGAGCAGGAGCACCTCAGTGGTGAAATCAGGACCCATTAGGCCTTGAATTATTTCATCATTACCCTGTATGATTCTTTTTCTCTTACTTGAAGTTGTCAGTAAGCCTTTAAAAAGGAATAACTCATTTTCTATCTCTAAGAGGAAGAGGGGTCTAGATGATTAGTTGGGACCAGGGCAGGGGAGTGTAGTGGAATTTGCAAATGAAAGGAAGGGCAGGGGCCAGCTGTAGAGAAAGAAGTCAGCAGCCCCAATGGTTCTAGAGGGGGGAGGATAAGAGGAAGAAAAACTGTGATCCCTGAGACTAGTTTTGGATACAAGAGGTCCCCTTCAGGCTGGGCTCATGTCTTTACCACCTACATGTGAGGAAACACTTATTCCCCCAGCAGACTCTCCAAAGATGGTCACACGGCCAGGATCTCCTCCAAAGTGGGCAATGTTCTCCTGGACCCACCTCAGGGCGGCCACCTGATCCAGGTAACCCCAGTTGCCAGGTGCATGCTCATCCCCAGTGCTGAAAGCCAGATGTTAGACAAGGTTGGAGAATTCTGAGGAAGATCACAAGGTTCATAGGATTATGAGATTTGAAGATCATCTCATCTAGTGGGATAATGCAGTGGATAGACGGCTGGACCTAGACCTAGAAGGACCAGTGTTCATCTACTCTCTGCGTGACCATGGGTTAGTCACTTAGACCTCTGCCTCAGTTACCTCATCTGGAAAATGGGGTTAATAATGGTATATATCTCTCAGAGTTGTTGCAGGAATAAAATGAGATGCTATTTATAAAGCACTTTATAAACCTTAAAGGACATGTAAGTGCTCACTGTTGCTCTTCTTATTTTACAGATGTAAACTGGTGAGACAGATCTTGAATTCCCCACCTGAAGGACTCTCAGTGCAGGCTTCTTTAGGGGCTCAAGGTGCCTTCCAGGGGCAGCCTCTTCAATTCTTCTTTCTTCCCTCTTACTCTCGGATATCTTCTACCTTCCCACCTCCCACCTGCCTTGCCCCCACTTCCTGCCTCCTTTTTTAAGCTCTCCTTTCTGTTTTCTCTTCCCCTATTAAAAGGTCAAGTCAAGAAACATTTCCTGAGCACCTACTATGTGCCAGGCACTATACCAAGCTCTGGGCATACAGACATTGTCCCTGCCCTTGAGGAGTTTGCAGTTTCATGAGGGAGACAGCAGGCAAACAGCTGTACCCAAACCAGATCTATGCAGGATAGATTGGGAATGATCCCAGAGGGAAGACCCTGGCAGTAAGGGAAACAGGGAGAGGTTTCTTACAAAAGGTGAGATTAGCACCAAATCCTGAAGGAAGCCAGGAGGAGGAGTGAACATGGACAGATTCAATGGAATATTCTTTTCCAGGATTAGGAAGGAGGCAGAGAATGTAGAGGAGCCTGAGCAGACTAGAGGTAGGAGGAGGCCAGGCTTTTCTACACAAACTCTGCAATTCAGCAACACAGTCCTCCTTGTTGTCCCCCCACACAACTCTCTACTTCCCAAGTCAGACTTTCCCTGGCTCTCCCCATGACTGGAACTGCTTGAAGGAATGTGAGGCAGCTCTCATCCCACCTTCTTCAAGAGATCTCACTTTTCCTCTTCCCTCTCCCCTCACATACCCTTCACTGCTAGGGCCTTCTAGTTCAAGGACCTAGTCTGAGGCTTTATAGAAAATTGGTCCTGGGGAAGTTAGGAGAAGTGTGGACTTTATTACCATGTGGTGCACCAAGCAGGCAAAAATGGAAGCAACACACACACATTATACGACAACCTGCCTTGACACAGAGATTCAGGGCACTCTTGCAGTAGAATCCCACATTGGTAAGGTCTTGCTGGACGTATGCACTCAGAGTGGTATCTGAGCAGGTCAATCTTATCCCTTGAAGGGAAGTTTGTTCGGGACAGACAACCAGCACCACGTATTAAAGGGCAATCTTAATCAGACCTGGATATGGTGGGGAAATTCCCTAGGATCCCTTATTCATTTGAGAATCATGACTCCAAGAGTGGGTGCCAATACACAGCCATGCAGGAAGCTGGGATTCCATTCAGGAGCTGAGGTTACTCACAGAAGCAGAATAAGTCAGACTGTGTGAAAGTACTGGCTATCTGTTATTGCTTAATTGTTTTATGGTCCTCAGGACCACTTACCTGTTACTCCATGTTGGAGTCTTATCATTTATAACAACATGACACAATGTATTTCAAAACTCACAATTGTTACACTTTCCCTCTGAGATTACTTCACCTTTACATTGTGTATGTTTTGTATCGGTATATATTTTGATATCTTTTGTATCTATAATGCTATTTATATGTCTCTCATTAGAACTGAACTCCCTGGGAGTAGGAATGGTCTTTCTTTTGCATCCCAAGCACTTGACTTAGTGGCTGGCATTTTTAATAAGAGCTTCAAAATGCTTGTTAAGAAACTGAATGAATGAACAAGGGGGTGGTGGTCTGACCTATGCCCTAGGAAGATCTCTGACAGCTGAGTGGAGGATGAGCTGGAGCAGGGAGAGAAGAGGCAAGGAGACAAACCAAGCAATCATTGTTAGTCCAAGTGTAAGGTGGTGGGAGCTTGCACTGGAGTGGTGGTGGTGTCAGAGGAGAGAAGTGGGTATATATGAGGGATGTAGCAAGGGTCAATTAGAATCAATAAGACTTGGCAACAGATTGGATATAGGAGAAAATAGAGAGAGTAGTGGACCATGACACCTAGATCACAGGCCCAGGTTACTGGGAGGATGATGGTACTTTTAACATATAATTAGGATGCTATTTGGAAATGTTGAGTTCATATTGTATTTGGGACATCCATTTTGATACAGTTGGATTGGGATACTGTAGCTCTGTGGTCTGGAGAGTGAAAGTCAGACTGGAGAATGAAGAGAGCAAGAGAAAAGAATCAAGTTGTGTAGCCATGAATGGGAGGAGATTGGTGAGATAATGGCTAGTCAGGAAGTGGATGGATGGATGGGTGGATGGATGGCAGCTATTAGGGAAGCAGTCATAATGAGGAGACACACAGATGGGGGGAGAGAGAAAAAGAGAGAGAGAGAGAGAGAGAGAGAGAGAGAGAGAGAGAGAGAGAGAGAGAGAGAGAGAAAGAAAGAGAGATACAGGGAGAGATTAAAGAATAGTGAAGTGAGAATGACAGAAATAGCAATCTTGTAGAGAAGACTGGATGGAATAGGATAGTTTGTGTCTGTACTATGCTTTGCCTCAGTGAAGAAAAGGGCCCACTTCATATAAGAAAGAGGTAAAGGAGGAAATATTAACAGAAGCCTCTGATCAATGTGAGATAAGGAGGAAGGGATGTCAGGGAGCTCAGTGGATGGCCTCTTTTTTTTTTTTTTTTTTTTTTAGCAAAATATAAAGCAAGGTTCTCAGATGACATGGGGAGGAGGAGGAGCCTTGAGAAGTTGGACCAAAGCCACTCTGGTGAGTAAGATAGTGAATTGATTGCAGAGGTGTAGAAAGATTGCCTTATCACTGTGAGAACCCAGTTAAGATTATGTAACATTAATCGCAATGGACCCGGGCAACATGGTTTCATGATTTTTCTCTATCTCCATTCAAGCAATGTGCAGAAAAGAGCAAAAGGAGTGGATGATGGGAGTCATCCAAGCCTGAAGTTTGGCAGGGAAAATTTGTCCTAGGATAAGGGGTTAGTGTAGAGATGAAAAGGTTCAATAAGGGGTTAAGATGGAGAAGGGAAGAGAGTGCGACCAGGCAGTGGTGATGGCCTGGGAAAGAAATGAGGGACGGGGGGAGTGAAGGTCAAGGCAAGGAAGAAGAGCAGGGTTGGAGGTTACAAGGGAGAGAGTCTAGTGGATTGATAAGAGATTATAATGAGGTAGAGAAATTTCAGAATTAATGAACATGAAAATGGAATATTTACAAGTCGGGGTATAATCAAGGTTTTGCCATCAATGTAGATATCTGAAGTGGAGTGGAGGAGAAGGTTATGAGAAAGGAATGCGCCCAGAAACTGGGAAATTAGAATGTTTAAGGGAATATCAAGATGAATGTTGAAGTCCCTCAATATGAAGGTGGGAATTCTTGGAGAAAGACTGTAGAAAAGGCACTGAGCTCATTGAAAAAGGAAGGAGAGCGTCCCAGAGAATGGTAAGTAGAAGCTACTAGGATCTTGATTGGGTGATGAATATGGCTTGAATGAAGCTCTAAGGAGGAGAAGTTACTGAGTAGCGGTGACAGAGAGAGAGTCTGGAAGTGATAGCGGGAAACAAGGAGTGTTCTGGCTTGCTTCTGATGGAGGTATGAGTGAAAATGCAAATAGTGCTGGAAATGGTCACCAGGAAAGCTGGGTCATCAAAAACAAAGTAAGGGTTTGTTGAGTATAAGTAGAGAGAAGGGGTAAGAATGAAAATGTTAAAAATGAAAATAGGCTTGATACTTTTGGAGCAGGCATTCCAGAGAGCATGGTAAAAGGGATACATAACTTTGGAGTAAGAAATTATAGAAAATTGGTACTTGGATAGCTAATGTAAACATGAGTTTTATTACTACACAGTACAGCAAGCCAGACTTAGGTTAACACAGTAGGAGCATCTTGTTTTCTTGTTCTGTATCCCCAGCACTTAATACAGTGCCTGGTACTTAATAAACAGCTTATTTGTCTGCCTATCTGTCTGCTAATCTATTTATTCATCTATCATCCTAAAATCTATCTATCTATCTATCTATCTATCTATCTATCTATCTATCTATCTATCTATCTATCTATCTATCTATCTAATCTATCCATCCAGTATCTGAGGGCAAGGAAGAAATGAATTCATTCATTATAAGAACCAAGGCCATACTTTGAAATTGGGTACTGAGGCCACAAATCCAGTGGTTTTTCTGCTATAGCATGATTAGTTTGTGAGGGAAGGCAAGAGATTTGTTGTCTCATAAGGAAATTATGTTTATCATCATTCAACCACTCAGAAATGTCAGAACTCATCAGGGAAAAAAATACTTATACTCACTTTTTATTGGGGTCATATCTCACCTGAAAAATCCAAGGACACCCAGTCTGTACTGTATGTTGACCACTACCACATTCTGGGAGGCAGACAATATAGAACCGTCATGTATGGAACCACCGCCAAAAGTAAGACCACCACCATGGATCCACACCATCACCTGCACAAATCAGACATGGTTTTCCTAACAGGAACAAATAACACCAATCATGGCTCTGCTGCTCCCAGGCTCAACAGGAAAATGCTAAATTCTCTTATCCTGTGACCCAGGATAAAATAACTCTAAATGTGAGTGAATTCACTTATCAAGATACTTCCATTCAAGGGTTGACAGGATTTACATCAGAGCCACTCTCAGAGAAGAGCCCACTTGGCTTGACTCAGAGGCAGGTCACATGCTCCTTGGAAACTTCCTGGCAGAATCCTCAGCTCCCTGAGGTCCTCCTGCTGCCATCACATAGAGCAAAACAGCCTCTTCTAAAGGATCCTTGTTCCCTTGCGAACAAGGAAATGAGGCAGGACTCCCTTCTAAGGGACAGAGACCCAACCAGACAATAGGAAATGCACCCTGGGTCATAAGCTCTCTGGGTCACATCATCTTGGGGTGTTTCAGTGTGGCCCAGAGAACCTTTCTATGCAATAGTAAATGTTCTCTCAAAGTCAAGATAAACTGCTGGAATAGATTAACAGTGCTGGCTATGCCTTCTATTGGGTCTTTTAATTTTTTAAAAATATTTTGATTTTTAATTTATGGAATAAAACAAGGATTTCTACAACATAGGTCAATAAAGATGATTGCATGTGAAAGTGCAAATCTACTATGTACAACTTGCTATTCCTTTTAAATATACAGCCAAGTTTGCGTCCCCACGTACGGTTTTCTTAGCAATGCTATTGGAGTGGTTTGCCTTTTCCTTCTCCATTGGAATAAGGCAAACAGAGGTGAAGTGATTTACCCAGGCTGACGGTTAGGGAATACCTGAGGCCAGATCTGATCTCAGGTCTTCCTGACTCCAGGCCCAATGCTCTATCCAGTTCTAAGTGTAAAATGCTGGTTTAGGAACAGATCTTAAAACCTCTGTATTTAAAGTTACAAGACAAAGACCTCCTCTTACAGTTCAGTGAACACCTTGGGGTTTCAAATGTATAGTTCCTTTTCTCAAAGCATTGGGGTGCTGTATGCCTAGGAGGTTCAGAGAGGGCTTTTGCTCAAATGGGAAGATTGTTTCCCCTCCATGGAAAGTGACTGGTTAGAGTTCTCTGTGGGACATGTTTGGGCATCAGGTAGTAGAGAGATTGCTACTTTCTGAGCAAATACGCTGGACCAAATCCTGGGCACCAAGAAAGCCAAAGTGTGGACTGGCTATAGTGAGGGCACATTTTGCTGTGAGTAACTGAGTTCATGGAGACTATAGGGAGCCCTTCAGACAAGGGGATTTGCCTTGAAACTCCTTTCCTTGTGGGATCATCTTGGTGGGTATGACTATGTATCCTGGGATTCTGTCATAGGCAGGATCATTGGATCATTGGTTTTAGAGCTGAAAGGGATTTTAGAGACCGCCTGGTGCAACACTCCCATTTAAAAGATGAGGAAACTGAAGCCCAGAGAAGTTAAGTGACTTGCAGAAGGTCATATAGCTTGTAAGAACCAAAGCTGGGCTTTGTCCCCAGGAATTCTCACTCTAAACCTATCTTCTCTTTCCTACACTTTGTGGTTTAGTTACTACCACAGGCATCTCCCCTCCTACCCTCCATACAAAAATAAAACCCTTAAGGTACAAATAATGAAGCATACTGTAAGAGCAGATTCTTTCTAGCATGGCTGGTCTGAAGCAGGCCTGCTATGCTTTGCCTGAGAAAACTTAGTCTCTCTTGGACAGAAGTTCTCTGCCCTATGGACCCAGGCAACCTCACATGTCCCCCAGCTCACTCCTTCCTTACAGATTCCCTGTAATCTCCTGGAAGCAATGACAATTCATTCTTTGTTTCCTTTTGCAGGGCCAGCATAGGTGCCATTTCCTCTAGTTTTCTCATCCTCTGAGCCCTGGAGTATTCTAAACTCCAAACTCCTTTTATGAAAGCAGCTGTGAAAATCCTATATTTAGGAACTTGCTCTGATTTTGTGGTATATTCAGTACATTAATTCAGCACCTACTCTGTGCTCTGTACTCTGAGCAAAGCTCTGTGATATATATTTTGAATAAGAATAGATCCTTGCCCTCATAGTTCTTTCAGTCAATCAGAGGACAAGGATAAGATATGGATCCTAAGCTCTAATATAGACTGATACAGTCTCTACTGGGGCAGCTACAGGGCATAGTGGGTAGAGCACTGGGCCTGGAGTCAGGAAGATTTGTGTTGCCAAGTTAAATCTGGCATCAGATATTTACCAGCTGTTTGACTCTGGGTTTCCTCATCTGCAAAAACTGCTGGAAAAGGAAGTGGCAAACCACTCCAGTGTCTTTGCCATGAAAACTCCAAATGGGGTCATGAAGAGATGGACACAACTGAATAAGCAGTTAACAACATCCACATAGTCTGTATTAAGTGCCATAAAGTATGTGATAAGTGCCATAAGAAAGGTCCAAAATAACATTGAAGTAGCTCAGAGGAGAGAGAAAGCACACCTCTCTCTGAATCCCCAGCACTAAAGGCAAGGGCTCCAAGTCTGTAGAAATGGTTGTTGAGTTGAATGTTGGTTTCTTGAGGTTCAGAGAAGGTTTCGTGTGCAGATGACATTTAAGCACTTTGGTTTCCTATCATTTATTTTAAGAAAGGAAGCCTGGTGTAGATAAAAGGCTGACTTTGGAGTGAGAAGGACTGGGTTCAAGTCCTCTCTTGGACACATAGGAGACATGTGACCACAACGAAGTTACCTAGCATCTCAGTACACCAGACAACCCAGACTCTAAGTTATAAAAGAGTTGCCTATCAACAAAGAGAGTTTCTGCACAGTGAAGTTCCCTACAGGTATGAATGATAGCTCTGGGCAGGATCAAAAAAGTGTTTGGAAGCTCACATTTTATCAATACTTTATTCCTGTAGCAGAAATGGATACCATTCCAGATCATGGAGCCAAATTTCTGAAGTTATTTCAATTATTTTGAGTCATGTCCAATTTTCCTTGTCCGCATTTGGGGTTTTCTTGGCAGAAATACTGGATTGGTTTGCCATTTCCTTCTCCAGATTATTTTGCAGATGAGGAAACTGAGGTAAACAGGGTGAAGTGTCTTGCCCAGAGTCACACAGCTAATGTGTGTCTGGACCCAGACTAGTAAATGTCTGAACCCAGATTTGAACTCTGGAATATGAGTCTTCCTGACTCCAGGCCTGGTTCTCTATCCACTATGCCACCTAGATCCCTTGAAATAATAAGGAGGCAGATTTCAGCCTCATAGATACAAACAATATGTGTTATTGCTCCAGAGTAGGGTGGATTGCCTTGGGAAGTAGTGAGCTCCCTGGCCTGGAGAACTTCAGAGAATGTTAGAGGACTTGTCAAAGATATTTAGAGAGGATGGCTGTTCCAATAGTGGTGAGAAGAGGTGACCTCCAAGGTCCCACCAGTTCCGATGTCCTAGTATTCTCATCCCCTGCTGTGGAAGTTACAGAGATCTGGCTTACGGGCAATCTGTCCCCCTCCTTGGCATGGACAGGAACATAGATATTGAGGTACAAACAGTCTTCAGAACTGGCAGTAGTAGGGATGTTTACTTTCACAGCCCTTGTCACTTTTTCTAGTGTAGCCACATCCTGCAAACACCTGGAAAACACAAGAGATGACTCAGCTGAACTGAATGCTGTGGGGGAAATAGTAAAAACAACAATAATTAATGATAATTATAACAATAATAGCTGAGTGCTTTCAGGTTTGGGAAGCACTTCACAAACAGTTCCATTTGACCCTCATAATAACTTTGAGAGGTAGGGGCTATTTTTCTCCCTATTTTACAGATGAGGAAACTGAGGCAGCAGAGGTGCAATCACTTTCCAATATTTCACAACTTCCTGTAGAGTCTTTTTTCTTTTTCCTTCAATTGTTAGAATATTTGGGTTTGTTGGTGATTGCTAAGTTGAGAACAAAGCATTTTTTTTAAAAAAAAATTTCTTTATTTTTGGTTTCAACATCCAGTTCCACAAGATTTTGAGTTCCAAATTTTCTCCCCATCTCTCCCCTCCCCCACCACAAGACATCATGAATTCTGATTACCCTTTCTCCCAGTCTGCCCTCCCTTCTGTCACACCCCTCCCTTCTCTTATCCCCAACTGCTCCATTTTCTTTTATGGCAAGACATTTCTATACTCCATTACCTGTATTTCTTATTTCCCAGTTGTATGTAAAAACAATTTTTAACAATTGTTTTTAAAACTTTGAGTTCCAATTTCTCTCCCTTCCTCCCTCCCCACTCATCCCCACTGAGAAGGCAAGCAATTCAATCTAGTTTACATATGTGTAGTTATGCAAAAGACTTCCATAATAGTCATGTTGTGAAAGACTATTTTTCCCTCCATCTTACCCTGCCCCCCATTTATTCTGTTTTCTCTTTTGACCTTGTCCCTCCCCAAAAGTATTTACTTCTACTTAGCCTCTCCTCCAATTTGCCCTCCCTTCTATCATCCTCCACCCCCTACTTATCTCCTTCTCCCCTGCTTTCCTGTAGTGTAAGATGAATTTTCATACCAACTTGAGTATGTTATTCCCTCCTTAAGCCAAGTCTGATGCTAGTAAGCTTCACTTTTTCCCTCTTGCCTCTCCCCTTTCCCCCTCCATTGAAAAAAAGTTTTGTCTTGCCCCTTTTATAAGACATAATTTGCCGCACTCCTTTTCTCCCTTTCTCCTCCCAATGCATTCCTCTCCCACCTATTAATTTAATTTTTTAGGTATCATCCCTTAGTATTCAACTCACCCTGTGACCTTTCCATATGTATATAATCCCTTTACCAAATACTGAGAAAAATCTCAAGAGTTACAAATAATATCTTTTTATGTAGGAATGTAAACAGTTCAACTTTAGTAAATCCTTTATGATTGCTCTTTCCTGTTTACCTTTTCATGGTTCTCTTGATTTTTGTGTTTGAAAGTCAAATTTTCTATTCAACTCTGGTCTTTTCATCAGGTTGACAGCCCTCTATTTCATTGAATAACTATTTTTCACCCTGAAGTATTATACTCAGTTTTGCTAGGTAGGCGATTCTTGGTTTTAATCCTTTGACTGCTGGAATATCATATTTCCAGCACTTTGATCCCTTAATGTAGAAGTTGCTAGATCTTGTTATCCTGACTGTATTTCCACAATACTCAAATTGTTTCTTTCTGACTGTTTGCAATAGTTCCTCCTTGATCTGGGAACTCTGGAATTTGGCTACAATATTCCTAGGGGTTTTTCTTGTGGGATCTCCTTCAGGAGGTGATTGATGGGTTCTTTCAATATTTATTTGACTCTCTGGTTCTAGAATATCAAGGCAGTTTTCCTGGATAATTTCTTGAAAGATGATGTCTAACTCTTTTTTTGATCCTGGCTTTCATGTAGTCCCATAATTTTTAAATTGTCTCTCCTGGGTCTATTTTCCAGGTCAGTTGTTTTTGCCATCAGATATTTCACATTGTCTGCTATTTTTTCATTCCCTTGGTTTTGTTTTATAATTTCTTGCTTTTCATAAAGTCATTAGCTTCCATCTGCTCCATTCTAATCTTTAAGGAATTATTTTCTTCAGTGAGCTTTTGGATCTCTTTTTCCATCTGGCTAATTCTGCTTTTTAGGGCATTCTTCTCCTCACTGGCTTTTTGGATTTCTTTTGCCGTTTGGTTTAGTATATTTTTTAAAGTGTTATTTTCTTCAGCATTTTTTTGTGTGTCTCCATTAGCAAGCAGTTGACTCGTTTTTCATGATTTTCTTGCATCACTGTCATTTCTCTTCCCAATTTTTGCTCCACTTCTCTTCCTTGATTTTCAAAATCCTTTCTGAGCTCTTCCATGACCTGAGACCAACTCACATTTTTTCTTTGAGGCTTTGGATAGAGGATCTTTGACTTTGTTTTCTTCTGTTTGCATGCTTTGGTCTTCCTTGTCACAATAGTAAGATTCTGTAGTCTGATTGATTTTCTGGTTTTTGCTCATTTCCCCAGTCATTTACTTGACTTTTGAGCTCTTTTTCAAGGTAGTTCTCTGCTTCTGTGGGGTGTGTGTACTGTTAGTTACTCAATCCCCCCACAATTTGTGGGCCTTGAGCTCCAGAAACAGTCACTGTCTCTGCCCCTGCTGCTGCTGTGGGTTCCTCCACGCCTTCTCCCCTCTGCTGTCCTGGGGCTGGGGCTGGACCACTCCACTCTCCTGCACTGGTCCCACAGGTTTTTTCCACTGACCTTCAAATTTGTCCTCAGCATTTTGGGGTCTTGAAATCTGGAACCCACCATAGGTGTAAGAGATTCATTCTCCCCAAGGCCTGATCAGGTCTCCTCTGTGCCAGCATGGCCCACACTGGACTGTGTCCTGCTCCCAGTGTGGCATGCTAGACACTTCTTCATGACCTTCCAGGCTGTCTTAGGCTGGAGATTTCTTCACTCCGTCATTCTGTGTGTTCTGCAGCTCCAGAATTTGTTTAGAGCCATTTTTTACAGATATTTGACTGGGCTTGGCAGGAGTACCTTAGAAAGTCTGTGCTGTTACTCCACCATCTTGTTTATGTCCCCTTCAAAGCATTTTTAAATATAAAAACCCTTTAAACCAAAGAGCTCTCACAAAGAGGTGAATAGCTGAACACATTACAGTGTGTGAATGTCATAGAACACTGTTGCCCTGTAAGAGAGAATGAGGAAGTCAGAAAACCTGCTGAAGATGGATGAAAGTCCAGCTAAACCAGGACAGACCATGAGTAGGACCATATTAACAAGAGCTTCACTGCTGGCCACTGTGTCCAGTGGATTTTGTTTCTTACAGGAAGTATTAAGTTGGAGGGAAGAGGCAGGCTGGAGTATGGAATGGCTAATAAGTGTGGTCTCCAAAGCAAAAGGCATCAAACTGCTCAAAAAGCAGACTGAGGGGGTCAGATTCAAGGACCTCTAAGGTCTCCCCCTGCTTTCTGAGTCTATCAGTCTGTGAGTTCTGGTTTTATTATTTAGAAACTTTGTGACCTTGGGCGAGTCACTTAATTTCTGTAGTTGTTCAGTTGCATCTGACTCTTCATTACCCTTTAGTAGTTTCTTGGCAGAGATACTGGAGTATTTTATCATTTCCTTCTCCAATTTATTTTACAGATGAAGAAACTGAGGTAAACAGGGTGAAGCGACTTGCCCAGGGTCACACAGTTCATAAGGGTCTGAGGTCATGTTTGAACTCAGGACATTTCGACTCCAGGCCTAATATTCCATCCTCTGGGCCACCTAGGTGTCTTTAATCTCTCTTAGTTTTTTTTTTTCCAATCTCTACCAATATATGTACCAACTACCTCACAGTATTTTTCTGAATCCTGGTATTCTTGAAATTCAAATAACATGAACTACTACCATTAAGTGATCATTTGAGATCTCACAGTCCAGGGGGAGCTTGGGAATGTTTATTCCTTCAACAAAAATTTAACAAAAATCTACTGTGTACGGAACACATAGAGACAAAATTTCGGTAAGACATGATGGTGCCCTGTGCTTAGCTGGTAAGAAAAGGAGAGAAGAAGGGGCTTACATGGGTGGAAAAGCAGTTGCATCTCTGACTTTGCTCCATGAATCTGGTGGTTGTGGAGGAGAAAATCTCAGGGCCCCTATGGGGGGTTTGGCAAAGGGGATTCCCAGAAAAACATTGGCAGCTTTGTCAGTCCCCTTGTACTGATTTGAGTCCCCTGGATCTGTCCAGACTCAGTGGTCCTGATGAGGTTATCTGCATGATGTCCTGTGAACAAATGGGAGAGAAATCCTCAGGGATAGATGTTGAACTGATATCAAAATACCCCATCTACCTGTGCCTCCCCCCAACATTTTTTCATTATATGGGAACACAAGCCTCCATTATTTCTGCCATGATTCTTTTCATTTCTGTTATAGGTCTCTAGTGATGGGGAACTTACTCTAGAGAAGGGTCACTTGCACTTTTCCACAGCTCTGGCACTGACATAGGAGCTTTCCAAGTTAGGAGACCCAGAGTCTCAATATCAAAGCAACTGCTCCCCAACAATCCCTCCCCCAGGCCAGCTTAGGAAACCACAGAATTAATAATAAGCTCTATATAGTTATCAGTATGATCCAAGTGAACAAAGACTTAATGAGCATCTACTATGGTCAATGCCCTCAGCTCTGAATTGGGGACAAAATGGCAGGAATTTACATTCTCCTAGAGAACAATGACCTGTGCACCAATAGGTAGGAATACAAGGGAGAAGTGTAAAGGAGAGATCCTGCAAAGAGCTAGGAGAAGATATGAGGAGGGTCAAGAAAAGTTCTGCAACAAGTGACAGTGCCCAAGAAGGGTCTTCAATGAAGAGTCTTCAACTGAAGACTGAGTGAAGTGCTTTCTGGCCATGGAAAGGCAATAGACAAAGAAGGGAGACAGAGGAAGACAGGGAAGAAGGGCAAATGAAAAGTAGCTAAACTGGGCTACAGTATGTGTCAGGAAGACTCATCTTCCTGAGTTCCAATCCAGCCTCAGATACGTACTAGCTATGTGACCCTGGACAAATCACTTCACCTCTTGGTCCTCAGTTTGCTTATCCTTCCAATGAGCTAGATGAGGAACTGGCAAACCAGCTCCACTCTCTTTTCCAAGAAAACCCCAAATGGAGTCACCAAGAGTCAGACATGACTGAAAAATGACAGAAGAACATCACTAATGTAGATAGAGTAGCAAGTGACAAGGCTGGATGCACAGAGTGCTGGATGTGGGTTCAGATGACAGGGGTTCTAATCACAGCTCGCTCATCGAAGGACTGTCTGACCTTGGTACAATTCCTTTCCCTTGCCTAAGCTTGTTTCTCCTCTTTGATTAAATAGGAAAATGACACTGATTTCAATGGTCCTTAAGATTCCTTCTAGCTCGGACAGGATCTCCAGCAACGGCACAAGCCCCTCCACCCACAGGTGACGGGGGTCGGTGAGAGAGTCTCTTTGGCGGGTCGAGAGGGGAGTGGGGTGCCCTCATGGCACGGGCCCCCCCAGGAGATAGAAGTTGAGAGGCGGCTGCAGACAGGGGCTCCCCAAGGGGGCAGGAGCCTGGATCCATTGTGGAAGGTCTGTACATAAACCCCCTGAGGGAACTGAGCCTGAGAGGCGGCCCTGCCCCAACCTGACCACCTGAACTTAATTCTCACACTGAATAGCAGCCCTGCCCCCGCCAAAAGCCCTAAGGCGCGAAGCAGCATTTGAATCTCAGTAACCCAAACGCTGGCTGGGAGGACCAGGAGGCAAGGTGGGTGTGAGGAGAATATTCAGAGATCAAGTCACTGGCTGGGGAGAATGCCCAGAAAAGGGAAAAGAAATAAAACTACTGAAGGCTACTTTCTTGGAGAACAGACATTTCCTTCCTTCCTTTCTGATGAGGAAGAACAATGCTTACCCTCAGGCAAAGACACAGAAATCAAGGATTCTGTGTCCCAGCCTACCCAATGGGCTCAGGCCATGGAAGAGCTCAAAAAGAATTTTGAAAATCAAGTTAGAGAGGTGGAGGAAAAACTGGGAAGAGAAATGAGAGGGATGAAAGAGAAGCATGAAAAGCAGATCAGCTCCCTGCTAAAGGAGAACCAAAAAAATGTTGAAGAAATTAACATCTTGAAAACTAGCCTAACTCAATTGGCAAAAGAGGTTCAAAAAGCCAATGAGGATAAGAATGCTTTCAAAAGCAGAATTAGCCAAATGGAAAAGGAGATTCAAAAGCTCACTGAAGAAAATAGTTCTTTCAAAACTAGAATGGCACAGATGGACGCTAAGGACTTTGTGAGAAAGACAGATATCACAGAACATAGTGAGAAGATTGGAAAAATGGAAGATAATGTGAAATATCTTATTGGAAAAACAACTGACCTGGAAAATAGATTCAGGAGAGACAATGTAAAAATTATGGGACTACCTGAAAACCATGATCAAAAGAAGAGCCTAGACATCATCTTTCATGAAATTATCAAGGAAAACTGCCCTGACATTCTAGAACCAGAGGGCAAAATAAATATTCAAGGAATCCACAGAACACCGCCTGAAAGAGATCCAAAAAGAGAAACTCCTAGGAACATTGTGGCCAAATTCCAGAATTCCCAGGTGAAAGAGAAAATATTGCAAGCAGCTAGAAAGAAACAATTCAAGTATTGTGGAAATACAATCAGGATAACACAAGATCTAGCAGCCTCTACATTAAGGGATCGAAGGGAATGGAATAGGATATTCCAGAAGTCAAAGGAACTAGGACTAAAACCAAGAATCACCTATCCAGCAAAACTGAGTATAATACTTCAGGAGAAAAAATGGTCTTTCAATGAAATAGAGGATTTTCAAATTTTCTTGATGAAAAGACCAGAGCTGAAAAGAAAATTTGACTTTCAAACACAAGAATGAAGAGAAGCATGAAAAGGTGAACAGCAAAGAGAAGTCATAAGGGACTTACTAAAGTTGAACTGTTTACATTCCTACATGGAAAGACAATATTTGTAACTCTTGAAACATTTCAGTATCTGGGTACTGGGTGGGATTACACACACACACATGCACACACGCACACATACACAGAGACAGAGTGCACAGAGTGAATTGAAGAGGATGGGATCATATCTTAAAAAAAAATGAAATCAAGCAGTGAGAGAGAAATATTGGGAGGAGAAAGGGAGAAATTGAATGGGGCAAATTATCTCTCATAAAAGAGGCAAGCAAAAGACTTATTAGTGGAGGGATAAAGAGGGGAGGTGAGAGAAAAACATGAGGTCTACTCTCATCACATTCCACTAAAGGAAAGAATAAAATGCACACTCATTTTGATAGGAAAACCTATCTCACAATACAGGAGAGTGGGGGACAAGGGCACAAGCAGGGTGGGCATGGGGAGGAGAGTGCAATTCAAGGTCGACACTCATGGGGAGGGAAAGGATCATAAGAGAATAGAAGTAATGGGGGACAGGATAGGATGGAGGGAAATATAGTTAGTCCTATACAACACAACTAGTATGGAAATCATTTGCAAAACTACACAGATTTGGCCTATATTGAATTGCTTGTCTTCCAAAGGGAAGGGGTGGAGAGGGAGGGAGCTAAAGAAGTTGGAACTCAAAGTGTTAGGATCAACTGTAATGTTCTTACCACTAGGAAATAAGAAATACAGGTTAAGGGGTAAAGAAAGCTATCTGGCCCTACAGGACAAAAGAGAAGACGGAGACAAGGGCAGAGAGGGAGGATAGAAGAGAGAGTAGATTGGTCACAGGGGCAATTAGAATGCTTGGGTTTGGGGGGGAGGGGAGAAAAGGGGAGAAAATTTGTAACCCAAAATTTTGTGAAAATAAATGTTAAAAGTTAAATTAAAAAAAAAAAAGATTCCTTCTAGCTCTCCATCCTGGAATGTAAGAGGGACAGGCTGGACAACTCTCAGGGCACATGGCCACACTCTCCCTGGATCCAAAGTAGAAGGGTCAGGTGTGTCACTAAAATATTAACACTCCCCTTTTATCAAAGGAGATCACAGTATAAATGCATGGGAGAGACTTTAACATACATCAGGTGGTCCTCAGTTTCTCCTCTATAGTAATAGTGGTTTGAGAGAATGAAAATAAAGAAATATCCCAAAGCCTGCAGCTTTTGGGTTAAGAACTTGTTATTTGATAAAAGCTGCTGGGAAAACTGGAAAACAATATGGCAGAAACTAGCCATAGACCAACATGTCACATTGTATACTAAGATAGGTTCAAAATAGGTACATTATTTAGATATAATGGGGGATACCATAAGCAGATCAGGAGAGCAAGGAATAGTTTACCTGGCAGGACTATGGAGAAGGGAAGACTTTATGATCAAACAAGACACAGAGAATATTATGAAATGAAAAATAGATCATTTGGGTTACATTAAATCAAAAAGGTTTTGCAAAAACAAAACAAAAACAACCAAGATCAGAAGGAAAGTAGAAAGATGGGAAACAATTTTTATGGCAAGTGTTTTTGATAAAGGCCTCATTTTTCAATTATATTGAGAACTGAGTCAGGATTATATGAATGCAAGTCAATTCTCAGTTGATAACAGGTTTTCAAAGAACATGAACAGGCTGTTTTCAAATGAAGAAATTGAAGCTATCTATAGTCATATGAGAGAAGGTTCTAAACCACTATTGATTAGACAAATACCAATTAACCAAAAAAATACCTATTGTATTTCTAATAAGACAGAAAAGAAAAATAATAACTGTTGAGGAAGACATGAGACAATTGGGATATTAATGCATTGTGTAGAGTTATGAACAGATCCAAAAATCTGGAGAGCAATTTGGAATTCTGCCCAAAGAGCAATCAATCTATGTATACCCTGTGATCCAGAAATACCACTACTAGATCTGTATGTGAAAGAGATCATAGAAATGGGAAAAGAACCCACATGTAAAAAAATGTTTATAGCAGTTCTTTTTGTGTTGGCCAAGAATTGGAGACTGAGGCAATGCCCTTTAACTGGGGAATGCCTTAACAAGTTGTGGTATATGAATGGAATGGAATACTATTGTGCTATAAGAAATGGTGAGCAGGTAGATTTGAGAAAAACCTAGAAAGACTTACATGAAATCATGCTGAGTTAAGTGACCAGAACCAGGAGAACATTGTACACAGTTAAACATTGTACAACATTGTGTAATGATCAACTAAAATTGACTTAGCTCTTCTCAGTGATACAATGAGCCAATGCAATTCCAAAAGACTCATCCAGACAAAGAACTATGGAGTCTGAATGCAAATCAAAACATACTATTTTTACTCTGTATGTGTGTGTGTGTGTGTACGTGTGTGTGTGTATGTGTGTGTGTGTGTGTGGTTTTCTCCTTTGTTCTGTTTCTCCTTACACAATATGGGTAATGCAGGAATATGTTTATATGACTGCACACTTATATCCTGTCATCTTGAGAAAAAGGGATTGAAGAAAGTGGGGGAGAGTGAGAAAAAATTTAAAACTCAGCATCTTATATGAATATTGAAATGTTGAATGTTGAAAGCTATTTATATATGTCATTGAAAAAGAAAACTATTTATCAAAAGAAAGAAAGAAAAAAAGAAATAAATGAAGAAAAAGTATAGGAAGAAAGAAAAATAAATAAGCTCCAGCACATTTTCTCATGTAAATGCTGAGGTTCTATTTCCAGTTTTTAAAAGATCCTCCCCCCAATCCTCACTCTTATGTACCTCCTTGAAAATGACTCATCTTTCCCTCTCTCCCCACCTCCCCACCAGTGGCTTATAGAGTGCTTCTATACATAGAGGGAGAAGGCATCCGTTTCTCAGTAGCAAACCTAATTTCACCTCCTGAAATCAAACTAGCAATAATCCTTCACCTCCAGCCTACTGTCCCAATCAGTCAGGGCAACAAGAGAAAAAAACAATGCACAAGCCGCTCATCTCCAATGGGAAAATCAAAGGACTCCTTCCCTGTTCCCCCAGAAATCATCCTCTACTGTGGGTCAGCCTGGCAGAACTGCTTACCTGGGGTTTGAATCAGGAGGCCCAGGATCCCCAAAGTCAGGACCTTGGGCAGTAGGAAAATCTTGCACATCTTTCTCTCTGCACAGCCTCCTGGATAATGACTAATCAAATCCCTGGCCTGGCCTTAAATACAAAAAGCGTACATCAAAGGGCACTCCAGGGAACTGGGGCTCAGGTCTACTTAAGGCCTTCCTCCTTAGCACTTGTCTTAGGGATATTTGAAAAAAACAAAAATTAGATTGAATCTCTAAAGGCTAAAGATAGTTCTGAACATCCATCCATCCAACAGGGATGTGCTGGTAAATGTGTAACAAAAATCTCTCTGGAAAACAAAGAGAAATGAATCCATGAAAACTCTTAAATATAGCGTATGTTAGTAAAGTTTTCCCAATCCTTTCTTAAGTTTAGATATTCAAAAAATGATGAATCAAGCCCTGAATTTCAGGATCTTCTGATTTCTGAGGAGCAAATTTAACAATGTGTTCAGAAGAGTCTGTCTGAGCTACCCCCCACCACTTCGGCTGGTGCCAAGGGTCAAAATTCAAATTATGCAACCTAACCACCTTCCCTCCCAGTTTTTGGAGACTTCTATAACCTTTCCCCCTTTAATCTCTTCTGTGGGTTTTAAGTGTGTCTGAACCTTCACCCATTTGAGGTTTTCTTGGCAAAGATATTAGAGTGGTTTGACATTTCCCTCCCTAGTTCATTTTACAAATGAAGAAATTGAGGCAAACACGGTTAAGTGACACGGCCAGGTCACACAGTTAAGAAGTGTCTGAGGCCAGATTTGAACTCAGGAAGATGAGTCTCCCTGCCTGCAGGCCTGGCACTCTATCCACTGTGCCACCAAGTTGGCCCCTTAAACCTCTAGGAATCTTGTATTCTTGTGCTCACAGATACTTGAATTCCCTTAGAACAGGCTGCCTCCCCAGGATGTATGGGCTACTCTAAGGGTCTTACTCCTTATCATGGCTGTGTTGAATTAAGAAGACAATTATTATTATAAAAATAATTATGATGATGTTGGCTAACATTTATATGTCTCTTTAAGATTTGCAAAACACTTTGCATACATTATCTAATTAAATCTTCACGAAAATCCTGGGAAGTAGAGCAATTATGATCACCATTTTCCAGTTAAGAAAACTGAGTCAGGCAGAGGTGAAATGATTTGCCCCAGGTCACATAGCTAGTTAATTACGTGAGGCAGGACTGGAATACAGCTCCTTTCATCTCCAAGTCCAATACTTTGACTGGTCCTCTCAGTTGCTTCCAGGAAATCCCTCTGCTGCCAACATTGAGCTACATTTCCAGAACTCCCTCAGGAAGCACAGAGGAGGAGAGGAGAGGAAGGGAGGTGAAAAGAGAAGGGGAGAAGAGTAAGGAAAGGGAGGGTAGTAGGGGAGGGGAAGGGAGGGAAGTGGAGAGGACAAGCTGACTTGCCCAACTGAAACTGGCCAGCTTGGACTAAGTGTTCTGCTCAAGGGAAGGTGAATTTTGATGGCTGAAAGCTGCCTTGTTAACTTGAGGTTTGCTGGCTAGATTTATTTCTCAAAGATCAGTCTTAAACCCAATTCACCCTGGATCTAAGCATTGGACAACAATAGGTCCCTGCCCAAACACCAGTTAATGGCTATATTTTGGTTCCTCCTGGGCCTGAATGAACATAATAGTAGCTCTTTCTCTTTTGGCCAGAAACACTGAAGGTCTTTCCCTCTCAGTTTGATTTTTTTTTTTTTTGATTTAAGGGTCCATCCCTTGACTCACTTCTTAAAGAGACCTGTTCACTGCCTCACTCAAAGTGAGAACCTGGAAAGACCTTAGCTCAAAAGGGACAAGGTGTCCCAGTGCATCCAGGCCATCTCCCATTGTTCTGATTGATATGTGGAAACTGGATCCAGATGAATGCAGAGGAGAGAGTGTACAACCTTCCCTCCCTCAAATCAAAGTCAATTGCAAGTCATGTCATCATCTCCGATATCATGGTCCCTTTCAAGAATAAAGAACAAACCACACACACAACTCTCTCAAGGGAAATCATGCCATCCGGATGTCAGGGGTGACTGTCTACTCTATCTACTGCCATCTACATCACTCTTCCACTTTTCTGAAGCAGATTAATACCTGACTCATAGACTTCCTCTCTCTTCCAAACCCTGGTCTCACACTGGAAGGCTTTTACATACATGTTGCTGCTCCTACAAAAACTGGAGCCTCCCAATTTTTCAAACTGTACATCTATTACAGTCAACATCTTCACTTCACCTCTGTCAAACAAGTTATATCCATGACTGCAGCTAGATTGAACAGTGGATAGCACTGGAGGTCTGGAGTCAAGAAGACCTGAGTTCAAATGTAGTCTCAGATACCTGCTACTGTGTGATACTGGACAAGCCCTCAGTTTCCTCATCTTTAAAGTGGGGATAATATTGGTGCCTACCTTCCAGGGTTATTGTGAGGAACAAATGAGATAATATATGTTCTGTACTTTGCAAACCCTGAAGCATTCTATAAATGCTAGCTATTATTACTGATCTCAGCCTTCAACCTCCATGACATAAGACTCTGAAATTCACTTTTCTAGAATCTTATCTCTTATCGCCCCATCACCCTTCCCCCACTCCACCTCACTTCTCTTAAAACCTTTCTTCTGGTGACCTCCATTCACGTACATCACCCCATTTTCCTAGTTCATCACCTTGCTCTGGCTTCCTTTTTTTCCCTTCTCAATCTCGATCCCATTCATGACCGTCCTCTGCCTGTGAATCCCTTGATTTCTCAGCTGATGGACTTCCAGTGGACTTCTTGCCATTGTGTGGGATCCAATGGTCAGTCCATCGGTCATCTCTGCTTCATATGCTTATACAAACATATACATAAGTATGTATGTATGTATACACACATATACATACATCATATATACACGTACATATTTATGTACGTGTACATATAATATTTTCCCCAATTACATGTTAAGTAATTTTTTAAACATTTCTTTCAAGTTTTGAGTTCCAAATACTTTCTGTCCTTCCACTCTACCCTCCCTGAAATGGTAAGCAATCTGATTTAGGTTATGTCTGTGCAATCATGTAAACTTTTCTATATTAGTCATTTGCCCCTGGTTCTTGCAGCATGACCAGCCCATTTCCATTTTCTGTACGTATATTCCTTTAGCTTGAAGAGAAAAACACTAATGTTTGACTCTCCATTTTAGATACAAGGTTGACAGACACTATATATTTTATTTAACATTTATCTGAGAACCAAACCTTTTGAGAGAGACAGACAGACAGACAGAGAGAAAGAAGAGAAAGAGAGAGAGAGAGAAAGAGAGACAGAGACAGAGACAGAGAGATGGAGAGACAGAGAGACAGAGAAACAGAGAGACAGAGAGAAACACAGAGAGAGAAGAGAGACACAGAGATAGGGAGAGGAGATTAGAAGGAAATATAGAGAGATTGAGACAAAGAGAAATATATACAGAGATACAGAGACAGAGGGGAGAGAGAGAAAGAGAGATGCACAAAGTAACCGAGTTCCTTCATGTCCTCTAACAGGTCTTTCTCATCTGGAATGACTTGAGGTAACATTTGTAGGAATCTCGAACAATGAAAACATTAAAAGATGTAAAAATGCAGTTTGTAGGTTAACTTTCCAAAAGCAACAAATAGTCCCTAGGCAGTTTCTTGACTGACTACTTCCCTCAAGTGTTCTCCTGGGTAAACAAAGGGACCTCCTCTCTTTGGCTCCATATGCGCTCAATCCTCATCCTTTCCTGGCAGAGTCAGGGAGGGTATAAAGGTCTTTGTTGACCAGGCATGGGTTGGACTAGAAGGCCTCAGAAGAGCCTTCCATCTCTGAGATTCTATGATTCTTCCAGTGCCTGCCTCCCTTCATATCAAGGGACAGAGCTTCAATGAGACTTCCAGTAAACTAACTGTATGGCTCCCAGAGTTTTCCTGAGGGCTGTTATCTCCAAAAGACAGCACCTTTTCTCTATTCCCAGGGATTTTTCTTCCTAACTGGCATCATTCTTCGAATCTTCTCTGAGTCAACCAGCACTCATTATTGGTCAAAGGATATCACAGAATTACAGAACTTTAGTTGTGGGAATTTGATTTGTTAACCAAAAGTCACAGCTCATAAGACATAGGTAGTCACTTGATTTAGTAAAAGAAAAAGGCATATGAATGAGGGAACTCCTTATACTAAGGAGTCTACCCCACAGATGATGCCTTGGATATTTAGGGGTAACAGGAAAATGGAGAGGTCTCCTATGAGGAGTTGAGGGCAATCCCTTCCCAAATTAAAAAGACATGGGGGAAGGAAGGGAGCAGTAGGGGAGGGGGGAATGAGAGGGAGCAAGAGGACTCGGGAAAACCAGATCATGGAGGGAGATGTTCTGCTTATCTGAAAGGGTCTCAGCTGCATAAACAGTCTATCAGTCTGGACAGTGACCAACTAATCAAACCCATACTGGAAAGAAATCCCTATTGCAGCAGGAGTATACAGGACTGACCACACTCACTTTTTGGTTATCCCTTAACCTGTTGCTTGATTCATTGCCTGTTTCATTCTCATTACTTGATTTTTTCCAATGCTATATCCTTATATTATTATCCAGTGCTATTTCCTTATTAATTATTAAATTAGAATGTTTCTCTTTAGTCAATTAAGCTTTAAGGTAGATATGCAAATGCTAGCAATAATATAAGAGGACCAGAAGCAAACTTAGAAAGGGAAATCCCATTCCAAATAATGACAAAATGTATAAAATACCTGGGGATCAAACTCTCAAAGCACATAAAAGACTTGTATAAATTCCATTACAAAGTGCTCCTTACAGAAATAAAGAGTAACCTAAATAACTAAAAGAATATTCAGTGTTCAAGGACAGGCCATGCCAATAAAATAAAAATGATAATGCTACCAAGATTAATTTACACTTTTAATGTGATACCAATCAAATTACCAAGGTGATACTTTACAAAACTTTACAAAATAATGACAAGGTTCATTTGGGAAAACAAAAGATATAGAACATTAAGGGAAATATTTAACAGAAATAAGGATGACGAGAGAGTAACACTTCCATATCTCAGACAAAATGATAAAGCAGCAGTCATCCAAACCATCTGGTGTTGGTTAAGGATTAGAGAGATAAATCAATGGAACAGACTAGACAAAAGCTATTAAGAAACAATAGAAATTAATAACCACATGTTGGATACAGGGTAAAACATTTGCTGGCTATGGAAAAATTTCCTAATTGATAAGGAGTACTTGGAAAACTGGAAAGTAGGGTGATAGAAATTAGGCTTAGCCCAACATAATCTTATGCTGTATTCCATAATAAATTTATAATGGATGAATGTCTTGAATATTAAAAGTTATGCCTTAAAAAATTGGGAGGAGCAGGTCATCAAACTTTCATGCCTATGAGTAAAGCATGAATTAATGACAAAAGGTAAAATGGCTCACTTTGGTAATATGAGTTAGAAAGATTTTGTGTGAAGAAGATAACTGTGGTTAAAAAAGGCTTTTAAATAGGTTCTGCAACAGAAATGAATGTATACACAAAAAACAAAAACAAAAACTCTTGGGGACAACTCTGTTCCTCACTGACCACATTTTACCAGGCTGACAGGTTGTGGGTCACTGCATCGGGGAGGGGCTCACGTCTTCTCTCACCTAGAACAGCAGCTCTTTTGTCCCTATTCTATCTTTTCTTTCCAGTTCTAGCCAGAGCTTGGGAGACAGCTATAATCTTGAAGGTTTTGAAAGGTCAGAAGAGTCAGCCCTCAGAAGTCTGGCTCTAGAGTCCATACCTGGAGATTTGCCAGTAGATATGAGGAATGATCTGTGTGACTCAGCCCAGCAGTGGCCTGCGGGAAAGGAAGAGCAGCAGCTCTGCTGAATTCGAAAGTGAACTTAGTGGCAAGAACTTTGTAGCAGCTGCTTTAAGTTCAAGCCTGTTCTCATGGACCAAAAGGGTAGAGTTTTTACATGTTTGTACTTCTCAGAAAATATTACTTTGTAGAAGATGATTAATGTTAACTGGTTAAAATAATGCTGGGAAGATAATCTTTGGTATCAATAATAATGAGGAGGTATTAACTGGAACTGGATCAAATAATTTTGGAGAGAACATAGCAGAACAGGAATTAAAAAATCACCTACACTCCTTTGTGGCTATCCCTAGAGTCTGGAGGGTGAGACAGGGCTGAAACTCAATGGAAATCCTATTTGCCAGTGTGAATTTGGATAAGGAAACCCTTCTCCAACCTCCCCATTCTCCCATATGTGCTTTATGGGGTTATATAAATGAAAGAATGCTCCAAATAACTAATAGTAAACCCAAAAAACCCCCCTGAGATTTCAATTTACAACTGGAAAATTGACAGTTGACAAAACATGAGAATAGTCAACTTTGAACTAGTTGTGTTGTTTCAGCTGTGAATTGGGCCAACAATTCTGGAAAATAATTTGGAACTAATAGTAATATTGGAAAATAATAGCTAACACTTGTTTATTGATCTAAGGTTTGCAAAGAGCTTTCTAAATAACTCATTTCATCCTCACAAGAACTCTGAAAAGTAGGTGCTCTTATTATGACCATTTTACAAATGAGGAAACTGAGAGAAATAGAAGTTAAGTGACTTGCCCAGGGTCACACAGCTATTAAAATTGTCTGCAGGCTGGATTTGAATTCAGTATTTCCTCACTCCAGGTCCAGCATTCTATCCATTGCACTACCTAGCAACTTAATTATGCCAAGAAAGTGGCTTAAACCGAAGGTTAAAACTGTACTAGGAGTCTGAAGGGTAGCAGGGATTGAGGAAGTAGCTGCAAGACTGAGGCTGGATTGTAGAATGGGTAGAGACCTGTCTGGGTATAGACTGAGCTGTTTTTCCACAGGTAGAGTGACTGACCATGGGTGAAGAGACACAGAACTGTCCTGGGAGGAGATCCTGCATTCAGCATGAGAGGATGTAATAAAGAATGATGACAGGTCCCATTTATATTCTTCTTTAAGGTTTGTAAGGCACTTTACAAATATGATCTCATGTGAGCCTCACAAGACTGGGAGGGATAAGGTATTATTATTAGCCCCACTTTAGAGATGAGTGCAGACAGGTCACATGCCCTCCCAGGGTTACACCCTTACTGGCTGAGGACCAGATATGAGGTCAGGTCTTCGTGATTCCAAGTCCAGCACTTTATCCACCGCTCCACCAGCTCCCTTTTAGTGAGTGGATGAGAGAGAGTGTGGATGGGCAGGCTCTGCTTCTGGTTGTCTTCAGCAGTGAGGAGAGCTGAGATTGATGTAGCCTGATCACCCAGATGCCCTGTGGTACTTTCCAGCCCAGCGGCCTGCTAGAATTTCCTGTTGTATGACTTCTCCTGCCTAGAAGATTTTGACAGGTGTTTCTCCATGCTGGGCGGGCAACTCCTTCTCACCCCTCTTGGCAGAGATTTTAACTTTTTTTTGAAAGTATAGGGATAAGAATAGCACTTCCCTCACATGATTAGTGTGATAATAAAATCAAATAATAGTATGAGAGCACATAATGTAGTGGCTGACACAAAGTAGGTACTGTATAAATTTTAGCTTTTCTTCTTTTTTTCCTTTTTTTATATTTTTTAACATTTTTATTTAAAGTTTTGAGTTTCAAATTCTATCCCTCCTTCCCTCTAACCTGCCCCCTCCCTGAGAGGGTAAGCAATTAGATGTAGGTTACACATGTGCAATTGCGTAAAACATTTCCATGTTAGTAATTTTGTACAAGACTTGAATATACTTCAATCTGTTCTTTCTCTAGAGGTGGATCATATGCTTTGTCATTAGTCCTTTGGGGTTGTCTTGGATCATTGTATTCCTTATCACAGTTCTTCATTGAATGATATCACTGTTACTGTGTACAACGTTTTCTTGGTTGGTGTTTACATGGCACCCTTGTTCCAAAGACTCCAGTTTCATATAAACATTCCTTCACTTATCTTTCAATCTCATGGCATCTTAAGGTTCTGGGTAAAGACGTGTCTATTTTATACAAGTAGGAAATAGCTGGAAGGTTGTTACTTCATTTGTTAGAGACTGTCAGGTCTTCAAAGTCTCAACTCTTTATTTCATCTTTGAAAATGCTTCTTTTTATTTTTGCAGAATACCTAATACACATAGTTTTTAAATTAACTATGAACAGTGTTTAATATTTTAAAATTGTTACCCAATTGACATTAGGCATTTCAAGAGCCTGGGCCATAATTGAAGTTCATGGGCTCTCAAATTGTGATGTATGAATGTAAGATAGTGTTTTTATCATTGCTAAATCATTTTCCAGTTACATCTGACTCTCTGTGACCCCACTTGGGGTTTTCTTGGTAGAGATACTAGAGTGGTTTGCCATTTCCTTCTCCAGTGGATTAGGCAAATAGAGGTTGAGGGATCTGTCTAGGCTCACACAGCTAGTGAATGTCCAAACCAAGAGTTAAACTCAGGTCTTCCTAACCCCAGGCCAAGCATTCCATCCACTGAGCTGTCTAGCTACACATTATTGTATTATGAGAAATGGCACATATGAAGAATTCAAGAAATCTGAGAAGACTCATATGAATTCATGTAGAGGGGAGTAATCAAAACCAGAACAAATTACATGATCCCCACAATTTATGTAAACATAAACACCACTGATAGGCTTCAAAACTCTGATGAAAGCAGCCTAATTATGACTCCAGAGCATTTGAAGGGGGAAGCATGCTCCCTGCCTAAGAATAAAGAGGTGGTGGGCAATAGGTACAAAGGAGGCATATATTTTCTGATGTATCCAACATATTGAATTGTTTTGCTTGATTGAACACATTTTTTATAGAAGAGAGCTCTACTGGAGAGGTGGTGATCATTGGGAAGATCTGTTAAAAAACTCTGACCCGTCCATGTATGGTTTACAAATTCCATTGGTGTCAATGACCTTTTGTGACTTTTTGTATCAGACCTGAAAGTCTGAGTGGTATTAGGCCTCGAAAATTGCTTGGAGATAACAGTCCTTTCCCAAAGAGGTGGTCTTTCAATATGGCCAGGCACAGCACTTAACACTCGGTTTTGAGGATATCTTCCCCTGTGAAAGGCTTGGCGGGATCCAGGAGAAGCAATATTCTGTTCACCAGCTTCTGAGCTTATAGGTGGTAGCCTGTTTCGAGGCACTTGAATGGATGGAGAAGACAAGCAGTCTGAGCCAATGTGCAGCTTAGTGCCCCTGAGAACTTTATCACTGTGCCCATTGGAGATCTTTGATTGATGCAGATCTGAAGAGATTGATGGCAGCCTCCTGTGGGCAGGTGTCTTCCTTGCAGACATAGGTAGCGCCCGAGATGAGGAGAGAACACTGTGATCTAAGACTTGCCCCAACCAATTCCGGGTTGAGGAGAGAACACTGGACCCTACAACCAGCAATCTATCATCTTGATCATGCTGTGTTCTGTCTGTAAAATGCGTATGTCTCTGTTGAAGGGGTTTTGCTTGAATTGTCATCACACCATTTAAATCACTGTAGAAGCGATGGCTCTGAGACGGACCCAAATGAGAACCCAGTGATATGCTGTGAGTCTCAGAACCTTGGGAAGGGGGAACACTTGATGGATTGGGTGGAATACGGGAACTTGGTAGTTTTGCCAATTTATTTCCAGCTGTCTTCAAGTTTTCTCTCTGTTTACTTCCTCCTTGAGGGGCTGCGTCCCACGTTTTTTTAACCAGCTCTTCCAACATTTCAATTACATTTCTCCAAGCATGATCAAACACTTCAGCAGCTGGCGCATCTTTGATGCAGTCCCTGGGGGAAATGGGAGGAATGCCATGTTTGTTTCTTTGTTGACCAACTACAGCCTTCTTGGGTTCCAGAATTTCATCATCAAATTCTTTTTTGTCAAAAGCCAAATACTCTTCAATTTCTCCATCCACGTCATAGATCTCTTCTTCTAGGAATGAAGTAGTTATGTCAGAAACAACAGAAGAAATCCTTGTGCAATCTTCTGGGACAAGCTTGGAGCCTGAGATGCACAACTCTTTGAGACTATTATTACTTTCATAGAGATCAAGTGCGGACTTGATGTGGACAGAACTAGCAGCATTGCTCGGAAAATGTTGAAAACCTTCATCTGCTGGAAACATGACCTGTTTTCCTAGAACCACAGCTAGTAAGGAGCCGAGATAAGAGTTGAACTCAGGTCTTCTCATTTTAAACCCAGAATTTCCCCTGCAACACGCACTGAGATGAAGAGACCTTCTGGTCCACTCTTCACATTCTGCCTGCAGATTCCGGCAGTGAGGACTGATTTTCCCTTCAAAGAACATTTCATCCACCTCTTGGAATAACTGCTGAACTTTTTCTGTTGTGGCTTTATCAAACTCATCATCTGTCCAAGAGGAGACTGAGCTTCGTTCAGTAGATGTACTTCTTTCAGTAGTAACACTCTGTATTCCAGACAAAGAATTATTCAAGTCTGTAGGGGTGGTGTTCCCACTCGACAAGGGAGATGAAACAGATTCACAGTTATAATTATGGATGGCTTCCTGCACATTTTTGGTGAAATGCTTAGGAAGAGGATCGCTGCTCTTCACATTAAGATGTTGCTTTCCAGGCCCTTCGGCCAGTCCTTTTCCAATGACAACCCGTCCCCTTCGGCTGCTTTTGCTGCAGTTCCAGCTGCTGCTGTTGCTGCTCTAGGGGTCCCGGTCCTGCTGGCCGCTGCTAGGGTGCAAGGCCCGGGAACGGTGCCAGCCCCCACGGCCCCCATGCGTGAAACAGGCAGCTGGTGCCCCCAGGCCCGCCGCAGCTCAGGGTTGGCAGTCTCCTTGTCTCCTACCCCCACCCCGCCGCCACCCCTACTTCCAGGGTCGACGCCCCCCCGGGACGTGCGGCCATCCCTTGGGTGGCCAGTCCTGGCTAGCCTTGGGCATGGACCTCCACAGCCAGGTCCAAGGAAATGAGGCTGGGGTAGAGTCCACCGCCCCTTAGCACGGGCTGCCCGGAGTCCTGGAGCTGGTCAGCCCCCGCCATGGGCTCCTGAGGAACTCCCCCGAGCACCCTTCTCTTCTTCTTCTTAACTACAGTTAATCAGCATCCATCCAAACAGGAAGCAAACCATGGAGCATTGTTGACAGATAGGCTTTGTTATTTTATTTTCCTAGCTAACTACGATGGTCTTGGAATGATGATATTGCTTAAGTGAAAGATAGTGAGGTTTGATTCAGACAACATCTTCAAGAGTGAAGGACTTGAGATGGAGCCCCAGTACAACCTCTTCTTAGCTGTGTGACTTAGGGTGAAGCACACTTTCTGGACGCTTGATTCCTTTTTGGTACAATGAATAGATTGTATCCAAAATGCTTTTTTTCTTTTTAAGCAATTGAGTTAAGTGACTTGCCCAGGGTCACACAGTTAGTAAGTGTCTGAGGCTGGATTAGAATTCAGGTCCTCCTGATTCCAGCACTGGTGCCTATCCACTGTGCCACCTAGCTACCCCAGGACCACATGCTCTTTAAACTCTTGTTCAGCTTGGATACTCTTGGGTGCTCACAATTACTCTAGGAGGTCAGTAGTGCATTTATATTATTCTCACAAAGTTCATAAGGAAGAATACATGCCAACAAAAGGACTTTGCTGACACCACATAACTTGTCGGTCACAAGTCAAGTATTTATGAAGGGCACACCATGTACCAGGCACTCAAGCACTGGGGATGCAAAGAGAGGTAAAAAACTGTCCTCATGTGGTTCATAATCTAACGAAGGGAGACAAGCTGCAAACACCTATGAATAAACAACATGTACACAAGGCAAATTGGGGATGATCAATGGCAAGGAGGCATCAGCACTGTGGGGTACTTAGCAAAGGCTTCTTGCAAAAGGTGAGATTTTAGCTGAGACTTGAAGGGAGCAGGAGGTGCAAAGGGAGAGAGTTCCAGGCATTGAGGCAGCAGAGAAAATGACCAGAGCCCAGAGATGGAGCATCTTGTTCCAGCAACTCCAAGGAGGCCAGTGTCACTGGATCAGAGTATCTGAGAGGGAGTGAAGTGAAGGAAAAGTGGGGAGGGTCCAAGTTCTGATCTGATCTTAGAAATAAAGGAAAACATTAGAGTTTATCACGTAAGGGGTGACATGGTCAGATTTGACTGGAGGATGGGATGGAGTGAGAAGAAAACTGAGACAAGGGCAACTACACGACAGGCTATTTTAATGGTCCAGATTTTAGGTGACCCAGGCAGCTACCTACCCTTGTACTCTGCATTACCTCTATCCTGTAATTATCTGAACCCCATATCAACTCTTTCCTTTCCTTAGTACCAAAAAGGTTTTAAAAGCTCTTCATTTGATTTTTTAAATTTGTTTCCAGGGTTCTACAATCACTTCCATATATCTTAGATTTCCCCCCGTCCTCCCTCCTTCCAGGAGACAGCATACAATTTTATATAGGTTCCACACACACATTCCTATTAAATACATTTTCACCTTAGTCATGTTGCATAGAAGAATTAAAATGAATGGGAGAAACCATAAAACAAAACGAAACATAATACAAAAGGAAATGGTCTGCTTCATTCTGCGATTGATTTCCATAGTTCTTTTTCTGGATGTGGAAGACACTTTGACTGAAGAAACCACTGGGAATTTCTTAAGTCCTTGTATTGCAATGAAGATCTAAGTCTACCAGAAAAATTCCTCACATACTGTGATTGTTGCTGTGTACAAAGTTCTCCTGGTTCTGCCCCTTTCACTCAGCATCAGATCATATAAGTCTTTCCAGGCCTCTCTAAGTCTTCTTGTTCATCATTTCTTATAGCACAACAGTATGCCATGACACTCATATACCATAATTTATTCAGCCATTCCCCAATTGATGGACATCCCCTTGACTTCCAGTTTTTGGCAACTACATAGAGTGCTGCTATAAATATTTTTGTACATGTGGGACCCTTTCCCATTTTTATGATCTCTTGAGGAGACAGTCCCAGAAGTGATATTGCTGGGTTAAAGGGTACTCACATTTTTGTAGCCCTTTGAGCATAGTTCCAAATTGCTGTCCAGAACTGTTGGATCAACTCACTGCTCCACCAACAATGAATCTCAAATTCCAAATCTCCCACATCCTCTCCAACATTTACCGCCTTCCTGTTTTGTCATGTTAGCCAGTCTGATAGGTGTGATGTGGTACCTCAGAGTTGTTTTGATTTGCATCTCTCTAATCAATAGTGATTTAGAGAATTTTTTCATATAACTATAGATATCTTTAATTTATTCCTCTGAAAACTGCCTGTTCATATCCTTTGACCATTAACCAATTAGGGAATTCTTCTACATTTGACTCAGTTCTGTGAAGGTTCCTTTCAAATGAGATGACATTTGTAAAAGAGATTCCTTAGCACAGAGGCCAGTATGCAGTAGGCAATATATTAATGTTTTTTTTCTTTCTGGATAGCATTTAAATTCTTTTCCTATAGCAGTGATGAGTGAGAGTCAAAGTATTTCATTCAAACTTCAATAGACTTTAGTTGAGACCAAGGAACTACTCAAAGCAAATGATTGGGTATCATTGGTCTGTAGCAATAGCAAAAATGGTTATGCTTAGAGATTACAACTCCACTCGAGCTTTTTCAGGTCGTAATTCCTTGGTCTTCTGAGGCACAGTCTTGGTCCAGAACTCAAACTTATCCCTCCTCAGGTTCTTTCCCACAGACACCTGCAAATTCAGCTGCAAGTACTCTTCCTTCTGGTCATAGACTGGCCAGTGAATAAGGTCTGCACCATTTGGGTCCCTAGGAGGAAAAGCCAAATATTTAGACCAGAAAGAGGCCACTGCATTGACAAGTCTAGCAAGCCAGCCCCAGCTCAGCCTGACAGTTGAATAAGGAGCCCTAAGGTAGGGGTCTCTGAGACCGCAGGCAAATCACCCAACTGTTGTTTCTGTTTTCTCATCTGTGGAATAACTTGGAGAAGGAAATGGCAAACCACCCGAGAATCTTTGCCAAGAACCTGCTTATGGGTTCACAAAGAATCAAGCACAACACCATTGGACTCCATATCCAAGGCTCTTGCCATCACGTGTCCCAATGTTTCCCAAAGGGGAAGAAAAGTGACTGACAGCCCAGGGTGGTGGGGAGGACCAAGAGAGTTGCTCATCTTTCTTGTTTTCCATTTAAGATGCCCATTTGTAGGTGGAGTTTGCCAGAGTCATGTCCCCTTAACCCCAGCCATGATCTTGGGGAAGGGCTGTATTTGTTCACCAGATCTTGCCTGTAGCTAAATTTACTTTTTTTTCCCCTGGAAAAGATTTGAATCAGGAAACTTCTGTGTAAGTGGTAAATCTGTCTGTGCCTAAGAATAGGTGCTACCACACAGGAAAACCATTGGGAAACCAAGGGCCAGCTTTCTCACCCATGACGGGCAAAGTTTGCCCAGTAGCTCATTATCCTGTGGCTCAGGAGTTGTTCCTCTTCTGTGGCTTCTTCCAAAACTAGGAACAGAAAAAGAAACATCTTGGTTAAGGTCAAAGGGCAGATCCAAGGCCCCCTCTCCTCTAGTCCCCAGATCCAACCCCCAGTCAATCCTGCTCTGGCCACTGACCTTATCTTCCTCCAACAGTTTCCTTCATGTCACTCCCCTCCAAGAGGGCCTCTCAGGGTTTCTGTTGGCCTGCTCTGTCTGACTCCATAGCTGAGTCTCTCCCCAAAAAACAAAGTGATGCAGGTGGACTGGAAATCAGGAAGACCTGAGTTCTAATTCAGTTCCAGACCCTGATTAGATGAGTGAAACTGGGCAAGTCACTTAACCTCTGTCTGCCTTTGTTTCTTTGTTTGAAAAATGGTGATAATAATAGCACCTGCACCCCAGGGTTGTTGGGGGGGGTAAAAAAAGGGAGATAGTATTTACAGAGTGCTTTACAAAACTTGTAAAAACGTTATATAAATGCTGGATGTCATCATTTTATTATCTTTACATTATCATATACTTAATATAATATGTGATATAATAATGATAATGTAAAAGTTACATGTATTATATAATAACATATTTTATTACATGTAATTATGATAATGGCATGATGGTCATAAATGTTACTTATAATAATAGTTATTGTTATTCTAAGCTATAGGAGCATAGCACAAGCACTGGTAGCCACAAAGTCTTTGCCTATGGCCCTGGCCCACACAGTGCCTGCCATTCAAGACCCCTGCCTGAGGAATTGCAGACAGGCTGAGAAGCAGCAGCAGGAACATAAAACAGTGACTTCATTGGCCATGGCAAGTCATGACCCAGATAAAGGGATAAACTGGTCTTCCAGTTCTGCCAGGACAGGAGAAAGGAGGTGAAAATAGGAAGAGAAAACATCCAAAATCACAAATTTGGGATTACCTCCAAACATTGATTCCACAGATTGCTAAATGTGAGACTTTTGTCCAACAATCAACAAATGGTTGTACTGGTAGAGAAAATGAATCAAGAATAACTAAAGAGGAAAGCAGGAGGGAGGAAGAGAAGAAAGGCAAGGAAGAAAGTGAAGGGAGAGAGGGAGGGAGCAAAGAAGGGAGGAAGGTAGGGAGAGAGAGAGAGATGGAGAAAAGGTAGAAAGGGATGGTGGTAAGGTACCTTGGACAGATCCTTTGTGCAGGATTTATGGAAGCACAAGAACAAGTAATTTCCAGGATGAGATGGTGTGATAGCATTGGTTTTACATCAGAGGAGAGTTGAGGGCATTGGTGAGGTCACTGGTCCATTGATATAGGGAAAGGTGTTTTTTGTCTTCCTGCCTCATCTTCCCTTCAGGGGAATAAACTCCAGGAAGGGAGATACTGTGTCTCATTTATGTTTGTGTCTTCCCCAGAGTTGAACAGAAGGCTTTGCATGTTGAATGTGCTTAATAATGTAAACTGAATTGAACAAAAGAGCTGATTCAATCTCTTGATTCAGTTCACCTGAACAAGCAGTTTGAATTTGAGTTAGGGGCTGATACCTTGATCACTCAGTCAATCAGATAACTATTTGTTGCTTCCTCTGTCCCCAGCACTGGGCCAGGGCTTGGAGATGCAAATACAAAGAATAAAAAACAGAAACCAAAGCTCTTCTCAGATAACTGGGCCCTATTCAGGCCTCCTGGGGGAAGCTGGTAGGGCAGAAAGAACTCTGGATTTAGGATTAGACCTGCTAACTCTCGGATACTAGATAAGTCTGCCCCTCTCTGTGAACTTCTCTTTCCTCTTCTGTACAACAGACATAATCCCTCCTTTCCCCACATTGTGAACCTCACAAGGTATTTGGAAAGATCGAATCATGGCTACATGAGAAGTAGAATGAGTGCTGAACACGGAACCCAGAAAACACGAGTTCAGATCCTGACTCAGACTCTTACTACCTCTGTGACTCTAAGCTGATCTGTCTCAGCTAAGATGTCTTCATCATCTGTAAAATGGGGACAGCATCAGCACCTACTTCACTGCACTGTTTTGAGGCTATCTAATGACAATGGCCCATACAATGCTCTTTGTAAGCCTTCAAGCAGTATAGAAAGGCTAGCTATTTTTAGCTATTGTTATATCATTATTAAGTGAGTGGATGTGTGGGAAGGTGCTTCCTGGAAAGGTAAGGCATTGTTATAAGAGTTGGTATCAGAGAGAGGAAGGTAGATGATGGAGATGGAAGGCCAGAGCCCCAAGGATCCTGCCCCCTCTGCCCCCACCCCAAGCCATCCCATCTCCATGGCTTACAATGTCCTCCAAAGACAAAGCGCAGCTCATCACCATGGTCTGCTTTCACAAAATCTGGCTTGACGCCCTTAAGTATACTTGGGCGGTGCTGAAATTCATAAAAGTAGACTGGAGAGCTGGGACCTAGGCAAAAATAAGAAATGCCCACGGTTATTGACACACTGAATAGAGGCAGGGCCATTACCTTGAGTCCCTGGTCTGATTCCCTCCTTTGGGGTCGGGGCCAATGCTTGGTGGCCATTAACAGACAAGCTCCTTTAGTGTAGCCCCTTAACCATTCCAGTCTGATTCATGATGGAAAATGCTATTGACAACCAGAGAGATAACTATGGTGTCTGGATGCACATTGAAGCATTCATACTATTTGCTCTCTCCCCTCTCCCCCCTCTCTCTTTTGTTTCTTCTTTCCTGGGTTTTTTTCTTTGATTCTAATTCTTCCTTACACCAGGAATAATGAGGACACATATCTAATATGATTGTGCATGTACAGCCTCTATCAGATGGCACACTATCTTGGGGAGGGGAGAATGGAAGGGAGAAAATTTAGAACTTAAAATCTTATAGAAGCAAATGGTGAAAACTAAAACTAACTAAATACAAATTTTAAAAATCCCAAGCACTGTCTGAGAGTGTCCTGTGAGGCAGGACAAGTCCTGGGGCCTGATGTAAGGAGACCTGGGTTGGAATCCTGGCCCTGCTGCTGACAAGACCTTAGGGGAATCCTTTTATTGTTCTGAGGATGGGCTTTCAAATGTAAGGAGGAGATAATGACATCTGGCCTGTCTACCCCATAGGAAGGGGAGTGCAAGAGAATAAGCATTTGCCATTCAGTTGTATCTGACTCTGAGTGATTTCATTTGGGGTTTTCTTGGCCAAGATGCTGGAGTGATTTGCCATTTCCCTCTCTGACTCATTCTACAGTTGAGGAAACTGAGGCAAACAGGGTGAAATGACTTGTCCATGGTCACACAAAGCTGAGGTCAGATTTGAACTCAGGAAGAAGAGTCTTCCTGATTCCAGGCCCAGCAATCTATGCGCTGTGCCACGGAACTGCCCTTGAACAAGCATTTATAGAGCACTTGCTTTGTGCCAGACACTGTGCTAAGTGCTTGGCAAATATTCACTCACTGCAGCCTTGTAACCACTCTGTGATGGAGGGGCTATTATTGCTCCCATTTTATATTTGAGGAAACTGAGGCAAACAGGTTAAATGACTTCCTCAGTCTCACACAGCTAAAAGTTGGGTTTGAATTCAGGTCTTCCTGACTCCATGTCTGATGTTCTGTCTGTTGGGATGAGGCTGTTGTGAGGATCCATGGATGTAAAGTGTTTTAGGACAAGAAAACACTCACGCAGGGGTTCCTGAATTTATATTTAGTTGAGCACTTTGATGACTTGATTTCAATATAATTGGTTTTCTATTCTATGTATTTTACTTTATACATTTAAAAACATTCCTCTGGAACTTTCCCAGGACAGCCGAAGGGTCCATGATACATACTGACAAAATATTTAAGAGCATATGCTTATATAAATATGGGTTATTATTTATTGTGTTACTATTAGTAGTTGTTGTAGAGAATATTCACTGAGTTCACTCCTGTGGGAGAGGTAGGGGTAGGCAGGGATATGAGGGAAGAAGAAGGAAGGTAAAGAGAAGGGTTTAACCAGTCTGGAGTCTACGACAGTAGGAGCAGATCAGGAGCCACCTGTAACATACACACATTGCCCCAGAGATGAGACATTCTTACACTGATTCAGGCCAGTGTCTGTGCCATACTCACTGCTTTGATATTTGGCCACTTTGAGAGAAGGAATGAGAAAGACCAAATCCCCCATCATGTCCTGGAATTGAGCTCGATATTCTCCAGGGTCCTCAGTATCTCTAAAATACTCTTCCATCACCAAATGCACAAGCTCAGGAGGGATACCCTATAGGAGACCCAGGAAGAGAAAGAGTAACAGAAAAATGAACTAAACTGGCAGTGGATTATTTGGGGATGTTTATTGATTGATTGTAAGGAATAAGTATGGGAGCTAGATGATATAGTGCATGAAGCACTGGCCCTAGAGTCAGGAGGACCTGAGTTCAAATCTAACCTCTGATATGTATTAACTATGTGACCCTGGGCAAGTCATTTAACCTTGTTTGCCTCAGTACCCCATTTGTAAAATAAACTGGAGAAGAAAATGGCAAACCACTCTAGTAACTTTACCAAGAAAACCCAAAAGTGGTCACAAAGAGTGAGATGTGAGGCATCAACTAAACAACAACAAGGAATAAGCCCACACAAGTTTGCCTTGTATTCATAGATCCTGGGTCTCATCGGATTCCTTTACAATCTCCTTTCTCTTGCAGGGTTAAATTCCTCAAGAAAATACTGACAAACAGTTTTTAGGCATGGTGTAAACATGGTGGAGAAGTAATGTGGGACTCAAGAAAAGGATAGAGCTACATGGGGTCCCCAAGGTCCCTTCCCCCTGGGACTGTGAAAGAAGAAAGGCAGAGGTGGAAGGACCTTCATTGGTTCTCTCCTAGACTATTTCAATGGCCTCCTAATTGGACTCTGTGCCTGAGATCTCTCCCCATTCCAATCTATCCTCCCCTCATCTTCCAAAGTGATTTTCCAAGCACAGATATGACCATTTTACTCCCCTGCCTCAATTAAGCAAATTCTAGCAGATGTTCATTACTTCCAAGATTCAATATAAACTCTTTGGTTTGGTATTTAGAGCTTTTAACAACATGGCCCCATCCATATTACCCTCTTCACTCTCAGGGATCCAGGTATTTCCAACTTCTTGCTCCTCACACTTCCCATTCCATCTCTTATCTCCATGCCTTTGCAGTGAGAAGACTCAGCTCAAACAGTACCATCTATAAAGCACCTTTTTGGATTCCTTCCTCCTCCAGCTGCTAGTGCCTTACCCCTTCCCCCAAGATTCGATTTGTGTATGTTTTCCATCTGTCTCTGGATATGCAGGTTATCTCCCTCATAGAATGCATGTTCCTAGAGGGCAGGGACTCTTTCACATTATCCCTGTGCCTAGTCTGCTACATATTGTCTACTTACAAAAAAAGAAAAAGATTAATTAACTGGTATCTCACCAAAGTTGGTCTCAGTAATAGTGATTGGATAGTTTCTTTTTCCATTTTTTCCTTAAATCCAGGAAGTTCCATGCCCTGTGCAGAGAAAAATTGTGCTATGTGAATGGTCTTTAGAACGTCATGTAATTTATGCTTTTTTTAAAACAAATCTAATCCAAGGAAGTCATTTTATCCTTTAAGGAGGAGCTAGTAGCATAGATTTGTTTAGGAATCACTGACTAATGCCCAATACACACTGAACAATTCTCAAGCTATTTTGCAAAATTGTCAACTAAATGGTGCATAATGCCCAATACTTAATAAACGGTGGTTGCTATTTCTTCATATTGACCAGGGGTCATAGACAATGATTGATCCTTACTATTATACATTATGCTAGAAGTGATGCAGGTAGAATTCTATTTTTGTGCATAGTGTAAAAAGACTGACTTTACCTGCACATGCTTAAGGAAGCAGCTGGCAAATGGTTGTTGTTATCATGCCATATTTAAAGTTAATGTTAAACCAGTGGTCCTTAGATATGATGACCTGAAGTCCATAGGAAAGAAACCTGGTCTCCCATCAGGAGGCCCAGCTTCTAATCCCAGTTGTGTTATGAGTTGAATCATTTACTTTCTGGGAGCCTCAGTTTTCTACTTTACAAAATGGGGATAAATAGGTTAGTGTGATGAGCATCACAGCAGGTACTATGAAAGCAAGTTTTTGTAAAATTTTTGTGCAAGTTGTAAAAAATACATATTGTAAATGTAGAAAATAATTTGCATGAATTGTAAAAAAAACTTATGATGTGTTCTGATAATGTCAGCTGTATTAATTCACTATTTATTTAAAATACAGAGACTTGGGGCAACCAGGTGACAATGAATATAGATCCCAGGACCTGAGTTCAAACCCATCCACTTACTAGCTTTGGGATCCTGGGCAAGTAACTTAATCCTGACTGCCTCCAAATATTGAAAATTTTTCAAAATTAAAAAAATATACAAAATTATAAGACTTGTAGAGGATATTTTTTAACCAAATGGGAACTAACCTGACATAGGCTTCTCTTCCAATACTTCTGAACAGATTTCCAAATAAAATGAGTCATCCACAGAGAAAATAACCAAAGGCTGAATCATTTCTGATTCTTCCAGGGAAGCATTTTCAGGGTGCCTTTTCTGATTTTAGAAAAGGCAAATATAAAAATGATAAAGTTGGTAGGGCAAGATAACATACTGGATCATGGAGTCAGAATCTAAAAATAGAACATGGCAGGCTAGAATATTGGTCTGACCAGAAACACTGTAATCAAATTTAATGGGGACAAGGTCTTACACATGGAATTTAAAAAAAAACTTGACTTTACAACCTCAACTTGAGGGAGGCATGGTTACATTATGACTTATTTGAAAAAGATCTAGGGATTTTGCTGAACCACAAGTCTCCATAAGGACACAAGAGGGTAATATGACAACCTAAAAAGGCAATGTGATATTGAGTAGGTTGAGAGGCACAGCTTCCCAGATTAAACAGGTGAGAGTCCCTCTGTACTCTGCCCTTGGGGAGGATACAGTTATCCCTTCTACTTTACCACTTTCCTCATTGTGATTTCAACATGTTGTGGGTAGATGTAAGAAATGAAGTGGGAATCTTTTGGGAGTTTTGTGGAAGCCACAGACAACATTCAAGGACAGCAGATGACACAGAAGTAATTTAGAAACTCAGAAATACATGAAATATATGTATAGTTTTGAATAATATCAACATATAAAATCTTTTAATACAATAATAATTCAATCTTCTTTGGTACAAAAGACTAGGGAGGGGAGAGGAAATTTTTCATGAATTTTCCACATCTTATAGGTTTCCCACCTCTAATGCATCATGATGTGGTAGGTATGACTGTATATCTGGAATCTTTTCTTCAATTGTGGGCATCACATGTGAGGCAGAAAACAGAGAAGTTGAAAAGACACTCATGGTCTTGCCATTTAGGGTTGGATTGAAGGAACTTGCTTTGATGGACAAAGAAAACACTTGGGGCAGGGGGAGACATGATAGCTGTCTTTAACTGTCTGGTGGATGGTCAGCTGGAAGAGGTATTTAACTGGTGCCATTTGCCCTAAGAGCAAAGCTGGGAGCAACAGGTAGAAGTTGAAACAGAAGACAATTTCCACTTAATGTCATGATGCCCTGTCTAACCATGAGGGTTTTCCCTCCTTGGAGGTCTTCCAGCAGAAGCTCCATATCATTGGTTCCAGTAAGTTATAGAAGAGCTTCTCTTTCAACTCTCGCTTAGACTCCATGGCCACCATGGTTCTGACCAACTTGGAAAGTATATGATTTTTTAAAGAAGCATAAGCTGTCAAGATCAGAAAGAAGCTGGCAAAGAATAGAACATGCTAGAATCTTACCACAGGAAGACTCCAGCCATACTCATGATTGTTGACACCGATGATGGATGGGACATGGTTGAAATTTCCTGCACTCAACAACTCTTCAGGATGTTTGGGGAGGAATTGCCCATCAACTACACCAGGGATTAACTTAAAATGCTAAAGAAAGAAGCAGAAAAAAAGGCAAGTTTTTCTCCACAATCTCCCTTCTATGTATCATATTCTGGTCATTCTCACGGTTACCATCCTATTTCAAACACTTTTTATTACTTGCCTGGACTCTTTTTTTCTCTTTTGGAAGGTTAGATGACTTGCCCAGGGTCACATAGCTAGTAAGTGTCTGAGGCTGGATTTGAACTCAGGCCTTCCTGACTCCAGGGCTGGTATCATTGTACCATCTCGTTATTCCCGCTTATCTTCACTCTTGCATCAATCTCCAAACTGACCTTCCTGTTTCCCCCTTTACCATGCCCCCTCCACACATATACATACACACACACACACACACACACACACACACACACACACACACACACTCCTTCCTCATCTCAGAACTCCTCATGGCACTCCACTACATTAAAAAAAAATTCCCATGACTCCTCATTATTCCCTCCCCCCAAACCCTCCAAAATTTCATTCTCAAATTAACAGCTTTCTCTTCCACATTTCTAGTCTTATCCCAATACTATGTGGACTCTGACCTGTGCCAAATATATTGTTTCACCAATAATGGATTCCCAGCTCTCTACTGAAAGTCAACCACTTTTTCCTGCCCTTCTGCCTTAGCTCACTTTGCTCAACATGGCTAAAATGACCTTTCTCACATTGCTCCCTGTTGAAAATCTTCACTTTCCTCAATTTCACTTCAACTGCCAAGATTTCTACATAGCCTTCTCTGATATGGCAGTCAGAAGGACCTTTCCTTTCTCAGAGTTCCCACTTCATGTGCTTATGATTCCCCCTGTGTACTTAGGTTCTGTTACCTGGGTATGGCACAAAGCCCTATCACCTGAGAAGGGTAGTTCCATCATGGACCCATCCCTTATCCAAACTTTGTGTCCCTTCAGGCCAGACACAGAAACTGCTCTAGAAATGCTTCTGGAATGAACAGCAGGAGAGCCCTAACCTCAAAGTCAATAGAACTGAAATCTAGTCCTGGCTCAGCCACTAATGGAATTTGTAACTTGAGGCAAACTACATCTCTCTGGGTTTCAATTTCCTCCCCTACAAAATGAGCACATTGTAGTAAAATATTGTCAAGATCTTTTCCCATAAAGCTTCCTAAAATTGGGCTTTAAGAGATGGGGTAGTATTCAACTGAAAACGTTGGGCTATGACAGGGAGCAGAGTCGGGGAGGAAGGAAGACTGGGCTGAAAACTGGGAGACACCTGGGCTTGAATTTAGGTCTAATGTTTATTGACTGTGATGCTGGAGAAGTGGATAGGTCACCACCTCCAGGCTTGTCAGACCTTTGTTGTTGTTCAGTTTTATCAGATTCCCCTTGACACCACAGTCCACTGCACACCAATACTATCCATGAAGTTTTCTTGGAAAAGATAATGGAGTGCTTTGCCATTCCTTCTCTAGCACATTACTGGAAAAACAGGTGACATGACTTGCCTAGGGTGACACAGCTGGTAAGTATCTGAGGCTGGACTTGAATTCAGGTTTTTCTGATTCCAGGCATGGTTCTTTATTCACTGAGAACTCCTCAGAGGTTTATCCATCTATAAAATGGAAATAATGATTCTTGTACTCCCCACCTCAAGGATTCTTATGGGAAAGGCACTTTATAAATCAGTACGATAAGAAGGGAAGACTTTGTAGACATAAGACACAGCCTGAGCAAAGAGGAGAATACAGAGAACGTTGAGAAGACTGAGGACAGAAGAGTTTGGCTGGAACATAGAGTGCATGCAGGGAAGTAATAAGAGATAAGGCAAGAAAGGCATGGAGGCCCCAAAGTGTTCAGCCTTCTGAATTCTAGGCTTGGGTTTGAGTGAAAGTCAGGAATCCTTTCATGTTCTATCTCATTGGCATTTGCACGGCCAAAATGAAACTCGACCTCACAGGTGCTTTGGCAAAGGATTTCCATCAGATTGTAGACTTAGAGGTGGAAGGTACTTTAGGAGACCATCTGGTCCAACCCCCTCATTTTCCAGATGAAGAAACTCTTGTCAAATCAGGATGAAAAACATAATAGCTTTCGGAATGAAAGGAGAATTAACATGGCTAATGGAGAGAGTAATTAGATATAGTGGCAGCTTGGTGGTACAGTGGACAGAGCACTGGACTTGGAATCAGAAAGACTCACTTTCCTAAGTTCAAATCTGGCCTCAGAAACTTACTAGCTTTGAGATCCTGGGCAAATCATTTAACTCTCTTTGCCTCAGTTTTTTAATGACCTGGAGAAAGAAACGGCAAACCCTCCATTATCCTTGCAAAGCAAACCCAAAATGGGGTCACGAAGAACCAGACACAGCTGACAAATGCCTCAGGAATTAGATGCAATTAGATCTGGCTTAACACTTAATCTGGCTCTGACACTTACTACTAAGTAAGTACAGGCAAGGAACTGCAATTCTTTGAGTAAGCACCATGATGCAGTGAATAAAGGTCTTGGTCCTGGCCTCTGGGGGCAGGTATCCATCTTGATACTTGTGAACTGTGTGTCATTTGGCAAAGCCATTTAACCCTTCTGAGACTCAGTTTCCTCCTTTGTAAAATATTAATCAACAAACTGTCCTAGGCTTCCTCCCTGCCCTCTAGTTACTTCCATTCAATAGTTGTAATTTCCAAGTCTATAATTTGGGAAAGACCTCATACATGTACCACCAATGGTACCTGAGCACTGCAAAATTATTGAAATGAGATTTTATACAAACACACACATACATTATATATACATATATATGTATGTATAATGTGTTTTTTATGAAAGGAATATTTGGATGAGAGCTATCAATCCCAGGGGACAGAGAGAACCATCCCACAACTGTGATTCTTTCTTCCAAAGAACCATAGGGTGTTAGATCTGGAAGGTGACAAATAACACAATATTGGAGCTGGAAGAGACCAACTCAGTCATCGTCATCGTCATCATCATCATCGTAACATTTATTTAGTGATATGTTATTTATAAGTAATTTACAGTTACTATCAGCTGATCCTCGCAAGAAACTCGGGAGGTAGGTGTTATTATCATGTCCATTTTGGGAGTAAGGAAACTGAAGTAAACAGGTTAAATGACAGCTAGTGTTAGAGGCTAGATTTGAACTCAGGTTAGTTTTCACAGCACTCTAACCACTGTACTACCTAGCTATATCCTCCATACCTTAACTTATATAATGTGAGAACATAGAATGTTATAGCATGAAAAAATCTTGTAATGAAGAATATCAGAAGTAGAAGGAAACTTGGAACATATAATGTTGGAACCCGGAAAGTTAGAGTCAGATAAGAATGGATCTTCCCAGCTTTAAAGCTATGATTCTATAAACAGTGAATGTCCGAGTGGGAAGGTTGTGAAACTAGAGCATGAAAATGCTTAGAACATTAGAACCTGAAAAGTTTAGAACACTGAATGTTGGAAGGATTCTTAACATGAAGCATATCCAGAGTAGAAGGGATGGATCCTTGGCACAAAAATGTTTAAAGCACAGGATGTTGGAAGGTAAGAGAGATCCAAGAAAGCAGAACACCAGAGCTAGAAGAGACCTTCAGACATAGAATATTGGAGGTGGAAATATCCTTAAAGATCATCTAGTTATTAGGGGAAACTGAGGATAAGATAGTGACATTCTGAAGATCTTTAAGTCAATCCCACCTAATGAAGGTTGGGTGTCCAGCCCTGCCCTAAGCATTATTTGGCAGCCCTTGTTGGTACTGTAACCCTTGCATCTCAGCCTACCTACCTTGGTAATGGCCAGGATCTCATCCTCAGATTTGTGCCTAAGGCACTGAACCATGGAGGCAGAGTTGTGTCCATCACAAGCAGATAGATTGGCAATGACCTGCAAAGAGGCACTCACAGAGTTAATATTCTCAAAGAGGAACCCCTGGCCTGTATCACAATAGAGGAATCTTTCATACCCATCAGTAACCCAGCAAAGGACCATTTCTATAGGTGATGATACAGTAATGGTGAAAAGGAGATTAAGGTAGAATTTGTCTGTTTAAGGGAATGAGTTACCCAATCATGAGTCAACTTTGTACAAGGGCTTAGGGGATAGACAGGGGCAGATTACGAAGACACAGTCCCTGCTCCCAACGAGTTTACCTTTTATTCAGGGAGAAAAGACCTAAATATCCATATGGGACATATGATTGGGTCCAGAATGTTGAAAGAGCCCTGACATAGGCTTAGAGACTTCAGTTCTGGTCCCAGATTAGGCACCAAATCATTGTTTGGCCTTGGACAAGTCACAAAATGAGAGAACCAGAGAGTTAGAAGGGACATTACAAATCATTCTTTCTAAACTACATGTGGGCCCCCTCAAAGAAATTTTCTTATTGTTCTGGGCATCTTGGAAAAGAGAATTTGGAGCCAGAAGGTACTTGACAAACCATCTAATTGAATCCAATTTTACAGGGGAAGAAACTGAGGTCCCCAAAATGGAAATGCCTTACCTAAAATGACAAGCATAGGAAGAAGCAGAGCCAGGAGCTGAATCCTCCCTCTCTATGCCTCAGTTTTCACCTTTGTAAAATTAGGGGGCTAGAGTAGATCTCTATGAGAGTTTTCAGTTTGAACATTCAGTGGCATTATGGTGTACCTTCCTATACCCAAGGTGAATCAGAAGTTCAGTGGGACAATGGGCCATGGGATTGGGAAGCCAATAAGCTATGGAATGATAAGAGTGATTACAAAGACCAAAGAGCAAGGAACTTACATTCTTAACTGTTTCTGAGCTGGAAGAAATCAAGCTACGGAAGATGGCCACACCGCTCTCCATGATTGCTCTGTGGAACAAGCCTTTGGACATGGGGGATAGAACCTGGGGGAGCAAAGGACAGCAGGAGGGAGGAGGAAACAGTTATGGGGAGGCCCAGATACTCCTGGCTTAGCAGAGACAGAGGAGACTGTGAGTCTGAAACCAGGACTGTTACCCTTCGACACCCCTAAGCTAACCATATAGGACAGTCCTCAACAGGGGGCTCCCTAGGGTACCCTGGCCTTTGGGAGCTTTGCCACAACCAGGACTATAAGATAGAGAAAAAAAGTGGGCTAAGGAGCCTTGCCATGGTTCTGAACTCTCTGGGTTTCCATAACGGGGTATGGAAAGATGCCTGTGCTCTGTAACCCAGCAATGCTGTTCCAAAGCATTGCTTCCTTATAAGGTCATATTTTCATTGATTATTATTTGTTTTTTGTTTATGAGAAAGCCCAGGGTAGTTGTTAGGATCAAATGACTTAAAGTCCAACAGTTTTCTCCACTATATCATGGGAATTTCTACTTCCCCATTGGTTAACAATTTTTTGATTGCATTGTTCCTCCATTGAAGTCTTCCTCCCATGCCTCATCACAGCCTGGAGGCTATGTCAGTTTTCTGCAAACTCCTGGGGGGAGGAGGGCTACCAAGCCAGAAGATCTTTGCCTCTAAGCCCCTCATGGATTGTATGTCTGTCATATGAAGTCCAGCCAAGTGAAGCTCTCAGAAGCTCACTGGCAAAGACTGGAGAGAGCAGATCTGCAGCCACAGCTGGTCACAAAGGCCACCTGGAAGGCTCAGAGAGGCCCTGAGCAGCACTGGGAGGAAGAGCACCTCAGTAGTGAAACTGGGGATCCCGTGGGCCTTGAATGGCTTCATCATTATCCTGTATAATTCTTTGCTCTTACTTGAGGCTGTCAGCCTGTAAAAAGGAATACGTCATTTTCTCTCTGTGGCTAAGAGGAAGAAAGGCTTAGGTGATCAGTTGGGACAGGGGCAGGGGAGTGTACTGGGGTCTCCAAAGGAAAGGCAATGGGAGGTGCCAGACAGAGAAAGAAGTTAGCAGCCCCAATGGTTCTAGAAGGGGGCTGATAAGAGAAAAAATGGACATCCCTGGGGCTACAGTTTGGGTTTTGTTACAAGTGACCCCCTTCAGGCTGGGTCATGTCTTTACCACCTACATGTGAGGAAACACTCGTTCCCCCAGCAGACTCGCCAAAGATGGTCACACGGCCAGGATCTCCTCCAAAGTGGCCAATGTTCTCCTGGACCCACCTCAGGGCAGCCACCTGATCCAGGTAACCCCAGTTGCCAGGCGCATGCTCATCCCCAGTGCTGAAAGCCAGATAGTAGACAAGGTTGGAGAATTCTGAAGAAGAGCCCCAGGTTCATAGGATTCTCACATTCACAGACTATCTCCTCCAGCTGGATGATGCAGTGGATAGATTGCTGGACCTAGACCTAGAAAGACCAGTGTTCACCTACTACCTGTGTGACTATATTCTCTTAGACATCTGGCTCAGTTACCTCATCTGGGATATGGGGATAATAATGCCATGTATCTCTCAGAGTTATTGCAGGGATAAAATGAGACCATTCTAAAGTGCTTTGTAAAGCTTAACGGTCCATAGAAATGCTTGTTGTTGTTCTCATTTTACAGGTGTAACCTGGTGGACAGATCTGGAATTCCTCCACCTGAAGGCTTATTGTTCCTTCCGGGGGGAGCCTCCTCCATGCTACCTCCTTCCCTTACAGCTTACTCCCTGATCTCTTTCACTCTCCACCACCTGCCTTGCCCCCACTTCCCTCCTCCTTTTTTAAGCTCTCCTTTCTGTTTTTTCTTCCTGTATTAGAATGTCAACTCAAGTCAAGAGACATTTACTGAGCATCTACCATGTGCCAGGCACTATACTAAGCTCTAGGCATAAAGAGAAAGGGAAACCTAGTCCCTGCTCTGGAGTAGTTTACAGTTTGATGAGGAAGACGGCATGCAAACAGCTGTGCCCCAACCAGATCTATACAGGAGGGATTGGGGATGATCCCAGAGGGAAGGCCCTGGCAGTAAAGGAGACAGGGAGAGGCTTCTTGTAGAAGATGTGATTAGCACCGAGTCCTGAAGGAAGTCAGAAGGAGGAGGACTGAAAATGAATAGATTTAATGGCATGTCTTATTCATGGATGAGGAAGGAGGCAGAGAATGTGGAGGAGCCTGAGCAGACTACAGAGGTTGGAGCGCAGGCTTCTCTACACGAACTCTGCACTCCATTGTCCTCCTTGTCCTCCAGTACAACTCTCTACTTCCCAAGTCTGACTTTCACTGGCTCTCCCCGTGACTGGACTGTCTTGAAGGAATGTGAGACAGCTCTAATTGACACAGGAATCATGGTCTCCAAGAATGGGTGCCAGGACACAGCTGTGCTGGGATTCCATTCAGGAACTCAGGTTACTCACAGGATCAGAATGTCAGGCCATGTGAAAGTATTGGCTCTGTGTTATTCCTTAAATGTTATGTGGTCCTCTGGAATACTTAATTCTGTGACTCGACGTTGGAGTCATTACTTATAAGAACAATATGACACAATGTATTTCAAAAATCCCAATACTCACACTTTCCTTCTGAGATTACTTCTCCTTTACATTGTATATATTTTGTGTCTCTATATATTGTGATATCTTTTGTAGCTATGAAGCTATTTACATCTTGTCTCCCATTAGAACTGAACTCCCTGGAAGTAGGAATGGTCTTTCTTTTGTAGCCTAAGTAACTGACTCAGTGTCTAGCATTTTTAATAAGTGCTTAGAAAAGCTTGTTAACTGACTGAGTGACTGAATAAGGGAGTGGTTGTCTGACCTGTGGAAGATCACTGACAGGAGAGTGGAGGATGAACTGGAGAAGGGAGGGAAGAAGCAAAGAGACAAACCAAGCAATCATTGTTAGTCCAAGTGTAAGATGGTGGGAGCTTGCACTGGACTGGTGGTGGTGTCAGAGGAGAGAAGTGGGTGTATATGAGAGATGTAGCAAGGGTCAATAAGAATCAATAAGACTTGGCAACAGATTGGATATAGGGGAAAATAGAGAGAGTAGTGGACCATGACACCTAGATCACAGGCCCAGGTGACTGGGAGGATGATGGTACTTTTAACATATAATTAGGAGGCTATGAGGAGAAGAGGGCTTGGTCTTTTAGAAAGAGAAAGCACTTTGGAAATGTTGACTTCATAATTATTTGGGACATCCATTTTGATACAGTTGGATTGTGATACTGTAGCTCTGTGGTCTGGAGATTGAAAGCCAGACTGGAGAATGAAGAGAGCAAGAGAAAAGAATCAAGGTGTGTAGCCATGAAAGGGAGGAGATTGGAGAGATAATGGCTAGTAGGAAAGAATGGATGGATGAAAGGATAGAGGGACAGTATCAAGGAAGCAGCCATCATGTTTATGGTGAGGAGAGAAAGAGAGAGAGAGAGAGAGAGAGAGAGAGAGAGAGAGAGAGAGAGAGAGAGAGAGAGAGAGAGAGAGAGACAGACAGACAGACAGACAGACAGACAGAGACAGAGAGAGAGATATTAAAGAATAATGAACTAAGAATGAAAGAAAGGGCAATCTTGTAGAGATGACTAGATGGAATGAGATCATTTGTGCATATAGAATGCTTTGCTTCAGTGAAGAAAAGGTCCACTTCATGTAAGAAGGAAGTAAAGAAGGAGAGAGTAAGAGGAGTCATTTGAACAATGTGAGATAAGAAGGGAGGGATATCAAGAAGCTGAGAGAATGGGCATATCTTTTTAAGCAAAATATAAAGCAAGGTTCTCGGGTGAGATGGAAAGGAGAGGAAGAGCCATGAGAAGTTTAGACGAGGGATGCAACAGTTTAGCAAAGTAAGATAGTGAATTGATTGCCAAGGGGAAGAATGATTGCCTTACCACAGTGAGGACCCAGTTAATATTATATAACATTAAACTATATGGACCCAGGCAACGTGGTTTCATGATTTTCTCTATCTTCATTGAAGCAATGTGCAGAAAAGAGCAAAAGGAGTGGATGATGGGAGTCATCCAAGCCTGAGGTTTGGCAGGCAAAATCTGTGACAGGATAAGGGGTTAGTGTAGAGATAAAAAAGGTTCAATAAGGGGTTAAGATGGAGAAGGGAAGAGAGTATAACCTGGAAGGGGTGATGGCCTGGGAAAGAAATGAGGGATGGGGGAAGTGAAGGTCAAGGTGAGGATGAAGAGCAGGGTCAGAGGTTACAAGGCAGAGAGTCTAGTGGATTGATAAGAGATGATAACTATAGAGGAATTTCAGAAGTAATGCATATAGAAATGGAATGGTTATGACTCAGGGTATAATTCAGGTTTTACCCATCTCTGTATTTGACTGAGGTGGACTAGAAGAGTAGGTTATCAGAAAGGAATGCACTCAGAAACTGGGGAATTAGAATGTTTCAGGGAATATCAAGATGAATGTTGAAGTTCCTCAGTATGAAGGTGGGAGTTGGCAAAGAGAGAAAGCCTGTAAGGAAGGCACTGAGTTCACTGAGAAAGGAAGCAGAGTGTCCCACAGGTTGGCAAATAACAGCTAAAAGAATTATAATTAGGTGATGAATATGGCTTGAATGAACCTCAAAGGAGAAGTTGCTGAGTAGTGGTGACAGAGAGAGAGAGTCTGGAAGTGATAGTGGGAAACAAGGAGTGTTTTGGCTTCCCTCTGATGGAGGTATGAGTGAAAATGCAAATAGTGCTGAAAATGGTCACCAGAAAAGCTGTGAAACCAAAAAAAAAAGTAAGGGTTTGTTGAGTATAAGTTGAGAGAAGGGGTAAGAATGAAAATGTTAAAAATAAAAACAGGCATGTTACTTATGGAGCAGGCATTCCAGAGAGCACAGTAAAAGGGATACATGACTTTTGAGTGAGAGATTATAGCAAATTGGTACCTGGAAATCTAATGTAATCATGAGCTTTATTACTATGCAACATAGCAAGCCAGACTTAGGCTAACACAGTAGGAAAACCTTGTTTTCTTGTTTTGTATGCCTAGCACTTAGTACAGGGCCTGGTACTTAATGAATGGCTTTATCTACCTGCCTTTCTGTCTACTAGTCTATTTCTCCATCCATCATCCAACTATCTATCTATCTATCTATCTATCTATCTATCTATCTATCTATCTATCTATCTATCCATCCATCCATAATCTGAGGCCAAAGGAGAAGTGAATTAATTCATATTAAGAAGTAGGGCCATAATTTGATATCGGCTACTCAGGCCACAAACCTAGTGGTTTTTCTACTAATTCGCTTGTGGGGAAAGCAAGACATATGTTGTAGTCAGGAAATTATGTATATCATCATTCAACCACTCAGAAATGTCAGAACTCATCAGGGAAAAAATACTTGTAGTCACTTTTTATTGGGGTCATATCTCACCTGAAAAATCCAAGGACACCCAGTCTGTACTGTATGTTGACCACTACCACATTCTGGGAGGCAGATAATATAGAACTGTCATGTATGGAACCACCGCCAAAAATAAAACCACCACCATGGATCCACACCATCACCTGCACAAATCAGACATGATTTTCCTTACAGAAATAAATCCCACCAAGCCTGGCTCTGCTGCTCCCAGGCTCAACAGGAAAATACTGAATCCTGTTATCTTGTGACACAGGACAAAGTAGCTCTAAATGTGAGTGAATTCCCTTATCAAAATAATTCCATTCAAGAGTTAACAGGATTTGCATCACCACTGCTCTCAGGGAAAAGCCCACTTGACTCAGAGGCAGGTCAGATGCCCCTTGGAATCTTCCTGGCAGAATCCTTAGCTCCCTGAGATCCTCCTGCTGCCAGATACATACAGAGCAAAACAGACTCTTCTAAAGGACCCTTGCTCCCTTGGGAATAGGGAAAGTAGGCAGGACTCCCCGTCTAAGGGACAGAGACTCAACTAGACAATAGAGAATGTACCCTGGATAATAAGCTCTCTGAGTCATATGATCTTAGGGTGTTTCAATGTGGCCCAGAGAACCTTTCTATGCAATAGTATGTTCTTTCAAAGCCAAGATAAACTGCTAGAATAGATTACCAGTGCTAAAGTATGCCTTCTATTGATTCTTTTAATTTTCAAAATTTTGTTTTTATCTTTAATTTATGGAATAAAACAAGGATTTCTATAACACAGGACAAGAAAGATGTTCCAATGAGAAAGTGAAAATATACTATGTACAACTTGCTATTCCTTTTAAATATACAATCAAATTTGTGATCCAGTATGAAGGTTTCTTACTAATGCTGTTGGAGTGGTTTGCCTTTTCCTTCTCCACTGGAATAAGGCAGAAGTTAAGTGATTTGCCCAGGCTGACAGTTAGTGAGTGCCTGATGCCATATCTAATCTCAGATTATCCTGATCCCAGGATCAATGCTCTATCCAGTTCTAAGTGTAAAATGTTAGTGTAGGAACAGATCTTAAAACCTCTGTATTTAAAGTTACAAGAGAAAGACCTCCTGTTACTATTCAGCTAACACCTGCATGCCTAGGAGCTTCAGAGAGCTGGAAGGGCTTTTGCTCACATGGGAAAATGCTTTTGCTTCTATGGAATGTAGCAAGTGATTGACTGGAATTCTCTGGGGGACGTTTGGCCATCAGGAAGTAGACAGATTGCTGCTCTTCGAGCAAATGTAATAGATCAAATTGTGTGTACTCAGAAAGCCAGAGTGTGGACCAGCTATAATGAGGGCACATTTTGCTGTCACTGACTTCAAGGAGACAAGAGGTTTTGCCTTGAACCTCCTTTCCTCGTGGGATCATCTTGATGGGTATGACTATGTACTCAGGGATTCTGTCTCAGGCAGGATCTTTGGATCATTGGTTTTAGAGCTGAAAGGTATTTTAGAGACACTCCCATTTGAAAGATGAGGAAACTGAGGCCCAGAGAAGTCAAGTGACTTGCAGAAGGATAGCTAGTAAGAGGCAAAGCTGGGTTTTGTCCCCAGAAAATCTCACTCTAAACAGATCTTCTCTTTTCTACACTCCGTGGTTTAGTTACTACTACAGGTACCTCCACTCCCACACTTCATGCAAAAATAAACCCTTAGGGTACAAATAAGGAAGAACACTGGAAGATCATATTATTTCTACTGTAGCTAGTCTGAACCAGGCCTGCTGCACTTTCTCTGCTGTGCTTTTGGACAAAAGTACTCTCCCCCATGTACCCAGGCAACCTCACATCTCCCCCAGCTAACTCCTCCCTTACAGGTGCCCTATCATCTCCTGGAAGCAATGGAAATCCATTCCTTGTTTCCCTTTGCTGGGCCAGGTTAGGTGGCATTTCCTCTAGTTTTCTCATCCTCCAAGCCCTAGAGTATTCTAAACCCCAAACTCCTTCTATGAGAGCAACTCTGAAAATCCTCCATTTAGGAACTTGCTCTAAATTTGTGATTTATTCATTCATTCAGCACATCAATTCAGCACCTACTCTGTGAGGCATATTTTGAATTAAAACTATATCCCTGCCCTC